>NC_141184.1:17535357-18798571 GCF_055505025.1 Bos grunniens | reverse complement strand
TACAGGATTTTAAAAGTCATGAGAATGAATGTCTGTGTAGGTCATGTAGATAATGAATAGAAGGACACATAGTCCCCTACATGTATACTTCTGGTGTAAAAGGAAAAGGTATTATTAAATATCAGGAAAATTAGAAGGTGATTGCATTAAGAAAAGTTCAGAAGTATACTTCAAGAAAAGGAGAGTGATTATTAACCTCCAATGATCAAGAGTAGTAAAATGACAGTCAAAAGTAGGTCATATGACTGGAAAATTAAGAAATTATTTTTATGATATTCTTCTAAAGCTATGTAAGTGGAATAGATGGGAACTTCTTACAACTGGATGAATAAAAAATGCCAACAGTGAAATATTTAACCAGGGGACTGACCATCCTCAGACGTTAAGAAAACAGCAGTAATAAGCAAGCAACTGAAAATGTAGAGGAAAAAGTCAAGTTCAGCAATGATCCAAAGGAAGTGGCAAGAAGGTGACCAAGAACTCACTTCAAGAAACTAGCTTTTCCATTGAATATATATGTACTACAACAAGCTTAATAAGGCACTAAATAAGTAAATTGCCAAGTATCACTTTAAAAAATAAAAAAATGGCTTTTCCAAGCTATGAGTATGTGTTTAACATAGAAAGGAAAGAAGTCTTCAGGCTTTTTTTTTTTTTTTTTTTTTGCCAAAATAAGAAAAGCAGGGAAATAAAATGTCATCAGTAGCCTAGGTTGTAAATTGATTCTGTCCTTGTTTCAGACCTATAAGCAAGACAATGAGTGAATGGAAACTTCTGAAGAAAACATTGTATATATGTCAGTAAGAGCTAGATTGATATTATTACTTCTACTATTTACCATCTGCCTAGTTTAAAACAAGCTATTTAAATTCTGAGGCAGCAGAAAAGGAAAGATAATTTCCTTCTTATAGAAGTATATGAAGTACTTAGTATAGTTCCTGATACAGTGAGTGGTTCGTTTTGAAAATTATGATGATGAGAGTGATGAGGATGAAGATAATGATGATGAAAAAATGTTTAAGGAATTGAAGATGTCAAGTATGGCACCAGTATGGCTATGGACAATGTAGTTCTGGAGTAGGGCTAATTATATAATATAAAGAATTGGGGGTGATCAGTGGAATAAAGAAATTGCTAATAAGTGAATAATCCTCTATCATTGATTTGCTGTCTGAATTTGAGTCTTGTTGGCTGAATTTTAGTTGTTTCAGTCTTCTGAGCCACATTGGCTCTGTGTGACTTCAAACTTGATTTTCCTAAATTATTACTACACTAGAAATTATGGATATTATTTGGCCAAATATAATTACATTATTGACTAGAAAAGTTATCACTACAAAGTATAATGCACAAAATTTGTACACATATATACCAACACTTTGGGGGAGTTTGTGATAGAAAACAAAAAAAAATGTGTTTGTATGTTTATGTAATACAAAAGGTGGTATATACAATAAAAAATAATAAAGCAGTGTACAGTAAAAAAGAATAGTGAGCATTGTTCTGCTTTACATGAAATGGTAAGAGGCATCTATTCAGATTCAGTAATATTTGAGCAGAGACCTTAAGGAGGGAAAACCTGAGCATTCAAGATATCAATAGAAGCAACTGCCAGAGTGAAGGTCTTCTGAGGACCAGTAAAGGGTCTGGTGTAGCTGAAGTGAACATGAGACAGTATTCTGAGATGGTCACAGAGCTAAAGGATGCCAAGATACACAGTGTTTTTGTGTAACAAGGGAAGGCAATGGAGTTTATTGAGCAGAGGAGTAGCATAATATAATTTATCTTCCAAAGTATCATTGTGATTGCTACCCTGAGAATGTACTGGGAGAGGCATGAATAGGTGTAAACTGATCAATTAAGATGCTATAATAGGATTAGATGTCAAAAGGATGGCTTTAGGAGGAGGAAGTTGACAATGAAGGTTATAAGACACACTCTGACTGAATACGTATTTTAAGAACAGAGTTAACAGAATTTGCTATTGAACTGCATATGGGGTGGGAGATAAAGGGAGTTAAGGATAACTCCAAGGTTTAAAGCCCAAGAAATTGGTGAGTAGAATTGCTTTGCATTGAAAATTATTGAGTATTTTTTGAGAAATCAAGTTGAGAGAGAAATAATGAATCTACCAGTGATTTAGTCAACTATAAGTAGTTCTTATTTTAACTAACCCCACTGATATTCAGTTCAGTCCAGTTCAGTCACTCAGTTGTGTTCAACTCTTTGCGACCCCATGGACTACAGCACGCCAGGCTTCCCTGTCCATCACCAATTCACAGAACTTGCTCAAACTCATGTTCATTAAGTCAATGATGCCATCCAACTATCGCATCTTCTGTCATCCCATTCTCCTTCTGCCTTCAATCTTTCCCATCATCAGGGTCTTTTCCAAGAGTCAGTTCTTCACATCAGAAGTCAAAGTATTGGAGCTTCAGCTTGAGCATCAGTCCTTCCAAAGAATAGTCAGGATTGATTTCTTTTAGGATGGACTGGTTTAATCTCCTTGCAGTCCAAGGGACTCTCAAGTGTCTTCTTCAACACAGTTCAAAAGCACTAATTCTTTGGTGCTCAGCATTCTTTATGGTCCAACTCTCATATCCATACATGACTACTGGAAGAGCCATAGTTTTGACCAGATGGACCTTTGTTGGCAATGTAATGTCCCTGCTTTTTGATATGCTGTCTATATTTCAAGGGCTTCCCTGGTGCCTCAGATGGTAAAGCATCTGCCTGCAGTGCAGGAGACCTGGGTTCAATCCCTGGGTTGGGAAGCTCCCCTGGAGAAAGAAATGGCAACCCACTATAGTATTCTTGCCTGGAAAATTCCAAGGGGGAGCAACCTGGTAGGCCAATGGGGTCGCAAAGAATCAGACATGACTGAGTGACTTCACTTTCTTTCTTTCTATCTTCTTTTCATTCTTTCTTTTATCCTTTCTTCTTTTCTTTTCTTTCATCATAGCTTTTCTTCCAAAGAACAAGCATCTTTTAACTTCATGGCTGCTGTCACTATCTACAGTGAATTTGGAACCCAAGGGGAAAAAAAATTGTCATTGTTTTCATTGTTTCCCCATCTATTTTCCTTGAAGTGATGGAACTGGATGCCATGATCTTAGTTTTTTGAATGTTGAGTTTTAAGCCAACTTTTTTACTCTCCTGTTTTACTTTCATCAGAGGCTCTTCAGTTCTTTACTTTCTGCCATGAGAGTGGTATCATCTGCATATATGAGGTTATTTGTATTTCTTCCAACAATCTTGATTCCAGCTTGTGCTTCATCCAGTATGGCATTTTGCATGATGTATGCATCCGGTCCCACCACTTCATGGGAAATAGATTTGGAAACAGTGGAAATAGTGTCAGACTTTATTTTTCTGGGCTCCAAAATCACTACAGATGGTGACTGCAGCCATGAAATTAAAAGACGCTTACTCCTTGGAAGGAAAGTTATGACCAACCTAGATAGCATATTCAAAAGCAGAGACCTTACTTTGCCAACAAAGGTTCATCTAGTCAAGGCTATGATTTTTCCTGTGGTCATGTATGGATGTGAGAGTTGGACTGTGAAGAAGGCTGAGCGCTGAAGAATTAATGCTTTTGAACTGTGGTGTTGGAGAAGACTCTTGAGAGTCCCTTGGACTGCAAGGAGATCCAACCAGTCCATTCTGAAGGAGATCAGCCCTGGGATTTCTTTGGAAAGAATGATGCTAAAGCTGAAACTCCAGTACTTTGGCCACCTCATGCGAAGAGTTGACTTATTGGAAAAGACTCTGATGCTGGGAGGGATTGGGGGCAGGAGGAGAAGGGGATGACAGAGGATGAGATGGCTGGATGGCATCACTGACTTGATGGACATGAGTCTGAGTGAACTCCAGGAGTTGGTGATGGACAGGGAGGCCTGGTGTGCTGCGATTCATGGGGTCACAAAGAGTCAGACATGACTGAGTGACTGATCTGATCTGATCTGATTCTGCAAAGAAGTTAAAGAAGAAGCGTGACTATATACAGCTGTGATGTACTACTTTCCCAATTTAAAACCAGTCTGTTGTTCCATGTCCAGTTCTAACTACTGCTTCTTGACATGCATACAGATTTCTCAGGAGGCAGGTCAGGTGGTCTGGTATTCCCATCTCTGGAGAATTTTCCATAGTTTGTTATGATCCACACATTCAAAGGGTTTGGTGCAGTCAATAAAGAAGAAGTAGATGTTTTTCTGGAATTCTCTTGCTCTTTCTATAATCCAATGATGTTGACAATTTGATTTCTGATTCCTCTGCCTTTTCTAAATACAAATTGAACATTTGGAACTTCTCGGTTCATGTACTATTGAAGGCTTGCTTGGAGAATTTTGAGAATTACTTTGCTAGCATGTGAAATGAGTTCAATAGTTTGGTAGTTTGAACATTCTTTGACATTGCCTTTCTTTGGGATTGTAATGAAAACTGACCTTTTCAAGTCTCGTGGCCACTGCTGAGTTTTCCAAATTTGCTGGCATATTGAGTACAGAACTTTAATAGCATCATCTTTTAGGATTTGAAATAGCTCAACTGGAACTCCATCACCTCCACTACCTTTTTTTGTAGTGATGCTTCCTAAGGCCCACTTGACTTCTCATTCCAGGATGTCTGGTTCTAGGTAAGTGATCACACCATTGTGATCATCTGGGTCATGAAGATGTTTTTTGTTCAGTTCTTCTGTATATTCTTGCCACCTCTTCTTAATATTTCTGCTTCTGTTAGGTCCATACCACTTCTGTCTTTTATTGAGTCCATGTTTGCATGAAATGTTCCCTTGTTATCTCTAATTTTCTTGAAGAGATCGCTAGTCTTTCCCATTCCATTGTTTTCCTCTATTTGTTTGCATTGATCACTTAGGAAGGCTTTCTTATCTCTCCTTGCTGTTCCTTGGAACTTTGCATTCAGAAGGATATATCTTTCCTTTTCTCCTTTGCCTTTGGAGAAGGAAATAGCAACCCACTCCAGTGTTCTTGCCTGGAGAATCCCAGGGACGGGGGAGCCTGGTGGGCTGCCGTCTATGGGGTCGCACAGAGTCAGACATGACTGAAGCGACTTAGCAGTAGCAGCAGTTGCCTTTCAGTTCTCTTATTTTCTAAGCTGTTTGTAAAGCCTCCTTAGACAATCATTTTGCCTTTTAGCATTTCTTTTCCTTGGGGATGGTTTTGATCAATGACTCCTGTGCAATGTCAGGAACCTCTTTCCATAGTTCTTTAGGCCCTCCGTCTATCACATCTAATCCCTTAAATCTATTTGTCACTCCCACTATATAATTGTAAGGGATTTGATTTAGGTCATACTTGAATGGTCTAGTGGTATTCCCAACTTTCATCAATTTAAGTGTGAATTTTTCAATAAAGAATTCATGATCTGAACAACAATCAGTTCCCGGTCTTGTTTTTTGCTGAGTCTATAGAGCTTCTCCATCTCTGGCTGCAAAGAATATAATCAATCTGATTTTGGTATTGATCATCTGGTGATGTCCATGTCTAGAGTCATCTTTTGTTTTGTTGGAAGAGGTGTTTTCTCTGACCAGTGCTTCCTCTTGGCAAAATTATTTTAGCCCTTTCCCTGCTTAATTTTGTTACTCAAGGCCAGTCTTGCCTGTTGCTCCAGATATCTCTTGACTTCATACTTCTGGATTCCAGTCTGCTGTGATGAAGAGGACATCTCTTTTTTTGGTGTTGTTCTACAAGGCCTTGTAGGTTATCATAGAAATATTTAACTTCAGCTTCTTTGGCATTAGTGGTTGTGGCATAGACTTGGATTACTGTAATATTGAATGATTTGCCGTGGAAACGGACAAAGATCATTCTGTCATTTTTGAGATTGCATCCAAGTACTGCATTTCAGACTCTGCTGACTACGAGGGCTACTCCATTTCTTCTAAGGGACTCTTGTCCACAGTAGTAGATATAATGGTCATCTGAACTAAATTTGCCCATTCTGGTCCGTTTTAGTTCACTGATTCCTAAAATGTTGAATTTCACTCTTACCATCTCTTATGTGACCACTTCCAAGTTATCTTGATTCATGGATCTAACATTCCAAGTTACTGTGTAATATTGTTCTTTACAGCATTGGACTTTACTTCCATCACCAGTCACATCCACAGCTGGGTGTTGTTTTCACTTTGGCTCATTTTCTTCATTCTTTTTGGAGTTATTTCTCCACTTTTCTCCAGTACCATATCGGGTACCTGCCGATCTTTCAGTGTCTTTTTTTTTTTTTAACCTTTCATAATGTTCATGGGGTTCTCATGGGAAGAATGCTGAAGAGGTTTGCCATTTCCTTCTCTTGTAGACCACATTTTGTCAGAATGTTTCACCATGACCCATCTGTCTTCGGTGGCCCTACATGACATTAATATAATTAGAATTAATATAATTCAAATGAATCAAATTAGAATTTGGAGGGGAACTTGCACTTTTAAGATCTAATTCTTTGCTCTCAGGCAATGGAGTTAACCTAATGCAACTGCGAGTCCAAAGCCTAATTAAGGTGGACAGGTTCACACACTTAGTTAAGAGGAGTAACTTCTGACCTGAGGCCATTTCTCCTCCACTAGAACCAACAGTGAATCCCTTTTTCTAATTTACATCACATTGATTTCCTGATGTGGAGATTTCTAAAGAAAAATTATTTTTCTGACTGCCTTCAATGATGGGCAAGAGACAACTGAAATAGTCTTCATTAGACAAACTAATTACTAGGGCGAAGAAGTTCTCATGATGTTTGCTCTGCATTTAACCTCAATTTGATCCTAATAAAATCACTCTGAAGTGTGAGTTACTCAGAGGATTACAGAAAGCCAAACACAGGAACTGATGCTCATTTTCATTATCACAGAAACATATTATCTCTGAAATGCAGAGTCAGAAGGAAACTGTTGGATGTCTTAAGCTTACATTAGAGAAGAGACTTTAAAATTCTATCATTGAAAAAAACTAAAAGAATAAAGTAGGAGAGATGCACAGAGCTGCATTTTATGAGGATATATAGTGAATAAGGCCAATATTTGATTTCACTGGTAACATAAGGGAGCTTTCTTAGGTCAAGAACACATGGAATCTTAAAAAAAAAAAAAAGGCTACAAATGAACTTATCTACAAAACAGAAATAGAATTATAGATGGAGAAAATAAATTTATGATTACCAGGGGGTCAGGGGAAGGGAGGGATAAACTGAAAGATTGGAATTGACACACACACACTACTTATATATAAAATAGATAACTGATAAGGACCTACTGTATAGCACAGGGTACTATACTGTGGCTCAGTACTCTATAATGGCCTACACAGGAATAGAAGCTAAAAAAGAGTGTGTGTGTTCATGCTCTGCTGTGTCCAACTTTTTGTAACCCCCTAAACTGTAGCCCACCAGGGTCCTCTGTCCATGGGATTTCCCAGGCAAGAACACTGGACTGGGTTACCAATTCCTCCTCCAGGAGAATCTTCCTGAGCTAGGGATCAAACCTGCATCTCTTGCATCTCTTGAATTGGCAGGCAGATTCTTTACCACTGAGCCACCAGGGATGCCCTAAAAATAATAAATGAATACATAAATAAAAGAATGGAATAAAAGAATGTATATATATACCCACACATATATATATATATATGTATGTATAACTGATTCACTTTGCTGTACACCTGAATCTAACACATTATGTAAACTATACTCCAATAAATATTTTTTTTCAAAGTACTACTGATGATAAATTAATGATCAAGTCATAACAGTTTCTTTCTTTCTTTTACCTTGTATCTCAAAGACTGTTCATTAAAATGCCTTCATTAAAGCTTTTACATATAATTGGGAAAATGTCTATGTGGTTTTTGAAGACTTGTGTTGCTAGATGAGCATTCCCTTAAATTACAGAGTCAACAGCTTTGAGAGCATTTCATCATTACAGTGCCCTGGATGACTGCCATCATTTGCTCCCAAGGAATTAAGAAAGACTGTCAAGAAATGTCACTTGAATGAAAACACATAGAATTTAGTGTATATATTTTCATGTAAGTCAGTTTCTTATGACCTTTTATAATAGCCATTGATATCGTGAATTTTGAGGAAGTTCTATTAGATAAAATCACTATTAAGCAAAATAATTATATGTCAAATGGTAATGAATCATCCAACTTTTAGTTGATTTGCTCATTCATCCAACAAATAGTTTCTCAACTGACACTTTGTGCCAAGCATGCATCTCAGCACAAAAGAGATGATGTTGAATAAGCAGTCTCTAGATTCAAAGAACAATCAGTCACAGAGAAAACCACCTGAGAATGAATCTCTGTAAAATGTTCTAAATATTATATTAAAGAAAAACCAAGAGCCTGTGAAAACATAGACAAGAAACAGTTCCTTATGATAGAAGATAGTGCAATATCAAAATCAAAAGCTGTAGTCTTTTTGCTTCCATGGTTATTATTTTAACTTTTTTGTTTTGGCTTTGTTATTTTTTCTCTATTTAAAAACATGTTTTCCCATTATACCCAGGAGTAGGATGAACTCAGAAAATAAAATATACATAAAAATTTATCATTTTTATTATTATATTAAAATTAAACAAGCATTGAAGTTATCCCTTTTAAATGGCAAAGCCCTTTATTCTGTCAAATCTGTTATACTTACTGTATGAAATAGCTGTTTGGGAACTAAACTTCTAACAAAATTTTTAAGAGTGGTTTTGTATCTATGAATGTAAGATTATTTTGACTTTTAAAAGGAAATTAATGATAATAATGACAATAACTTAATAATAATAGTAATAACTAACACAGAATGTGTGCCCTCTGCTAGGTACCATTCTTAGTGCTTCATATAATTGTTTTGACCCTACAACTAATGAAGATAATGAGGTAGATAGTATTACTATCAACATTTTATAGATGAAGAAACAGAGGACCCAGAGAGTTTGAATAATTTGTTCAGGGTCACAGAGCAAGTAAGAAAAGTAACCAGGATTTACTTCAGACACTCTCACTCTGTAGCCTAAATTCTTCAATATGCTACAGTGCCATTTTTCTAGGGAAAGTTTTAAATGTTTATTTCCTTCTCATTACAGTTGAAGTAGCTCAAATATGCAAATTATTCAGATTACCAAAAGATATAATTTTTGTTGTTGTTGTTTCACTATTAACCCTCAAGAGGAAAATAATTTTTTTCATGGAAGTAAATGAGGATCATTTTCACTAGTTTGTTCTAATCCTTCCTAGATATAAAAGATTTTCAACAACAAATTTGCAGAGCATGCAACCCATGCACATTATCTTTACTTTTGTAAACTGATAGTTCTGATGGCAATTTATTCCATTATGTTTAAGGACTCATGTGAAAGTACAATTTGAAGCAGGGTGGGAAGGGGAGATTTTGAATTCAGGCAAATGTAGATTCAGATTATGACACAGCAAAATACTACCTTGCCTTCGACAGGCCACTTGACCTCCCTGAGACTTAATTCCTTCATCTCTGGGATTAGGCATTAAAATCTGTCTCACAGCACAAAATAACTGAAAGGAAAATAACAGGGTGTGTTAGCCAAAGTAGGACTGGATAACTGGTAGAGATGCCTATGGGAATTGATATGATTATTGTTGTTGTTTTTTTTAAAATTTTTTTTTAAACTTTACAATATTGTATTGGTTTTGCCTAATATCGAAATGAATCCACCACAGGTATACATGTGTTCCCCATCCTGAACCCTCCTCCCTCCTCCCTCCCCATACCATCCCTCTGGGTAGTTTGAATCATGTGAAGTTCTCACTTCAATAGGGGAAAAGTTGTTATTCAGTTGCTAAGTCATGTCCAGCTCTTTGTGACCCTATGAACTACAGTACACCAGGCTTCCCTGTACTTCACTGTCTTTCGGAGTTTCCTCGTGTTCATGTCCATTAAGTCAGTGATGCTATCTAGCCATCTTATCCTATACTGCCCTCTTCTCCTTTGGTGTTTGATCTTTCTCAGCATCAGGGTCTTTTCCAATGAGTTGGGTCTTCACATATGATGGCTAAAGTATTGGAGCTACAACCTCAGTATCATTCCTTCCAATGAATACTCAAAGTTGATTTCCTTTAGGAATGACTGATTTGATCTGTTTTCAGTTCAAAGGACTCTCGAGAGTCTTCTCCAGCAGCACAATTCAAAAGCATCAATTCTTCAGCACTCATCCTTCTTTATGGTCCAACTCTCACATCCCTGCACTACTGGAAAAACCATAGTTTTGACTATGCAGATCTTTGATGGCAAAAAGATGTCTCTGCTTTTTAACATGACACAGCAATTGCTTTGTCACAGCTTTTCTTCAAAGGAATAAGCATCTTTTAATTTATAGCTACAGTCATCATCTGGAGTGATTTTGGAGCCCAAGAAAATAAAACCTGTCACTGTTTCCATTTTTTTTTACCATCTATTTGCCATGAAATCATGGGGCCAGTTGCCAAGATCTTAGATTTTTGAGTTTTGAGCTTTAAGAATCTTCTTCATTCTGCTCTTTTATCTTCATCAAGAGGCTCTTTAGTTCCTCTTTGTTTCTGACGTTAGAATGATTATCATTTCATTGCATATTTGGGGTTGTTTATATTTCTCCTGGCAATCTTGATTCCAGCTTGTGTTTCAAAATTTTAATGATATATTTCTGTATAACAAAACACACCAATGTCTCAGTTCAGTTCAGTTGCTCAGATGAGATCAGATCAAATCAGTCACTCAGTTGTGTCCGATTCTTTGCGACCCCATGAATCACAGCGCGCCAGGCCTCCCTGTCCATCACCAACTCCCAGAGTTCACTCAGACTCACGTCCATTGAGTCAGTGATGCCATCCAGCCATCTCATCCTCTGTCGTCCCCTTCTCCTCTTGCCCGCTCAGTCATGTCCAACTTTTTGTGACCCCCTTAATTTCAGCATGCCAGGGCTCCCTGTCCATCACCAACTCCCGGAGTTCACTCAAACTCACATCCATCGAGTCTGTGATGCCATCCAGCCATCTCATCCTCTGTCGTCCCCTTTTCCTCCTGCCCACAATCCCTCCCAGCATCAGAGTCTTTTCCAGTGACTCAACTCTTTGCATGAGGTGGCCAAAGCTCCTGCCCACAATCCCTCCCAGCATCAGAGTCTTTTCCAGTGACTCAACTCTTTGCATGAGGTGGCCAAACTCCAAAGCTGGAGTTTCAGCTTTAGCATCATTTCTTCCAAAGAAATCCCAGGGCTGATCTCGTTCAGAATGGACTGGTTGGATCTCCTTGTAGTCCAAGGGACTCTCAAGAGTCTTCTCCAACACCACAGTTCAAAAGCATCAATTCTTCGGCGCTCAGCTTTCTTCACATTCCAACTCTCGAATCCATACATGACCACTGGAAAAACCATAGCCTTGACTAGATGGACCTTTGTTGGCAAAGTAATGTCTCTGCTTTTGAATATGCTATCTAGGTTGGTCATAACTTTCCTTCCAAGGAGTAAACGTCTTTTAATTTGATGGCTGCAATCACCATCTGCAGTGATTTCGGAGCCCCAAAAAATAAAGTCTGCCACTGTTTCCACTGTTTCCCCATCTATTTCCCATGAAGTGATGGGACTAGATGCCATGATCTTAGTTTTCTGAATGCTGAGCTTTAGGCCAACTTTTTCACTCTCCTGTTTCACTTTCATCAAGAGGCTTTTTAATTCCTCTTCACTTTCTGCCATATGGGTGGTGTCATCTGCATATCTGAGGTTACTGATATTTCTCCTGGCAATCTTGATTCCAGCTTGTGCTTCATCCAGCCCAGTGTTTCTCATGATGTACTCTGCATATAAGTTAAATAAGCAGGGTGTCAATCTATAGCCATGAAGGACTCCTTTTCCTATTTGGAACCAGTCTGTTGTTCCATGTCAGTTCTAACTGTTGCTTCCTGACCTGCATATAGGTTTCTCAAGAGGCAGGTCAGGTGGTCTGGTATTCCCATCTCTTTCAGAATTTTCCACAGTTTATTGTGATCCACACAGTCAAAGGCTTTGGCATAGTCAATAAAGCAGAAATAAATGATTTTCTGAAACTCTCTTGCTTTTTCGATGATTCAGTGGATGTTGGCAATTTGATCTCTGGTTCCTCTGCCTTTTTGAAAACCAGCTTGAACATCTAGAAGTTCACGGTTCATGTATTGCTGAAGCCTGGCTTGGAGAATTTTGAGCATTACTTTACTAGCATGTGAGATGAGTGCAATTGTGTGGTAGTTTTAGCATTCTTTGATATTGCCTTTCTTTGGGATTGGAATGAAAACTTTTTTCCAGTCCTGTGGCCACTGCTGAGCTTTCCAAATTTGCTGGCATATTGAGTGCAGCACTTTCATAGCATCGTCTTTCAAGATTTGAAATAGGTCAACTGGAATTTCATCACCTCCACTAGCTTTGTTCATAGTGATGCTTCCTAAGGCCCACTTGACTTCATATTTCAAGATGTCTGGCTCTAGGTGAGTGATCACACCATCGTGATTATCTTGGTCATGAAGCTCTTTTTTATACAATTCTTCTGTGTATTCTTGCCACCTCTTCTTAATATCTTCTGCTTCTGTTAGGTCCCTACCATTTCTGTCCTATATTGAGCCCATCTTTGCATGAAATGTTCCCTTGGTATCTCTAATTTTCTTGAGGAGATCTCTAGTCTTTCCCATTCTGTTGTTTTCCTCTATTTCTTTGCATTGATTGCTGAGGAAGGCCTTCCTATCTCTCCTTGCTATTCTTTGAAACTCTGCATTCAGATGCTTATATCTTTTCTTTTCTCCTTTGCTTTTCACTTCTCTTCTTTTCACAGCTATTTGTAAGGCTTCCCCAGATAGCCATTTTGCTTTTTTGCATTTCTTTTCCATGCTGAAGAAGCTGAAGTTGAATGGTTCTATGAAGACCTACAAGACCTTTTAGAACTAATACCCAAAAAAAGATGTCCTTTTCATTATAGGGGACTGGAATGCAAAAGTGGGAAGTCAAGAAACACCTGGAGTAACAGACAAATTTGGCCTTGGAATACGGAATGAAGCAAGGCAAAGGCTAACAGAGTTTTGCCAAGAGAATGCACTGGTCATAGCAAACACCTTCTTTCAACAACACAAGAGAAGACTCTACACATGGACATCACCAGATGGTCAACACCGAAATCAGATTGATTATATTCTTTGCAGCCAAAGATGGAGAAGCTCTATACAGTCAGCAAAAACAATACCAAGAGCTGACTGTCACTCAGCTCATGAACTCCTTATTGCCAAATTCAGGCTTAAATTGAAGAAAGTAGGGAAATCCATCAGACCATTCAGGTATGACCTAAATAAAATCCCTTATAATTATACAGTGCAAGTGAGAAATAGATTTATGGGACTAGATCTGATAGATACAATGCCTGATTATCTATGCACGGAGGTTTGTGACATTGTACAGGAGACAGAGATCAAGACCATCCCCATGGAAAAGAAATGCAAAAAAGCAAAATTACTGTCTAGTGAAGCCATGTTTAGTAGCTTGCCAAAAGAAGAGTTGTTATATTTATGATTCTGTAGATCTGGGCAATTACTCCTCTTGTTGTAACCTGAGGTCGTTTGCATCATTGTGTTCAGCTGAGAAATCAACTGAGACACTTTGCTTCTCCTCCTTGAGATCTCTTGCTCTAACACTGTCTTAACCCCCAAGGCCTCACAATAGGCCCTTTTCTCTCTAGTAAAATATCCTGTGATTTGTTATAACCTGGAAGCTAGGTACCAAGAGGTACTGTTTTAAGAGGACAAACCCAATATATGCAAATTATTGTCAAAAGTCTGTGCTGCTGCTGCTGAGTCACTTCAATCGTGTCCGACTCTGTGCGATCCCATAGATGGCAGCCCACCAGGCTCCCCCATCCCTGGGATTCTCCAGGCAATAACACTGGAGTGGGTTGCCATTTCCTTCTCCAATGCATGAAAGTGAAAAGTGAAAGTGAAATAGCTCAGTCATGTCCGACCCTCAGCGACCCCATGGACTGCAGCCTTCTAGGCTTCTCCATCCATGGAATTTTCCAGGCAAGAGTACTGGAGTCCGGTGCCATTGCCTTCTCTGAAAGTCTGTGCATTAATATGCTAATACCCATCTGCCCATCGACTAAAGCAAATTACCTCAACAAACCCAGAGTCAAAGAATCACTCATAGGTGTTCATTTGGCGGACAATAAAGTAACAGCCAAGCACAGGTGAAGATTGTTAGTTTCTTGTAGTTTAAACCATGAAGTCTGGGGAAACTTTCTGAAAGACCTACATTTACCTTAGAAGATTCACAGGCTTGTGGAATTTAAAACATACCAGAAGAGATTTCCTCCTCCATTTCAAATAACCGTCCTTGGTGATCAGTGATCCATGATTAGAGGAGAGATGAAGCATAAGTGAAGAGGCTGAGGAATGAGATGAATAAATTCATGTGTTTCATATAAAGGCATTATTGAATAATCATTTGGCTGGAGCAACTGCTGTGTCAGTGGTCTGCCTACATCCTATAGTTAATTTCCAATGTTTGTGTATATCATTAGCTGGTTTCTGGTGACTTTCCCACACAATAGCCAGCATCTGCCCTATTTTTTAGAGAGCTTCCCTCAGGCTGCCACCATCTTCTTAGTCTCCAGTCTAGGAGAACAAAAGTCCCCTCTGTCTGTCCACCCTTGCCTTTAGCCAATGAATGAGGTGCTCAGGAAAATAAATATTTCCCAATTGGAGAATGTTAAGACATGACTAATTTCTTTTTTCCCCTAAATCTTTTGTATAAGATCGAGTACACCTACTCTATATGATACTTTGCTTGACTTCCTTGTTTTCCTGCCTTCCTAATCCCACTTTCCATCTCCCTGACCAATTTTAAGCTCATAGCAATTTTGCTTAACAAGTTTTCTTAGCAATTTTTCTTAACTTTTACAGGAGTCATTGTCTAAGGCTGATTTCAGGACAACAAAATCTAAGACAATTTGTGACAGTAACACATAATGTAGTTAATTCTTGCTTTTGTATTTGTAAGCTCTAGTACTAGATTTATAATGAGTGAAAAAGAAATTAAATACTTTGTGAAGTTTTTTAATAATTTCAAACTTCTCAGAAAGGTTTACTGGTTTGTTTTCCTTTCATTTTAGAAATATTCCTGGTTTTCAACATAACATATTGCTGATGTCATATATTTTGAAGAGGTTATTTAATCTTAGTCTATTCCATAAAAACTG
This sequence comes from Bos grunniens, assembly GCF_055505025.1. Lineage (NCBI taxonomy): Eukaryota > Metazoa > Chordata > Mammalia > Artiodactyla > Bovidae > Bos > Bos grunniens. The sequence continues at coordinate 18,783,356 of NC_141184.1, read as the reverse complement.
TTAAAATGAGGTAATAACATTTTTTCTTGCCAAAATGTTTTTAGAACTAGCAAAAATTCCTGGAAGATTCTTCAGATTTAGCATGTGTTCAGTAAATGCAGGCTTTTGCTACAACTATTGTTAATATTACTTTTTCATTAATATTCTTGTTGAAACTCCCTGCATTAAATGTCTTTTTGCAGTGACCTACAACTCACCATGACTTTTTTTTTTTTTTTTTTTTAATGTAGCTATTAGTTTCTCTAAGTTTAAATCATCTCTCTTGCCTTCTGGAGCAGAAATTCACTAGGTCTTATTTGTCCTTTCTCTTTTGAGTGACTGTCAACTCCCTCTTGAAAGATATAATTAATGCAGTTCTGTCCACAAGCAGAGTCATTCAGTTGTTAAGAACACTTGATTTATTGTCAGAAGACTCAGTTTGAAAGTTTAGTTCTGCCACTTACTTTCCTCAGTAATGCCTTGACTTTTCTCATCTGTAAAGGATGAAAATATCTATTCTCCCCATCCTCTTGTTATTTTGTGTGACTCAAATCTATGAGAAAATGCTTTGAAAAATGATAAACTACAATGCCGGGGAATGTACTATTATTGTTGTTGCACACTCCCACTGTTCTCATATATTTTCACTCTGTTTTGCCACCTGATGTGTGATAAAAGCAGGACTCTTATTTCTTCAGAAAAAAAGAGAGGAAAACACTATTTACACTAATTAATGAAGAAAGCCTTCCTCTCACACTTGCTCTAGGTATTTCTTTTTTTTTTAAGTAGAGCTTAAAGGAATCTACTTCATTGATCTTCAATTAGCTAACATAAAATAAAGAAGAGTGGTGTATTCATCAGGGTTTTCCAGAGAAACAGAAGCAATGGGATATATGTGTATATAAACACACACACACATACATATATGTGTCACTCAGTTGTGCAACACACTAATATATATATTAGTCACTCAGTTGTAACCAACACTTTGTGACCCAAGGACTGAAGCCCACCAGGCTCCTCTGTCCATGAAATTCTCCAGGCAAAAATACTGGAGTGGATAGTCATTTCCTTCTCCAGAGGATCTTCTCGAGCCAGGGATCAAACCTCAGTCTCTTGCATTTCAGGCAGATTCTTTAATGACCGAGCCATTAGGGAATTCCATATATATGTCATTTCCCTACTGACTCAGTTGGCAAAGAATCTGCCAGCAATGCAAGATTACTGTTCGCAAAGTATGAAACCCAAGTTTGATTGCTGGGTTAGGTAAATCCCCTGGAGAAGGAAATGGCAGCACACTCCAGTATTCTTACCTGGGAAATTCCATGGACAGTAGAGCCTAGCAGGCTACAGTCCATGAGGGTCACAAGAGTCAGACACAACTTAATGACTTAACCATCACCATGTATGTATGTGTATGAAACATATATGTATTTAAGTTAAATACACCATGTGCATTTAACTTAATGCAGAGTACATCATGTGAAATGCCAGGCTGGATGAAGCACAATCTGGAATCAAGATTGTTGGGAGAAATATCAAAAACCTCAGCTATGCAGATGACATGACCCTTATGGCAGAAAGTGAAGAGGCACTAAAGAGCCTCTTGATGAAAGTGAAAGAGGAGAGTGAAAAAGCTGATTTAAAACTCAACATTCAAAAAACTAAGATCATGGCATCTGGTCCCATCACTTTATGGCAAATAGATGGGGAAGCAATGGAAACAGTGATGACAGACTTTATTTTCTTGGGCTCTAAAATCACTGCAGATGGTACTGCAGCCATGAAATTAAAAGATGCTTGCTCTTTGGAAGAAAAGCTATCACCAACCTAGACAGCATATTAAAAAGTTGAGACATACTTTCCTGATAAATGTCCATATAGTCAAAGCTATGGCTTTTCTAGTTGTCATGTATAGATGTGAAGAATTGATGCTTCTGAACTATAGTGTTCAATAAGACTCTTGAGAGTCCCTTGGACTGCAAGGAGATCCAACCAGTCCATCCTAAAGGAAATCAGTCCTGGATATTCACTGGAAGGACAGATACTGAAGCTAAAACCCAATACTTTGGTCACCCAATGCAAAGAACTGACTGTTTAGGAAAGACCCTGATGCTGGGAAAGATTGAAAGCAGGAGATGACAGAGGATGAGATGGTTGGCTGCCATCACCAGCTCAATGGACATGAGTCTGAGCAAGCTCTGGGAGTTGGTGATGGACAGGGAAGCCTGTAGTGCTGCAGTCCATGGGTTGCAAAGAGTCAGACACGACTGAGCAACTGAACTGAACTGAACTGATGTGTATATGTATTTACATGGGGGGCGGGTGAGGTAAGCTCATGTAATAATGGAGGCTAAGAAGTCCCAAGATTTGCAGCAGGCAAACTTGAGACTCAAGAAAGGAAGGTGATGTAATTCAAAAGGTCCAAGTCCAAAGACAAGTCTGAAAGTCCACAGACTTGGGAGTAAAGAAGAGCCAGTTCTTCATCTTGACTCTGAATGCAGGAAAACATAAGACCAGACTTCTTGTTTCTAGTTCCACAAGGGCCTTGGAAGTTTCCACTTCATTTTAATAAGAAAAAAAAAATTACACAACAGATTGAAAATCAACAATTCTTCTTGGCTCTACATGGTACATATACACAATGGAGTATTACTCAGCCATTAAAAAGAATACATTTGAATCAGTTCTAATGAGGTGGATGAAACTGGAGCCTATTGTACAGAGTGAAGTAAGCCAGAAATAAAAACACCAATACAGTATACTAATGAATATATATGGAATTTAGAAAGATGGTAACAATAACCCTGTGTACGAGACAGCAAAAGAGACACTGATGTATAGATCAATCTTATGGACTCTGTGGGAGAGGGAGAGGGTGGGAAGACTTGGGAGAATGGCATTGAAACATGTATAATATCATGTATGAAACAAATTGCCAGTCCAGGTTCGGTGCGCGATACTGGAAGGAGTCTGTAACAGACTATACTACACCTTCTTCCTCTCTGCCTAACACTGTGGCTACTAATAATGCAAAGATGGAGGATACTTTGGTTAATAATGTGCCCCTGCCCAGCACCCTCCCGCTCCCTAAGATGGAGACTAAACAACAGAGCTCCAGCCTCACTTCAGTTCCTCCCACTACTTTCAGCCTCACCTTCAAGTCATGTATGGATGTGAGAGCTGGACTATAAAGAGAGCTGAGCACCGAAAAACGGATGCTTTTGAACTGTGGTGTTGGAGAAGACTCTTGAGAGTCCCTTGGACTGCAAGGAGATCCAACCAGTCCATCCTAAAGGAAATGAGTCCTGAATATTCATTGGAAGGACTGAAAATGAAGCTGAAACTCCAATACTTTGGCCAACTAACGTGAAGAACCGACTCACTGGAAAAGACCCTGATGCTGGGAAAGATTTGAAGGCAGGAGGAGAAGGGGACAACAGAGGATGAGATGGTTGGATGGCATCACCGACGTGATGGACATGAATTTGAGTAGGCTCCCAGAGTTGGTGATAGATAGGGAGGCCTGGCGTGCTGCAGTCCATGGAGTTGCAAAAAGTACGACAACGACTGAGCCACTGAACTGAACTGAACCTCATACTCAGCCTTTTTTGTTTTTTTTTTTCCCTTGAATGACTGTCTCAACCTGTGTTTCATACTTATATCTTACATTTGATTTCTCAAATAAGCAAATTTAATATTATTAGTTATTCTTTAGGCTGGGTGTTGATTCTTCACATTGCCTTTCACTGCATGTTTTTAATACCCCCAAAAAATACAGTTGAATTAAACTAAACTTAAATTGTATTTTAAAAAAAAAGAAAGGGGAGGACATAGGGTAAACCACTATCCCAAGTTTGGAGAGATAAACAAGTGAATATATGGAGTCACAGCCTACCTAGACAGGGACTGATAAATGAAAATTCTCACAGGAATCAGTGCCAGAGTAATAAAACATAACTGACGATTTGCTGGAGACTCAATGTGGACAAGTCTGAATTAAAAATATCAGAGGAGCCCACTCATACAGGGCCCTGCACAATATCATAAGAAGTGACAGGTTCACTTAGCAAATATTAGAGAAAAATGTCCTTGTTCATCTAGAAGAAGAAAGTTAACAGTTTTGTAATATTCCAGAACAATCTTCACTTTCTAACAAGACCTGCCTCTTGTTAGAGTAACAAATTAACTAGAGGCTAATCTGATGGGGTATTATTAGACCTTAACTTTCTAGGAAAGGGAAATAATCCAACTCTTACTGGCTCCAGTCATCCTTTCTCCCCAAGTGGGGTGAAAAATACTGAGAAACACTTGTGAAATTCACAGTATTGTAGCACTATAGAATATTTTCCCTTCTCTTCACATTCAACACCACTTGGCTAAACGCCTGTTTACAAATGATTTTTTTTTTTTTTAACTGGGAACATCATATCCTGCTATTAGGGGAAAATATTGCAAGATATTCCAAAAGAAAAAAAAAAAAAAAAGAAAGAAAAAACTACAATTTGAAGAGTCAGAGCAAATATCCAAACCATACAAACCTGGGATGTTGGGAGTAACAGATAAAGAACTTAGAAAAGTATTCTTAATATTCTAAGATGTCTCATGGGTAAAGTAGAAGATATGCAACAACAGATTGGCAATTTAAGTACAGACATGCAAATCCCAAGAAAGAACGAAAAATAAATTCTACATTAAAAACACTGTCACAGAATGTCTTTGTTGGATGTCTTTGTTAGGCTTATTAGTAGATTGTATGTGGCTAAGGAAAGAATCTGTGAAATTTAAAACAGAATAAAGTCTTCAATAACCAAGAAGAGTGAAGACTAAAAAAAACCCAGTAAATACAAACCAGGAACAGAAATGACAAGGACTTGGGACCACTGAAAAAGATGTCATATCCTTCTAACACATCAAAATGGAAAACCAAAAGGAAAAGAAAACAGAAGAAATATTTGGAACAATAATGACTAAGAATTATTTCTCAATTAGTGTCAGACATCAATTCATACATTCAAGAAGCTCAGAGAGCATCATTCAAGAGAAACACCATCAGCTATTAACTAGGCACATTATTTTCACGTGACAGAAAATCAAAGATAAAGGAAAAAAAAACATCCTGGAAGAGAAAAATGTCTATAGAGAATCAAAGATAAGAATTATATTTGATCTCTCTTCAGACTATGCAAAAAAAGAAGACTGAAATATTTTTAAGTTCTGAGAGAGAAAAACAAAACAAGCAAGCAAACAAAATTCTGTTTGCTGCAAAATATCCTTCAAAAGTAAAGGGAGAAAAATACTTACTTGACAAACAAAATTTGAATGTATTTCTTGTTACATTTCATAACCTAGGTGAAATGAACCAATTCATTTACAGACACAATCTGAAACTTCACACAAGATTCACACAAGATGAAGACAATATCCACACAAGAAGAAACAGATAATCACAATGGACCTATATCTTTTTTTTTTTTTTTTAATGGAATCAATACCAACTTTCCAAAACAGAAAATACCAGGTAAAGATGGGTTCAGTGTGAATTCTATCAAATAATTTAGAAATAAATTATGCCAATTATCTATAATCTCTTTGAGAAGACAGAAACAGAAGGGATATTTCTTAACTCATTCTAAGCAGCCAGCATTACACCAATACCAAAACCTGACAAAGATACTACCAGGAAAGAAAATTATAGATCTGTATCTCTTATCAACATACATAAAAGATTGTCAAAAATATGAATTCATATTTATCAGTGTATAAAAAATATTATATACCATGATCATGTGGAGTATTCCCAGGCTGGTTCAACATTTGAAAGTTATTGTTTTTAATCTTATCAGCAGACTAGAAAAGAAAAATCACATTGTCATATAAATATATGAAAAACATGTATTAGTATTTAAGTAAACCATAACTAAACCTCTCAATGACTAGGAATAGAGAGGAACTATCTCAGCTTGATAAAGAGTATCTACAGAAACACTACAGCTAACATTCATTTGATGAGAAATTCATTTTGCCTACTAAAATCAGGTAAAGGCAGGTGTATCTCTTCTCACCACTATTTTTCAGCATTTATTGAAAGTTCTAGTTAATGTAATAACAGAAAAGAATATATAGATTAATAAGGAAGAAATAAAACTGTCTTTATCCTTATATTGCATGAACGTCTATGTAGAAGATACAAAATAGTTGACAAAAAACTTCTGCAACTAACATGAAATTATTGCAAGGTAGTAGGATACAAGGGCTTCACAGATAGCACTAATGGTAAAGAACCTGCCTATCAATGCAGGAGATATAAGAGATGTAGGTATGGTCACTGGGTTTGGAATATCCCCTAGAGGAGGAAATGGAAACCCACTCCAGTATTCTTGCCTGGGAAACCCATGAATAAAGGAGCCTGGTGGACTTCGGTCAATATGCTAGCAAAGACTTGGATGCAACTGAAGCCACTTAGCACTCACACAGGGCACAAAGTTAATATACAGAAGTCAAGTTAATATATAAAAAGTCAATATATAAAGTTCTATATACCAACAAAGATTGAGTGAAATTTGAAATTGAAATCACAGCATTTTTACTTTGGCATACCACAAAATGATATGCTTAAATGTAAATCTAAGAAAATATGTACAATATCTACATGAAGAAAACTACAAAGCTCTGATGCACAAAATCAAGTAACTGAATAAATGGAGACATATCACATGTTTATGGGCAGAAGTACTCAATATTGTCAAGATGTCAGTTATTTTCAACTTGATCAATAAATTCAGTGCAATGCTACTCAAAATTTGAGCAAGCCATTTTGTGGAGAGCAGCAAAGTGATTGTAAAGTTTGTTTGGAGAGGCAAAAGGCTATTCAGTTCAGTTCAGTTCAGCCGCTCAGTTGTGTCCGACTATTTATGACCCTTTGAACCACAGCACTCCAGGCCTCCCTGTCCGGGAGACTACCCAAACCCACGTCCATTGAGTCAGTGATGCCATCCAACCATCTCATCCTCTGTCATCCCCTTCTTTTCCTGCCATAATCTTTCCCAGCATCAGGGTCTTTTCAAATGAGTCAGCTCTTCACATCAGGTGGCCAAAGTACTGGAGTTTCAGCTTCAGCATCAGTACTTCCAATGAGTATTCAGGACTGATTTCCTTTAGAATGGACCGGTTGGATCTCCTTGCAGTCCAAGGGACTCTAAAGAGTTTTCAACACCACAGTTCAAAACCATCAATTCTTCAGCACTCAGCTTTCTTTATAGTCCAACTCTCACATCCATACATGACTACTGGAAAAACCATAGCCTTGACTAGAAAGACTTTTGTGGACAAAGTAATGTCTATGCTTTTTAATACACTAGTCAGAGAAAGCAATGGCACCCCACTCCAGTACTCTTGCCTGGAAAATCCCATGGATGGAGGAGCCTAGAAGGTTTCAGTCCACAGGGTCGCTGAGGGTTGGACAAGACTGAGCAACTTCACTTTCAATTTTCACTTTCATGCATTGGAGAAGGAAATGGCAACCCACTCCAGTTATCTTGCCTGGAGAATCCCAGGGGTAGGGGAGCCTGGTAGGTTGCCATCTATGGGGTCTCACAGAGCTGGACACGACCAAAGTGACTTAGCAGTCTCTAGATTGGTCATAACTTTCTTTCCAAGGAGTAAGCGTCTTTTAATTTCATGGCTGAAATCACCATCTGCAGTGATTTTGGAGCCCAGAAAAGAAAGTCACCCACTGTTTCCACTGTTTCCCCATCTATTTGCCGGACCGGACACCATGATCTTAGTTTTCTGAATGTTGAGCTTTAAGCTTTAAGCCAACTTTTGCACTCTCCTTTTTCACTTCCATCAAGAGGCCCTTTAGTTCTTCTTAATTTTCTGCCACAAGGGTGGTGTCATCTGCATACCTGAGGTTATTGATATCTCTCCTGGCAATCTTGATTCCAGCTCATGCTTCCTCAAGCCCAGCATTTCTCATGATGTACTCTGCATATAAGTTAAATAAGCAGGGTGACAATATACAGCCTTGAGGTACTCCTTTCCCTATTTGGAAACAACCTGTTGTTCCATATCCAGTTACAACTGTTGCTTCCTGACATGCCTATAGGTTTATCAAGTGACAGGTCAAGTGGTCTGGTATTCCCATCTCCTTCAGAATTTTTCACAGTTTATTGTGATCCACACAGTCAAAGGCTTTGGCATAGTCATTAAAGCAGAAATTGATAGTTTTCTGAAACTCCCTTGCTTTCTTGATGATCCAGTGTATGTTAGCAATTTGATCTTTGTTTCCTCTGCCTTTTCTAAAGCCAGATTGAACATATGAAAGTTCATGGTTCACATATTGCTGCAGCCTGGCTTGGAGAATTTTGAGCATTACTTTACTAGCATGTGAGATGAGTCCAATTGTGCGGTAGTTTAAGCATTCTTTGGCATTGATTTTCTTAGGGATTGGCCTGAAAACTTACCTTTTCCAGTCCTGTGGCCACTGCTGAGTTTTCCAAATTTGCTGACATATTGAGTGCAGCACTTTCACAATATCATCTTTTAGGATTTGAAATAGCTCAACTGGAATCCCATCACCTCCACTAGTTTTGTTGTTAGGGATGCTTCCTAAGGCCCACTTGACTTCACATTCCAGGATGTCTGGCTCTAGGTGAGTGTGAGTGATCACACCGTTGTGATTATCTGGGTCATGAAGATCTTTTTTGTATAGTGCTTATGTGTATTCTTGCCACATCTTCTTAATATCTTCTGCTTCTTTTAGGTCCATACCATTTCTGGCTATTAATAACTTACATAATATTGAAGTAGAACTATCAAATCATTAAAAGACATGCTGCTGCTGCTGCTACTGCTGCTAAGTCACCTCAGTAGTGTCCAACTCTGTGTGACCCCATAGACAGCCTCCTACCAGGCTCCTCTGTCCCTGGGATTCTCCAGGCAAGAACACTAGGGTGGGTTGCCATTTCCTTCTCCAATGCATGAAAGTGAAAAGGGAAAGTGAAGTCACTCAGTCGTGTCCAACTCTCAGCGACCCCACGGACTGCAGCCCACCAGGCTCCTCCATCCATGGGATCTTCCAGGCAAGAACACTGGAGTGGGGTGCCATTGCCTTCTCCCAAAAGACATGCAGAAACCTTAAAAAGACATGTCTAAGCAAAATAAGTCAACCAAAATGTTCAGATCAGATCAGATCAGTTGCTCAGTCATGTCCGACTCTTTGCAACACCATGAATCACAGCACACTAGTCCTCCCTGTCCCTCACCAACTCCCGGAGTTCACTGAGACTCACGTCCATTGAGTTGGTGATGCCACCCAGCCATCTCATCCTCTGTCGTCCCCTTCTCCTCTTGCCCCCAATCCCTCCCAGCATCAGAGTCTTTTCCAGTGAGTCAACTCTTCGCATGAGGTGGCCAAAGTACTGGAGTTTCAGCTTCAGCATCATTCCTTCCAAAGAAATCCCAGAGCTGATCTCCTGGGATTGGACTGGTTGAATGTTACACGCTGTCTATTTTCAGCAATGACATTCTGGAAAAGGCAAAGCTATAGAGACATTAAAAGATAAGTGGTTTCCAACAATGGTAAAAGTTGTGGGGAGGAGGCATGATTTGGTAGGTAGGGCATATAAGAGTTTTAAAGGGCGTGACATGACTGAAGTGACTTAGTACATGTGTACACACATAAAAGGTTTAGAGCAATGAAAATACTCGGTGATAGCGTGATAACAGATGCATTCATTATACATTTGTTCAAACCCATTTAATGTACTACATGAAGAGTGAAATACAACATGAATTACCTGACTGAGCAACTGAACTGAACATACTGTGAATGACTATGATGTGTCAATGTAAATTCATCAATGTATCATTTGGTTGGAAATATTGATGACATGGGACACTATGCATATTGGGGACAAGAACACATAGGAAATCTATTTCCTTCTCAAGTGTTTGTCTAAACCTAACATTGCTGTAAAAATGAATCAGTTCAGTTCAGTTCCTCAGCGATGTCTGACTCTTTGCGACCCCATGGACTGTGGTGCATCAGGTTTCCCTGTCCATCACCAACTCCTGGAGCTTGCTCAAACTCATGTCCATCAAGTCAGTGATGCCATCCAGCCATCTCATCCTTTGCCATGCCCTTCTTCTCCTGCCTTTAATCTTTCCCAGCATCAGGGTCTTTTCTAAGGTGTCAGTTCTTTGCAATGGGTTGCCAAAGTATTGGAGCTTCAGCTTCAGCATCAGTCTTTCCAATTAATGTTCAGGACTGATTTCCTTTAGGATTGACTGGTTTGATCTCCTTGCAGCCCAAGGAACTCTCAAGAGTCTTCTCCAACACCACACTAAAAATAAATTAAACCAATTAAAAAAAAAAAAAAAAGCAATGCCCCAGTTCAGCAATCACCTAAGAGTCATTTCCTTCTACTTGGAGGAGTATCAGCATATTTGGGGCTTCAAACGATTGGATGAACGTTACCACATTGGGCATCACAGATGGCCCTAGTGGTAAAGAACCTGCCTACCAATGCAGGAGACATAAGAAATGCAGGTTCAATCCCAGGGTCAAGAAGATACCCCAGAGGAAGCCATGGCAAACCACGCCAGTATTCTTGCCTGAATGATCCCATGGGAAGAGGAGCCTGTTGGGCTATAAAGTCCATGGTGTCACAAAAAGTCAGACATGACTGAGTGACTTAGCATGCACACCCCATTTTGGGGAAAACAATCTGCTTTACTCTCTCTACCCATTCTACAATTAATCTCATACAAAAAGACTTTCTGGGACATACCCAGAGAAACATCTGATGCACTGCCTGGGCACCCAAAGGGCCAGTCAAGTTGAAACATAGAATTGACCATCATAACTGGTGATGAGAGGCAGGAATGTATAGACATTTACAGTTTTCTGTCTACAAGTAATGTTGAATGTTCATATTTTCAATGTAACAATTTATCCTAAATTGGATGTGTATAGGAAAGAATTAGATAATAATCCCAAGATACAAATAGCTTTCTCTGGTTCTCCTCTATTTCCCAGTACTCTGTTACTGGGACTCTGAGATAGTAGGGCTTAGGTCACAGCAGATGGGACATATATATTTTTCCTTTGACCTATTACTATGGCCACTGAATTTCTTTCCATACTGCCCATTGTTAAAAAATGTGTCAATAGTAACAGAATTCTGGAAATGATACTATTATATTTTTAATATTTTCAAGCAAATAAAATTATAGAACAGAAAAACCTCATGTCACAAGTCCAATATTATCCATAATGTGATTTTTTTTAAGTTCAAAGTATGCTTATTTATCAAAATGAGAAATGGAAAATAAGAAAGTCAAAATTTTTAAAAATAAAATACCTAAATAAGCTTATTCTAAATGAACTCATTGAAATTAGTTTTACTATGGTAGCATAGAAAACATAACATCTCTGTTGGTTTTTAATATATACTGGTGTTTTTCTGGGACACTGCAAAAATTTTGCAAATTAACTTACCAGCTCCTCTTTGGCTGAAAAGTTAATTTGCTTGCAAAAATTAAGACAGGATATTTTTAGCTAGCAGAAATAGTGTCCTTCTCAAATAAAGAAGTTTTAAGTCACCATTTTAATCACACAATTAAAATAATGACATGAAGAAAGGTGGACCATATTTATCTTATAAAGCTTTAACTGTATTTAAATGCCTTCCAAGTACTTTTAACTCAGTATTTTACCTAATTCCATTAAGTTAAAAAATTTGTACAGAATTTGCTGAAATATTCAAAAGTTGCAGATTCACAGTTTTGTTGTAACCATATGGGAGAATAAGAAAAATAACTTTGAAAAATGATGTGATCTAGGAAAGAGTAATAGAAAATACATGCCTATTATTTCCATTTTCTTTAAATTAGCCACTCTTTAGAATCAAGGCCAATCAAGGAAAGAATTAACTTGGTTCATGAAAAACAGAAAGCAATAGTTGACTCATATCTTATGCTGCTAAATATTCTTAATTAAATAAAATTCAACCAAGTATCCAGAAAGATGATTTTTAAAATTGCTTATATTCTTTAGGGTAATTTTTCTAATTGTTTAGTAGGTAAACTAGGCCACAGAGTTGTTCTGTTCCAGCATCATTCGATAACATTGACAGGGAGAATTAGCTTCCTAGAGTCGTCCAGGAATGCTTGTTAAGGTCTACACGTATCATCTGTGGCTCTTGTATGTTCATAGAGGACTTTGATGCACCGTTCTGAACTGTCTATGGAGAAATAAAGACAGAGGCAGACTGAGAGATAGAGACAGACAGAAATAAAGACACATCCTCTGTTAAAATGTCCCAGGATAAAAATGATACACAATTTCTACTCACATTCGTTTGGCTAGAAATAGTCACTGGGAATGAGAAACAGAGGTTAGCTGTAAGCCCTGGCAATGGCACCCCACTCCAGTACTCTTGCCTGGAAAATCCCATGGACAGAGGAGCCTGGTGGGCTGCAGTCCATGGGGTCGCTAAGAGTCAGACATGACTGAGAGACTTCACTTTCAATTTTCACTTTCATGCATTAGAGAAGGAAATGGCAACCCACTCCAGTGTTCTTGCCTGGAGAATCCCAGGGACAGGGGAGCCTGGTGGGCTGCCGTCTATGGGGTCGCAGAGTCGGACACGACTGAAGTGACTTAGCAGGAGCAGTAAGCCCTGGTGTCCCTAGCCAACCTTGACACCACTGATAAACCAGTTTGAAAGGGATACACTTTAAACGATAATGATAGGATCCATAGGCCCTTTGTTGATGATTAGCCTATGACATGAACTCTAAACTGGAAAGAAAAGTAACAACAATATCAGCCAAAATAAGAAACTGATCTTGATATTTAAATTTCTCAGGAATAGCAAGAAGCAGCAGGGGTGTCCTGGTTAGGTCCATGCAATCATAACTGCTAGTGTCAGATTAATGAGTTTGCAGTTATATCACTTGAGTTTGAATAGGTTACTCATGTTATTTTCTTCTTCTCCTCTTCCTCCTCCTCCTCTTCCACAAAGATTAAAATGTATCCATAGGCCAACCTTCCATTCTTAAGTATCTTGAACAATGTCTATACTGTCTTTGTTACAAATTTATCTTACTTTGATAGATACACAAAAATATTTTTCACTACTTTTCCAGTGTTTCCTGACTTCCCTGGTGGCTCAGTGGTAAAGAATCTGCCTGCAATGCAGGAGACGCAGGTTCTTTGATCTCTTGGTTGAGAAGATCCTCTGGAGAAGGAAATAGCAACCCACTCCAGTATTCTTGCCTGGGAAACCCCATGGACAAAGGAAAGTGATGAGCCACAGTTAATGAGGTTGCAAAAGAGTTAGACACAGTTCAGAGACCAAACAACAACAAAAAAAATAGAAAGAGCTTATTTTTTATTTTAAATGTAATGCTTGTTCATTGCAAAAAATGTTAAACAAATATAAAAAATACAAAACATAATTAGAAGTATAAATACTTCTCTAACCCCTTTACTTAGCAATCATTACTATTTAATGTTTGGATTAAAAGTAATCTATATTTTCAATACGTATTTGTTCTTATTGAAATGAGGTCATATTTTACAAAGTGTTGTGAAAAAACATTTCTTTTTTTCCTTAGAAACATAAAACTGACTTATTTCCAGGCTAAAGAAATTTAATCTGTATTTTTGTACTGGTTGCATAGCATTCCACTTTTCAAAGTCTTTAAGTAACCATAGTTGGCTAATATTTATTATGTCGCTCAGTCGTGTCCAACTCTTTGTGACCCCTGGACTGTAGCCTACCAGGCTCCTCAGTCCATGGAATTTTCCAGGCAAGAGTATTGGAGTGGGTTGCCATTTCCTTCTTCAATAACTAAATTCTTATTTGAGTTAATTATGTATATATTCATTTCCTCCATTGGAATTTGAAACTCCTGGATTGAGTATCTGTGCTTGCTTTAATCTCTGAAACACATAAAGCAATTTTTGCATACATAAAGCAATATTTTTTTGCACATAAAGCAATTTTGTAGTTGCTCAGTAATTCACATTACATTGAATTGAAGACATCTATGTATTTTACAAAGATCTGACTCAGAGCTGATAATAAAGACTTGTGTGTGATTTTTTTTACTATAATAACCTCATATACAGTTTATTACTTAAATGAATTATTGTAGTTTATTGTAATGAAGTTACAATGCTATTTAATGAGGTGTTCTGGGAAGATGGCATTGGCAGTTGGTATATCTTGATAATCTGTTAGAATTCCACTCATAAAAAGAAAAAGAGCAAGTAGGACAGCACAAATCAAGTAGGACAGTAAGTAGGACAACACCTACAGCAAAACTAGGTAAAAAATAATTCTCATGAGCCCCGGAATATAAATGGTTTGAGATAAATGCCAATAGCTACAGGACACAATTGCTATCAAAAATTATATAAGAGGAAGTGAAAGGTGGCCCTGAGAGGCAGAACTAAAAATCATCTTCATAGGCACACTGGAAAACTCAGTGGATGATCCTGACGGACTATCTGAAAGTAGTAGTTGTGTTAGTTAGCAGAATTTGAAGCTTCTAATACTGAATGAGTGCAATGGGACAAAGAGACGTCAAGAGTCATCAAGTAGACCAGAAGTCTGTCAGTAGGACTCCTAGAACTAAAATATTCTCCCAAATCAAAGCTTGGGAGTAGAATCCTAATGAGTCGGATAGGATAATGAGCAAAGAATTGGAAAAGGTTCAGATAAAATGACCAAGACCTCCAAAAGCCAAACCCCAGTCTTGGTGAAAACAAAGGAAAAGGAACTTTATAGTAGTGAAAATCTACTGTATAGTAGTAGAAAAGTGATTTTAGTTCACTCCTTTCTCTTTGAATTATATGAAAATATATTTCACTTAAAACTAAGTCACTGAATAATATTGTGGCTTTGATCTTTAAAAGTTACAGAAAAAAAAAAGAATAAGAAAGATATGAACCTCTCACAAATAAAGAAAGCATGTTGGAAATTCATATTCAGAAGACAAATGAAAAATGTAACATGATATTTCAAAATGAAGAAACAAAGAAAGTGATAGAAGTTATGAGTTCTATAACATGAAGTTGCACAGTTCTATAACATGAAGTTGTAGAGTTTCAGCATAAAGTTATAAATCAGTTCTACAAAATATCAGAAATGAGGTGATTAGAGAAAAGCAAGATAGGAAAATGAAGGTGAATAAACTCAGCTAAGAATTCAAAATGAATATTAAAAAAATGCATATATAGTCTTTCCTGAAGGAGAAAAACAAATAAATCACATATAACAAATACTTAAAATTATAATCCAAGAAAATGTCCTAAAATAAGTAAACAAGACTTGAAACTGCATAATGAAAGAGCTCTGTGAGTTCCTCGGAAAGACGGATAACAATCCCCAAGACTAAGACATAGTCTAGTAAAATAACTGGATTTTAAAGTAAAATGAAAAAGTCTTTGGTAGCATCCAAAATAGAATATGAAACACTTTTAACTGTAATCCAATATGAGCTAAGAGAATATTAGACTAACAGCAAAAGGAATATTTACATTATAGTGAGAGAAATAAAATGAGCATGGCTGGAAATTAAGATTTGATAAAGGAATTATTGCTTAGCTTGGATTAAACCTCTGATACTATTTACAGTTAAAAAGGAGTATTCTTATAATTTAAAAATATATGATATTTTCCCACATAAATTAACATAATGTTGTCATTTGCCTCAAGTTTACTTGTATAAGAATGCTGCTGCTGCTGCTGCTAAGTCATGTCAGCCTTGTCCAACTCTGTGCGACCCCATCAACGGCAGCCCACCAGGCTCCCCCGTCCCTGGGATTCTCCAGGCAAGAACACTGGAGTGGGTTGCCATTTCCTTCTCCAATGCATGAAAGTGAAAAGTGAAAGTGAAGTCACTCAGTCGTGTCTGACTCAGCAACCTCATGGACTGAAGCCTACCAGTCTCCTCCACCCATGGGATTTTCCAGTCAAGAGTACTGGAGTGGGTTGCCATTGCCTTTTCCAGTATAAGAATGAGAAATAAAGAATATAGATAAAGAAAATCTTCATGCATTGAAAATTGTTGAAGCTGAATGATGGGTCCATGGTAGTTCATGATTCTGTTTTCTCTTCTTGCATGTATTTTGAAATATTTCACATAAAAACTTAAAAAAAAAACTGAGTTTTTCTTTGCTACTTTAAATAAATGGTTTTCTCTTATAAGTTGATTTATCCTTTGTAATGTAATAAATTTGATTTCCTCACATTGTGAGGAATGGTTTTGTACATTTAATCATATTCTTAGGGATAATTCTCAATTTTAGTTCTGTTCTCAAAGATTTTAGCCACCATGACCTAAATTAACCTCCTTAAACAAATTACTAATTTTTCTAAAATTCAAACTTTTCAAAAGGAATGAATATATTCTTAAAATATATCTGTATATATATAAAACCCTATTCCTCTTAGTGGAGAAAGTGTGTGTGTGTGTGTGTGTGTGTGTTTAATTGGTTATGTTCTTGAAGCATTAGAGACCAAGAAATAATATCTTTTTCTGGTTTCCAGCATTATGATTCTAGTTATTCAAAATAGTCCATTGTTTTTGCTCAAACTACAGGCATTTTTATCCAACTAATTTGATCTACACACCCTGATCAGTGATATTTCAAAATGAAAATGTGGTTACATCACTTTCTGGAAATCCTTCTGTGGCATCCTAATTTTCCTTGCTATAAATATAGATGTTTTTTACCTACAGTCTGTATTCCCATCAGGCATCTTCAACCTCCTCTTCTCTACCTACCAGCTTCAAGCCTTAATTCTAAATTGTTCTTCCTCCTTTGCAACTCAGGATCTTCTGCTTGGACTGCTTCTTCCAGGACTTCATTTAATCAATTCATACATGTTGATCAACCATACTTCTGGTACACCTGATAAATAACTTCTTGATCCATTTTGTAGTTTCCCTGATGTAATACTAATAACGCCTATAATTTTTAGTTTAGAGCAATTATCATAGATTATACTATTATGTATTGTTGTTCAGTCACTAAGTTGTATCCAACTCTTTGCAACCCCATGGACTGCAGCACAGCATGCTTCCCTGTCCTTTACTATCTCACAGAGTTTGCTGAAACTCATGTCAATTGAGCCAGTGATGCCATCCAACCCTCTCCTCTGTCACTCCTTTCTCCTCCTGCCTTCAATCTTCCCAATATCAGGGACTTTTCTAATGAGTCATCTCTTCGCATCAGGTGGCCATAATATTGGAACTTCAGCTTCAGCATCAATCCTTCCAATGAACATTCAGCGTTGATTTCGGTTGGGATTGACATGTTTGATCTCCTTGCTGACCAGGGGACTCTCAAGAGTCTTCTCCAGCACGACAGTTAGAAAGCATCAGTTCTTCAGCACTCAGCCTCCTTTATGGCCCAACTCTCACATCTGTACATGACTACTGGAAAAACCATAGCTTTGAGTATATAGATTTTGTTGGTAATGTGATGTCTCTGTTTTTTAACATGTTTATTTTTTTCATAGCTTTACTCTAAAGAGCAAGAGTCTTTTAATTTCATGGCTCTAGTCACTGTCTCGGAGAAGGCAATGGCACCCCACTCCAGTACTCTTGCCTGGAAAATCCCATGGATGGAGGAGCCTGGTGGGCTGCAGTCCATGGGGTCGCTAAGAGTCAGACACGACTGAACCACTTCACTTTCACTTTTCACTTTCATGCATTGGAGAAGGAAATGGCAACCCACTCCAGTGTCCTTGCCTTGAGAATCCCAGGGACAGGGGACCCTGGTGGGCTGCTGTCTATGGGGTCGCACAGAGTTGGACACGACTGAAGCGACTTAGCAGCAGCAGCAGCAGTCACTGTCTACAGTGATTTTTGGAGCCCAGAAAATAAAATCTGCCACTGTTTGCATTGTTTCCCCATCTCTTTGCCATGAAGTGGTGGAACTAGGTCCCATGATCATTTTTTGAGTGCTGAGTTCTAAGCCAACATTTTCACTTCCCTCTTTTATCAAGAGGTTCTTTAGTCCCTTTCTACTTTCTGCAGTTAAGGTTGTGTCATCTGCATATCTAAGTTGTTGGTATTTCTCCCACAGTCTTAATTCCAGCTAGTGATTCATTGAGCCTGGAATTTTGCATGATATACTCTGAATAGAAGTTAAATAAGCAATTAACAATATACAGCCTTGATATACCCCTTTCTCAATTTTAAACCAGTTCACTGTTCCATGTCCAGTTCTAATTGTTGCTTCTTCACCTGCATACAGATTTCTCAGGAGGCAGGTAAGGTGGTCTGGTATTCCCATCTCTTTCAGAATTTTTCAGTTTTTTGTAATCCACACAGTCAAAGGTTTTAGCAAATCAGTGAAGCAGAAGTAGATGTTTTTCTGGAATTCTCTTGCTTTTTCTATGATCCAAGAGATGTTGGCAATTTACTCTCTAGTTCCTCTGCCTTTTATAAATCAAGCTTGTACCTCTAGCAATTCTCAGTTCATGTATTTTTCAAGGCTGGATTTAAAGCCTTTGAGCATGACTTTGCTAGCATATGATATGAATACAACTGAACGATAGTTTGATCATTCTTTCCCATTGCCATTTTTTGAGATTGGAATGAAAATTGTTTTTTTTTTTTTTTTCCAGTCCAGTGGCTACTGCTGAGTTTTCCAAATTTGCTGCCATATTGACTGCAGTACTTTAACAGCATCATCTTTTAGGATTTGAAATAGTGAAGCTGAAATTCCATCACCTCTTCTAACTTTGTTCATAGTAATGCTTCCTAATGGCCACTTAACTTCATACTCCACGATATGTGGCTCTAGATAAGTGACCACACCATTGTGGTTATCTGGGTCATAAAGCCCTTTTTTATATAGCTCCTCTATGTATTCTTGGCACCTTTTCTTAATCTCTTCTGCTTCTGTTAGGTCCTTGTCATTTCTGTCTTTATTGTGCCCACCTTTGTATGAAATATTCCTTTGGAATCTCCAGTTTTCTTCAAAAGATCTCTAGTCTTTCCCATTCTATTGTTTTCCTCTCTTCCTTTGCATTGTACACTTAAGAAGGCTTTATTTCCCCTCACTAGTTTCTGGAACCCTACATTCAGTTGGATATATCTTTCCTTTTCTTCTTTGCTTTTCACTTACCTTTTTTTTTCCTCAGCTATTTGTAAGGTCTACTAAGACAATCATTTTGCCTTCTTGAATGCCCTCTTCTTTAGGATGGCTTTGGTCACTGCCCCCCTGTGCAGTGTTAGGAACCTCTGTCCATAGTTCTTCAGCACTGTCTATCAGATCTAATCCCTTGAATCTATTTGTCACTTCCAGTGTATAATCATAAGGGATTTGATTTAGGTCATACCTGGATGGCCTAGTCATTTTCCATGCCTCTTGAATTTAAGTTTGAATTTTGTAACAAGGAGCTCATGATCTGAGTCACATTCTGATCCAGGCTTTTTTTTTTTTTTTTTTTTTTTTTTGCTGACTGTATAGAGCTTCTCCATCTTGGGCTGCAAAGAACATAATCAATCTGATTTTGGCATTTACCATCTGGTGATGTCCATGTGTAGATTGTCCAATTACTATTTATAACTACCTGTTACTTACTCACTTACATGCTATGGGAGCCTTAGCAATGGGAGGTTTTATATTTCAATAGTTTCACACCTTCTAATGAAGTGTTGCTATTAAGAACTTGCAGATTTGTTGATTGAAGAATTTCTGAATAATTGCAGTTGTGTTTAGTATTTCCATCAGATAACAAAAGTTTCTTTAAGAAAAATTTCAGGACCACCTGATCTATATTTTCTTTTGAAAATTACTGCTTTCAAGCTTTCCTTCCTACCCGACCCTACCCTACCCCTAACACTTCACTTAGGAAATAGTGGCTTGTTAGGCAGAACTTACAGGATGACTGAGTTCACAAGAAAACCACTGTGGTCTCATATACCATGCTTAACATTCTGTTATTTCAATTAAATGGATCCCAGGTCTCTTTTGAAACACAATTTCAAAGACATTTCAATATTGCAATTTGTAGAGTCCACAACTGATTTTTAAAAGGAATAATGGAAAAACACAAGAGGAAGCAAACAAGAAGAGCATAAAAGTGATAATAGAATTTGAAGGTTAAGGAACAGCATGTAAAGCTAAAGGAGCATTCTGTGATACTACTGAAAATCTTAAGCAGCTAAGGAGAGATATTTATCCACTGCTTTCGATAAAAATGTTCTTAATATACCTTAATTGACCTAAATTTGAAAAAGCATGTTATAAATCTAGTGGTCACAAGGTGGTAATAGACAATTAATCATTCTAGTTTTCCACAAATATGAAACTCTAAATCAAATCAAAATTTTTGGAGAAATACGTGTTTTTATATTTCTTACTTTTTCCAACAAAGCCTTTCTTTTATCTAGTCAGGCATGCTTGATAATATTTTCCACCAAACTGTTAACATGCTATTAAAATATAATTTTTATAGTTATATTAATGTATTAAGCACTGATGTTTCTCTAATAGCTTAATATGACCAAGATATAGTTGACTATAAAGAGAGATCCACAAATATATAATCAAAATTGATTGAACTAAGACACTAAATGATTTACTTTTTAAAATGATCATTCTTCAATACTCAGATTATCAGGTTATTAGATATAAGCAGCAGAATTTAAATAAATATGCTCTTCAGTTCTTCTGAATATAAATATACTAACCATTCTGATTTCATTCATTACATATTTTTCTTCTTTAATTAAAAAGCTAATATATCTGGAATTAGATATTTTACCAACATGTTACTGTGTTTGTTATCTAAATGACTTGGATAACACTTCATAACAGAAAGGATTACTTTTGGAATGGATAAAGTACATGAGGCCAAATAAGCTTTGAAGAGGATCAGGAGCAAAATCAATTTAAAATATTAGGTTGGTGAAAAAATAATTGCAGTTTTGGATTGCGAATTTTAAATCATTATAACTAGGCCTGAAAATATATTTATTAATCGAAATAGGAGCCATTATAATCAACACATTTTTTCCAATGAGAAGTAAGTTTATTTCCGTAGCATAAACATCCATGCTTTGGGATTCAACAAATTATTGGTAAGCATTTTTTGCCTCCTGCTGATTGTGGAAGCATTTTCATGCAAAAATTGTTGAGATACTTGAAGTGGCAGTCAGTTGGTAGAGGTGAGGGGAATGTGGCAGATGAGCTAAACTTCATAGCTCAATTTGTTCAACTTTTGAAGTGTTAGTTGTGCAACATGCAACATGTAGTTGGTGTTGTTGTGGAGAAGAGTTGGGCCACTGTGTTGACCAATGCCAGCTGCAGGCATTGCAGTTTTTGATGCATCTCGTTGATCAGTTGAGCATACTTCTCCAATGTAATTGTTTAACCAAGATTCAGAAGACTGCAGTGAATCAGATGGGCAGCAGACCACCAAACAGTGATCATGAAATTTTTCTGGTGCAACTTTGGCTTTGAGAAATGCTTTAGAGCTTCCACTCGAGCTAATCACTGAGCTGGTTGTCAGCGATTGTTGTACAAAACCCACTTTTCATCAAATCACAATCTGATCTAGAAATAGTTCATTGTTCTTGCATAGAATAAGATATGATGCTTCAAAACAATGATTTTTTTTTCTTCTTTTTTTTTTTTTTGGTCAGCTCATGAGGCACATATTTACTGAACTTTTTCACCTTTCCATTTTGCTTCAAATGTCCTAAGACAATAGACTGGTCAATGTTGAATTTGGGGCAACTTTTTGTGTAGTTGTAAGAGGATCAGTTTCGATGAGCCTCTCAGTGGGTTGTTGTCAACTTCCAATGGCTAAGCACTGCACTCTTCATCTTCAAGGCTCTTGTCTCCTTTGCAAAACTTCTTGAACCACCACTGCATTATAGGTTCATTAGCAGTTCCTGGGCCAAATATGTCGTCAATGTTGCAAGTTCTGTCTGCTACTTTACAACCCATTTTGAACTCAAATAAGAAAGTCACCCAAATTTGCTTTCTGTCTAGCATTATTTCCAAAGTCTAAACTAAGTATAGAATACACAGCAAGTAATAAGTCATAAGCAAAAATCATAAAGGAAGAAATGTACTTTAAAATGATGTGTAATATAACCACATTCATTTAAAAATACATTCCAATATCAAACAGCAAATTTCATCAGTGCAAAACCACAATTACTGTTGCACCAACCTAAATATTCTGAGTAAGTTAGATTGGCACTTAAGAAACTTCTCTGGTTTTACAGCTGAAGGAATTTACCCACCAGGAGAGTTCATGAGAACATTATTATTAGTGCTTCCTTTACTGTGAACTACTTCCTTTACTGTGAACCAGTTATACTTTATTGAAAATTTGTGATCCACTCCAAAAAGGTTGCTCAAACTAATGCTCTCTTCTTGATTTGGGAATCTTTTTGCAGAAATTTTAAAAACTTCTGTTTCTACTGAAAGGAGTTGAAAAGTATGATATAACTTTCCTTTTTATTTAATAGCTGTATAATTTAAAAGGAGACTAAAATACCATTCTCTAATGTGTTTTGTAGTATTACTCTATTTTTATATGGTCTGTTGCTTCACACTAGAATCTGCATCTTACAATAGCTTCTGTGAGGATTGGTCATGCACACTGAATTTATGCAATTATACCTGCCTTTCACAAAGAGACAACACTAATTATCTAAAGGCATTATTATATAGATTTGAAAATTTTATGTCATTTTCCATTATAATGGTTAATTTTGCCATTTTACACTAATTTATAAGTATACCTGCTGCTAAGTCGCTTCAGTTGTGTCTGACTCTGTGCGACCCCATTGATGGCAGCCCACCTGGCTCCCCCATCCCTGGAATTCTCCAGGCAAGAACACTGGAGTGGGTTGCCATTTCCTTCTCCAATGTATGAAAGTGAAAAGGGAAAGTGCAGTCACTCAGTCGTGTCTAACTCTTCGCAACCCCATGGACTGCAGCCCACCAGGCTCCTCCATCCATGGGATTTTCCAGGCAAGAGTACTGGAGTAGGGTGCCATCACCTTCTCCGATAAGTATACCTAGTTTTCCTCAATTGGTTTATTTTTAACCTTATTATTATTATAATTAGCTACATATTAAAGTATGGGCTTCCCAGGTAGTGCCAGTGGTAAAGAATCTGCCTGCCAGTGCAAGAGACACAAGAGATGCAGGTTGAAACCCTGGGTCAGAAAGATTCCCTGGAGGAGGGTGTGGCAACCCACCCCAGTATTCTTGCTTAGAGAATCCCATGGACAGAGGAGCCTGCCAAGCTATAGTCCATGAGCTAACAAAGCTGGACATAACTAAAGCGACTGAGCATGAGCACTTAAGTATGTTATACTTTGGCAAGTTGGACCAATATATTGATAAAACAAACACAGCAGAACAGCAAAAATGCATTACTACTAATTTTGTATGTGTGTAAACTATAACAATGATTTTTAATTTTAGAATTCATATTGTTCATTGATCTTTAAAACTATACCTACAATTATCACTGGTATGACATATGCTTACTTTCTGAACCAATTTTAGCATCATTACCTTCAAATGGCATATGTAGAACCTTGCCATAGAAAATAGAAAAGAAGTATCAAATAGCTTAGATGTTTTCTTTAAGAAATATATGCATCTTTATATATCTTAAATTTACTTTTAAGTGAATCATGCATTTTAGATATTTTATCTAAAAAGTTAACCTTAAAATTTTATTTTTAATTCAAAAATTTAAGTAATAGATATTTGCCACAATATTTTACTCTACAGAAATAGAACATCTAATGCATTTATTTACCTTGAGAAAAGAGTAATTAATTGTTCCACAGTATTTGGTAACACACTGTCTACAGTAAATGTCTTATTCATCATTCACTCATCCATTCAAAATATACTTGAATGTTTTGGGCTAGGCATTTGCTGTTGGCCCCTCCAGATCCACACTGCACATTTTTTGGAAGATTTTTCTAATGTGGATAATTTTTAAAGTCTTTATTGAATTTATTCAAATATTGCTTCTATTTTATGTTTTGTGTTTTTGACCATAAGGCATGTGGGATCTTACCTCCCTGACCAGGATTTCACTTGAACCCCCTGCGCTGGAAGGCAAAGTCTTAGCCTGGACCACCAGGGAAGTCCCCACACTATACATTTTTACACTCAGCTTCCTGGTTCATAAAGCTGACCTGTATGGACTACACATTTTCTCTGCTTTTGCTTGTGTTAAGTGAGTTGGTGCCCAAGCAGGCAATACCAGGGAGATTGTAGAGTTAGGTCAGAGTGTTTCTACCCACCACCCCATGATGCTGCCTCATGTAGGTGTGCCCCTTGATGAAGGTATCCAACTCCACTCAAAAGAGGCTTCTTTGTATGACTTTGTCTACCTTGTTCCCTTGGGTCTAGGAGTTGTGACAGGTCATTTATTACACAGCTACATGTCTCTTTGTAATGTCATTTGTACATACACTTGCTTGACTGCTACTAACTTTGGATGTCCCATAATTTTCCTGCTATGCCCGGATTAACACCATTATCTACTATTTATCCAATATGGTTCTTAGTAATATCAAGACAATTCTCTTTTATTAGTTTATTTATTCATTAGTGATACATTTATTATTTATTTACTCATCCGTTCAAAATTTTAGATGGAACAGAGACCTTTAAATTTTTTTCTTGCCTGTCTTTAAGTAAAATTAGTTCTAAAGGACTCAACTCCTACCCTCTTCCCATACCACAGATCCCAAAATTCAAAATCCCAATCCACAAAAGCAAAACCACAAAAAGATCCTGAATGCTGTGAATTTAAAGTGTGAGAAGGTATATTGTGACAGCACTCTCCTTTCCATTTGAGAAGAGATCATGTCTTTTGTGTATAAACTCAATAGAGAAATGCATCATGCCTTCCGCCGTTAAACACTATTCTATATTTCTGACTGGAAATGTGTGTTCTCAGAATGTATTCCATATAGCAATAGTTTTCTAATCATGGTCAGGAAGGAAGAAATTTTTCTCTATTGTTCTAGGTTCTTCTGACTAACTAAAAATTAAATTGACATGAGACATTTAACAGAAGAAAATAAAAATGAAGTTTAATAACATGTCTACTCAATATGTGTTTCCCTAGTGGTGCTAGTAGTAAATAACTCTCCCACCAATGCAGGAAACATAAGATAATAGGGCTTGATCTCTGGATTGGGGAGGTCTCCTGGAGAAGGGTATGGCAGCCCACTCCAGTATTGTTGCCTGGAGAATCCCATGGTCAGAGGAGCCTGGCGGGCTATAGTCCATGGGTCACAAAGAGTCAGACACATCTGAAGTGACATAGCAGGCACATACACGCCACACAATAGGATCCACGATAACTGAGTTACTTAGGAAAATGGCCAAAGTCCTCACCTTAAATATCATCTTCAGCTAACAAAGAATATGTCATGGGCTGTCAACCAAACAGAAAAATAAGGAAAAGACTTGATTTGGGGTCTTAGAAATTCCAATCCGGGAGGCGATGATTTGAGTAACAACTGAAATGTGTTCTGAGGGAAGTAGAAAATGGAAGGGCTTTATAAAAACAATAGACAAAGACATTCCAGGGCTATTACATACATTGTTTTACAGAACTACAGTTGGTACCAGCAGACATTCAGTTACTCGTCAGCAGCAGATTAGTTACTAAATTTTGGTTTCTAGGGAGTGAAGAAAATGAGGTTTAGATGTGTTATAGATGCCTGGGACAAAATTTTATTCTGTATCCAAGGATAAGCATGTGTAAGTGCAACTTTCCTAAAGGTCCTCTGGCTCCATGTTGGAGCCTTTGACATAAATGACTTCATTTTATTGTTCACAGCCCATATTTTCCTCTTTTGATCAATATCTTTACTTGATAATCAATTGTCTTGTGATGTTAGCAATCATTAGCTAATTTGTTTATAAAAATTCCCTTGGCATCAGGAAGACATGTTATTGGTATGCCATGTTCCATGATGGAGGGAAAGGGAATAAGAGTCATAGTCATTAGGGAATAGCCTTCCCTGGTGGCTCAGATGGTAAAGAGTCTGCCTGCAATGCCAAAGACCTGAATTCAATCCCTGGGTCAGGAAGATACCCTGGAGAAGGAAGTGGCAACCCACTCCAGTATTCTTGCCTGAAAAATCCCATGGATGGAGGAGTTTGGCAGGCTACAGTCTATGGAGTCACTAAGAGTTGGACACTACTGAGTGACTAATACTTCTTTTACTTTCAAAAGGAAACAGTCACATTTAAGCATTGAAGAGGTTTTCAGCAAGCAGGACTTAGGCATCTTCCCTACCTGAAATAATGGTAAATTCAGTCAGTTTTTTTATTTGTGATATGAATTGTAGGATGCATCTGGTTGAGTAATTCAAGTCTCTGAGAAGCCATAAACTTACTATCCTGAGTAGCTGAGCAACAACAAGAAATAAAGTGCATATCAACTTAGAGAATACACAGACAGTTGTTAATATCACAAGAATCAATACCAATGTTATAAGCAAAGATTTTAGCCACTTTGAGAAAAAACAATCTTTTAGTATTTCTCCAAGATAATATTGAATATTGAGTCATCCATAGAATTTATTTTTTTTCATATAATTTATTAAATGGGTAACCCTAGATAATTCATCCAGATGAATCATCCATTTTATGATTCATCAGCATCAAACTAATACTCAGTATGTATCACAGTGCCTCAAAAGATCCCAAATGTATAAGAAATAACCCATGGAAATACAGATTAAATTTTCTTGGGTTATGTTTATGACATATGACAACTTTGATATACTTTGTGAGGCATTTTAGGAGATGATTTCCAATAATATTGTTTTCCACATCAATCCATTTTATGTGTTCCAGTGAGCCACTGTATATATTCCAGGATAATTTTTTTTAAATAAATATATGTATATATTGCAGGATAAATTTTTATAAATAATCAGGGAGAATATGTCTATCATTTGTTCCTAATCAAAGCTTTCTCTTAAGGTCACGCACACAAACATTTTGATCCATTCTGTTTTTTTTCCTCCCCAATCAGGAAGTTGACATCCTTCTAATATTTTAGTAGTTAACTCAGATGCTGAATTAATGGGTAGATAAGGCCATTCTAGTAAAAATTTAGACTTTAAGAGAGCTTCTATTTTAGCAGCAATGTCAGCAGAATTATTTCCTTTGCTTTCTTCTATCCATTGTCTGTTGCTGAGTACCCATGAATTTTCATTATTGCCAAAGATTTAGACTTTTGCATGAAATCTAAGAATCCTAGCACATAAGAACTATTTCTGGTTTTTTGTCTTGATGAAGTAAAAAACCCTCAGTGTTTTCGAAAGCATAGCAAAATTAAGACCAGCACCAAAAGTGCACCTACTATCAGTGTGCATATATATAGGAAGTTTTATCTTTTACTAAAAAGCAGTTCTTTGTAAGTGCAAAGAGGTGTAGCCATTGATCAGGGCGTCTGACATGGTGTTAAGCTCAATGATTTTTGTTAAAGATAATATAGCATAGACAGTTTGGTAGTAACTGGACTCATTTGTCAAATAAGATCCATCAGTCAACCAGCTCAGATCAGGTGTTTTCAAGAGGCACGTTCTGCAATCAATTTGTGGAATTAGGAGTTGGTTAGTCAGTATTAAACAGGCATGGAGGGCTTTATTGGTTGGGGAAGCAGAGTTCAGGGTATTGCAGTGGCACATAGAAATGTCAGAGGAAGACAGTAGAAGAATTTTGTAGATTAGTCTGCTGATAGAAAGAGGCTGAGTATGATAAGAATTAAGCATGGCTTCCATAGAATAAGGCACAAAAATGGTCAGTGTAGACCCCATTACAACTTAGTTCACATGCTGTAATTAATTGGCAGTGGCTGCATTGACTCTCTTGCAAGGAGGAAGATCTTTGGCTATCGAGTTTAGTTATTGGCTGTAATATCCTTTTCATCTACAGTGGTCCCTGTGACACTGAGTAAGTAGCCTGAGGGTATTTCTTACTTTTTCATGGGCAAAACCAAAAAAAGCAGTTTATAATTAGGCTGGTGGGTCATGAAGCCTATCTTTAATAAGAGTAAAAGCTATTGAGTTTCTTTACCTCAAACAAGAGGTTCAGTCTGATCAACTTTAAGAGAGCATGACCAAGACAAGAAAATTTGGGGCCCAGTTTCTATAGTTTCCCGTAAGTTCTAAAAAGCTGTCAAGTTGTCTTTTTAATGTATTCTTCAATTATGAGTTTAACTCCTTGAATGGCCTCTGCATTCAGTGATTATAAGGGGAATATTTTCAGAGGCCTTCTTCTGCCAACCTGAATCCTTATGGGTGGTAGACAGTGAGTGCAGCTGATGCCAGTAGTGTTCTTAGGCCAAATTGAGCCTGGGATGGTATGTAAAAGAGGATTAAAATCAGCCATGGAGACTGAGAAAACTGGAATGGCCATAGATAAATCTCATGGAGAATTGTAAGAATCAAGGTATCCCTCAAGATATAAAATATTTCCTTCTCTTGGGAAAAGGAATATGGGCTTTATGAACCTCTAGAAATTTTCTCCCTAATAGTAGATCTGGAACAGAGGGGACTAGTAGGAATAGATGAAGCCTTTGAATAAATTCTAATTAAAAAGGGACTGGAAAAGACTTTAAAAAGCATTCATAGTTTGGTTAGATACTCCCATAATTTGTACAGTTCTGATAATTTGAGGAAGGGGAACAGAGAGGCTGGCGGGGCTAGGAACTAATAATGAAGTGAAGTCGCTCAGTCATGTCCGACTCTTTGCGACCCCATGGCAGTAGCCTGCACCAGGCTCCTCCATCCATGGGATTTTCTAGGCAAGAGTACTGGAGTGGGTTGCCATTTCCTTTTCCAGGGAATCTTCCCGACCCAGGGATTGAACCCAGGTCTCCTGCATTGTAGACAGACGCTTTACTGTCTGAGCCACCAGTGAAGTCATAAGAAGAAGAACTGATAAGGTGACCCTATATCTATTAGGGCCTCAGTAACTTTGTTCCCAATAGTTAATTTCTCTCAAATAGTTAGAAGCATGGGAAACATTCCCCTTTTGTCCTTGAAGCAGCCCCTCTCTTGAAACCAGTCAGATTAGAACTTGTGAGAATGGTATTTATTTTTAGTCTGTTGATTTTCCAGTAGTTGTTTAACTCTAAAACAGTCCTTTTCCAGTGGCCAGACTTTTTACAGTAATTACAGGCCCCTTTGGCTTGTCATTTATCTTGGGTTCTGTGTGGGTTTGATTTAGCAGAAAGTTGTTGTAGTTGTAAGTGCATTATTTGGATTGCTTGAATCTGATCATTGAAAGATTGTTCAGCTTTCCTTCTGGATCTTTTTTTAATAACTCAGAAGAACAGTTCATTATAGTTCACAAAATTGTTAATTAATTTTAACAATTAATTGTAAAGTAATTGTTAAATAATAAATAATATTAATAATAAATAATAAATAAATATTATAATAAATAAATAATAAATTAATTTATTGTTAATTAAATTGTTAATTAATTGTGCCAACTTAATTGGCACAATTAAGTTGTAATTTTCAAATAGGTTGTCTAAGTTCTTCCTATAAACCTTTGACAAGGGCAAGAATAAAGTGCTGAGGTTCATTATTAATGTTATCTATGTCACAATGTTGTTTAAAGACTTTCTCAAATCTATCATAATAATCAAAGATGGATTCATCAATTCTTTGAACACACTTTGGATTTTTTTCCCCAGGCAATAGATTGAGCAAAAGCCACAGGAATTTTATCATAAGGCCATTTTGCCAATTTAGAGACTTCACACATGGCACTATGTCCCTTACAGGCAAAATCTTTCACTGGGATACTCCAATCTGCTAATGCCATCCATTTTTAGTGAGATCTTCCCTGACTAACAAGAAAATAAGCTGGTAAAGATCAGAAAATCCTGGCTCATAAGTCTGAACTGTAAGAAGAAATTCCTGTAGAAAACCAATGGGGTCTTCCTTGTGAATTGGAAAATCCTTAGTAATTGTATGGAGTTCAGCTTTAGTTCAGAGGTGTAAGAAGAATGTTAGTGGTTCTGACAGGACCTTTGCCTGGCTTCTCTGTAAAAGGGTGCAAGGGCAGGAGAGTCTAGAGGGGCTTTGAAACCATCTGGATAGTAGTTAGGAAAGGACCTTTGGCAAGGGAAGGGTAGAGATGGGAAGGGAAACAGGCAGGCAAGGGAAGGGCTAAGAGGAGCAGGGCAGGGGTGACAATGGCAGGAATAGAAACTAGAGAAGAGTGAATGTCAGGAGAACATTTACTAATATTTTCAAGTTTAGTCAGTCTCTGATACAATGAAGAAATAGCCTTAGATAATTTGGATTTAGTATCCTGGAGGGAAGCAATTTTGAAATTGCTAACTCATTTTGAGGGCTCAAAATGCCAATTGAAATAAGCTTACCATTTGGGTTGTTTTGCATTACATTCTTTTGTTAATTGAATATGGAGATATACTTAAATTAAGATTTTCAAAGGATCCCCAAGCCTGACAATTTAGTTTTAAATCATTCTGGATAATCATAGTCCAAGGAGACACATATTTGCACAAGGAGAGCCCATACATAGTTTGCATACATAAAACCAGCAGAAGTTCCAGAAGGAGGCTCCTCTGTAGCCTTCCCTTAGTTTGTGAACTTTCCATTATTTCAAGAGTAATTACTCCTCAGAAGAAAATGAGAAATAACCTCCCAAAAACAGAAGTCAGTAGCAACATAGGATACTCAAATAAATATAAAACTTCTATCAAGCTTTGAGGAATGAGTTTAAAGGGACTCACCACCACTCTCCAGGACCATCAAAAGAGACAAGAGAGCATGATGGACTCTTGTAGGTGCCTCTCTTAAATTCATGGTGGTACCAGAGGAAGGAACAGGTCATTCTGTATCCCACTTCTGACACCTCATCATTTAAAAAAAAGCAAAAGTCTGCAAATAAAAATCGTGTATTTGGGGTCTTAGGTATTTCAGTTTGGAAAGTACTGAATCAAGGAACAGCTCAAGTGTGCTCTGAAGCAGTAGAGAATGACAGGTTTATAAAGATAACAAAAATAATTTACATAGGTTGTCTTACAGAACTGCAATTGGTGCTGGCAGGCATTCAGTTACTTGTTGGCAACAGATTGATTGCTAAACTATGGTTTCTAGGGGGTAAAGAAAATGAGTTAAAAGTGGCCCATGGATGCTTAGGTCAAAAGTCTATATTGCATCTAGGAATAGACATGTGTAAGTTCCACTTTCCTAATGGCCTCCTGGCTTCATCTTAGATCTTTTGATGTGACTGACTCCATTTTATTGTTCATGGTCCACAGAGTAGTGGTTTTGAGACTTCAAAGAGGAGGAAGACACTTCACACAGAGATATGAAAGCAAATGATTGGTAAACAAAGTTTTGCAGGGCCAGGCAGAGACAATGAGATAGAGTGGACTCTGACCTCTATGCTCAGCTTGGTTTTCCCCACCATACTCAGCCAATATTCCTTGCATATGTCCCTGGTGATAGCTCTACTCTTGGAATAAGCCTTTTATCTAAGCTCTTTCCCTGGAAAAGGAAATGGCAACCCACTCCAGTACTCTTGCCTGGAAAACCCCATGGACGGAGGAGCCTGGTAGGCTACAGTCCGTGAGGCCCCAAAGAGTCGGACACGACTGAGCGATTTCACTTCACTCACTTCACTTCTAAGCTCTTTAGACAGCTAAGTGGGAAGTAAGAAGAAAGACTTCTTGAGACTTCTATTTCTTAAAAATAATCAATGTAAATCAATCCTCTTGCCAAAGAGATACATTTAAGGGTGGCAAATTTTGCTTCCCTACATGGTCAAATAGGATTAATCAACAAAGGAGATTTTTAAAGAGATTTTTATGTTTATGTGTCTTGTCCATAATTATGGAAAACATACACACCAAAAAGAATATCATTTTTCAAGAATTGTTAAAGAACTTATGGTTCCATCTCATTGTATGTAAAAGTTACTGTTATATGATATTTATAGAAGCAATTAAAGAATACTTTTTGGATTAAGAAACATTAAAGGCATTTTAAATCATTTAAATGTTAAAGAACAAAATATTTTAAAATTTGGATATACAAATCTACAGATTTTTACTATTTTATGAAACATTCTTCAAGATTAAGATAAGGAATTGATTTTAATTTTTTTTTTCTTTCAATTTTGTAGCCATATAATTGGCTCAGATTGTAAAGAATCTTCCTGCAATCGAACCTGGGTTCAATCTCTGGGTTGGGAAGATCCCCTGTAGAAGGGAAAGGCTACCCACTCCAGTATTCTGGCCTGGAGAATTCCATGGACTGTATAGTTCACAGGGTCGCAAGGAGTCAGATATGACTGAACAACTTTCAGTAATTCCCATATAGCACTCTGAGGATTTACTCTCTTAACTACTTATATGTATAACATAAAACAGTGTTGATTATAAAACTTATGCTGTACATTACATCTGTACACACTTATCTATCTTATAACTAGAAGTTTTTATCTTTGAATTACACAAAACGCCATATTTTAAAAAGCTGATTTTCACAACGATTTTTTTTTATGAAAAAACATGCATTTTTAATTTATTTCATGGGACGTTGTATATTTGTCTGTTACAAAAATATGATACCTGAGAAAAATTGAGTCATCACTTTTTATATATTTTTCTGCTTTGCAACTTTTGACCTTCATACTCACCTTGTGCTCTTCATTCAGTGTTAGCTTTCTCTACTGGAAAGTGAAAGTGAAAGTCGCTCAGTCATGTCTGATTCTTGGTGCCCCATGGACTATGCTGCTGCCAAGTCACTTCAGTCGTGTCTGACTCTATGTGACCCCATAGACGGCAGCCCACCAGGCTTCCCTGTCCCTGGGATTCTCCACGCAAGAACACTGGAGTGGGTTACCATTTCCTTCTCCAGTGCATGAAAGTGAAAAGTCAAAGTGAAGTCGCTCAGTCGTGTCCGACTCTATCGACCCCATGGACTGCAGCCTACCAGGCTCTTCTGTCCATGGGATTTTCTAGGCAAAAGTACTGGAGTTGGGTGCCATTGCCTTCTCCGTCCATAGACCATACAGTCCATGGAATTCTCCAGGCCAGAATAATGGAGTGAGTAGCCGTTCCCTTCTGCAGGGCATCTTCCCATCCCAGGGATCAAACCCAGGTCTCCTGCATTGCAGGCAGATTCCTTACCAGCTGAGCCACCAGGGAAGTCCAGGAATACTGGAGTGGGTAGCCTATCCTTTTTCCAGCAGATCTTCCTGACCCAGGAATTGAACCAAGGTCTCCTGAATTGCAGGTGAATTTTTTATTAGCTGAGCTACCTTCTCTATTGGAGTAACTACTAATCAATCTCCCCACAAAAATGCCCATTTGCTACTAAGAGGTCAAGCAAGGTGGAAATCCAGAGATGACCATTGGATTGGCAAAACATAGTCCACAGTGAACACTCTATAAGTAGATATGAAGAAAGACAAAATCTGCAATGAAGTTGCTTAAAATATTCAAGGACACATATACAAGATTTTCTGTAGAAAAGCTCATGTATTTTTTCAATATTACAAAGTGGAAAAAAGGCAAAGAATAGAGACGGTTCTAGATTAAAGCATACATAAGAGACATACTGCATAGAAATGTGAACATTGATTCTGATTTGAATAAGCTATAAAAAAGTCATTTTTGAGGTAATGGGAGAAATTTGGAAAGGAAAATGATATTAGATGATACAAAGCAGTTAATTTTAGTATCATTAGTCATGGTAAGGGCATTACAGTGGTACCAGCAGAACTCCATACCTTTACAAGATGCTTATAGAAATATATAAGGTAAAAAGATATAAAGTCAGGGATTATCTTTAATATATCTCAGAAAACTTGTGAATAGATGGATCAGTGTTAAAATATCTTCATAATGATTGAATCTGTGTAAAGGATCTACAGAAATGTATTCTTTCTTTATTATATATATTTAATTTTTTCCAATAAAACTTAGTTTGGAAATATTTTTAAAAGAAATAATTTGTGCTCTATCTCCACAATATGGTAGGACTATACACCATGACTATCCTAATGCTAAAAAATACTTAAAACACTAGAAAATCAAAAGGAGAAAACCAAATTGCGATCGCATCAATGAGCTGGCAAGAAAACAAGAAATACTGAGACCAAAAACTAATTTAAAGCAAGAAAGAAGAGAGGTAAATGGCATTTTATTGGAACCAGCTTCTTGCCCTGAAGGCATTATAAAACAAAACCTCAGTAAATTGAGCTCTGTTTCTTTATATATTTGTGGAACTGGCTCAAGGTGATGAGCCTTTTAGTGGAACTTCTGAATACAGTTGTGAATTCAAATGACTATAACTTCAGTATAAGAGTGTTCTAAATACAAGGCCACTTTCTCTCACCCCATCCTGTGCTAGGTCAAGAAAACATATCTACTTCAAAAATGAAGAACTAGGTGGAAAGAAAAAAAAAAAAAAAAAACCTTTCCTGAGAATTAATAATGATGCTCCAGTTTTAGCAGTCCTACATTCTGAATTCAGTTGATCTGTTTAGTATAAAAGAAACCTAAAGTAAGCACAAATCACCCTGAAGGAACTCTACATGCCCAGAAGAACTCCCTCCATGGGTAAAGTTCCATGGAGAATGAGCTGTTGGTTAAAAATCACAAAACATACAAGGAAATAAGATGAGAGAGATGGTACAATCAACAGAACATTGTGTTTAGTCACTCAGTCGTGTCCAACCCTTTGTGACCCCATGGACTGTAGCTCCCCAAGCTCCTCTGTTCATGGAATTTTCCAGGCAAGAATACTGGAGTGGATTGCCATTTACTTCTCCAAACAGAACATTGGATCAGACCAAAAAAAAAAAAAAAAAAGCAAGCCCACAATTTAATTTTAAAAACTGAATATACATTCAATATTTTTACCATTGATAAGGAACAAGAAAGAACAATAAAAATACAAATAAATTGCAGTTAAATATACATGAGACTCTGACATCGCTTGACTGATGCAGTGAACTACTCAGAATTCAATCTTTGTAGAGTCATCTCCCATGTTCACTCAGGACTTGATGATTTTTCCTTTTTTGCTCATAGAGAAATTAGCAAGCATGTGCAGGCATGTGTATATTATCAAGTGCTATATGATAAGCACTTGCACATTGGGTGTATTCTCTAGAAATGTTCCTCTTTAGGAATCAGTCTTCATGCTGCAAAAAGGCTTAGGAAATACTACTGGATTATGAGAGCCAGTCGAGTCTAGGACCATTGTGGATATTCTGGGACCAATTAAAGCATCTATCTGAGGGCCACCATGTAGATGACCTCAGCTAAGTGACACAGAATCATACAATAAGTTAATATGATTTTAAAGCAGTATGAGGCAAACTTTCTCTAAAGGACAGATAATAAATATTGTAGGTTTTGTGGGTCATACTCTCTGTCCTAACTACTCTTTTGTGTCTTGCAACACACAAGCAATCATAGACAATATTAAAAAAATAAAGGCTGTTTCCTAATAAAACTTTATTAATAGAGACAGGACTTCTAATTTTATATAATTTTCACATCACAAAATATGTCAAATAACCATTTAAGAATATAAACACCCTTTTTAGTTCACTGTTGTACCAAAACAGGTATACACATAATTTGACCTTCAGACTGTAGTTTTCTAACCCCTGTTATAACAACTAAATTTTACATCAGTCTGTTACACATCAATACATAACAAACAAAAATTGTTAGTGGAAGTTGGGTGATGCTATAAAGTACTTTGCTTGTTACATCTCAGGTCTTTAAGTCTTTATTCTAATATTATTCCCATTTGAGCTTTTATTCCATTTTCAAAATATGGGTCATGATTTAACCTTCTTTCATAAGTTATAAACCAAATTTAATTAAATAATATCTGTCAAGTGATGGGGACAAAACAAATAAGATTATTTTCCCTAGTACTTGCAAGTTGTAATTCCATGTTCATGTGGAATATTTTATGTAAGAAAAGGTTGGTAGGTTTATAAAGACACGATCTTTCAGACGTACAAAAATCAGCAGTTGAAAATTTTATTATTATGTCCAGTCAAATCTACTATCTTCCTATTTTCCTAAAAAAGCTATCTCTAGCCACATGTTGCTCAGATTGATTCAATTTTCAGGCTTAGTTAGAATTTTCTTGACTTAGTCTGAGCTACAGACTTAGGCTTAGATAGATAATGTGTCATACCATTGGTAGTAGCCAGTAAAATTCAACTGTCATACTCTGACCTTAATATTAATAATTGAACAGATAATTTTGTAGAAATAACCAATTATTTGTATGTAACTGAACAGTAATAAAACAGTTCTGTTAGAACTATCTAGCTCATATTTTACTAATACAATAATTTTATTTCCATTTCAAGACAGTGATTTGATTTTAAAATATATCTAGAATCCATTCGTTGAGACAGACCTCATGATAACATTGTGTCATTCATATCTTAGCAGAGCTAAAGATTTTTTGTTTGCTGGTGTCTAACCTACATACATTTGAACCCCTTACTAAGGAGTCTTTATTGTAAAGTTATATTTATCAGTTAATAAAATGGGTGCAGTTTGTTTTTATTGAATTTAAACTTGCCTTGTAGTATAAATTGTAAAGAAGCATGCTTCAGTTGAAGAGAATAGTTCTTTTTTCTATATTAAGGTGTTTCCTTAAACAATTGCAACACAAAGGTTTTGTAACAAGTGAAAAAGAAAGGTTAAACTTATCCATAATATTACTTTTAGATTTATTGTTAAATATAAGTTAGATGGTAAAGAGTCTGCCTGCAATGCAGGAGACCTAGATTCAATCCTTGGTTGGGAAGATCCCTTGAAGAAGGAAATGGCAAACCACTCCAGTATTCTTGCCTGGAGAATTCCACAGACAGAGGAACCTGGTGAGCGACTTTTACTTTCATGTATGTTGATAAAACATGAGTTTATTGTTTCCATATATTCTTTTCTCCATGAATTTTGATTTCCCTACACGTTTGCTTCATTTTTCTCACCAACCCCATTTGCACCCCAGATCTACTTCTTTCCATTACTTTTATTTTGTCTGAAAATGTCTTTATTTTGCTACTGTTCTTGAAAATAACTTATGTGGGTACATAATTCTAAGCTGATAATGTTTGTTTGTTTGTTTTTCCCTTAACAATCCAAAAGTAATATTACACTGTCTTTTGCATGCCATTTAGAAGTAGGCTGGCTCTTCTGAAGATACTAATTTTTCATTATGCCTGTTATTTGTCTCTTCTTTTTTGTCTTTTGCATTTTTCAGTTAGACTAGACTTTTTCTGGTTGTGAGATTCCTTTTTAGTTTATTTTATTGCAGTGTTGTTAATTTACAATATTGTATCAGTTTCAAGTGTACAGCAAAGTGATTCAATTAATACAATATATATATTTTCACATTCTTTTCCATTATAGGTTATTACAGGATATTGAGTATAATTCCTTGTGCTATACAGTAGGTCCTTGTTGTTTATCTATTTTCTATATAGTAGTGTGTGTATGTTAATCTGAAACTGCTAATTTATCTCTTTGTCCACTCCCCACTATCCCCTTTGGTAACTGTAAGTTCTTTTTCTATGTCTGTAAGTCTATTTCTATTTTCTAAGTTGATTCATATATGTTTAGATTCCACATATAAACAATATCATATGATATTTGTCTTTCTCTGTCTGACTTATTTCACTTTAATATGATAATCTCTAGATCCAGTCATGTTGCTACAAATGGCATTATTTCATTCTTTTTATGGCTGAATGATAATCCATTGTATAGATTTACCACAACTTCTTTATCTGTCTGTTGTTGGACATTTAGATTGCTTCCATGTCTTGGCTGTTAAAAATAGTGCTGCTATGAAAACTGGAGTACGTGTCTCTTTTTTACTTAGAATTCTCTCTGGATCTATGTCTAGGTTGGGAAGATTCCCTGGAGAAGGGAATGACTACCTACTCCAGTAGAATTGCCTGGAGAATTCCATGGACAGAGAAAGCAGTCAGGCTACAGTCCATGGGGTCCCAGAGTCAGACATGACTGAGCTAATTTCACTTTCACATTCATTTCATGCCAAGTGCTAGATTGCAGGATCATATGGTAGGTTTTTAGTTTTTTGAAGAATCCTCCGCACTCTTTTCCATAATGGCTGCATTTACATTCCTACAAACAGAGTAGGAGTGTATTATTTTCTGCACACCCTCTCCAACATTTATTATTTGTAGGCTTTTTAATGAGGCTTCCCTAGTGGTTCTGACAGTAAAGAGTCTGCCTGCAATTCAAGGGAGCTGAGTTTGAACCCTAGGTTGGGAGGATCCCCTGAAGACATTTTAATGATGGTCATTCTGATTGATATGAGGTAACACATCACTACATTTATGACTAACATTTCTCTAATAGTAATATTGAGCATATTTTCATGTTCTTGTTAGCCATATGTATGTCTTCTTTGGAGAAATATCTATTTAGGTCTGCCGCCATTTTTTGAAAGGCTTGTTTGCTTTCTTGGTATTTAGCTGTCTAAGCTGTTTGTATATTTTGGAAATTAACCCTTGTTGGTAGCTTCATTTGCAAATATATTCACCAATTCTTGTAAGTTGTCTTTTAGTTTTCTTTATGGTTTCCTTTGTGAACCATGAACTTCCAGGTGTTCAAGCTGGTTTTAGAAAAGGCAGAGGAACCAGAGATCAAATTGACAACCTTCACTGGATCATTGAAAAAGCAAGAGAGTTCCAGAAAAACATCTATTTCTGCTTTATTGACTATGCCAAAGCCTTTGACTGTGTGAATCACAATAAACTGTGGAGAATTCTGAAATGGAAATACAAGACCACCTGACCTGCCTCTTGAGAAACCTATATGCAGGTCAGGAAGCAACAGTTAGAACTGGACATGGAGCAACAGACTGGTTCCAAATAGGAAAAGGGGTCCATCACGGCTGTATATTGTCACCTTGCTTATTTAACTTATATGCAGAATACATCATGAGAAATGCTGGACTGGAAGAAGCACAAGCTGGAAAAGATTGCTGGGAAAAATATCAATAACCTCAGATATGCAGATGACACCACCCATATGGCAGAAAGTGAAGAGGAACTAAAAAGCCTCTTGATGAAAAAGAAAGAGGAGAGTGAAAAAGTTGGCTTAAAGCTCAACGTTCAAAAAACGAAGATCATGGCACCTGGTCCCATCACTTCATGGGAAATAGATGGGGAAACTGCCGAGGTCCAGCCCTGGCTGATCCAGGGTATTCTAAGGGGAGACGGCGTCAGCGACTATTTACACATTTATCAAAGATATAAAGAGTAATAGAATGAGGATAGCTCAGTAGGAAATTCAGTGGAGAAAAGAGGCTAAGTAGCTTGGTTTACGTGGAAAATCAATATAACCTGTGACACCAGTTTAGCTCTGACCACGGAGGCCGCAGGCGCCCTCTCGAATAGCGGAAGGTGCCCCACCTTAGACACCTTCTCGAGTGGGTCTTAGAAGCCCAGGCAAATAAATGGTCGCAGAGGACCTCCGTACTCCAGATGGAGACTCAGCTGGAAGTTAAGGAGAAAAATGATATGGGGAGACCAAGCTTTGGTGAGCAAGGCCCGTAGCTTTATTTTCAACAGGGGCTTTTATACCCTAAGTTACACATAGAGGATAATAGGGGATGCAAAGTCAGCAGTCATTGATCCTTATCAAAAACCAGGGTTTCTATCCTGCAAATTTATCGTATACAAATGGTTTAGGTGATTTACATCATCTTCTGGCCAGAAGGCCTATTAACATTTTATGACTCTTGACAAAGACTTATCAACAAAGACTTATTTTCTCTAAGAGTGATTATTTTAAGGTTTGGCACCATCTTCCGAAGGTGTTAGATAAAATTGCATTCCTATAGGGCAGAGGCATAATGGGTTTACAACAAAGGAAAGAATTTATTACCTTAAGGGTCTAAAGTTGCTAACACTAAAGCCACTACTTATTTTTTCTACATACCAACTATATTAATTAATACACATCCAAGGATACAATTCAGGGAATGTGGAAACTTGGCAGCAAGCATTGGCTCATCAATGAAATCTTTTACTAGTTTTATTCTGATAGTTTCTAACTCTCTGAGAGGCTCTAAGCTGTTTGAATATCTTAAGCTTCCCCTATCTCTCGAGGCTGGGAGACTGTAAACAATCGTATGCATAGCTGTAGGAGTCCGGGAAACTTGTCAGGCGAGTTAGAAAGCTATCTGAGGGGTTTAGATTTAAACACTCCTAATGCCCAGGAACTTTATTAATTGGAGCTGTAAGTTAACTCTTTGTCAGAGAGAGCTAGATGGTGGTGGAGGACGGCCCCCAGTAAAGTCAGAGGTGAGAGCACAAAGCAATAAAGTAGGCAGACTCTGGTTTTTTTGGGGGTAGATGCTTGAGAATATCCAGGGGGACTCCTGAGGCTCGATCCCGCCTTTTCGTATGCCTAGCCTCCTTCCTCATGACCTTTGTCATGAGTGGAATGCCTCACTGGCTCCCGGCAGGAAACAATGGAAACAGTGTCAGACTTTATTTTTGGGGGCTCCAAAATCACTGCAGATGGTGACTGCAGCCATGAAATTTAAAAAACGCTTACTCCTTGGAAGGAAAGTTATGACCAACCTAGATAGCATATTCAAAAGCAGAGACATTACTTTGCCAACAAAGGTCCATCTAATCAAGGCTATGGTTTTTCCAATGGTCATGTATGGATGTGAGAGTTGGACTGTGAATAAAGCTGAGTGCTGAAGAATTGATGCTTTTGAACTATGCTATTGGAGAAGACTCTTGGGAGTCCCTTGGACTGCAAGGAGATCCAACCAGTCTATCCTAAAGGAGATCAGTCCTGAGTGTTCATTGGAAAGACTGATGCTGAAGCTGAAACTCCAATACTTTGGCCACCTCGTGCGAAGCTGACTCATTGGAAAAGACTCTGATGCTGGGAGGGATTGGGGGCAGGAGGTGAAGGGGATGACAGAGGATGAGATGGCTGGATGGCATCACTGACTCAATGGACGTGAGTCTGAGTGAACTCCAGGAGTTGGTGACGGACAGAGAGGCCTGGCATGCTCCCATTCATGGGGTCGCAAAGAGTTGGACACGACTGAGCAACTGAACTGAATTTGTTGTGCAAAAGCTTTTAAGTTTGATCAGGTCTAATTTGTTTATTTTTGTTTTTATTTCCATTTATCTAGGAGATGGATCAAGAGAAAATTCCTGCAATGTATATTAAAGAGTGTTCTGCCTATTTTCCTCTAGAAGTTTTATAGTATCCAGTCTTACATTCAGGTCTTGAATCCATTTTAGTTTATTTTTGTGTTAGAAAATGTTCTGATTTCATTCTTTACATGTAGCTGTCCAGTTTTTCAACACCACTTAGTGAAGAGACAGTTATTCTGACTCTAACACAAGAATAGATAATAAAATTACTGGCAGCTTCCCTGGTGGCTCAGAAGTTAAATTGTCTGCCTACAATGCGGGAGACTCAGTTTGATCCCTGAGTCGGGAAGATCCCCTGGAGAAGGAAATGGCAACCCACTCCAGTACTCTTGACTGGAGAATCCCATGGAGGGAGGAGCCTAGTAGGCTACAGTCCACAGAATTGCAA
Source organism: Bos grunniens (assembly GCF_055505025.1). Classification (NCBI taxonomy): domain Eukaryota; kingdom Metazoa; phylum Chordata; class Mammalia; order Artiodactyla; family Bovidae; genus Bos; species Bos grunniens. The sequence goes on along the minus strand of NC_141184.1, from coordinate 18,741,681 downwards.
AGAGTCAGACACAACTGAGCAACTTCACTTTCACTTCACTTCACTGTTAACTGCTCCCACTTAAGCAAAATCCAGAAACATGTACAAAATAATTACTTTTATTGATTTGCATTGCACTTTCTAATCTACAGATCTTCACATTAGAGTGAGTACCTTGGCTTGGTCAATTTATTTAATACAATGTTTCCCTCTGATTTCTAAATAAGTAGAGATTTTTATGCTAGACACTCTTTCTCAGAGGACAGTTTTTTGTTTTTGTTTTTTTGTAGAAAATCTATTTATTCCTGTTGAACTCTATCCTCCCCCTCTCTTATTGGTCCTGAAACATTTTCAATTCTTTAGTATCCCTTAGCCTCCTGACCTGGTCTTTATTTGTCAGAACTTTTTGTATATTACTGGTTACTTTATGCCATCTGTGTTCACATTTAAAACCAGTAGTAAACTAGTGGTGAAGAGGGAAGGGGAAAACATTAAAAAAAAAAAAAACATTAAAAAAAAAAAAATGCCCTAGTGCCAAGTCACTATAACACAATCAAAATGTTTACATCATCAAGATTGATTTATTCTTAGCATATTTTCCATGAAAGATGTTCCTATGAGTTTATCTGCTTTGAACTGCAACACCAGAAGTTTTTGCTCATCTGTTATTTAGTCCTTAGTCAACCTTAGGCCCTAGGTCAGGGAATGACTCTCTGTGCAATTTTAAGAGTGGGAAGGGAAACAATCAGCTATAATAATTAAATTCATGTAATGTGTTGTTTTACTGCAAGGTTCAATGAATTATGTGGCTAATCTGAAATGCAATATTTATAGAGACAAATTAGCATGCAGATTTTCAAAACTGATTAGATTCCAAAGCCATTTAAATAAATATTTTTGGCATTACTTCCATAAAAGACTTTACTGGGAAAATTTTCACTTATTTAGTAACTCGCATTTTCTTTTTACAGTGGTTACTTTTATACCAAAATCAGGACTATTTTATTATTTCTCTGCCCTAGTCTCCTTCCTAATAGGGATACTGCCAAATATCTGTACAGATACTTTTTATCAACATCCCCATTCTATCTATTCTAATCCTCTTCTCTTGTACATTGCATAATTCTGAAGTTTTACAATATTCAAATTAACCATAATTATAAACAGTTACACAATCTTACACAACATTTAACACATATAAATGAAAAAGGGAAAATCAGCAAAATCCTCCTTAAAGAAATTGACTCCTATATGGACAAAGTACTTTATAATTGTATAAGATGTTGAATTTTATTTAACTGATTTTAGCCACATCACATATTCAGCATTAATAAAGCAAATGATCTGAGATATAAAATAGCTATACTCAACAGAAATAGACATTAAAATGATATTCATCATCAGATTCTTCATAGGTCATTCATATCCCAGTGGATATGATAATAACAGGGAAATCATGTTTAAATTCTTCAAGGTTAAGAGTCTATTCACATGCTTATCTAGTGAATAGGTTTATTGGCATTTGGAGTTTCTATACTCATATTTTTCCACGTGAAAAAAGTGAAAATTTTACTCTCTCAATTGTGTCCATATCTTTGCGACCCCCTGGACTGTAGCCTGGCAAGCTTCACTGTCCATGGAATTCTGCAGGCAAGAATACTGAAGTGGATTGCCATTCCCTTCTCCAAGGGATCTTCCCAACCCTGGGATCAAACCTGGGTCTCCTACATTGCAGGCAGATTCTTTACTGACTGAGCCACCAGGGAAGCCCATTTTTCCAACATACTCCACCCTAAACTTAAATTTTATTATTTGGTTTTTTAAGAGGTGATATTTAAATTAACATATTTTATGACATCTATGGTAGGAATTTTAAAAAATATAAAATAAAACTATTAGTCACTCAGTTGTGTCTGACTTCACGATTCCATGGACTATTGCTCTCCAGGCTCCTCTGTACATGGAATTCGCCAGGCAAAAATACTGGAGTGGGTAGCCATTCCCTTCTCCAGGGCATCTTCCCAACCCAGGGATCCAACACGAATCTCCTGCATTGCAGGCAGGCTCTTTACCATCTGAGCCACCAGAGAAGCCCTATGGTAATTTAAAAGAAAAATGAAATATCAACTTTAACAAAAAACCAAATCAAAATTAATACATATATGTCAGTGTAACATAAACTTTTCTTTGGAAGATAAGTGAAATGTCAATACTTTATTCTTTGCATCATTTTTATTATAGAAACATGAGATATTTTTTACAACTCTAGAAGAATATTAATTATGATTAAAGTTATCATTTTATTTAGAACTTTATATAGAGCAAATGGCGGGAATACTTGGGTAAGAAATAAGTGGTAGAACGAAAAATGCAATATCTGTGTGTTGTTTGTAGAACAGCAGGCAGACCATGATGACTGGATGGAATGAGCTGAGAGTAAAGGCAGTGAAACAGGCTCAAGTTAGAGCGTGAATGAGACCATATCATGTAAGGCTTAGGAAAACATAAGGACTATGGCATTCAGCATGAGGGAGAAGGGAAACTAAAGGGAAATTTTAAAGGTTTGACTAAATCCTAAGAGGATCACTCTTAAGGAAAAGAAAAAAACAAACAAAAAAAAAACTAGACTAGGACAAAAGTTGAATCAGGGAGAGTTTTTTAGGGGTTGTTGCATTATTAAAGGAGAAAGCTATAGAGGCTTAGATGGGGTGGTGAAAATAAAGTAGTTAGTTGTGATCAATTAGAGATATATTTTCAAGATAGACTCAACAAAATTTTCAGATAGCTTAAATGGTACTAAGGTTTGTGTTTTGTTTCCAAAAGCAATTGGAAAGGAGTAACAAGATGAGATGTAGTTTCTGGGCAGAATGTCAGGTTGTTGGATAAGAAAATAGAATGTCATGCCTTGATATTCATCTATATAAAAAGTCACCAATTGTTGCTAAAATATTGGTAGATTATTAAAATGTAAAAGGTAGGAATGTGATTGAAGGATATGGAAAGAAAATAATTTACATAAGAAGAGAAGAATTTGACATTCTATGTTCCTTAATTAATAAAACAAATATTTATGAACATGTATTAAATAAGAGTCATTCTTCTAGGCATGACTGGTAGAACATTCAGTCATAGAAAGAAAATAAATTCTCTCCAAAAACAAAAGTACTAACAACAGTGATTGTGATTCATGGTAAATTTGCTGGTCTATTCTTGGAAGAGCGAGAAGAGAATAAAACGGTGATAATAATCTCTGTTTTTATGTATTTCATGTTTAGAAGGTGTAGGGGTGTCTATGTGTGTGTATGTTTAAAGCATCATATGGCATGTAGTGTGGAAACAGTTATAATCTGAATTGTGCCACCTCCCCCCTATATTCAAACATCAATTGTGCCTCCTCCCACTATATTCCTACATCATATGTTAAATGCCCTACCTCCAATGTGACTGTATTTGAAGAAAGGACCTTTACATTAGTGTGTGTGTGTGTGTGTGTGTGTGTGTGTGTGTTAATCGCTCAGTCATGTCTGACTCTTTGTGACTGTATGGACTGTAGCTGGCCAGGCTCCTTTGTCCATGGGATTCTCTAGGCAAGAGTACTGGAGTTTGTTGCCTTTCTCTTCTCCAGGGGATCTTCCCAACCCAGGGAGCAAACCTGGGTCTCCTACAAGGCAGGCGAATTCTTTACCACCTACATCACCACTGGTAAATAAAATTAAATGACTTCATAAGAATGGGACCCTATCTGAAAGGATTGCAGCCCTTTATAAGAAGAGAATTCAGCACAATACAGTCACTCAGTCCTGTCCAACTTTTTGTGACCCCGTGGACTGCAGCACACCAGGCTTCCCTATCCATCTCTGACTCTGAGAGCTCGCTCAAACTCATGTCCATCAAGTCAGTGATGCCATCCAACCATCTCATCCTCTGTCAATCCCTTTTCCTCCTGCCTTCAATCTTTCCCAACATCAGGGTCTTTTCCAAGGAGTAAGTTCTTCGCATCAGGTGGCCAAAGTATTGGAGTTTCAGCTTCAGCATCAGTCCTTCCAATGAATATTCAGCACTGATTTCCTTTAGTATTGACTGGTTTGATCTTGCAGTCCAATGGACTCTCAAGAATCTTCTCTAACACCACAGTTCAAAAGCATCCATTCTTCGGCGCTCAGCCTTCTTCACAGTCCAACTCTCACATCGATACATGACCACAAGAAAAATCATAGCCTTGACTAGAGGAACCTTTGTTGGCAAAATAATGTCTCTCATTTGAATATGCTATCTAGGTTGGTCATAACTTTCCTTCCAAGGAGTAAGCATCTTTTAATTTCATGGCTGTAATCACCATCTGCAGTGACTTTGGAGCCCAGAAAGATAAAGTCTGACACTGTTTCCACTGTTTCCCCATCTATTTACCATGAAGTGATGGGACCGGATGCCATGATCTTAGTTTTCTGAATGTTGGGCTTTAAGCCAGCTTTTTCACTCTCCACTTTCACCTTCATCACGAGGCTTTTTAGTTCCTCTTCACTTTCTGCCATAAGGGTGCTGTCATCTGCATATCTGAGGTTATTGATATTTCTCCCAGCAATTTTGATTCCAGCTTGTGTTTCTTCCAGTCCAGCATTTCTCATGATGTACTCTGCGTATAAGTTAAATAAACAGGGTGACAATATACAGCCTTGACGTACTCCTTTACCTATTTGGAACCAGTCTGTTGTTTCATGTCCAGTTCTAACTGTTGCTTCCTGACCTGCATACAAATTTCTCAAGAGGCAGATCAGGTGGTGTGGTATTCCCATCTCTTTCAGAATTTTCCACAGTTTATTGTGATCCACACAGTCAAAGGCTTTGGCATAGTCAATAAAGCAGAAATAGATGTTTTTCTGGAACTCTCTTGCTTTTTCCATGATCCAGCAGATGTTGGACATTTGATCTCTGGTTCCTCTGCCTTTTCTAAAACCAGCTTGAACATCAGGAAGTTCACGGTTCACATATTGCTGAAGCCTGGCTTGGAGAATTTTGAGCATTACTTTACTAACATGTGAGATGAGTGCAGTTGTGCGGTAGTTTAAGCATTCTTTGGCATTGTCTTTCTTTGGGTTTGGAATGAAAACTGACCTTTTCCAGTCCTGTGGCCACTGCTGAGTTTTCCAAATTTGTTGGCGTATTGAGTGCAGCACTTTCACAGCATAATGTTTCAGGATTTGGAATAGCTCAACTGGAATTGCATCACCTCCACTAGCTTTGTTCGTAGTGATGCTTTCTAAGGCCCACTTGACTTCACATTCCAGGATGTCTGGCTCTAGGTCAGTGATCACACCATTGTGATTATCTGGGTCGTGAAGATCTTTTTTGTACAGTTCTTCTGTGTATTCTTGCCATCTCTTCTTAATATCTTCTGCTTCTGTTAGGTCCATACCATTTCTGTCCTCTATCGAGCCCATCTTTGCATGAAATGTGCCTTTGGTATCTCTGATTTTCTTGAAGAGATCTCTAGTCTTTCCCATTCTGTTGTTTTCCTCTATTTCTTTGCATTGATCACTGAAGAAAGCTTTCTTATCTCTTCTTGTTATTCTTTGGAACTCTGCATTCAGATGCTCATATCTTTCCTTTGCTCCTTTGCTTTTCGCTTCTCTTCTTTTCACAGCCATTTGTAAGGCCTCCCCAGATAGCCATTTTTCTCTTTTGCATTTGTTTTCCATGGGGATGGTCTTGATCCCTGTCTCCTGGACAATGTCATGAACCTCATTCCATAGTTCATCAGGCACTCTATCTATCAGATCTAGGTGCTTAAATCTATTTCTCACTTCCACTGTATAATCATAAGGGATTTGACTTAGGTCATACCTGAATGGTCTAGTGGTTTTCCCTACTTTCTTCAATTTAAGTCTGAATTTGGCAATAAGGAGTTCATGGTCTGAACCACAGTCAGCTCCTGGTCTTGTTTTTGCTGATTGTATAGAGCTTCTCCATCTTTGGCTGCAAAGAATATAATCAATCTGATTTCTGTGTTGACCATCTGGTGATGTCCATGTATAGAGTCTTCTCTTGTGTTGTGACTTTGGAGGCCTCCAAAATAAAGTCTCTTACTGTTTCCATAGTTTCCCCATCTATTTCCCATGAAGTTATGGGACCAGATGCCATGATCTTAATTTTTTGAATGTTGAGTTTTAAGCCAGCTTTTTTGCTCTCCTCTTTCATGCTCATCAAGAGACTGTAGTACTTCCCTTTTTCCATAAGGGTGGTATCACCTGCATATCTGAGGTTATGGGTATTTCTCCCAGCAATCTTAATTCCAGCTTGTGCTTCATCTAGCCTGGCATTTCACATGTCCTTTGCATATAAGTTAAATAAGCAGGGTGACAATATACAGCCTTGACATATTGTTTCCCAATTTGTAACCAGTCCATTGTTCCATGTCCTGTTCTAACTGTGCTTGACCTGCATATAGATGTCTCAGGAGGTAGGTAAGGTGGCCTGGTATTCCCAACTCTAACAATTTTCCACAGTTTGTTGTGATCCACACAGTCAAAGGCTTTGGCATAATGAGTAAAGCAGAAGTAGATAATTTTCTGGAATTCTGTTGGTTTTTCTTTGATTCAAAGGATGCTGGCAATTTGATCTCTGGTTCCTCTGCCTTTTCTAAAACAAGCTTGAACATCTTTGGAAGTTCATGATTCACATACTGTTGAAGTCTGGATTGGGGAATTTTGATAATTACTTTGCTAGCTTGTGAGATGAGTACAATTGTGTGGTAGTTTGAACATTCTTTAGCTTTGCCATTATTTGGGGTTGGAATGAAAACTGACCTTTTCCAGTCCTGTAGCCACTGCTGAGTTTTCCAAATTTGCTGGCATATTGAGTGCAGCACTTTCACAGCATCATCTTTTAGAATTTGAAGTAGCTTAACTGGAATTCCATCACTTCCATAAGCTTCATAGTGATGCTTCCTTGCTGCTGCTGCTAAGTCACTTCGGTCGTGTCCAACTCTGTGCGACCCCAGAGACGGCAGCCCCCCAGGCTTCCCCATCCCTGGGATTCTCCAGGCAAGAACACTGGAGTGGGTTGCCATTTCCTTCTCCTTAGGCCCGCTTGATTTCGCATTCCAGGATGTCTGGCTCTAGGTAAGTGATCACACCATTGTGGTTATCTGGGTCATGAATATTTTTTGATTTGTTCTTCTGTGTATTCTTGTTAATCTCTTCTGTTTCTGTTATGTCCATACCATTCCTGTCCTTATTGTGCCCATCTTTGCATGAAATGTTCCCTTGGTATCTCTAATTTTCTTGAAGAGATCTCTAGTCTTTCCCATTCTATTGTTTTCCTCTATTTCTCTTCATTGATCACTGAGGAAGGTTTTCTGATCTCTCCTTGCTATTCTTTGGAGGTCTGCATTCAAATGGGTATATCTTTCCTTTTCTCCTTTGACTTTAGCTTCTCTTTTTTTCTCGGCTATTTGTAAGGCTTCCTCAGACAGCATTTTGCTTTTTTGCATTTCTTTCTGTTAGGGATGATCTTGATCACTGCCTTCTGTACAATGTCACGAACTTCTGTCCATAGTTCTTCAGGCACTCTGTCTATCAGATCTAATCCCTTGAATCTATTTGTCACTTCCACTGTATAATCATAAGGGATCTGATTTAGGTCATAACTGAGTGATCTATTGGTTTTCCCTACTTTCTTCAATTTTAGTCTGAATTTGGCAATAAGGAGTTCATGCTCTGAGCAACAGTCAGCTCCCAATCTTGTTTGTTGCTGACTTTATAGTACTTCTCCATTTTGGGCTGCAAAGAATATAATCAATGTGAGTTCAGTATTGACCATCTCCTGATATCTATGTGTAGAATATTCTCTTGTGTTATTGGAGGAGGGTTTTTCCTATGACCAAGAAGAGAAAGAGACATCAAAAAACTTCACTCCGTCTACATCTGCAAAAAGGAAAGACCATTCTAAGACATAGAGAATAGGTGGCATTCTGCCAGGAAGGGTTGCTCACCAGACATCAATTCTGCAGATTCCTTAATATTGGACTTCTTTTCAGAACTATGAGAAAATAAAAGTATTTTAAGCCATCCAGTCTATGTTATTCTGCTGTGGCAGCCCCAGGAGAAAACATTTTGCAATACACTTTCACTAGTTTTTTTTTTTTTCTTTCTTTCTTTTACTTCTATGTCATGTGTAACAGTCAGTGTTTGATACACCTGTGTGTGTGTGTGTGTGTGTGTTGTTGTGTGTGTTGCTCAGTCGAGTCCAACTCTTTGTGAGCACATGGACTTGTAGCCCACCAGGCTCCTCTGTTTATGGGACTTCCCAGGCAAAAAAACTGGAGTGGTGTTGCCATGTCCTCCTCCAGGGGATCTTCCTGACCCAGGGATAAAATACACATCTCCTGCACCTCCTGCCTTGGTAGGCAGATTCTTTACCACTGAGCTACCTGGGAACCCCTTTGATGCACATAATAAAATACAAACTGGTAAATTTAGTAAATATGGAGCTAATGCAGGGACTTAGGTATTTATACAAATATTAGAAAGGCTGAAAAACACAGACTCTAGGCTGGAATACAGGAATATTCTAAACAGGGGTTTTTCCTGGTGCATCAGATGGTAAAGGAAATCCCCTGGAGGAAGAAATGGCAACGTACCCCAGTATTCTTGCCTGAAGAATCCCATGGACATAAGAGGCTTGTGGACTACAGTCCATGGTGTTGCAGAGTTGGACATGACTGAATGACTGACACACACAAAGACTACCTAAAATTGTTCTGCCAGAGGAGCTGCAACTTTTGAATTACTTAGATACAAGAGAAGCTGGAAACTAGTAATTCATAGGCTTCCTGTTAATTTTTCGGGTGATACCAACAGCCTGAGCTGCAAAGGGATTTTCTATACACCAGACACAAGCCAATACAAGATCAGGAAGCGTAGATAGTGCAGATTTTGGATTTCTTGACCATGTAAGTCCAGAAAGTTGAAATAGACTTTGGGTGCTCTTCTAACATGCTTGCTTACTAATTGGGAAAATTAAGTATTAACTGTGAAATAAAAAATAAAAACTTCTAGTTAATAGTAGATTGTCAGACAGAAGTTTTTGTTATATGACCAGAGGCAAGTTAACGGTGGGATAACAGAGAACAAATTGCAGACAGGTTTGTTAATGATAATGGTCCTAAATTTTGTATTAAATAGTCTCATGAGATAATTAACAGATAGGTCAGTATGCTTTTCTTTGTGATGATTCATAGAGAATTCATACAACTGTTTTGATTTCCTACTGTCTGACTTCAAAAGAAAGCTTCTTATTAGAATCTGTTCATATGTTAAAGTCTAGGGGAAATTGTGAATTAAATACATCAAAATGAATAAATCACCACCTTGGGTACCTTTTCAATTGATATCCAAGAAGGCTTGTAAATCTTCAATAACTTTCATGGTATATATATATATTTTAGTAAGTGATATGAGTTAATGTGGTCTTCTCTATACATGATAATAAAACTACTATAAACTAATGGAATAATAGAATGCATGATCTATTTTGTTTTTGTTTTTTTTTAATCTATTGAATACATTTTTTCAGTGTATTATTACTCTGAACCTTAAACAGCAGTTAGTTTATGAATGAACCCCAGAGTTCATGGATTATATACAATTTTATGCATTTTTTAATATAAGTTGATTTTTAGGCAGACGATGACAATATATGTCAGATCACATTTTGATATCTATAACCCCAAAATACTTTTTAAAATCACTTATTTATACAAATATATCAAAAATATTTCACCTCTTGTTGGCAATAAATGACTCATATTTGTGCATCTATTGTTTCTATTGAAGTCAGTTAAGAGAAACAACTTTTCTCTAAGCGAAATTAATTAGCCCTTGGGGAGCTACAACTACATATGATCTTGGCCTCACAAACAGCATTCTGCAACTGACTTAACTGGGGCATTGTGGTGAGCTCATTTCAGTACTAATCTTTTTAGAACCGTCTTGTGTTAAGTGCATTTTTACATTTAATTTAATTTACATGAGAATTTCATTAGAGTAAGACTTTATTTTATTTTTAGAGACTCAGAATTAGCCCTCAGTGAGGAGATAGCTTCTTATCTTCTTTTAACAAGCTTTTTATTTTTTGTGGGAATGAGATTAGGTAATAGATTATAAGGATTAACCAGCTGAAAATGCAATACTCACTCTACAGCCATAAGAGAGAAATTTAATCTTTAAGTCTACAAGGAAAGTGGTCTAGAAATCAATGCAATTTACTTTATTTCTGATATTAGATTCTGTAAACAGATGTGCAATATAATAAAGATATAAAGAAGTTTAAGGAATTCCAATACTAAAGATAGAATGTCTTATAGGAATTTATCTATTTATGGTATCTTAATCTGTTCACCAACTTGATGGACGTGAGCTTGAGTGAATTCCAGGAGATGGTGATGGACAGGGAGGCCTAGCAAGCTGCAGTTCATGGGGTTGCAAAGAGTTGAACACGACTGAGTGATTGAACTGAACTGAATCTGTTCTTGAATTTAATATATAGTTTCTTACTTAAAAAGGTTCTTAGCACTAAGATATTTGATTCTAACCCCTTATTTAATTGTACCTGCTCAGGAACATTTCTTGAATAGCTTTCTAAGAATAAATACAATTTAATTACTAGTCTGAATATGTCTCCTGGACTGAATGGAGATTTGTAAGTTTGACAGTTGTTGACATTCATAAAAAAAATTCTAACCACTGATTTTCAACTCATATAATATCCTATATTTCCAGTGATGGGTCTCCTGAGATAATTTGTTTTGATGGTTATAGACCTTAATGACTTGAAGCGTTAAATTTTCATTCTTATGATTATTGAAGGTATAAAGAAATTATTTGTTAAATTTTTTAATTGAAGGATAATTGCTTTACAGAATTTTGTGGTTCTGTAATGAGCCTCTTGATAAAAGTGAAAGAGGAGAGTGAAAAAGTTGGCTTAAAGCTCAACATTCAGAAAACTAAGATCATGGCATCAGTCACATCACTTCATGGAAAATAGATGGGGAAACAATGGAAACAGTGGCTGACTTTATTTTTCTGGGCTCCAAAATCACTGCAGATGATGACTGCAGCTATGAATTAAAAGACACTTACCCCTTGGGAGGAAAGTTATGACCAACCTAGATAGCATATTCAAAAATAGAGACATTCAGTTCAGTTCAGTCACTCAGTTGTGTCCAACTCTTTGCGACCCCATGAACTTGCAGCATGCCAGGCCTCCCTGTTGATCACCATCTCCCGGAGTTCACTTAAACTCACATCCATCGAGTCGGTGATGCCATCCAGCCATCTCATCCTCTGTTGTTCCCTTTTCCTCCTGCCCCTAATCCCTCTCAGCATCACAGTCTTTTCCAATGAGTCAACTCTTCACATGAGGTGGCCAAAGTACTGGAGTTTCAGCTTTAGCATCATTCCTTCCAAAGAACACCCAAAGGTCAGTCTAGTCAAGGCTATGGTTTTTCCAGTAGTTATGTATGGATGTGAGAGTTGGACTATAAAAAAAGCTGAGCGCTGAAGAATTGATGATTTTGAACTGTGTTATTGGAGAAGACTCTTGAGAGTCCATTGGACTGCAAGGAGATCCAATCAATCCATCCTAAAGGAGATCAATCCTGGATGTTCATTGGAAGGACTGATGTTGAAGCTGAAACTCCAATACTTTGGCCACCTGATGCAAAGAGCTGATTCATTTGAAAAGACCCTGATTCTGGGAAAGATTAAGGGCAGGAGGAGAGAGGGACGACAGAGGATGAGATGGTTGGATGGCATCATCGACTCGATGGACATGTTTTTGGTGGCCTCTGGCAGTTGGTGATGGACAGGGAGGCCTGGCATGCTGCGGTTCATGGGGTCGCAAAGAGTCAGACATAACTGAGCGACTGAACTGAACTGAACTGTATGGGAGGAAGGTCCGGGAGGGAGCAGACATGGGTGTACCTACAGATGATTCTTGTTGGTGCATGACAGAAAACCAAAAAATTCTGTAAAGAAGTTATTATTGAAAGTATAAAGTAGTTATTAAATTAAAAAATTGTGAAGGTATAAAAAAAAATCTAAATCCTTTTGGTAGAACCTGTTGACTTCAAAGGCAGGATGGAGTCACAGAAAACCAAAACCTACGTGTGAGAAAACAAAATTGGTACAATCACATCCTCACTAGAATGGCCAAATTACAATTCTTAGAGATATGTTTTTGGTCAGTATGATTATATCAAAGTACATTGCAATTTAGAAAAAGAAGTCAAGCTGCAGAAGTGTGTATTTTGATGATCAGGATATTAGATTTGAAGTAGCTGTATCCTTTGAGTTCCATCATGGATCACTCTACTGCAACTTGAAGCAGCTTGTATATCTGTTCTTTAATCAGCAAACAACCATGTAAAACAAATATAAAGCTTAAAGAATTATTATACTGGAAACATAAAGATGCCTATCACTATCCTGTAATTACCACCTAGACCAAGAAATAAAACTATGACAGACATCTCTAAATCTTTCTTCTGTGCCCCATCCCAGTTAAAGCGTATCACCTCCTTCCAAATGCAAACACTTGTCAACTACAATCACATCCTTATGTTTCTCATGTCCATCCTAATCTGCTGTAGTTTAAAAGTATCTGTCTCCAGGGTTTCCCAGGTGGCCCAGTGGTAAAGAATGTACCTGCGAAGCAGGAGATGCAGGTTTGATCCATGGGTTGAGAAGATCCCCTGGAAGAGGGCATGGAAACCTACTCCAGTATTCTTGCCTGGGAAATCCCATGGACAGAGGAACCTGGTGAACTGCAGTTCATGAGGTCACAAAAGAGCTGGACAGGACCTAGGGACTGAACAGCAACAGTGACAAAATGTATGTTTTGTTGTGTTTTTGTTTTTGTTTTCAAAAAAAAGCTTCTATGTTTTTCAAATCTCTTATCTTAGAAATATCTTTCTTATAATAATCTATAATGTACCTACTTTATTATAATAATCTAGATTAATTATTAAGTCCTGTTTGAGTTTCCTGGAAATACATGGTTAGGCTATTCTTTTTCCCATAAAGCTAAGTTTGCAGTAATTGAGGCAGTATCATAATGTTCTCATCATATTTTCTGTAGGTTAACTTTATAATTTCTTTAATCTAGTTCTTCTCACACTAACGTCCCCAAACCATTGTCATGATAATTACTCACAGAACTGGTTAAAAATATCTATTCTTAGACCTTGTTCCAAATCCACTGAATAAAAAACTCTAAGGTAGGATACAGTCATCATTTTTTTTTTTTTACTAACTTCCCTTATAATTACATATTCACACCTTTAATACACCATGGGTGGGCAACTCTGAATTGTAATAGAGTCAGCAGGGATGAATCAATTTAGGAACTTAATTTATCTTCTTTTTAACCTTCATTTTCTTTCTCTTAATAATCTCTCTTCTTCCTTCCTCCATTCCTCAAGTTTTACAGTAGTTAGAGCAGAGTTTTTCAGATGACAAAGAAATTACTAAGAAAATGTAGGTGGCTCAGACTATACCACCATGGTCAAGATTGCAGAATAGACTTTTTAAAATAGAAAGGATAATTCAATTCCAATTTTCCCAAGTCATTAAAGTGTGCTCAGTCGCTCAATGGTGTCTGACTCTGCAACCCAGTTTCTTATTCCTGGGATCTTCCCACCCTGTGTCTCTTGCATTCCGTGCATTGGCAGGCAGATTCTTTACCACTGAGCTACTAGGGAAGCCCCCATATAAGCCATTAATGAATATCCATAAAAAATGTGTCCTTCAGATCCAGTACTCAGCAAAGGAAATGAAGGCTGTCTTAAAGGAATCTATGTAGACTAAAATAGAAACTAAACTTATAGACAAATTTTCCTGTTTTTTATTCTCATTTCCAGACAGTAGATTGGAACAGAAGTGACTAAAAACGGATGCAGTATCAGTAATACCACCTGCTAGATAACATAGATGGAGAATGCAATGGCAACCCACTCCAGTACTCTTGCCTGGAAAATCTCATGGAAGGAGGAGCCTGATAGGCTTTAGTCCATGGAGTCACGAAGAGTCAGACACGACTGAGCGACTTCACTTTCACTTTTCACTTTCATGCATTGGAGAAGGAAATGGCAACCCACTCCAGTGTTCTTGCCTGGAGAATCCCAGGAACAGCAGAGCCTGGTGGACTGCCATCTATGGGGTCACACAGAGTCAGACACGACTGGTGTGACTTAGTAGCAGTAGCAGTAGCAGATAACATAGATGTACATCCCCTTCTAACCCCTCTCCTCTGAGACAGTCAACAAGAGAAAGCCATTAAATCATCAGAGTTAATAGTGCTAAACAAGCTGAGTATAAGGAGTGTTTCAAAAAGGATAACTTCAGTTTCCAGGGCAGTTAAAAATTAAATATCATGGGACATAAAAGTCTATTGACTTTATTCACATGGATAATATAGATGCCCCATGGAAAGCTGCGTCCATGTATTGATGATAGTAATCACTTTGAAAAAGATTCATGAGTGAGCAGGAGATGAGGGCATGTTGAGAAATTTCAATGTGGACATGTTTAACAGTTTGTCTGTGAAGGTGAACAGACAGATGATATTATTGCTGAATGGAGAATAGATAAGATGACAGTGGTTTATTTTTTATGTTGCAATCCTTGTTGTATTTGCACTGAGGAATATTTAAACCTGTTCAGACTTTGCTGAGCAGTATTATGTGTCAAACAATTCTTTGAAGATATGAGAAAGGATAATTGATTGTGTAAAGAGTGTTTGTAGAAGTGAACAATGGGCAATTAAATTTTCTTTATTGAAACTTGAATAAATAAAAATTCAGATGTGTGATTATGCTTGAAATAGAAAAGAATATCTACACCTGATGTTTTCTATTTTCTCTGTTAAGTAGGAGGTGAGAGGGTTTGCTTAAAGTAATAAGATAATTATAGGAAGGGTATGGATATTGAGGTGGTTGGAGATGATCTGAAATTGTTAGGACAGTGGCTGAGAACTTCAGAATTTATTTGAAACAGTTGAAATTAGTAAATTTATAGTAATAGTAATCTTTCCTATTACATGATTTTTTTATGGCAACTTTATCATAGATAAAGGGAGTAACTGGATTTATATAGATTTAGGTTAAAGTTTTGAATAAACTGCCAAATGATGAAAAACAAGAAAACATTAGGCAATAAAAATTATAAATAAAATCATTACTATTATTATTCATAACAACAAATTATGAGTATTTAGACAAGGAGACTTAAAGGACACTAGATTATGAAAAGAAAATGAAATGATTGATTCAGTAGTTTCATAGGAATAACAATTTCTACTCCAAGATTAATTTGCTGAGTTCAAGGATAAGGATACTTAAGCTGAGATAGTCAAGGAAATGTAGCTCAAGGTGTTGGTTGGTTCATGCATTATAATATCAAAGTAGTTTGGTGGGGAGCAGAATTGAGAGCAAGAAACAAAGTTGCTAGAAAATGGACACTTAAAAAAACATGGATTGGAAATGGATAAAGAAGAACATAATAAAGTCAAATGTAATATTCTCAAAAAAAAGATTTAATTTTTTTCACTTACTGGTTTATTTCCTCACTTATTGCTTCATTGCTTTCACTTCATTCCATGTTCTTTACAGGTGTTTAAAGGACTGTAGAATGATAATTGTGTTAAGACAACAATAAACAATGAGGATAAAGACTTAACTTCTTGATTCAGTGGTACAAAGAGAGTCTCAGAGAGAAAGAGTGTCTTCAGAAATAAGTTGGAATTCAGTCAAGCAATAGTCAGACCAAAGGAATAGTCAGACCCCTCTGAGAATGTGATCATCAATTGATATTCCCCATTGTCAATTTAATGAAGAGAACTGGCTGCCCAAAGAAGGACTAGATTCGCCAGCTTCTTTGCAATAAAATATTGCATTGAGACAAAGTTCTAGCATATGGGATGTGAATGACATTCATATTTCTCCTTCCAGGCCCAGCGCATAACATCTCCTATGCTTACTTCTCCATACTATTTTCACATTCTGTTGGCCTTGCTGGAGCAGAAGACCTTGAAATCCATATATTGAACATGACATAGCTTTTCTTGGACTGGGTTTTTGAATTAACTGCATGAGAGGGCTACCCCACTTACCTACTTATTTGCACAATACTGTTATATGGACAGCAAATAAGCATCAATAGTAAAAGAGCCATTGGAAGATTGAGAGTTAATTTTGCTGCCACTGCTAACTTTATCATAAGTGATACACAGAACTTGGTTGTGTGTTTACTTGATTGTTTATTTGATTGTTTAGCTGGTTGATTGATTTCAATACAGAGTTGAATCCAGATGACAAAGCAGAATGGTTTGGCTTTTAGAGAGGAAAGGAGGACCAGAACAAGAAAGCACATCGTCACTAAACTAACTAACTTCTGTAAAGACTATTTTGCTTGGGGGTCAGTGTTATAGTTTTTGTGTTGACTGGTCAAAATGGAGACAGTGCAATAGATAAATTCTGAACTCAATTTCTTTAAGTTTAGTGGACATGGTGTTTGTGATTTAAGTTGTGTGATCTGTGTGTGTACAATCCAGTAAATACAAGGACCTATCCCCACTTTTTTACCCAGGGATGCTGCCTGGCTCAGAAACTATAAATCTTTATATATTTTAAATTGATTTGTTTATAATTTAAAAATCAAAATATTTTTACTTCTTGTATAATCATGATATTATTTTTAGTAAAACTTAGACAACCAAGTTTGTTTAAGCAAGACAATAAAGTAAATTTTAAAAAGTCTTAAAAAAAATTCTGTGTGTGCATACCCAACCACCAAAAGCCCTTACACACACACAAATATACACACACACCTCTCAAATAATTCAAATGTGCTTTTACTTATTTGGCTGCTATATCCTGAGCTATCTTAACTCCTAAAATTGTAATTGTATGTTGGCCTAGCAGCCATAAAAACCCCTTTGCAAGTCCTACATAGGAGGTGAAGCAGTTTTTCAGCAACAACAAAAAACAAATGTATATTCTCTATTTTAACAGAGGAAATGACAAAATATAGTTTCTGCTCTGGGACTAAATGCAGGATAAAGGTCATATAAAGAAAGGGGTGATGAGAATAAAAATAAACCAAAGCAATTTTTTTCAAAATATATGGTTTTGAAATTCATGTATTATTAAACTGTATTAAAACTTTAAATTTAAAATAAATTTACGTGTATGTCTGGAATGTTTCCAACTTTAGGCTTTTGTGATACAGATTGAGAAGAAAACTATTTACAGAGATCAAAGAGTTTGTGATTTTAAAAATTTTCTCATTTTATGTTTTATTTTTCCTTTTCTTTTTTTCTTTATGAATCAATTTATCTTGTCCTAAACAGTATAATCTAATGATACTCCTAGCTGAGTTGGAGGGTATAAAATTGCAATCAATTTATTTCTTCTTAATATGTATTGCAATACATTAGTGTAAGCACAGCTTATATTTGTTTGTATACTTACATTAAAAATTCCAAGCAAAAAAGAAGTAGTCTTTGCAATACCAACTCCCTAAGTACCTTTCTTTGAATCAACCTTATTAAATATACAATTTATGCAAATTAAACCCAAACAATAAGAACTTGTAAGTATAATGTAATCATTATATTTCAATCTTAAAATTGAAAATAAATCAGAGCAATTTTCCCTTTAGCAATGTTTCTGGAGTCATACTTTTCTGTAGCTGAAGATACTTAAAACTTTTTTACAAGCCCCATGATGAGTGCTTCTTAGTAGCAAGCACTATAAAACTGTGCCGATACTTTTAGAAATAAATTCATGAATTAATAAATAAAATATAGCTTTTATTTTTCCGCCTTCCTCAAAGAGTGGAAGAATAGTGGTAATAGATTCATAAATAGTAATGTATAATATCTAATATAGAGAAATGGGTCATTTCAAAATGATGAAAATAATTGCTTGTGAGTATACTATGTTAAAAAGAAGAATTTTAACTTGCTTGAAATAAATTATTAAATATAGCATTGTTAGTTAATACATATATAATTAACTGAAGTTTAAGTAACTTACCTTTTAATTTCTGCCTTTACTGAAACTTTTTATATGCAGCATTTAAGCTTTAGCCTTACTAAATAATTGTGTTAATAAGATAATTTGTATTTGCCTGTAATAAAAATATTTATTTTTGTTATAGGCATCATTCATTCATTCATTTATTTATTTAGCAACATTTCATTAAACACTTATGAAACATTTTTAAGGGCTCCCCTGGTAGCTCAGGAGATACAGGTTCACTCCCTAGGTTGAGAAGATCCCCTGGATAAGGGAATGGCTACCCACTCCAGTATTCTTGCCTAGAGAATTCCATGGACAAAGGAGCCTGGTGGGCTATAGTCCACAGGCTCACAAAGAGTTGAACATGACTGAGTGAGTAACACTATAAACATTTTAAGTTTTAGAGGGAGAGAGGAATGTATTTGAAGAAGACTTTGATTTCATAGACCAAGCTTATATACAAAACAATAAACAAGTGGATAAAGAGATAAATAATATAACACAGTATAATAAAACTCTGGTTGATAACTGAATGAAGAGTGACTAGATTGCAAAGATGGGGGCTACAGTTTTAAGGAGGAAGTCAGAAAAAGCTTTTCACTTGTCAAAATGCAAGCAGAATCCTACGGGTGGAAAATGAGTCAGCCAGATGAACTATCTTAGGGAGGACTATTTCAGGAGGAGAGATTTGTTGACAGGATGCCCTAAATTAGCAGACCTTGAGTAAATTAGATTACTCACCAGAATGCTGGTTGACCTTATCCAATCATTTGAAGAAATTTAGAGAAAAGATGGAAGGAAGAAAACTAAAGGAAGAAGAAGGAATTCTGCTCCAGAGTACCTTCACACTCAAGATTGCAACAACCTGACAGAAATTCCAGGCTATTGGCCTGCCTTATGATAACAGACTTGCTATATACACAATTGCTTTAGCCAATTACCTAAAATCATTTTTCTCTCTGCCTCTCCAATTTTATATATATAATTGATTTATTCAGTTTTATTGGTCCTTCTATGGTTTTGTTTTCTGGGAGAAGGCTTATTGATATATAGAGTATTGGGTTTGCATGCATAATGTTAACCAAATATATGTAAGTGAAAGAGTGGAATCAAGTATGCATCTTATGTTTGCATTCTGAACAACACAGTGAATACTTCCACCATTAATTGAGATCCAGAAAATACAGAACTTCTTTATGTAGAGAAGGACATTCCAGGATTTCTGTTTCACACAGGTTTAAGCCAAAGAATATTCAAATTACTATACAATAGCACTCATTTGACATGTTAGCAAGGTAATACTCAAAATCCTTCAAGCTAGGTTTCAACAGTATGTGAACCGAGAACTTCCATATGTACAAACTAGATATAGAAAAGGCAAAAGAACCAGAGATCAAATTGACAACATCCTTTGGATCACTGAAAAAGCAAGAATTCCAGAAAAACACCTATTTATGCCTTATTGACTATGCCAAAGCCTTTAACTGTGTAGATCACAACAAACTGTGGAAAATTCTTCAACAGATGGGAATACCAGACCACCTTACCTGCCTCCTGAGAAATCTGTATGCAAGTCAAGAAGTAACAGTTAGAACTGGACAAGAAACAACAGACTGGTTCCAAATCGGGAAAGGAGTATGTCAAGGCTGTATATTGTCACCCTGATTATTTAACTTATATGCAGAATACATCATGTGAAATGCTGGGCTGGATGAAGCACAAACTGGAATCAAGATTTCTGGCAGAAATATCAATAACCTCAGATATTCAGATGACACAACATTTATGGCAGAAAGAAACAAAGAACTGAAGAGCTTCTTGATGAAAATGAAAGAAGAGAGTGAAAAAGTTGGCTTAAGACTCAACATTCAGTACTGGTCTCCTCATGTCATTCTTTTTCTCAACCTCTGGCTGAGTTTCCATCTGGAGCATGGAGGCCTGCCAAGCTTACTAATTTTGCCTGGGCTTCTAAGATCCAACTGGGGTGGCCTCAGTGTCTCCTCTCCTTCAGGAGAATGGAAGGACACCTGCGGCCTACGTAAGTGGTGCAAACTTCTTGTCTTGAAGTTTTATTGGTTTTCCATGTAAACCAAGCTACTCAGCCTCTTTTCTCCACTGAAATTTCCTGCTGAGCTATCCTCATTCTATTACTCTTTATATCTCTAATTAATATCTAATTAAAGCCAGTGTATTCGCCAATGCCGTCTCTCCTTCAAATTTCCCTGGATCCACCAGGGCTGGACCCCGGCAATTCAGAAAAATGAATGTGATCAAACCCAGGCCTCCCACATTACTGGAGGATTCTTTACTAGGTAAGCCACAAGGAAGTCCAAGAATACTGGATTGGGTAGCATATCAATTCTCCAGCAGATCTTTCCAACCAAGGAACTGAACCAGGTCTCCTGCATTGCAGGCAGATTCTTTACCAATTGAGCTATCAAGGAAGCCCACAGATGTGAGAGTTGGACCATAAAGAAAGCTGAGCACCAAAGAATAGACACTTTCAAACTGCGGTTTTGGAGAAGATGTTTGAGAGTCCCTTGGACTACAAGGAGATCAAACCAGTCAATCCTAAAGGAAATCAGTCCTCAGTATTCACTGGAAGGACTGATGATGAAGCTGAAACTTGACTACTTTGACAATCTGATGTGAAGAGCCAACTCTTTAGAAAATACCCTGATGCTGGGAATGATTGAAGGCAGGAGAAGGGGACGAAAGAGGATGAGATGGTTGGATGACATGACTGACTCAAGACATGAGCTTGAGCAAACTCCAGGATATGGTGAAGGACAAGGAAGCCTGGCGTGCTGCAGTATATGTATGGGGTCGGAAAGAGTAGAACATGAAAGAAAGACTGAACGAGGATTCAAATGGAGACATTAAAGATCCAGAGGCAAATAAGGAGTCAGGACTAGATATAAAGGTCCAGAGTTTCACTATTACCAGTGGTATTTAATGGTACAGGTCTACCAGTCAAACCCCCTTAGGTCACTCCTGCACCTGCTCTTTTAGCTTCTCTCTTGACTAAGAATCAAAGAGCCCTTTTTAGGCTGGCCTTCAGCTCCTTTGTTTCTGTGTATAAACCTTGGATGTTACTACATTTTATATTTACCAGAGGTATTCGAGCAATAGTATTTGAAACACTAGGCTTCGAAAGGAAAAAAAAAAGAATCTGTCCCATCGCTAATGTGCAGTATTGAGTCCACTTTCATTTCTTGCCAGCTTTCATTGCACTGCTTTAGGCAAAAAGTGTTCATCTGTTTTTCTTCAATCCACACCCTAGTTTGCTGCAGTGACAGTACTTAATGCTTACTCTTTAGTTTTCATATACACACACACACACACGGAGTTTAATGAACTGTCCAAGTAAAATCTCCTAATTGTCCTCTTGATTAAGGGGCCAGCTTTGCAGGAAGCCAGCTGAGATGTTATTCTGTTTGTCTCCCAGCAAATTCCCATTCTTTTGCCCACCCTTTCCCACCACCCTAGATGGCAGCGGGTGACAGCACAGTGACTGCCATCTTGAGTGTGTCAGGCTGAAGGTGTACTGACAGAGGTGATTGAGGGCATGTTGTTTTGCTGCACACACATTCTACATTACCACGAGCAGTGCCCTGGCTACCACAAGTCTTTCTGGACATGTGTCTGAAACTGAATTTTGTGTCAACACCCTTCACCTTCCAAAACAAATCTTAAGTAGCTCATGACCTGCTCTGAGAAATTCTGTTGTTTAAAAGTAATGTTCAGTTTTCTTTTTCTTTGTTATTTGTTTAACCTAGTCACTGTTTACAGTTGTATGCTAAAGCCTGACATATTGTCTGTGCTCTGATGTATGAGCATTGCCAATTTTATATTTGTTGCAGCAAAAAAGAAGCTAAAGATATATGAAAATGAGGAGCATGGATACGCTCCTAAATCTGTGTGGGTACATGTGGGAAAGGAAGTTGGAGTCCTTTCAAAGGAGGACTTGGGGGTGACATCACCCAGGTTTCTCCTTGGTATTCCTGCTTGGGGATCATGGCTGCTAGCTGACTGGACCTCCCCAATGTAAGTCTGTGATTCTGCTTTGGCCAAGTTTCATGGACTAGTAGAAGTCATTCTGTTTTAGTGCATATTTCAATATAAATGTAAACATTTCACTCAAAAAAAATTAAGATACAGACCTAGATAACACCACCTAGAAATAAAAATGATGGAGGAGCCTAGGACAAAAAAGATAGAACAAAGGATAGGTTTAAGTGGCCAAACCGTAAGACATAATACTAGAATAAAAAAGTGACCCAAATGAGAATAGAAAAGGGGTCATGGGATGTGGCAAGAGAGAGGTCATCAATGCCCCTGAGGGGAGGGGTTTCTGAGAAGCAGACTAGGATGAAATGCCCCATAGAAACAGACTAATATGAACAAATGGGTTGAAAGCAGAGATGGTGACAAGTCATCATCTGATCATGCTGGTATCAGTGATTAAAAGTAAATGAAGGGTCGGATAAAATTCTGTTGGATCGCTTATACTAGTTTTTTTTTTTTTTTTTTTTATCACCAAGAAAGTCCCTCTTGGTGCTTTTTTTTTTAAATTATTTTTTATTGGCACATAAATGATTTACAAAGTTGAGTTAGTTTCTGCTGTACAGCATCATGAATCAGCCATATGTATACATACGTCCTTACGCTCTTAAGCCTCCCTCCCACCCCCACCCCCAACCCTCTCCCCATCATCACAGAACACTGAGCTGAGTTCCCTGTGTATACAGTAGCTTCCTGCTACCTATTTTATATATGGTAGTCTATGTATTGGGGCTTCCCTGGTGGCTCAGTGGTAAAGAACCTGCCAATGCCGGAGATGTGGGTTCATTCCCTACGTTTCGAAGATCCCCTGGAGGAGGGCACAGCAACCCACTCCAGTACTCTTGCCTAGAGAATCCCATGGACAGAGGAGCCTGGCGGGCTACAGTCCGTGGGACTGCAAAGAGTCAGACACAATTTCCAGCCTCCAGGGCTACAGGAAGTCAGTGTTTGTGGTTTGGAAGCCCAGGCTAGCTAGCGCACAGGTCCCATTTCCGTGTGATGTCTGTGAGCCCAGCCAGGGGCCGGGTGGGCTGTTTGAGAGAGTGGCTGGCTGGCCGGTCCAAAGTCGCGCTGACAGCAGGCGGTCTGCACCCATAGTGAGCAGGTTTCTACTTCTGTTACCGAGGCCCAGAGGGAAGAGGCAGAGAGCGCTACTCTCTGAATTCATCCCTCCCTCTCCTTCCCCTCCACCGCATCCACATGTCTACCCTCTATGTCTATACCTCTACTCCCTGCCCTGTAAAGAGGTTAATCAGTACCATTTTTCTACATGTCATATCCATGCCAAGTCAGCTGAAGTTATGTAGATGAACCCAGAGCCTGTCATACAGAGTGAAGTAAGTCAGAAAGAGAAAAAATATATCATATTGTACACTAGGTTTTCTCTGGCAAGTTCTACATGATTTCCAAAATAAACGTATCTTAACAGTGCTTATTTTCCAATAATTTCCCCCTTTCCCCATAAACTTAAATATAAAAAATAAACTGGAGAATTATTATTTCTAAGTCTATTATTTTACTGCTTGATTTATTAATGCAGTTTTGTTTTCTTTTAGACAAAGAGTCTAAGGTTGCAAAATTTCATTTTCTTATGGTCTTGACAGATGAGGACTAGCTTAATGTGTTCTAAGTATATTCAGTTTTACAGAATGTCAGTAGGCAATAGGAGCTATTCCATAATAATATAGAAAATCAATATTTCAGGCTCATTAGTTGTGACTGTGGCTTTGTATGGCAATAAGAAATAAAATAAAACAATGTCTAGATAACCATATGAAATTCTGTGACAGGGATTGAAAAGGGGACTTACAGCTTCCTTATTCTCATTACAATGAAACCAGAGAATTGTTTTAGGGGTTGAAGTATCTCAATTTTAAATATAGTATAATATTGAAAATGCCACAGACTTAAGATGCAAACAAATTCTTAAAGAATTTTGGATGCTAAAATGAAATGAAATTGCATCAAATCCAATACATGAGAGAATAACTTTCACCCCCAGGGACCACATTATGGATGGCATAAAGTCAGTTCTGTTTTCCCAACAAAGAAATGGTGGTTATGCAAATAGATGTAGATAACACTATGGTGGTAAATAATTTTGCAGTATATGAATGTATTAGATCAACGCATGGTACACTTTAAATTTACATGTTTTATGTGACTTCGATCTCAGTAAAGTTGGGGAAAAAGTAGCTATAATTATAGCTAAGAGTCAAGTGGGGGAAGGGCAGTTTTGAGAGAAAACTATGTTTAGTACTGAGACTAAAACAAAAAAGATAAAGAAAAATAAAGTCAAACCAAAAAATCTCCAACATCAGTGTTTGTGAGGCATAGCACTCTTCTTCATGTGTATATGTACATACACAAGATGACAAACTTTCTAAAAAGATTATAATTCAAAGTAGCTTTAGCAAGATTGGAGAAGGAAATGGCAACCTGCTCCAGTATTCTTGCCTGGAAAATTTCATGAACAGAGGAGCCGTGTGTGCTGCAGTCCATGGGGTTGCAAAACATCAGACACAATTGAGTACAGACAAAGAGAGAAAGATAATAAACAAATGAGCATACTTTTTCAGGTGAGTATACACAACATGTTTAATACAATAATGTTAACACTAGTTATGAAATACTCATATTTTCATACACAAAAATGCCTTTTATTAAAAAGAGATATGCTAATAAAATTTCCTTTGACTCCTTCATGAATTTATAATCATCTGGTGGTTGTTTACTTGCTAAGTCATATCCAACTCTTGTGACCCCATTGACTGTAGCCTGCTAGGCTCTTCTGTCCATGGGATTCTCTAGGCAAGAATACTGGATTGGATTGCTATTTCCTTCTCCAGGGGATCTTCCCAACCTAGGGATCGAACGTGGGTCTATTGCATTGCAGACAGATTCTGTACCAACTGAGTTACAAGGGAAGTCCCTATAATTATCTAGATGTAAACAAGCTAAAATTAAAAATTAAATTCAATTATTAAATGAAGGTGTATATATCTCAGTATTTTTTTACTTCTTAAAGTAAGGTTTTCTTGTTTTATTTTCTGTATGACATTATATTAGTTTGACTGTAACAAAATACCAGTAGACTGAGTGGGTTCAACAACAGAAGTATGTTGTTGCACAGTTCTGAGGGTGGAAATCCAAGATCAAGGTGTTGACAGGGCTGGTTCCTTTTAAGAGCTGTGTGGAAGGATCTGTTCCATGGCTCTCCTTTAGCCTCTGGTGGTTTGCAAGCACTCTTTGGTGTTCCTTGGCTTGTAGATCATCACACTAATCTCTGTCATCATATTCACATGGTGCTACCTATTTGTGCGTATCTGTGTCCAAATTCCCACCTTTATAAGAACATTAGTCACATTGGATTAATATCTGGATTATCTCTGTAAAGAATCTATATTTAAATAAAGCCATACTCTATGGGGAGAGGCAAAATTCAACCCATAACTATCTGCCTCCTAGCCTCTCAACATCTCTGTCTTTCTCACATGCAAAGCACCCCCAAGTATCTTAACTCATTCTAGTGTCAACTTTAAGTTTAAAATTTCTTCAAAGTATCAACTGAATCAGGTATGAGTGAGATTTAGGATATGATTCATCATGAAGCAAAATTGCTATCCATCTGTGAACCTGTGAAACCATATAACAAGTTATGTTTCCAAAATACAGTGATGGTACAGGCATAGGGATGTTCTCATTCCAAAGGATAGACATTGGAAGGTAAAAAGGGGATGGCAGATCTCAAGCAAGTCCAGAACCTGGCCAGGCAAATTCCATTAGATTTTCAAGTTTGGGAATAGTCCTCCTTGGTTTGATGATGCTCTGCTTTCTGGGCTGACTGGAGGCAACTCAGCTCTCACAGACCTGGGCTTAGCCCCACCACGCCTATAACTTCCTCCTTGCTTGGTGGCCCATTCCCTATGATTTTGATGGCCATCTGTCCTCTGAAATCCAAGGAGGTAGTTCTGCTCTCTAGATCCATGGCTCTATCCTCATGGTAATTTTTCTTTCAATGGTTCTTTCCTCAAAGTCATTCTTCCTTCACTTCATTCCATCTCTGTCTCTGGCAGTTCAGGCTTGCAGTGTTTCTGCTTTTATAAAATTCTCTAAAACTTGTTAGCCTTCCATGCAATTCACAGAGCTCCAAGACACCCTACCAGAGGATCCTCCATAAATCATTCCTGAATATAATTCTATCTCTATCCTACTGAGATGATTGATTGGATCATGTCTCACACACTTAATCTACTTAGCACATGATTATCTTGCTACATCCTGGACTCTCTTGCATTCTTTGGATAAAAAGAAATCTTTCAAATCATCAAATGCTACTTTCTTGTTGTTACAGAGTTTCTTCTTGAATGTATATTTCTCCTCTTACATTTCACTATAACCAGCAAGGAGAAGACCCCCAGGCCTTCAATACTTTATTTAGAAATCTCAGTTAAATGTTCAAGTTATCCCCTGCCAGTCTACTTTCTAGCCAACAAAATGCAATTCAAGTAAGTCCTCTGTCACTTTATATCAGATTTGTTTTTTCCTCTAGTTTCCAGTAATATGTTTCTCATCTCCATCCGAGGTCTGTCAGAATAAATTTTACCATTCATATCTACTTTTTTAAAAATTGTTCATTATGGTTTATTATAGGATATTGAATTAACATTCATATTTCTCTTTATGATTATATATGTATTTTCTTAGATGATAGAAGCTTTCCCAATAGCTCTCCTCTTTTCTTTCTGTTCTCTCACCAGAATCGCCATTAGCATTCATATTTCTACCAATAGTCTCTTCAAGGCAATCTAGACCTTTCAGATCACACACCACAGGGCTTTTTCAGGCTCTACTTAATATCCAGTTCCAAAGTTACATCCACATTTTTAAGTATTTTGAACAGCTGAAACCCACTTTTGCTGTTAAAATCTGTGTTAATTTGCTAGGGCTGTCTCAACAAACTGCCACAAATTGGTTTGCATAAACAACAAAAATGCATAGTCTCACAGTGCTAGAGGTCAGAAATTCAAGATCAAGGTGTCAGTAAAGTCATTTCCTTCTGAGAGCTATGAGGAAGAAACTGGTGTCTGCCTCTCTCCTAGCTTCTGGTGGTTGGCTGTCACTCTTTAGCATCCCTTCCTGCTTATGCTGAGACTCCAGATTATTTGCTTTCTCTTGGTCAATCTTAATAGAAAGTAACCTTGAAAGAGACTTTTTTCACTTTATATATTTATTCTACAGATTTCTAACTATCTATGGTGATATGAGTCTTCCATATAAAATTTCTATTGGCCCACATAACATTTAAAAATTTACTTTTAAGATTTTGCTGAAATTAATATTTTTATTAACATTCTTTCTTATAATATCCCCATTTGTTGACTTTAATAATATGGCACTATTTTTACCTTCTCTCTAAATCCTAACCCTTGCATTCACTGTCAAATTTTAGAGATCTCTCTCTTTTTTGTTTGTTTTATTTTTATTGTTTTCTTTTCCATCATGTCATGTTCCCATTTAATTTATACCCAATAAACTCTTTGCTGCAATTGCTTTCTAAACCTCAATTTGTATTCTGAACTTCAGGCTCCAATAATTCAAAAGGCTGGCTTGTATCTTTGTCATTGGGTGGCCTCAAATATATCATCTATCACAAACCAAAGTTCCACATAAAAATTCTTCAGGCTGACTTCATTTTTACCATCAATGTTACCTAGCTCAACTTTAGAGTCATATACAATCTTCCATCTGTCTCACAACATAAATTATATACCACCAAGAATAATAGATTCTTCTTAATATAATATTTTAAATATCAACCTCATTTCTATATCCATGAATAAAATGCTAGCATATATGCTCTGTACTTTGGATATTTTACTATTTTCCTTATTTCTCTTCCTTCTTTGGTTTCACACTACCTCACTCTATCCTATCAACATCATCAAGTCATTTGAGTCAATTTTTAAGTGAGCTGATGTATCAAAATATTATATATCCAAATCCAATATGTTGTACTCAAGAAATAAATTTGAGTTGGATGACAGGTGCCGATAAAAAGGCATAATACTAATTATAAGTGCTAAAGTAGAAGCACACATATGTCAATTATGAATGCATGCAATTCAGAATTAGTTCCTAGGGATTCAGAGTGAACTGCATGGTGGAGAAGGAAATAGAAGATGAGTGGGAGTGCCACTGGTCTGATAAGCATTTTCTAAACACTGGAAAAGTCAAACGCAAATGAATTGTGACAATTGAGTAAGATCTTAGGGTGGAGTTTCAACACAATAAACCCATTGTAACTTGAAAATACGGTAAGTCAAAAAGGTACTTAGTACTCCTAAACTTCTGAATATCACAGCTTAGCCTAGCTTTCCTGAAGCATGTTCAGAACACTTACCTTAGCCTACAGTTGGCAAAGTCATTTAACACAAAACCTATTTTATATTGGAGTGTTGATTATTTACTATAATTTATTGAATAATATACTGAAAGTGAAGAACAGAATGATCATATGGTTATAGACAGTTGAAATTTATTAGCTGTTTATACTCAGGACTGTGAGGCTGACTGGGAGTTGGGGCTCACTGCCGCTGGCCAGCATCTTGAGAGAACATAGAGCCAGAAAATGCTATCCAGGAAGAGATCAAAATTCAAAAAGTGTGGATTCTACTGAATATGTCTCACTTTCATCATAAAGTTGAAAAATTATAAATCAAACCATCATAAGTCAGAGATCATGAGCATGTGGAAATTGAGTGAGTGTCAGGTGGTTGTCAATTAGTGAAAAAAAGTAGAGCCTGAATTGGTACATATCCCAGGTTATATAGAAGTTAAATTGAACTGGGCATAAGAAGGGGTTTCTGGAGGGACTGGCAATGTTCTATTTTCTGGCAGGTGGTCACTGCAAAGGGATTTATAGTTATAATAATTTATTACATTTGCAGTTTCTCATGTGTGGTTTTCTGTATCTTGTATTTTATTTTGCAATAAGGAGACTGATTTTAAAAGACAGAGATGGGAAAAAAATAGTTAAATAGAAATGTATGTTATCATATGGGGAGAAAAGTAGAGTGAGGACTGCAGTTAATAAATTTAATTTAATGTATTTCAAAAGAGGACTCCCAGTTTCAACTGTGACATAGAAAGAAGTTACCATTTATCAGTCCCACATTTACCAAAAAAAAAAAAAAAGCTTAACAAATCCAAAATAAGTAACATTTCTCAGACTCATTTAGAGAGCTGAGGTAACAGAATTCTATTTTACCCTAATATCTGGAGAACCAGGTACATCCAGAGAGACACCACTGAGATCTATTTATTTGACACAGATGCTGCTCTATTTGGAGTACTTAAATGGTAATAGACAATTGGCCTTTAAACAGGAAGGGGGTTAGGGAATTGCCACCCCCAGCTCAGTGGAAAATCTGACCATAATTGTACAGTTAACTCTCCATATCCATGGTTCTGTATCTGCAGATTCAACCAACTGTGGATTGTGTAGTACTGTAAGTATTTGTATTGGGGAAAAAAAAAAAAAAAAAACATGTAAAATTGGACCCAGGCAATTCAAACCTATGTTGTTCAAGAGCCAACTGTAGAGGTTCAATCTGCACAAGCATGAAGAGTGAGAGACACCTTGCAGCTCCAGATTTAAGGAAACCTACACTTTCATGATATATATCCTGAGGAACACAACAAAATTTTATGGTGAAAGTGAGAGAATAAAACTTTTGTGGATATGACTGGAAGAGTAATTTCTGTGGAAGAGTAATTATTGTGAAGTATGCTCTGAGTTTTCACTAGAATCAAGTCATACTCTCTAGGTAAAAATATTTTACCAGAAATGTATCATTGTAGAGTTGAGGAATTTTCTCTTACACCAGCCCTATCTGACCTACCTGTCTCTTACAAGGGGGAAAAAGAAACATAGTCAACCAAGGTCTACCTATAAAGAAGTTACAGGAAAATTCTGCAGTCAGGGAAGTAAGTTGGAGACAACAGGAGAAAAACTTAAATTACTGAAGAAACTCTCATGAAGGACACAATCTGGAGAATAGGCTTAATAAACAACTGAGATTTAATTGGAGGGTTATAAAACACTCCATCTTGCCCACACCTAACCACCACCCAGTGTGACTTGACAGTAATAAATATAGCTTATGACTGAAGGGCTTGCAAGACACAGACTCTCTGATGAGGAGTGCTTGCTGTGGTGTAGTGTGCTTAGTCCGATTCTTATGACCCCATGGACCGCAGCCCACGAGGCTCCTCCATCTCTGTAATTTTCCAAGCAAGAATATTGAAGTGGGTTGCCATTTCCTACTTCAGAAACTTCCTGCATCTGTAGTCAAATAGCAAATACTTCCATGATAGATTACAAAGCATGACAAAAGTCAAGAAAAGCACCACCTGAATAGATAGCAATCAGAAACAGGTTGAAATAGAAAACTAAATTTAGAATCTCCAGACCAATTATTTAAAAATAAGTGATGATTGATATGTTAAAGGCTGTAATGAAAAAAGTAGAAAAAAATGTACCAACATATGAGTAATACAACCAGAGAAATGGAAATTCTAAGAATAAATCAAAAGAAAATGCTAGAAATTGAAAATATTATAACAGGAATAAAGACCACTTGATTAGGCATGGCCAAGCAATCACAGAGCCGGAAGATAAATCAGGAGAAACTCTTCAAACTGAAATGTAAAAAGAAAAATAAGAGAAAGTATTAGAAATGTGACAGAGTATGAGAAGGTGCAGCATTAGTGTAATTGGAAGGGCAGAAAAGAAGTAAAAGAAAAAACGTAATTTGTGAAGCAATCATGGGTGAGGACGTTCCAAAATTAATGGCAGATAGAAAAAAAGAGCAAAGCACAAGGCTTTAAAATTCTATAGGTGATGAAATTATCCTTCAAAAGTGAATGCAAAATACTTTCTCAGGTAAATACAAAGTGGAAAAAAAAAAAATGTTGCCAGAAAACCAGCTATTGCAGGAAAAGTTGAAAGTTCTCTAGACAGAAAGGAAATAATATACCTAACAAAACTGGATCCATATAAAAGGGGAAGATCATTAGAAGAGGAATAAATGAGAGTCTAACTTTTTTTTTTTCATTTTTATTTTATTTAAAAAATAATAGCTTTTGGCTGTAACTCTCTATAACTTTGGTGTTGTTTTAGGATCCTGGTATACATTTTTAACTTATCACAGTATATTTCAAGTGACATTACACTATTTACTGATTGTATAAGAACCTTACAATAGGCATCCCACTTACACCTTCCTAGACATTATGCTATTATCAGTACAGAGTTTACAATCATATGTTACAAGTCATGGGCATCACTGTTACTGCTTTTATTTAAACAGTTCAATTATTTCCATTAAAAACAATTCTGGACTCTTAGAAAAAATAATGGCTGGAATAAAGCATTAATAGTAATTAGGTAATTATAGAATGTGTGTGTATACTCAGTTGCTCCGTTATGTTCCACTCTTTCCAATCAAGTGGACTGTAGCCCACCAGGCTCCTCTGTCCATGGAGTCTCCCAGGTAAGAATGCTGTCAGTTCAGTTCAGTCACTCAGTCATGTCCGACTCTTTGAGACCCCATGAATCTCAGCACACCAGGCCTCCCTGTCCATCACCAACTCCCGAAGTTCACTCAGACCCACGTCCATTGAGTCAGTGATGCCATCCAGCCATCTCATCCTCTGTCGTCCCCTTCTCCTCCTGCCCCCAATCTCTCCCAGCATCAGAGTCTTTTCCAATGAGTCAACTCTTCGCATGAGGTGGCCAAAGTGGAGTTTCAGCTTTAGCATCAGTCCTTCCAAAGAAATCCCAGGGCTGATCTCCTTCAGAATGGACTGGTTGGATCTCCTTGCAGTCCAAGGGACTCTCAAGAGTCTCATCCAACACCACACTTCAAAAGCATCAATTCTTCGGTGCTCAGCCTTCTTCACAGTCCAACTCTCACATCCATACATGACCACAGGAAAAACCATAGCCTTGACTAGACGAACCTTTGTTGGCAAAATAATGTCTCTGCTTTTGAATATGCTATCTAGGTTGGTCATAACTTTCCTTCCAAGGAGTAAGCATCTTTTAATTTCATGGCTGAAGTCACCATCTGCAGTGATTTTGGAGCCCAGAAAAATAAAGTCTGACACTGTTTCCACTGTTTCCCCTTGTATTTCCCATGAAGTGATGGGACCAGATGCCATGATCTTTGTTTTCTGAATGTTGAGCTTTAAGCCAACTTTTCTACTCTCCACTTTCACTTTCATCAAGAGGCTTTAGTTCCTCTTCCCTTTCTGCCATAAGCGTGGTGTCATCTGCATGTCTGAGGTTAGTGACATTTCTCCCTGCAACCTTGATTCCAGCTTGTGCTTCTTCCAGTAGTGCACTGCCATTTCCTATGAGAGAGAAATGACTGAGAGCAATCTCATGAGAGATGGGAAGGATGAACTCTGTCACAAATTAACTGTAGGACACTCAAAAATATGGGGTTAGCCAAAAAGTTTGTTCTGGATTTTCCATATCATCTTTCAGAAAAATGCAAAGAAACTTTTTTTTATTAACCTGATAGATACTGCTGTTTGAAAGTGGGCTTTATTAAAATTTCTAATTAAATATAGGCTCTGTGCTACAAACTTATTGACATTCACCCATGGATGATTCTTCCTGAATCTCTGATCCTGGGTCTGCCCATTAAAAAATGTTAAATAGCTTGTCAATTATTAAAGTAAGTGGAAATACACCAACACCTACCTGTGGTGGTGAATTTCATGGTCAGTTCAACCAGGCCATGGTGGCCAGATAGTTGGTCTAGCTGCACCATGAAACTTTAATTTAAAAGGGTTAGTATCTCAGTCAGTTGCTATTACTCAGTAGCTCAGTAGTTAGTTGCAACCCCAAAGCCCACCAGGCTCTTTCATCCATGGAATTATCCAGGCAAGAATACTGGAGTGAGTTCAGTCAGTTCAATTCAGTTCAGTCCCTCAGTTGTGCCTGACTCTTTGCGACCCCATGGACTGCTGCATGTCAGGCTTCCCTGTCCATCACCAACTCCTGGAGTTTACTCAAACTCATGTCCATTGAGTTGGTGATGCCATCCAACCATCTGATCCCCTGTCATCTCCTTCTCCTCCTGCCTTCAATCTTTCCCAGCATCTGGGAGTCAGCTCTTTGCATCAGGTGACCAAAGTATTGGAGTTTCAATTTCAACATCAGTCCTTTCAATGAATATTCAGGACTGATTT
This sequence comes from Bos grunniens, assembly GCF_055505025.1. Classification (NCBI taxonomy): domain Eukaryota; kingdom Metazoa; phylum Chordata; class Mammalia; order Artiodactyla; family Bovidae; genus Bos; species Bos grunniens. The sequence goes on along the minus strand of NC_141184.1, from coordinate 18,708,293 downwards.
CCTCTAGGATGAACTGGTTGGACCTCCTTGCCATCCAAGGGACTCTCAAGAGTATTCTCCAACACCACAGTTCAAAAGCATCAGTTCTTCAATGCTCAGCTTTCTTTATACTCCAACTCTCACATCCATACATGACTACTGGAAAAACCATAGCCTTGACTAGGTGGACCTTTGTTGGCAAAGTAATGTGTCTGCTTTTTAAGATGTTCTCTAGGTTGGTCATAACTTTCCTTCCAAGGAGCAATCATCTTTTAATTTCATGGCTGCAATCACCATCTGCAGTGATTTTGGAGCCCCCCAAAATAAAGTCTGCCACTGTTTCCACTGTTTCCCCATCTATTTGCCATGAAGTGATGGGACTGGATGCCATGATCTTAGTTTTCTCAATGTTGACCTTTAAACCAACTTTTTCACTCTCCTCTTTCACTTTCATCAAGAGGCTCTTTAGTTCTTCTTCACTTTTTGCCATAAGGGCGGTGTCATCTGCATATCTGAGGTTATTGATATTTCTCCTGGCAATCTTGATTCCAGCTTGTGCTTTATCCAGCCCAGCATTTCTCATGATGTGCTCTGGGTATAAGTTAAATAAGCAGGGTGACAATATACAGCCTGGACATACTTCTTTTCCTATTTGGAACCAGTCAGTTTTTCCATACCAATTCTAAATGTTGCTTCCTGATGCATACAGATTTCTCAAGAAGCAGGTCAGGTGTTCTGGTATTCCCATCTCTTTCAGAATTTTCTACATTTTATGTGATCCACACAATCAAAGGCTTTGGCATAGTCAATAAAGCAGACATAGATGTTTTTCTGGAACTCTCTTGCTTTTTTGATGATCCAGTAGATGTTGGCAATTTGATTTCTGGTTTCTCTGCCTCTCCTAAAAGTAGCTTGAACATCTGGAAGTTCATGGTTTATGTACTGTTGAAGTCTGGGCTTGGAAAATTTTGAGGATTAATTTACTAGCATGTGAGATGAGTGCAGTTGTGTGGTAGTTTGAGCATTCTTTGGCATGCTGGAGTGAATAGCCATTCCCTCCTCCAGGGGATCTTTCCAAACCAGGGATTGAAGCTGGATCCCCTGCCTTGAAGGCAAATTCTTTACCATCTGAGCCACCAGGGAAAGTGAAATGTGAAAAGTGAAAGTAAAAGTTGCTCAGTCATGTTTGACTCTTTGTGACCCAGGAATTCTCCAGGCCAGAATATTTATTGAGTGGGTATGCGTTCCCTTCTGCAGGGAATCTTCAGGACCCAGGAATCAAACCCAGCTCTCCTACATTACAGGCAGATTCTTTACCAACTGAGCAATAAGGGAAGCCCATTTTAAATGAAATGAACATTTAAGTCACTAGACTTTGAGTTAAACACTGAATTTCATAATGTTGATGAGACTATTCTAACCAGTTGAAAACCTTAATAGAAAAAGAAAAAAAAAAAAAAATAATAAGGTCCTCTAAAGAAGAGAGAATCCTGCCTCCAAACTGCCTTTGAACTAGAGCTGCAGCATCAATTTCCCTCTGGGTGCATATCTTGTCATCTTACCCTGAAGATGTCAGACTTGGCAGCCCCACAACTACATGGGCCAATTCTTTAAAATAAATTCTCTCTTTTCTCTCTAGCTTTCACTCTCGCTCTTGCTCTAGCTTTCACACTTGCTCTCGCTCTTGCTCTCGACACACATACACACAAAAACATACACACAGAGTGTTGGTTCCATTTTATCTGGAAAGCTCTGACTTTCACAGTTCACGTCTAAGTATTTTCACATAGATACCTCGGATTCTCTCAAAATTTATTAATTGCATTTCTCAAACACATCCAATGATAAGAATGTCATTTTCACTAAATCCATATTTCAGCACACTTACCACTAAGACTAGCTCTCTATATTGCCATTTTTCAAGATCCATCTAAAATATTGTCTATTTCTATGCTTTTAAGGATTCATCCCCCCAAACTCTATTATCTAGTATGCAATTTTCTTGTCCTTTCAATTCTTCAAAGCATTGTATATTCTGTGATGTATTATAAATATTATAGTTATCTTTCTATCATTAAACTTTGCTGGTCTTATGGAAGATAGAAATAAAAAGGCTCCAACTGTATCATGTCTTTTCAAGATTCTGCTCATAAAAGGCATATTTCACGTACACTCACATTTCTTTAACTGAAGAAACTTACATGTCCTAACCTATATAAAACTTACCCAGTACTTCTTGTATATAATAATTTCCCTATTAATTTACTTGAATAATTTTCATATAGTATGTTGCTATAATGCTGTCAATTGTTAGTCACTGAACACAACTTGAGATAGGAAGTATAATGTGTGATTTTGTTCTATATATTCTTGGATCATGCAACCCAAAGGCAGAAATTAGGGAGACCCCTGAAAGAGACTGAAAAGAGCAATTTAAAGTCAATGGGTGTATTAGTTTACTGTGGCAACTATACCAACTTACCAAAGACAGGGTGGCTTAAGAAGTAGAAATTTGTTCTCTCACAGTTTTGAGGGTGAGAAATATAAAATTATTATTGGTTTGAAACCAAGGTATTGGCAGAATCAGACTCCCTCTGTCTAGCAGTGAATGTGTTCCTTACCTCTTCCAGTTTCTTGTGGCTGTGGACACTCCCTGGCTTGCGGCTGTATCAATCCAGTCTTCAGGGCCAGCTTACTCAAATCTTTCTTTTTCTCTGTGCACATCTAAGTCCAGGTCTCTTCATTTTAAAGGATACTTGTGATTGTGTTTGGGACCCATCTGTATTATCTGAGATAATCTTTCCATCTCAAAATCCTTAATCATCTGCAAAAATTATCTCCTCTTTTTTTTTAATATGAATAACAATTCACCATTTTCAGAGACATATTTTGGGGAACATTTTTTTCAGCCCATTGAATCAGTCTCTTTTTTTTCTTATTTCTGTTTGATGTATGATTCTCTCTCCCTCTCTTGCTTTCACTCTTGAGTTCTCAGTCTAGCTCTCACTGAGTGTGTGTGTGTGTGTGTGAGTGTGTGTAAGTATGTGCATGTGTGAGCCAACCTTTTCTACTTCTTTATCCACAATGAAGCAAAACTGAATAGCAGCTACTTCTTTTTCAAGTCACATGTGCTTCAAGACATATGGGGCATGTTGCTGAATTCTAAATACAGATATTCAGATAGTGAACATAGAGGATCTTATACTTTTAGCATTTCTCAAGAGTCTGCTCAGCACATCACTTCATCAACCACACAGGTGATTTGGATTCACAGTCATGGAGGGAGTAAACTTTGGTCACCAGTTAGCTCCTGGAATGTGTTCCATATGGTATCAGGGTACTCTCATAATCACTTAAGGTTCATAGAAAAGGTGGTAGCAGTTTAGTCACTAAGTTGTATCCAACTTTGCAACTCCATGTCATATAGCCTGCTAGACTTCTCTGTCCATGGGATTTACCAAGAAAGAATACTGGAGTGGGTTGCCATTTCCTTCTCCAGGGATCTTTCCAACCCAGGGATCCAACCCACATCTCCTGCATTACAGGCAAATTCTTTACCACTGAACCACCAGAGAAGTTTACGGGTTAAAGAGTCTGCTCATGGTTGAATGAACTATGAACATATGATTGTTTTCAAACATGACCATGAGATCTTTTACCTTACAGAGAATCAATTCTGATGGAAAGGTTAATGGTCATAAGTGGACAGCATTCTGAAAACTGTCTACTACATTTGCACTGAGTGTGCTGCCCTGGGGGGAAAATACTACAGTTTTCAGTAAATCTCTTTATAAGTCTTAGCATTTAGCAGGGCTGGTGTACTGGGATGACTCTGAGGGATGAAACGGGGAGGGATGTGGGAGGGGGCTCAGGATGGGGGACACATGTACACCCATGGCTGATTCATGTCAATCAATGTATGGCAAAAACCTCTACAATATTGTAAAGTAATTAACCTCCAATTTTAAAAAATAAATTATTTTTTAGATCTTAGCATTTATTATCTAAAATGTTATCTTAACTTTTCTTAAGTCAGTAGAGACATGTAATAGCAATCACTAAGACAACTTAGTAATACTATTTCTAAAATATCACTCCTTGCAAGCCCACATTTTGTTCTTATAAGTTGGCAAGTGTGCTAAGCTGACAAACTCAGCTGTTCCTGTAACTAGAGCATTTTGACTCATCTCTGAAATAGAGTAGATGAACAATGAATTTCCCCTGGAGGTATTGTAAAAGATATTCATCAATAGTGGTGGTCAATCATTGATTTATACCAAGGAGACAAGTCAGAACACTGCAGCATGGTAACAATAAGCTCAGTGGTAGCCCAAATCTGGGTGGTTTACTACACAGTATTTTATACACCCTGGAGAAATTCTATTTTAAACTTCTACTGTGTACATTTCTTTTCTGATAGAATTCCTTTGTAGTTTAGAAACATTTTAGCCAGGTTTTCTTAAAAATAATAGCACTATATTTTTGTATACTGTCTTAAAAAGACTTTTAGTTTTTATTTTCACAATAGCTTTGGGAGATGAATGGGTGAGTCATTATTACAGAAGAAGGAAGCTGAGACTGAGAGAAATGAAAAGGTTTTTACTGAAGTAACAGAGTGATGCTGAAATGTCTTCCAAGGAGAAGGAAGGACATTTCTGTTGTCCATTACGGATAATAGAGTGAGTTGGCATTGGTCTCCCTGTTGGGAGATTGTGATTATACCTGGGAGGCGAGGACAATCTCTCCTCCCCCAAGGACCTGGAATATCCAGAGATCGATTTTAGGTTAAAATGGCAAAGTCAGATCTGACCTGGGTCACTGTCATTGTGCAAGTGTAGGAAGGGAGTGACTAAGAAGGGATTACGGTATTGAGGTTGAAAGCCAGAGTCCTCAGGAACCAGAGGAATTGAAGGTGATTGATTGGAGTGGTTTTTGTGAAGGGGAATTCAGCACAATGATCAGTGTGAAGTTTCTGCTCCAAGAACCATGAAAGAAACATTTTTTTTCTAGTAGATTTAAAAAATACTACTCAGGGCATGTGTGTTCATGCAGCAATCTTTTTTCCTAAGGAAAGAGCCATATAGAAACTTTAAATGAAAACACTCTGTAAGTAATTACAGAATAAGACAGATGCAAGATTTGAGAACCTATTTTTGTTTTTGCTCCTCTAAATGAAACATGAAGATGTAAGAATCAAATAGCGGAAAAACCAGTCAGAACCCACTCAAACATATATTCTATATATAATATGAATACATTAGAGTATATGAACGTTTTTATTCAAAATAAAACATAATGTAGAAATGGAAAATCACCAAGACAACTTAAGACAGAGTAGACACAATTTTAAGAGAAGGGCTGTATCGATACACACATATCCAGAGTTGTATAATTGAGCCAGTACTTCATTTTTTACATTTACTCTTAGAGTTTTCCCCAAATAGAAATTTCCCTCTTCACTGCAAATCAATGAAAAACTGTCCGGCATAGGCCTGTAGGGGTGTGTGGGTGTGTGTGTGTGTGGTGGAGTAGGGGGGAGGGTGTGGATTCTTGTTTATTTATTGTGTGTGTGTAAACCTTTATTGCTATATTTGCTAACATTAAATTCATGATAACTCACTTAATAGAATATATATAAAATGTTACAAACCATGTTCCTCTTGTCAATCCAATCTTTAACCCCAGATTTTGTGTTGAAATTTTCCACATGCCCACAAATATGATCATTAGGCAACTGTCATTTATCCAGTTACCATTACAAACAGAATTCCATCTCTAATATTTCAAACCTAAAGTGACTCTTTCTTAAGTCTTGTACCAAATATTGCTAGGTAGGAGGTAGTTAACAAACAAACTCTTCTGCCTTAGGATCAATGCCTTGTTTTTCTAATAATTCACTGCATATTTATTGGACACTACTTATGTGGCGGCTTCCCTGGTGGCTCAGGGGTAAAGAATCTGCCTGCCAATGTAGGAGACTCAGATTCAATCCCTAGATCAGGAAGATCCTCTGGAGAAGGGAATGGCAACCCACTCCAGTATTCTTGCCTGGGAAAGCCATGGACAGAGAAGCCTGGTGGGCTGCAGTCCATGGGGTCACAAAGTTAGGACACTACTTAGCTACTGAGCAAGCACACACAAGCACCTACGTGGCAAGTGCCTTCATAGGTCCTTGAGATACATCACTAAGCAAAACTGACACAAACCCCTTCCTCCACAGAAAGTCTAGTCTAGCGTGTGTGTGTGTGTGTGCGTGCACACAGATGCGTGCGTGCATACACACTTAGATGCTTCAGTTGTGTCTGACTCTTTGCAACCACCTGGACTATGGCCCGCCAGACACCTTTGTCCATGGGACTCTCCATGCAAGAATAATGGTAGCCGTTCTCTTCTCCAGGGGACCTTCCCAACCCACGGATTGAATCTGGGTCCCCTGCATTGCAGGCAGATACTTCACCGACTGAGCCATGAGGGAAGCCCACAGTTTAACATACTCTCACCAAAACACAACTTGACTTTTAATGTTTTTGTTACCAGATGAAGCTTTCATCTTTGTAGAGATATAACTTAGCAAAGAGTAAAATGTATGGGTATATCTGAGCCCTAAAAGTGACCAAGGATTTAGGGTTTTTTTTTCCTGAATATGATCTCTTCTAATCCTCAGAGCAATTGTAACTTTCACCGAGGAGCCTGCTATTCAAGGTGGTTTTGCACAGCTTGTTTCAGATATAACTGAGTTAAAGCCCCTGTTTCTTGACTTAAATCTGGTTTCCTCAGATGGAAAGACCTGCTGTGGTTGTTTGTAGCACAATTCTTTTTCTTAGCTTACAAACAAGCACCTCAAAGATATTGATCTACTTTTCTATATCAATATAAGATACTCTATCTTACACATTTCCTGTCAGACAAGTAACAGAAGTATACATGCTCCCTCTCAGGAAATAAAAATTCTTCTTCTTTGTCATGACTGGATTCTTCTTCCTCCTCTTCCTCAAATATCCTCTGTCACTTCTGGAGGTTCTCTGTGGTCTCATCCAAGAACACTCTGATTTGTCCCTCAGAGAGGCTGCACTCTTTATGTTTTATGTTTTCACATAAAATAATAAATATATATAAACTTATTCAAATAATATATATAAATAGGAAAGCGGGTTCTTTACCAGCTGAGCCACAAGGGAAGCCCAAGAATACTGGAGTGGGTAGCCTATCCCTTCTCCAGTGGGTCTTCCTGACCCAGGAACCAAACCAGGGTCTCCTGCATTGCAGGTGGATTCTTTACCAGCTGAGCTATTAGGGAAGCCTATATATATATAATTCTAGGTGTTGTTAATTATGTATTGTCCACTTTTAAAAAATGAACAATGTGAGAGTTGTGAGTTAAGTTTTATTTGGGGTAAAATGAGACTGCAGTCCAGGAGACGGCACCTCTGATAGCTCTGAGCAACTGTGCCAAAGAGGCTGGGGGGACAGTCAGTATATAAGTGATTTTGGTGAAAGGCGAGTACGTACAATCAGTTCAGTTCAGTTCAGTTCAGTCGCTCAGTCGTGTCCGACTCTTTGCGACCCCATGAATCGCAGCACGCCAGGCCTCCCTGCCCATCACCAACTCCCGGAGTTCACTCAGACTCATGTCCATCGAGTCAGTGATGCCATCCAGCCATCTCATCCTCTGTCGTCCCCTTCTCCTCCTGCCCCCAATCCCTCCCAGCATCAGGGTCTTTTCCAATGAGTCAACTCTTCACATGAGGTGGCCAAAGAACTGGAGTTTCAGCTTTAGCATCATTCCTTCCAAAGAAATCCCAGGGCTGATCTCCTTTAGAATGGACTGGTTGGATCTCCTTGCAGTCCAAGGGACTCTCAAGAGTCTTCTCCAACACCACAGTTCAAAAGCATCAATTCTTAGGTGCTCAGCCTTCTTCACAGTCCAACTCTCACATCCATACATGGAAATATTTTTTTTCTCAGAAGCTTTCTGCTAGTCACAAGGAGCAGTCATCACCATGAAGGATTTTAGTGTCTTTCTAGATATGAGGAGATACCAGAATTGGGCTCATAAAATTGGCTCCTGCAAATATCTTTCTGAAGACCTGTTCTGCCAGTTTTTCCACGAGCTCTCCACCCTGAACTCCTTTTAGCAGTGTTGCAGGTCAGCATCTGCAGCAGCTGATGATTTGATCCTTGTGGAGGTGGATGGCAAGTACCCATGGCAAGTGCCAGTTTAGAGCTAAGAGTACAAATTTATGTTCTTCTAAGTGATTTTTAGTACTGGTTAGTAAACTCTCTGAGGGAATATATAATCTAATCTGAATTTAGCACATCAACCTGCACAGTCTGGTGCCTAAATGGGAGCTCAAAATATGTCCTCGACAATTCTCTCTTGGGTAGTTCTTCCCATCCTATCTGTGTTGTCTAGATCCCTAAGAAGCAGACAACAAGATGCAGTTAAACATGCAAGAGATTTGGGAGTGGAAATATCTGTAAGGGCAAGTGTCTATTTGAGGTGCTGTCTCCCAGGCTGAAGTCTTCATTTGACCACAAATAAAACAACTTAAAACACTCACATTGTGCATTTTTTTAAAGTCAACAATACACAATTAACAAAACCCAGAATGATATAAATAAATTTATTTATTATTTTATGTGAAAATTTAAAGCATAAAGGATGCACTGCTAGAGATATGTGGCACTCCTCCTGAAAAACAGATTAAAACCCTGTGAAAGAGAGAAAGAAGGAAGCTCTTCAATTCTGAGTTTCAGCAAAGTTATCAGGAACCAGAGTTGCCTTCAGGAACAAACAGCCTCAGTGCCCTGGAGTCCTCAAGTGTGAGCTGGCCACAGACCATAAGAAGTACATCCTTCAGCATCATCCACAGGTTGGATTTCAGAGAGCAGCAGCTGGGACTGTTGGCCAATTAAATTCCTCACAGCAGAAGTTCTGAGAGGCATGTTGTCCAGACTGATGCAGGGCCCTGGAAGTATCTCCTTTCACTCTGAACTACATCATGTGTATTCCTTACGTATGCATATTCTTTATACGCTTGCATCCCATGGGCTTCCCTGGTGGCTCAGAAGATAAAGAATTCTCCTGCAATTCAGGAGACTGGGTTCAATCCCTGGTTGGGATGATCCCTTGGAAGAAGCAATGGCAATGCACTAAAGTATTCTTGCCTGCAAAATCCCATGGACAGAGGAGCCTGTCAAGCTATCGTCCATGGGGTGCAAGAGGACAGGACTGAGCGACTAACTCTCACTCATCCCATATGTATCCCTTACACTTACCTGTTTTGTGGCAGTTCAAAAGGCTATTGGCTCCACACATTTTTTAAAAATAAAGTATTTGAAATTCTGTGAATATTTAAAAATGAATATGAATACTAAATGAATTTATGTTTAAACATATAAGCACATGTATGTTCTTACATATAAATTTCAGTAGCCCATCATTTAAAAATATTAAAGAAAATAAACTCTTCTACAATGATTAGAGAGTAGTATATGTAATAATTTCCACAAATAAATACTTTATGGTATAGAAATAAATGTTCTCAGACATATTATAGGAAATAAGTACCTTTCATTCATATAGGCTTAAAGAATTGTGTGGATATTCTCACAAGGCATAATGTGCTTTTAAAATGGTCCAAAAATTGCATTTGATATCAACTTTATACACTACATTACTTAGTATCTTCAGCAGAATCTCTGAAAACTATTAACAGTAGTAGCGAAACTCATTATAAATTGAGGCATTAAATGATAATTGATAATTAAGTAAATAGCAATTAATGTTAAGCAGCCACATAGGGAAATTACTGGTATAAAATAAGCACACTTGTGGAACTCAAAAATTCCCTGATTTTAGGAATTTTAAGAGTTTCTCTACGTTTAGGTGAAGAATCTATTTTCTCTTGTATTGAATACTTGATCAGTTCAGTTCAGTTCAGTCGCTCAGTCATGTCTGACTCTTTGCGGCCCCGTGAACCGCAGCACGCCAGTCCTCCCTATCCATCACCAACTCCCGGAGTCCACCCAAAACCTTGTTCATTGAGTCAGTGATGCCATCCAACCATCTCATCCTCTGCCGTCCCCTTCTCCTGCCCTCAGTCTTTCCTAGCATCAGGGCCTTTTCATTTCATAGTAAATGAAATGTATTTTGTAGACCATTATAAAAGAATCTCTATCATTCCATAAATAGAATTCTCATATTCTTCAAATTCTTCACAAAAAGCTACAGAGAAACAGCAAGGCAAGCTAAGCAAAGTTATTTCTCTAACTTTCAAGGGCACAAAACTAACAATTTTGCTTAAACCAGTCAAATGTAGGTGTTATACTTGCTAGTGACAAAGCCACATATTTATGGATAGTGTTCCCTGAGGCTGTAAAACCAGGAATTTTTGGAACAGAATTATTCGAAAATTCTCATACGATATGGAGAATACAAGAAATGATTTTACACCTTCCACTTTTGTGTTTTTCTAGTAAAATTCCCATTCCTACATGCTTCATTGTGGGAGGCTTACATGTGTGCATGCTCAGCAGTGACTGACTTTTCACAACCCTATGGACTGTAGCCCGCCAGGCTCCTCTGTCCATGGGATTCTCCAGACAGGAATACTGGAATGAGTTGCCATGCCCTCCTTCAGGGGATCTTATGGATCCAGGTGTCAAGCACATGTCTTATATCGCTTGTATTGGCAGGTGGGCTCTTTCATTATTGGCACCTGGGAAGCCCCATTGTGGGAGGGGTGAGGATTAAACAGTGCTGTTTCTAAGCTTTCTGCTAACAGTGAAGTTACAGTAATGACCTTCCCCTGTTTTCAGCTTGGTTATACCAGGATAGTAAGATCTTAACAAAACACTTTGAGTCTTCAGTTTTAGTGTTTTATTTTATTTTTAAGCTAATTTCACATTTCAGAACATTCTGCAGCAGCTTACTAACAGGAGAAAGTGGAAATTCAGCCTCCCTATTCAGCATGAACTTTTCAATGATTCTGTTTTTTTGTATGATCATCAGAATTTCCCTTCTGTAGCTGGAGACCTGCTGAGATGTGTATTTAAGTGCAGGAGTGCAATATTAGCCTCCTATAGCAAGAAGAGAAAACTGCAGCTTTTCATGTTTTTCATCTCTTTTCTTCTAGGATGCTGATTACAAGCTAACGGGTAATAATTTCCATCTGGTTGTGTCTTGCACCTGCTTTACACTCCCATTCTCATCTTTCTCTTTGAGGAGGAACATTTTTGCTTTTTCTTACAAGCGTGGTTAATATCTACTGTATGAATACAAGTAGTAACAAACATGTGGGCTCGCAGAGTTTTCAACAAAAACAAGCTTTAATTAAAAAGCAGCTGAGGTCATGAAGCTCTACTTTTTTAGCTATAAAACAAATGTGAAGAATTCCTGTGAGTTAATTTTATTTAATCCTGCCTAAAGAATCAATGACTTGGAAACTCTTGAGGAGGGTTTCAAAATAACTTACAAATTAAATCAAGTTGTAGTTAATTTTCTTGCAAATAAATGCTTTCGGAAGAAACACCTAGGAGAATATTACAAAAAAATCTCACAAATTAATAATGTTCCCTTTCTGCATGTACAGTGTGCTTTGAACAGATAAAATGTTAGAAAGTCCCAATTGACCTCACACTTTTGACTAAATTGGAGGTGGAGATGGTGTGAGAGTATTTGGAGTCTATTTGGATTAGCATTCATGAATGCACAATACTGCTCTTCAGACAGATCTTATGATGGCATATCAACTACCTATTCATTTGGTGGGTAGTACACTCAACAATAGTTCAAAATATTTGTCAAATTTTATTAGAATATCCACATTTGTTATGTGGAATAGCAATTCCTAAGGGCAATCAATAAAGTAAGTAAATGATAATCATTTGAATACGGAGTGTTGAAATCCAAGGAAAACCAGTATTGCAAACGTGTTGAATGAAAATATACTCTTGTCAATAAAAAAATAAATAAATAAAAAGTCTAATTGCTTATAATTGAGTCAAGCTGAATCTAACCATTGTTCAAGAGCAATTTTGGATTCATTAATACCATTCAGATTATTGTCTCTTACATGAAATAATCAGAAAGAAACATATGGCCTACTCAAGAAAACCTAAATGTACTGAATTATCAGTACATGCCATAGTGATGAAAGAAATATACTCAAAATCACTAGCAACATATCACATGTGTAATTCCATGAACAATAGCCATACTTTTTGTATTACATTAGGTGTTTGCTCTGCTTTATCCCCATCTATGCCAATGCCTGGCCTAGTAGTAGTTATGAAAGAAATGTTCAATGAAAGAATGAATGTGCACTTAAAAGGTATGTTTTGACTTACTGTAAATTAACCTTTGTTTCTGTTAATATTGTTGGCCCTAGAAAAGTTAGCATATGCTCTTTTGCTCCCTATGATTTCTGTATGTTTTCTCTTCTCTCTGATTTTCTACCCATTCATTCCTTGATTCTTTCAAGATAAATAGATATATAGATGATATTGGATGGATGGATAGATAGGGAGAGAGAGAAAGATGCAGTATTTCTCTAATCTTGAAAGAGACCAAATTCAAGTAAGACAGATAAGACACATTCTCACATACTTAAACTGTGGTTCAAATTTATTTCGAGTAAATCGATGATAGGATCATACATTCAGTTGTTGATTGGAAGAACAATGTGTAGGGACATCTATTATAAGATGTGTATACGAAGGGCCTGGATGTATGTAGAGATACCTAGGTGTTGAAGCAACCATTTGAACAGGATGCAAAACCTTGTCTCAACTTTTGTTTCGGAGAGGAGTAGAGGCTAAAGTGAACTGATTCCAGCAAAGGAAAGTTCTTCCTAATAATTAGACTGGTCCAAAAATGTAAACCAGTGCTTAACATTTCCATAGACTCTTCCAGAAAATTTACAGGGACAGAAATGAGAGGCCACATGCAGTGATGCTTCCCAGTGTAGGAGGATGAATCTGATCACTTCGATGTTAAACTGAGACATTGTGACCCCCATGTATAGAGCATAAATGTGAGAAATAGTCTTATGGATGATTTCAAAACTGTCTTCTGATCATGTATTGATTTGTTGAGTAGATCAATATAAATTACATATTTAGTAGGAAAAAGAAGAAAATTATTATTACAACACAAATAATTGTCAGACTGTGCACTTCAGAACCTGATATAAGCACTGTTCAAGGTGGCACATGGAGAGACTATGTAAGTCCACCAGGGATGGTATAGAATTATTTGCTTCCAGTACTGAAGGGTGAGCCATCAGGCAGTCTCAGCCACTGCTCAAATGGGAATAGAGGAAAGTGTATTTCTTCCAAGAGGAAACACAAACACAATGATGAAATTTTTATTTTTATTTTTTTTAGGGTTAACATTTCTTTTTAAACTTTAAGACTATAGCTTAGATAATATGCTGATACTACTTGAAAATTTTAGAAGATAAGTCTAGAGACATACACAAAGGCCTTAAATGACATACAATGTTGGATTATATCCTGAATTTGACGGGGATTATTGTTTCCAAATATTGTTGAAATTATATCATTGTAATAGGTACATCTTTAGTAAGGATTTCATAGTAGCTACTTTAAATGGTGAAATGGTAGTTTTATTTTTTTTTAAGTGTTCATCTTTAAAATTTATAATAAATACAAGTAAAGTTGTTTGAAGAATAAGTGTTAACAGGACTTTCTCCGGTATTTGAAGTCAATCCTTCTGTTTATATTTTTTTAATTATCTCGTAAACAAAAATTGGAATACCATGACATAATTGCTTTAGCTTCTGAACATTATTTTTCCAAAAGTTATTTTATAATTAAAAAAAAAAAAAAAACTTGAAAAAGTTCTCTATGACTTCATTTTCAGTGTGACGTACATTTTCAAATTGCTGATATACCACCCTATATTGATGACATTTATTTTTTTTCTAATTCTTAATAAGTTGATCCATTCTGGGAATTATTTGCATAAAATAATGAAGTAGTATTACAAAGGAATTAGCATCAGTGATATTAACATACACCCAACACACATACACACACACACACACACACACCCCTCCTGAGATCTCATACTTGACATCAGAGGAGAAATATTTATTTTCCTTCACTTTGTAGTAGCAAATTAAAAAACAAAAGCAATAGAAAAAAAAAAACTGGTGATTGTTCCAATTATTCTATCAAGAAATCTAAATAAAGTGAAGTCCCTCAGTCGTGTCTGACTCTTTGTGACCCCATGGACTGTAGCCCACCAGGCTCCTCCATCCATGGGATTTTCCAGGCAAGAATACTGGAGTGGATTGCCATTTTCCTTCTCCAGGGGATCTTTCCAACCCAGGGATTGAACCTGGGTCTCCCGCATTGTAGGCAGATGCTTTACCATCTAAGCAACCAGGGAAGTTCTAAATACCTGTATCTTAAATATTGTTGTCTATCAAACCAAAAATGCTTTTAATGTTTTTCATGAAATGCTGTAAAATTTTGGTTGGATAAGTCTTCTAGAGCATAATCACCAATTAATCAAGTGAAATTAGAAATATTTTAAAATTCTTAATAGCACCACATCTTATAATTCTATTCACTGCATTTCTAAAATCTCTTCCATTTTAATTTGCATTTGCTTCTTCTAAGTCAACATGTTTTGATCTTGTGGTAAATGTTGTTTATAACCTGAAGGTGATTATAAAACTACATCCTACTTATTACTTAATAGATCTTCAATTTAGAATCAGTACACTCAATTTATCTCCACTAGATCTAAACAAATATGGTATTATAAAGGTCAGATTTGACTGGCACAAATAAACAAGTAATCTTAATAAAATCTCATTAGGAAGAAGTGTATTTTCTACCTTCAGCTTTTGTGTGAAGTTGCTTTTCTGAAATAATTGAAGGGAAATTATTCGTATTTCCTTTTTCTTGGTATGCCTTATTTGTCAATGCAAAATGACTATTTAAAATGAGGTCAAATCAGAAAACTATTTTTTCCTTGATGTATAGCATAAGGATATGTTTTTTTGCTTTAATTTGCAAGTATATTTGAAGAACTATGAACTCAAGGTTCTAGAGGTACACATGAGGATACGAGTTGTTAGTTATGCATAAATATTATGCACATACATTTAAATGTAAAACATGTTTGATTAAATGATAAAGTTGAAAGGAATTTGAATCAAATACCTTTCAATGGTACCATACTAAGAAATCAGTCTCTTAAAAACAAGTTTTTCTCCAAGTGAAATATAATTTTACTAAAATCTAGGTAGGTGTCAATGGCTTTATTTTCAGGTTCAATTTAATAGTGGTTAAAACATTTTATTTTATTTTTCTATTTTTATAAATAGATACACAGGTATAATTTTCCTTCTGGAAAAACTGCTGATTTTCCTGAAAAATGGTTTTTTTAGCTCTATAGCTAAATAACACATCCACTATATTAAATTTCAGTTTCCAACTGTAGCCTTCACTGAACTGCAAGCATCACTTTATCTTCTATTTGTCAAGTCGCAATGTATCATTTCTTCTTTGCCACTTTTCTGCTGAGGTTCAGGCAGTCATTAATTTCATGGAATACGAGGTGAAAATGTAATTTAGATAGATAAAGTTGGTTAATTGTGCTGTTATTAGCAAATTTAAAGTGCTTTCTCATCTTTTGAGTTGTATTCTGATAATTCTCTTTAAAATTAAAAGTTAACTGTGATGCAGAAGAGGTGGGTATTGATGACTCCTGTCTGGTCACCAAAGTGAAGTGTATATCCTGAAAGTTTTGGAGGGATTGCAAAATAAAAATATTGAATATCCTCACTGTAGCCACAAATTAATGAAAATAAATCTGCCATAATTTTTGAAGTAGAACATCATTTACTCTTGTAGAGAAAATAGAATATTATTTACTGGAGTTAGGACTAGGAGCGGATGGGAATAATGGGAGGTTTTTCCACATAGACTACCAGGCTTGGGGAACCCACTTCTAATCTTCCCTCACATAATCTATAAGGAAATAAGTAGTGTTTGGCCATGATTTGAATAAGAGGCAACCACTTAATTCATCAGCCTGGCTTTTGTCTTCCCTGGGCCAACATAAGCATCAGTATGCATGACAAGAGAACAAAGCCTCATGATTTACATATTTGTAGTGATTCCCAGGTGGCTTAGTGTTAGAGAATCCACCTGCCAATACAGGAGACATGGGTTCCATCACTTGGTCAGACTGGAAGATCCCCTGGAGAAGGAAATGGCAACTCACACCAATATTCATGCCTGGAGAATCCCATGGACAGGAGCCTGGAGGGCTGCAGTCCATGGGGTCGCAAAGAGTCTGACATGACTGAGCAAGCATGCACAGGCACATGGATTGTATAACACATGGATGATTCCTTGACTCTGACTCAACACGTCTCATTTCCTTTTGTTTCTCAGACTCTGCAACTTTCTTATTCTAAGGACTCCACCCTCCTCCCAAAATACAACACAGCCCTGGCCCTTCTCTGCTACAAATCTGGCCCTTGACAAACATCCATGGGCTTTTCATATGTGTAGATTTCTGCAGGTTCTAAAGATGGGTGTGAGACCCTAGTTTTCTGTGGGTGGAGAAGGGTGGAGAAAAGAGGGCTTTGGAAGCTGCTTGGATCCCTACTTTCAGTGAGGACTGCTGATTTCTTCCCCAGTAGGGATGTCTTTGTTTTTGATGAACTTGGAATCTACTCTCACATGAAAAATTATATTTCACCTGTTAACATGAATTTTTTTTTTCCTACTCCTAGCAAAGACTTATTACTGTCTTCTTAGGCCAAATCCATGGCAGCTAATTATTTTTACCTTTCTTAAAAAAAATTTATTTTTACCTTTCTTAAAAAAATAATAGTTCCTTGCTTCATCTTTCTGGACTTTCCACTGCTTCCAGGACACAACTCATCTCTTTCACTAGTCATTTCTTCTCTAATCACTTATGCTAATTCTTTTCTCATTTTCTCAAATGTAAACATTACAGAGTCTCAGGGTTCAGGATTCTAAATTTGTCTATCACATTTTTAATGAGCTCAAAGAGACTTATGATAGAATTTTGTACTTCTCTGTGTTTATAAAATATCAGATTCTTTCTACAAAGCTAGACTCGTGTGTAATATCCCAGCCAGTAACTCTAATAGGAAGTCTAATAGGAATCTCAAGTGTAAATTGATAGCCTTATACACTGTTGACTAAAAAAAATGCACAACTTGAAAGTCATGAGTTACTTTTATTTGCAGAAAAATGAGGACTTCACCCCAGGAGGCAGAACCTCAGAATGCTCTGAGAGACTGCTTCAAAAAGGCAGTGGGAGGAAGGTCAATATATAAGGTTTTGGTGAAAGGGAAGTTCAATAACATTAAGCACTCATTTTACAAAAGATTTTTTGCTAGTCACCTGACGTCATCATTAAGGGATTTAGTGCTTTTCGAGATATGAGAAGATGCAAGGATTGAGATCATAAAATCTGTTCCTAAAAACACCCATCTATCTAAAGACCTGTCCCACCAGATTCCCTGAAACAAAGAGTGACTCACTCTACCCTGAAATCGCTCGGCAGGTGTTGAAGGTCAGTAGCTGCAGCAGCACAGGGTTCAGTCTCTGCAAAGGCAGATGGCAAATGCCCCTGTTGTTCAGTCATTGACAATGCTCTTGGCAAGTGCCAATTTGTAGTTGACAACACACACACAAACATATATCCACACAAACACACCACTCTAACCTCATGAAACTTGCCTCCCCTCAGCAGATGGTGAAACATGAGGGAAAGGGGCTGGGTACATCCTTTAAAAGAATGATATAGCCATTCAGTTCAGTTCAGTTCAGCCGCTCTGTTGTGTCCAACTCTTTGCAAAACCATGAATTGCAGCATGCCAGGCCTCCCTGTCCATCACCAACTACCAGAGTTTACTCAAACTCATGTCCATCAAGTCAGTGATGCCATCCAGCCATCTCATCTTTGTTGTCCCCTTCTCCTGCCCCCAATCCCTCCCAGCATCAGAGTCTTTTCCAATGAGTCAACTCTTCGTATGAGGTGGCCAAAGTACTGGAGTTTCAGCTTTAGCATCAGTCCTTCCAAAGAAATCCCAGGGCTGATCTCCTTCAGAATGGACTGGTTGGATCTCCTTGCAGTCCAAGGGACTCTCAAGAGTCTTCTCCAACACCACAGTTCAAAAGTGTCAATTCTTTGGCTCTCAGCTTTCTTCACAATCCAACTCTCACATCCATACATGACCACAGGAAAAATAGCCTTGACTAGATGAACCTTTGTTGGCAAAATAATGTCTCTGCTTTTGAATATGCTATCTGGGTTGGTCATAATTTTCCTTCCAAGGAGTAAGTGTCTTTTAATTTCATGGCTGCAATCACCATCTGCAGTGATTTTGAAGCCCCCCAAAATAAAGTCTGACACTGTTTCCATTGTTTCCCCATCTATTTCTCGTGAAGTGATGGGACCAAATGCCATGATCTTAGTTTTCTGAATGTTGAGCTTTAAGCCAACTTTTTCACTCTCCTCTTTCATTTTCATCAAGAGTTTTTTGATTCCTCTTCACTTTCTGCCATAAGGGTGGTATCATCTGAATATCTGAGGTTATTGATATTTCTCCCAGCAGTCTTGATTCCAGCTTGTGCTTCTCCCAGCCATAAGCATGACAAAATATGGATAGAACCAACTAGGTTCAAGATGGTGGAATATTCAACTTCCAGTGAACTTTAAGCCTCCTTTTACACTCATTGTATTATATTAGCAAGCTAAACGATACATCCACTAGTGCCTTGGCAGTTCTGAGACCAACCATAAAATGTCAAAAGTTGGCAATAGCCCAATTCCTGGAAATCTCCACCTCATCCCTCACAATAATTGGAACAATCCTCTCATTCATTAGCCCATGAAATTACCCAGCCTGAAAAAACTAACCACGCCATATTTCAGGGTTCTCTCTCTTGCCTTATGAGATGGTCTTCACTCTGTCTGTGGAGTGTGTTTCTCTCTAAATAAATCCTCTTCTTGCCTAAATCCTCTTCTTGCTATCTCTTAATCTATGAATTCTTTCATGATGAAGCATGAACCTTAAATTCACTGGTATCAGAGGCAATGCTTTTATTCCTCCTACTGGCACTGAAAATCTTGGTGTTATGGTTGGGCCACCTCTTTCTCTCATACTCTCTTGGCCAATCTATCAGTAAATGCATAAGGCTCTGAAATCAAAATATACACCATCTTATTAACTAGTTTAAAACACTAGCGTCTTTCAACTTGATCCTTCTTAGAACTCCTTCCTATCTCATCCCCTAATTCTAACTTGCCCTCCTCCAGGCTGTTGTACACAGAATACTCCTTCCAAGGCTTAAACCAATTCATTTTTCTCTTCTCTTTAGCCTGAAGGTCACTAAGTGTAAAAGCTTGAGTCTGGCACCAAAGCCCTGGTCTGTATGGTCTGCCTCACCTCCTCACCTTGTTTCAGTTTCCCTTTGTTCTTTCCATCCCATCCCCTTGTGTTCCTCCAGATTCTCATAACTTGCTGACCTCTTGCTGTTACTTCTGTGTGCAGTGATCATTCTCTACATATCCATGTTGCCTTGAGATTGACTAGATATTTCTCCAGCAATGAGGGATTTATTCCAGATCAGCAGGGGATTGCAATTCAGGGTCTCTCACCATGATGTATCACATGCCAGTCTCCATGTGGCAAGAGAAGGAAAGCACTTTTATAGAGGGGGGAAAGGAAGTTGGGGAACCATAGTAAACAAAGTCCATGGCTTTTCATTGACTGAGTCCTTGCCCTGAAAGAGAGGAGTCTTCCTTCTTGTCAGGCTCAGGTATGGCAGCAAAGTATGAGAGCTCCCCCTTCTGGTGTGCTGATTCTACTGAGTTGAAGTTCCTGTGTGCATGCTCAGTCTTGTCTAACTCTTTGTGACCACATAGACTGTAGTCCAGAGCTTCCCTTGTGGCTCAGCGGTAAAGTATCCACTGGCAGTGTGGGATACCTGGGTTGGGAAGATCCCCTGAAGAAGGGAAAGGCTACCCACTCTAGTATTCTGGCCTAGAGAATTCCATGAACTGTATAGTCCATGTGGTCGCAAAGAGTCGGAGACGACTGAGTGACTTTCACTTCACTTCACTTCAGGCTGTAGCCTGCCAAGCTCCGCTGTCTATGAGATTTCCATACTTCAGTACTTTGCAGTTTTCTCCTCCAGGGGATCTTCCCAACCCAAGGATCAAACCTGCATGGCTTCCTTAATCCTTTCTTTTAGTTCTCTGAATTCCATCACTAACTCCATTGTGAGTCTTTACTGAGTATCTTGCCACTTTATACCCATAACGTCATCCAACTCATAAGATATTCATTTGCACATTTGTTTATTATTTACAATTCCTGTAATTGGAAGGGAAAGTCCATGAGAATAGAGTTTGATCTGTTTTGTTCTCCGCTGTATCACAGCACCTGTTAGTAGCTGGTGTTCAATACACATCTTTGTTCTTATGTTGCATTTAAATGATCCCTGAATGTATTTTCATTAAAAATACATCTTTCTTTAGCAGAAGATTCTTCTGACTTTATTTAAACCTCTAATTGAACAAGGACTTTACAATGACCTAGTGGTTTCTCTTTGTCCTTTAAATTATATTTTGCTAGATGACTTGGGTGACAGCAGAGGAAGGAAGGATTGATTAACACCACCACAGGACTCTTACATTATTGGGCTGGAAGAATACATCAGGATGATATTTTTATTTCCAAAAAATACTCAAGGATATTTTTAAAGAACAGATTATTCAACAGAATGGCTACTGAAACTTCTATTCTTCATGATTCAAATAATAAATTGATTGAATATGCTGAATATAGCTCGGCCATCTGGAGCTGAGAGCCATCCACATAGAGACGTGTACAAATCACAAATGCCTCTGAATGACTAAAAACAACAATATCAAGCTAAAACAAATCAAAATGAGACAATGCTATTCTAAACAGCCATTAATAACAATGTACATGTTAACCAAAAACCTTTTTAGGGAAAAGAACTGAGATTCTATCACGAAACACAGAAGAGTTTCAGAATACTCTTTGTTAAAAGTTTCTCTTTTATGTCAAAGTTCTTCTTTTGAAGCCCATGAACAATTACTATCTCCCTGTTGCCCTGTGTTTTCTTTGTATTCTCACTTTCTCTCTGGACTGGCCACTCTAACTTCTGTTGTTGTTTAATTGCTAAGTCAAGTCCATCATGTCTGATTATTTGGGACCCCATGACCTGTAGCCCGCCAGGCTCCTCTGTTCATGGAATTTCCCAAGCAAGAGTACTGGCATGGGTTGTCATTTCCTTCTCCAGGGGATCTCCCTGACCCAGGGATGGAACCCACGTCTTCTGCACTGCAGGTGAATTCTTCACTGCTGAAATATCAGGGAAGTCTACTCTAACTTCTTCTTAAATATTCCCTTAGAAATTAATGTTATGATTATTGCCATTTTTTAGCATAAGTTATTATTTCTCATACTGTTTTTTTCAACAAAGTTTCATGAATAACTTTTGCAGTGCAATGCAAAATGCAGTGCAACAAAGCTGTTGCATTGACCTTATTATTTTCTAGCTAATCCATGAGGTTGCCATTGCTAATGACAGTTTTGAAATACCTTTTATTGAAATACTTTGATCAAGATCTACTAGAGCTACATTTCTTAAAGCCATTTTCATTACTTTATTGTCATGCCTTGTGTATCACAGCTAAATTCTGAAATCAGACACTTGGCATCAGAATGCAGTCATTCTGCCAGAGACTGAAGTGTGAAGTGGTTTGTTGTTTCTGTTTCAGAGGTGGGGAGAGGAATGTTGCATGTTTTGAATACAAAATGCTTTCAGTAAAGTTGCAAACTGAAAGCACATTTTTTTTTTAAACAGAGAACAAAAAGAAAAAAAGAAAAAGACTAAGGACTAATATGTCAGCAGAAAGGGAATTCCCTGGAGATCCAGTTGTTAAGACTGTGTTTTCCAGTGCAGGAGGCATGGGTTCAATCCCTTGTCAGGGAACTAAGATCCCATACGCAGTATAGCACAGCCAATTAAGAAAAAAAAAAATAGCTAGTTTGGTGGCTGAAAATAAAAGGGTCTCAGATTGGAGAAGATGCATAATAATTTTTCTTTCAATAAATGGGAATACAGTGGCATCTTGTCACTGAAAACAGATGACAACATTTTATCTCCTAAATGCTTCAATACGGTGAACTCAACTCAGTATTTCCCAGAATGAAATAAAATCTTTAAAACTATTACTGTTTACTAAAATGAAAAATTTGTTAAAATATCATTAGCATATTAGAAACATGTGTATTCACCTTTACTGCAAGAACAAAAGAACAAGTTCTCCAAGAACAAGAAAGAAACAAGTCTCCAATGGCTATATTATGCCTCATTTTAAGCCAGCACAGCTTTCTTGGCATGAGAATTTTAATAAAAATAAATCAATAGAAAGATTCTAATCACATTGGACTCTCAGTCAAGGGGCACATTTTCAAATTGGGCTAAAAATAATATTTGCAATACCTGCAGCACAATTCAGTTTGAAATTTTCCCACAGGTATAATTTTACCTCATCAAAATTTCAGCCAACAAAAAAGGATATATACATGTGTATGTGTGTACTGGGAGAGAGAGAATACGAATAATTTGCATTATGAAGAATCCTCCTATTGTCTTTAATACTAACTATGTAGAATAGAAAAATTTGCCACCCTAATCTGTCTCTTTGGCATGCCGATTATTTCAAGCTGAAAACAATCAAGACTCAGAAGCTCAAGAAGATGCTTTGGCCTTCTCAGGAACGTCCTGGAAGAATATATTCCTTTAATAGAGCAAGCACCAGAGTTCCTTACAAAGAATCTGGACTGTAAATGTGGTGAAGAAAACTCAGCAGGACATAGAGATGAGTCCAGTTTGTGTCTCTGCAGGCTCTGCAAACATTTGTTTACCAACTATTTGTTTACCATCGTGTCAATTGCTTCTCTCCTCTTTGAAGTCCTAAACCCCTATCCCCCTATACTTTCCATCATATTTAGCTGAAGATTATACTTAAGGTAAGGGAGTTAGTCACTTTAATGAGTTACTTAGTCTTCCTGTTGGCTGGGCTTCCCTGATAGCTCAGGTGGTAAAGAATCTGCTTGCAATGTGGGAGACCTAGATTTGATCCTTAGGTGGGGAAGATCCCCTCGAGAAGGGAATGGAAAGATCCTCTGGGGAAGGGAACAACCGACTATCCAGTATTCTTGCCTGGAGAATTCCATTGACAGAGGAGCCTAATGGCCACATGAGATCATATGAATTCATGAGATTGCAAAGAGTTGGACACAACTGAGCAATTAATATACACACGTTAGTCTCCCTGGGTCTCTCCCACGTATACCTGTTTTTAAGCCTTTGATTTTCTCCTAGTAATCTGTCTCAAGTCAGTTTAGCTCTTAGACCAACCAGAAGAATTTAGTAGAGTAGAGGAAAATTTCTTCCTTTCCAACAGCTGCTAAAAATAGTATTCAATTACACTTTTGTATTTACTAATGTACTATAGTTATAACTTGTAAGTAAAGAAGTATTAATTCTTCAAGATTTGGCTAATTATATGACAGTGTTTGATGATATACCACCATGTCAATGAATATCAATATAAGCAAAAATACAGTTTGGTCAAAATCATAGCAAATATAAAAGGGAATAAAGTTTGCCCATCTATTAAAGTTTTAAGTATAAATTTATGTAAACTATATTGCCTTCATTAAGGTGATTTCTGTGACCCTAATCACCATTTGAATTCTTTGCTTTTCAGAGAAAGAACTCAGTAGTAGATAATAACTGTACATGCAGCCCAAGTAATCATCTTTTCCTTTAAAGTAAGAAATAATTATGATATTCTATTAACCATGATCCCTACTGCTCTGATAGTAAAGAGAAATTGATCTTGTCCTCAGTTCAGTTCAGTCACTCAGTCATGTCCGACTCTTTGCAATCCCATGAGCTGCAGCATGCCAGGCCTCCCAGTTCATTACCAACTCCCGGAGTTTACTCAAACTCATGTCCATTGAGTTGGTGATGCCATCCAACAATCTCATCCTTTGCTGTCCCCTTCTCTTCCTGCCTTCAATATTACCCAGCATCAGGGTCTTTTCCAATGAGTCAGTTCTTCGCATCAGGTGTCAAAAGTATTGGAGTTTCAGGTTCAACATCAGTCCTTACAATGAACACGCATTGGAAGTGTTCTTTAATCTCATGTTCACTGATCTCCTTTAAGATGGACTGGTTGGATGTCCTAGAGTCCAAGGGACTCTGAAAAGTCCTCCAACACCACACTTCAAAAGTGTCAATTCTTTGGTGCTCAGCTTTCTTTATAGTTCAACTCTCACATCCATTCATAACTACTGGAAAAACCATACCCTTGACTAGACAGACCTTTGTTGGCAAAGTAATATCTCTGCTTTGGAATATGCGGTCTAGGTTGGTCATACCTTTCCTTCCAAATAGGAAGAGTCTTTTAATTTCATTTAATTTAATGAAATTTAATTTATTTAAAATTTCATTTTAATTTAAGTATCATTTAATTTCATGGCTGCAGTCACTATCTTCAGTGATTTTGGAGCCCCCCAAAATAAAGTCTGTCACTGTTTCCCCACCTATTTCCCATGTAGTGATGGGACCAGATGCCATGATCTTAGTTTTCTGAATCGTTGAGGTTTAAGCCCAATTTTTCACTCTCCTTTTTCATTTTCATCAAGAGGCTTTTTGGTTCCTCTTCACTTTCTGCCATAAGGGTGCTGTCATCTGCATATCTGAGGTTATTGATATTTCTCCCGGCAATCTTGATTCCAGTTTGTGCTTCATCTGGCCTGGCATTTCACATGATATACTCTGCATATAAGTTAAATAAGCATGGTGACAATATACAGCCTTGACGTACTCCTTTTCCTATTTGGAACCAATCTGTTCAGTGTCCAGTTCTAACTGTTGCTTCCTGACCCACATACAGATTTCTCAAGAGGCAAGTCAGGTGGTCTGGTATTCCCATCTCTTGAAGAATTCCCCACAGTTTGTTGTGATCCACACAGTCAAAGGCTTTGGCATAGTCAATAAAGCAGAAATAGATGTTTCTCTGGAACTCTCTTGCTTTTTCAATGATCCAGCGGATGTTGGCAATTTGATCTCTGGTTCCTCTGCCTTTTCTAAAACCAGCTTGAACATCTGGAAGTTCACAGTTCATGTATTGTTGAAGCCTGGCTTGGAGAATCTTGAGCATTACTTTACTAGCGTGTGAGATGAGTGCAATAGGGTGGTAGCTTGAGCATTGTTTGGCATTGACTTTCTTTGGGATTGGAATGAAAACTGACCTTTTTCACTCCTGTGGCCATTGCTGAGTTTTCAACAGTTGCTGGCATATTGGGTGTAGCACTTTCACAGTTTCTTCATTCCCTTACTTTCCTGATTAGCAGCTGTTTGGATCTGCCGTTTTTTACTCAGGACAGTTCTAGGCGGTTGAATAAATCTCATTTCCTACAAAAAAGAAATGGGGACATGGAAATATTTGTACCTGGGAGGGCCCCACAAGGTCCTGTTTAGTTTCAAAAGTATAAATGCATTTTCAATATTCCAGATTGTCAGTTCTTGTTCATTATTCTTCCACTTTATTGCTTATGAAGTTGATAAAAGCATTAGCGAAAGGAAATCGGTCTTATTTTTCAAATTCAAAGCCCAAATCCTTAAGGGTCATTGAAGGAATCCTTGAAAAACTATTTAATATTTTCAAAAGTGTGGGTTTCACTGGTGGCTCAGACAGTAAAGAATCCGCCTGCAATGCAGGAGACCTGGGTTCAATCCCTGGGTCAGGAAGATCCCCTGGAGAAGGAAATGGCAACCCACTCCAGTATTCTTGCCTGGAAAATCCCATGGATAGAGAAACCTGATGGGCTATAGCCATGGGTTCTCAGAGTCAGATACAAATGAGTGACCATTACTTTCCCTTTTAAAAGTGTAATTACAATGGTACTGATCTCAAGTGGCCTCAGCCTATAAAGTCTTGAGCAGGGCTTGGGTTCCCACCCAGAGACTGAGATCAGGTTGTGGCAGTGAAAGCACCAGATCCTACCCACTAGACTAGGGGTCAGTGATAAGGGACCTGGCCTTTGGCTTTTGCAGAAAAGAGCTTCCACAAAGATGGAAAGTAATGAAGCAAGTCAAGTATTTATTAAGAGAAAAATAATACAATAAGTGTAGTTAGGTACATGAGCAGACACAGAGGGAGAGTCCCTGAGTTATACCCTCTGGCAGTTTGCATTTCTTTTATGGACATTTCTTCTGGGTTTCCTTTAGCTAATCATTTTGATTTGCCTGCTTCAGAGTCCATATTTGGTATCTCAGGATCCTCCCATGTGTGGGCATGCCTCTCTTAGCCAAGATGGATTTTACCAAAAAAGCATCTGAGTAGAGCATCCCTTGACATTGATCCCCCTTTGGCCCACAAGCTTTTCTGTACATGTGTGGTCAAGGAGGTCTTCTGACTTTGAGGATGAAAAATATGTGGTCTGGGTAGAACCCAGCCTCCTTCCTTAATTGTCCAGCTATTCTCATCTTGGAGTTTGGGTCCATAGGGAATTAATCTCCAATTACTTTATCCTTTGAGGGGCCCATCTGCCTCCTGCCTCAGTATAATTACCAAAGTGAAAGTGAAAATGTTAATCACTCAATCGTGTCTGACTCTTTGCAACCCCATGGGTGGTAGCCTTTCAGGCTCCTCTGCCCATGGAATTCTCCAGGCAAGAATACTAGAGTCAGTTGACATTCCCTTCTCCAGGGGATCTTCCCCACCCAGAGACTGAACTCAATCTCCTGCATTCAAGCTGATTTTTTTACCATCTGAGC
The DNA here is from genome assembly GCF_055505025.1 of Bos grunniens. NCBI lineage: Eukaryota > Metazoa > Chordata > Mammalia > Artiodactyla > Bovidae > Bos > Bos grunniens. Next base: position 18,681,392 of record NC_141184.1, on the reverse strand, counting down.
CATGAAGCCCCTGAGCTATAATCACCAAAATGTCAGCTAAATGGCTACAAACACATTGTGATCATCTAGTAGCCTTTGTGAAGTGGAAGTGTTAGAGGATGGGGTGAGAGAGAATGGTCATGTTCCAGGTCTCCAGTGAGTTCCTGGGAGGGCCACCAGCCAGTTGAGGGTCCTTGGCTTTGCACAAGAAGGAATTCAAAATAAATTCTTGGTAAAGTGAGTTGACTTAGAGAGATTCACACTCCACAGACAGAATGTGTCCTTCTCAGAAGGTGAGAGGACCTTGGGGGTGTGGGAGTGGTTAGTTTTTATGGGCTGGGTAATTTCATAGTCTAACAAGTAGGAGGGTTACCCAACTGTTTAGGCAAAGAGGTGGGGATTTCCAGGAATCCAGCTACTGCCCTTTTTGGTTTTCATTTTGTGTTCAGCTCCAGAACTGTCATGGCACCTGTGGGTTCATCACTTAGCTTGCTAATATATTACAGTGAGTGTATAATGAGACTCAAGGTCAACAGAAAGTCAAATCTTCTGCCATCTTGGGCCTAGTTAGCTCTAATCAGTATTTGTCCTATCCTCAATAGCTATATCATTCTTTTAATGACTGTACCCTGTCCCCTTCCCTCTTGTCTCAGAAGCTCTGATTAGAACCTCTATCTATAGGTATCCACATGTACATGTATCCACATGTATCATATGCTTTGGTAAATAAGAATTCAAGTGTGGGTTGCATGGAGATGAAAGTCTGGCAATTCTCAGCCTCAGTGATGGAAAATACATCATTTTCTTTTTTGTTTTCCAAAGGCATTTGTATGGTAATCCCACAAGGAAAAAGTCAAAAAGTTGAAGCATAACATATATGTTTGTCATGTTCTTTCTCTCCCTCTCTTTCTCACTTAGGGTGATTGCAACCTAAATATCTACATTATCTAATCATATGTAAAACTATATGGTAGAAAAAATATGTTTCCCTCTGCCTTTCTAGATATCTTGGCTGATATTGTCCCTAAATAAAAAGCATATTAATAGGAGAAAAACCAACCGATATTAATAACCATTATACCTCCTGTACACACAGGGGAGACACAGAAAACCTGAGTACCTCCCTGAAACTGCCTAAGCTTTTATTTTAAATATGGGGCTTCCTTAGTGGCTCAGTGGTAAAGAATCCACCTGCCAATGCAGGAGATATGGGTTTGATCCCTGGTTCAGGAAGATTGCCTGGAGAAGGAAATGACAATCTACTCCAGTAGTCTTACGTGGGATATCTCACAGACAGAAGAGGCTGGCAGGCTACAGTACATGGGGTTGCAAAAAGTGGGACGTGACTTAGAGGCTAAACCACCACCACAAGCTCAATACCAAGAAAGATCTTAGAGTGGGCAGAGTGGATGCAGTTTTAGGAGGTTATCAGTCAAAGCAGAATAAAGGAGGCTATGGTTTTTATGCAGATTTAAATCAGTTGCTTTCTTCATTGATAAGATTCTTTAGTGTTAAGTCATCCTTTTGTTCTGGTTCTTGAGGGGTGGGGGGAGGGGAAGGGAACCTTATAAGCGAAGATTTTCCTCATGACTGAATATCTCTTACAAAAGGTTAACTTCTATTCAATTTTGAGAGCTTCTTCTGGATCTGTTCTTTCTTAAAATAATCAACCTAAAATAAGCCTTGTGCCAAAGAAGCATATTTTGGTGTGGCAAACTATGCTCCCCTTTTGAAACAAACTAAAACGTTTCTTCATCTTCTAATACAATTGTCTAGTTTTCAAATGACTATCAACTTTGTATTTCTGAGTGTCTATAAAAACAACTTAATCAAAAGTCTTTTTTTTTTTAATTCAAAAAAAGTTTCTTTATCATTCAAAAACCTCTTTGAAGATGGAAAAGAACAAAGAAAGAGGTGAATAATTAAGCTTTTAAGAACACAATCTGGTTTTGCAAAAACAGGCAGAACCAAAAAAGACTAAGGTAACTGCTTCCTAAATTATCATAGTAACAGATAAGAAAAGAAACTCAAAACTTTATCCATACTAGCCTTTAAAAGCAGTATACAGACTCAAGTGGGCCCACCTTGAGAGGGTTTGGATGAAAACTACCTGGCAAGCAGGTATTTGCCAAGACTGGCAGCCTGTTAGCCATGGGAACACACATCGCACTTCACTGCTTTTGGGCAGAGAGTGTCTACATTTAAGTCTATTGTTTTAAAAGTAAAGCCATTATCAATTTAGGTGCTTTTCATACTTAAACCTTTGTTGTTCTTACTAGTGTGCCTACTGGAGTTGCAAATTTAAAAAATATATATTTATTTTAAATATAGTGATTATGTCTCTCCCAGAGAATTTAACAATAGGAACTCTTTAGAGTCAAAGGCTTCCCTGGTGACTCAGATGGTAAATAATTTGCCTGCAATGCAGGAGACATGGGTTCGATCCCTGGGTGGGAAAGAGAAGGGAATGGCAGCCCATTCCAGTATTCTTGCCTGGACAGAGGAGCCTGGTGTGCTATGGTCCATGGGGTCGCAAAGAGTCAGACATGACTGAGCAACTAACACACTATAGTCAAAGAATATTCACTTCTAAGCTGCACCCTTACACTCTCTTCAGTGTTTTTTAGTACTAGTCTCAGTTACTATTCTTTTTCTAATCATAAAAAAGTGATTGTTGTATACCTGTGTAATTATTCATTTCAACAATATATGCTGGAAATGGATTTCATGGAAGTTCCATATAGGTCATTATGGCTAAGGCATGAGGATAGCAAACCTGCTGGCTATGCATTGTATATTCATGTAAAATGGGTACATATAACTTACAAAGCATAAATATGTATATAAAATGTTAGGAAATATATATAATATACTGTGCATGTTCAGTCATTCAGTTGTGTCTGACACAACTGAAGTGAGTTGTCATCTTCTACTCCAGAGGATTTTACCATCTCAGGGATCAAATATGTGTTTCAGGCATTGGTAGGCAGATTATTCACCACTGTACCACCTGGGAAATCCATATATTAAATAACTATATATATATATATGTATATATATGTGTGTGTGTGTGTTACTTACAGATTTAACTGTATGTACATATATGAATTGTATCTAAAAATAGCCAAGCCTGAGGTTTCAGCTGAGACCGAATTGAGTCTTAGGGTCTGAGAGTGAGAAAAGAGTGTTATCTATTTCAGGGTAAGCCAGGAGATTCTATTTTGCCCCCAGGGTTATAAATATTTATCTGGAAACAAAGAACAGAGAGAAGAAAGATGGCAAACTGAGAGTTCAGGCAGAAAAACAGAGGTTGTTTTAATTGTTTAGACGCTAATTCATGTTCAACTGTTGGCGACCTCATGGACTGCAACATGCCAGGATCCTCTGCCCTCCACTATCTCCCGGAGGAGTTTGATCAAATCCATATCCACTGAGTCAGTGATGCTATCTAAACATCTCATCCTCTGTTGCCCCTTTGTCTTATGCCATCAATTTTTCCAAGCATCAGGGTCTTTTCCAGTGAGTCAGCTCTTTATATCAGTTGGCCAAATTCACCTTCAGTATTAGTCCTTCCAATGAATATTCAGGGTTGATTTTCTTTAGGATTGATGGTTTCATCTCCTTGCTGTCCAAGGGACTCTCAAGAGTCTTCTCTAGGACCACAATTTGAAAGCACCAATTATTTGGCACTCAGCTCTCTTTATGATCCAATTCTCACATCCATACATGACTACTGGAACCATAAATTTGGCAATGTGGACCTGTTGCCAAAGTGATATCTCTGCTTTTTAATACTCTGTCTAGGTATGACATATTTTTCCTTCTAAGCAGCAGGCATCTTTTAATTTCATGGCTGCACTGTCTGCAGTGATTTTGGAGCCCAAGAAAATAAAATCTGCCACTGTTTTCTCTTATTCCCCTTCTATTTGCCATGAATAGACAGAGTTCCTGAATAACTATGGACAGAGGCTCATAACACTGTACAAGAGGTGATGACAAAAATCATCCTAAATAAAAAGAAATGCAAGAAGGGAAAATGGTTGTCTGGGGAGGCCATACAAATAGCTGAGAAAGTAAGAGAAGCCAAAAGCAAAGGATAAAGGGAAGTACATACCCAACTGAATGCAGAATTCCAAAAACTAGCAAGGAGAAATAAGAACTCTTTGTGGTGAGAAATGCAAAGAAACAGAAGAAACACTAGAATAGGAAAGACAAGAGCTCTCTAAAAGAAAATTGGAGATACCAAGGGAACATTTCTTGCAAAAACGGGCCCAATAAAAGAAAATACAAAGACCTAACTCTGGAAGAAAACATTAAGAAGAGGTGGCAAAAATACACAGAAGTAAATTACAAAAAAGTCTTTATGACTGGGATAGCTACAGTGGTGTGGTGACTCACCTAGAGCCAGACATTCTGGAGTGTGAAGTCAAGTGGGCTTTAGGAAACATTACTAGGAACAAAGCTAGTAGAGGTGTTGGGATTCCAGCTGAGCTATTTCAAATCCTAAAAGATGATGTCGTTAAACTGTTGCACTCAATATGCCAGCAAATTTAGAAAACTCAGCAGTGGTCACAGGACTGGAAAAGTTCAGATTTCATTTCAATCTCAAAGAAGGGCAATGCCAAAGAATCTTCATACTACCATATAATTGCATTTTACATACTAGCAAGGTAATGCTCAAAATACTTCAAGCTAGGCTTCAACAGTACATGGACCCAGAACTTTCAGATGTACACGTCGGGTTTAGAAAATGTGGAGGAACCAGAGATCAAAGTGCCAACATCCCTTGGATCACTGAAAAAGCAAGAGAATTCCAGAAAAACATCTACTTCTGCATCATTGACTACACTTAACGCCTTTGACTGTGTGGAATACAACTGTGGAAAAGTAGAAAATTTTGAAAGCTATGGGAATACCAGACCACATTACCTGCCTCCTGAGAAACCTGTATACAGGTCCAGAAGCAACAATTAGAACTGAACACGTAACTACAGACTGGTTCAAAATTGGGAAAAGGGTACATCAAAGCTGTATATTGTTACTCTGCCTGTTTAATTTATATGCAAAGTACATCATGCAAAATGCTGAGCTGGATGAATCACAAGCTGAAATCAAGATTGCCAGGAGAAATATCAACAACCTGAGATATGCAGATGATACCACCCTAATGGCATAAAGCAAAGAGGAACTCAAGAGCTTCTTAATGAAGGTGAAAGAGGAGAGTGAAAAAGCTGGCTTAAAACTCAAATTCAAAAAAATAAGATCATGGCATCCGGTCCCATCACTTCATGGCAAATAGATAGGGAAAAAATGGAAATAGTAGCAGATATTATTTTCTTGGAGTCCAAGATCACTGGATGGTGACCATATCCATGAAATTAAAAGATGCTTGATCTTTGGAAGAAAAGCTATGACAAACCTAAATAGCACATTGTATGGTAGTTTGAACGTTCTTTACCATTGCCTTTCTTTGGGATTGGAATGAAAACTTATCTTTTCCAGTCCTGTGGCCACTGCTAAGTTTTTCAAATTTGCTCACTGAGTGAAGAACTTTAACAGCAACACCTTTTAGGATTTTAAATTGTTCAGCAGGAATTCCAACACCAACACAAGAGTTGTTCATAGTAATGCTTCCTAAGACCCACTTAACACTCCAGGATGTCTGGTTCTAGGGGAGAAACCACATCATTGTGTTTATCCCAGTCAATAAGACCTTTTTTGTACAGTTCGGTATATCTCTTATTAATCTCTTCTGCCTCTGTTAGGACCTTACATTTTCTGTCCTTTATTGAGCCCATGCTTGCATGAAATGTTCCCTTGATATCCCCAATTTTCTTGAAGGGATCTCTAGTCTTTTCCACTCTCTGTTTTCCTGCATTTCTTTGCATTGTTCATTTAAGAAGCCATTCTTATCTCTCCTTGCTATTCTCTAGCACTCTGCATTAAGTTGGATATATCTTTCCCTTTTCCCCTTGCCTTTTGTATCTCTTCATTTCTCAGCTATTTGTAAAGCCTCCTCAGAGAACCACTCTGCCTTCTTGTATCTTTTTTTCTTTGGGATGGTTTTGGTCATCGCCTCCTTACAATCTTAGGAACCTCCATCCATAGTTCTTCAGCCATTCTGTCTGTCCAATCTAATCCCTTGAATCTATTTGTCACTTCCACAGTATAATCATAAGGGATTTGATTTAGGTCATACCTGAATGGTCTAGCAGTTTTCAATTAAAATGGCCTACTTCTTTCAATTTAAGTCTGAATTTTGCAATAAGGAGTCCATAATCTGAACCACGGTCAGCTCCTGATTTTGTTTTTGCTGACTGTATAGAGCTTTTCTACCTTTGGCTGAAAAGAATATAATCAATCTGATTTTGGTATTAACCACATGATGATGCCCCTGTGTAGAGACATCTCTTGTACTGTTGGAAGAGGGTGTTTGCTATGACCAGTGTGTTCTCTTAGCAAAACTCTGTTAGCCTTTATGTTACTTTATTTTGTATTCCAAGACCAAACTTGCCTATTACTCCAGGTATCTTTGTCTTCCTACTTTTGCATTTCAGACCCCTATGATGAAAAGGACATCTTTATTTTGGTGTTAGTTCTAGAAATTGTGGTATGTCTTCATAGAACCATTCAACTTCATCTCCTTCAGCCTCAGTGGTTGGGCATCAACTTGGATTACTGTGATGTTAAATGGCTTGCCCTGGAAATAAAGAGATCATTTTCTCGTTTTAAAGTTTGCACCTAAATACTGCATTTTGGACTCTTTTGATGACTGTAAGGGCTACTCCATTTCTTCTAAGGGATTCTTGCCCACAGCGGTAAATGTAATGGTCGTCTGAATTAAATTTGCCCATTCCCATCCCTTTTAGTTCACTGATTTCTAAAATGTCGATGTTCACTGGTGTCATCTCCTGCTTGCCCTCATCCAATTCACCTCTATTCATAGACCTAACATTACAAGTTCCTATGCAATTTTGTTCTTTACAGCATCGGACTTCACTTTCATCTTCAACTGAGTGCTATTTACATTTTTTGTCCAAGTGCTTCATTCTTTCCGGAGCTATTCATAGTTGTCCTCTGCACTTGACCAAGAGCATACTGGACCCCTTCTGACCTGAAGTAGCTTTACTCAACTTGATTCCTTTTCTAAGGTAATATTTAATTATGCCTAACATTTATTTTTCTGAGTTGTCTTTCTCTCAGTTCTTTTGGTTGCTACAGTAGCCATGAAAATTCTGTATCTAAGTATAGGAACTGTATATTTTTCCAAAAAATATCTCAGTTGAAAGTATTATCACTCATCTTTTCAAAATGCAGTCACAAGGGTTGCTTTTATAAATCCTTTTGGCCAATGATATATGAGTCTGATTTCTTTTTCAAGAGGATATTTGAAAGCATTTCAAGCAAATTGTCAGTTTGAAGAGCACTGTAATCAGCTATTTCAAAAACAGAGATGACTAAAAGGATAGACATGTTTCAGAACATTGCTTAAAAGCGGACAATTTGACAGGGGCTGTTAGAAAGAATTCTTGTCTGTACTGAATGGACACATGATACAGCAAAATAGGCATGAGGTGTGTTCAAAGATATTTTCTAAGGCACTGAATTCCCAGAAAGGTCAGTTTGGGTAGGAATTTGCCTGAAAATATTACTTTGTAACAGTCTGGTTGAGACAGTTTTAAGCACATGCAGGATATTATGTTTTTCTTTCATCTAGAACAGAAGACCAAACAACTTACTATGCAAAAACGTTCTTTGCAAGGAGGCTTAATTAATTTTGTCTCTTATTTTTCTAGTCACAGGTGATTTACAATATAATTCTTTCTTTCAACTAATTTAAAGAAGTTTTCACAAACCCGGCCCCATTTTTACTGCCTTCCCAATGGCTTCTCCTTCTACTCTTATTCATTCTACCTTTGGGTTCATTAGTTTCTGAATAGCCACAAATTGGCTTCTGAAGCTGAGAGTGAGTGAAAGGAATAAAGAGGGTTTGGAGAGGAAGCCTCAACCTCCATTAGACCCAGGTGCTTATGGAAATCTCAATCCTGTTCTCGCGTGAGTCTGACGCAGCTTCTAACTTGCGGGAATTCCTGGCTCTTCGGCACTCGGCTCAGCACATCTTCATCCAACTCCTGGTAGGCACTGAATTTCTTGTTGTCATCTCCAGTTGGGGTGTGACACCATTATCTTTGCCAAAGTCATCCATTGAGTTTGCTGAGAAACTTCTTTAGAAGCTAGGGAAGAAGGTATGGACGTGGGAATCATGGCACATGGAAGGTTTAGGGAGGAACAGAACACAGATTCAATATCTTCTGTTATTGCCACAGGTACATTTCTCATGCCCAGCTCAGTTAGGAACTTTGTCTCTCTCTCACACACTACAGATAATACCTGGAGAAAATTTCTGCACAGTTTCAGTATTTACGGTATCAAAATTTCAAAAAGGACAAGTAAAACCGATGATTTACTGAAGTAGAAATTAGTACTATGTATTGTACACAAACCAAAAATACAGTTTGTAAACAGGGAGTGCTCAAACCAATAAAGTTCAAGTAGGGATTCCAAGGTGGCTCAAATGGTAAAGAATCTACCTGCATTGCTGGAGACCTGGGTTCGATCCCTGAGTCTGCAAGATCTTCTGGTGAAGGAAACGGCAAACCCACTTCAGTATTCTTTCCTGGAGATCCCATGGAGAGGGGAGTCTGGCAGGCTACTGTCCATGGGGTCACAAAGAGTTGGACGCGACTGAGCACCTAACACTTCACTTCATATTGTTTTAGAGCAGTTTATACCATGGGAAGGTCATGTTCTTCAATGGTTGTTTATAATACTAGAATTTTCTCAAATGATAGGGAATTGGTTAATGGTTAGTTCATATCAATTTTGGCAATAGTTTAGATTTTGCTTGATTTCCAGAGGCATGAACAAGAAATTACCCTGTTCAAATTAGGTTTGTGAAGTAAACTGAATTTAGCTTTGCTTGTATGACTAAACTGGTTTTAGCTTGCTTAGGGAATTTTCATGTCTGGTCTCCATTTGTTTTTGATTTTAACAGCTTCTATTTTTCTGCATTTAAGATGTTGATATAAAATGTTAGCAATACAAAATGGAAGTTCACCTGTTTTGATGATCAGCTCTTCTCCCATCATATTGGCTCATAGTCTGTCCACCAAGGACTCTGATTTGTGTCGTAAAGTAGAGCTGGCCTTGCAGCTGAGTCTATATACCAGGGGCCAATCAAACTGTGGAAACTTCTCAGTCTTGGTTTTATGGTTAAATTCCCCACTTAGAAACAGTCAGTATCACCTGTATTTCCATGGTTTCAGTTAATGATGTTCCTGGTTTGATGCTGTATGGACTCTAGTGCAATGTTAGCAGGAAGAAAGAAATAGCAGATGGAAATAGCTGAATCTCTTACATCTTCTTCAAGTTGCCCTGTTGCAGACCCCCAGATGTATTGGTAAACATTCCTTTTTAAAATGTGTAATCCGTTGGTGCTCTGGAAGGTTTGTAAACTAGCAAAAAATTTACTAAATTAGAGTAGCTTTCACATTCCACAAAACGAGTGTCTGGTGAATCCTTCCTGAATCATCTGGTCAACAATTCTAGTGTTTGCAGCAGTCTGCAATTTTAGTCTTTAATGCACCTCTACTGTGACAGGCAAAAAAAAACTCAATTTATATAAAAGCCATAATCATATTATAATATATATTTACTCCCCTCAATTAGAATTATAATTAGGTAGGTAATTATTTCTAAATATATGAAAGTATAATACAAAATTCATATTAATAAGTAAATGACATTTCCAAGCAAGTATTAGCGGGGGTGTGTCATGAAGCACATTAAGATATTAAGTACCTTTGAAAGCTGGAGAGCAAATAGACCTGGGGAAAGAGGATCAGAAAATGGAGGCCAAATATACAGCAATTATAACTAATTTTAGATGCTATGAGATAATTTCTGACATAAACACCTAAGCAAAACTCATCACATAACACATGAGAAAATTTTTGTTTTTCTTTTTTCTTTTTACCAAAGTCTTTTTCTTTTCTTTATATATGATAACAAAATAATCAGAGGGAAAATCTAGATATAGCCAGGTGGTCCTAATTGAATTTAGAATTTAATGGCAGAATTTATTGTAATTGGAACTGAATATATGTTTCTTACTTGAGTAAAATCACTGAAATACTATCCAGGGAAACAAATTATAAAATAAAAAGTTACACTAATATTTGGGATTACAAGAACAGACAAAATTTCAAAATTATATCCAAACTGCAAACCTACTTAAGATTCTCTTTTCTTGGAAAAAATTTTTCTTTATTGAGAAGTACATCTGAAGAGTCCAATATTTCCTCCACATATTCCAAAATTAGAGAGAAAATTTTTAGTCAGAAAACAAAAAAAATTTGCCTAATACATACAAAGTAACCTCTTTTAATACTTTTATGAAGACTTTATCAGTATTTGATGTATAATAATTATTACTTTAATTAGAAATTAATGACTAAAACTGGATGTTACCCAGTGGGTCATAATTTGCCCTGATACTAGAAAAATATTGTTAAAGTAAAACTGTTGATACACCCAGCTGGATAAGTATAATATTTACATGAGAATAAAAAATATTAAAAATGGGTGATAGTATTTTTTTCTCCAGAAAACAAAATAACTTTTAAAAGAATTACTCTTTTCAAGAGTTAATAAGTCCTCAGTAGACCATTGTCTTTAGTTTGGTTCATGTCAAAATAACTGTAGCAACAAGAACAAAACAGGAAAAATTTCACTGCTGCTTAATTCCGTTTTTGTTACAATAGCATAGGCATCAGAATGCCTAATGAAGGAACTATAGTGGTGTGTTCTTAGAAACGAGGATTGTTAATCTCTACAATCACCCAACCTATGATTATATCCTCTCTTAAAAAGAAAATTGGAAATCAGTGGGAAAATGGCATTTTGATGTAATTGAAATTATGCTTATTCACAGAGTGTTTTGTTTTCCTTATGTGCTGCCAAACATCTGGATAAAGACTGAAAACTTTAGCAAAATATTAATGTCTTTCCAAGTGTCTAAATGTTGATTTGCATTTTATGTTTCACTCTAAATAGTTGATGAGATTTAATATTATCCACAAAATATAAATTATTTTCCCCTTTTCTTTGAAGTTATTGTCTCACTCTAGGCATTCCATAGGATATTCTCTAATTTGGAAAGAGAGTGGATATATGATAGAATTTTAGAGTTGAAAGATAGGAAAATAATATTGGCCCACCTTAATATCTGTGGTTAATAATTTTAAGAATTAAAAGGGTCATTTTTCTAAGTCATATGTGGTGTTTGTGGCTGAGTATAACAGGAATCTCTGTTTTATGCAAGAAATATACATTATATTCTTAACTAAGTAGCCTTAAATGTTAAAACCATTACAGTTAAAATAAGAAACCATATAAAAGGCTACCTGTTGTTCTCATCACTGAGTAGCACATTTTTTGAAGTTCTACTAATTGGAATAATAAAATTTTAAAAATTTTTAAAAAATAAGGGATAAAATGATTTATTTTGGTAGAAGATATGATTTATCATGCATATCCAATAAAACCTTTTTGGAAGTATAGAAAAATTAAATGAGTAAACTTTGTTAAAAATCACATTTTTACCTCCTCTAACTTTCCTTAGAGATGAAAATGGGAAATATTCCCTTTAATGCAGAAATAAAATAGAATTACAGTTAACAAGTTAGTACCTACATAAAGAACCTACATAAAGAAATTGTGTAGTGTAATGGAAAGATAAAACTAGGTCAGAAGAAGTGAAAAGTAACTGTACAGTATCAGAAAATATGAAGCTTACTATCATAAATGCCTGTTTCTCTAAAATTAATATATAAACTGAATGTATTTTCAATAAAATTACAACAGTAGTTTGTGTCTTCAGATAAAACAATTTTAAGTATATGTAAGAATAGGTATGTAAAAAACCATAAAGCCTGTGTGGTATAAATGGCAAATTACAGAGTAACTCAGGATTATTATTTTATTAGTCATTGGAGCATAATACAAATCCATCTTAAGCAGTTCTTTATTGACATAGAACATACAAGTAAAGCAGTGGAACAAAATAAAACATCCCCAAATTGATTACAATATGTATATTGTAATTGTATGTAAGTTGAAAGTCTTTTTTTTCAGCCATTTTTGTTTTGTGTGTGTGTGTGCAATTGAACAATGGCACCCCACTCCAGTACTCTTGCCTGAAAAATCCCATGGATGGAGGAGCCTGGTAGGCTGCACTCCATGGGGTCGCGAAGAGTCGGACATGACTGAGCGACTTCACTTTCACTTTTCACTTTCATGCATTGGAGAAGGAAATGGCAACCCACTCCAGTGTTCTTGCCTGGAGAATCCCAGGGGCGGGGGAGCCTGGTGGGCTGCTGTCTATGGGGTCGCACAGAGTCGGACACGACTGAAGCAACTTAGCAGCAGCAGCAGCAATTGGACAGCGAAATTGACTTTTGATCTAGATGAAGTTTGAAGATTTACACTCAAAACTTAAAATGTGGCAAGAAAATCTAGGAGAAATAGTTCATGTGTAATCAAGAAGTAGATAAAACTCTACAAATTAAGACTGAGGAATCCTTCAGGAATATAGATATGTCTTTGAGTTTTTAAAATGCTTGTAAGACCAAATATACTATTGAAAATACACATTTACTTGGGAATCTGTGTGTCAAATATATGAATGACAAAGAATCACCATTTATACTATGCAGTAGCTTTCATTTTCTTAAAGCAAACTTTGTAAGCAATGTGCAGTTGACTTTTATTTTCATCTATTTTGATAAATTTTGTCTTTAACAAATGGATATGTGCCATTCACCTGTAAGATAAATCATTGCTATTTGGATTTATGTGTTTTATTATACCCTTTGGTGGACATGAATTTGAGTGAACTCCGGGAGTTGGTGATGGACAGGGAGGCCTAGCGTGTTGCGATTCATGGGGTCGCAAAGAGTCGGACAGGACTGAGCGACTGAACCGAACTGAACCTTCTCCATTTGTTTTATTATTTTATGTAACATTTTCTTTCATTTTTGCCTTCTTTAGAAGTATATTGCCTCTTCTTTTAGTATTTTAGTTATAGATTCTTTTTAATAAAATGTAACTATTTTTTTCTAGCACTGTTAATTAACTCAGAGATACCAAATGTGTAATTGACTTCTTTGGGTTAATGTGAATACCATTCTCAAGAATATGCTGATGTCTTAAAACAATGTATTTCTATATAACATTTCTATGCCTTTTAATACTATGTTAAATTTATATATATATATTATTTTAATTTTTATAAAATTAAAATTTATATACATTTTCACATGCATTTATTTTTCTTTCCTATTCATTTATTTATCTATATGTGTATGGGAGAGATTCACTTCACTGTACAGAAGAAACTAGCAAAAAGTGGTAAACAATTTATGCCCCAACAAATAAAATTTTAAAAAAATTAAGAACTGAGTTGATTATTTAATGCAGACTGGAAATGATAGAAGAATAGAGAACTGGAAAATAGTTCAATAGGAAATGTGCAGGTTGAAAAAGAGTAAAAATAGGAAACATATTGAAAAGAGTGATTTGAGAAAGAGATCTAATATCAGTTATTGGTATTCAAGAAGCAGGGAGAGAGATTGAAAAAAAAAAAAAGTAAAAGAAAAAGCCCTAAAGTAAAGTTCCCCAAATTGTAAAAGATATTAAGGAAGGTAAGTACTCAGAAAACCACACCCAGGCCTATTATATATATTTCTTCAAAGGAATAAAAGACTATGAAAAAGTACTGGAACAACAGATCAAAAATGTCTTTAAATTGCAGAAAGAGAGTAACTGCCAACTTATGCTTTCATTCCCAGCTATATTTCACAATTAAAAACAATGTAGCTGGGAATGAAAGCATAAGTTGGCAGTTATTTTCTTTCCACAATTTAAAGACATTTTTTATCTGTTGTTCCAGTACTTTTTCATAGCCTTTTATTCCTTTGAAGAAATATATATGGTAGGCCTGGGTGTGGTTTTCTGAGTACTTACCTTCCTTAATATTTTTTAACAATTTGGGGAATTTTAGGCCTTTTTCTCTTATTTACTTTTTTTTTCCATTCTTTTTCCCTGCTTCTTGAATACCAATAACTTATATTAGATCTCCTTCTCAAATCACTCTTTTCAATATGTTTACTATTTTTCCAACCTGCGTATTTCCTATTGAACTATTTTCCAGTTCTCTATTCTTCTATCATTTCCAGCCTATCATTAAATAATCAACTCAGTTCTTAATTTATTTTTTATTTGTTGGGGCATAAATTGTTTACCACTTTTTGCTAGTTTCTTCTGTACAGTGAAGTGAATCCCTCTCATCAAGGTCACCACACAGTACTGAGTTGAGTTCTCTGCACACAGCAGGCTCTTCTCTAGTTATCTTTCTTCCATGCACAGCAGTGTATGCATGTCAGTCCCACTCTCTCAATTCATCCCATCTCCATTTCCCCCCTTGGTGTTCATATATTTGTTCTCTACATCTGTGTGTTTATTTCTGCTTTGCAAATAGTTTCATCTGTACCATTTTTCCAGATTCCACATATATATGGTAATATACAGTATTTGTTTTTCTCTTTCTGACTTACTTCACTCCATATGACACTATGTAGTTTCATCCATGTCTCTACATATAACCCAATTTCATTCCTTTTAATAGCTGAGTAATGTTCCATTGTGTATATTAATGGCATCTTTATCCATTCATCTGTCAGTGGACATTTAGGTTACTTTATTTTTTTTAGTTCAAAAATTTTTATTTAGCTTTTTTTTTAATGTATACTGTAGTTCCCTTTTCATATATACATCCTTTCAACACTTTTGAATATATTATTCACAGTAGAATAAAGTCCATCACTGATAATTTAGAAATCAAGAATTATATGCAGGTCTATTCCTATTTTTTTCTTTATTCACTTAGTCTTGCGAATTTTGAAAAAGTCTAGAGGTCATGAATACTAATACTTTTTTTTCTATTGAAGATTTATTTCCCTGAAGTCTAATAGACATGTAAGCTGAAGACACACCATTCTAATCCAACAAGGCACTGAGCTGATTACAAACTGGGTTGTTGGTTTTATAATAACTCAAATTATACTTATGTGCTTTTTTTTCCCCTCTGAATCTCAACTGAGAACAATACTTACAAGATTCCCTCCTAGAAAAGTTCTGACCTTGTTTGATCATGTTGGCACTGGGAGTCTGCTGCTGTAAACACTCTGCTCTCAGTGGTTTTTCAGTTTTTTATCCTCCACAGCTGAAGACTTCAATAAATGCCTCTATTAGGGGATCAGCCTCCTGTAAGTGTTGTTCCTCTGAATTCCCTATCCCAGGAAATTTTTGTTTGTTTTCAGGGAATCTCCCCTGCCCTGAAATCTTTTCAGAACTTCACTGGCCTTTCCTAGCTCCATCCCTACTGTAGTATTCCCAGTCTCTGGATTCACCCTAAGAATTGGTTAAATGCCCTGAAGGAAAAAGCAGCTCACTCTATGCTGGTTCACTGATCTGTTCTTTAATTCCTGCTTAGGGAACTCTGATAATTTCAATATTTCTTTCTTTATATTTCTATTTTTTAAAAGTCTTTATTATTGTTATAATTTGAATAAGAAAATTACCTAGGTATAAAACACACAGGTGTGTGTTTTATAAAGAACCCACCTGTGTTTTATCTAGTGATAAAGAACCCACCTGCCAATGCAGGAAACTAAGGAGACGTGGATTCAATCTCTGAGTTGGGAAGATCCCCTAGGGAAAGAAATGGCAACCCACTCCAGTATTCTTGCCTGGAAAATCCCATGGACAAAGGAGCCTGAAGGTCTACAGTCCATGGGGCCTCAAAGGGTCAGACATGACTTAACAACTGAGCACACACACACATAATTTGAATAAGAAAATTAGCTAGATACAAAACAGCTGACCATTAGTGTTTAATTCTTAGCATTTCAAGTACAAAATCTGATTTCAAAGCAGCATCAGCAACATATTTAACAAAATGCCAGTGTTATCAATGTGACTTCCTAATCAATAAATTCCATATTGTATTTTTCCTGCAATGTATTCCAAATGATTATATATTCTTATATTACTTTGCATGTTCAAATAACTAGAGATCACAAAGAAGGGTATATGAGGAATTATTCTTTAAAGGGTGCAGAGTTTTAGTTTGGAAAGAAGATAAAGTTCTGGAGATGGATAGTGGTGATAATTAAACAACAGTGTCATACTTCGTGTCATTGAATTCTACACTTATACTTTACCATTTAAACCATTTTTATATTATGTATTTTACCACAATAAAAAGTACAGATTTAAATTAGTCATCAAGAAATTAAATGTAACATGATATTTTTACATGTAAGTAGTGCACTTTATTTAAGGATTCTGCTCAGTGAATTATATGTCAATCAGATTTGTTCTGTACTTTAACTTCTGTGAACATGCTAAATTCATCAGTCTTTCCATTTCAGTGACATAAGCATTCATCTACTTCAATTATTTGTACTCACAGATATACAAGAAAAAAAGATTACTACTATACCATGGGGACATCCATAAAATTGTTATACTTTATTTGCCAAAATATGATAAGCGAATTAAAGATTTAAAAAAAGAAAAATCCAGTGATTGACGGGGAAAAGGAGGTCATAGGTGAGATGGACCTTGAAAGGTAGACATAAATATTTCCTGCTGCTGCTGCTGCTGCTAAGTTGCTTCAGTCGTGTCCGACTCTGTGCGACTGTATGGACAGCAGCCCTCCAGGCTCCTCTGTCCACAGGATTCTCCAGGCAAGAATACTGGAGTGGGTTGCCATTTCCTTCTCCCATAAATATTACCATGATAATTTAAATTGTTAATAGCAATCAGCGAGAACAGTTTATCTCCAATAGCAGTGTTAAAATGTATTATTTTATTAAGTCCTCAAATATTTAAAAATATTTTTAGACATATTAATAGCAGACCATTTCAAGATTCAAAATATTTTATTTTTAGGCCATATTTTTCATGTTACAATTTTAGCTAAAATGCTATATATGACTCTTCTATATTTATCCTTCAAGGATAATGCCTTCTGATCTATTTTCCTGGTTCAACAAAATCCAAATTCCAAAACCTGTAAGACAATGTGGGAAACAGAATTTTATGTCAGTTTCAAGGGGAGCATTATCTTTTTCCCTATAGTGGAAAACATATTTTGCATTGAGAGAAGTCATATTAACATGATTATCTATAATCCAAGGGCAGGTGGGTCATGTTTTTAGCCTACCTAAATGTTGCCAGATATGTGGTTGTGCCCTTTGTTGAAACCATTCTGTGGTATTTTACAGTGATGCAGCATCTTGCATTAAAACAAACAAACACAAAGCAATCATCTTAAAAATGAAAGGCCTTGACGGTATTTCAATCAAGAAGGTTAGCAGAAAAAATCAATATCCTCCTTTTCATATGATTCCAAAATTACGTAGTGAATAGTGAGGCAGAAAAACAAAGCCTCTTGATTTGACTATTTATTTTCCTCTAATCATTGTAAGTTCACATTTGGCTTCCCTGGTGGCTCAGAGGGTAAAGCGTCTGCCTGCAATGCAGGAGACCTGAGTTCGATCCCTGGGTGTGGAAGATCGCTTGGAGAAGGAAATGGCAGCCTACTCCAGAATTCTTGCCTGGAAAACCCCGTGGATGAAAAAGCTTGGTGGACTACAGTCCATGGAGTCGCAAAGAGTCGGGCACTACTGAGAGACTTCACTTTCACTTTTCTTTCTTTCACATTTGGCTATGCACAACCTGGGGTCCTTTGCTTACTGTCTCCAAGGTATTAGGATATTTGGGTGTTATTTCTGTTGAAAAGTTTTATTTGTTTGTTTTAATTTAAAGTATCACTTTCTCTCCATTTTACAAAATACAAAATAGGGATTAATATTTAACTATAAAATATATGATCAGTCTACTAAACAGGGCGTGTGATTGTAATAGTTTGTTCAGGTAAATTAGCAACTATAAACTCAACAAGGGAATCCAGAATTAGGACAGAACTCAAATAGAGTATTATAAGCTGTAATCATTTTAAAGTCATATTTACATTTTTATTTTAAGTACTTTTGCATATTACAATCTAACTTTTAAAAATTCAGCTTCCTTTCACTTTTTGTATTTATATTGTGATTTCTGAATTGTTGAAGATTGTGAATATCTCTGTTTTCTATTTTAGAACTGACTCCATGACTCAGGTTCATGAATTTGAAAGGGCAGTGCATTCATTTTTGATCTACATGAATCTTACCTTAAACAATCTCAAATATGCACATTTCAATACACTAACATTTTCTTACGGTGTACACTTTTACTATTTTCAATAAGTCACCAAGATTCTTTGTAATGACTATCCAAGTTATTTAATAAGTATAATTTTCTCCAAAGGTCTAAATTAATTCCACATTAGTATTTCATTTTTTATTTTAATTATCATTCTTCGTTTTCATAGTTCACATTAGACTTTTTTTTAAAGATTGAAGAATAATTGATTTACAATGTGGTGTTAGTTTCAGGTGTACAGCAGAGTGATTCAGGTGTACATTATGTATTTTGCTGTTATCTTTTTCAGATTATTTTCCCTTATAAGTTATTATAAAATATTGAATATAGTTCCCCATGCCTTGCAGTAGGTGCTTATTTGTAACTATTTTATACATTGTGAAGTCATCGTGAAGTCCATCAGTCATGTCCGACTCTTTGTGACCCCATGGACTGTAGTCCACCATGCTCCTCCATCCATGGAATTTTCTAGGCAAGAGTACTGGACTGGGTTGCCATACATGCTGCTACTGCTGCTGCTCAGTCACTTCAGTCGTGTCCGACTCTGTGTGACCCCATAGATGGCAGCCACCAGGCTCCCCCATCCCTGGGATTCTCCAGGCAAGAACACTGGAGTGGGTTGCCATTTCCTTCTGCAATGCAGCAAAGTGAAAAGTGAAAGTGAAGTCGCTCAGTCATAGAGATGTGTAAATGTTAATCCATCCTGCTAATATATCCCTCCCCATCCCCTTTCTCCTTTGATACCCATCAGTTTATTTTCTACATTTGTGGGTCTATTTCTGTTTTCTCAATAAGATCATTAGTTTTTCAAATTCTATATATGTGATATTATATGATATTTGTCTTTGTCTTAGTATTATAGTCTCTAGATCCATCCATATCACAGTCCTTATTTTATGATATTTTATTCCTATTTTTTATTTAGATACCTTTCCAAATCATCACACTCACTTTAAAGTACCTAAGGACAATGTTTAACCTGTTGACAAGCCAAATACTTCTCTATTTTTTAGAACACTATTAGTCACCTGATAGAAAACTTTTGCCACTATCAAGTTCACCTTCTGAAAACAGTAATAGGAACAATGGAAAAAATGATATCTCTTAACAAACACCAGTTAACTACTCCAATGTCACGATGAGACTATTAACATGGTAAAACTGAAGTACTTTTTTTAAGAAAATAGAGTATTTCACAGGCAGCAAAATTTTGTTAACTCAAGTCCCTTTGATCCAAATAAGGGTATTTGGCTACTATTCTGCTCTAGGGAGGTTTTATAATAACAATAAAATTGTCATAAAATAATATGTTAGGCAAAGTGATACTTTGTATAGCTTGTGCCAAAATTTTTAACTTAAAAAAATGAGAACCAAGTTAACATGAACTCTGGATTGTCATTTTATTTTCTTCATGTAACTAGCACTCATTCCAAATATTGCTATGAAATGTTCAAAATAAAATGCAGTAACTGCAAATTTAGTACCTTTATTTTGGGGCATTTGACATATTGATACTGAAAAATAATTCAATAAATATTCATGTAGGTATATTTCGACTATTATTATACAAAACAAACTGGGAAGAAAATGTATGACATAATTTTCCAAGATGAGATGGTTGGATGGCATCACCTACTCAATGGACATGAATTTGAGCAAACTCTGGGAAATAGTGAAGAACAGGGAAGCCCTGGGGTGCTATAGTCCATGGGGTCACAGAGAGTCAGACATGATTGAACAACTGAACAACAACTAAAACTACACTGAACAATTTTGCCATTAAGCTATCTGATTAACTTACAGTTTAAAACAAGGAGTGGGGGATTCGGGAAAGACTACAAAGTCAATTCAAATATTCTAGTGCAAAATACAATATGGTCCATGGTACCATGTTGTATTTTACACAAGAATTAAAAAATGAAAAAGAAAAAAAAAAAAACTATTGGGATAGTTTTATGTGACATCAGTTCAGGAGAGTTGCTCAGTCTTGTCCAACTCTGTGCAACCCCATGGACTGCAGCACACCAGGCTTCCCTGTCCATCACCAACACCCAGAGCCTACTCAAACTCATGTCCATCATGTTGGTGATGCCATTCAACCATCTCATCCTATGCCATCACCTTCTCTTCGTGCATTCAATCTTTCCCAGCATCAGGGTCTTTTCCAATGAATCAGCTGTTTGCGTTAGGTGGCTAGAGTATTGTAGCTTCAGCTTCAGCATCAGTTCTTCCAGTGAATATTCAGGACTGCTTTCCTTTAGGATGGACTGGTTGGATCTCCTTGAAGTCCAAGGGACTCTCAATAGTCTTCTTCAATACCACAATTCAGAAGCATCAATTCTATGGTGCTTAGCTTTCTTTATAGTCCAACAACTCTCACACCCATACATGACCACTGGAAAAACCATAGCCTTGACTAGACAAACTGTTGTTGGCAAAGTAACGTCTCTGCTTTTAAATATGCTGTCTAGTTTAGTCATAACTTTTCTTCCAAGGAGTAAGTGTCTTTTAATTTCATGGCTGCAGTCACCATCTACAGTGATTTTGGAGCCCAACAAAATAAAGTCTGCCACTGTTTCCTCTGTTTCCCCATCTATTTGTCATGAAGTGATGGGGCCAGGTGCCATGATCTTTGTTTTCTGAATGTTGAGCTTTAAGCCAGTTTTTTTTTTTTTTTTTTTTTTTTTTTTTACTCTCCTCTTTCACTTTCATCAAGAGGCTCTTTAGCTCTTCTTTGCTTTCTGCCATAAGGGTCATGTCATCTGTGTATCTGAGGTTATTGATATTTCTCCTGGCAATCTTGATTCCAGTTTGTGCTTCTTCCACCCCAGTGTTTCTCATGATATACTCTGCATATAAGTTAAATAAGCAGGGTCACAATATACAGCCTTGACATACCTCTTTCCCAATTTGGAACCAGTCTGTGGTTCCATTTCAAGTTCTAACTATTGCTTCTTGACCCGCATACAGACTTCTCAGGAGAGAGGTCAGGTGGTCTGGTATTCCCATTTCTTGAAGAATTTTCCACAGTTTCTTGTGATCCACACAGTCAAAGGCACTGGCATAGTCAGTGAAGCAGAAGTGGATGTTTTTCTGGAAGTCTCTTGCTTTTTCTATGATCCAGTGGATGTTGGCAATTTGATCCCTGGTTCCTCTGCCTTTTCTAAATCCAGCTTGAACATCTGAAAGTTCATGGGTCACATATTGCTGAAGCTGGCTTGGAGAGCTTTAAGCATTACTTTCCTAGCATGTGAGATGAGTGCAATTGTGTTCACAATATGTTCACATATTGCTGAAGCCTGGCTTGGAGAATTTTGAGCATTAATTTGCTAGTGTGTGAGATGAGTGCAATTGTGCAGTAGTGTGAGCATTCTTTGGCATTGCCTTTCTTTGGGATTGGAATGAAAACTTATCTTTTCCAGTCCTGTAGGCACTGCTGAGTTTTCCAAGTTTGCTGGCATATTTATTACAGCACTTTCACAGCATCATCTTTTAGGATTTGAAATAGCTCAACTGGAATTCTATCACCTCCACTAGTTTTGTTCATAGTGATACTTCCTAAGGTCCACTTGACTTCACATTCTGGGATGTCTGGCTCTAGGTGAGTGATCATACCACTGTTGTTATCTGGATCATGAAGATCTTTTTAGTATAGTTTTTCTGTGTATTCTTTCTTCCTCTTCTGAACATCTCCTGCTTCTGTTAGGTCCATACCATTTCTGTCCTTTATTGAGCCCATCGTTGCATGAAATGTTCCCTTGGTATCTCTAATTTTCTTGATGAGATCTCTAGACTTTCCCATTCTATTGTCTTCCTCTATTTCTTTGCATTGATCACTGAGGAGGGCTTTATTATCTCTCCTTCCTTTTCTTTGGAACTCTGCATTCAGATGCTTATATCTTTCCTTTTCTCCTTTGCTTTTCTCTTCTCTTGTTTTCACAGCTATTTGTAAGGCCTCCTCAGACAGCCATTTTGCTTTTTCTTTTCTTTTTCTTGGGGATGGTCTTGATCCCTGTCTCCTGTACAATGTCATGAACCCCCATCCATAATTCTTCAGGCACTCTGTCTATCAGATCTAATCCCTTGAATCTATTTTTCACTTACACTGTGTAATCATATAAGATTTGATTTAGGTCATACCTGAATGGTCTAGTCGTTTCCCCAATTTTCTTCAATTTAAGTCTGAATTTGGCAATGAGTTCATGATCTGAGCCACAGTCAGCTCACAGTCTTGTTTTTGCTGACTGTATAGGGCTTCTCCATCTTTGGCTTCAAAGAATATAATCAATCTGATTTTGGTATTGACAATCTGGTGATGTCCATGTGTAGAGTCTTCTCTTGTGTTGTTGGAAGAGCGTGTTTGCTATGACCAGTGCATTCTCTTGGCAAAACTCTATTAGTCTTTGCCCTGCTTCATTCTGTACTCCAAGGCCAAATTTGCCTGTTACTTCAGGTGTTTCTTGGAGAATACAATGGCACCCCACTCCAGTTCTCTTGCCTGGAAAATCCCATGGACGGAGGAGCCTGGTAGGCTGCAGTCTGTGGGGTGGCTCAGAGTTGGACACGACTGAGCGATTTCACTTTCACTTTTCACTTTCATGCATTGGAGAAGGAAATGGCAACCCACTCCAGTATTCTTGCCTGGAGAATCCCAGGGACGGGGGAGCCTGGTGGGCTGCCATCTGAGGGGTCGCACAGAGTCGGACACGACTGAAGCGACTTAGCAGCAGCAGCAGCAGCAGCCAGGTGTTTCTTGACTTCCTACTTTTGTATTCCCGTCCCTTATAATGAAAACGACATCTTTTTTGGGTGTTAATTCTAGAAAGTCTTGTAGGTCTTCATAGAACCATTCAAGTTCAGTTTTCAGCATTACTGGTTGGGTCATAGACTTGGATTACCGTGATACTGAATGGTTTGCCTTGGAAATGAACAGAGATCATTCTGTCATTTCCGAGATTATGTCCAAGTACTGCATTTCGGACTCTTTTGTTGTCTATGGTGGCTATTCCTTTTCTTCTAAGGGATTCTTGCCCTCAGTTGTAGATATAGTGGTCATCTGAGTTAAATGTACCCATTCCAGTCCATTTTAGTTCTCTGACTCCTAAAACATTGACATTCACTCTTGCCATCTCCTGTTTGACCACTTCCAATTTGCCTTGATTCATGAATCTAACATTCCAGGTTCCTATGTAATATTGTTCTTTACAGCATCAGACCTTGCTTCCATCACCAGCCACGTCAACAATTGGGTGTTGTTTTTGCTTTGGCTCCATCTCTTCATTCTTTCAGGAGTTATTTCTCCACTGATCTCCAGTAGCATAGTAGGGCCCTACCAACATGGGGAGTTCATCTTTTTGTGTACTATCTGTCTTTTCATACTGTCCATGGGGTTCTCAAGGCAAGAGTACTAAAGTGTTTTGACATTCTGTCTGCAGTGGACCACATTTCATCAGAACTCTCCACCATGACCCACCACAGCCTTGTCTAACTCAGTTAAACTATGAGCCATGCCGTGTAGGGCCACCAAAGATGGATGGGTCATGGTAGAGAGTTCTGACAAAATTAATAACTTAATGAGTAAATATTTATTGGCCACCTGTTTTACAGCAAACAGTGTTTGGTATGAGTAACTTAAATAGGAAATTCTTCTTAAGAAATTAATAATCTAGCATAAGGGAATGACCTATGAAAATTCTTTAAAAACATTGTAATCAGTTTAATATTAAGGAAGTGATCATGGCTGAATCCAAGCAAAGGGAAAAGGAAATTGGATTTACCTAATCAGATTCAGGGAAGATTTCACCTCTGTAGGTATTAATTATGAATGATATTATTTATTGCATATTACTCTTTTTAACAGCAAATAACTTCATTCTTTTTGATAGCTCTTTTACCCATTCCTCACTTTCCTCCTTCATTACTTCTCCTCCTCATTATGTTTTCTTTTTCATAAAATCTACAATCACAGTACTTTTTTAGCCCTGAAAAACATATATGTGTATCTGTCATGCTAATCATTTTAGCCCACAGTGCATATGTAACCATTTTAAGATGGTTTATTCCTTATCACTTTAAAGAATTTAACACTGTTGATAACCTGAAATAGGTGACATTATGGTATGATCACTGTATTCTTGTTCCCTTGACCAGGTCCTTCACAATATTTGAATATATGTTAATATCCTAGTCATGTAACTCAGTCAACTTGATTTATGTAACCTCCAGAGCTATGCTAGCATCATGTTCTTATGAGTTATCTAAATGAAATTCTCTCACTATTACCAAATTATATTACTTCACAGTTAATCACAGGGTGCTTTGATTACTTGATGAAAAAAAAATTTTAAATTCACTTTCAACTTTGCTGTTGCAAGAAAGTTCAAAGTAATAAAGAGAACATAAGAATTGGCCTTAAGGCCAAATATTATTAATTATCTCTATGGAGCAAGGGAATAAAGGCCATGTTGAAGGGGAGAGTTTTAAGGCTGTGTGTGATTGTTTTGCCTGTTTGTGTATGCACATGCACTTTTTACCATTTGTTGGAGGTATCCGCGTACACGTGAGTTCCCTGGTGTCTCAGACGGTAAAGAGTCTGCTTGTAATCCAGGAGACCTGGGTTCGATCCCTTGGTTAGAAAGATCCCTTGAAGAAGGAAATGGCGACTGACTCCAGTATTCTTGCCTGGAGAATCCCATGGACAGAGGAGCCTGGTGGGCTACAGTCCATGGGGTCGCAAAGAGTTGGGCACAACTGAGTGATTAATAAGTCGACTTATTCCATTCTCCATCACATACACACACACGCGCACACACACACACACACACACACACACACATAAACATGCTCTAAAACACTGCAAAAGGTCAGACTTAAATATTTTCTAGTTAATTATTTTTTATTTCAATATATAAAGTCGTTTCCCATGATGAACCCTTTCACATGTGGGAATCTTGACTACACATAGGCATCATCACATCATTATGATGCTACTAAACTCTAAATATACAGGCCAGTCTGGCAGCTCTGGTCTTCACTTTCTTCATCATTTGATCCCTCACTTTCCTTACAGACCTAGAGATGCTGATTGAGCAGAAGTGATAAGTGATGAAGTGAATCTTTCCAGTCCTTGAAAAGCTTGATAAAATACAAATAAGTGGAGGACTAAATTTTGTGCCCTTAATTTAAAAAACTTATATATACAAAAACATAAAATATTATATGTACTCTAAGCATAGATCAATTTTTAATAACAGAAAATAAAGTTTCAACCTATCGGACATACCATTTTAGAATATTAAAGAAGCAAACATCCCACTTAAAAATAATAGAGTTTAGAAATAGTGCTATACAATAGTAAGAGAAAAGCACAGTGGTGGTGCTTTGGTTTGGGGAAATTTTTCTGGATAAAATGTGCAAAATATTTGAGGTCTATTAATTTTCTAAAATAACTGAAATTATGGTGAGTGTGGTGATAAACTTTAACATTATGCCACAATTTACGGTACATTTCTATTTAATAAAAGCTTTTGTAAGCAAAATTTTACTTTTTGTATACTGCAAAGTTCTCCATATTCTTAATTTTTTCTTTCTTTGTTTTTAACTACTCTCTTCCCACAAACAAATATTCACATAAACTATATTTGAAGGAAAAGGTTTAGTTTTTAGACCCAGTTTATCATGTATGGGGTTGTATCTTTGGCAATTCACAGCCTGTAATTCAAAATCCTTGAGGGACTACTGCCGTCCTAGTCCAAGGAAGTGTTTTAGAATGGGCTGAAGGTCATTGAGGGGTATATTCTCTGAAGCTCTGCATTCACAGTTTGCTGTGTCATCAATCTTGTTCATTGGAAAGTGTGACAGTTTGTCTGGACAGCACTACATAAAGGAAAAAGGTTACTGTTAGGTTATGAAGTTTTTCTGACAAGCACAACATGCCAAGGTTTATGTAAGCGTAAAACAAACCTTAAACTCGAGAAGTGCTTTGTAAAAGAGTTTCCTACTTCTGTTTTTTAAAGATATTTTGAGGTCTGAGTTTATATATTCCAAGACATGAACAATCTTTTACAAGGTCCTCTAATATCATTGAAATAAAGAATGTTGTTGTTTAGTTGCTCAGTCATGTTTACTCTTTGTGACCCCATGCGCTGTAGCCCAACAGGCTCTTTGGTCCATGGAATTTTCCAGGCAGGAATACTATAGTGGGTTGCCATTTCCTACTCTAGGAGATCTTCCACAGGGATTGAACCTGTGTCTCCTGCTTGGGAGGTGGATTCTTCTATCACTGAACCATCGGGGAAGCCCTTCAAAAGGTATGTAAAGAAGACAAAAATGTAAACTTGAAAGATTTAAATATATGTATTTATAAATATATATCAGTTCAGTTCAGTCCAGTCACTCAGTTGTGTCCAACTCTTTGCGACCCCATGAATCGCAGCACGCTAGGCCTCCCTGTCCATCACCAACTCCCAGACTCCACTTAAACTCACATCCATCTAGTTGGTGATGCCATCCAGCCATCTCATCCTCTGTCGTCCCCTTCTCCTCCTGCCCCCCAATCCCTCCCAGCATCAGAGTCTTTTCCAATGAGTCAACTCTTCTCATGAGGTGGCCAAAGTATTAGAGTTTCAGCTTCAACATCAGTCCTTCCAATGAACACCCAGGACTGACCTCCTTTAGAATGGACAGGTTGGACCTCCTTGCAGTCCAAGGGACTCTCAGGAGTCTTCTCCAACACTACAGTTCAAAAGCAGTTCTGTTATTCAGTGCTCAGCTTTCTTCACAGTCCAACTCTCACATCCATACATGACCACTGGAAAAACCATAGCCTTGACTAGGCGGACCTTTATATATATGAAATCAGAAAGTCAATCTTGTGTTCCACAAAGAAAGGGAAAAGAAGTGTCAGATTTTTTGAAATACTATTTGTATCTGAAAATGGTACATTATAGTAGATTAAATCTTTAAAATAAAGAGAGGGGCTTCCCTGGTCATCCAGTGGTTAGGACTCTGTGCTTCCACTTCAAGGGGCACAGGTTCAATCCCTGGTTGGGGAACTAAGATCCCACATGCCCTGTGACAAAAGTTAATTTTAAAAAATCCCTTTGTGATCTCACCTTAATTGTCATCAACGCAGAAAAATAATTTTGTTAGAAAGATCACAGATTTTTTTGGATGCAGAAATAGAGCAGGGTTATATTTTGACTGTCCCACCTTGAATTGAGTACAAATCACTTAGCCTTCTCCTATGTGAAGAGGAAAGAAACTGAACAACATTCTAACTCCTTTTTATCTTTAAGTTTTCAGTTTTCTATCCTTACTTAAAATACTTGGGATCCTCTCTCATGTCTGAACTTTGTCATTATAAGGTTGTGCCACTTTTCAAGGCTTAATGCCGCTTCTAGTCAGTGAGGCCCATGGAGTTAATGGGAAATTGGTCATATGTGAGTTTTTTTTTTTTGGCTTGGCCTACAAAAGCTTAGTCATTATCAGAAGAGACCTGTAGAATTCAACAGTCAGGGGTTATGCACTCTCTGCAGACTGTCACGAGTGATTTACTTCTTTAGCTTATCCCCCTGCCCCCAATTCCGTTCCCCATTCCAGGAGATATAAATCTACATAGGTTCAGGATCAGTATAAATAAGTTAAAATAAAAGTCACTGTCACTTTGCCAATAATGAAAATAAGTACAGACAAAAAATATAGGTATTTTACTTTCCCTAAAAGTGATTCATATAGTTAATATGTATCAAAATAATACATTGTCTAAGCAATTTACAAGTATAACCAGTATGGCTCTTCTATTTTAATGTTGAAATAATCATAGCCTTCACAATATTTTTGTATAGAAGTTGTACATAAAATAAGAAATTGACAACCTTATAGACATAAACATACTGCATAAAAACCTATTTAAACATTCTCATGTGGCAGTGTACATAGTCTCTTCTTCTTATAGGTTCATGGCTCAGATGGTAAAGAATCTGCCTGCAATGCGGGAGACCCACATTCCATCCTTGGGTTGAGAAGGTCCCCTTGAGAAGGGAATGGCAACCTACTCAGTGTTCTTTCCTGGAGAATAAAAGTGAAAGAACACTTTGACTTTTTACTTTAATATTTTTACTAAATTTGGAAAGCACAGATATTACCATCATGGGTTATCTAAAGAGAAATGAGAGTATGAGTCTTTATTGATTTTTATTCTGCAGGTCTCTCCTGTCATTTAAAGTATATTTTAAATGCAAATGTGTTATTTTGTATCTGTTAATTTGGAATGTTACTTCATTATTTGCCTTACTTACTTCAAGGAGTATTCAGACATTTATTTAGCTATTTTGTCCCAGAAGCCCAAAGCAATTATTTGCAAATCTATGCACAAGACATTGTTTTCAAGAAGTAGTCAATAGTGGGTCAACAATCAACTTAAAAACTATATTGTGTATAAGTGTGATTCTGAGCTATTAAAAAAAGTCAGTACACTCAAATATAAATGCAAGAGATAGAACATATGATAATTATGCACATATAAGAATGTAGATATTGCAGTAACAGATACTGCTTCCATGTGTGGGATTCATGTCCCCACTGTATGAGAGAAAGTAAGTGTTAGTTGCTCAGTTGCGTCCAACTCTTTGTGACCCCATGGGCTGTAGCCTGCCAGGCTCCTCAGTCCATGGAATTTTTTAGGCAAAAATACGAGTGGGTAGCCATTCCCTTCTCTAGAGGATTTCCCAGATCCAGGATCCAGGGACCATACCTGAGTCTCCTTCACTGCAGGTGGATTCTTCACCATCTGATCTCCCAGGAAAGTCCAATTGTTTTTCTATATAAAAGTTAATTATTGCTATTATTATTAGTATTACTACTATTACCTCAGTCATTACCTGAAAGAGGGCCTGATAAGCTTCCAGCTAATTATCATAATTGGAATATTTTAGTATAATTTACCCAAACAAAAACTGATTCTAATACTTGAGGCAGAGTTTGTGATACCCCATTTCTGATTTCTGAATTGTCTGTAGGCCAATGCAGTCCAAAACCAATGGTCATTCTGGAGCATAGATCCTTCAGAACTGCATCACAACTAAATAAGAAAGTGATTTTACATGAGGTGATATGTTCTCAATACAAATGATAGGATTACCCAGGCATCCACTAAATCTCAGAGTAAATACCATTTCAGTGGACACATGGGCCAAATTTGGGAGATGGTGAGGGATAGGGAGGCCTGGTGTGCTACAGCCCATGAAGTCACACAGTTGGATGCAACTTGACAGCTGAACAAAAACAACAGTAGACACACAGATGCCCCTGAAAGCAATGAGATAAGGAAGTTCATTAACACTTATTTTCTCATCATCACTTTATTTTTTTCCTCATTCTTTTTATTTTCTCATTTTTTGTTGTTGTTACTTTCATTTTCTTGTCCTTTATTTTTTCTGTTTGCAACAAATACTATATACTAGAAGCACGGATATTCTGGTACAAGTATTACTGTGTCTAATATAATCTAGACTATATTAGTGTATATGACTTTTCTCCCTTATTCTGAACATTTCACAATCATATATTTTATCAAGGAAAATTACACAAACATCCATTACTAAGCAGGAGTCCACTGATTCAGCACCACCATCAGCAAATTCTCTCTATTGGAAAAAAAAGAAAAAAAGTTTAGTTCAAACCACAGTGACTTTTCAAGGGGAATGTTTTGAATTGTCCTCAGGGGAAATGCATGCAAAATAAATGAGGACTTCTTGGTATGCATAGTAAGACAGTGTATTTCGTCCCTACTTCCTGGTGGAAAAAAGAGAAAGACACAATAAAAAGAGAATGAAAAAATATTTCAGAGAAACAAATGAGAACTATTAGGTGAGATCCCATAGTTTGTTTTATAGTTAGCAAAATATAAAAATGTTGCCTTCACGTAAGAATAATTCCCTCAGTTCAGTTGAGTGTGAGTGTAATTTTGATGCTAGGGTAGATTTAATAAAAGATTTAACTGACCTTTCAAAAGATGAACATATGAAAGTTGTGCTCTGGAAATGTAAATGCACTGAGATGAAATTATATGTATTCATTAGTGTCAGAACACACAGGAGAAGAGCTACATAGGTCATAAACAGGTAAACACTGACCTTTGGATCTACCTTCATCTAAAAATGCTTAATTCAAATAATAATCTTACTAATTGTACCACACGTCTGAGCATTCTAAAGTTGGTAAATGACTCCAAAGTTTTTTGATGTACACTTTTCCTAATAGCTTTAATAAGGAGAATAACATTGAAAAAATATATACTTAAGAGCTAATGACTCAATTTCTGTCATCCTCATATTAATAAAAATGTAAACATCATTTCCTGACCTATCATCTGTAAAACAAGAAGTTAGATGATCTCTAATGTTTTTTCAGCTGTAACTGCCTACTGATACATGAAAATATGTTAAATCCTTTCTGCCAGTATTTCATGGAAATATGTATCCCAATCAAAAACACTAGATTAATTTGTAATAATTAATAGGCAACCTTCTCAAATTTGCCATATATTACAAGAAATGATCCTGTTTGAATTTTTAAAAATACTGAGTGCTCTGGAGTCACAGATCTTTTCAAAACAATTGTGAACTCTTAACCTGAGCATTCTACCTTCACTGTAGAATTTGTGGGGGATATTTCCTTTTGATTCAAGAGCATTGATTTGTATTAAAGCATCATTTGTCTATGATTATACTATTTTTCTCTCCTTTTCTGGGTGTTTCTGAAACCTCTGTTTCAGTGGTCACCACCACTAAAGTCTCAAGGAGTATTTCCAAAATGCAAATGTTTAATCTTCCCTACTTTAAAAAATTTCATGCGGTTTTTTCGCACAGTATCTTCAAAGTAACTGAGTGTATCAAGCAATTTTAATCCCCAATACACTGTGGAGTAGAGTAATCCTCTTTTAATTGGGCAAAAGAAACATAGGAAGATAAATTCATTTAATGTGGTGAAGGCTACTTTTTCTTCCAAGTGATTCCCTAAGATCCATGTCTCAACTCAGTTTTCAATTATCTTATAGTTCTCCTCCAGGATCTTATAGTTGCTTCATTGTTCCCCAGATTTACATTAAGATCTAAGATGGGATATAGTACTAAAGGAAACAGTGATAAAAGCAAAAGTTGTGAGAATTGTGGAAACTGTTATTTCCCAAATTAATTATCTTATATTAGTTTTGCTTAAAAATACAAGCTGAATAAGGAGAATTATTAGCTAGGACTTATTTTCTGAGGATGCTCTTATCTAAGGTGTAGACCTCCAAGGTAGAAAATGACTTCCTTTGGCTTATAGTAGGGAGAAATATGGGCTTCCCTGGTGGCACAGATGATAAAGAATCTGACTGAAATGTGGGAGACCTGGGATTGATCCCTGGGTCAATCAATTGATTGATTGACCAATTGGGTCAACCAATTCATCCCTGGTCAATTGGGAAGATCCCCTGGAGAAGGGTTGCCATACCCGCAACAAGGGTATGGCAATCTACTCCAGTGTTCTTGCCTGGAGAATCCCCATGGACAGAGGACTAAGTTGGGCATGGGGTCGCAAAGAGTCGGACATGACTGAGCGACTAAGCACACACACATGGAGAAATATACTGGGGCTTCAAAGGTGGTGCTAGTGGTAAAGAACCTGCCGATGCAGGAGATATAAGAGATGCTAGCTTGATTTCTGGGTAAGGAAGATCTTCTGGAGGAGGAAATGGCAACCCACTCTATTGCCTGGAGAATCCCATGGACAGAGGAGCCTGGTGAGCTACAGTCCACAAGGTCAGAAAGAGTCCAACATGACTGAAGCGACTTAGCACACATATGCACGCACAGGGAGAAATATATCTACATTCTAAGAGAGTGAAACTCAGATCTCAGATACTTAGAGGTATGTTGCAAAGATAGCATGTTACTGTAGATGAGATTAAAAAAAAAAAAAGATTTCAAAGACATGTATGGCACATGGGTGGGCAATTTCCAAATTCAGTTTTTAACACTCTGATTTTCCAAATAGAAGAAAATAGGAACAAGGAAGCAGATTGTATTATCTTGCACTTTATATATTTAACAGCTATCAGATTCTCAGATCTAATTTAATATTAGTATTGCAAAAAGATGATATAACTTACTTTGTTGCATTTCATGTGTTAACAAAGGAAAAACAGCAATTGAATCACACAGGCCTTGCTTCAGATTTAATAATTCTGGGTTCTAAATAAATACTTCAGGTAGCTGGCTTACATTTCCGAGTGTTGCATCAACATGCCCTAAAATATGGGCTGATTAAAAAAAATGTAGGGGGAAAGGGTTAGAACCAACCATTTGGGGGAATTATATAAAAATTATCAGAACTGAGTAACATATTTTATCTCATTTCTTTTGTTTAGCTATGTCCTTTCAAACATATTTCTCTTGCTAACTTGGGAAATTGTAAGTGTTCTCAACTACCATAAGGAAGGATAGGGAGTTATATCTTTAGCTAAATCTTAGCAGGACTTTTTATATTATTTTAATAGCAACAGAGGGGAAAAGAAAACTACATGAAGTTTAAAGATTTTTTCCAGATTTGAAATTCTGATTTGTCTGTAATTCCTCGTTCTTTATTAAAGGGCATATTTCATCTGATATAGTCAAATGACTGAGATGAACAATTTTCATTTTAACTTCAAATATCAACTTCATTTGGGATATATTTACATAGCCTCCATAAATTATTACACCTTTATTCTCTAGACAAACCATAATGAATGAGTCCATTAAACTTGTTCACCTAAATTTTTAGAAAAATGGGGAATAAAGATTTTTTAATAGCTTTGCATGAGCTGATGAGTGATCTTTCTTCAGAAATTAGAATTCACTATTAGAATTATTTTCTATTGATCATAATTGTTATATGTTATATACTCTGGCTCCATCTCTTCTAAGATACTAAATTATAGAATTTAAAGAGTTTTAAGTGGAAGTAAATGAAAATGTATTAAATTATCTTCCAATTGTTCAAAGTTTTATGTTATGCAACCTATTCACACTTTTGAATTTATTCCACCATTGATGAGATGAGGACTCAGTCACCCATCACCAAAACCTTGGTGCAGTCAGTCATTTACTTCTCCCTCTCTCCTTGGGCTTCCCTCAGAGCTCGGTTGGTAAAGAATCTGCCTGCAATGCAGGACACCCCCTTTGATTCCTGGGTTGGGAAGATCCTCTGGAGAAGGGATAGGCTACTCACTCCAGTATTCTTGGGTTTCCCTTGTGGCTCAGCTGGCATGCTTCCCAATTGATGCATTGGTAAAGAATCTGCCTGCAAATGCAGGAGAGGCAAGTGATGCAGGTTTGATCCCTCGGTCAGCAAGATCCCCTGAACTAGGAAATGGCAACCCACTCTAGTATTATTGCCTGCAAAATTCCATGGACAGGGAGTCAAAAATTACTGAGCATGCACACACTCCTTTACATCAAATTACTTAGAGATAGCATGCTATGAAGGGCTGCCCTGTTAGCTCAGCTGGTAAAGAATCCACTTGCAGTGCAGGAGACCTGGGTTTGATCCCCAGGTTGGGAAGATCCCCTGGAGGAGGGCATGGCTACCAACTTCAGTATTTTTGCCTGGAGAATCCCCATGGACAGAGGATCCTGGTGGGCTGCAGTTGCAAAGAGTCAGAGGCAACTAAGCCCAGCACAGCAGCAGAATCCTATGGACTCTTTGCCTGTGTCCTTAGCAGTCGTTTCAGTTTTATATTCACTGATAGCACTCTGGCTGAAACTCAGAATCAATTTTTATGGTCACCAATGACCATCTATTTCCCCAATCCAATAGCTCCTTGTTGGTTTTCCTATAAACTGACCAATACCACATCCTTAATATAGTCTTTCACTTTGACCACTGGAAAGTCAACTTACCTCTCAGTTCCTCAGTTTATTTGATGACCTTAACTTTCTCATATACATCAAAATTCTGTCCTTAACCATTTTCTCTTTTTAGTCATTTCTCCTCTAGTGATGCCATTTATTCCTTACCTCTGTACTTGAGGGCCTCCAATATTTTTATCCCTCATCTTAATTAACCCCAATTGCAGACCAATAGTTGAAAATATATGCTTCATCAGATGAAAACGACACTCATTCTCTTCTCCAAAGCTTATCTAGCTCTGTTTTTTTGTTATTTTCATGAAAGATATGGAGTACCCAAGCATTTTCAAGAAGAAACAAAATGATCTTTATCCAACTTAACCAAAAACACCTACTTTTACTATTTTGTTTGTACCTTGCTTAAGGTTAGCATTTATATCATTGAACAAAAAAACACAATTTTTTAGCAGCTTCTATGTCATATATATTCTAGATTATTGAAATATATTGGTAAACAAGAGAAACTTTCTTCTCTAAATTTATTTTTGTTTTATACTGAGGAAGGTAAAAGGGGCAACAAAAATATATTGTTGTTGTTGTTCAGTCACACAGTCATGTCTGTCCCATTGCAACTGCATGGATTGCACACCATGCTTCCCTGTCCTTCACCATCTCCTTGAGCTTGCTTAAACTCATGTCCACTGAGCCAGTGATACCATAAAACCATCTCATCCTCAGTCATCCCTTTCTCCTCCTGCCTTCAGTCTTTCCCAGCATCAGGGTCTTTCTCAATGAGTTAACTCTTCCCATCAAGTGGCCTAAGTCTTGGAGCTTCAGTCCTTATAATGAATATTCAGGGTGGATTTTCTTTAACATTGACTGGTTTGATCTCCTGGCTGTCCAAGGGACTCTCAAGAGTCCTCTCCAGCACCAAGTTCAAAGGCATCATTACTTTGGGACTCAGCCTTTTTTATTGCCCGCTCTGACAATCATACATGACTACCGGAAAAACCACAGCTTTGACTATACAGACCTTTGTAGGCAAAGTAATGACTCTGCTTTTTAATATGCTATCTACGTTTGGCATCGCTTTTCTTCCAAGGAGCAATAAACATAGACATAATTTCAAAAAATAGAAGCTGGGGAGTTAATAACAGTGTGTCAGTGGAAAAAGATAACTTTGCATAGACTAAGAGGCCCTTTTAGGGAGAAATAATGCTTAAACCTCATGTATATATTAGAAAGAGCAGTCTAATTTAAAAGTCTCATAAAAAGCATCTTAAATAGAAACCATAGCATGTGCAAAGTTCCTGGGGTGGTGGCGAGCTTCACATGTTTGAGTAATGAAAATAGCTTTCGTTGCCTGAATGATGACTAATTTAAGAATGCCTAGTTTATAACCCCTTGAAGCAGTAAAAATTTAAAACAAAATCAAGCAGCAATGAGTGGAATAAAAAAGCAAAATTCCCTTTTGCCTATCTACTAACTCATTAGCCTCATTTGAGGGCTTCCCTGGTGGCTCAGTGTTAAGCAATCCACCTGCCAATGCAGAAGACGAGGGTTGGATCCCTGGGTTGGGAAGATCCTCTGGAGAAGAAATGGCAACCCACTCCAGTATTCTAGCCTGGAAAATCCTATGGACATAGGAGCCTGGTGGGTTACTGTCCATGGGGTCCCAAAAATTATACTTAGGACCTAAACAACAAAAAGACTCATGAATTTTATAGTTCAGGAGCATTTTCAGAGTAAAGGAATATTGGTAAGACATTTTGCATTGATGTTAATTACAGTAATCAAATTTTACTGAACTGTTTTATTTATTATGTTTTAACACCAAACTATCCATTACATCAATAAACTACTATTTCTAATGAGTTATTAGAATGACAAAAATAATCCATTTGTGACCTATATATTTTAATTATTATAATGATGTGCTCAATACAAAATTTGCTGATTTGGGAGATAATTTTGTAATCAACAACTTGATTAGCAAGTCAAAGTGATTTCCCCAACCCTATCTTATCTTTAATAATAGATATACAAAATATTTTAGTGTTCTTTGACAATCTTTAGTTTTCTAATTGTAATATTGTAAGCATATACAAAAAAGAATGTAACTGACAACCAGTTATCACTTCTTAAAAAAAGAAAGTTAGCAATTTCCCAGATATCCTTTAGGCATCTTTTCTTGGAAAAGAGAGTAATATAAAACCAAACTACTCCTCTGCCCATTGTTGCATCATTTTCCTAATCTTCCTCCTTGTGAAAGTGAAGTCGCTCAGTCGTGTCTGACTCTTTGTGACCCCATAGACTGTAGCCTACCAGGCTCCTCTGTCCATGGGATTTTCCAGGCAAGAGTACTGGAGTGGGTTGCCATTTCCTTCTCCAAATCTTCCTCCTTAGAAGTCACCAATATCCTGAGGTTGCTGGACATGTTTTTATACCCTTACCACATACATTATATCTGTAACACCATAGTATTGGTTTTCTGTTTTTATTTGTTGAAGGTATATTTAATATAATGCTATGTTAGTTTTGGGCTTCCCTGATAGCTCACTTATTAAAGGATCTGCCTGCAATGCAGGAGTCCCTGGTTTGATTCCTGAATCAGGAAGATCCGCTGGAGAAGAGATAGCTACCCACTCCAGTATCCTTGGGCTTCCATTGTGACTCAGCTGGTAAAGAATCCACATGCAATGCTGGAGACCTGGGATTGATCCTTGATTTGGGAAGATCCCCTGGAGAAGGGAAGGCTACCCACTCCAGTATTCCAGAATTCCATGAACTGTATAGTACATGGGGTCGCAAAGAGTTGGATACAACTGAGTGACCATTGACTATTGACTATATGTTAGTTTCAGATAAACAACATAATGATTCAATGTTTATTGCAAAATGGCCACAATAATAATTCTCGTTAAATCTGTCACCATACATAAATTTTTTTCTATATTCCCTTGTGATGAGAAGTTTTAAGGTTTACTCTTAGGAATTTTTATTTTTATTTTTTTTTTGAATTTGTTTTTATTTTTATTGGGCTCTAGGGAATGGGATGGGGAATACCTGTGTTAAGTTATGCCCCACTAGGGTCCATTCTAACTTTCCTGGGATAGCTTTCGGAGCTTTTTCTTTTTCTTGGAGCCGCTGCTCTTACTGGCAGCAGCCTCTTCAGATCCGCTGCTGAGTGGCTCCTCCTTGGGAGACAATTTCCGCTTTTTCTTGGGGACCCTCTTGTTTTCTGACTCATCAGGGTCAGTAACTGGTTCCTCTTTGGGAAAAGATTTCTTCCTCTTGGGAAGACT
The DNA here is from genome assembly GCF_055505025.1 of Bos grunniens. Classification (NCBI taxonomy): domain Eukaryota; kingdom Metazoa; phylum Chordata; class Mammalia; order Artiodactyla; family Bovidae; genus Bos; species Bos grunniens. The sequence goes on along the minus strand of NC_141184.1, from coordinate 18,643,843 downwards.
TCCAGTACCAGCTGTCTCTTCAAGATCACTACTAACTAGCTCTTCCTTGGAAAAAGATTTCTTTTTCTTGGGTTTGGAAAAAGACACAGAAGGGTCTTCCATTCCATTCTCCTGAAGAACCTCCTGGGGCTTTTGCTTTTTCTTCTTTTTGGGTCTTTCACTTGTCTCCTCACACTCCTCCGGGGCACTGCTATTTTCTGAAGAAGCCAGGGCAATCGCAGCCAGCCTTTTCTTTTCCTTCTTCAAGCGTTTCTTCTCCTGTTTCTCGAGCTTCCTAGTAATCTCAGCAGCCGCTTCCTCTGCCTGAACCATTGCCTCCTGCATGACATCCAGATTCTTTCGGGGAATCTCTCCAGTCTCATAGAAGGACAGCCGCTCCTCAACTTGTTCTCGAAGCTTCTCCCCAAAAACACTGGTGGGCACCTCAGAGAAGCAATCGATTCGTGAGGCAATACTGCATTTGTTTGCCAGGTATCGGGAGATGCGACCTTTGTTCTTGGCAGCTGCTCGGCCAATGAAGGTAGAGTGGAAAATGAGTCCGTATTTTGGGGTGTTACCCCTTGTCTTCAAGGCTCTGGAAACTTGGTCCCTTTGCTGGGCCCAGGGAATCACTCAGACACCAGGACTGGCCATCACCCCCATAGCAGAGGCCTGTATAGGTCAGGGAGCCCTGGTCAACCATCACTGTGATAGGAATTTTTAAATATTCAGTACAGTATTATTGTCTAGCATGGACACCATACTGCCATGTTGTACTTTATATCCTATGACTTAATTGTTTTATAACTGGAAATTTCTACCTTTGACCCCTTTTACCCATTCTATTCCACAAAACACTCCCCCTCCACTCTGAAAACCACCAGTCTGTTCTCTGTATCAATCTTCTTGCTTTGTTTTTAACTTTCCTCATATAAATGAAATCACATAGCATTTGTCTTTCTCTGTCTGACTTACTTCACTTAATGTAATGCCCTTAAGGTCCATTCATGATGTTGCAAAGGACAAGACTCTATTCTTTTTTTTTTTCTTTCTTTCAGAGAATCTGATGATAGATCAATTTATTTTTTTTTTATTTTATTTTTTAACTTTACAATATTGTATTGGTTTTGCCATATATCAACATGAATCTGCCACAGGTATACACGTGTTCCCCATCCTGAACCCTCCTCCCACTTCCCTCCCCGTACCATCCCTCTGGGTCGTCCCAGTGCACCAGCCCCAAGCATCCAGTATCGTGCATCCAACCTGGACTGGTGACTCGTTTCAGATATGATATTATACATGTTTCAATGCCATTCTCCCAAACCATCCCACCCTCTCCCTCTCCCACAGAGTCCAAAAGACTGTTCTATACATCAGTGTCTATTTTGCTGTATACAGGGTTATTGTTACCATCTTTCTAAATTCCATATATATGTGTTAGTATACTGCATTGGTGTTTTCCTTTCTGGCTTACTTCACTTTGTATAATAGGCTCCAGTTTCATCCACCTCATTATATTCTTTATATAGCTGAATAGTATTCCATTGTGTGTATACACTACACTTCCTTTATCAATCCATCCGGCAATGAACACCTGTTTCCAAATCTTGGCTTTTAAATAATGTTACAATTAAGATTAGGATGCATATTTCTCTTAGAATTAGCATGTTCTTACAATAAAGTCTTTGGATAAATTGGTTTATAATGCATTATTCAGTGTGTATACTGTTACAGAATTGCTTTTGACACTGAGATTTTCCTTTTTGTTATGGATTTTGTTATTGAGGTGTATTTCCATGCAACATTATTTTCAGGTGCATAGCATAATAAGAGCTTCCCTGTTGGCTCAAATGGTAAAGAATCTGCTTGCAATGCAAGAGACCCCGTTCAGTCCCTGTGTTGGGAAGATCCCCTGGAGAAGGAAATGGGAACCCACTCCAGTATTCTTGCATGGAGAATCCATGGACAGAGGAACCTGGCAGACTATAGTCCACGGGATAACAAAGAGTTGGACATGACTGAGCAACTAACTCACACACACATATAGCATAATTATTCAATATTTGTACATTTGGTAAAATCACCACAAAAACTCTAGTTAAAATTCATCGGTATATAGTTACAAAGTTTGTTTTTCCTGTGATGAGGATTTTTAAGATTAACCCCTTGGCAACTTTCAAGTATGCAATATATTGTTATTAACTATAGTCACCATGCTGTACTTTCCTTCCTCATAATTTATTTTATAACTGGAAGCATGTACCTTTGGACCCTCTTCACTTATTTTGCCCACCCCACACTCTCCACCTCTGGCAGCCACCAAACTGGTTTCTTTATCTATGAGCTTGATTTTTGCATTTAAATTACACCTTGAAGTAAAATCATACGGTATTTGTTTTATGTGTTGTTTCTAATGTTAGTTCCAAAATACAGTACACAAGTAAATATAGAAGAAAAGTAAATAACAATTGGAGAAGTCCAAAATGCATGAAAGCATGTATTACAAATTCAGATATTTAGTTAGGCATCATATTGCTTCTTTTCTCTTTAAGGAATTAAAAGTAATGTTCACAGTACTATTGAATTACACTGTAACTAGGAACACTCTTAATTTTGCACAATTACATGTAAACTAAGCCCATTTTTTGATGGCCAGTATTAGTAAAACCTGTTCTTTAAAAGGCAAATTTATTTTGAGAGTGTTAGAGGTTATTTTTTTTCTTTTCATATTTGTCTGTTAACACTATCATATTTTCTGCCTCTAGCAAAATCAGAAAACTTTCACTGAGCATCTCAAATATAGCTCTTTCCCCATTTGTCACATCTGTTTACTTACATTTTACTGCTGTTGCTTTTAAGTAAAGTATGAAGAGTATATTATCATGTTTTAGTCACTGGGTATATTGCTTAAAAAAAAGACAAAATTAGATCTTTTAAACTTATATTTCATTGAGATACATTGACTGTATCCCTGTAGTCATTGAAATGTGAGGAGAGAGGGAGGTGGGGCAGGTCTAATAGCACTTATTGCAAAACTCTGTTAGAATCTTAGAAAGCATAGAGTCCAAGGCTCTGCATTTTCAAACATTTCTTTTTGTGTTTCTTATTCAAGGCAGTCAGAAAAATATATACAGACTTGGGAAAAAAGCAAATTACAATTTATACTGTACTTCAAACTTTCAGAATTTATCCTCAGTTGATACAGTTTTTGTTACAAGATCCGTCCTGGCCAGATTTTTGATATTGGTTTTCTAGCATTAATCATCATTTTTGCATATTTTATAAAATGCATAAACCTACTTTGAAAATGCAGTCAGTAAAAACAACTCCATTTTAAAGTTGCCTCCAGTGAATCATGTAGCTATTTGAATATATTTTGAAAACATAAATAATTCATTTTAAACACTGTAAGAATAGACTTTATGGTATTAAATATCTTTCTATTAGGGTCTCAAGATATTAAAATATTGTAATTTCTATTATTCATTTTTTCATATAATGAAATTATAAATATCTAAACTACTGTTCAAGGCACTTATATTTAAGGAAGTAAAATTTTAGTTTATATTATTTATTTATACACATATTTATATAATTTATATATTTATTACATATCATTTATATAAAACATTATTTATAATTATAATATTTTTGTGTTGGAACTTTTATACCAAATTAATTGTATCTACTTGACATCAACTCCTAAAATAGAGACCTCACAAATGATACATCCCCAAGTATAATTTTATTATATATATTATCAATTTTATTTTTTTAATGAGTAAAGATACTCAAGCAAAGATTCCATTTTTTAAACAGTTTAAATTTAGTAGAAAAACAAATGTAAAATCAACTAAAAAATTAAAGAAGATAAGTTTTCCCAATATTCTGACAAAAACTTAGAAGTCATAAACCTATGAGGTAGCCTGGACAATATATTGTCATTTTCTTGATATTGTTTAGGGTCAAAGCAAGACACTGTGGTTTGGACAGGATCATGTTGTAGGTACTTGGATTCATATAGAGGAATAAACTGGGTTTCACAGCTAATCTCAGGAGTCCATATTTCTAGGTTCTCAGGAAAATCTAATTACAAGGACCAAAAAATACACAACAGTTAAGCAGAAAAAGTTACTCTCAGTGATAAAGATAATGAATAGCAATTAGACTAGTTTATAAAACTAGTTATACAAATAGAAAATATCTGTATTATATTTGTTAGGGATTCTATTATGTCTTATAAGACTTTGGGTTTGTAGATTTTATAATTTCTAAGATGTTTTCAGATAAGTTATTCCAACTGGTTCTCACAGTAGTTCAGTGAATGCATTAAGCCAAACACATTAGAATGTCTTTATTTTACAGTTATGCTGAAAGCTGAGAATCAGAACTGAACTGACTATTGTAAGGCCACATGCCTGTACGCATTCTGGCCAGCAGAAAAACCAAGGGCTTCTGTTAAGTGCTGTGCCTACAGGTATCTGAAAAGTCAAACAATAGAAATCATAATTAAAAAAAAAAAAGACTCCGCCAAATTTATGTCTGTAAACATGCAGATAAAATCATACAGAAACTGAAAAGATAAAATTTACTTCTTAATTATAATAAATGAAGTTGAGGTTGTTGACACATGCTGTTCTCAAAAGAAATAAAAGCTTGGCTGCTAAAACAGCCCCCGATTAAGAACAAAAAACAAAAGAATCAAGATAAATAGCAGTGACGAACCATTTTATTTGCCAATTTTTCTTGATAAAGTCAATTTGTCTCTTGCTCTTCAGTTTATCTGTATATGAAATGGGAAAAAATGTCATCAGACTTTGTGTTACATTCTAAATCAAATAGCTGACTTTCAAGCGTGGTGTTTTTATTTTATGAAGTCCAAAGATGATTTGTCACTGCCACTTTCTGCACAGTGTGTTTTCTGAAATGGTAGAGCAAGTTTTAAGTGATGGCCGATAATGCACGGGTAAACAATAAATATGTTATTCTAGATTATTTTATAGGGTATACAATACAATACTTTATAAGAAGACATAGGAATTATCTCAAATAAATCACATGCGTGTTTAAAACTATATGCTTTTACTTCATTGCCAATCTTTCCTTACCATGTATTTGTGAGCTTAACACAAAACTTCATGCTAAGTAACATTCCTACCCAGGGGAAACAGGGCATCTGTTTGTGGAGACAGACAAATGTACATACAACGTTTACTCAGTGTTAAGAGGGTCAGCTTCATACTGCTTGTGGAATTTACAAGGCAAAAGTCTCTGTGATACATTTTTTAAAAATTTTTTTAAAATATAAATTTATTTATTTTAATTGGAGGTTAATTACTTTACAATATTGTATTGGCAGAAAGTAAAGAGGAACTAAAAAGCCTCTTGATGAAAGTGAAAGAGAAGAGTGAAAAAGTTGGCTTAAAGCTCAACATTCAGAAAACTAAGATCATGGCATCTGGTCCCATCACTTCATGGCAAATAGATGGGGAAACAGTGGAAACAGTGTCAGACTTTATCTTTTTGGGCTCCAAAATCATTTCAGATGGTGATTGCAGCCATGAAATTAAAAGACGCTTACTCCTTGGAAGGAAAGTTATGACCAACCTAGATAGCATATTCAAAAGCAGAGACATTACTTTGCCAACAAAGGTCCATCTAGTCAAGGCTATGGTTTTTCCAGTGGTCATGTATGGATGTGAGAGTTGGACTGTGAAGGCTGAGCGCCGAAGAATTGATGCTTTTGAACTGTGGTGTTGGAGAAGACTCTTGAGAGTCCCTTGGACTGCAAGGAGATCCAACCAGTCCATTCTCAAGGAGATCAGTCCTGGGATTTCTTTGGAGGGAATGATGCTGAAGCTGAAACTCCAGTACTTTGGCCACCTCATGCAAAGAGTTGCCTCATTGGAAAAGACTCTGATGCTGGGAGGGATTGGGGGCAGGAGGAGAAGGGGACGGCAGAGGATGAGATGGCTGGATGGCATCACCGACTCAATGGACGTGAGTCTGAGTGAACTCTGGGAGTTGGTGATGGACAGGGAGGCCTAGCGTGCTGTGATTCATGGGGTCGCAAAGAGTTGGACATGACTGAGTGACTGAACTGAACTGATTGTATTGGTTTTGCCATACATCAACATGATACATTTATAACTAAAGATATTTAGGAGGCAGAATGTCTAGGTCTACTAGAGAGAGGGAAATTTAGTGTCTTATCTAGAGGGTGGCCTGTCTTTGCATGAAATAGTTCATTGTTATCTCTAATTTGCTTAAAGAAATATCTAGTCTTTGCCATTATATTGCTTCTATTTTTTTGCACTGTTTACTTAAGAAGGTTTTCTTGTCTCTTTTTGCTATCCTTTGGAACTCTGCATTCAGATGGGTGTATATCTTTCTTTTTCTCCTTTGCCTTTCATTTCTCTTCTTTTCTCAGCTATTTGTAAATTCCTCCTCAGACAACCATTTTGCCTTTTCACATTTCTTTTTCTGGGGGGTGGTTTTGATCACCACCTCCTGTATTATGTTACAAACTTCCATCCATAGTTCTTCAGGCACTGCGTCTATCAAATCTAATCCCTTGAATCTATTTGTCACCTTCACTACATAATCACAAGAGATTTGATTTAGGTCATACCTGAATGGCCTAGTGGTTTCCCCTACTTTCTTCAATTTAAGTCTGAATTTTGAATCATAAGGAGTTCATGATTTGAGCCACAGTCGGCTCCCAGTCTTGTTTTTGCTAACTGTATGGAGCTTCTCCATCTTTGGCTGCAATGAATATAATCAGTCTGATTTTAGTACTGGCCACCTGTTGATGTCCATTTATTGAATGGTCTCTCGGGTTGTTGAAAGAGGATGTTTTCTATATCCAGTGCATTCTCTTGACATAACTCTGTTACCTTTTGCCATGATTCATTTTCTACTTGAAGGCCAAACTTGCCTGTTGCTCCAGGTATCACTTGACTTCCTACTTTTGCATTCTAGTCCCCTGTCATGAAAAGGACATCTTTTCTCGGTGTTTTCTGGAGGGTCTTGTAGCTCTTCATAGATTCATTCAAGTTCATCTTCTTCAACATTAGTGCTTGGGCATAGAATTTATTTTCTTTGGCTCCAGATCACTGCAGACAGTGACTGCAACCATGAAATTAAAAGATGCTTGATCCTTGGAAGAAAAGATATGACAAACCTGGAGAGCATATTAAAAAGCAGAGATATCACTTTGCAACAAATGTCTGAATAGTCAAAGCTATGGTTTTTCCAGTAGTCATGTATGGATGTGAGAATTGGACCATAAGGAAGGCTGAGTGCTGAAAAATTGATACTTTTGAACTGTGGTGCTAGAGAAGACTCTTGAGAGCCCCTTGAACTGCAAGGAGATCAAACCAGTCAATCCTAAAGGAAATCAACCCTGAGTATTCGTTGGAGAGACTTATGCTAAGCTTCAATACTTTGGCCACCTGAGGCAAATAACTGACTGATTGGAAAAGATACTGATGCTGGGAAAAATGAAGGCAGCAGAAGGGGATGATGGAGGATAAGATGGTTGGATGTTATCACCAATTCAATGGACATGACTTTGAGCAAACTCTGGGAGATAGTGAAGGACAGGGAAACCTGGTTTGCTGCAGTCCATGGTGTCACAAAGAGTGGGACACAACTGAGCCACCGAACAACAACAGAGCAGGACAAGACTGAGTGACTGCACAAGGACAACAACCAGAGGGTGACACCAAAACAGCGTCTGGGAGTCACAAATAATGAACGCATTTGCATTATTGGAAAGTTATCTAAAGCAATGACCAGGATGATTTTTCAGCTAAATAAAATATTAGACAAGTTGTTAAAATTTGAGGTTAGATTGCTCACCAGCAAAATGCGGTATTTGTCAATACCCACTGTGGCCTGGCAGGCTACAGTCCATGGGGTTGCAAAGAGCCAGACACAACTGAGTGACTAACTCTTGCTCAGTCAAAAATATTTCTTCTTTATGTTTCACATTTGGAGTGTGGTTCTTTGGGTTTTCTATAACTTAACATAATAAGTAAATGGAGATACTGCAAAGAATTTGTTCCTACTCCATGAAGGCCTGCTCACAGTCTGCCAGTATCACAGCTAATTTCTGATATGCAAACCATAAAAAGTTCATTATCATTAGTAAGACAAGTACTTAAGTTATTCTAAAATTTAAAAACATAAAAATGGTAAATATTGTGGCTTCCAGTTTCTTTTTCTTTTTGGTGTTTGTTGGGCAGGGATTTTGTTTAATATCATGGTACTCAGAGTAATACTTCCTTTTGATGTAATTCAATAAATATTTTATGAAAAAATTGACCTATAATATTTATAAATTGACTCAAGATATCTTAGGAAAAATCCATAAAGGAAAAATTCTCATAAAAACTGATAGTTCAAGTAACTGTTGACAAAGGGGCCAAAATATAATTTTTGAAAATTTAGATTAAAGGTGTGAATTATATTACATATACATAAATTTATAAGATTTAAATGAACAATAGCTTTGATCAGTTGTGCATTATCTTCCACAAAATGTGCTTAGCTGTTATTTTATAGTTTAAAGGATTTGATCTCAGTATTCTGTCTGATTTCAACATATTTCAATGATTTTGAATGTCTCGATGTGTAAGATATTTCTTTTTGTAATAAGTGTTTTTAAGGAATACAAATAGGAAAACAATTCCTTTTGACAGTCGTTTCCATGCCAGTTAAGACTCACTTCATTAAATCTAGGAACAAATCAGTTATCTCCCCTTAGCTTAAAAACAGGATGGTAGAGACATCTTCTCATATGTTGATAATTGCATATAATAAAATAGCTTCATAACTAACACCTCATACTGACATCAAAGGTTAATAATACTCTGCCATCTCATTGATGTCTGTAAGGCAGCTGCTGTATTGGTGTAGGGTAGTAATTAAGAGGATCAGCCCTAAACCTCATTTCTGGGTTCAAGTGCTAGCTCCATGTCTTCCATGCTGTATGAGGCACAATGAAGTTACTCAGTCATATCTGACTCTTTGCGACCCCGTGAACCATAGCCTGCCAGGCTCCTCCGTCCATGGGATTTTCCAGGCAAAAATACTTGAGTGGGTTCCATTTATTTCTCCAGAGGATCTTCCCGACCCAGGGATCAAACCCAAATCTCCCGTACTGTAGGCAGGCTGTTTACCATCTGAGCCACCAGGGAAACCTATATGACTTTAGGGAATCTACTTAGTCCCTCTGGGCCTCAGAATTCTCAAATTTATAGGGGAAATAACAGCATCTTCATCACTGTAAAATTATGGTGAAACTGGGAGACTGAAAACTGAAAAATGGCTCAGTTATGTCCCGCTCTTTGTGATCCCATGGACTGTAGGCCACCAGGCTCCACCAGGAATTTCCCAGGCAAGAATACTGGAGGGAAGTTGTCATTTCCTTCTCTAAGGTATCTTCCTGACTCAGGGATTGAACCAGGTCTCCTGCCTCAGAGGCAGATTCTTTACCCTCTGAGCTAACACGGAAGCTCAAAGATGGTAAAACGGTGATAAAATTGAACCTGATGCGAATAGCCAATTCATTGAAAAAGACTCTAATTCTGGGAAAGATTGACGATATAAAGAGAAGAGGGTGGCAGAGGATAAAATGGTTGTATAGTATCACTGATTCCATGGACATGATCTTGAGCAAACTCTGGGTGATAGTGAGGGACAGGGAAGCCTGGAATGCTGCAGTCTATGGGGTCACAATTGAACACAACTTAGTGAATGAAGGACAACAGTGGATTCAGAACAGTGCTTGGCATGCATCGAGTACCATGAAAATGCTGATAACTCTCCCAGTTTCCAGACCACATAAAGATCTAAATCATGAAATGATCTCTCAGATGTAGAATTTTCTGTTGTTCGCACCACACTATAAAAGCAAAGAATAAGTGGTGCACTGGTTTTTAAGGGAAGATTTTGTTTAGCAGTCAGATGAGTACTTACTAAAGCAACACTATAGTTAATTTACCATTTTTTATAAGATGAATGTGGATAAGTCACTTCAGAATTTTAATTCTGTGGTTATATATTTTGCTAATATTCTCATTTTTGGCCTCAAATATAAGGCCAAATTTGCTACATATTCTTTTTAACAAATTTATTAATACAGGCTTCCCTGGTAGCTCAGACGGTAAAGAGTCTGCCTGCATTGTGGGAGACCCAGGTTCTATCCCTGGGTCAGGAAGATCCCCTGGAGAAAAAAATGACTACCTACTCCACTATTCTTGCCTGGAAAATCCCATGAACAGAGGATCCTGGTGGGCTACAGTCCACGGGGTCGTAAAGAGTCAGACACGACTGAGTGACTGCACTTTTCTTTTTTTTTTTTAAATTTTATTTTATTTTTAAACTTTACATAATTGTATTAGTTTTGCCAAATATCAAAATGAATCCACCACAGGTATACATGTGTTCCCCATCCTGAACCCTCCTCCCTCCTCCCTCCCCACACCATCGCTCTGGGTCGTCCTAGTGCACCAGCCCCAAGCATCCAGTATCGTGCATCGAACCTGGACTGGCATCTCGTTTCATACATGATATTTTACATGTTTCAATGCCATTCTCCCAAATCTTCCCACCCTCTCCCTCTCCCACAGAGTCCATAAGACTGTTCTATACATCAGTGTCTCTTTTACTGTCTCGTACACAGGGTTATTGTTACCATCTTTCTAAATTCCATATATATGTGTTAGTATACTGTATTGGTGTTTTTCCTTCTGGCTTACTTCACTTTGTATAATAGGCTCCAGTTTCATCCACCTCATTAGAACTGATTCAAATGTATTCTTTTTAATGGCTGAGTAATACTCCATTGTATGCACTTTTCTTTCTTATCAACACAAGAGAAAGTAATCTCTTCATTCTTACTAGAATGGTAATGCTTGGCAAATTTATTTCCAAGTATTTTCTTGAGTGTACATCTAATTTTTTGCATAAGTTCACTTAAGAAAACCTGTCTTTAAATATCATTACTCATAAATCTAAAATGAAGATAAACATGCAGTCAACACCACTATCTGTCAATGGTAGAATTATTGCTCTGATGCTTTTGTCAATATCAATACACATTTTATGATTCTTAGTTAAAGGTAGTTACATTGTTTTTTAAATTAATATTTTATTTGTAAAAATTATTTTCATATTATCAGTATTTACTGTTTTCTAGCTTTATTGAAATATATTGACATAACATTATGTAAGTTTAATTGTGCAAAGTGTTGATTTGATCAAGGAATGTATGACAAATGATTGCCCCAGAGATTTATCTAACACCTGAATCATAGCCATCCATCGCATTTCTTACTTGTGGTAAGAACATTCAAATATATGCTGTGAGATAATTATACATCACCTTTATTATGCTGAGGTACATTCTATGTTTATTCAATTGGTTGAGAGATTTTTTTTTATCACAAAATTATATGGAATTTTGTCAAATGTTTTTTCTGCATATGGTGATCATATGAATTTATCTTTCATTCTGTTAGCATGGTATATCAAATTAATCTTGCAGATGTTGAAACAGCCTTGCATCCTTGAAGTAAATTCCACTTGATCATGATGCATAATCCTTTTAATGTACTGTTGAATTTGGATTGCTAATATTTTGTTGAGGATTTTTGTGCCTATGTTCATCAGACATATTGGCCTGTAATTTTATTTTCTTTTTAGTGCCCTTGACTAGTTTTGGTTTTAGGGTAGTACTGGCTTTATAAAATGATTTTGGAAGAGTTCTTGACTCTTCTATTTTTTGGAAGAATTTCAGAAGTGTTGGTATTAATTTTTCTTTAAATGTGTGTTAGAATTCACCAATGAAACCATCTGGACCCAGGTGTTTTGTTCATTTGCCTATAAAATACTTTTTTTTTTTTTTGATAACTGATTCAGTACTCTTACTAGTAATGTATGTGTTTAGATTTTCAGTTTTTTATGACTCAGTCTTGGTAGGTTGTATGTTTCTAAAAATTTATCAGTTTCTTCAAGGTTGTCCAGTTTGCTACTATATGATTTTTCATAGTAGTATCTTTTGATTCATTCTTTGTATTTATATGGTATCAAGTTCTCTTCTTTCATTTGTATTTTTGATTACTTGAAACTTCTTTTTTTTCTTGGTTACCCTAGTTAAAAGTTTGTCTATTTTTATTAGAAAAAAAAATTGGTTGCTCAATAGCATGTTGTTTAATCTCCATGAGTGTGTGATATTTCCATTTTCTCCCTGTGATTCATTTCTAATTTCATACCGTTGTGATTGGAAAAGATGCTTGATGTGATTTCCTTCTCTTAAATTTGCTAAGACTTGCTTTGCAACCTAACATATGATCTTCCCTGATTAATGTTCCATGGGTTCTTGTGAAGAATGTGTATTCTGCTGCTATTGGTTGGAATGTTCTGTAAATATTCATAAAGTCTATCTGTTTAAATGTGTCAGTTCCATATTTTATTATTGAATTTCTATTTGGATGATATATCCATTATTTAAAGTGAAGCACTGAAGTCTCCTACTATTGTTGTATTTTCTATTTCTCCCTTCAGTTCTATAAATGTTTCCTTTATGTATTTTTGTGCTCGGGCTTTGGTTTCTATTTGTATATTTTCATCAGACTTTTGATATTATGTTAATTTTGCTAAAGTTATTTGACTTTAGCAATTCATTATAGGACTACTTCAGTGCTGTCTAAGGCATGGTATTGAGGGAGATATACATGTAAATCTTCACAGGATGTTCTCATCCACAAAATATTTAATTTCATTTAATGAGAAAATTATTATCAAATTCAAACTGATCCAAATACATTATATCCCTAGGCTTTGTAGTATTTTATTTTAGAACTATTTTTAATATTTTTAAACATTATGCAAATAATATTTGAATTATTTTCATTTATACAGAAATGAACACCGAGTAGAATATAACTCCCTATTAAATGATATAAGTTTAAGTAGACAGCCAAAGTATTTTTTACCTTATTTTAAAAAGGATAATTTCATTTTTAAAGTAACATCCCTTCTTTTTTGCTTCAAAACTAATGCATTTTGCTAAATAATGCACTACTTGCTATACTGAGTTCATATTTCATTCATGCAAATTTTATAATTTTTAAAAACATTACAGTTAATATGAATAATGTTATATCAAGGCAGATGGTGATTGCAGCCATGAAATTAAAAGACGCTTACTCCTTGGAAGGAAAGTTATGACCAACCAAGATAGCATATTCAAAAGCAGAGACATTACTTTGCCAACAAAGGTCCATCTAGTCAAGGCTATGGTTTTTCCAGTAGTCATGTATGGATGTGAGAGTTGGACTGTGAAGAAAGCTGAGTGCTGAAGAATTGATGCTTTTGAACTGTGGTGTTGGAGAAGACTCTTGAGAGTCCCTTGGACTGCAAGGAGATCCAACCAGTCCATTTTCAAGGAAATTAGTCCTGAATATTCATTGGAAGGACTGATGCTAAAGCTGAAACTCCAGTACTTTGGCCACCTGATGTGAAGAACTGACCCATTGGAAAAGTCCCTGATGCTGGGAGAGATTGAAGGCAGGAGAAGGGGACGACAGAGGTTGAGATGGCTGGATGGCATCACTGACTCAATGCACATGAGTTTGAGTAAACTCCAGAAATTGATGATGGACAGGGAGGTGTGGGGTACTGTGATTCATGGGGTCACAAAGAGTTGGACATGACTGAGCGACTGAACTGAACTGAACCTCAGTGCCTCAGAACAATATCTGGCTCAGAGCTTATAAACAAAAGTTGTGTTAATTTAGTAAAGATATTCATTAGATGAATTCTCAGTGAGTGAGTAAATTACTAAGCTTATAAAGAGAGTATATATTGATTCTTACATGAATTAATAGTTTGGACAAAGAAATATGTCTAAATTATAGAATGTTTACATGAATTATTCCTAATAAACAATGCAAAAAGTATACAGAAGAAAAAATTTTAGGATCTTTCCAGAGATCATGATAAATCTTTTAAATTCTTGATGTTCTATGTGGGCCCAATGTTCATAATAGGAATTGATAAAGGATACAGCTGTAAATTATAATTTAATCCACATGTTCAACCAGTGTTTCTTTTGTTTTTATTGTCTGAGCACTATGCTAAAAGTTGGGGATGCAGAAATTAACAAGACAAGTTGAGTCTTTGTTCTCAAGAAGTTGACAGTTTAGTCAGGGGTTGTCATGATGACATCTTTGGTCTATGCAAGGAAACAAGGAAGCCAGTGGTATCCACTGCCTTATTGTTTGAGAATATGGAACTCAGTTACTCCCTTTATGTTCCTGATCTGTCTCAGAAGTTCTGGGTGGAGAATTCTCTTTTCTTCACTTCCTTCAAAAGAAGACTATAGAATACTTGTATGTGCTTAGAATCTGTTACTACATTTGCTTCAGACAAAGTGAATGGGGATCAAAACAAAACCATCAATAATAAAGTGAAAACTTATATCAAGACCAAAGAATATTTATTTTTTAAGAAACACCTCACCCATTCTTGTATGTGAAATTGCACATTTGTGAATTTAGACCATATAGGAAGCTGTTGGAATGTAAATTTAGTAATAAAATGAAACTGTTCCTTTCTTCCAGACAACAGGGATCTTGCTTATAAGGATCTCAGAAGTAGGCACTTAAACATTCCTGTCATTATTATAAAGAACCTTCTATATATCAGGTCAGGTGATAAAAATAAAAGTCTAAATGTCAATTCAATACTAACTGATTCTTTAAACAAAACAAGAATCTAAAATGTTATCTCAATAAGGGATGCTCTACATTATTCTCTAAGTTCACTCGCTTCATTTCCTTCAGTCATAAGAACTACATCTCTGAAAGAGCATTAGCTTAAAAAACAATGTGCTTTCTGAAAGTCATGCATTGGGTTATTTTATTTACTTATTTTATAAGTGTACATTTAGCTTGAATCTTTGAGCACGGGTGCATATTACAAATACTTAGACTAAAATATAACATATACTTTCTTGCTATGGAAAGTTTCCAAGCATCTCTGCAGAACTCATCTCACTGGCCTATTGACAAAAAAAAAAAAAAAAAGATCTTTTCTAGACGTGCACTCTATTTGGCTGACACTCATATAAGCTGACTCCACAATAAAAAAACCGACTAAAATAATAGATGTTTTTGGAATTCAGCATTTGAGAATTTAAACTTAGTCTATGTGGCTGCCAAACTTGAACATGAGGATATTTTATAAGTGAAGAATGTTTTGTGTTTGAGTTTACCTGCCAATAACTTTGAACTGATCCCAAGAGGGATTTTATATTTCTCATTGATGAGTCAAAAATGGGTCTTACATGTGCCTAAAATGATTATTCCCTCATTCATTGTAGAGTAGTTGACTATGTCAAATAAAATCACAGTTTTGTTAAGTTACAGGGAAAAATAAACTAAAGTAAAGCAGAATATTTCCTGTGTTAGTTGTATTTCAAAGAATATAGATGATGCTGTTGCACTGGAGAGTCTTTTGAAACAAAGGTGTTATTATACATTTTACTTGCCTAACTGCTATACTTGCTGTCTCTTTGTAGGGACCCTCCATTTTTCAAAGCTCTGACCTCATAAATAGCCTTAGGTAGTCAAGTTTTAAACTGACCTTGCCCCATCTGACTTCAGTTGATTGGATTCAGTTAAGCACCTGACTCAAAGCAATCAATCCATAAAATGCTTGATAAAATATAAAAAAAAGCTAGGAATGAATATTCAGTTCAGTTCAGTCGCTCAGTCTTGTCCGACTCTTTGCAACCCCATGAACTGCAGCACACCAGGCCTCCCTGTCCATCACCAACACCCGGAGTTCACTCAGACTCACGTCCATCGAGTCAGTGATGACATCCAGCCATCTCATTCTCTGTCATTCCCTTTTCCTCCTGTCCCCAATCTCTCCCAGCATCAGAGTCTTTTCCAATGAGTCAAATCTTCGCATGAGGTGGCCAAAGTATTGGAGTTTCAGCTTTAGCATCATTCCTTCCAAAGAAATCCCAGGACTGATCTCCTTGAGAATGGACTGGTTGGATCTCCTTGCAGTCCAAGGGACTCTCAAGAGTCTTCTCCAACACCACAGTTCAAAAGCATCAATTCTTCAACACTCAGCTTTCTTCACAGTCCAACTCTCACATCCATACATGACTACTGGAAAAACCATAGCCTTGACTAGACAGACCTTTGTTGGCAAATTAATGTCTCTGCTTTTGAATATGCTATCTTGGTTGGTCATAACTTTCCTTCCAAGGAGTAAGCGTCTTTTAATTTCATGGCTGCAATCACCATCTGCAGTGATTTTGGAGCCCAAAAAGATAAATTCTGACACTGTTTCCACTGTTTCCCCATCTATTTGCCACGAAGTGATGGCACCAGATGCCATGATCTTCATTTTCTGAATGTTGAGCTTTAAGCCAACTTTTTCACTCTCCTCTTTTTTCTCAAAAAGTCTAAGTAATTGAGAAATTAGGAGATGATCTGGTTATAGTGAATTCTATATCTGAAAGTAGGAATGTGTGCCCTTTGTCAGCTGGCACTAGTGGTAAAGAACCCACCAGCCAATGCAGGAGACATAAGAGATGCAGATTCAATCCCTGGGTTGGGAAGATCCCCTGGAGGAGGGTTTGGCAACCCACTCCAGTATTCTTGCCTGGAGAATCACATGGACAGAGGAGCTTGGCAGGCTACAGTTCATAGAGTTGCAAAGAGTCCGGCACGACTGAAGCAGCGGATGCACATGCATGTGTACAGAGGTAGATCATAAAGGAAATGAACCAGTCAAGCTGTGAATGTACCTGAGTTAGTGGGTAAAGAAGCTGAGGGCAGCAAGATCTATATGAGAAAGGAGAGATATAAAGTAGAAGAAAAATATCTTCAAGTGGCAAAGAGACTCTAACATGTAAATATACACACTCCTAATGCAAAAGTTCTTTACAAGGAAATGAAGTATCCTTGCACCCAAATAATCAAGTTTGAGACCTGCCTGCCCATACTACTGATCATTATATTTTGAACACAAACAAATGAGATTGCAAAAAGACGTGAATATTCAGTAAATGCTATATACAAGCCATTCTGTTTTGAACAATTGTATCCTTTCATCCTTGTGGCAGATTTGTTCACTCTTCAAATCAGCTCATATTTTGAGCACTTTCATTAAACTCATATTGATAGCTGTTGATTGAGCATCTACTTACTATTTTCTCTGATATTTGGGAGTGTAACATGTTGCCCTTAGGGAGCATATTTTTTGGGGAGGATGATGCATAAACAGGGCTCTCAGGTGGTGCTAGTGGTAAAGAACCACCTTCCAATGCAGTAGATATAAGAGATGCAGCTTCAATCTCTGGGTCAGGAAGATCCCCTGGAGTAAGGCATAGCAACCCCCTCTATATTCTTGCCTGGAGAATCCCATGTATAGAGGAGCCTGGTGGGCAACAGTTTATAGGGTCCCAAAATGTTGGATACAATTGAAACAACCTAGCCTGCATGCACACACAATGCATAAACATTAAGCATATTAGACACATGAATTATATAGTAAATATGTTAGTTTCAGTTCTCTGGTAAATAGGCCCTAATATAAAAAAAAATCATCTGTAGAAAATTTATTTAGTTGTTCCCTTGGGATCAACACCTGTGCAGGAAGGAAGGGGTAGGATTGGACAGAGGAGTAGTTGAATTGCAGTATGGAATTAACATTGAGGGAAGTGTCAAAGCTTTTATTATCTCCCTCTATTCATAACCAACCTTGGAATGTGGGTTGCCTCCTGGGAGAAATAATGATCTTGGGCAAGACTATTTTCTTTAGCTAGAGACAGTTCCTGAAGAGGAAGTCATTAGAGCACTATTGACAGTGCAAGCTTCAAGAGTTAGAAGAAGGAATGCAAGGGATTTCTGTGTGTTGATTTTCTATCCTGCAACTTTACTGTATTCATTGATTAGCTCTAGAAATTTTCTGGTGGAGTCTTTAGGGTTTTCTATGTAGAGGATTATGTCATCTGCAAACAGTGAGAGTTTTACTTCTTCTTTTCCAATTTGGATTCCTTTTATTTCTTTTCTGCTCTGATTGCTGTGGCCAAAACTTCCAAAACTATGTTGAATAGTAGTGGTGAAAGTGGGCACCCTTGTCTTGTTCCTGACTTTAGGGGAAATGCTTTCAATTTTTCACCATTGAGGATAAAGTTTGATGTGGGTTTGTCATATATAGCTTTATTATGTTGACGTATGTTCCTTCTATTACTGCTTTCTGGAGAGTTTGTATCATAAATGGATGTTGAATTTTGTCAAAGGCTTTCTCTGAATCTGTTGAGATAATCATATGGCTTTTATTTTTCAGTTTGTTAATGTGGTGTATTACATTGATTGATTTGTGGATATTGAAGAATAGAAAGAGAAATTAAGGAAACAATTCCATTCACCATTGCAACAAAAAGAATAAAATACTTAGGAATATATCTACCTAAAGAAACAAAAGACCTATATATAGAAAACTATAAAACACTGGTGAAAGGAATCAAAGAGAGCACTAATAGATGGAGCAATATACTGTGTTCATGTATCAAAAGAATCAATATAGTAAAAATGAGTATACTACCCAAAGCAATCTGTAGATTCAATGCAATCCCTATCAAGCTAGCAACAATATTTTTCACAGAGCTAGAACAAATAATTTCACGATTTGTATGGAAATACAAAAAACAGAGGAATCAACCTGCCTGACTTCAGGCTCTACTACAAAGCCACAGTCATCAAGACAGTATGGTACTGGCACAAAGACAGAAATATAGATCAATGGAACAAAATAGAAAGCCCAGAGATAAATCCATGCACCTATGGACACCTTGTCTTTGACAAAGGAGGCAAGAATATACAATGGAGAAAAGACAATCTCTTTAACAAGTGGTGCTGGGAAAACTGGTCAACCACTTGTAAAACAATGAAACTAGAACACTATCTAACACCATACACAAAAATAAACTCAAAATGGATTAAAGATCTAAATGTAAGGCCAGAAACAATAAAACTCCTAGAGGAGAAAATAGGCAAAACACTCTCTGACATAGATCACAGCAGGATCCTCTATGACCCACCTCCCAAAATATTGGAAATAAAAGCAAAAATAAACAAATGGGACCTAATTAAACTTATAAGCTTCTGCACAACAAAGGAAATTATAAGCAAGGTGAAAAGACAGCCTTCAGAATGGGAGAAAATAATAGCAAATGAAGCAACTGACAAATAACTAATCTCAAAAATATACAAGCAACACCTGCAGCTCAATTCCAGAGAAATAAATGACCCAATCAAAAAATGGGCCAAAGAACTAAACAGACATTTCTCCAAAGAAGACATAAAGATGGCTAACAAACACATGAAAAGATGCTCAACATCACTCATTATCAGAGAAATGCAAATCATAACCACAATTAGGTACCATTTCACTCCAGTCAGAATGGCTGTTATCCAAAAGTCTACAGGCAATAAATTCTGGAGAGGATGTGGAGAAAAGGGAACCCTCTTACACTGTTGGCAGGAATGCAAACTAGTACAGCCACTATGGAGAACACTGTGGAGATTCCTTTAAAAACTGGAAATAGAATGGCCATACGACCCAGAAATCCCACTTCTGGGCATACACACCAAAGAAACCAGAATTGAAAGATACACGTGTACCCCAATGTTCATCGCAACACTGTTTATAATAGCCAGGACATGGAAACAACCTAGATGTCCATCAGCAGATGAATGGATAAGAAAATTGTGGTGCATATACACAATGGAGTATTACTCAGCCATAAAAAAGAATACATTTGAATCAGTTCTAATGAGGTGGATGAAACTGGAGCCTATTATACAGAGTGAAGTAAGCCAGAAAGAAAAACACCAATACAGTATACTAATGTATATATATGGAATTTAGAAAGATGGTAACGATAACCCTGTATGCGAGACAGCAAAAGACACAGATGTATAGAAACAGTCTTTTGGACTCTGTGGAAGAGGTTGAGGGTGAGATGATTTGGGAGAATAGCACTGAAACATGTATGATATCGTATGTGAAACAAATCACCAGTCCAGGTTCGATGCATGATTCAGGATGCTTGGGGCTGGTGCACTGGGATGACCCAGAGGGATGGTATAGGGAGGGAGGTGGGAGGGGGATTCAGAATGGGGAATATGTGTACACCCAAGGCAGATTAATGTTGATGTATGGCCAAACCAATACAATATTGTAAAGTAATTAGCCTCCAATTAAAATAAATAAATTTATCTTTTAAAGAAAGAGTTAGGAGAATTAATTATGCAAGGGTATTTGGATGCCAGAACATAGAATGCAAACCGTGTATTGGAATATGATAAGTGTTATAAAAGATAGATTTGGGTAACAAGAATCCAGATAGTTGGGAGATTTTTTTTTTTTCCTGAATTTAAATGTGGATGGCACAGTAGGTGATGTTTGAATAAAGAGATAAAGAGTTGAATGACATGACATGTCCCTTTCATACAGAAGGGACAAAACTAAGACTGAAATGATCCAGGATTTTGAGTATGTATTGAAAAGGTTTAACTTTTTCTAATAGCATCACTTTTGCTGTAAGCATTGAGAATGAAATGAAAGAGAGGAGATGAATGTGAAGGGTAGAAACAAAAAGACCTGTCAGAATAGTAATAGCTGGTAAGAGTTGATGGTGGTTTAGACTATATCTGTACCTTTGGAGATAATAAGAAGTTATCAGATTCTGTGTATATTTTGAAGTACAGCTAATGAGATTCCTTTTGGTGTTAGTGAGATGGAAAAAGAAAACGTTACCATAGATGACTCCAAGATATGCAATCTGATCAACTGTAAAGATGCCATTTGCCTCAACTGAGATCAGGAGACTGGGACAAGGGAGGATGTTTGGGGGAAGAGAGGATGGTGATGGGCTGATTACCATGTAGATGCTATTTCAACTACCAGGTTGAATCAACTCACCAAGAAATTATGAAAAAAAAAAAAAGTGTGAGAGAGGAAGGAAACTGAAAAGAAGCGCGAGGAATGATCGATGAGAAAGACATAATTTTTCCCAATTTAAAAATGTTTCAGAAACTAAAATAGCAGTTTGAGAATAATCAAATAGGCTTGAATCCTTTTCTGATTGGCCAAATCACCTTATGCTTTTCCCCCAGTTTTTTCTTAGAGACTTAATGGGAGACTGTGATGTTGAGGTTTACTGTAACTGTACTCTAAGTCACTTCAGTCGTGTCCGACTCTGTTCGACCTCATAGACGGCAGCCCACCAGGCTCCCCCATCCCTGGGATTCTCCAGGCAAGAACACTGGAGTGGGTTGCCATTTCCTTCTCCAATGCATGAAAGTGAGAAGTGAAAGTAAAGTCACTCTGTCGTGTCCGACTCTTAGCGACCCCACGGACTGCAGCCTACCAGGCTCCTCCGTCCATGGGATTTTCCAGGCAAGAGTACTGGAGTGGGGTGCCATTGCCTTCTCTGGATGTTGAGGTTTAGAAGCTCTATATAATCCATTCTTCTTGTAGATGAAATGTCACGTGTTATTGTTAAATCTTTTCATTAATTATATATACATAGCTTCTTCTCCCCCAACACAGTGCTGTATCTTAGTTAACGTTTATCTTAAAAATCATTCTGTTCTCCATCCTGTTCTTTAAGGGTATTCAAACCTAGAATTTCTTGTAGATAATGGAAGACTTTTTTTTCCCTTCTCTCTCCTTTGTAAATATTATATCTAAGTAACATGTTTAATAAGAGACACTATTGATTTATCATCTGAATCATCAGGCAAGAGATATTAACTTTATGAGATCTCGATAGCTTTTTCTAGGATTTGAATATTAATAACACCTTCCTTGGAGAAGGAAATGGCAACCCACTCCAGTGTTCTTGCCTGGAGAATCCCAGGGATGGGAGAGCCTGGTAGGCTGCCATCTATGGGGTCGCACAGAGTCAGACACGACTGAAGCAACTTAGCAGCAGCAGCAGCAGCAGCAACCCCTTCCTAATCACCTGAAGAATGAATTTTATGAAGGCTCTAGAATTAAAGAAACAAGTATATCCCCTAATATATGAGTGCAGGTAACCAGAGTGCTATTGTTGTTATTTAAGCATCTTTTATCTAACATAAATGAGGTTTACCACATATGGAACTAGAAGATGGCTCTTGGCTGCACTCAAACCAATTTCTACTTATATTCTTGTCCTTTGAAATCTGAATCCCCCCAGCATTGAAACCTACAGTGTAGGGCTCAAGTTGAGACTGAATTGTAGAAGTAACATTATTTAGCCCCCAGATGGACACTTTGTGTCTCATTTTGCACTGCCATCTTGAGATACTGCTTTTCTAGTATTATAGAGTCAAGTCAGTCAAATATACCTTCACTTTTCAAGCCATAGATTGAGTCTATGACTTGAAAACAGACTTTAGTCACTGTTCCAAATGCAAACCTGTTTAGCTGTCTCTCTCAACCTTTCAGAAACTTGTGTGTGACCTATTGGACAGTTACCTACCAATTTAATCCATCTTGACCTGGGGAACTAGTATTTATGTGTACAGTGGACAGACATCTTTCTACTGTTAATGGCTCCCTTAACAAAAGTCTAAAATTAGAGCTGATTTGAAGCCATGAGATGCCAACCAATATCTGAACTCTCTCTCCAGCCTGTTGACTTATGCTTCCCCCCTGCGCTTGAGTGAAATGTACAGTCATAACTCAAGAAGTATATAATCATCTAGAAAAATCTTTGAAAATATTACAGTGGCAGAAATATATTTAAAAGAAATATCACATAAACAGACTCTGATGTCATCACAGTACACTGAAGAACATCCACATACCAGTATATTCTTTAACATGATTGTAGAAAAATTAGTAAGAATGCGTAGATATTATAGATCTGGAAGTTTCAGCATACCATACAACCCTTGTTATTAAAAGACTTAGTTATGCCTTAAACCCCTGAATAGGAAAAGCAATTTTATTTACTATTGTTTTAGAAAAGGGTTTTTATTGTCCTTTGATGAAATGCAAAAACACTTGCCACAATTAGACATGTAACATATTTTGATCATATCGTATCTTTTCTAGATGATCAAGTATGGTAAAGTCCCAGTACATTTTTGTTACAAAACTCTTTTACCTTTTTTTGGCCCAAGATCTTTTAAAATTATCTGTGTACTTAGTCGGTTGTGTCCGACTCATTGCGACCCTGTGGACTGGAGCCCATCAGGCTCTTCCATCAATTGAGATTTTCTAGGCAAGAATACTGGAGTGGGTTGCCATACCCTCTTCCAGGGGATCATCCCAAACTAGGGCTCAAACCCAGGTACCCCCCATTGCAGCAATTTTTTTTACCAGGTGAGCTACCCAAGAATTATATAGATCACTATAAATTGCAAGTCAGTGATCTCTAGAGAGCAAAAGCCTTTCTAGTGATTCTTCTACCAAAAACAGAAAAGTAAAGGCATGGTTTCCAAAGAGCTAAAAGCCAGTTTATGTCTTGACATTCATAGGTTAAAAATAAGACTGTCTTGGCTAGGATCTGTAATTATTTTGTGTTATTTTGGTTACTAGGGGACTGTCATTATAGTGGACTTGAGCTGACTATGGCTAAGTATTAACCTTTTTATTGACCTTAGGAGAAAAATATAATAATCTGAAGCTGCTCAAATTATTTTACATCTGTGCAAAATATGTAATTCTCTGTCAGAATTAAGAAATATTTTGGATTAGAAGGTATTTAGTTCATAAAATACATAAATGTGTGTTTAACGATTCATTTAAACCCCTAAAGATACCCATTTACTTTTCAAAACTAAAATGTGAACTAAAACAGTTGTAAACCACTAATCTCTTATCCTCTCCTAAAAGAGGATGATTACAGCAGTCTGCTCAGAAACCCAGGGCATGGGTACAGTTGGGAGAAACTGCCACTAATAATCTGCCTGTGTGTGTGTGTGTGTGTGTGCGCGCATGCGTGTACGTGTGTGGCATCTGTGTTCTTCAAGTGATAGTGGCCGTGACTATCACAGCTGTCTGGCTTCAGCATGATGACACCAAAGAGCGCTAGGCAACAAAATAACCATTTAAGATTTTAAGAAATCAAAATAATACATGTCAAAGACAAAATACAATAGTAGCCCTTATATGGAAAAATATCTAAGCCCCAATTTACCCAGAGACAAAACTTCTATGAGAGAACAAAATGTTCTATATTTTGAGGGTTGAGGATTAGTAACCTTCATGTCTGTAAATATTCAGTAATATGCTTCTATTTTTGATTGATCAACTTACTATTTATCCACTTCCTGTTTTGATAGGGGAGGATTTGACTCCCATGCCACACTCACTTTTCCTCCATTTCAGTTTTACTCATTGTCTTTATTTTTCTGGTGTTTCCTGTTATACTTTCAACCACAATTTTAATGAAATGAAATTTATTTTTCTTATTCTCAGAAGTACTTTTCTCTTGATGTCCTGTAGTCTGAGCATGTCAGGCCTCCTGGCTTTCTGTCCAGCTTTGTTCTCTTTCCTGCTTGCTTTTAGTAAACTGGCAAACCAGAGCTTTCCTATCACAATGTCAAGGGTGATAACATGTCCCTTCTTTCTTGAATTAAGTTTCAGCCATGGTTTACAGGTGATTGTTTAACATCCACTGAGATCCATTAGTATGATTATAACATGTCTTCTCAAAGGAGATCCTTCTTAGATCAACAGGCAATACGGTGTTACTTTTAGCATCCATCACTTATTCTAAAACTTGCTGTGTTTAGCATTTCTCTGGTTTGAATCATTTGTTTTTTTGTAAAGCTTTTGGTGGTTCTAAGAGGGTCCTATTTCCTTATTGTCTTATTCGAGACCCGGGGGCAACTAATGGTCGTTAGCTCTAGGATACTCTTAATTCCAACATGCTCTTAGGAATCCTTCTCTCCACTCTTATGTTGTGACTGCTTTTTTATCTACATGTATCATTTTATTTCCTGTCACAGTACCGTATTTGCCATTTAGTGAATAATGTGCTTAATGATTATCAGCTTATAAGGTAGCTACAGCGAAATAATACCGATTTCAAAAATGCTTTGAGAACTTCACACTTCATTAGTAAATAAACTATCTGATGTGTATTGTCTTTAAAGTAATATAAATACCTTGCTTTAAGAGTGCAGATATTGCAGGTAATGTTTTATTTTAAAATCAACTTTGAGATTTTTTTCTGTTGATGTCCATCTTGTATTTAAAAGGACCTGGTGAAAGAAAAAACTAAATATATACAACTTACTGACTATATTTAGAAAAATAAATATATAAGCATGCTGTTATTTATTGGGTTGACCAAAAAGTTCATTTGGTTTTATCCATTAAATCTTATGGGAAAACCCAAACAAACTTTTTGGGGGAACTGCTAAGTATTCCATATAAGATGATAAATCAGAAGATTTATTTAAGTTGTATATACTAGACAAACAATAAGAACTGGAAATTTGTGATTCTAGATGTCCCTTATCTACTAATCACCTATTAGTAACCAGGTGGATCTCTAAAAAGAGCCAGTTAAAACTTACATCCTAGCTTAGTCATTTAATTACTTCCTGGAAGTTCTTGATAATCTACTTAAACTCTCAGACTCAGATTCCAAATCTGAAAAGTGGGTAATAATACCTCTGCTTTTAGCTTATATTGGAATGTAAATTTGATAAACTTACAATGATCTAGTAAAAATAGTAGCTACATAATGGGAACTTAACATTTATATTGAATACTATTATTACTTAAAGAAGATAATGTGTATTTTCTGTCATCAAACCACATTTTCCCTCAAAACCTAGGTACTTAATAGGGCTGTGTTCCTGAGACTGGATTTATGATATACTAAATCATATGTAAGCACTTTGAGGGCATCAGTAAAGAAAGCATTCATTTGACTGGTTCTTTCTTCAGCAACTAAGGTACTAAAAATAAAGCACAATTTCAGATGCTAAAAAGAAGATGAATTTATATTTTATTATTTGTTTATATTACATCCAGTTATTTCAGGAATTATTTTTTAGAAAAAGGTTAAGTAAAAAAAAAGTCTTCAGATGAAAATTTCTCAACAATGACTATAAAACATTAAAAATATATGGAATTCTTTTTAATAGCAGGAAAAGCAAAATTACTAGTGTTCAAGTTTTGACTGTCCACAGTGTTGAAAAATATTTTGTAAATTATACACTGAAATGTCTTAATGCTGAAAGAGACCTTGGAACAAAGCCTTACTAAATATTTTTAGTTTTAGGTAATGAATGTCCTGAATTGCATTTAATGATTTTTAAAGCTTAAAAAATATAATGTACCATTGCAGTTGTTCAAAGAGTATCAGAGATTTAATAGAATACTTAAGAAGCTGTTTAAATTCAATTAGAACTATATGTGGAAAAGGGATTTTTCACATCTGTAAAGTTGACAGTAAATATTTATTTACTGAGTGATACTTGCTAATACTTTACTTCCTAATTGCTTTTCTGTATTAAGAACAGACTCAGAATCAGTTTGAAGAGATTGCACTTTTCAAACTATAACAATAGACTCTCTGAAAGCAAACATTTGCTCACTTGAGTGCTACAGTTCTATTTTAAATTACACTGAATTTGGGTTAATAAGACTGCAAACCTTTGTTTCCGACATGTGTTCCAGTTAACTGTGCAATTTAAAAGCATAATATTTCTCTCATCTTTCAAGGATTCCCTAACTGTCTTTCAATTAGAATTTTCTATTCTTGTATTTAATAATGAAAAGAGTACTAAAGTGCTTTAGAGTTCAAGTAACAAATTTCCTTGTATTTATTAGCTATGTAGTCTTTCCTATGCAAAACACATATTTCTGGTGAATTGTTTTCCCTTAAGGATTGTGGATGTTCACCAGATCATTTTTATTACAATATGTATCAACATACATGTATTTGCATATATCCCTCTGCCACTTTTTGTTTGTTTCATTTGTTGAACACAATGTTTTCTGATTCTAAGCCCTTCTTACTTTGATCTCTTCCTCTTTGATTTGCTTTTCTAGGAGATTATTCTCCTTAATGTATAAATATGTGGTCATACTTACCTTTTTAAAACGTTTGTTCTTTATATATCCTGTTCAAATTTTTTCTTCTACTGTTCCTCACTGCAGTATTCTTTGAAATAATTTTTCCTCCCTGTGATCTATCTTTTCCTAGTCTTTTTGAACAAATACCAATCAGATTTCTTTACAAGAATTCTAGCAAAATTGCTCTAGAAAAGCACTGTGAAACACAATAATCAATTCTTCATCATCACCGTCTTTGACATTTAACAACCTTTGGCATACTTGTTGATTCCTCATCCTTGACTTTTTTTTTTTTTTTCTCTCAGTCTCCATCACATATCCCCTTTGATATGTGTCAGTTTTATCAGTGTTTGATTTCCAAATACTTGCTGATCTTTCTGTCTGACCCACTCCACCCCCTCAACTATGGACTCAAATGCACCAGTGATCTTAGATATCTCCACTGAGAGGTCAAAATTAATATATCCAAACTTAATTATTTTCCCCATTCATGCCCAATAGACATCTTCTGTGGTTTTCATCTCAGTAAACGCAATATGTTTATAATGCAATGTTGATGTTAACAATGTTTATAGCAGAGGGTGGGACAATTCTGGTAGAGAAAACTGCTTTTCTGGTTACTAAATCTATGTCATCATGAGTTTCTGTTCTTTCAACTATCACATTAATCTATTAACAAATTCCATGGGCTTTATCTTCAAAATATTTTTAATATTGCTACTGTTTGATATTGCTACAGGTTTCCTTTAAATTCTAGTCACCATAATGCCTAACCTGGGCTTTTAAAATAGCATCCCAACCTATCTACCCTCTGCCCTCAATAGTCTAGTTTCCACACAGTTGCCATAGTGATCCTTTTAAAAATTTAAATAAAATCTTACCCCTCCTTTGTTCAGCACTGTCAAATTCCTTTTCATTGTGCACATAATCAAAGCCAGTGTTCTTAACTACAATGGCCTAGAACCTACACTATATCTTTTAACCTCCTGGTCAGCATTCCTCCTCCAGCCACTCTGGCCTCTTTGATTTTCCATAAAGATATTAAGGGTGGTTCTGCCTCAGGGTTTTACATTTTCCTTTTGGGGTGTGTGTGTGTGTGTGTGTGTGTGTGTGTTAGTTGCTTAGTCATGTCCAACTCGGTGTAACTCCATAGACTGTAGTGCACAAGGCCCCTCTGTCCATGGGATTCTCCAGGAAAGAACACTGGAGTGGGTTGCCATTTCCTCCTCCAAAAGGAACTATAGAAAGAAAGAAAGTGAAGTCACTCAGTCATGTCCGACTATTTGTGACTTCATGGACTGTAGCCTACCAGGCTTCTCCATCCATTGAATTTTCGAGGCAAGAGTACTGGAGTGGGTTGCCATTTCCTTCTCCATCCTTTGTGGTGGTCTGGCTTAATTGTTTTTTCCTACATACTGACTTCTTTTCTTTTTACATGGCTCTGTTTAAATGTATTCTACTTAGGTGAGGTGATATTTACAAAATTATCTAAAAAGCATCACCCTCAGCTAGCTCTCAATATTTACTCAGCCTTTCTTTATTTTCTTCATGATTTCTACAGAATTTTGTGATTCTTCAGAGCATATGATTATATATATTTTTTCATATTATGTATTTGTGTTTATATATTAGTTTTATTCCTCTCCTAAACACTGTAAATTTGATTCTCTGGCATTAGATGCTATCTGACTAATTATCTGTTAAATTAACTTAAAAAGAGTCATTTTTGTGATTCCTTCTAGAGATAAACTAGAGAAAGGGAGAATTGAATTGCTTAGAGCATGCGGGTTACACAGAAGGAATGTTCAATAATTTTGCAAACGCTGCAAAATATTTTTAGTTTCGAGGAAGATGCTGGATCTAAGTATGACATGACATTAAAACTTATAATACCTTTAGGTTGGTTTAGACAGGAAGGAATTTAATGTCCCTTTTTAAAATGTTATTTATTAGCAGGAACTATTGTTATGATTAGTACAGATAAATTAAGAAGTGCCTAATGGAAAATAAATTAATCATCTTGATGAACATAAGTACAGTGAAATCTAGATATCAAATAATCTGCAGTCATAAATGTTGTTTCCCATTTTTGCATGATATTAACTCCTTTTAAATATTCAGTGGCTATGTCTTGGGCAAAACAACTATCCCTTGACCTAAAACACAGTCTTATCATCATTGCTGTTACATATTTGAATTGGAATTTCAAAAAATCATAAAATCAGATTTGGTCTGCCCTATGAAGTATTTGCTGTTTTATTTTTTCATGTCTGGTGAGTCCTGTAGGTGGCACATGGACAGACACTGATGTGGCATGACTTGAAGGGCTCTGAAAATCCCAATAACCAAAAATGATTGCTCCATCAATAATTAGGCACGGTGACTTAAATTGTTAGCAGGTGCATTTAACTTCTTTGAGCTTCAGCGAAGTGTTTTATTAAAGTCCTTCTTAAAATGTCCAGAAAGTCTTATTACCATGACCTGAGTTAACCAGCTGCTAATTATGACAATGATAGAGCAATACTGGGGGCTTCCCTGGTGGCTCAGATGGTAAAGAATCTGACTGCCATGGGGGAGACCCAGGTTTGATCCCTAGGTTGGGATGATTCCCTGGAGAAAAGAATCACAACACACTCCAGTATTCTTGTCTGGAGAATTACATGGATAGAGGAGCCTGGTGAGCCTCAGTCCATGGGATTGCAAAGAGTTGGACATGACTGAGTGACTAACACACACAATATTGAAGTCTGATGTTAAAGATATTTATAGTAGGAGATGGGGCAATTCTGATAGAGGAAATCTGGACAGTCCACCCCAAAAGGGTCTTGGGTAACAACTGCACACTATGAAAGAATGAAAAAGATTGAAGAAAATGTGTAATAAGAGAGTGAGTGAATATTAAAATTATCTTGTTTTTAGTAAAACAGATAATATCTGGAGTATGTTGTAAAAATAGAGGAGAGAAACTATCTAGAGTAGACTAATCCATCGATATCTCCTCCTGAATTTGTGAGGATAGGATGAGAAGTAAAGGGAGGGAGGAGAAGGAAAGTAGATCTGGAAGGGATCAAGATAATATTGTGTGCTGCTGCTACGTCACTGCAGTCATGTCCAACTCTGTGCAACCCCATACATGGCAGCCCACCAGGCTCCTCCGTCCCTGGAATTCTCCAGGCAAGACTACTGGAGTGTGTTGCCATTTCCTTCTCCAGTATTGTGTGAAATCATGTTATATGCCTTGAATTCTAGCTCCATATTTAGCTGCATCTATGAAACTAGCCCACCAATTTACCTTTTCTAAGGAATAGTTTCCTCTTCTCAAAAAATGTGGATCATAATATTTTCCACTCTGAAGTGATCACAACATGGGTAAATGGTACAAATATTAATGATATCACGAACATTAGTGGTGGCTATTAGAGAAGGAAATTTCATGAGTATTCAGTGAATTTAAGGTACTCACATTGTCTCATTGAGTTTTCCTTGTGGTTCAGCTGGTAAAAAATCCACCTGCAATGTGGGAGACCTGGGTTTGATCCCTGGGTTGGGAAGATCCTCTGGAGAAGGGAAAGGTTACCCACTCCAGTATTCTGTTCTGGAGATTTCCACAGACTATGAAAAAGTCATACCACTGAGCAACAGTCACTTTACTTTATTGTCTCATTATTTGGCAGCTAACTCAAAACTTTACCCTTTGCTTTATCTATAGAATGAAGATTATTTTATCTGTGTTAAAGGATTGCAGGGTATTAGAACAGACTTGACTAAACATAAATTCCACAGCTAACATTTAGCATTAGTAAACATTTAGGCTTTAGCAGTCTGTTGTACTCATAGGTATTATCTCAGCATTTTCAGACCAATCACTCAGGTCAATGAGCACAGGTATACAGGTGGCATTAAGCTGAAGCTCCAGTACTTTGGCTGCCTGATGTGAAGAGCCAGCTCATTGGAAAAGACCCAGATATTGGGAAAGACTGAAGGCAGGAGGAGAAGGAGGTGACAGAGGATGAGATGGTTGGATGGCATCATTGTCTCAGTAGACATGAGTTTGAACAAACTCTGGGAGATAGTGATGGACAGAGAAGCCTGGCATGGATGCTACAGTCCTTGGGGTTGCAAAGAATCAGATGCAGCTGATCAACTGAACAACAAAAACCCTTGCACCGTGACATGTGCATGTTCCCCACTTCAGAGGAAAACTTGTAACTTTAAACCAAAGAGAATTCTTATAATTTGATGTGATTGTTTCTCATATTTCTACTTCTTTCATGACTGAACTTCCTACATTTTTTATGATTACATATAGTGGCTCAGCTGGTAAAGATTCCACCTGCAATGTGGGAGAATTGGGTTCAATCCCTGGGCTGGGAAGATACCCTGGAAGAGGGCATGGCAACCTACTCTAGTTTTCTTCTCTGGAGAATGCTCATGGACAGCGGAACCTGGCAGGCCTACAGTCCATGTGGTCACAAAGAGTTTGACACAACTGAGTCACTAAGCACAGCACATAACTTGAAGGAACACATAAAATCTCACCAAAAAAAAAAAAAAAAAAAAGCACTGATTAACTAAAGTTAATCAGTCCCAAGCTGGTATGGTGCTGCAAGGAGTCCTCGACCAGGTTCCTATTCCTTACCTGCAACCTTTACTCTTGGGCTTAGAAATTTAAAGGTATAGACCAACAGTGTGGTTGGTTGTGACAGGCATCTAAGAAAGATTGAGGGAGAGATATCACACCCAAGACAGACAAGTCATGGTGGAGAGTTCTGAAAAAATGTGGTCCACTGAAGAAGGGAATGGCAAACCACTTCAGTATTCTTGCTTTGAGAACCCCATAAACAGAATGAAAAGGCCAAAAAAAAAAAAATTGGACACTGAAAGATGAACTCCACAGGTTGGTAGGTGCCCAATATGCTACTGGAGATCAATGGAGAAATAACGCCAGAAAGAATAAGAGAAGGAGCCAAAGCAAAAACAACACCCAGTAGTAGTTGTGACTGGTGACAGAAGCAAAGTCCAATGCTGCAAAGAGCAGTATTGCATAGGAACCTGGAATGTTAGGTCCATGAATCAAGGCAAATTGGAAGTGGGCAAACAGAAGATTGCAAGAGTGAATGTCTACATTTTAGGAATCAGTGAACTAAAATGGACTGAAATGGGTAAATTTAATTCAGATGACCATTATATATACTATTGTGGGCAAGAATCCCTTAGAAGAAATGGAGCAGCCATGATAGTCAACAAAAGAGTCCAAAATGCAGTACTTGGATGCAATCTCAGAAATGACGAAATGATCTCTGCTCATTTCCAAGTCAAACCATTCAATATTAAAATAATTCAAGTCTATGCCCTGACCAGGTATGCTGAAGAAGCTGAAGTTGAATGGTTCTATGAAGACCTACTATACCTTCTAGAACTAACACCTCCCAAAATATGTCCTTTTCATTATGGGGGACTGGAATCCAAAAGTAGGAAGCCAAGAATTACCTGGAGTAAGAGGCACATTTGGTATTGGGGAACAGAAAGAAGCAGGGCAAAGGCTAAAAGCATTTTGCCGAGAGAACACAGTGGTCATAGCAAACACCCTCTTCCAACAACACAAGAGAAGACTCTACACATAGACATCACCAGATGGTCAGTACAGAAATCAGATTGATTATATTTTTTGCAGCCAAAATGGAAAAGCTCTACGAGTCAGCAAAAACAAGACCAGGACCTGACTGTGGCTCAGATCGTGAACTCTTTATTGCCAAATTCAGACTTAAATTGAAGAAAGTAGGGAAAACCACTAGACTATTCAGGTATGACCCAAATCAAATCCCTTGCGATTATACAGTGGAACTGACAAATAGATTCAAGGAATTAGATCTGATAGACAGAGTGCCTGAAGAACTATGGACAGAGGTTCATAACACTGTACAGGAGACAGGAATTAAGACCATCCCCAAGAGAAAGAAATACAAAAAAGCAAAATGGTTGTCTGAGGAGGCCTTACAAATAGCTGTGAAAAGAAGAGAAGCTAAAGGCAAAGGAGAAAAGGAGCGATATACCCATTTGAATGCACAGTTCTAAATATCAAAGAGAAATAAGAAAGCCTTCCTCAGGGATCAGTGCACAGAAATAGAGGGAAACAATATATAATGGGAAAGATTAGCGATCTCTTCAAGAAATAGAGATATCAAGGGAACATTTCATGCAAAGATGGGCACAATAAAGGACAGAAATTGTATGGACCTAACAGAAGCAGAAGAGATTAAGAAGAATACACAGAAGAACTATAAAAAAAAATCTTCATGACCCAGATAATCACAATGGTATGATCACTTACCTAGAGCCAGACATCCTAGAATGTGAAATCAAGTGGATCTTAGGGAGCATCACTATGAACAAAGCTAGTGGAGGTGATGGAATTCCTGTTGAGCTATTTCAAATCCTAAAAAAAAAAAAAATGATGCTGTGAAAGTGCTGCCCTCAGTATGCCAGCAAATCTGGTAAATTCAGCAGTGGTTACAGGACTGAAAAGGTCAGTTTTCATTCCAATCCCAAAGAAAGGCAATGGCAAAGAATGCTCAAACTACCACAAAACTGTACTCATCTCATACAAGTAAAGTAATGTTCAAAACTCTCCATGCCAGGCTTCAACAGTACATGAACTGTGAACTTCCAGATATACAGCTGGATTGAGGAAGGCAGAAGGACAGAGATCAAGTTGCCAACATCCATTGGTTCATCAAAAAAGCAAGAGAGTACCAGAAAAAAAAATCCATTTCTGTTTTATTGACTATGCCAAAGTCTTTGACTGTGTGGATTACAACAAACTGCAGAAAATTCTAAAAGAGATGGGAATACCAGACCACCTGACCTGCCTCTTGAGAAATCTGTATGCAGGTCAGGAGGTAACAGTTAGAACTGAACATGCTACAACAGATCATTCCAAATTGGGAAAGGAGTACATCAAGGCTGTATATTGTCATCCTGGTTATTTAACTTATATGCAGAGAATATCATGAGAAATTCTAGGCTGGATGAAGCACAAACTGGAATCAAGATTGCCGGGAGAAATATCAATAACCTCAGATGACATCACCCTTATGGCAGAAAGAAAAGATCTACAGAGCCTCTTGATGAAAGTGAAAGAGTGAAAAAGTTGGCTTAAAATTCAGCATTCAGAAAACTAAGATCATGGCATCTGGCCCCATCACTTCTTGGAAAATAGATGGGGAAACAGTGGAAACAATGGCTGACTTTATTTTTGGGGGCTCCAAAATCACTACAAATGGTGACTGTAGCCATGAAATTAAAATACACTTACTCCTTAGAGGGAAAGTTATGACTAACCTAGACAGCTTATTAAAAAGCAGAGATATTACTTTGCCCACAAAGTTTCGTCTAAGTCAAAGCAATGGTTTTTCCAGTGGTCATGTATGGATGTGGCATTTGAACTATAAAGAAAGCTGAGCACTGAAGAATTGATGTTTTTGAACTGTGGTGTTGGAGAAGACTCTTGAGAGTCCCTTGGACTGCAAGGAGATCCAACCAGTCCGTCGTAAAGGAAATCAGTCCTGAATATTCCTTGGAAGGACTGATGCTGAAGCTGAAATTCCAATAATTTGGCCACCTGATGCGAAGAATTGACTCATTGGAAAAGACCCTGATGCTGTGAAAGATTGAAGGTGGGAGGAGAAGGGGATGACAGAGGATGAGATGGTTGGATGACATCACAGACTCAATAGACATGAGTTTGAATAAACCCCGGGAGTTGGTGATGGATAGGGAGGCCTGACCTGCTACAGTCCTTCGGGTTGCAAAGAGTCAGACACGACTGAGCGACTGAACTGACCTAAACCATACCTTCTCTTTAAGGACACCTGCCACATACACCACATACTACTCACACTGCAAAATAGTTGCCCAGGAATTTTCACTGTCCCTAGCTTTGAACGAGTATAATAACTATAATCTATATTCCTAGGAGCCATGTATTCAGCAAAAAGTTTAAAAAATAGACAGTAGCTATAGGGAGACAATAGGCAATCTCTTTTATACCACCTGATTTCTCATTAGAAAATATGTCTAAGCAAATTAATTCTTTTAATATTAACAAAGTGCCAGAATTTGGTGACTTAAGCTAATTTCTGAGCATCTCAGATAAAATATTTAATCCTATTTCACATTCTGTCAGAATTATAGAGAACAGTAAAGATATTATATAGTGTTGAATTACAGGGATGAAGATGTAACCCCCATCTAATATTTTCCCCTACTTGAGTCATGAGGATTTTCAAGCAAAGTTGCCATAGGATGATTCAGTGAGGGCTTTTTGGAAAGGGTTAACAAATGCATGTAATGCTTAAATGCTTCATTTCTCCCTTTTTAAACTAATCTTCTCAAGTCTGTTTTTGCCTAATTAGCATATGAGAACTAAATACATGGATGAATAGCATATAATTAGGCCAGTCACACTAAAATGTCTATAGGAGGTGAAAAAGATGTACATACCAATCCATTTCTATTATAATTAACAGGGCATAACTTAATAAAGAATGTTCTCAAACCAACCTATTTTATTCCAATAGTTATATTAGCAATCCTCCTACAAATTTCAAAAATTCCTACTGGCATAAATTCATGTCTTGATCATCTGAGTGATTACTGCAATATCTGGTATATTGACTTACATCTACTGGGCACTTAATGTGTTCTGTGTGCATGTGTGTGTATATTAGTTGCTGAGTCATGTATGACTCTTTGTAATCCCATGGACTGTAGTCCAGCAGGCTTCTCTGTCCATGGGATTGTCCAGGCAAGAATACTGTAGTGGGTTGCCATTCCCTTCTCTTGGGGGTCTTCTTCATCTAGAGACTGAATCTGAGTCTTCTAAATTGCAGGCAGATTCTTTTCCATCTGAGCCACCGGGGAAGTCCCGTAATGTGTTACTGTTTTTTAGAAAGAGCAAAGAGACAGACTCCTGAGCTACAAAAAGCATCTCTTTAAAATATAAGTCACTGTGAAAGTATGCAATCAATGAATGTGTATTAATACTTTTAAACTAATACTAATATGAACAGGGAATCTATATGTCACATCCTTCACTTGGTAACTAACATTTCTCTGAATGTGGTGACAGTCATGGATTGTATGTTTTCATGTGTGGAGAATAAACATGAACTGATTATAGAGACCTTCTATAAATATAAGTTTCAGGGAGTTGAATTAATGGTATGGGTATCAAAGGTAAGCCATTTTGATATACTTTTTTTTTTTTAATTGAAACTGCATCAGGGGAAGGAAAATCAGCTCTCTTTCTGTTTTACCTCCTCATTTAAAATGGTGCTAAGTGAATTCTAATTACTGGGTCTCAGAATTGAAGAGATTGCTATTCAGAGGTCTCAACTTGTTTATTGATAAATAGACTTTTGAAGAGGCTTCCCTGGTAACTCAGCTGCCAAAGAACCCACCTGCAATGCAGGAGACTCTGGTTGGATTCCTGGGTCAGGAAGATCTGCTGGATAAGGGATAGGCTATCCACTCCAGTATTCTTGGGCTTCCCTGATGGCTCAGCTGGTAAAGAATCCACCTGCAGTGCAAGAGACCTGGGTTGGATCCCTGGGTTAGAAAGATCTTCTGGAGAAGGGAAACCATGGGCCTAGGAACTCACTGATTATTTTGTTGTTACCATGGAGACATTAATGTCTGTGTTCTACATAGTTCAGTTACAAATGCCCTGTTACAATATTAGAAAACAGTTGTTGCTGTTCAGTCTTAGTTGTTTCCGACTCTTTGCGACCCTATGGACTGCAGCACACCAGCATTCCCTCTCCTTCACTATCTCCCAGAGTTTGCTCAAACACTTGTCCATTGAGTCGATGATGCCATCCAACCATCTCATCCTCTGTTGCCCACATCTCCTCCTGTCCTCAGTCTTTCCCAGCAACAGGGTCTTTTCCAGGGAGTCAGCTCTTCATATCAGGTTGCCAAAGTATTGGACCTTCGGCTTCAGCATCAGTTCTTTTAAAGAAAATTCAGGGTTGATTTCCTTTAGAAATGACTCATTTGATCTCCTTGCTATCCAAAGGACTCTGAAGAGTCTTTTCCAGCACCATAGTTCAAAAGTGTCAATTCAAGTGTCAGTTCTTCAGTGCTCAGCCTTCTTTATGGTCCAACCTTCCCATGCATACATGACTACTGGAAAAAACCAAAACTTTGACTCTATGGATCTTTGTCAGCAAAGCAATGTCTCTGTTTTTTAATACGCTGTCAAGGTTTGCCATAGCTTTTCTTCCAAAGAGCAAATGTCCACTAGGCGAGTAATGTGGAACTCTCGTCTCCATCCTCCCCTCCATTGCCTCCCTCCCACCTCCAAGCTCTATGTCCTACTGTGGGGCTGAGGAAGCAGGGGGAAGAGGAGCCTTTGTGTAATTCCTATAAAGAGATTTTGTTTTTAAGTCTCCATAAAGGTAGAGAAATGAGTCCAAGTAAAGTGGAGACCCAAGGAATGGGGAAAAGGTAATTGGGAAAGAAGAAAAAGGGAGGTCTCAGCTCTTGTAGGAATGTAGCCTTAAATAAGTGGTTATCAACTAGGGAGAATTATGCAAACACACACACACACACACCCTCACCAGCCTCCTGCCACCCCAGGGACATTTGGTAAAGTCTGCAGTCATCATTGCTTGTCATGACTGAAGGGCTGCTGGAATCCAGTGACTAAAGGCCAGAGGTGCTGCTAGACATCCCAGAATGCAGTTGCAGCCTCCTACATCAAATGATTATTCAATCCAAAATGTTAATAGTGCTGGGGTTGAGAAACCAGACCCTAAATGAATAAACACCCTATTTACAAAGGCAATAAAAGTTCAGAAGGAATGAAGGTTTGCTGAAAGGAGATCAACTCTCAAATCACATCTTGTCTGATGTGTTATTCTTCCAGAAAATTAAATATTTTATTAGCCATTGTTTCATGCTATTCAATAAATTGCCATGTAATGTTTTGTTTACTTGAAAGAAAAAAGAAATGTCTCCTGATTCCAAAATTTTCCTTTCTCAAAAAGTCATTGGGTTTATCTGGTTTGAAGTATGCCATTTTCCAAGATTGCTGCACAAATAAGAAATCTAAATCACGGGAGATTTTTCCCTTGATTTGTTGTTTCATTCATTATTTATATAAAATTGTTACTGAAAACTCTTTCATGACCTCTGAAGTTCTAAATACAAAAGTCACAACTGATGCCATCCAAAGATGTTCAGTCTGCTACATAAACAAAATATATGTTAAAATAAGAGTTTTGTGGAAAATCCGTTTATTTCAGTTTGACCCCAAGTTTCACTTATTATTCATTTCATTTTCATTCATTTTCATTTAGTAAGAGGATGCTCCTCATGCTGGATCATTCAGTTCAGTTCAGTTGCTCAGTCATGTCGGACTCTTTGCGACCCCATGAACCGCAGCACGCCAGGCCTCCCTGTCCATCACCAACTCCCAGAGTCCACCCAAAACGATGTCCATTAAGTTGGTGATGTCATCCAACCATCTCATTCTCTGTCATCCCCTTCTCTTCCTGCCCTCAATCTTTCCAAGCATCAGGATCATTAAGCAAAACTAAAAAAAAAAAAAAAATCATGGCCGGAGGGAGCCTAACTTAGCCTTGGATCAGGGAAGTGTGAGGTATGCTCAAGTGTCTTGAACCCTGGCTAACCTGGTTCACAGCTTCACTCATATATAAATGCAGATGAGACCTCCAGAACTGTGTACTCTGGATATTTCTAAGTATTTGTATTTCTAAAATGCATAGTATATTTTCTGCTGTTTTAATAGCAAGGGCAGATTATAAGTTTTATAATCCTTAGTTCTAAATAATACAAATGATCTGTTCCCAAGCATTATACTGCTTACATAGGTTTGTTGAACAGAATTATTACTCTGCCTCTTTCATCAGCAAAATGCCATTTAATGCGCTGGCGTGGAACTGCTGACTCATCAGAAAGGATATGACAGCATTATGCTAGCAGTGAAGAAAGATTTGCTGTTTAAAACAAAATAATGAGTTCTTTCAAATTTTTAACGGTGCATTTAGACAGTACCAAAGTGCCAATATCATCATCACTGGAGCCCTCACTTTCACGTTCTCATTTTCCACCTTTCCATAGGAACATTATCTGCATTGTTTTCATCACATAAGCCAAGAGGATTCAGTACATTTTTCTTTCTCAGAAAAGTGGAAGAAAATCACGTCCTAAAGTATTTGGTCCTTGTGCATGCATGTGTTCTCGGTCGCTTCAGTCATGTCTGACTCTTTGGGACCCTTGTGGCTCAGCTGGTAAAGAATCTGCCTACAGTGTGGGAGACCTGGGTTGGGAAGATCCCCTGCAGAAGGGAAAGGCTCTCCACTACAGTATTCTGGCCTGGAGAATTCCATGGACTATATAGCCCAACTGGTCACAAAGAGTCAGACACGACTGAGTGACTTTCACTTTGGGACCCTACGGACTGTAGCCCACTAGGTTCCTCTGTCCATGGGATTCTCCAGGCAAGATTACTGGAGTGGACTGTAATTTCATCCTCCAGGGAATCATCCCAACCCAGGGATCAAACCCACATCTCCTGCATTGCAGGCAGATTCTTTACCACTGAGCCACAAGGGAAGTGCCTTAGTCATTGCTTAAGGCAAATTATATTTTTGAGTAATTTTGAGTAATTACAGGAAAGGAATGTAATATGAGATGCTAGCAATCTTTGAGACATAACTACTGATGCTGAAAACAAAGTCTCCTAAACCCTAGGTCAGATTCAGTTCAGTTCAGTTCAGTTCAGTCGCTCAGTCGCGTCCGACTCTTTGCAGTCCCATGAATTGCAGCACAGCCAGGCCTCCCTGTCCATCACCAACTCCCGGAGTTCACTCAGACTCAACGTCCATCAAGGCGGTGATGTCATCCAGCCATCTCATCCTCTGTTGTTCCCTTTTCCTCCTGCCCCCAATCCTTCCCAGCATCAGAGTCTTTTCCAATGAGTCAACTCTTCGAATGAAGTGGCCAAAGTACTGGAGTTTCAGCTTTAGCATCATTGTTTCCAAAGAACACCCAAGAGTGATCTCCTTCAGAATGGACTGGTTGGATCTCCCTGCAGTCCAAGGGACTCTCAAGAGTCTTCTCCAACACCACAGTTCAAAAGCATCAATTCTTCAGCATTGAGCTTTCTTCACAGGTCAGATTAGTAACTCAAATTCTCATACTTGGGTTTCCTAAAGATAGAAAGAGTGGCAATACAATACTAATAACTAAGGCACACTGAATCAGAGATATGTATTATGTCCCAATGGTGTGTCATGTGATAATGACTCAACAATATGATGTAACACTGCATTACCATGCTAGAAAACTTTCAGTGTTTCTGATGAAACACTGAACGTTTTATATACTATTTACAATTTAGAAGAAAATGAACTGGAAAACGCAAATTTTAGAATACAGTTGCTTGGGTGTTATACCAACTTCCACATTTCATAGCTGGTGATTCTCTACACCTCACTTTTCCTTTGTTTTAAAAGATAATATTGTCTTTTTTATAAATCAAATGAGAACGAATATAGAACACAAGATCATAATGTTTTGTTAATACTTGAGTTTATGAGTAATGTTGAACAGAGATAGCTGTTCTTGTGATTTCATAGCTTAAAAGATCCTTAGAGATCAACTTGCCCAGTGTTCCAGTGGACACTAATCTCTTTTTGGGCAGAAGAGCAACTGCTAACCCTGACCTTGACAAGTAATTTATCATGACATGAGGCCACCTATTTCACAATAAGTATTTCATGGGGTTCCATTTAGATAACTCTAATTTGGCCACTTGATGTGAAGAGCTGACTCACTAGAAAAGACCCTGATGCTGGGCGAGATTGAGGGTAGGAGGAGAAGGGGACAACAGATAATGAGATAGTTGGATAGTATCACTGACTCAGTGCACATGAGTTTGAGCAGACTCAAGAAGCTTGTGAAGGACAGAGAAGCCTGACGTGCTGCAGTCCATGGGGTCACAAAGAGTTGGACATGACTTAGTGACTGAACAACAACATTTAAGAAATCTTCCCTTTGAATGAACAATAAACAACTTTTCTAAATGTTTTTGTTCATTGGAGCTAGAAATAAAATCTTTTCTTCAGGATCTCTTTTATGCTTTGAAAAACCACATTCATGCTCAATTCGAAGCTTTTCTCAGTATGTTTTGAAATTAAACATCTCTAGTTCCTTCTTCATGACAAATTCCAAAATGCTACATGCCCACTTGCTTTATGATTCAAAGCTCCTTTCAAATACAGCAGTATTTTAGTTGTGCTATCAGAAGCCCAATATCAGTGCCTTTGTTTCCCTGCCTCTGGGCTTTTCAATGCTTTCAGCATGCTATATTTAGTTATTGTTTTCACTTGGTTTTGTTATGCTTTCTTTTTGTTTTTCTGAGCCATGCCTCCTTTTGATCCTTATTAAGTTGAATATGTAGAGAAATGTTGTTAAAAAAAATTACATGTGTGCATATTTGGGAATCATCTCAAAACAATGTGACTCACCTTGAGGGTCCTGTCTAGTCATTTAAGATCTTTGAAAAAGGCAGTTCCAGTGACAGAGCTTTGGTTCCTCCCACTCTTCCACCTTTTTCCTCCTCTTCTTCTTTCTAGGCTATAATTTCATAATTTATTGAAGGTGTATTGTCTGTGGGGCTGAATAGTTGCCCTACATTATCTTATTTAATCCTCACAACCAATAGACATGTTAGTTACAGTTTCCCGCTGTGCAAACCAAGAGGTGGGTATACAGAGAGATGATCATTTTTCCCAGCCCCGGGGTGTTTGACACTAAAGATCATGTACTTCACCAGGTAGAAAGTTGTAGACTAGCAACTTTTGGGCACACACTTTGTAAACCGTTGTGCATTTAGCTTTCTGCACTTTCTTAGCCCACATCTTTCTACTATATTCATAGTGATTTTATGAATGACTTTGCCAAAGCCTTAGTGACTTTCTAATACACTGTCTTGAGGGTCAAGTTACTAAATACTCTTCACATCTCAAACCTCAACAAAAATAACTATAACCACAAAAAATTTTAAAAAGATCCTCAACCACAGAATTCAGTCCTGTTCGAAAATGAAACCAAAAGAAAGAGCAAAAATAACACAGTACTTATTAGGGCAAATTAAGGCTTAAGACAAACCTGAGTTTGGTGCCCTCAGTAAGTTTTAACATTTCTGAGATTTATTTGCTTTATAAAAATTATGTTCAAATATCTGCAAAGCTCTGAACAATGCAATGCCTGAATGGTTATTATTAAAAATAAATAAAAGTCAGCATATAATAGATGACTCAAGCATGCTAGGAAAGTAGCAGTCTACATAGGCTACTCTATGCAGTTCTTGTGTGTGCTAAGTTGCTTCAGTCATGTCCAAATCTTTGTGACCCTGTGGACCATAGCCCACCAACCTCCTCTGTCCATGGGATTCTCCAGGCAAGCATACTGGAGTGTGTTGCCATTTCCTACTTCAGAGTATCTTTGGACCTAGGGATCAAACCCATATCTCTTATATCTCCTGTATTGGCAGGCTGATTCTTTACCACTAGCACCACCTGGCATTAAATCCTCCCAAATTTACTGGGCTAACACTGCACAAGTTTATGTCTGACTAACCTTGTGCCTAAGGTGAGTTGGTAGGGGGCTTTTAGTCTTGACCATCCCTGAAAATTCCACCAGATCAGGAGCTCTTTCTATATGCTTGTTCAATGACTTACATAGGGAAAAAAAAAAAAAAGTTATGCACAACCATGTGACAGATTTTAAGGTTTCCACATGATGCAAGTATTGTACTTACATTCATTGGCCATTCAAATCAACCTTATGTGGCTTGTTTGATTTCCTAAATTTACTACAAAATCCCTAAAAGGAGGAAGAATACTTGTTAAACCATGTATTAGGTGTTTCCAAAAGATAAATAAACAATGGATGTGTATGTGTATATTTATATATACATATATTTGGGCTTCCCAGGTGGTGCTAGTAGTCAAGAATCTGCCTGCCAATGAAGGAAATGCAAGAGACATGAGTTCAATCCCTGGTTTGGGAATATCTCCTGGAGAAGAAAATGGCAACCCACTCGAATATTCTTGCTTGCAGAATTTCATGGACAAAGGAGCCTGGTAGGCTACAGTCCCTGAGATCACAAAGAGTCAGTCATGATTGAGCAACTAACATTTTCATACACACACATACAGATATACATATGTGTTATATATATGATATGTTATATAAAGAGGTTCATTATTAGATGTAATGGTTCACATGATTATGGAGTCAGAGAAGTCCAGATCCAGGGGAGCTGATGGTCTAGTTCCAGTCAAGTCAGAAGGCAGAAAAAAGTCAGTAATACAGCTCAAGGAGGATCTGGCAGAA
Organism: Bos grunniens; assembly: GCF_055505025.1. Lineage (NCBI taxonomy): Eukaryota > Metazoa > Chordata > Mammalia > Artiodactyla > Bovidae > Bos > Bos grunniens. The sequence goes on along the minus strand of NC_141184.1, from coordinate 18,600,301 downwards.
CATCCACACTGATGCATCCAGAAATAACATTTAAGTCATTTTCAGGGCACCTTGACTAGGTCAAATTGAATCATAAATTTAGCCATCACAAACCAGGACTCCAAAATTATCTGGACAACACAATGCTTTCAGATAAACAGTTAAAGGAATGGTGTTATAGTCTATTTTAAAAGTTTTTTTTAAAGGAGTAAAGTCTCCCCTTCATTTTATGGTTAGGAAGGTACTTGAAAGTAAATAAATCTCTGACTCTCATGTTTTAATCTCATGGTAGAAAATCCCAAATTCCACCAATTTCTTATTTTCATTTGCAGTCACAATTCTTCCCTCTACACACTCCACATTCCCATCCACATATGTGTCTAACACACTTCAGAAATGGTATTCACACAGCTGATTCTGCAGCCATCTGTTTTACTGAAAATCCTTTTCAATTTCATATAATTTCTGAGAATTGTGTTGTTCTTGTATGAGGAATCTTTTCCTTTATGTAGTGCCATTCTAGGATCAAAGGGTTTTAAAATGAATATACATAAAATTTTATGCTGCACTGATGTTTATATTTTCATTAGAATGACACCTAATCATTATGAAGAGCTCAGAATTCCAAAGTCAATATTTTAGATGTACCTTCACAGAAAGTCGTGTCTACAAGCCAAGGACAACCTACATGACAACACTTCAGTTGCACAAGCATTATTAATAGTAATGTGATAGATTAGTCTGTATGTGAACTGAAATACTCATAAACGTGGCAAAATATAAAGTATCTGATTGCCAGTAGAAATTGTCATATTGCAAAAAAACATTTTTTGTGACTTTTGATATTCCATCTTTCTAAAATAAGGGATTTAACTCTTCAAATTGGATAGAAAAAATAAAAGAACACTATAGCAACATTATGAATAAACAATGCTAAAATCAAAGTGTTGAAGTCATTTCATTCCAAAGAGAGAGATACTGATAGTATAGATTTCAGACAGTTGGCTTTCTTCCTGGGGAGCCATTCTTGCCATCTCATTTGAGTCTCCCAAATCTATTTTGCAATGGGCTGGATATTTTGGTAGAGCTAGACCCAGTGGTTATGTCTGAGTTTGGTTGATCAGAAATGCACCTGTTCTTCAAATTTTTCAATATTTTCTGAGAGCTGTGGTCCACAATACAAAGATATTTCAGATAACAAAGTTTTAGAGATTGCCTAGCTTAACCTCAACCATCAACTTTGTAGAAGCGGAAACACTTTTTCAGAAAGAGACGGATGCAGAGTTGTGTCACTAACAGAAATATCATTAATCGCTTCCTCTTTCTGAATTTGTTACTGAACACACATTGAATGTAAAATGAAGGCTGCTTTGGAGCTGAGTAAAGGTGACAGGTTTGTTCTCCAAGACCTTGTGCAAGGAAAATATCAAGAGAAAATGTCATTTGTGCTCTTTTTCCTTCCAACCTCTCAACCTTGGTACTTTCTAGACATCTAAATTTATTTAATACATCGCAGCATACTGATACCACAAAATGAAGAGACAACCAAAGAATGATTTAGGAAACTCTGACTCTTTTACAGATTTACCACTAATGTGTTATATGACCCAGATAAAGTAATGCATTTCTCTTCTATGCATAAGATAAAGGTGTTATATAATTTTAAAAAAAAATCTTTTGAAAGATGGAAGTCTTTTAAGATTCTGGTGAAATGAAAGAAACCATTTTTCTGAGAAAAGAACATCACTGAAGTCTTGTATTTCAAAGTAGATTGTCAAATTTAATAATCTAATTCCCTCAGAGGGTGCAGTTTTAGTCTCTGACCTAAAATGAACTATGTATAGCTGTAAATGTATAGTGTGGAACAAACCAGATCATTTAAATATTTATTGACAGTACAGCAAATGGCACATTCAATAAAGGTAATAAGACAGCAAAGTGATCAGATTGGAAGTCACACACACCTAGGTTCAAATACTGACTTGGGAACTTGTTGATAAGAAACCAAAGTTTGGAGAGTTTATATGTACTATTTGCACATGGCTGGATTGGGGTAGAAGTGGGTATTTACATATGTAAGCAAATGTAACACTCAACATAAACAGATTTGTTAACTAGAAGATTAGGATATGGATGTTTTGAAAATAAAGGTAAAGTGAAAGTGTTCGTCTCTCAGTCATGTCCGACTCCTTGCGACCCCATGGACTGTAGCCTGCCAGGCTCCTCTGTCCATGGATTTCTCCAGGCAAGAATACTGGAGTGGGTTGCCATTCCCTTTTCCAGGGGATCTTCCCAACCCTGGGATAGAACTCGGGTCTCCCATATGACAGGCAGATTCTTTACTGTCTGAGCCACCAGTGAAGCCCAACATTTAGGAAAGGTCATTATTCTGTTCATCACACTCACTATTCCCTTGTTCTCTGCTTGTTAGAATTCTCTATCCTCTCTTTAGGGCTAGTATTGTCCCTACCTCCTCTGCAAAACCTATGTTGTCCATTCTTTCTGAAAAAGACAATAGAACCTCTTGTCCAAATCATTCATTGAGTTCTTCTTTCCTGACTTTTGTTTTTATGTATATGTCTAAAGCCATTTGACTTACTAGGTTTCCTTAAGTACTACATTCACATTTCCTTTCCTTAAAGATCCAAAAGTAAGGATTTTCTTTAAAGAAAAAAAAAAAAAATGATGGTGGGAGAGGAGGGGCTCATATTCCCAGTTTAGCACTCAGGGAAATGGCTTCCATTATGTGGATTGATGGGTTGGCCTTGCCCTGTCTTTCTTTCCGACTCTCAATAACATCCACCCACCCTCCCCACACATCATCTTGCCTTCCCACAGATGTTGATCACTCTATTCACTTGGCAGTGTACTCTTGCCTGGAAAATCCCATGGACAGAGGAGCCTGGTGGTCTGCAGTCCATGGGGTCGCTAAGAGTCAGACACGACTGAGTGGCTTCACTTTCACTTTTCACTTTCATGCATTGGAGAAGGAAATGGCAACCCACTCCAGTGTTCTTGCCTGGAGAATCCCAGGGATGGGGGAGCCTGGTGGGCTGCCATCTATGGGGTTGCACAGAGTCAGACACGACTGAAGCGACTTAGTAGCAGCAGCAGCAGCAGCAGCAGATGAGCCCTACCTGTCTAATTTTTTGGTGGAAAGTGAATTCACTCCATCTCTCTTCTATGGTATCTAAAAATATACTTCCCTAACTCATCCTTCAGTGTCACTTGCTTCTGTGCAAAGATAGTTGTGAATAGTGGAATATGAAATATTTTCTGCCTTAAATAATTACCCTAATCTTATTTCTCTACAAATATCAAATACAGGTTAAAGAGACTTGTTGCTCTAGGGTTTTTTCATTGTTTTGTTTTGGTTTTAAAAAGCAGAGGTGTTTATGCATCAGTATCTTGGATTTCCTCTACAGTCAGTGTCACTACTTGACTTTCTAATTAAAGAAAATAGAAACAAGAGCAAAGGGATCAGCAGGGGTGAAACTGAGGTCTCAGTTTATGAGGTGTAAGTGAGGTCGTTAGCCAACTCCCTAGTGCTCTCAGAAATTGCATGAGATCACTGGGGAATTCTTACTTCTTTGTTACCTGCCACTTTAGATTTGCCAATCTGTTATGCCTGACACCATACCTAGAGATCTGTGATGAAAGAGTCTCTTCTAAAGCTTGTTAATACACAAGCATTTTAAACCGTTAGTTTTCCAAATCCTTCTTTTCTTCTTGTTATAAGTAAGTAATCTTTCTGGTCATTGTCTTCCTAGTAATTCAACTGTAGTGAACTTTATTTTATAGATAAAATTAAGTCCAACGTAAACCAGAATGAATAAAGGTCAGAGCAGCTTACAAATTCCAGAACTATTTAATCTATAAATATTCTTTGAGCAAACTCAGGCAGTTCAAACACAGGTAACAATGATGATTTAGTTGAGGCCCCTTCTTTATTCTCGTGGGCTTCTGTGACTCTTAGAGTAATTAAAGGAAATATACATAGGCACTCATGTCCACTGTATTAAGGAGATAGAGGTTCCCAATGTCAGGTGTGAAATTTTCCATTCAAATAATTCTTCACACTGCTAGCAATATTTCTTCTGACAGAGAGAACATGATTATATTACATTAGCCTTGTCATTTCACAATTTTTATACAACCTTCTTATAACTACTTTTCTAAGTGTCTATGTAGCTGTAAGCTGATTCAGTGTTCAGGTTGTCTTGAACACTTAATAGAGTCCATTTCCTAGTCCCTAATATTATTCAGCTTTCATTGGGATATGAAAAACTATCTCCATCTCTTCTATTGACCAGTAACATCACGGTACATCTGTATTCCTTGTAGCCTTAACTGATATCCATTAAGTACAAGTTTGTATTAATACAATGTAAGTCAACTTTTCTTTTTTCCTATTGATCCAGGACTTCTTTCCACCTTCCTCACAATGTAACATGGCTTAATATACCAGCTTCTCTTTTAATTTACTAAAGTATTGATTTTCTCTTGATCCTAAAGAAAATATTTATTGGGGATACAAAAAAAACTCTATGGCAATCAAATGTATGTATCTTATGATCATGCTTCTGTTTTCACAGATCTCATTACATTCTTGTCCAAAAGCTTTTATGAAGATAGCCTTAGGGTAAACACAGTACATGGAAGTTAGACTTTTGTTCTCTGAGTGTGACACATACTGAGATCGCCTACCTCTCAGAAGGCTTGCTATGGAGTGGATTTAGCTGACAGTCTCCAGCTATTCAGTTCAGTTCAATTCAGTCACTCAGTCATGTCCGACTCTTTGTGACCCCATGAATCGCAGCGCGCCAGGCCTCCCTGTCCATCACCAACTCCCGGAGTTCACTCAGACTCACGTCCATCGAGTCAGTGATGCCATCCAGCCATCTCATCCTCTGTCGTCCCCTTCTCCTCCTGCCCCCAATCCCTCCCAGCATCAGAGTCTTTTCCAATGAGTCAACTCTTCGCATGAGGTGGCCAAAGTACTGGAGTTTCAGCTTTAGCATCATTCCTTCCAAAAAAATCCCAGGTCTGATCTCCTTCAGAATGGACTGGTTGGATCTCCTTGCAGTCCAAGGGACACTCAAGAGTCTTCTCCAACACCACAGTTCAAAAGCATCAATTCTTCGGTGCTCAGCCTTCTTCACAGTCCAACTCTCACGTCCATACATGGCCATAGGAAAAACCATAGCCTTGACTAGACGGACCTTTGTTGGCTATTATTATAAACTAAATGGTGTGCTTCATTTTTTGAACTATCATACCCTCCTTGGTTGGCCCTTAACCAATGGCAGAGTATGGATGTGAGACAGGAGCCTAGTCATTTCTACCCAACAGAGGAATTCTTTAATTGCCAGTCATTGTCTGGCACCTCCTGTTAGACTGGAAAAGTCTTTCACCCAGAGCTTTGTCACGGTCCCTATTATGTAATGGCTTGTAAAGTCAGATGATAAATAGAGATCTTAAATAAAAAAGCAAAAATTAAAAAAAATTGTTTTTAAAAACATATCTTTATATATTTATAGGACCACATATATTCTTACCAAAAAAAATCTATCAGAGTGGAAAAAATAAAAAATGTTATTCATTCTTTGTTTTTATTTCATTGAAGCATTCAGTTAGAAATGTATTAAAAAGTGTTAAGAAGACAGAACAAATGTGCACTTTTTATTTTGGTGTTTATTTTATTTTTAACATTATGTCCTGCTTTTTAAGTTTTTTAATTTATTTTTTACATTCAATTTTTTTGACTACACCCCATAGCATGCTGTATCTTAGTTCCTCACCCAGGGATCAAACTTGAGATCCGTGCAGTGGAAATGTGGAATTTTAACCACTGGACTATCAGGGAAGTCCCAAAATTATGTACCTCTTTGCACAATGATTAAAAATTCACGTAAAGATATAGGTGGAACACACACACACACATCATCATCATCATCATGATCATCTCCATTTGGAATTTTAAAAATTTACTTATCTTTCAATTAAAGGATAATTGCTTTACAGAATTTTGTTATTTTCTGTCAAACATCAACATGAATCAGCCATAGGTACACTCATATCCCCTCCCTCTCGAAACTCCCTCCCATCTCCCTCCCCATCCCACCCTTCTAGATTGTCACAGAGCCCCTGTTTTCGTTCCCTGAGTCAAACAGCAAATTCCCATTAGGTATCTATTTTACATAGGGTATTGTAAATTTCCATGTTACTCTATGTTGGAATTTTTAAAGAGTTTCAAAACTGATATATTTTATGAATGACTCACACTAGTGATTTATCTTTAAAATGACATCATTATAAAGCCTCATTTTAAAGAAGCTGTGGAAGTTGATAAGCTCTATGACTCATTCTCAGAAGTAGCATTTCCATCCCTTTGTTGCACTTGGTGCAGTGTAATACATGGGACTATGAAGATGATGGATTTTGCTCCTGTGATCTGGTTATGTTATGAAACGTGGCTGACCTTAAGGTGGGGAGATAATGCAGGTGGACCTGACCGAATTACATAAGCCCTTTAAAATAAAGACTTTTTTGAGCCGGGAACAGAAGACAAAGTCATAGATTTGAAGCAAGAGAAGGATTCAGTGTGCTGTTACTGTCCTGAAGATGGAGAGGGGCATGTGGCAGAAGGTGTAGGCAGCTTCTAGGAAGGCAAAATAGCTCCCAGCTGACCGGCATCGAGGAAAAAGAGATTTCAATTCTCTAACTGCACAGAACTAAATTCTGATACAACCAGAATGAACTTGGGAGCAATTTTCCCCCAGGGGTTCCATATGTGAACTCATACCATCAGACACCTTGATTTCAGTCTTGTGATGCTTTCAGTAGAGAACTATCAGGCCACAAATGTGATTCTTTATCTACATAACTGTGTTGTTTTATAGCCCTAAGTTGTGGTTCCTTGTTACCTAGCAATAGAAACTAACAGTCATATTCTTTCATGGTTTGGAAATGATACACTTAGAAAACCTATTCTTCTTGAACTCTCCAGAAAATAAACTATAAAATTCATATTCTGTTTCAGAGAAAAGTAATTTTAAAAGTTAGTCATTAATCATTTTTCAACAAATAATTAGCACTGAAAATCTCATACACATGTGGAACCTTCTTGTTTTAAGTAAGCATCAAAGCAAAACTTCAATCATTTTGCTGTAATCTTTGAAATTTGAACATAAATGAAAAAGCAAGACCTTAGATATAGGAACACTTCTGGTAGGATGGCCAAGCATCTTATATGATCTAATGAGAATGTTACAAAGGAATGAGATTAATTAGTGGCATTATAAAAAATGTACAGTTATCTACGTAGACATAGGATAACATTTCTGATCCTGCTTCTTTTAAAGGTAGGCACTTCTGTACACATTTATCTGCCCCTCACCACTAAGGTTCTCTTAGCAATAATCACCTCCCATGAAGGGTACCAATATAAACTGATACAACCTATTGTTTATACAGCATTTTTTTTCCCCTTCAGACAAATCTACACTATTAGTGATGCTTGAGGTGTTGAAAAGTTATTGGTGAGAGGTTTGGGATTTCAAGATATAATCCACAAACCATACAAATTAGTGTCATATGTGAATGAAACAAATGACTATTATTTGGATCCAAAATATGATTTTTTGAAAAGAATGTTACAGGAAAATAAGAGCTTCTTCACTTAAATTTAAACTGATACATTTATTCCATTATTGAAACACCAAAAAGATCTCTTGTTTAGAAGTTTACAACTCACTCTCAGCTGTAGAACTATTGTTATTCTTGACTGGACATTGAACTGACCATTCAGATTCTTTAAATATAAATATTTAAGATCATTTTAAATTAGTCAAAGTTGTAGATATATGAAGTTAATAGTAAAACTACTTTCTGAGTTACATACATATATATTCGATTAACTCAAATTATAAAATAGTGGAAAGGGTGCATGGAATTTCTAGGTTACCTCTATTAATTTAAATATTCTATTGTCTATGTAATGTTTCTGGAAAAGCTAAATGGTCTTCTAATAACAGAGTTGAAGGATTATTCCCCAGAAATAAAAGACATGTATATTACCCTCTTAATTTATTGGTGGAGAAGGCAATGGCAAGCCACTCCAGTACTCTTGCCTGGAAAATCCCATGGATGGAGGAGCCTGGTAGGCTGCAGTCCATGAGGTCACTAAGAGTCAGACATGACTGAGTGACTTCACTTTCACTTTTCACTTTCATGCATTGAAGAAGGAAATGGCAACCCACTCCAGTGTTTTTGCCTAGAGAATCCCAGGGACAGGGGGGCCTTGTGGGTTGCCATCTATGGGGTCCCACAGAGTCGGACACAACTGAAGTGACTTAACAGCAGCAGCAGCAATTTATTGGTATTAAGTTTTCACTAGGCTTAGTAAATATATATGTGTGTGTGTGTGTGTGTGTATATATGTATATATATATATATATATATATATGGGATTCCCTGATGGCTCAGATGGTAAAGAATCTACCTGCAATGCAGGAGACCCAGGTTCAATCCCTGAATTGGGAAGATCCCCTGGAGAAGGGCTTGGCAACCCACTCCAGTATTCTTGCCTGGAGAATTTCATGGACTGAGGAGACTGACAGGCTACAGTCCATGGAGTCACAAAGAGTTGGACACAATGAGCCACTAACACACACACACACACACACACACACACACATGACTTGTATAAAATAAATTAAGGTTTTAAAAATTGTTTGTTTATTACAGCATCTCAAAATACTTCTAGGTAGACCAAGCAATGTTAACTAGTAATTATTAACATTTGAAATAGATGTCTATTAGTTATACAAATATTTGACAAAATAAGAGTACACCATTATTAATCCAGCTGTCCCCAAAAGGAGAAAGCAAGTTTAATTATATAATTTACATATTTCTTGATGCTTAGCAACCCTATCTTAAGTCAGGATGGTCCACTGAGTTTTCTTTCAAGACAATAACATGAAAATTAAAAGTGACATTGTAAGTTATAAAAGTTAAGTCGAATTCCCACATGACAGGGAAATTGAGTTATGTAATGGAGTCCAGCAGCCAAGGTCAAATCTGTTTCACCACAACTATGCCACATTGCCAGAAATAACTTTCTTCATTTTACAGAGCTTCCATCCTCCTGTATAAACTAGAGGAATTGGTATCTGCTTCACTAGAGCCAATCAATTATAATATAGGTGAAGTCATCCAAGTCATCCAGCACCAGATGTGACATGTAAAATTTCTCAATAAATGCTAAATTTCCCACTGATCTTTATTTTTCATTAAACATTTCTTTTTCATTAAATGTACTTGAAACATTCAACCCTTCATCAAGATGTATTCAAGTTACCAGATTACATGTGTATGTGTAATAGTGTAGTTTAATCACATTTGTTTCTCATTCTATATTACATATTAATCCAAAAATCTACCAAGTGAACATTAGGAAGTTATTTTCATACTTAAAAGTATTATTTAAACATACATAAAAATATATGTGGGTGCTTAGTTGCTCGGTTGTGTCCTACTGTTTGCGGCCCCATGGACTGGAGCCTGCTAGGCTCCTCTGTCCATGGGGATTCTCCAGGCAAGAATAGTGGAGTGGGTTGTCATGCCCTCCTCCAGGAGATCTTCCTAACCGAGGGATCTGGCCCAGGTCTCCCACATTGCAGGCAGATGGTTTACTATCTAAGCTACAAGGGAATCTTCATTTATAAGGCTTCCAAGGTGGCACTAGTGGTAAAGGACCCACGTGCCAGTGCAACAGAAGGAAGAGATGCACACTCGATCCCTGGGTGGGGAAGATTCCCTGGAGTAGGGAATGACTACCCACTCCAGTATTCTTGCCTGGAGAATCCCATGGATAGAGAAATCTGGCAGGCTACAGTTCATTGGGTCTCAAAGAACGGAACACGACTGACGTGGCTTAGCATGCATTCATTTATAAACACAACTGGTGATAATTAGCATTATTTTCCGTAGAGAAAATTTTGTTTTGTTGATTCTTATGTTTAGGACCAATTTCTATTACGTACAGCTAATTTTTTTTTTTTTTTTTGGTTAGAACTTTCTTTTTATTTTCAATGTCGACCTGGCTTTTACTTTTTAAACATTTAAGTGTTTAAACATGTGTTTGTTTTTTACATAAATATAAGAAGAGTCCCAAGCTACAAAACACAGACATTTATATATTGCTGCCTCATTGAAAGCTAGGACCACTATACTTATGTACATACAGTTTTAAATATTGTATATTATTGCTTAGGCTTTATGTTCAATAAATGTTCGCAGACAACAGTTTCTAGGCTTAGTTAATTTATTTCTAAACCACTCAGAAATTCTATAAGAAAGATACTATCAATTTTTCTTCAGATTTGAGAAAACTAAAGCTTAGGCTGTTAGTAGTTTGTCAGTGGTCACAGAGAAACCTAATTTGTAAAATTAGGATTTCACCAAAGATCAGATCTGCCAGATCACAAATTCTTCCTTCACATATTTTCATACAAGATTATCAGTATTCTCCTATTACAGGGAGGCACCATGTTCATATAATATTTTTCTTATAACAACCCTAGGTTACCACCATGAACCAAGAATATTAAATAACTTAAGAACGAATGGTGCACAAGTATACTTAATTTGTGTGTAAGAATATAAACCCCAGCATTTTTAGAATATTCTTTGACTTCCTTTTATGAAGGAAATGATTCAAAAATAAGGTTTGTTTCGGATAATTGGTGGATATTTATTAAGACATATTTCCTAGCACAATTTATTACTTTGGAAAAGGGACCAAGTAACAAATGGATGGCAATGGAAGAAACACAGCATGTGATGAAAGTTGTGGTATGAAAGAATTTGCTGAGTGCCTACCTTAGAAAACAAGCTTAGATGTTATAATTTTGAACTGCTACTAACAATGGGGAATGGCTGAACTGATTAAAAGAAAATGGGGCCTAGGACAAGGAAACTAATTAAGAAGGAATTACAGTAGTTAAAAATGACCTGGGCCTTCACTAGACACTGTTTTGTTGAAAAGTGAAAGTGTTAGTTGCTCAGTGGAGCCTGACTCTTTGCAGCTCCATGGACTGTAGCCCGCCAGACTCCTCTGTCCATGGGATTTTTTAGGCAAGAATGCTGGAGTGGTTGGCCATTTCCTCCTCCAGGGGATCTTCCTGATCCAGAGATCGAACTTGGGTCCCCTGCATTGCAAGTGAACTCTTTGCCATCTGAGCCACAAAGAAAAATCAGATTAAGAAATGTAAACTGGTCAGGTTTGGCCAAGGACTAAAATAAATGCTGTTTGCCTTGCTAGTTAACCAGATGATTAAACTGTGGTCATTTTTGCACCCACTAGTTTGAAAATTCATGAATCTATTTTATGTGTTTCTATCCATAGCCTCTAAATGGAAACAAGACCAATTAAGTATAAAAAAAGAATGGAGAAGTTGGAAACATTTTCAGACTGTCAATTATCTGGGTGTTTTTCTTAGGCTTCCCTTTGTATCATAGGAAAATGTATACACCTTACCTTAATTTATATGAATTCTCTGCATTTTTCAAATCTATGACATTCCACAAGTTAAGACGCAGTCTATATCTCTTTGACATAGCCATGTGGGAATATAGACCACAAACTAACACAGTATAATAAAATCTGTACTTTTATTTAGGACAGAAGGCAGAATTCTCCATTCAGGAAAGAAGGAATTTCCATCACACACTCAGTGTGTGAAGGGAGATTTTCACAAGCAAAGCCCTTTTGAGGTGGATCATTTTAGATAGAAAACTGAGCAGAGAGAAGAAGAATGTACAAAGGTGTGAAACAATAAATGTGGCCCAAGAAAAGCTGACGGGTTCAGAATCACTTGGGGGATAGAGGAAATTATTAGTGAATAAACCACAATATTAAAGACAATCAAGCTGAGTCATGATGTTAATATATCCTCATTAGCTTACAAAGCACTGTCTCCTATTAATGCTCAATGTCACTGTCTGAATTTGAATCCGACCCTAGAATAATTGCTTCTAAGTGTTCTTCATGGTTTAGCCTTACCATTTTTCAGCCTAAAAGAAAAATGAAAGTGTTAATCGCTCAGTCCTGGCCAAATCTTTGTGAACCCATGGACTATAGCCTACCAGACTCCTCTGTCCATGGAATTTCCCAGATAAGAATACTGGAGTGGCTTGCCATTCTCTTCTCCAGGAGATCTTCCTGACCAAGGGACTGAACCTGGATCTCTCACACTGCAGGCAGATTCTTAACCATCTGAGCCATCAGGGAAGTCCTTTTTCATTCTAATGCCCATCATACCAACAGGAAAAACCTTAAATTCACCACTATGTTTCAGACTCCCTCAGAGGCTCTCAATCACATTCTCAGTTGCTCAGTCCTGCCCGACTCTTTGTGACCCCATGGATGGTAGTGCACCAGGCTCCTCTGCCCATAGAATTTTTCAGGCAAGAATATATGAATGGGTTGCCATTTCCTACTCCAGGGGATCTTCCCCACCCAGGGATCGAACCCATGTCCCTTCCTTCTCCTGCACTGGCAAGCAGATTCTTCATCACTAGCACTACCTGGGAAGTCTTCAGTCACTTATAGGACACAAACCCTTTATTAGGGCAAATGAGAGGTTTTTTTTGTTTTTCTTTTCATCTGCTTATTGCCTCATCATGTCAACATAGAGAACAAAAATTTTAATTATTCCTGAAAACTTACATTCTCTAACTTTTTCATTTTCTTGCATACTCCATATTCATATTCCATTATACAAAGTCTATAAAATTTTCTCTTCCTTTGTCTAAACCCTGGTCACATGACCACCAGAAAAAAATTCATTTTTATGTTTCAAAACTTGCTTTGTGAACAGTTTCCTCACCTCTCCCTTTTTAAGCTCACCTTAGTTTTTTCAGGTTTCATAGGACATTTTACTCAACACTATTACAGCATCCTAGCTCACTTTTCTTATTATATATTTTATCTAGCACCCTACGTATGACTTAAATTCTTTAAGAGCAAGGATCCCTATTGTATTTCTTAGAATAAGGGCCTAGAAGAAGACTAAGCAAAATTGGGCTCTAAAGCAAGTTTTTGAGCACATAAATGAGTATGGAAAGAAATAGTAATGCATTTGAATTTTAACCTTTGGATATAGGTTAATCAAAATATTTTGGCAGAATGGTCATTTCATGATAAAATTAGGCTTTTATAAGTATAATTTTGTTTGCAACATGTGATGGAGGTTGTAAATTCATTTGTTTAACATTTAAACCTGGGTCCCCACCTTGTATGGTTTATCATGATTGGAAAACTAAAAACTGCATTTTCCAGATTCCATTATGAGTTCCAGTTGGAACATTAAACTTTCTAATCAGTGAACTAATGGGAGGTTGTGACAAATTGGGAGAAAAACAAAGTGTGTGGTTGTCTCAGATGAGGGACAGTATCATTCTGGAGTGGTTACTGTCATACTCATGTTAAAGTTACTCATTTGACAGCCCAATTCTGTGACAATTTTGAGAATGGAAGCTCAGCACAGTCTCTTGTTTTTAGTCCCATTAAAGATTCTTTGAATTATATGTACAGCTTCAGTTCAGTTCATTTCAGTCACTCAGTCATGTCCTACTCTTGGCGACCTCATGGACTATAACACACCAGACTTCCCTGTCCATCACCAACTCCTGGAGCTTGCCCAAACTCATGTCCATCAAGTCAGTGATGCCATCCAACCATCTCATCCTCTGTCGGCCCTTTCTCCTCCTGACTTCAATCTTTTCAGCATCAGGGTCTTTTCCCATGAATCAGTTCTTCACATCAGATGGCCAAAGTATTGGAGCTTCAGCTTCAACATCAGTCCTTCCAATAAATATTCGGGACTGTTTTCCTTTAGGATTGACTGGTTGAATCTCCTTGCTGTCCAAGGGGCTCTCAAGAGTCTTCTCCAACACCACAGTTCAAAAGCATCAATTCTTTGGCTCTCAGCTTTCTTTATGGTCCAACTCTCATATCCATACATGACTACTGGAGAAACCACAGCTTTGACTAGATGGACCTTTGTAAGCCAAGTAATTGTCACTGCTTTTTAATATGCTGTCTAGGGTGGTCATAACTTTTCTTCCAAGGAACAAGTCTTTTAATGTCATGGCTGCAGTCACCATCTGCAGTGATTTTGAAGCCCCCCCAAAAAAAGTCTGTCACTGTTTCCATTGTTTCCCTATCTATTTGCCATGAAGTGATGGGACCAGATGCCATGATCTTAGCTTTTTGAGTGGTGAGTTTTAAATGAGCTTTTGAAAAACTTTCCTCTTCTACTTTCATCAAGAGGCTCCTTAGTTCTTCACTTTCTGCCATAATGGTGGTGTCATCTGTGTAATAAGTCCCTTTCTTCTTTAATTAGTTATAATGGATTTATATTTCTCTAACTAAGAAATTTGGCCAAGGAACAACATAAACAATTAAATTAGATTGATAGAGAAACTATATGGTGCGTAGAGTTACTCACAGTTGAGATGCGATGAGCCGAGGGCTGTGGGTGTTAGACCATGATTAGAGAGACATCTTTGAAGTAGAGGTATGACTTACAGATTAACTGAAAGTGGAGAAAGGAAGTAAAAGAAGATGTTTGATTAGAATGATGTCATTTATAAAAAAAGTAATTCCAAGTGGGAGCAGATATTTGGGCAAAATGTACTTTGTTAGGAGGGGTGTGTTTTAAAGTTAAAAAATAGGGAATAATGTATAACAGATATTAATGATAGATTCTGTGGAAGAAAATGTGGTTATTTCCACAGAGGTTGAAAATGATCCTTTAGCTATCTGCTATAAATTTACTCTCTACGAACATTCCTACGTTGAAAACTCTATGAAAGTTGTTAAAAGGTAGCAATTTTCAATACCTGAGTAGAAATACAGACCATTGGAAAATGCAGCCAATTACATATGTATGGTAATTTTTTCCTTTCTAATTTCAAATTAGTCTTGCATAAAGTTCTCTTATATTACAAACTACATAAAATATATTAAATTATCCCTGGTATAAATCTTTGGAGCTCTTTTTTTAAATTCTTAATTTTTATCTTTTAACCTTTTTCTTTCAGGTTTCGTTTAAACTGTTATCAGTTCAGTTCAGTTCAGTTCAGTCTCTCAGTCATGTCCAACTCTTTGCAACCCCATGAATCACAGCACGCCAGGCCTCCCTGTACATCACCAACTCCAGGAGTTTACTCAAACTCATGTCCATAGAGTCAGTGATTCCATCCAGCCATCTCATCCACTGTCATCCCCTTCTCTTCCTGCCCCCAATCCCTCCCAGCATCAGGGTCTTTTCCAATGATTCAACTCTGCACATGAGGTGGCCAAAGTATTGGAGTTTCAGCTTTAGCATCAGTCCCTCCAATGCCCACCCAGGGCTGATCTCCTTTAGAATGGACTGGTTGGATCTCCTTGCAGTCCAAGGGACTCTCAAGAGTCTTCTCCAACACCACAGTTCAAAAGCATCAGTTTTTCAGTGCTCAACTTTCTTCACAGTCCAACTCTCACATCCATACATGACCACTAGAAAAACAATAGCCTTGACTGGACGGACTTTGGTGGCAAAGTAATGTCTCTGTTTTTGAATATGCTATCTAGGTTGGTCATAACTTTCCTTCCAAGGAGTAAACGTCTTTTAATTCATGGCTGCAATCACCATCTGCAGCGATTTTGGAGCCCAGAAAAATAAAGTCAGCCATTGTTTCCACTGTTTCGCCATCTATTTGCCATGAAGTGATGGGACCAGATGCCATGATCTTAGTTTTCTGAATGTTGAGCTTTAAGCCAACTTTTTCACTCTCCTCTTAAGCTTTCATCAAGAGGCTTTTTAGTTCCTCTTCCCTTTCTGCCATAAGCGTGGTGTCATCTGCATATCTGAGGTTATTGATATTTCTCCCAGCAATCTTGATTCCAGCTTGTCCTTCTTCCAGCCCAGTGTTTCTCATAAAGTACTCTGCATAGAAGTTAAATAATCAGGGTGACAATATACACGAACTCCTTTTCCTATTTGGAACCAGTCTGTTGTTCCATGTCCAGTTCTAACTGTTGCTTCCTGACCTGCATATAGGTTTCTCAAGAGGCAGATCAGGTGGTCTGGTATTCCCATCTCTTTCAGAATTTTCCACAGTTTATTATGATCCACACAGTCAAAGGCTTTGGCATACTCAATAAAGCATTAATAGATGTTTTTCTGGAATTCTCTTGCTTTTTTGATCCAGCGGATGTTGGCAATTTGATCTCTTGTTCCTCTGCCTTTTCTAAAACCAGCTGGAACATCTGGAAGTTCATGGTTCACGTATTGCTGAAGCCTGGCTTGGAGAATTTTGAGCATTACTTTGCTAGCATGAGAGATGAGTGCAATTGTGTGGTAATTTGAACATTCTTTGGCATTGCCTTTCTTTGAGATTGGAATGAAAACTGACCTTTTCCAGTCCTGTGGCCACTGCTGAGTTTTCCAAATTTTCTGGCCTAATGAGTACAGCACTTTCACAGCATCATCTTTCAGGATTTGAAATAGGTCAACTGGAATTCCATCACATCCACTAGCTTTGTTTGTAGTGATGCTTTCTAAAGCCCACTTGACTTCACATTCCAGGATGTCTGGTTCTAGGTCAGTGATCACACCGTTGTGATTATCTGGGTCATGAAGATCTTTTTTGTACAGTTCTTCTGTGTATTCTTGCCACCTCTTCTTAATGTCTTCTGCTTCTGTTGGGTCCATACCATTTCTGTCCTTTATCAAGCCCATCTTTGGATGAAATATTCTCTTGGTATCTTTAATTTTCTTGAAGAGATCTCTAGTCTTTCCCATTCTGTTGTTTTCCTCTATTCCTTTGCATTGATCCCTGAAGAAGACTTTCTTATATCTCCTTGCTATTCTTTGGAACTCTGCATTCAGATGCTTATACTTTTCTTTTCTCCTTTGGTTTTCTGTTCTCTTCTTTTCACAGCTATTTGTAAGGCCTCCTCAGACAGCCATTTTGCTTTTTTGCATTTCTTTTCCATGGGAATGGTCTTGATCCCTTTCTCCTGTACAATGTCATGAACCTCCGTCCAAAGTGCATAAGGTACTCTATCAGATCTAGGCCCTTAAATCTATTTTTCACTTCCACTGTATAATCATAAGGGATTTGATTTAGGTCATACCTGAATGGTGTAGTGGTTTTCCCTACTTTCTTCGATTTAAGTCTGAATTTGGCAATAAGATGTTCATGATCTGAGCCACAGTCAGCTCCCGGTCTTGTTTTTGCTGACTGTGTAGAAGTTCTGCATCTTTGGCTGCAAAAAATATAATCAATCTGATTTCGATGTTTACCATCTGGTGATGTCCATGTGTAGAGTCTTCTCTTGTGTTGTTGGAAGAGGGTGTTTGCTATGATCAGTGCATTCTCTTGGCAAAACTCTATTAGCCTTTGTCCTGCTTCATTGCATATTTGCCTGTTACTCCAAGTGTTTCTTGACTCCTACTTTTGCATTCCAGTCCCTTATAATGAAAAAGATATCTTTTTTTGGGTGTTAGTTCTAAAAGGTCTTTAGGTCTTCATAGAACCATTCAACTTCACCTTCTTCAGTGTTACTGGTTGGGGCATAGGCTTGGATTACTGTGATATTGAATAGTTTGCCTTGGAAACGAACAGAGATCATTCTGTCATTTTTGAGATTGCATCCAAATACTGAATTTTAGAATCTCTTGTTGACCATGATGGCTACTCCATTTCTTCTGAGGGATTCTTGCCCACAGTAGTAGATATAATTGTCATCTGAGTTAAATTCACCGATTCCAGTCCATTTTAGTTCGCTGATTCCTAGAATGTCTACATTCACTCTTGCCATCTCCTTTTTGACCACTTCCAATTTGCCTTGATTCATGGACCTGACAGTCCAGGTTCCTATGCAATATTGCTCTTTACAGCATCGGACCTTGCTTCTATCACCAGTCACATCTACAACTGGGTATTGTTTTTGCTTTGGCTCCATCCCTTCATTCTTTCTGGAATTGTTTCTCCACTGATCTCCAGTGGCATATTGGGCACCTACTGACCTGGGGAGTTCCTCTTTCAGTATCCTATCATTTTGCCTTTTCATACTGTTCATGGGGTTATAAATTGTTATAACTCTTTTCAAATGAACAATTAAAATTTCTTTTCAAATGAACAATTAAAATTTGTTTTTTAAAACAATTTTTAAAAATCCTTTAAAAAATTTCTTCCAACAGTTAGTTCCATATGATAAAATCAATTTAAGTGAAAAATTTAGAATGGGTGAGTTAGCTAATGGACCCTTTACAGTAAAGGTTAAAGGGGATCTATTTAAAATATGTGGAAAAGAAATATCTTTTGCTTCTGTCCTATTCTTATTGTCAGATCTTGTATATTTATTTAAAACCTTGATTAAATACTTTTAAAAATGTGCATCAGAGAGTCTCCTCAAGAACAGATGGTAATATAATTTATCTAAACACTGGAGTAGAAACAAAATCAGTTTTATCAGATTTTATAAATTTGATGAATTTCATAATCCTTATGCTGGCAAATTATCTCCCAGACTTATCTACTACTTTGTTATTATCATAAAATCATTCTACTAAAACTAGCACATGGAAAACATGTATTGTAGCAACAGAGAAACAAGTCCTTTGTAAATATGAACTCAAGGGAGTAGTCAATATTCAGCATGCTTTGTGGTGTTTAAGTTATTAAAATAGAGGATTTTCAGAGAAGCACAGATTACAGGTGAGTAATAGAGGAAGACATAAATAATAAAAATAAAATAATAGACACCTGGTGGTTACTCCTTTGCAAAATAGAGTTGCCCTTTATGTAATGTATCAAAAAATCAATTGCCTTGTAATATCCCTAAAAGAGTTGTTTTCTGGGGATAAAATCCCCTTAACTACACTATTTTTATCAGGCAAATGTTTATCAGCTACTTACTAAAAAAAAAAAAAAGAGTTTTCAAATGCCCATGAGTGATAGTTGATGTCACTCCACAATATTCTCATCCAATTAAAGTGTTTATAGAGATGGTATTATAACTACTCTATTATACATTACCATATGTCATCAGTTAAAAAGTATATAAACTCCATTCATTTAGGAGTCATCCCTCTATGTCATTTTTAAGCAAACATTCTTTAATTTTACTGTGCTTTGTGCTTCAAATGGCATTATCATTCTTATTTTATTGTCTCGATATAATCAGTACAATACTCATTCCTTGTTTAGTGATATTTTCTTGGTGCTGAATACCATGAAAATGCCAAGGCATTGTTCACCTCTTCAAGTTCATTACCGATGCCTTATCCTTAGATGACTCACTTAATGATCTTCTCTCTAAGATGCTGAAACTTTGTTTCTGCATGATCTGAATGTTCTAGTTCTTCATTTTCATTTTCTGAAAGAAAACTCTTGGTTCTTCTCACATTCAGTGTTTTATTAATTGTATCTATTATGTTATAGTATTGCTTTAGGAAACCTACTCTATAAAAAAAGTATGTATTATTAATATCCCTTTTTATTTTCTTAAGAACCCTCATACCCAAATATTAAAAATTGATTATAAGGCAAAATGTTTTATTTTATTTTATATACTTATATTCTGTATCATCCTACTCAAAAGCAAGGTTCAGTAAGGATAAATTCTCCAAGTGGCAAATGCTTTGCCTATTTATTCTACTTCAGACAGCAGAGTTTTATTTTAAAAAGTCATGCCATGGAGTCTAAAAGCTCTGTGTCTATTTCAGTTGGATATTGGGGCTTACTTCACTTATAAATATCCTTGAATTTCTACCTGTGTCATTTTGACATGGACCCAAAAGGATAAGCGTTTCTGTGAATAGACTTGGGGCTAGAATGCCTTCATTGGGTACTAAGGATCACATCTTACCAGTGCGACACTGGTAAGTTACTCAGTTACCCAATGCCTCAGTTGAAGCCACAACAAAGGATAATAATAGTTTCTTCCTTACCTTGTTGTTATGAAAATCAGATGTTAAATTTTCTAAATGTTTAGTAATATTCTGACACAGTAAACACACATAAGCATTACTTGTTAGTTAAGACTTTCTCTTTTTCTCTCTCTTCACCCCCTAAATCTTTTTCTCTCTCTCTTGACTTAGAATGAGTCCTTGTAGTCAAGATCTTCTTGAGGACATTGAACTGATATAGGGACTGAAGACCTGTACCTGTATTTACTAGATATCCTTTTATATAACTAACCCTAAAGGATAACATATGGAGCCCAGTTCCAGTTCACTAAGGAAAGTGATAATCCTTAACAGTGTATTTAAAAGTTTCTATCCACTGATATCCTGTTTTGTGTGTTAGTCGCTCAGTTGTGTCCGACTCTTTGTGATCCCAAGGACTATGGCCTCTCAGGCTCTTCTGTCCATGGGATTTTCCAGGCAAGGATACTGGAGTGGGTTGCCATTTCCTTCTCCAGTACTTGATATCCTATTCTGCTTTATTTTTCTTACTTACATTATAAGGTCTACTGAGAGATGCCCAATTCTTGCTTTAAGACTCAAGAAATTATACTTTGTTTTTGCTTATTCACTTTTTTCCAAACTGCATTTCTTAGCTGTGGTTTCTTTGCCAGTCTTTTTATATGGAAAGTACTGGTTCTTTCAAAATGTTGCACCAATTGCTAGCCACTGATGTGACACCTAGTTCTCTCTCTACAGTTTTCAGATGATTTTAAGATAATCTAATGACTCAAAACTATAAAAGATATGGAAAGTTTACTAATTATTGCTAAATGTAATGGACATTTTAATCTTTATATTGTGCAGATTTTCCCAATTTTAGGTTTTTTGTGACATTTTTTTCTTTCCACTAAAGAAATTTCATCTTTCAATAATTTTGCAAATGGTTTATTGAGACATTAGTCTAATATTATGCATAAAAATAGCATTTGTCTCAATGGAAAAAATAAAGGGAACAGCATATCAATCCAAAAATAGCAAAATTAACTGTTTTTATTGAATTGAATAGAATAGAGAATTTAGCAAGCTGGGAATATAAATACATGAATTTAAGGAAAAATATACCTCTTGTTTAACAAGAGCTAACTTTCTAAGGGAAAAGCATCCTAAAATATTTGAGAGTTTTTCAGTACATACTTAATCCTTCAAAAATAATGACATTGAGCACACAAATATTATTTGATATTGTAAGGATCTTTATTTAAAATTTAATTTTAAAAAATCTGTAAGTTCTTTCCCCAAAGAATTTTGAAAATTATTGATAATCTGGACAGTCTTGTATGATAATACCATTTAACTGAAAAAAGGACAGTGGGAAAGAGAATACCAAATAAAGGGCATTATTATTAAAATTTATATTTATGATTAAAATGAAAGTGTGATGAAAGTGAAAGCTGCACAGTTGTGTCCGACTCTGCAACTCCAAGGACTATCCTGTCCGTGGAATTTTCCAGGCCAGAATACTGGAGTGGGTTGCCATTTCCTACTCCAGGGGATCTTCCCAACCCAGGGATTGAATCTGGGCCTCTTGCATTGCAGGTGGATTCTTTATCCACTGAGCCACCAGGGAAGCCCTAGATTTATAATACATATAAGCTATTAATTACTGTCTTCTGTGTTGCAATTGGGTTTCCCTGGTGGCTCAGATGATAAAGAATCTGCCTGCAATGCAGGAGGCCCAGGTTCAATCCCTGGGTTGGGACGATCCCCTGGAGTAGGAAATGGCAACCCACTCCAGTTATTCTTGCCTAGGAAATCCCATGGACAGAGGAGCCTGGAGGGGTACAGTCCATGGGTTAGCAAATGAGTTGGACATGACTGAGTATCTAACACTCTCACTCACTCTTCATTTTCACTTTCACTTTCCAGTAGGCAATTCTAATATGAACTGGAAACTACATACAAACTACTAGCCACTGGGCCCTGGTCTTTAGAGGGAAATTTGTATTCAAGAAACCAGTAGAGCTTATCAGTTAATGCAGACTGTATCCCTGACTAGAGATTTACAAAAAGTCAAAGATAACACTAACACATACTTTCTGAAACAAAGGCAGGGTACAGTACTAGCTAGGTTCACTTAAAATGGGACAATGGAAATATGTCTCTACATCTTTTAATGTCTTAAACCAGCATTCTGAGTGACTGTAAATATAAGTAGTGTTGAGTTTTATTTGAAGTAAAGAATCTGTTTTCAGAAAACCTCAGTTAAACAGGGAGAGTTCAGTATCTTCTCTTTATACTTCTACCAGTTTTTGCCTCCACATTTCCATCTTCCCTTATTTAATAGCTTCCCTTCTTATCTGTGCTCTCTCCTTATGGAGTAAAGACCTCATTCACTTATAATTTCATTCAGTTTTACCAACTCCTTTGCTCTCTTGTCTTTTCACCACACCAAATAGGCAAAAGACCTACATATTGATTAGTAAAACTATCATTCTGTTGTTGAAATGAAAACTCATTATCTCCAATGAATACTGGAGATATTCAAAGAAGTAGTACCCTAATTTAACTCTAAATCCTCATTTTTCTTTGCCACACATGTAGGCACAATATCAACCTTTCTATCTTGTCCTATATCTAGAACCTCAGTTGTTGACCAGGCTTCTGTTTTGACTCATACGCTCTCTCACTACTCTGAGATGTCCTTCTTGTATGCTCTCGATGCTTAGTATATGTTCTTTGTACCATGGTGTATGCCCAATTACTCTGTCTTCTGCGAGATATGCCTGTTCTGTTTCTTGCTCGTTTGTCTAGTTCAGAGCACAGAATAAATCTTGAATCACCCTTTTATCAGTTTGGGATATCTAGGAACCTTGATCCAGGTAAACCATCTATTATGTCATGGCTAAATATGCATTATCTCCATCTCTGAACCAGAGTTTGTAACCAACACGAAGTGCAAGTCTATCATTCTGAGACATTCTTAGAAGTTCCATCAAAAGCTCTGGTTCATTCTTCTACTGTCCCCAGTTTACATGAGTCTGTGCTTATTCTTGTTGATGCTCTTCGTACAGAACACATTCCTTCTTTTCATCTTATCTCCAATTCTATAAAAGTCTAGAATTCCTCCCTTTACATTAGAAGAATATGTATACCTCCTGGGTCATTGAGGAATAATCTCTACATGAAAAGGAGACATCAGAACTCAGACAAGTTTATTTCCAGACAGAAAGATCAATAGTTGAATAGTTTACAGTCATCAAATACTTCTTTAGTTGGCTAGAAAGCAAATAATAAGATGCTTACATGCCTCTACCTGGCACACTGGTGCTCTTTCTAAATGGTGCTTACTCAGACTGAGACTCCAGCTGCCTGGATTCACACCACTACTTCTCCATAGCCACATCCATAACATTTTTAATCTTGTCTAGTGTTAGAGAAAAATGACTCCATAAGAAGACAGCTAAACCTTTCTTATGCTTAGTCTTTGACTTTTAAACTACACAAACAAATATTTGTATCTTTACTTTCTTATTACAGGAGTGAAAACTTAGACTGAGTTGTTTGCTTTGGAAGACTGGCTGTCTCATGCCCTTGTTACATAATCATCTCTCATCCACCCTTCATGTGTCAGCATAGTGTATCTTCTCTGGGATGATTTTCTCATTCCTCTCAGACTGGATTTGATGCCATTTCCTGGAGAGTTCTCATCTTGACTTTATCCCCATCATAGCAATACTTACCACGTTGCCAGTATTAAACCTCCACCATCTGTTTCTCTCTCTTCTCCAATACACCATAGATGGTATAGATGCAGAGACTATGGGTTTTCCTTCTTTCCATCCTAAAATTATAGGCAAGAGTTTGCAGAGAGCCTTCCCTTGTGAATATGTTGAAATGCAATTGAATATTCACAACTGGACTTGACTGACCTCATTAATTTGAAAGTGCGGTAGGGTTCTGCCTCTGTGGAATATTTAGAGAACATCCAGTTCTCTCAAAGTATCAGAAAACATTTTGTGAATATTCTGCCATTGGTATTTTTGTACATCCAGAGTGCAATACATTCTCTAAAATGGTACATGAAGCAGCAGGGTGACTGTTGAGTTAAATAAATAATCTAAAAATGTTTTGGATCACACCATAAACAACTTTCCTTACTGTTAACAGCATTTGAGGAAAGCACATCAAAAATATACTCGGCTGCATAAAACAAAGTGACAGTCTAATTTTAGTCTCAAAATATGGTTATAATAAGGAAGTTACAAAAGGAATTTTTGGTTCCCTTAAGATTTGGTATGTAAAAATACTTTGATAGGTGTAAATTTTAAGTATCTCTTTTGTACTCTGAGGCTTATTTGTAAGATCTGGGTAATTGTGTAAGATCTGTGTAATTTAAGGAAATGATGACTAGAAGTCTTAACTATTATTGATATGGATGGCACCTATAAACACATCATGATATTAAACATTCTAATACAAATATATAAAGATAGAGAATCAGATACCAAAAAGCATTACAAATAATTGTTCTTATCCCTAATGTCTGGACAAAAAAGAATCTAAAGACATTCTAAATTTGTTGGTCATCAATTTAATATGTTAAGCCCTATTATTAAGCTTCAATACATAACTTACCAGGGTCATAACTGCCAACTCATTAATATAAGTTGTCTTTAGAACTACAGAAACACTGTAGTGAATCCCTACAAATCAGTGAAACACTGTGACCTCGTTTAAGAAAGGAGCCCAATGAGATACAGGAATAGGAAGAGCATTCCCCATATTGAACCAGGGATTCCAGTGACTTATTCTACTGCATTTGAGCTGCACCCACATAGATTGCTTTTGAAATAGTAACAGTATTATAATTTCACAATTTACAAGTAAATTCATAATATATAATATACAATATATAATATACATGCTCATAAGTTAAGATCAGCATATGAAATTTGACAAGTTATTAAAGTTTTCCATTTTAATATCTATTTATAAAAATGACAGTAGTAGTAAATATTAATACATTTGAGCGTCATTATAAAATGTTATGGGCATAGAAAATTTTTAGAAATTCTCAAAAGCTATTTGGCATTTTAGCCCTTTCATTCAGATTGCTGTTGGTCAATCGCTAAGTCATATCTGACTTTGCTACTCCATGGACTGTAGCACACCAGATTTCCCTGTCATTTACGGTCTCCTGGAGTTTGCTCAGATTCAACTCATTCAGATAAGTGATATAAAATAAAAAACTGAATACTACAGAAGCAGTTCCAAATGACTATTATTTTCTAATTATATAAAACATTCACTTCATAAACAATCTTTATGGGAACAGTATCAACAGCATTGAGAATTAACGGTCATTTTGAAGAATGGAAACAAAACAACTAATATTATGTCAACATTCTTCAGACAGTAGGATGATCAATGGTGATTTTTCAGTTTTTTGTTGTTGTTGATTTTGTTGCCCCAAAATAATGTGTCATCTCCTTATAAAGCACTTCCAAACACACACACACACACATACACACACACACATATCACACAGCATAAACAGAAGAAGGTACAACTGACTGATAGTAGATCTTTGATCAGTTCAGTTCAGTTGTTTGGTCATGTCCGACTCCTTGGGACCCTGTGGAGTGCAGCATGCCAGGCTTCCATGTCCATCATCAACTTCTGGGGCTTGCTCAGACTCATGTCCATTGAGTTGGTGATGCCATTCAAACATTTCATCCTCTGTTTTCCCCTTCTCCTGCCTTCAATCTTTCCAAGCATCAGGGTCTTTTCCAATGAGTCAGTTCTTTGCTTCAGGTGACCAAAGTATTGGAGGTTCAGCTTCAGCATCAGTCCTTCCAATGAATATTCAGGACTAATTTCTGTAAGATGGATTGGTTGGATATCCTTACAGTCCAAGAGACTCTCAAGAGTCTTCTCCAACACCACAGTTCAAAAGTATCAATTCTTCTGCTCTCAAATTTTTTATGGTCCAATTATCACATCCATACATGACTACTGGAAAAACCATAGCATTGACTATACAGACTTATATTGACAAAATCCTGTTTCTGCTTTTAAACATGCTGTCTAGGTTTCTCATTTTCTTCCAAGGAGTAAACATCTTTTAATTTCATGGCTGCAGTCACCATCTGCAGTGAATTTGGAGCCCAAGAAAATAAAGTCTGTCACTGTTTCCATTGTTTCCCCATCTATTTACCGTGAAGTGGTAAGACCAGATGCCCTAATCATTGTTTTAGGAATGTTGAGATTTAAGCCAGCTTTTTCACTCTCTTCTTTCACTTTCACGAAGAGGATCTTTAGTTCCTCTTTGCTTTGTGCCATCAGAATGTTTCCATCTGCGTATCTGAGGTTATTGATATTTCTCCTGGTAATCTTTATTCCAGCTTGTTTCATCCAGCCTGGCATTTAGCGTGATGTACTCTGCATATAAGTTAAATAATCAGGGTGACAATATATAGCCTTGACGTACTCCTTTCCCAATTTGTAACCAGCCTGTTGTCCCATGTCCCATTCTAACTGTTGCTGCTTGGCCTGTATACAGGTTTCTCGGGAGGCAGGTCAGTGGTCTCTTTAAGAATTTTCCACAGTTTGTTGTGATCCACAAAGTCACAGGATTTAGTGTAGTCAAAAGCAGAAGTAGATGCTTTTTTGGAATGTTCTTGCGTTTTGTATGATCCACGGGATGTGGGCCTTTGATCTCTGGTTCCTCTGCCTTTTCTAAACCCAGCTTGAACATCTGGAAGTTCTTGGTTCACCTATTGTTGAAGCCTCACTTAGAGAATTTTGAGCATTACTTTGCTAACATGTGAGATGAATGCAATTGTGAGGTAGTTTGAATATTATTTGGCATTGCCTTTCTTTTGGATTGGAATGAAAACTGACATTTTCCAGTCCTGTGGCCACTGCTGAATTTTCCAAATTTGCTGGCATATTGAGTAGAACACTTTCACAGCATCATCTTTTAGGATTTTAAATAGCTCAGCTGGAATTTCATCACCTCCATTAGCTTTGTTCATAGTATGCTTCCTAAGGCCCACTTAACTCTACTCCAAGACATCTGGCTCTAGGCGAGTGATCACACCATCATGTTTACCTGCATCATGAAGATCTTTTTTGTATATTTCTTCTGTGTATTCTTGCCACCTCTTCTTAATATCTTTTCCTTCTGTTAGGTCCGTATTATTCCTATCCTTTATTGTGACCATCTTTGCATGAAATGTCCCCTTGGTATCTCTAATTTTCATGAAGAAGTCTCTAATCTTTCTCATTCTATTCTTTTCCTCTATTTCTTTGCACTGATCACTGAGGAAGGCTTTCTTATCTCTTCTTGCTATTCTTTGGAACTCTGCATTCAGATGGATATAGCCTTTCTTTTCTCCTTTGCCTTTCGCTTCTCTTTTTTTCTCAGCTATTTATAAGGCCTCCTCACACAGCCAATTTGCCTTTGTGCATTTCTTTTTCTCGGGGATAGTTTTGATCTACTCCTCCTGTATGGTTTTACAAACCTCTGTCCCTTCTTTAGGCACTCTGTCCATCAGATCTAACCAGTTGAATCTATTTGTCTCTTCCACTGTATAATCATAAAGGATTTGATTTAGGTCATACCTGAACGGTCTAGTGGTTTCCCCTACTTTCTTCAATTTACATCTGAATTTGGCAGCAAAGAGTTCATGATCTGAGCCAGAGACAGCTCCCATTCTTGTTTTTGCTGACTGTATAGAGCTTCTCCATCTTCGGCTATGAAGAATATAATCAATCTGAAATCAGAATTGATGTTTTTTAAGTCTCATGGTTAGTGTTTTTAAATAGCAGTTCTAATGACTTAATTTTAAATTTGCATTATCTCCAGATTGTTTTTTAAGACATCAATGTTTTATTTGACAGGGGGTACCTCCAGACTTCTAAGTAATTCAGAATGAATTCTTATCTGCATTGTATCTGTTTAGAAAAGGCAAGCCTTATCTTCTTAGATAAAAGGAATATGAATAACAGTAAAAATCCTTTTCAAATAATTTTTTCTACAAATATGGATGGTGCTGGAAACATTGAAATTTCAGTTAAGTGTTCAAACACTCTTAAACTTCACAGGAATTACAGATATTTTTCTCTTGGAGTGTAGCTTCAGTGACATAGACAAGAAATACAGTACTTAATATGGCACTTAATGTATGTTTTTAGGACTGTAGGATATTTCTTACAACTACCAGAAATAGTTAGTTGTCACTGTGACATTGTTTTAATTAAGTATTTACTCAAGTATTTTTATCTACTTTAATGCTACTCTGAGAGTTGTTAATAGATGCTCTTACAGGAGAAGACACAAATTAGAAGTTTAGAATTGATTTTAATTTCCCTGGGAAGCCTCTTGGTGTGTCCTCCAAGTAAAAGAATGAAGTAAATTCTTTTTACTTTGCCCATTATTCTGAGATCTAAATCGACACTACAGAGGGATTTTGTTATGTCATTACAAAGCAACAAAAATAATTAGCTTCAAGGAGGAGTGCTTTGCTGACAACCATGAAAATGATTAGGATAAGAACCTTACAAATGTGACTCTTCTGTTGTCATGCCCAATTTTGATCCCTCCTAGTTGAAACAAAACATTTACCTATGCTAACTGTAGTTTTGATATGTTTCCCTGCTTAGACTAGAATATCCTCTCCTACTGCTTTTCATAACAATATTTTCCTAATACTTCCTATGTCAAGTTTTCTTCGAAGTATTTTTGGATTCCATTATTTAGTACTAAGGGCTTCCCTGGTGGCTCAGGTGGTAAAGAATCTACCTGCAATGCAGGAGAGCCAGGTTTGAACCCTGGGTCTGAAAGATCCCTTGGAGAAGGGAATGGCTAGCCATGGTGTTACACTTGCCTGGAGAATTCCATGGACTGAGGAGCCCGCAGGGTACAGTTCTATGGGGGTTGCAAAGAGTCGGATATGACTGAGTAATTAACACTTTCACGTTTCACTTTTTCACTTCATCAGGGTAGTTATCAGTTCAATACAGTCGTTCAGCATCTCCGACTCTTTGTGACCCCACGGATTGCAGCACACCAGGCTTCCCTGTCTATCACCAACTCCCGAAGCTTGCACAGCTCATGTCCATGGAGTCGGTGATGCCATCCACCCATCTCATCCTCTGTCATCCCCTTCTCCTCCTGCTCTCAATCTTTCCCAACATCAGGGTCTTTTCCAGGGAATCAGTTCTTCTCATCAGGTGGTCAAAGTATTGGAGTTTCAGCTTCAACATCAGTCCTTCCAATGAACACCCAGGACTGATCTCCTTTAAGATGGACTGGTTGGATCTCCTTGCAGTCCAAGGGCTTCTCAAGAGCCTTCTCCAACACCACAGTTCAAAAGCATCAATTCTTTAGCTCTCAGCTTTCTTCATAGTCCAACTCTCACATCATACATGACTACTGGAAAAAACATCTTTGACTAGATGGACAGATCCTCTTTTCTGAAGGTATATCACTGAGACAGATTTTAATGTTTATGAAACAATTATAAATATTTACTTTCACTGTCCTAAGCACATTTTTGATTCTTAAATAATAACTAAATAATGGTACTTTATCTTAAATGTCAAGATAAGGACTTTCCTCTTCATTGTTAATGAGGTGAAAAAAAGTATCAGGCTTATATTTGAAAATAACTCATGGTTTGAAGCAGAGAAGGCAATGGCACCCCACTCCAGTACTCTTGCCTGGAAAATCCCATGGACGGAGGAGCCTGGCGGGCTACAGTCCATGGGGTCGCTAAGAGTCAGACACGACTGAGTGACTTCACTTTCACTTTTCACTTTCATGCATTGGAGAAGGAAATGGCAACCCACTCCAGTGTTCTTGCCTGGAGAATCCCAGGGACGGGGGAGCCTGGTGGGCTGCTGTCTATGGGGTCACACAGAGTCCGACACGAGTGAAACGACTTAGCAGCAGCAGCAGCAGCATGGTTTGAAGGGGATAACAGTCAGTATACAGAAGCCAGTTAAAAAGCCATTTCTGTAATTTAGAGGAGAGATAATGGTAAACAGGACAAAAAAGATCTCTGTTGAAATGGAAGGCAGTGAATGCAATAGAAATGATATCTGTGAGGAAAAATGCTAGTGTATGAGGATACACTTGATGTTTGGAGGAGGTGAAAAAAAGTGAAAATAAAAGTCGGCCAGTTGTGTCCGACTCTTTGTGACCCCATGGATTATACAGTCCATGGAATTCTCCAGGCCAGAATACTGGAATGGGTAGCCTTTCCCTTCTCCAGGGGATCTTCCCAACCCAGGTATCGAACCCAGGTCTCCCATACTTTGGGTGGATTCTTTAAAACGTGAGCCACAAGGGAAGCACAAGAATACTGGAGTGTATAGCCTATCCCTTCTCCAGCTGATTTTCCCAACCCAGAAATTGAACCACAGTCTCCTCCATTGCAGGCGGATTCTTTACCAACTGAGCTATTAGGGAAGCCAGGAAGGGGGTGAGATGAGGAAGAAATAAAAGGTGGTTCCTGAATCCTTGAAATGTGTGACTAGATCAATAATGGTATCTTCCATTAAAACAGGAGCATACAGGGAGAAGGCCAGATTTAGAGTATAAGGTGATTATTGTTTAGGTCTATAATACTCTTTTTGGTGTGTATATGTTTCCAACCTATGTGGTTAAATGGAGGATACAATCTGTTCGATTATTTATGTAAGTATGTTATATAACTTACATTTATGTAAGCATCTAAGGGTTCTGTGACACATCACCCAAGAAGAGGACAGAACAGTTCTCAGCCCAAAAAAATGTAAATATAACCATAATAAATTCATTAAATTAAAAAAAATAAATAACACAACTTTGAAAATGGGCTATTAAAAGCCACAGAAACAAAGAATAAGGAGCAAATATCAGCATTATCCATTCATAAAGAGGTCTGGCCAGGTGTTGCCATATTTTGAATAAAGATCAATTTATCTAATTGGATGCCATTGAGAGTTGGACTGTGAAGAAGGCTGAGCACTGAAGAATTGATGCTTTTGAACTGTGGTGTTGGAGAAGACTCTTGAGTGTCCCTTGGACTGCAAGGAGATCCAACCAGTCCATTCTGAAGGAGCTCAGCCCTGGGATTTCTTTGGAAGGAATGATGCTAAAGCTGAAACTCCAGTTCTTTGGCCACCTCATGCGAAGAGTTGACTCATTGGAAAAGACTCTGATGCTGGGAAGGATTGGGGGCAAGAGGAGAAGGGGACGACAGAGGATGAGATGGCTGGATGACATCACTGACTCGATGGACGTGAGTCTCAGTGAACTCTGGGGGTTGGTGATGGACAGGGAGGCCTGGCGTGCTGCGATTCATGGGGTCGCAAAGAGTCAGACACAACTGAGCAACTGATCTGATCTGATCTGAAGTATTTGAGTGATATTATTAATTTCTTTTCCTTCTTCTGGTCTCACAAAGCCATCATTACATTATAATTTGACTTTTTCATTTCTCAAAAGAGAGATGATACATTCATGTAAGGACTTGCTATTTGGGTCTTAAGCAGTGATAGTTCTGTTTATAGATGAACCCATCTCATTTCACACATCAGTCTTGTGAACTTGGTTAATGGCAGGTTGGTCTTGAGAAATTGACTTGTTCTTGGTTGATTACAGAATCAGATTTCTTTGTATGCAAATGAAGGGAGAAATTCTGGAATCCATATAATATACTGAAGTGTAGTCCTCCAGGATAGCTTATAACAGAAAAATATTCTATGACATTTACTTCTCTATAATAATGTCTCTCATTGGATGTGAGTTTTTTATTTCATTTTTTACACTTTCAAGTCTTCATTTAATGTATTATTATAAGTAAATTGTAGGTAGATATCATTTATTTTCCATAGCACCTAGCAAATTGCTCTAGACATATTGACTACTGAAAATACAGTAAAAATTTTAAATGTTTATATAATTTTATTGCTATGAAATTGAGCAGAGCATTATTTGCTTGGCAGCAGACTTTATATTTGATAAGTCCTATCCATTTACTTATTGAATTATCTTGTGCTGAAAATTAAAACCATGAGAGGTAAGATATTATTATAAACATGATATACTTTCAAGATTTTTCATTTTAACTGATATTGGCTAAAAATGAAAAGTTCCAAACTGTAGTTGAATGCTTTAGTGAAATAAACATTCATGGGAAGCATGGTTGTTATGTAGCCTCAAAGAACAGATTGCCCATAACATGCTCTGTTTGTGATGGGGTATTAAAGACCAGCTCTCATAATTTTTCACTCTACATTTATAGATTTGGTTCTGCTGACAGAATACTGGAAATGTAATTAAATGTTTAGCTTAATTAAAATGGAAAATAAAGCTTGTTCTCTGAAATTCAGTGTAACCTCCAAAGTGGCAAATGTGGTTATGTATCTCAAAGGCATGTACACTGGTTTTCTACATGTACATATTTTTCTAATAAGCAAATATAGTTATGCTTGTATATTGCACAGTTCTCAAAGCAAACTGGTGTTTTCATCACAGAAGATGTATACCCAAAATTCATATAAAGTTTAAAGTACTATTTAGATACTCAAATTAGTCAAATTTTGCTTATCAAGTTGATGGAACGTGGTATGGACTGCAAAACCCACAGAAGACATATCTACATTAGGGATAAGCCAAATTTATTTTTGAAATGGGCCAGATAGTAAATATTTTCAGCTTTCTGGGCCATATGGTCTCTGTCAAAACTGCTCTATTCTATTCTAAGAGGAAAGCAGCCAAAGACTGTAATCAAATGGCCATGTCTGTGTTTCAATATATCTTTATTTATCAATGCTGATATTTGAATTTTATATAGTCTCATTTCACTAAATATTCTTTATTTGATTTTTCTTAACCATTTAAAAACTTTAAATAAATATTAGTCTACACACCATGCAAAAGTATGTGAAAGTCTTAACTTGTCTTATAAGCCTTAGTTTGTAGACTAATAATCTACAAACACACCACTATTTCCACTTAGGTACTTCAATCCAAATATTCAATAAGCATCTTTGATCTCAGCTCCTGACATTTTTTGGCTTGCTTATTCTGATCTATTCACTTTAGTATTTCTTTTCATCTATGAACACGTACTTTATTGTTTCTCAATCTTGAGTCATGTTTAAAAATTCCTCCCACATTCAAAAGTTTTGTGGATATTTAGAGGTATTTTTATCAGCATTTTAATATGTTCAATTTTTTATAGAATCATATATTTATTCAACAAATTTGTCATGCACAGATCAGTTTAGTACTGATATACTGTATTCTCATGAAAAGAAATCTAAATCAGCACTCTGATTTTAAGTATTTACTCCTAGAAATAGTTGTTGATATATATCAGATGAGAATCAGGATTTTTGTTTTTCCCAAGTGGTTAGACAACTGACCCTTTTAATTAATTGAATGACCCTTATGACTTCCTAACTTTCAATGGCACCTGGCTATATAGTTAATTTCTATATCTTGTATATATTTCTCACATTGCTTTGGCTGCATTGAATCATTTACCTATATATAAACTATATTTAAAATTTACACTCAAAATGTATTTGTTTATAGGTCAATATGACATATTTTTCAAAACTGTCTTGGTACCTCCAGTGAATCAATCAAAATGAAACTGATATCATCTGTAGATTTAAAAAAAATTCCATTCAAAATTTGGTTGCAGTTGTATAAAGTTTTCAAAGTGTTTAACTGAGAATTGACATATTTAATTTTTCATCAAAAGTGTATATTTTATATCCTTTTAAATAATTTTAAATTTATTTTTATAAATGTGGCGTGCTTTGTTCTTAGTTGACTTTAAGCTATGAAATATTTTTGTTGAAATTTTGAAAGAAAATTGTTTAATGCATTTTATTTTATGTTTGTACTTAAATGTACAGTGTTCATGAAATTATTCATTAATGCAACAGATTTATCATGCATACAGCAGCGAAGTACTGTGTTCTTGGAGTATGTCTAAAACAACTCTATGGTTTTAAAGTCATGGTAATGATTAAAAAGAAAATTTTAAAAATTATTTTTCAATTATAAAATACTATGTCCTAATTGAGGAATATATAGAAACAGTGAAGTAGGAGAAGAGAAATTAAAAGTAAATGCATATTTCATCAATGTATTAACTCTTTTTGCTTCCAATGTTATTTTAATGGATATTTTAGTTGCTGTTAGTAGGGAAATTATAGATATTTTCATGGTTAAAAAATTCTGATAGCTCAAAATGTTTAGGATGAAAAGCTCTTCCTCCAAGTCCCACTCCCCAGAGACTTCCCTATTTTTAATTTTTCTAGTAAACAGATATCATTATATATTTTATATTCACAACTGAAAACATTTACCTGTCCTCTCCCCACTGCTAAGAGATAAGGGACTTAACACACTTAAACCACCTATTTCTTCCTTTAGATAAAGCTAGTCAGTGCTTTATATCTTAAAAAAATTAAATTTCCTCGATTTCCCAAATCTAGATTGTATCTGTTTATGTCTTGCTCTTTGTAAAGAATTCACACATGAATCCACCTTTCATCTTGCCTCTCCAATTTTGTTAGTCATATTACTATTTTTATGTATAAGTTACTTGGATATACATTGATTTAGCATCCAGTTTTTCTATGCTTTGTGTATTTTATTAGAAGGACAAAACAATTTCAGTCCATTTGTGAAATCCTGTATCTTTGAAACTGTTTCTCAAAGAACCATCTTCCAAGTGTCAAAGTCTAATAGTAATTTCTGAAATTTGTCTAATCATGATAAACTAATAAGTGAGTGAAAGTCGCTCAGTTGTGACTGACTCTTTGCAGCCCATGGTCTATACAGTCCACGGAGTGGGTAGCCATTCCCTTCTCCAGGGGATCTTCCTAACCTGGGGATCTTCCCAACCCAGGGATCTTCCCCCCCAGGGATTGAACACAGGTCTCCCACATTGCAGGTGGATTCTTTACCAGCTGACCCACCAGGGAAGTCTAAGAATACTGGAGTGGGTAGCCTAACCCCTTCTCCAGGGGATCTTCCCAACCCAGGAATCGAACTGGGGTCTCCTAGACGGCAGGCAGATTCTTTACCAGCTGAGCTACTAGGGAAGCCTGAATACACTTAAGGAAGCTTATTAAATATTCAGATGGCTAGGTACCTACCTTGAGGAATCTCATGTAAGTGATATAGGGAGTCCCAAGTTTAGTCTTAAAATTGTGAAAGCTCAACTAAATGTTTACTTTGCATCTACTCTGTAACCAGTATTTCTTGATTTCTCGGTCAGTGTCTTCCTTTTGTGTATTTATTAATTTGTCATTCTTTTTTTTTTCATTATTTATAGTATGATCTTAAAATATACAGGTGTGGATAAAATTTTTTCGCTTTTTCACATTCAAATATATTTATCTTGTCATTATCTGTGATAATATGGCCAGTTATGGAATGCTAGATTCAAACATGTTTCAAATAGGCTCTTCTGGCTGCTGATATTTGTTTCTGGTGAAGAATCTAATTTCAGTCATATTTTCAGTCAGTAATAGATAATCCACCTTATTGTCTTTTTCAATCTGGAAATCTTTAGAATTTTCTCTTTAGTTTGGAATTTTGAAATTTCACCAGAAATTTTCCTGTCCATTTTTAAACACTGTTTTCAGTTAGAATTTTTCTTCCAGTTTTATTGAGATATAATTGACATATGGCACTGCATGAGCTGAAGTTGTATGACAATGATTTTCTGACACACATCTTGCAATGATTACGACAGTGGGTTACTGAATATCCATCATCTCATATAGCTAAAAAATTAAAGAACTGTAAGAAGTATATTTTTCTTTGTCATGAGAACTCTTAGGATTTGCTCTCTTGACTTTCCTATATAACATGCAACAGTATTATATTTATGCCATAGATCATCCCTATATTTACTTATATTATAACTGAAACTTTATACCTCTTGAATACCTTCCTTCATCCAATTCCGTCGTCCCCCACCTCCATGTCTAGTAACTACAAATCTAACCTGTTTTTTGTGGGTTGGTTTGTTTTGAAGTATAATTGACCTATAACACTATTAGTCCCTGGTACACAAGAGAGTGGTTCAATATTTCCATAACTTTCAAAATGATTACTATGATAAGCCTATTTACCAACTGTCACCATACAAAGATATTGAAAATGTTTTGACTACATTCCGCATGCTATACATTTCATCCCTGTGATTCATCTGTTTTGCACTTGGAAGTTTGTACCTCTTAATCTCCCTCATTCATTTCTCTAGTTCTCCCACCCCTCTCCA
Source organism: Bos grunniens (assembly GCF_055505025.1). Lineage (NCBI taxonomy): Eukaryota > Metazoa > Chordata > Mammalia > Artiodactyla > Bovidae > Bos > Bos grunniens. The sequence continues at coordinate 18,564,042 of NC_141184.1, read as the reverse complement.
TTCTGGCAGCTACTTGTTTAGTCTCTGTATGTAAAAATATGTCTCTTGTTTGATTATTTGCTTCAGATTTTAGATCCCACATATAAGTGAAATCATGCAGTATTTGTCTTTCTCTGCCTGACTTATTTCATTTAGCATAATAACAAGTCGATCCATGTTATCACAAGTGGCAAGATTTCATGCTTGTTTTATGGTTGATTACTATTTAGTTGTGTTGGTGGGGGGTGGGTATCACATCTTATTTGTTCATTTATTAATAGCCAACTAGGTTTCCTTCATATCTTGGGTATTATATACAAATAACATTGAAATGAATATAGGGGTGCCTGTGTCTTTCCTAATTAGTGTCTTTGTTTCTTTGGAAAAATATCTATGAGTGGAATTGCTGAATTTGTATGGTAGTCTATTTTTAATTTTGTGAGGAACATTCATACTGTTTTCCACAGTGGCTTAACGAGTTACATTCCCTTCAACAGTGCATGAGTGTTTCCTTTTCTCCACATCCTCACTAACACTTATTTATTTTCTCTTTTGTAGCCACTCTGACAAGCATGAGGTAAATCTCATTGTGATTAATTTGCATTTCTCTGGTGGTTAGTGATACTGAACATTTTATCACATGCCTGTTAGCCATCTGAATATCTTCTTTGAAAAAAAAAAATGTCTATTCAGGTCCTCTGCTCATTTGTTAATGGTTTTTTTGATGTTAAGTTGTATGAGTTCTTTGTGTATTTTGGATATTAATCCCTTATCAGGTCTATTATTTGTAAATATTTTCCATTAAGTAGCTGGCTTTTTTGTTCTGTTGATAGTTTCCTTCATTGCCCAGAACCTTTTTTTAGTTTGATGTGGTGCCATTGATTTATTTTGGATTTGGTTTGTGGCTCAACTGGTAAAGAAACTTCCTGCTATGTGGAAGACTTGGGTTTGATCCCTGGGTTGGGAAGATACCCTGGAGAAGGGAAAGGCTACCCACTCCAGTATTCTGGCCTGGAGAATTCCTTGGACTGTATGGCCCATGGGTCACAAAGAGTTGGACACAACTGAGCAACTTTCACTTCACTTTCCTTGCCTGAGTAGATATATCCAAAAAAAAAAAAAAAAAAATGCTAAGACCAATGTCAAAGAGTATATTGCCTGCTTTCTTCTAAGAAGTTTTTAAATTTCAGGTATTACACTTAAGTCTTTCGGAGAAGGCAATGGCACCCCAGTCCAGTACTCTTGCCTGGAAAATCCCACGGACAGAGGAGCCTGGTAGGCTGCAGTCCATGGGGTCGCTAAGAGTCGGACACGACTGAGTGACTTCACTTTCTCTTTTCACTTTCATGCATTGGAGAAGGAAATGGCAACCCACTCCAGTGTTCTTGCCTGGAGAATCTCAGGGACGGGGGAGCCTGGTAGGCTTCCATCTATGGGGTCACACAGAGTCGGACACGACTGAAGCGACTTAGCAGCAGCAGCAGCAGCACACTTAAGTCTTTAATCCATTTTGAATTTATTTTTGTGTTTGCAGCAAGAGAATAGTCCAGTTTGGTATCAGGAAAACTGAATAGCTACACACAAAAGAATCATTTATTAAAGAGGCTGTCTTTTCTCTCCATTGTATATTCTTGTCTCTTTGATCATAGCTCACAGTTGATAAAGAATCTCCTTGCCAATGCAGGAGATAAGAGACACACGTTCAATTCCTGGGTTAAGAAGATCCCCTGAAGAAGAAAATGGTAACTACTCCAGTATTCTTTCTTGGTGAATCCCTTGGACAGAAGGGCCTGCTATCAGGTTACAATCCATGGTGTTGCAAAGAGCAGACACAACTGAGCATGCACACAGGTCTGACCACAAGTGGTTGATTCATATCTGGGTTGTCTGTAGTGTTCCACTGATCTGTGTGTCTGTTTCTGTGCCAGTATCATACCGTTTTGACTACTCTAGTTTGTATTATATAGTTTGAAATCAGAGTGCATGAAACCTCTAGGTCTGTTCTTCTATCTCAAGATTGTTCTGATTATTCAGGGACTTTTGTGTTTCCATAAACATTTTAAAACTATTTGCTCTAGTCCCATAAAAAATGCCTCTGGTATTTTGATAGAGATTGAATTGGATCTATAGATTGCCTTTCTTGTATGGTCATTTTAATAATATTCTTCTAATCGATGAGCATGGTATACCTTTCCATCTGTTTGTTTGGTCTTCAGTTTCTTTCATCAGTAACTTAGTTTTATGAGTACTAAAGTGGATTGCCATTACCTTCTCTAGTGGATGGAAAAGGGAATGGCAATCCACTCTAGTATTATTGCCTTAAGAACCCCATGAACAGTATGATAGGATACTGAATTGACAGGACACTGAAAGATGAACTCCCCAGGTTGGTAGGTGTCCAATATGCTACTGGAGATCAGTGGAGAAATAACTCCAGAAAGAATGAAGGGATGGAGCCAAAGCAAAAATAACACCCAGTTGTGGATGTGACTGGTGATAGAAGCAAGGTCCAATGCTATAAAGAGCAATATTGCATAGGAACCAGGAATGTTAGGTCCATCAATCAAGGCAAATTGGAAGTAGTCAAACAGGAGATGGCAAGAGTTAATATACATTCTAGGAATCAGCGAACTAAGATGGACTAGAAAGGGTGAATTTAACTCAGATGACCATTATATCTACTGCTGTGGGCAAGAATCCCTTAGAAGAAATCAAGTAGCCATCATTGTCAGTGAAAGAGTCCAAAATTCAGTACTTGGATGCGATCTCAAAAACAACAGAATGATCTCTATTTGTTTCCAAGGCAAACCATTTAATTTCATGATAATCCAAGTCTAGGCCCTGACTAGTAACTGTGAAGAAGCTGAAGTTGAATGATTGTATGAAGACCTACAAGACCTTCTAGAACTAACACCCAAAAAAAGATGTCCTATTCATTATAGGAGACTGGAATGCAAAAGTGGGAAGTCAAGAAATACCTGGAGTAATAGCCAAATTTGGCCTTGGAATACAGAATGAAGAAGGGTAAAGGCTAATAGAGTTTTGCCAAGAGAATGCACTGGTCATAGCAAACACTCTCTTCCAACAACACTAGAGAAGACTCTACACATGGACATCACCAGATGGTCAACACCGAAATCAGATTGAGTATATTCTTTGCAGCGGAAGATGGAGAAGCTCTATACAGTCAGCAAAAACAAGACTGTGAGCTGACTGTGGCTCAGATCATGAACTCCTTATTGCCAAATTCAGACTTAAATCGAAGAAAGTAGGGAAAACCACTAGACCATTCAGGTATGACCTAAATCAAATTGGTTATGATTATTCAGTGGAAGTGAGAAATAGATTTAAGAAACTAGATATGTTAGACAGAGTACCTGATGAACTATGGACAGAGGTTTGTGACATTGTACAGGAGACAGAGATCAAGACCATCCTCAAGAAAAAGAAAGACAAAAAAGCAAAATGGCTGTCTGGGGAGGCCTTACAAATAGCTGTGAAAAGAAGAGAAGTGAAAAGCAAAGGAGAAAAGGAAAGATATACCCATTTGAATACAGAGTTTCAAAGAATAGCAAGGAGAGATAAGAATGCCTTCCTCAGTGATCAATGCAAAGAAATAGAGGAAAACAATAGAATAGGAAAGACTAGAGATCTCTTCAAGAACATTAGAGATACCAAGGGAACATTTCATGCAAAGATGGGCTCGATAAAGGACAGAAATGGTATGGACCTAACAGAAGCAGAAGACACTAAGAAGAGGTGGCAAGAATACATAGAAGAACTATAAAAAAAAAAGATCTTCATGACCCAGATAATGTGTGGGTGTGGTCACTCACCTAGAGCCAGACATCCTGGAATGTGAAGTCAAGTGGGCCTTAGGAATTTTCACTACGAACAAAGCTAGTGGAGGTGATGCAATTCCAGTTGAGCTATTTCAAATCCTGAAAGATGATGCTGTTAAAGTGCTGCACTCAATATGTTAGCAAATTTGAAACATTGGCCTTATCAGCAGTGTCAACAGGACTGGATAAAGTCAGTTTTCATTTCAACCCCAAAGAAAGGCAATGCCAAAGAATGCTCAAACTACCACACAACTGTACTCATCTCACATGCTAGTAAAATAATGCTCAAAATTCTCCAAGCCAGGCTTAAGCAATATGTGAACCATGAACTTCCAGATGTTCAAGCTGGTTTTAGAAAGGCAGAGGAACCAGGGATTAAGTTGCCAACATCTGCTGGATCATGGAAAAAGGAAGAGTTCGAGAAAAACATCTATTTCTGCCTTATTAACTATGCCAAAGCTTTTGAATGTGTGGACCACAATAAACTGTGGAAAATTCTGAAAGAGATGGGAATACCAGACCACCGGATCTGCCTCTTGAGAAACCTGAATGCAGGTCAGGAAGCAACAGTTAGAACTGGACATGGAAAAACAGACTGGTTCCAAATAGGAAAAGGAGTATGTCAAGGCTGTATATTGTCATCCTGCTTATTTAACTTGTCTGGAGAGTACATCATGAGAAATGCTGGGCTCGATGAAACACAAGCTGGAATCAAGATTGCCAGGGGAAATATCAGTAACCTCAGATATGTAGATGACATCACTCTTATGGCAGAAAGTGAAGAAGAACTAAAGAGCCTCTTGATGATAGTGAAACAGGAGAGTGAAAAAGTTGGCTTAAAGCTCAACATTCACAAAACTAAGATCATGGCCTCCGGTCCCATCACTTCATAGCAAATAGATGGGAAAACAGTGGAAACAGTGTCAGAATTTATTTATTTGGGCTCCAAAATCACTGCTGATGGTGATTGCAGCCATGAAATTAAAAGATGCTTACTCCTTGGAAGGAAAGTTATGACGAAGCTAGATAGCATATTAAAAAGCAGAGACATTACTTTGCCCACAAAGGTCCGTCTAGTCAAGACTATGGTTTTTCCAGTAGTCATGTATGGATGTGAGAGTTGAACTAAAAAGAAAGCTGAGTGCTGAAGAATTGATGCTTTTGAACTGTGGTGTTGGAGAAGACTCTTGAGAGTCCCCTGGACTGCAGGAAGATCCAACCAGTCCTTCCTAAAGGAAATCATTCCTGGGTGTTTCTGGAAGGACTGATGTTGAAGCTGAAACTCCAATATTTTGGCCACCTGATGCATAGAGCTGACTCATTTGAAAAGACCCTGATGTTGGGAAAGATTGAGGGCAGGAGGAGAAGGGGACGACAGAGGATGAGATGGTTGGATGGCATTACCAACTCAATGGACATAAGTTTGTGTAAACTCCCAGTTTGGTGATGGACAGGGAGACCTGGTGTGCTGCAATTCATGGGTTCGCAAAGAGTCAGACACAAATGAGTGACTGAACTGAACTGAACTGAAAGAAAAGATAAAATGTTTAGAAATGGTCATCATAGAATATTTTAAAGAAACAGTTTGGAAATACAGTACAGTTACTGTAGTTGTAAAGTCACTTATCCACTTGAGATTTGTGTTTTAAAGTCAGAATAATCTATAAAGCAGTCTGATATTTCTCCAACAGATTAAAGCTATAAAATTCTTATTTTCTTCTTCTACCTCACAACCCTCCATTCACACAGACACACAAGGAAGGCCACTAACTGATGTTTACATATGTTGTAATTTCCATAAAAGTTTGCAGATTTACATGACTTTTGCAGTCGTAAGGCACCTTTTCACTTCTTAAACATTAAAAATTTGAATCCTTTACAGAGGTGTTAATGTGCATTCATCTTTCTTTCTACCTCCTGATGTATAGTTGTTAAAACTTATTTTTGGACAAAATGACTCAGTCATAATTAGGCAGAAGCAACACAGATTATGTCCTAAAATAATTAAGTTCACAATAATCAATTTCAATGTAAGTAGCAATAACTTTGCAGGAAACACACCCAATAAGTGAATTGCTTCTTTTTGCTTGAGTTCCTTTTCTGACTTTTTGTCTGTTTCACATACTCACTGTTGTGCTCTACAGGTTCTGTGATTGGCAAACCAATCCCCTTTATCTCCAGGCTCCGATTTTTGTCCTCTGGAAATTTGAAATAGAGAAAATCTATATCTTCTCCGAACAGATTGTGGATGGCAGCAGATCCCTTCTTTAGTCTTGTCTTTCACTTTTCAAAGATACAGGGCATCTCAATAGCACAAGATGTCAACAAGTGAACCCTATTGCTATCACCCCAGATCATACCCTGTTTTTCTTTTGTAACTTTTTTCTTCCTGTTGCAGTTACTTTTAACTTAGTAATGTTTAGGAAGATGACATTTATATGCATAGACTTTGGTAGAATGATAATAGTGACTGAAAGGTTGTGTCTAATTTTATAGCTAATTGAGTATATACTATGTTATCAGATACTGTAATAGGTGAATTACACAAATTATCTCCTTCAACATATGTATTCACCACAATTTCTCCTCCAGAAATGAGCTATTTTACCATCAAAAGATATGCTGAGAACGAGTGCTTATCAATGTCAACACACTAAATAATAGGTAATGCCAGAATTTGACCTGTTGGTCTCTATCTAAAATCTAAGCATTTGTTTTCAAGAAAATTATGCTTTTTTGAAAAAAAAAAAGAATTGCATAAATATTTTACACTAACGACTTCACTTTGGCTTTTCACTTTCATGCATTGGAGAAGGAAATGGCAACCCAATCCAGTGTTCTTGCCTGGAGAATCCCAGAGATGGGGGAGCTTGGTGGGCTGCCATCTATGGGGTCGCACAGATTCGGACACGACTGAAGGGACTTAACAGCAGCAGCAGCAAGAACAACTACAGTGCAATATATTCAATAAGGTTCTAGGGGATATTCATAAATAGTTCATTAAATGAGGTCAATATTTCAATACAAAACTTCTATCATTGGGTTTCTTTTATGTGCAAAGTAAAATTCTAAGCATAGTCAAAATGCTCTAGAAAGATTTAGGGTACTTTAGAAAGGAGACATCCTGATTTAAAGAATGTGGTAAGAAAACCATCAATGTCAATGCCTAGCTAGCAATGATGGGCAGAACATGTGTTTATTGACAATATGTGTAAACCTGCCAACTATTGAGTATTAGCAGCTTAAGAAATCTTTAGATAGGCAAGGGAACACAATGACAGTTCCTTTCTGGCAATGACTTGTGGTGTATATTTATGTTGTAGTAGGAATGCAATATTCTGATAAAAATAGTACTTACAGTTTGATGTGGCTACCTTAAGGGCCAAACACTGAGTAAAGCAATGAACTTAAAGCTTGGATTTTCAGTGCTGTCTTTAGTCTGTCCTGTGATTCTCACAACCTATGGTAACCAAGACACTGGACTTACACAGCACAAGAGACCTATACAGAAATTGTTTCAGCATATCACACAACATTGATTTGCAGTAGAAATTGAGAAGAATAATAAGGCACACTGAGATTCAGGAAAATGAAATCCCTTTTGATCTAACCAGTCTTCCTAGAGTCCCGAATTAACACTGGCCATACGAAATTAGGCTTCCACGGTGTCTTAGATGGTAGAGTCTGTCTGCAGTGCAGGAGACCAGGAATCGATTCCTGGGTTGGGAAGATGCTCTGGAGAAGGAAATGGCAACCCACTCCAGTACGCTCACCAGGAAAATTCCATGGACGGAGGAGTCTGGAAGGCAATAGTCCATGTAGATCCAAAGAGTCGGACATGACTGAGAGACTTCTCTTACATGAAATTTCTTTAGGACACCATTTTGTAGTCAATACTTCAGAGACGCTTTTCTCCTTCTAGCTTGTTCTGTTCTTTATGGAGTTGATGGCCTCTATAAATATTATAAACATATAAACATAATCAGACTTTCTGTGATAGAAAATCTAAGTTTTCTCTCAAAGTAGCAGTATAGAAAAACTTTATTGTATATCAGCCTCCTTTACTATTGTGCAGTCAAACACATATACACCTACACTTCAGGGTAAGAGAAGATGATAGAATTCACATTTCAATGTATTGCTTTCAATACACTCTCTAACTTTATGATTAATTATACATGCATCCTACTTGGAAATTCTTTTATAAACAACTCTGAATAAGCAAAGAAATGGTAAAGTATAACTAATCAGACATTTCCAAATGAAGAGCAAGCTTCTCAAACATTAAAATAAAGTAAAAAAAAATCCAGTTTTGCAAGCTGTGGACTATGCAAATCTCTCCTGAGTTATATTGGTCTATTTTTAATTGGACATTTTTTTCATAGTGACCACATTACCTTTGAGTTTCCAATTTTTACATTGCCAGCTTCTGTACATTGTGCGAGAAATGTTGTCCATCAATCATCAATATAAAATTTTGTTTAATTCTGTTTTGATCTTTGTGATTTGTTTCTTTGTACTAATTTGAGATTTTGCTTTTTCTTCTTTTTCTAGTTCCTTTAGGTACAAGGATAAGTTGTTTATTTAAGAGTGATTTTTTAAATCATCATGTTATGATTTACTGGTGTTTTCTAATCATCTCTTCAGCCTCCTTTTAAATACAATCTCTCTTTTCTCTCTTTTCCAATCCCTTCCTTCTTTCTCCTTTTCTCTCTACTTCTCTCACCACCTAGTATGTATTTATCATTGGTCCTGCAGAAACTTTTCTCTTGTCTTTTAGGGGCTGCAACAACTTTTATCATTAGTGATACTGTCTGAAGAAGATTCAAAAATTATATCTCTCGCTTAAAGCTATTTCCCAAACTGCAGTTTGATGATGTCTAGTGACTCTTGTATAACTCTTCATGGTGTCTAGCTAAGACCTCAACATCAGCATCATTTCAATCTGAGTCTATATAATTTGCTACCCAGGTACTGTTTTCTTTCTTCTTCGTACTAATAACAGCATCATTTTTTCTTCAGGACTAAGCTTGAAAACTCTGATTCATTCCTAGCTCCATTAGTGAAAGTGAAAGTGAAAGTGAAAATGTTAGTTGCTCAGTCCTGTCCTACTCTTTGGGACCCCATAGACTGTAGCTTGTCAGGCTCCTCTGTCTATGGAATTCTCTATGCAAGATACTGGAGTGGGTTGCCATTTCCTTCTCCAGGAATTTTCCCACCCCAGGATTGAACCTGGGTGTCCTGCATTGAAGGCAGATTCTTTACCGTCTGAGCTCCATTATGGTATAGTTAATTATTTCTCTAAATAAATTACATGTACCTTTCTCTTTTCCATTCTTCTACCAAATTAAAGACATTCACTATATCTTTATGGATTATAGCTATAAATGTCCAAAAGCTTTATCATCTTGCAAGTCAGCATGCAGAGGTATAATCAACCACCTCATATTCAGCCAGTATATTTTGGTTATCTATTAAGTCTTCGAAAGTGTGGGCAAGAGTCCCTGCCAGACCAGCTCCTTCCTAACAGTGAGCACTTGCTTTGATCTCTCTACTTTGACAGTTAAATTGCAAAAGCCATCATCTAGCATGGAAATTCAGAACTCATGGTGACTGACAATCATCCTTCTGTGTAAATAACAAAAGTGTAGGCAAGGGATGATGGTGGAATATGGCAGGTTTTAAAAAGGAAGAACTTGAGATAGGGTTCAGTGAATGGTTTGTGAATTATTAATAAAGTAAGATGAATTGAACTTGATCTATTGGATTGATGGTAGTGATGAGGCAGGCTGCTTCATGAACATACAGGTGCTATAATCCCACACGCTTCCACATTCAGATTGGCCCCATGTTTGGCTAAATGTTGTCATGGCCATCTTGAAAATCTTAATGTTTAACAAATCCCCATATTTTCTAACAAATCCCGATATGTTCATTCTTCACCCTTCCTCAAATTGTGCAGCTGGTCATGATGTGAGGACAAACATCAAAGCTAATATCAGGATTCTATTAGGACAGCTGTGTGTGTGTGTGTGTGTGTACATGTTATCAATTCTATTCTCTAACCTCATTCCAAAGAGGTTATGAAAATAATTTACCAATTTCTTAATATGTGAAAAATGTTGTCCATACATACATAGCTTATAGGATCTATGATGTTGCATTGCAGTTTAATGATTTCTTTCTTTTTTTTTTTTCCCTAAAGCCAGAAAATCTGCCTTACTTCTTTATAATCTGTCAGTGGAACTTACATCAGTACTTGCTATATGATACTCTGTATGTATTTTCTGAATGAATCTCTTCATGCACACATGAACATTTATATATTTGCATTTGTGTATATGCATACGTGGGCTTCCCAGGTGGCTCAGTGATAAAGAATCCCCCTGCCAGTGCAGGAGATATAGGTTTGATCCCTGGGTCAGGAAGATTTCTTCAAAAAGGAAATGACAAACCACTCCAGTATTCTTGCCTGAAAATCCCATGGACAAAGGAGCCCAGCAGGCTAGAGCCTATGGGATCACAAACTGTCGAATGAATTTAGGGACTAAATAACAGCAACAAAAATATACATATGTGTGTATGTATACATCTATTTTATTTATATATAAACACAAAGTTTTAAATATATAAATTTATAAACACATACATGCATGTGTGCTCACTGACTAAGTCATGTCTGACTCTTGCAGCCCCACGCAATGTGTTCTGTATGGTATCAGGCCAGTCACACAAGCACTTAATGTTCATAGACATGATGGTGGTAGTCTACCCACTAAGTCACATCTGGCTCTCGCAACCCCACACAATTGTAGCCCACCAGACTCCTCTGTCCATGGGATTTTCCATGCAAGAACACTGGCTTGGGTTGCCATTTCCTTGTTCAAGGGATTGAATCCATGTCTCCTACTTTGGCAGCTGGATTCTTTACCACTGATTCATCTGAGAAGTCCATAAGTATGTACACACAGACTTTTTTTGGCTAAATGTGAGAAGTATAGAAACTCATATTGAACTCAATTTTCTGAATGTCTTCCAATCATTAAAACAACTTAAGTCCATTATATTCTCAATTAGCAATAACATACTAGGAGAATAGATATGGTCAGAAAGTTATGAGAAGAATATAAAGAAGCAGTCAATAAATATTCTAGTAATCACACAAATAGAAATTAAAACAATGACATAATTTAAGCCACTGAGTAAGCAAATTGAAAAAGAGATATTCTTGCTCAAGAGTAGTGAGGAACCAATTAATCTTTTACTCTTCTTAATGGTTCTTGGGAGCAATAACATTATCATGTGTTTTAAGAAATATTCACAAAATGTGCTTAGTAGTTCTACGTGCAGATGTCTATTCAGTTGCCTTAGTCAGAGACCCAAGGAAAGAAGCATTCATAGAAGCATAATTTGTAATATTGCAAACTTGGAAACAGCATCAATCTTCAATGACCGAAAGAAGGTTATGCTTTGTAAATAACACTGGCATTTTATTGAAAATATTTAATAAGTCCTTTTAATTAGAAAATTCTGGAATATTAAAATTTAAAAGATAAGATATATGATTCAATTTTCGAAGTGTCTCATGAGGTGTTCTTAGGGAAAACATTGATAATAGTAAGTTTAAGAGGTAGCCGAACTAAATTACTTTACTGAACCCCTGAAACTGCTGCTGCTACTGCTGCTAAGTCGCTTCAGTCGTGTCTGATTCTGTGCGACCCCATAGACGGCAGCCCACCGGGCTCTGCCGTCCCTGGGATTCTCCAGGCAAGAGCACTGGAGTGGGTTGCCATTGCCTTCTCCATTGTGTGAAAGTGAAAAGTGAAAGTGAAGTCGCTCAGTCGCGTCCGACTGGTAGCGACCCCATGGACTGCAGCCTACCAGGCTCCTCCATCCATGGGATTTTCTAGGCAAGAGTACTGGAGTGGCTTGCCATTGCCTTCTCCGACCCCTGAAACTAACATGATATAAATCAACTATACTTGAATAAAAAAAAAGAGCATATACCACTGTTATGTCTGAGATGGTCACAAATGTACATTAGCAAATTAAATACACTTCTGAAAAGATCAGAGATTGGTTAATGATAAGTTCTAATTAACTGAACTTTAAATAACTCTTGTTTTTATAAATTGAGATTATAGAATGTTTTTTAAGTGTGTGTCCCTTTTCTGGCATTGTAAACAGTATATGCTGTGTGGAATATAACATTTCCTTTATAGTTAAGAATCATACAATAATTCAGGTCACTGAAATGTCAGTTTCCATTCTATAACAGGAGAGAGGTAAATATAGATACATATTGGAGGTTGAACCAAGTGAGTGAATGTCGTCCCCAGTACTCTTCATGAAAGCTATTTTATCTGAAGAAAAAATTCTTAGGTAGAGCTTATTTGTGATTTGCCTTTTTCTGCTACAGAATTAAGTATAGAAATCAAATACAATGTATTTAATGAACACATTTGAGCATTTATATCTGGGGTTCAACTAACCTTTATTCAAAGCCTTTTATATGCCAGGGACTGTGCTAGACCTTTTTTTTTTTTTTTTAATTGGTAAAACTCTTTAAGAATTGCAAAAGTTCCATGTAAATAAGGGTGGTCTCCAAAATTACAAGTCAGGTAGCATGTTGAGAGAGTAAAACAAGCTAGTTAAGCAACTGTATATTTACTATGAGTTGTAGATAGTTGGCTTAATCCTAGGTCTCCTATCTCCAATATAGACTTACTTCAATTACATCAAGCTGCATTTGCATATACGATGTACCAGATGGTCATTCCTAGCTAGCATTCAATTAGCAAACAGATATGCAAACACATAGTGATAAAGGAAGCAAGTTTATATATGTTAGTATGTGCCCAGTTTTAAGTACATTATATATATATATATATATATATATATATATATATAATATAGTGTTATATAACATTATACACATGTGTACATGTGTGCTCAGTCACTGAGTTGTGTCCAAATCTTTGTGACCCCATGGACTGTAGCCCACCAGGTTCCTCTGTCTCTGGGGATTTTTCAGACAAGAATACTAGAGTGGGTTGTTATTTCCTCTTCCAGAAGATCTTCTGGATTCAGGGATGGAACCCATGTTTCCTGCATTGGCAGGCAGGTTGTTTTCCACTGAGCTACCAGCAAATCTTATGTTACATTATATAACTTATATAATATATCTTCTGAAGCGTAAAAGATAGGTAACTATGTGATTTTTATTGAAGAAGAAACTAAGCATATATAACTGTATAGCTTCCCAAGTTTGGTTCCAGATGGTAGCTCAGTTGGGAAAGAATCCATCTGCAATGCAGGAGACCCTGGTTCAATTCCTGGGTCAGGAAGATCCTCTGGACAAGGGATAGGCTATCTACTCTAGTGTTCTTGGGCTTCCCTAGTGGGTCAGCTGGTAAAGAATCTGCCTGCAATGCAGGAGCAGAGAAGGCAATGGCAACCCACTCCAGTACTCTTGCCTGGAAAACCCCATGTGCGGAGGAGCCTGGTAGGCTGCAGTCCATGTGGTCGCAAAGAGTCAGACACGGCTGAGCGACTTCACTTTCACTTTTCACTTTCATGCATTGGAGAAGGAAATGGCAACCCACTCCAGTGTTCCTGCCTGAAGAATCCCAGGGACAGCGGAGCCTGGTGGGCTCCCGTCTATGGGGTCACACAGAGTCAGAGACGAATGAAGCGACTTAGCAGCAGCAGCAGCAGCAATGCAGAAGACCTTGGTTCAGTCCCTGGGTTGGGAAGATCCCTTGGAGAAGGGAAAGGCTACCACTCCAGTATTCTGGTCTGGAGAATTCCATGGACTGTATAGTCCATGGGGTCGCAAAGAGTCGAACTCTACTGAGCGACTTTCACTTTCGCTTTTCTGTGTTCTTAACAACTATGCCATGTTACCTCTAACTGTAACACAATTTGTTAAATGCAATATTGACAAACTTTGAAACATATTTTATGCCCTCAAAAAATGTAGAGTCTTGTCACACCTGTTGTAGCTAAGTGCTTATGCAGAAAAGGTGACCTTTGTTCCAACCCCTAGAGGATGGATAAAGTAGGGGCAAGGTGAAAGTGTTACTGTCTCAGTAGAGTCTGACTTTTTGTGACCCCATGGACTGTAGCCTGCCAGACTCCTCAGTTCATTGAATTCTCCAAACAAGAATATTGGAGTGGGTTGTCATTTCCTTCTCCAGGAGGTCTTCCTGACCCAGGGATTGAACCTGGGTCTCCCACATTGCAGGCAGATTTTTTACTATCTGAGCCACCAGGGAAGCAGGGAAAGAAAGAAATGAACGCTATCCTAGGGCTGAGGGAGAGAGAGTAGATATAGTGGTTCTGTCAACTAAATCAATGTATCATGATACAGCTCACAAAATAAGGACAACTTAAAAGTATTCCAGTTAGCCAAGCTTTCTTAAAATGCAAAATTCCAGGTACATTCTCAATATTTTACAGTTAAGATCCTTACCACCCTCATATAGAGGCTTTGCTTTCTCTAAGGATGCCTGTTTACATTTTTGATGACCATATCATGCAGTTGATTTCTACTGAAATTATCACCAGTAGAAATATCTGAAGTCTTACTCACAAGTCAAAGAATTGTCTCCACGACCATATTTTTAAGAGACCCCTACATCTGGATCCATATTTGTATTTCTTCTTTGTTAGATTTGAGATAGCATTTAAGTTTTTCAAGACCAATTCTTGATCCAAATGCACTAGCTTCAGGTATAAAATTTCTATGGCTGATGACAGTGTTCAGACCATTGATAAAAGCCACTATCCTGTTTACAGGTAGAGTTCTGAGCTTACTACCAGATACTTTCCTCTCACACATTTCTAAATGTGTGAGAATGAGGCCTAGCCTGTTGCTACACTAAATAATTGTATTAAAATTCTTCATGTACATGGGGAAAATATGGAAGCAGTGAGAGATTTTATTTTCTTGGACTCCAAAAACACTGTGGATGGTGACTGAAGCTATGAAATTAAATGACACTTTCTCTTTGGAAGAAAATCTATGACAAAGCTAGACAGCATATTGAAGAGGAGACATTGCTTTGCTGACAGAGGTCCATATAGTCAAAGCTATGGTTTTTCCAGTAGTCATGTGTGGATGTGAGAGTGGACCATAAAGAAGGCTGAACACTGAAGAATCAATACTTTCGAACTGTGCTGGAGAAGATTCTTGAGAGCCCCTTGGACAGCAAGGAGATCCAACCAGTCAATCCTAAAGGAAATCATTCTGAATATTCATTGGAAGGACTGATGCTGAAGCTCCAATACTTTGTCTACCTGATGTGAAGAGCTGATTCATTGGACAAGATCCTGATGCTAGGCAAGATTGAGGGCAGGGGGAGAAAAGGGTGACAGAGGATGAGATGGTTGAATGGCATCACCAACTCAATGGACATGAGTTTGAGCAAGCTCCAGGAGATTGTGAAGGACAGGGAAGCCTAGTGTGCTGCAGTCCATGTGGTCACAAAGAGTCAGAAATGACATAGCAACTGAATGATAACCACAACTAAATTCTCCATGTGGGCTTTAACGAAATCGTGAGAGATGATGATGACATATAGACAGACCATGTCATGTGGCTTTCCCCGAGTTCCTGCCTAACATGTCTGTCATAGAAAGCAGTAGGTTATTTTGAAATGACTTTTATGTGAATGTGATACAGACTCAGGTGACCTAACTGTTTTCTTGCCTTACTAGTCCATTCATCTCTTTAATAAGTAACCTGATAACTTGGCCAGGTTTCACATTGGTTCAGTAATTTCTAATTTGGAGACTCCATGTTCAATCTGCTTTTGCAAGTTGGGAAAATATTTTCTTATCTCTTGTCTTACTGCACTATTTTATTTTTACCGAATTATCCAAGTTTACTGACATTATTTCAGCTATTTTAAAAAATCCTGGCATATTCTTTGTGTGACCCTTATGAAAAAAAGTAACTACTTCAAGCTAGGGTCCACTAGTTAATATATTTTCACTTATCTTTGAACCCAGTGTCCTTATTCTATCACTTATATAGCAACAAGTATCTATTTTATGGAACTCAGACGTACATACTATAGAAAGTAAGGTGTTTTACTTTTCCCTTTGTCAGTTTTTAACACTGCCCATGAGATCAAATCAGTGTTAAAAACTGACAAAGGGAAAAGTAAAACACCTTAGTTTCTATAGTATGTACGTCTGAGTTCCATAAAATAGATACTTGTAGCTATATAAGAGATAGAATAAGGACACTGGGTTCAAAGATAAGTGAAAATATACTAACTAGTGGACCCTAGCTTGAAGTAGTTACTTTTTTTCATAAGGGTTTTAACACTGCCCATGAGATCAAATTGGAGAAGGCAATGGCACCCCACTCCAGTACTCTTGCTTGGAAAATCCCATGGACGGAGGAGCTTGGTAGGCTGTGGTCCATGGGGTCGCTAAGAGTGAGACATGACTGAATGACTTCACTTTCACTTTTCACTCTCATGCATCGGAGAAGGAAATGGCAACCCACTCCAGTGTCCTTGCCTGGAGAATCCCAGGGACGGGGAAGCCTGATGGGCTGCTGTCATGGGGTCGCACAGAGTCAGACAGGACTGAAGGGACTTAGCAGCAGCAGCAGCATGGGATCAAATCACGTTCATTATTTTGATAGTTACATGCACTGAAGAAAACTTTAAAAAGGTGTTTTTATTAATTTAAATATTATTTTGAGTAAGGAAGGCACTACTTTTTTAAAATTAATTACACATATAGTTAACTTTGAAATATTGTTGATCTCTTTTTAATTTTTTTGCATCAGTATTTCCCCAGTGCTTTGCAATTTATAATCTGAATGAATAAAGGTTAACTTTATTAGGTCATCTTAAAGTATATTCGTAGAGGTACTATTTTTTATCAATGTAAATTTTCTTTATTCTTTAAAAAAATATGTAATGCACTATTAGTCACCTAAGCACATAAAATAAATAGCTGCAAAGGAAATCCTGTATTGCTTCATGTTTTACCAGCTGTTTTTCTTTACACAGAAATCTGATCACTTTCTCGTTATTATTGTAATTTCAATAATCATTTCAATTAAAATTCAATTATAGCACCATGTTTGTGTAGTTAATTGTCCTAAGCACTGAATTATAGCAAGGGATATTTATGCATTTCATTTACATTCCTTCTTTATTTATGTTTGAAAACTTCGCACAGCCTCCTGAATTTCCAGGGTAAAACTAAACATGATATGGCATCTAAGGAGACAGTTTCCTGAGTCTGACTCTCTGAGAACCACCACAGTTTAGCATTACAATTTTATCTTTTGAGTTTCTCTAGTCTGACTAGCATCAATCTCATGTTAGATGCTTCCCTGTCACTAGCGAAAGTGATTCTTATAACTCTCCCAAGGTAACATAAGTGGGGACGCGGGATCAGAAACGTCCATGCTTTCGGTTTCAGAGATTAACTCTGTAATAAATTCTGCTGACTGATGCATTGTCCAATTTCTTGAAGTTATCTTTGACATAAGGAGGAAATAAGCACCTGCCTACCACCTGGCTTTCCCCAAGCAGCATGTTCCACACAAGTTCATGTACTTTCTGCTTTTTAACCTGAAAACAGAAGAGACGCACTAAGTGGCTGATGGCCTGGCTTTTCTAGGGCTAGAGAAAGTCAGTGCGGATTCAAAATAGCAAACTTCAGAAGCCATTTCAATCCCTTGTACGTTTCATCATTGGGTTTGTGGAGAGTCTGACTGAAGCCTTTAATCTGAGTGCTGTCTCATGGATATAAATCCTCCCTCGGGGAATGGGTTCTTTTCCTGGAAATATTTTGTATTTTTTGGTGAAGCTCACAGATCCTTCTCCATGTCTTCCCATTCAGGACCAAGTACCTGTTGGCTTCCATTATGACTGCTCACTCAATGTGTTCCTTATGATCTTATCCAGGGAAAACCACCAAGGAAGGCTAACAAAAACACATCAGTTTCAAGTGTGTCCCTAGGATGCTCAGTGCTGGTGTCTTAGGAAAAGCTTTTGTAGCAAACTGATAAACATTCTATTGTATTCAACTGAAGGTAGCTAAAGGCTTCCCAGATGGCTCAATGATAAAAAATCTTCAATGTAGAAGCTTCAGGAAATACAGGTTCAATCTCTGGGTCAGGAAGATCTCCTGGAGGAAGAAATTGCAACCTGCTCCAGTATTCTTGTCTGAAAAATCACATGGACAGAGGAGCCTGGCGAGCTACAGTCCATGGGGTTGTAAAGAGTTGGATATGACCAAGCACAGATGCAGCCAAATAAAAGAGTTAGGCTTCCCTAGAGAATGTCACATGGAATTTTTAAATTAAACTACATGACCCCACACAGACCAAAAGTTCATCTTTCTATCCTCTTTATCTTTCATAACTATTCCTTTCTTTGTCCTCCCCGGCCTTCATCAACACAGGAAGATTTGAAGTGGATCCTTTTCAATAACCACAAATGAATACAATTTTATGTCTATGCCAGGGAAATCTCATTTAAATCAGAAACTGCATGAGAGAGAATATACAAAACATAATACAACTTTGGCTCATTATTTCTGATGCTATTGTTTCCCTACAACTTTTCCCTGAGAGTTTAGATTTTTGGAGTTTTTCAAATTCTAATTGACTCCTAACATCTTCCTTAGGCTCAACAATGCACTTAAATGTGCAATTTTTTCACAATTAGAGATAATCCAATCCAAGTGCTGCTTTCATGGTTTCTGTTGGTTTGTTTAATTGTACCCAAGCCCCAAAACAAATTAAATCCCTCCACATTCCACATCAGTCAAGCCAAATAAAGGTAGTCAAATATAACACTAGTTGATTCAAAACATCCTCTCTTCAAATTGCACACATTTTCTGACTTCCCTAGTGGTCCGATGGTTTGGACTCTGTGTCTCCACTGCAGGGGGCTCAGGTTCCATTCCTGGTCTGGGAACTAAGATCCCACATGCTGCATAGGGGTGCCAAAATGTAATAAATAAATAATAAAATAAAATTGCACAGATTTTACTTAATCTTTGCAGAGATCCTCTAAAGTGAGCATTTTTCTCCAGATTTTAAAGAGAAAGTGCTGTAGTCTCAGAGAATTGAAACAGCTTAGACAGATTCTGACATACCTAACAGTCTGAGACAGAATTTGAATCCACGTTTTCAGGCCTGTAGAGGGCCTGTTCCCTCTAACACATATCTGGCTTGGGAGCGTTTATAGTATCAGCTAACCAGAGCAAGTAATGCTGTTCTCTTTGTGGCTGGAATGACTGAGGGTCTTGTGTAATTCTGAATGAATGTATCTGCCAAATGATCCCTCCATTTAGATAAACTCCTACACTTATTTACTACACGGCTTTAAATGGGGCTGCTTGATGTTCTTAATGAGTGAGTGTGGGTGACTTTGTGTTGGAAGAAAGGGCTGAAATCATTTCCCATCAGGCCTGAAATCCTTGTTATCAAAAGCTATGTACATTACAAACCATTTACATTTATTCTGGAGTAATGGGAGGTGAGAAGTTGTGTGTGTGTGTGTGTGTGTGTGTGTTTCCTGGTACAAGCAAGGAGAGTAGGAAAGGGATTGCGGTTCCTATTCGTCTTCACAAATATACTGCTGACCTCCAAGGGAAAGCTCTCACTCATATAAACCCTCCACGCCTTGGGTAGTTTGGGGTAAGGCGTTAAAGGGCATCACTCAAGCTCAATTTCACGGCTACCACCGGACTAGGGATCACCGATGAATGAGCCAGCAGTTGAATGTTTAGCAAGCTGTGACGACTTTGCACGGAAATAGGAGAATTTATTACCAGCCTGCCACGTCCGTGCCTGCCCTGCCCGCTTTTCCTCTCGTTCCCTCCCAATGTCTACTCCCACTCCATCTGACAGTCAAACCCCTTCTGGTCCCGCACTTCCCCTCCCCCGCGGAGAACTGAGGGTCTAAACTGTCACGGAGTCCTGGCCGTCATTTTTCAAGAGCAGTGGAACTGAAGCTGATGCCGCCGGTCCAGGATATTTTAAAAAAAAAAAAAAAAATATATATATATATATATATATATATATATAAACTATTTCATGAATGCGCTGCTTTCCGCACGACCTTGCTACGAGGGGGCTGTAGGGTGTCCGATCTGTGTGCTGTGGAATTTCTGCAGCCCCCAAAGTATGCACGATGGGAGGGAAAAAAATAAAAAAAGAGGCAGAGGGAAAGGCAGCGGTCGCGAGAGCCTGGGAGGAGAGGAAGGAGGAGAGACTGGGAAGCCGAGCATCAGGCGGACAGGCTGTGCCAGCCAATCAGAGGCGCGCTCGGAAGCTGCAGCCGCGGAGCCGCGGAGCCTGGCTCGCAGGAGCGCGGAGCCAGCCCGGGGCTCTCCGAGGACCAGCGCGGCGAGCGCGAGCACCGGCAAAGTCCCCTCTATGATGCTCGTAAATTAAGTTCCTTTCCACCACTTAGGGCAAAGTCAGCCAAGGTAAGGCTTCCGTGAATGACACTTTACCATGGAGTGACATTAAGATTTTTGTGCAGTGGGGCTGAGTCCATACAATATTTGGTGAAATCTTCCTCTCCGGGTTGCTTTCACAGGATCTGCCGCGAATGGGAAAGTTGGAGATGATGCTTCCTGAGCCTTAGCGCTAGTATACATTTGAAAAAAACAATTTTTTTTTTGCCCCTTAACCAGGAGCGTTGCCATAAAGCCTATCTATGGGATGTGAGCGTGATAACCCAGCTGGGTCTGTGTTTATGTTTATCTGTGGATGATGTGCTGTTATCAGTCTTGCCCCTGAAGAAGTTGGAAGGATACTCCGCAGGGCTCATTTGAATCGTGATGATATTAGAATAAGCTGTCATTTATGGCTGTCTGTAAAAGTGAGGGAAAGCGTTGTCAGAACGGAAACAGGGACGTTGAAATTGAAATTTCCATAGTGCTTCTTAATTATTGCCTTTCCAGTATCCTCTAAAATTACACAGTATCTAAGCACTGAAGCTGCAGCAGGGCAAAGCTCATTTTCTCTTTTCTCTCTTTTATTTTCCCCCCTCGCGTCCCGCCCCCCCGCCATGAAATGCTTCCATAAATGCTTATTAAAGCTTAAGATGAAACTTTTTTCTTTTAAAGGGCACTATAAATGATGCATGAAAAGGAATTAGGTAGGCTCCTGTGCTCAGCAAAACACTTTATTTAGTACATGCCCTTTTGTTTGTTAACTCTGATTCATTTCTTAACTTCCTGAACCTGACTTGTTTGAGTTTGGAAATAACAATTATTTCGTGTTAACGTTCATGTCTTAAAAACCAGGTAAAATTATGCCCTATGCACGTTTGCATGTGAGTGTGTGTGTGTGTGGTGCGTGCAGATGTGGAACTAGGAAAATCAGTCATGTAACAGGTGAAAGATAAAATTGTATTGGCTAATTATTAAAGTATTTCCTTATATCCATGCCTGCTGTATTTAAAGAACTTCAGATTAATCAAGAGTACATCTCCTTGCTATTTCCCTGCTAAAAATGTAGAAATACTAAAGTGAAAATCTTAGCTAAAATTATTCTGGTTTTTGGTTTGCTCAGGTGATGGCATCACTGCTTCGAGCTGAGAGAGACAGATCACAGAAAGATTTTATTATGCAGCCAAAAAAAAAAAAAAAAAAATCCTACAGGCTCTGACTGTGTTTTGGAACCTTTATTTTCCACTCTGGGATCACCCACAGATTTTTCAAAGCAGGGGGCTTTCCTTATGCAGTAATTGTCTGCCTCTGTTTCAGTGGATTTATCAGAGAAAATACATAATTCTGAATCAAGAGTTAGAGGTCCAGACTAGATCTTGTATGTACCTTGTTGAGAGGAGAGAGGCAGGATGTGATGTTGGAAGAGAATTAGTTCTATAGTCTAATGCTCTGTTTCAGGAACCAATCATCACTGGTTTCTTTCAAGCCTTCTGTTATAGGTTAAATTTCAGACTTCCTGAAGATAAATTAACCTAGTACAGCTCAACCCATTTCTTCAGTTAATAAGGCATTCATTTAATGGACCTTGTTAGAGGAATATGCCATAAAACATAGTGATGATGCTTTTTCACAGAGGTAGCTAAATTAAAGGGGAGGAAAACATAAAATGATACCAATGGCCAAGTTTGATTTTCTTTGTTGACAATGATGGGAGGTAGAAAAATGAGGATTTGCTATTTTAGATGCAACAAAAATGCCCACTTAAAGATAACCCAGTAGCAAAGGGAATATAATTGTAGAGTAAAAGTAGCTAACAGGAAACTCTATTCAGGGAATGTTAAAAGTAATTAGCTACAACAACTGTAAGCATGATTGATAGCCACCAGTGCTTGATCAAAATCTATACATAAAACATATTGAAAATTATTATTCCTTCTGATGTGCTATTTGTTTGGATGGATAAATTGGAAGCATGAGAATGAATGAATCACTTGGTTCAAGTTTATAAATTCTTTATGTGACGGGTGTTATATATAGTAAATATAAAATACTGTTCATTTGGCTTTTACAAACATCATTCTTATGCTTTTGTTCATTTTATGGTTTGTAAAATATAAGCCACGTGTTCACAAGTTTGTGTGCCCCACTTGTCCTGTATTTGACTTGATGATTAGAAGACTGAAGTATACCTATTTTGCAACCTGATACAACTGTCCTTTAGAATCTAAACATGCATGTACACTTCAGCAGAACTAGGAGAGCACATTGAACTTACTGACCTGGAAAAATTTACTAATCTCAAGTGCATGTATCTGATGCAGTGTAGTTGAGTAAAAAGTGAGAGAAAGAAATTGAGAGATTTAAGATAGAGCATGTGTAAAGTGTCCTTTCTCTTAAAAAAAAAAAAATAAGTAGAGGACTTTTGACTCCTTGGTTTGCTTAATTATGTGCCTTTCTTGTAGTTGTATTACACATGTCTATGAGAGCTTCTTAACCCTGGTGCTATTGATATTTGAGCCTATGCAATTTTAACATGGAAGAGTTTTCTTGTGTATTGTAGAGGGCCTAGTAGTATCTCTGTTTTCTAGCCACTAGATGCCAGTAGCAGCACCCCCAGATTGTTTGCCAGTAGCAGCACCCCCAAACTGTGGCAACCAAAAATATCTCAAGAAGTTGCCCTGGAGTAGGGGGCAAAACTGCACTCCTCTTGCATTGGAATTGTCCATGTATAGTTCAGTTTATGTGTTCTACAATGATCCTTCTCTTGCTCTGAACGGATTTCAGCTTGTAGGTGTTTTGTTGGGTCCCTAACAGAAAACTGTGGAAGAGCTTATCAGTATTATTATCTATTTTCTGTGAACTGAGTATCTAGGTTGTATTCTCTGTCATATGCTAACATTTGTGGGAATAGGAAGAAATAAAAGCTGAGAAAAGGAAGTAGATATTGAGTTTAAAGACACATTTCATTAAAATTCGCTTCTTTTAGATGAGTATTTTGAATACCTGTATGCTGGGCTGTCAGGAGGGGGTTTTTACCCTAGTAAGTCCATGTGCTTCGAGTTAGTTTATAATGCTCAAAGATCTGGAAGTAAAAGGAAAGCATTTTGGTTTGAAGAACATAGTTCTTTACTGGTGGTGGTATACATTTAACATGATGGAAAGAAGTACCAGGCATGATGATCTGAAGACATGGCAAAGATTAGATCCTGGCATGGATTACTCATGTCACATGTCCCCTGCATAGAGGCCATTTTTCCTCATCTGCAAAAGGGGATATGAATAGGCATGGAAACTAAATAATACAAAGTATCAAAATGGGTTGTAATTTATGAAGGTGTGCATCAATGTTGGTAAATTATCATCCTTTCAATTTCTTCTGTGATGTTATTTGTTGAGCACTGACTCAGCACACTAAATCTTCCAGCTATTCCAGAGTAGTTAAAATCATCTGTACAAAATGGTGGTATTAGCTCTTAGAATTTTTTTTTCATGGATGAAATAGAACATCTCCATTTTGAAATATGTGACTTATATTATGGATAAACCTCAATTTCCTCTCTTACATATAGGGCTTCCCTGGTGGCTCACATGGTAAAGAATCTGCTTACAGTGCAGGAGACTGGGTTTGTTCCATGGGTGGGGAAGAACTCCTGGAGAAAGGAATGGCAACCTACTCTAGTAATCTTGCCTGGAGAATTCCATGGACAAAGAACCCTGGTGGGCTACAGACCATGGGTTCTCAAAGAGTCGGACAAGCACTTCTGGCTTCCCTAAATAATCCACATTTATAATTTGTTTAAAAATACAGAAATATAAAAACATAGAATACACCTTGAAATCCACTCTTCAATGATACTGTTATTACCAGTTTGAAATATATTTTAAGTGATTTTTAAATGAATAGATTAACATAATGTCTATATGTAATTAAGAAATTAATACAGATTTAAAGTTGAGGGTAGTTGTATAGAGATGCAGACACTCGTATAAGCATATGTACAAAAATATATGTTTAGATACAATAAACACAGTTTATGTAATACCCAACTAATTTTATAGCCTGTCTCTTGCATGTGAGTATATAGAGAATTCATAAGTATTTAACAAGAGTACCATTGTGTACAGACCTCATGTTTAAATCTAGTTCAATGTTAGGCATACACATGGGTGGACAGCTTTCTTGTCTATTAGGTTGGGAGAAT
This sequence comes from Bos grunniens, assembly GCF_055505025.1. NCBI lineage: Eukaryota > Metazoa > Chordata > Mammalia > Artiodactyla > Bovidae > Bos > Bos grunniens. The sequence goes on along the minus strand of NC_141184.1, from coordinate 18,539,573 downwards.
TTCAGACTGGTTGATATTCCTGCCATATTGATTTTTATTCATTGTAACTATTGCATATTATGGCATAGATGCAGTATCATTCATTTCAGCAATGAGTTCATAACTATTTTTAAGAGAAGAATAAAGAGAGAGCCAACACAAATTAAATAACTTGGTATTGCTATCCTGCTGTTAGTGAGTTTTTGACTTTTATGTTCAGTACATCTTCTAAGAACAGATTTCAGGGGAATTAAGTGGACAGCAGGGAAATGTTGGAGCAGGAATTAATAGAAGAGGAACATTTGGCCTTTTGTACTGTCACACGCCCAGGTGTCGCTTCTATAGATATCAGAAAATATTCTGATATATAAACTTCTACACTGCTAGACTACATCAATTTAAGAAACTTGTTTGTAATCTGAGAATAAAATGAACAAAACTTGATCCCTAAAAGTACTTCACTGAAATGTTTGAAAAAGAAAATATTTCACTTATCTGAGCTCCCCAGGACTGTATTATTTAATATTTTATTTGTACTGCATGGAATATGATAGATGAATTGCTATTAAAATGAATTTGGGCTTTGCAAATGCCTCCCCTGAAAAGAGGAATTCAACTGTGATTCCCATTCATTTTATGTATAGCTGATCATAAGTATCTTCAGATAGATATTTATTGTCATATTTTGGCCTTTAGGATTAATATATGACTTGTATGTGATTATGTACAATCCCAGGTGACTGGAAATTTCACTTGATCTAATTATTTCAGTCTACCTGATGCCAACAGTATTTTAAATAAAAATATCTAGATGGTACTAGTGGTAAATGTAGGAGATGGAAGAGATGCAGATTCAATTCCTGGGTCAGAAAGATCCTCCAGAGCAGGAAATGGCAACCCACTTAAGTATTCATGCCTGAAAATCCCATGGACAGAGGAGCCTAGCAGGTTATGGTCCACAGGGTCACAAAGAGTCAGACACGGTAGAAACAAATTAGTACATGAAGATTAAACTCACAGTTATCCATGGGATTTAAAAGAAGACAGGATGCCATTTTAACCTATTGAATCATCATATTACAAAAATTTTTGAACCCAGTGCTGGCAAGCACATGATAAAAATTCTTATTTATAGTTATTCCTAGTGTAAGTGAAGATTATACAACGGTCTTGAAAACAATTTGCAATCCTTTGACAGTAAAAGGAAAATGCAGATTCTCTTGCATGCACCTTCTGGAAGCAAATGAACCAAATGAACCAAACTATCCCCAAATGAAAAAATCCATCAAGAGGTTAAAAGTAATTTAAGAATGTGAATACATCTAAATAATGATTTGTTTATGGAAACCCACGTAATATTAAACTAGATACAAAATTTTATGTGCATCCTGATTTTTAAAGGGATTTCAAAAAAATCCATTTAGTTGGATGCTGTATTAAGACAGTAATGTATATCCCTTGGACTTTTCTGTATTGTTTATATTATCTATATTTTAAAAATTATATGTAATTAGTGCCTTCCAGCTGCAATGCACAATATAATTTGAACAAACCATGGAAATATAAACAAAAGCTATTTTGGTTACATGCAGTTGTGTTGTTTTTTTTTTTGTAGAATCTGTTTTTATTGGCTGAGTGAAACAATTTAACTTAACCATAGTTGAGAAAGCTTTGTGGTACTGATTGAAAATTAAACCATTTCTGAATGTCTGTTTAATAGGGATTTTCAATTCTGATGACTGGAATACTGTATTTTAAAGGTTTATCATATCTTTAAAGCAAAAAAAAAAAAAAAAAAAAAAAACAGCTCAAATTCAATTCCATTTTTACTATATTAAATTTATTTGTGGAGATTATATTCTATTTGAGAAGAGAGATGGTAAACAAGGGAACTTATATTTTATATTACTTCTGGAACATGATTATTGTTAAGGGGAAAGAGGGAAGTGGAATGAGGAATGAAATTTTTGAAGAGATGAGTGAGTGGTTGTTTGATATTTTAGCTGTAATGGCTAAGAATCCCTTCCTTACTGAGAAGGTGACTTTGAATAAAGCCTTGGAAGAAGTAATCATTGTTTAGTCACTGCGTCATGTCTGACTCTTTGCGACCCCAAGGACTGCAGCACACCAGGCTTCCCTGTCCTTCACTGTCTCCCACAGTTTGCTCAAACTTGTGTTCATTGAGTCAGTGATGCCATCCAACCATCTCATCTTCTGTCACCCCCTTCAATTCCTGCCCTCAATCTTTCCCAGCATCAGGATCTTTTCCAGTGAGTCAGCTCTTTGCATCAGGTGGTCAAAGGATTGGAGCTTCAGCTTCAGCCTCAGTCCTTCCAATTCAGGGTTGACTTCCTTTAGGATTGACTGGTTTGATAAGGGACTCTCAAGAGTCTTCTCCAGTAGTACAATTCTGAAAGCATCAATTTTTTGGACCTCAGCTTTTTTTATGGTCCAACTCTCATATGGATATGAACAAACAATATTCCAGAGAGGGTGAGAAGCAAAAAACAGAAGTCCTGGGACAGGAACCTGCCTGACCCATTGACAGAATGGCAAGAAGGCCAGCATAACAGAAGGGAAGTCACAGAAATGGAGCAGAGGAGGAGATACTGGTCAGAGAGATGGGAAACCAGAATTTCTACATAAATCATATGGGTTGGTATAAGTTCCTCGGGTTTTTCCTGGGAGATTTGGCTGGCATTAAATATCACTGATCAGAAAAGTAACATGATCTGATGAGTTTATTACATTGTTTGGCAAATAAGGATTAAAAGTGAGGGTGGGATTAAGGTTACTCATCAGCTGCATTTCAGGAAGACATGCTGCTGTATTGGAGTCAGGCTACAGGGGAGCATGATAGAAGTAGGGCAGTTGTGGGGCTATTTCAGTCATTGCAAGAGAGAAGATGATGACTTGCAGCAGAGTGGTAACAGTAGAGGTCAAGAGGAGAGGAGAGGTTGGATTCCAGATTTACCTTGAAATTGAAACTGATGGGACTTGATATTATATAAGATGTGGAGGTGGACAGTGAGGATAAATTTGATTTGCTATATCCTGAGCTATAAGGAGGCTGGAGTTGTCTCTTAAGAAGGAAAAGAATGGGCGGAACAGATTTGTGTGGAGGAAGGAGGGCAGACAGCAGATAGGAAGAGCTGAGTTTTATACATTTTTAGGTTGAAATGCACAAGTGGATATGTCCTGGAGTCAGTTGAATACACTGGTGTGGAGTTCAGAGAAGATCTATCTCCTCAGGTAGGAAACCAAGAGTTGTGAGTCCACTGACAGCGTTTAAAGTGGAGAGACTAAAGGTGGATGAAAAGATGAAAAACACAGACCAGGAGGTGGAGCAGCCCCACACCGATAGGTTGGAGAAATGAAGAAAACCCAGCACAAGTATTTGAGGACCAGTAGCTGGAGATGAAGGAAGAGAGTCCCATGTGTAAAGGGTCTTGAAATCCAGAAGATGTACTTCAAGGAAGAGACTGTTTTGGAAAACATTTTAAATTATTGAAATATAAACTTCCAGGCACATATAGGCACAAATCTAACTTTTTCATTTGGATAGTTTTATTTTAGAAATAAAGAATTCATTTCCTTAATGAAAACAAAATGTTTTTCTTTGAAAGTCCTTATTAATTATAGCAGTTTGCTTTTTTCAGTTATCTATTTATAGGCGTCATTTTAGGTTCAATGTGAACCTGATGTTAGAAACAACTGGAGAAAGTTTCTTGGTGTCACAAAAGCAAATATTGACACAAATTTATTGGTTTAATTATCTGTGGATTTTATTCATCAATATAGTCCTTCTAATATTTTCATTAGCCTTACTTAATTTTGGGCTTCCCTGTGGCTTAGCTGGTAAAGAGTCCGCCTGCAATGTGGGAGACCTAGGTTAATCCCTGGGTTGGGAAGTTCCCCTGGAGAAGGGAACACCTACTTACTCCAGTATTCTGGCCTGGGGAATTCCATGGACTGTGTCATCCATGGGGTCGCAAAGAGTCGGACATAACTGAGCAACTTTCACTTTACTTAATTTTGATATTAGAGTTGCATTCTTTCAGGACCTGATAAATTTGCAACATAAAATGTATCTCACCTAATGATAACTAGAAATGTTACTTCTTGAAAACTCAAATTATTCTAAATTGAGATACAAAAGAATAGATATGAAGGGTTTCCTGTGGCTGATATTCCAATTAAGAAACTGTGTTTTTACTTTGCCATCTTACTAGTAATATATGTCCAGCTTTTGAAGTGTGGGAGAAATATATTAAGAGCTAAGGTATAAATCTTTGGTTTCAGCTGCAGGTATGAGGTGACTATAATGTTGTGAAACTGATCTTTAAGCAAAAATGCAAGATGACTATATTAGTGATTATATCAATGATGATGACGCCAATTAAAGCATTCTTTCACATAGCTATTCCAACAAACACACACAAACACAACTTCATAACTTTAGGATCACATTCTGTTTCTTAATCAAACTGATCATTTGTTTAGATTAACTAGCACTTTATCAACCAAGTTCCACTTAGAATGTTTATGATCTCAGCTAAATTAAGTGAGGTAGCTTCTGAAACCCTGAATACTCTTTGGAAGAGCTGATGCTGAAGCTGAAGGTCCAATACTCTGGCCACCTAATGCAAACAGCTGATTGATTGGAAAAGACCCTGATGCTGGGAAAGACTGAAGGCAGTAGGAGAAGAGGATGACAGAAGATGAGATGGTTGGATGGCATCACAGATTCAGTGGACATGGACTTGGGCAATCTCTGGAAGGTGGTGAGGGACAGGGAAGTCTGGGGTGCTGCAGTCATGGGGTCACAAAGAGCCAGACAGGACTTGGTGACTGAACAACAATAACTTCTGCAACAGTTTTATAAGAGAAGTTGCAACAATGCATGAAACAGTTTAAATGATGTGTAAGGGCTGTACGTGACTACACTGAAGGCTAATGTGATGATAGAACAATGGTCCCCAAAAGTGAAGGTCCTAATTCCTGGAATCTGTGTGTATGTTATGACATGTCAAAGGAGGGTGAGGCGTACAGATGAAATTAGGATGGACAATTAAATTGTGCTAAAATAAGGAGATAATCTTGGTTTATCATGATCAGGTAGGCCCAATGTCATCCTAAAAGAATGTGAAAGAGAAAGAAGTAGGCAGACAGGAGGTCAGAATGACAACATGTGAAAAGGAATCAATCTGATATTGCTCGTTGGAACAAGGAGAAGGAAGACCAAGTACAGAGTGATTTGGGAATTGTCTAGAGACTGGAAAACACAAGGATTCTCCTTTACAGCCTCTGGAGAGGAATGCAGCCACATTGAAACCTTAGTTTTAGCTTGGTTGTGGCTCATTTCAGACTCCTGACCCGACCTTTATCAGACTTCTGACCTATAGAACTGTAAGATAGTAACTGTCTTGTTAGAAGCCAATAAGTTGGTGCTAATTTGTTATAGAACCAGTAGGAAATTAATACAGCTAACCTTAGAAGGGATATTAAGTTGCACCTTTTGTAAATGACCCATCATGCAAATTTTTTAGAGAATAAAGATATATAATATTACTGAATATGTAATATTGATAACTATTAATTTGAGGTTAGTATACTGTTCAATATTAAACTAATTAAATGATCATGAAATTGAACGTGAAGTATGTTTCTTAAAACAAAATTTAAGAGTGAAAATTCTTTCTTTATTTATTTTTTAAATTTTATTTTATTTTTAAACTTTAAAATATTGTATTAGTTTTGCCAAATATCGAAATGAATCCGCCACAGGTATACATGTGTTCCCTATTCTGAACCCTCTTGCAAGAAAATAATGTATCCAACTAAGTATATACTTTCTTGTCCCCAGTAAGTATGTTGTGCTTCTGTTAATATGAGATTACTGGACTTTGCATTCCTGTGTCCAGATATGGTTTTAAAAGTATTACCTAGCACCCAGTGCAAAAACTATATGTTTTTTGTACAAAAATGTACAAATAGAGTAAAATGTAGACTCTACAGCAAGATAAATGACCGTCTCCCATTTTTACTTTTGCAGTATGGGAAATATTTACTAAACTGTTTAGCAATTTAAAAAAGGCAAAGTTAATTAAGGTAGAACAATCTATAGCTTAGAAGGTAAAAGATACAACATGGTACAATTAACAAGGATGGATTTAAAATGAAAAAAAAAAAAAAGAAACCTGTGGTCTTCTGATCTACTTTTTAAGTAAGTGGATGTTGCTTACCCTTTTCAGAACTGTTATATAGGGAAAAAGTATCTTCCCAATTTGAATGGCTCTTTCTCATGTTTAAAGCATAACATTTATGTAAATGTTCATAGAATACTGTGGAACAAATTTCAAATATATAGAAAATAAGTGAAGTAAAGCAAATCACCTGATAATATTTGGTGGATTACAATCTTATTTCAGTCTTTAAAATGTCCATGGATATCATTTGCTCACATCAGTTTACAGAAGCCCTCTTTTAACATGTGGTTCTAATAGCAGCAGTATGACGGGGCTCAGGAGCCACACCAGGGCAGGGGGAGAACCTTAACTCCCACATTGCAGGTGGATTCTTTACCAGTTGAGCCATCAGGGAAGCCCAAGAATACTGGAGTGGGTAGCTTATCTCTTCTCCAGCATATATTCCCCACCTAGGAATTGAACCAGGGTCTCCTGTATTGCAGCCAGATTCTTTACCAACCGAGCTAGGAAGGAAGCCCCATATTGCACGCCAAGCCTCCCCTAATCTGGGCAGTTGGTGATGTTGGAGGCATGGAATAAAAATTGTCCTTCTGAGCTTCCAAATTCTGGATCCCAGTTCCCTGATCTGCTCCCAAAGGCACCCAGAGGAAGGAGCTACTCTGAGTTACATGTCTAGCCCTGTCACATAATCAGGTGACATTTCCTTTTGTGTCTTTTGTTTCTCTGATTCATTATATTCATTCTTTTAGTTCCTTAAGTGGTGGGTACTCCACGTAACCAATGAAGTGACCAAGATTTATGACTACCATGTTGCTTTTTTCAATCTCTACTCAGCTGATGTATCAAAAAATTATAATTCTCTATGCATCTATAATTCCTCTATACACCTATAAGACATACACATTGACATATGTACAATACCTTTTTACTTGATAGTAGATCATTAAAGGGGCTTCCCCAGTGGCTAAAAGATAAAGAATCTACCTGAAAAGCAGGAGACCCAGGTATGATCCCTGGGCTGGGAAGATCCGCTAGTGGAGGAAATGGCAACCCACACCAGTATTTTTGCCTGGAGAATCCCTGTGGACAGAGGAGCCTGGTGGGTTGCAGTCCATGTGGTCACAAACAGTCAGACGTGGCTGAGCGACTAACCCTTAGATCATTACAATCTCTACAAATCAATCCAACAATCTGATTCTCCCTTGTCTTTAGTGTTTGTTTCAGCTCTGCTTCTTATTTCCTGCCCCATTGCATCTCTTGTCAATCTTCAGTCTTGTTCCTTCTAATTTGTATTTGTTCCTATATTAATTAACTCAGGCAGTCATAACAAAATTCATGGACTGTGTGTCTTAAGCAATAGAAATTTGTTTCTTTCAGTTTTAGAGGCTAGGGAGTCCAAAATCAGGGTGTTAGCCCATTCAACTCCTTGCTGAATGCTTGGTTTACTCTTCCTGACTTACAGATTGCCACTTTCTTGATGTGTCCTCACTTTTCTAGGGAAGGAGGGAGGGAGAGAAAGGAATAGAGCAGGTACAAGCTAGCATGTGAGCTCTCTGGTGTCTCTTCTTACAAGGTCACTACTCCCATCATGAAGTCCTCACTCTCATGAGCTCATTTAAACAGAATTACCTTCCAAGGGCCCCATCTCTAAATACTTTTTTGTTAAGGGTTTGGGCTTCAACATAAGAGTTTTTGGGGCACACAATTCAGACCACAGAAGCTCCTTCTTCTGTTTTCCTATTTTCAACTATTAATGTTATTATATTTCTAAACATTCTACTAGGGATTCACAGGTGGCTCAAATAGTAAGGAACCTGCCTCCAATGCGGGAGACCTGGGTTCAGTCCCTGAGTCAGGAAGATCCCCTGGAGAAGGAAATGGCAACCCACTCCAGTATTCTTGCCTGGAGAATCCCATGGACAGAGGAGCCTGGTAGGCTACAGTCCATGGGGTGACAAACAGTCGGACATGATTGAGCAACTAACACTTCACTTCAAACACCCTACTTCTTCCCTCTGCAATGCCTGACTCTACCATTCACTCCTCAGGTCCCCTACAATTCTCATTCACCTCTTTCTCCAGGTCATCTTGCTGCTGCTGCTGCTGCTGCTAAGTCACTTCAGTCGTGTCCTACTCTGTGTGACCCCATAGACGGCAGCCCAGCAGGCTCCCCTGTCCCTGGGATTCTCCAGGCAAGAACACTGGAGTGGGTTGCCATTTCCTTCTCCAATGCATGAAAGTGAAAAGTGAAAGTGAAGTCGCTCAGTCATGTCCGACCCTCAGGGACCCCATGGACTTCAGCCTTCCAGGCTCCTCCATCTATGGGATTTTCCAGGCAAGAGTACTGGAGTGGGGTGCCATTGCCTTCTCCTCCAGGTCACCTTATGTGACCATTAAAGAATATATCTGAATACTATAGCATTTTTTGAAATTCTCCAGTACTATAGACTTATTCTACACTCCTTTCCTGAAATGTTTCTGATGGCAGTGTCAACTGGAAAAAAAAAAAAAAATAGCACAGCCTAAATGCTGAGAGTTAGGTTTTACTTGGTTAGAATTTTAGGACTCGAGCCCAGGAAGCAGCATCTCTATTTCATTTCACAACAGTTATCACCTGAGCTGGTTATTCAAGGTAGTTTAAATTTCATGACTATTGCAGGACTACTGTGTTCACAATGTACTATAAATTGATGGAACAACGTATTTTAGAATGTAGAAATTATATAAATGTTTATATGCAGAATAATAGAATAATATTAGGTTGGCAAAAACATTCATTTGAAAGAAAACCCAAGTGAAAAAACCCAAATGAACTTTCTGGCCAATCCTATATGTATGTATGTATGTATGTATATATATATATATTATTATAAAAAATGAGTTATTTTTTCTTAATTATTCTTCCTGTAATTACATAACTGTGATATTTTACCTTTTGCCTTGTCTGTGATATCTCAAGACCATTTTCCCTTAATTTATAGAATACATAAAACTTAAAACCATTTTTTAAAACAGGATTTGTGCAAGTTGCATTAAGAAAAAATTACTTTGAGCCATTTAGTACTTTCTTGGTAATAAAAGGGAAGAATTATAAAATGGCAAGAATCCATAGTACATGAATATCCCTGGTTTGAAATTGCTGAAGCATGAGTCACCCTTTCAGATGAAATGCTCTCACTGACTTCAAAGGAGGCTCATGTGTGACTATGGAGATATGTCACAGTTAGGAATAGCTGGTTTCTCTGAGAAAGCATCTCACTCCATTTCCAGACCAATGTAAGGAGGATTTCAGGTGTATGCAGAAAGTATTTTTAACACACTGGTGGTTCAGATGGTAAAGAATCTCCTGCAACGCAGGAGACGTGGATTCAATCCCTGGGTTGAGAAGATCCCCTGGAGGAGAGCAAGGTAACCCACTCCAGTATTCTTTCCTGGAGAATAGCCACAGACAGAGGAGCCTGGTGGGCTACAGTCCATGGGTTCACAAAGAGTCGGACATGACTGAGTGACTAAGCACATTTTAACACAATTCTGGTATTAGTATCCTGGAAGTGTTGACTCTTCTGAGGGTAAAATCCTGGCTTTCAGAAAGAAGTAAACTAGGATACTCTGTTGGCATCCATATATCCATTCTTTTACCGAAAGAAATGCCAACCTTTTAAAGTGAAAAGGCAACACATTAACTCAATGAAAAGACTAGATTGTTCAAATCAATAAACTCTACAAGAATAGTTTATTCTTAGCTAATACGTGCTAATGTCTCCATTCACAACAAAACATTCTTTGAAGAAACTTTACTTTCCTGGACACATGATATTTACAATAACAATTGCTTCAAATCAGATTGTGTTTAGTTGTTATTGATTTCTCTGCTCTATCTAAATACTCAACTCAGAGCCTGACCTTCAGATGTTTATCAGAGTCCAAATTCTCCTGGAAAATCCACAGTTTGCTTTTCTGCATATTAAGTTTTCATCTAATACCAAGACAGGCTTCCCAGGTAGTCCTAGTGGTAAAGAATCCGTCTGCCAGTGCAGGAGACACAAGAGATGTGGGTTCTATCCCTGGGTCAGGAAGATCCCCTGGAGTAGGAAATGGCAACCCATTTCAGTATTCTTGCCTGGAAAATTCCATGGACAGAGGAGCCTCATGGGCTACAAGTCCATTAAGCTGCAAAGAGCCAGACACAGCTCAGTGACTAAGCAGCAGCAGCAATACTAGTACATTTTCTGTAATTAATAAATTATAAGATAAGTGAATCAGAAAAATAACAGACCATAAGAGTATATTTTGGTACATACATCTCAGTGACCAAAAAGAACAAATTTAATATAATTTTCATAGATAAAATGGCATTTCAGAGAAATTATCTAATGTATACTTTGAGCTCAGATTTTAATTATTGATGTATTTCAATTATATAATTTACCATTCATAATTTATTTATTTGTGCATAGTTGTGTTAACTGGAAATCTTCTCTGAAAGCTCTGGAGATTGAGCAGATATTTTTAACTTTGTTTCATATAAGAGTAATCTGATGTTACACAACTTCACAAACTTGCCCAACAGAGCAGCCTTTGCAGCCACTGAATCAGAGTGGAGTGTCCCCTTCCATCTGTCAGGCCTCTTTACCAACCAGCCTCAATACCCCCTTGACCCTTAATCTTAGCTGATGGTCTTGCCTAACATTGTACTTCTAGAATTTCTGAAATCTGTGGGACAGTTTTTATCTCAAGTCTCTCCCACCAAATCTGTACACTAAATGGTATCTATATTCCAGTCACTTTACTCTGCTGAAATTATAATACTGGAAAAAGCCCTGCTATTACCCACACCTTGCTCTCAGGATTCCTTTCCCAAACCCTCCCAACTTCTCCCCTTAATTGGCTGCACCATCAAATGACCCCTTCCTAATGGGTCTTCCCATGCATGTGACTCTCATCTTTCAAAAAACATCCCAGGACCCTGCACTCTGCTCAGATGTAACTACTCCAGTCATCTCAGCAAATGATACCACCTTTTCCACAAATCAGAACTGACAGAGCTCCATTCCACTTTCCTCATCCCTGCCCTTCACATCACTACCAAGTTCTATGGTTTCTTCTCCTAAAACAGGTTTAAAATGCGTGTGCTACTTTCATCTCTGCTGCCACCACACTAGTTCAAATCAACTTGATCTCATCTGGAGTGGTTTCCTCTGGTCTGCTGGCATCAGCAAATGTCATTCTCAAATCATTAATTAGATACCAACTGGCAGGAACTTCTTAGAAATATTAATCTGTAGATGTCATTCTTTGTTTTCAAAATCTTTCAGTGAATCCCAATTTTAAGTATAATAAAAGACTAAGCTTTTGCCATGGTCTCTACAATCCTATGTGATCTCATCCAGCCTCTCCTGCTTGATCCCACCTCTACATCCAAGCTACTCTTTCATGTGTTCCCCTCCTCAAGTATTCGGAACCTTCTTCATGCGTGTGTGCTCAGTCGCTTTAGTCGTGTCTGACTCTTTCTGACCCCATGAACTGTAGCCTGCCAAGCTCTTCTGTCCATGGGGATTCTCCAGGAAAGAATACTGAAGTGGGTTGCCATTTCCTTCTCTGCTGAGCCTTCTTCAGGACCTTTGAATGTATTGTTATTCCTTTTGTCTGAAATGTCCTTCCCTCATATTTTTTTACCACTCCCTCTTTATCTGTCATGCTTAATCTCATCCTATTAAAAGCAATGCTCTCGTCCCTAAAGTAGCTCTCTGTCCTGCCAGCCTATTTTCTCATGCTCCTCAATGATAATATTATGAGTTTGTCTTTTTTTCTCACCTCCAACTGGACTGTAAACCCTACTTTAGTGACAGAATTTTCTGCTCATTCACCTTTGCATTCCCAGTGTTTAAAATATTGCCTGGCATATAGCCCAGAATATATCCAAGAAAATGTAAGATACATATATTCATAGACTAAAATTGAAACAAGTTAGACTTATAAAAAATAAATGGCTTGAAAATTAATTGAGATGTAACATATAGAGGTAATATTATACAAGCAATAAGTGTACAGATGTCTGTGTGTTTGTCACTCAGTCATGTCCAACTCTTTGCAACCCCATGAAATGTAGCCCACCAGGCTCCTCTGTCCATGGAATTCTCCAGGCATGAATACTGGAGTGGATTGCCAAGCCCTTCTCCAAGTGTACAGATAACTAACTATAATTGATGTACAGATAGCTAGCTATAATCGAACATATCCAGGTAACTACTACCTATATAAAACAGAATAAATTGAGTCAGTATAATTTAGTCTAAAAGATAAAGTTGACTTCATTTATTACCAAAAAAAAATAAAACAGAATATTATGTACATTCCAGAAGCCAGCCTAGTGTACTGTCATGGTCCTTCCTCATTCACAGATGTAGCCTCATTTTTTATGACTTCTTATAATATAGATTAAATTTGTCTATTTTATCTAGTTATGATTCTATAAATAGATATGATAATAATATATCTAACATTAAAAAAAATGTGTTCTATTCATGATTCTATAAGTAAAATCCACAGTACTATTCCATTGTGTTTGACTTCTCAACATTCAATGTAGTTCCTCGCTCAGTCATGTCCGACTCTTTGTGACCCCATGGACTGCAGCACGACTGGCTTCCCTGTCCATCACCAACTCCCAGAGCCAGCTCAAACTCATATCCATCGAGTTGGTGATGCCATCCAACCATTTCATTCTCTGTTGTTCCCTTCTCCTCTTGCCTTCAAACTTTCCCAGCATCAGAGTCTTTTCCAATGAGTCCATTTTTTTTTTGCATCAGGTGGCCAAAGTACTGGAGCTTCAGCTTCAGCATCAGTCCTGTCAATGAATATTCAGGTCTGATTTCCTTTAGGATTGATCTCCTTGCAGTCTAAGGGACTCTCAAGAGTCTTCTCCAACACCACAGTTTAAAACATCAATTCTTCAGTACTCAGTTTTCTTTATAGTCAAACTCTCATATCCATACAAGACTACTGGAAAAACCATAGGTTTGACTATACGGACCTTTTTCAGCAAAGTAATGTCTCTACTTTTTAATACAGTGTCTAGGTTGGTCATAGCTTTGCTTACAAGGAGTAAGTATATTTTAATTTCATGGATGCAGTCACCTTCTGCAGTGATTTTGTAGCACAAGAAAATAAAGCCTGACACTGTTTCCTTTTTTTCCCATCTATTTGCCTTGAAGTGATGGGACCGGATGCCATGATCTTAATTTTTGAATGTTGAGTTTTAAACCAGCTTTTTCTCAACATTACTTTTGTGAAAAAACATACGTTTTTTTGAGTGAATCAATAGTTTACTAAGTTTTGGCTGTAGATTATTCCATTGTATGCATTGATCATATTATCCATTCTACCATTCAAGGACATTTAGACTGTTTCCAATGATTAACTATTAACAAAGAGCAATGAATATTCCCATATTTGACTTATGGAGACCATGTGTGTGCCCTATTATTGGGTATATACAGGATAGAGAATGCTGTGTTTTAGGATATGCATATGTTTACCACTAATGAATACAGCCAAATACTTTTCCAAAGTGGTTGTACTAATTTATACATCTGCATCATTCTATGATATTTATTAATGTTACTGTTAGCCTTGTTAATTTTAGACATGCTGGCATACACATAGGGAATTCTCATTGTGTTTTACCTCAAGCTATATTTTTAATACTTAAAACTACAGTACAGGCAAAAGAATAATGCATTTAACATTTGTGCCCTACAAGTGAATTCATCAGTTGTTTCACTTGCTATATTTGTTTATTGATAACTAACCATCTTTATTTTCCTAAATATTTGAAAATAATTTCTAAGCATTAGATGCAGACCTTTAATGATAGAAAACAGAAAAGCTTTCTGAATTTATAGATTTGGACATTTTGATAATCTATGAACATTTTCTTGACAATTTTCCAAGTAGGTGAAGTATAAATACAGTATGCTATATATTTAGGATGCTAGAAAAACAAATTATGCTTTGCAACTTGTGAGGCTAATGTATAAATTATAAGAACAAAGACCATGCTAAAAATAAGCAATCTCATTCATTTTGTTCATCATCTTTAAAACATGAATCAGTCTTGAAATGCTGTCTGTAGATAATGCCACCATAGGGACACGAGGAATAAATAACACTTTTTTTTGTATCATCCCTTATTAATGAGTATAGGGATAGTTATTTACCACCAAAACATGGTAGTTTGGATGCAAAAGGCACATATTTGCATTTCTTTTCACCTTTAAAATTTTCTTTTGTAATACTTCTGGAATATTGGGCACAACCAAGTAGTCTTTCCATCCTTTCTTATGAAGGAAGTTCTGAGACTATATTTAAACTCTGCTTCCAACCAGATACTGTTTTTCTTTTTTTCTTTCCCTGATTATGAGTAATGTGTATAATTAATCCCTATACAGCAGCCGTGGAATAAATGAAAAACTACAAACCATTCTTGTGAAATACTGGTTTAGTACCTATAGTAGGAAACATGTGTTTGTAAGGTATTTACTTATGAATAAGCACTTTCCATATTTGTTGTGTTATACATGCTGAATGCCAAATATTTTATTTTTGTCTGATAAACTCATCTAATTAGTAAACATGCTTTGTTTCAATTTGATGAGTTATCTTAAAATTGTCATGTTAAAATAGGGAAGACTTATGTTCTAGCAGTTAGTAATGAATATGGGATCACTGTAAAAACTTAATAAACAGTTTCATTTTCTTATAAAATAGAATCACTAAAAATCCATGTTTAGTGTATCTAACTCTTCAGTATAAAAGTTGTCTCTTTTATGTGTATGTATCAAGTTATCATCACTGGAAACTCTAATCGGGCTATATTCATTCTACTTTAAATTATCAAATTGATCTTATATGGCCATGCAAACAATATTTTTAACATGCTAATATATATTTCCAGTGTAAACAAATTTTTAAGTGCGAATAAATATTAAAAACTATTTTCCTTGCTAAGAATCTCATAAAATTTTATTATGAAGTGTATTCCCATGAGCCTCGTGAGCTTAGTGTTTTAATTTTCATTCACTTAACTCTTTTATGGCTGGCTTCATTTTATCCACAAAATTACATAACATTTTAAATGGCAAAATAGTATATTACTTATTTAAAACTTGAAATAATATTAGAGGATTTGCTGTACTATATGCCAATTTACTTGATTATATTTTAAAATTTGGATTTTCTTCTCACTTATGATATTAAATGAAACTGCTTATGGAAAAGCATATCTTGGGACAGAAGAACATCCTATCTTACTGGTAAATTTAACGGCAGTTTCTAATGCATATTTATTATTAATTCATTCTAAGTATAAAGTCTGTTGGACTATAGTAACATTACTAATTTGTAGGGAAATACTTTTTCACTTTTGTGAGGTTTTGTTACTTATTTATAGTTTACGATATTATTTGTTCATTGATTTGCTTTTTCCTGTCTACCTCATTTGGAGTCCCTTTAACTCTTGTCAGTTTGAATCTGTAGGATCTCAGGTGCCCCAGTGCTCTTTTACTGACCATTTGCTTCTGTCTTCTCAGTCTCTTGTTCAGCTCATCAACTTTCATGGGTATCACTCATGTAATTTTATGTCTCCATGTATCTAACTCTGTCCTTTAACCTTTGATCTGATCTTTTACATCCAGCAATGAACAGACTTTCTCCCCCAGATGATCTGGGCCTTTCTCTCAAACTAATTAGGTATCTAACACACTTAGACTTTTAAAGACTTAGAATAGTCTACAGGGAATTAATTTATAAACTAGGATGCCTCTTTTGTGGTCCAAGAGTTTTGATTTATCTTTAGACTGAAAGTCACTCAGTTGTGTCCAAGTGCCAGAATACTGGAGTGAAAAGCCTTTGCCTTCTCCAGGGAATCTTCCCAACCTAGGGATCAAACCTAGGTCTCCTGCATTGCAGGCGGATTCTTTATTAGCTGAGCCACAAGGGAGGCATAAGAATACTGGAGTGGGAAGCCTATCCCTTCCCCACGTATCTTCCCGGCCCAGGAATTGAACCGGCGTCTTGCATTGCAGGCAGATTCTTTACCAAATGAACTATCAGGGAAGCCCATCTTTATAACTTAAATATCTTTATCATTTTTATATCTTAATAACTTAAATATATATCTTTATAACTTAAATATCAGAGAAGGCAATGACACCCTACTCCAGTACTTTTGCCTGGAAAATCCCATGGACGGAGGAGCCTGGTAGGCTGCAGTCGTGGGGTCGCTAGGAGTCGGACACGACTGAGCGACTTCACTTTCACTTTTCACTTTCACGCATTGGAGAATGAAATGGCAACCCACTCCAGTGTTCTTGCCTGGAGAATCCCAAGGAAGGGGGAGCCTGGTGGGCTTCCGTCTATGGGGTCGCACAGAGTCAGACACAACTGAAGCAACTTAGCAGCTTAGCAGCAACTTAAATATAAATAATATGTGCTCTTCCTTTTTTTAAAAATTTTTCTGAGACCAATGTAATATAAAAAGTATGCGATTTAGAATTAGGCAGACATTATTTTGAAGCTTGATTACCTTAATATTTGTATCACCACAGGCACATTATTTAATTTTCTATGTATAAAATATATACAATACTAGCTGAAAGGATTAAAATGTTCTTGCACAGAGCACAGTGTTAAGTATAGAGAAGGCGCTCAGTGAAAAGTGGGTCTTCATCATTTCTATTCCAACAATGTAACCATTCAATTTTTCTGTGCATAACATTGGCCACCCCATGATTCTTGTAAAGTGAGAAATCTGAAATAATAGTTGAATATTCCTTTTCTGATCTGTTTCAAATTTATTATTTTTATCATTAATGTATCTTGATAAAACCATTTTTTTAAATTTCACTATTACTGATTAATATTCTTAATCTCTCCTGTTTGGTTTACAATAGCTTTTGTAGCATTTATTCTCCTTTTCTTTTATCGTTATATTTTCATACCTATTGTATTTTTCTTTTACAACCAAGTATTCTATGAACTGCCTGGGGGCAAACATCACATTATGCATTTTTCCTGCATGTCTCCCTGGTTTGTTCTTGAATATGTTATGTGGATGATATACATTTTTATTGGTTGGTTTGGAATTAGTAAATCCAATTTCATTTTGACATTTAGGGCTGAAGCATACTCAATATAATTATACTTTTTTGTTTTTAGGTGTATTCTAATATCCTTTATTTTAAAACCAACTCTTTCAAAAATGTGAGAATATGTTGAAACTACTTTAATGTAGCTTATCAGAGCTACTAATTAAATGCATTGTCTACATTTTTTTTAAATTATTGGTTATATGTCTATAGAGCTTCCCAGGTGGCTCAGTGGGTAAAGAATCCACCTGCAATGTAGGAGACATAAGAGATGTGAGTTTGATCCCTGGGTTGGAAAGATCTCCTGGATCAGGGCATGGCAACCCACTTCAGTATTCTTGCCTGGAGAACCTCATGGACAGAGGAGCCTTATTTTCTCCCAAGTTACCATATTTTTAACAATTAAAGATTATAAGAGCAACTAATGTTTATATACGACATATGTTTTTCTCTGAGCAAGAGCATTATCTGATGTATTACTTATGTCTCATCATAAATAAAGTGGTGGCCCAGTAGGAAGCAGTCTGCCTGCCAGTGTCAGGAAGATCACTGGAAGAAGGAAATGGCAACCCACTCCAGTACTTTTACCTGGGGAATCCAATGGACAGAGGAGCCTGGTGGGGTAGAGTCCACGGGGTGCCAGAGTCGGAATGACTTAATGACTAAACAACAGCACAAATAAATTAAATAATCTGAACAGAAAAACTGCCCAGAAATATGTATATAATGTTTTAATGACCAGTCACCTCCAGTTTCCAAAGTACCCAGTTTCTAAAGTGATATTTCTATTGTCGTTCCTTTCACATATAAGTCAAAGAACATGTAGTAGTTCAAAGTCACAAAATAAAATTATTTTCCTTCCTGAAAACGCATTGCTTTTTTTTATGATAGCCACATACCATCTGTTCAGTATTTACTATTGGTTGCTGTCATTGTAGGAGAAGGCAATGGCAACCCACTCCAGTACTCTTGCCTGGAAAATCCCATGGGTGGATGAGCCTGGTAGGCTGCAGTCGTGGGGTCGCTAAGAGTCAGACATGACTGATAGACTTCACTTTCACTTTTTCACTTTCATGCATTGGAGAAGGAAATGGCAACCCACTCCAGTGTTCTTGCTTGGAGAATCCCAAGGATGGGGGAGCCTGGTGGGCTGCCGTCTCTGGGGTCGCACAGAGTTGGACACGACTGAAGCTACTTAGCAGCTGTCATTGTACAAAAAGGAAACAAAGCCCTGTATTCCATGTACTGTGCTCACACCTTCTTTATCGTGTAAATGTCACAGAGGTGAATATTGCTCTTAATTGACATGAAGAGACAAGTCATTTGGAAATTCTGTTTTATCTAGTAATGTTCTCTTCCCCACAGCTGTGTAGTCCCTTTCCCTTTTTCTAGCCATTTACTCTTTTCCTTCCTCTCTGTAAACTTAACCACATGGGGAAATACAGCCTATGGAACAGTGCAATTGGTGATAACCTCTATAGCTAACCTATACAGACTAACCAATCTGCTTAGTAAAAATGATCTAAAAAGTCAATCCTATAATTCTAGCTCAGGGATTCAACTTCAGTAGGCCCTTCGCTGCTATATGAAAGTGAAAGTGAAAGTCACGCAGTTGTGTCTGACTCTTTGAGAGTCATGGGCTACACAGTCCATGGAAATCTCTAGGCCAGAATACTGGAGAGGGTAGCCTTTCCCTTCTCCAGGGGATCTTCCCAACCCAGGGATTGAACCCAGGTCTCCCACATTGCAGGCGGTCTCTTTACCATCCGAACCACAAGAGAAGTACCTGCTACTGTATATAGTGCTGTTTATTTTAGTCTCATTAAAATTATTTTTATTGTGTTCATCTGTATTAGGAGAATTTGCTATAAGATTTGAAATATATACTAAAACCACAAACAATCTAAAAAAGTTGTGTACATGGCAAGTTCAATTAGCCAGTAAAGCTGGTCCTGGGGGGGTTGTTTTTGTTTCTGTATTGGAAGGTTTTCATTACTGACTCTCTTTACTCCTTATTGGTTGGTTCAGAATTTCTTCCAGATTCAGTCTTAAAAGATTTTGCTTCTGGAAATTTGAACACTTCTACTTTGTCCCATTCGTTGATATACGATGGTTCATAGTAATTGCTTATGATCCTGTATATGTCTATAGAGTCAGCTGTAATGTCTGTTGTTGAATTTCTAACTTTACTTCTTTGAAACTTCTATTTTTTTTCCCTTAGTCTAGTTAAAATTTGTCAATTTATCTTTTTGAAAACCAATTAATTCTACTGATCCTTTCTATTATTATTATCTGATCTCTTGTATTTATTTCTACTCCGATCTTTATTACTTCCTTCCCTTTGCTAATGTTAGGCTTAATTTGTTCTTCTTTTTCTAGTTCCTGGAGGTTAGGTTGTTTACTTGAGATCTAATTGTTTAACAGTTTCTCTTGCTTGTCAGAATTGTGGAGAAAATCCATTGTGTCAGCCCACCATATATGCCCACAAAGATACATAGATATTTTTACACTTGTTCATGTATATTGACGGAGAAGGCAATGGCACCCAACTCCAGTACTCTTGCTTGGAAAATCCCATGGATGGAGGAGTCTGGTAGGCTGTAGTCCATGGGGTCACTAAATGTCGGACATGACTGAGCGACTTCCCTTTCACTTTTCACTTTCATGCATTGGAGGAGGAAATGGCAACCCACTCCAGTGTTCTTGCCTGGAGAATCCCAGGGACGGGGGAGCTTGGTGGGCTTCTGTCTATGGGGTCGCACAGAGTCAGACACGACTGAAGCGACTTAGCAGCAGCAGCACGTATATTGAAATAGGACTTGTTATTTTTTGTAAATTTTCAAAGGATTGAAGTTTCAATTTTTATAGAATATAGCATTAAAGTATGCTTACCTTATTCACTTATATTTAACTTTATGTAAAGTAATATAATTTTATTTTTTAAGGTAAGTGTAGAAAATGCACTATGAGCCCACCACTCAAAGATAATTTCTATGAACAATGTAAGTATTCTTCAAAGAACATATAAGTAAAATGACTTTATTATGTTCCATATTGCACATTGACATGTGTTTTAAGTACTTTGGCACCAAATAACACATCATTCGATGTTCTAAATAGCCTTAAATATTTCAAAATAATGTAATTAAATGTATTTGTCTATTGCAGAGATGTATGAAAATGCATTTATCCAAGCTACTACATCTGGATCTTTAGTTTATTGCTATTGACAAAATTGCTTTGGTCATTTTTGTTCATCTTTTTTTTGCATTTCTAGTTATTTCCCTGGCTTAATTCCTATAATGAAATTACCCAAAACACATCAACATTTTTTAGGATTTAAATATATAGTTCTGCAGTTCAGTTCAGTTCAGTCACTCAGTCGTGTCCGACTCTTTTCGACCCCGTGAATCGCAGCACACCAGGCCTCCCTGTCCATCACCAACCCCCGGAGTTCACTGAGACTCACGTCCATCGAGTCAGTGATGCCATCCAGCCATCTCATCCTCTGTCGTCCCCTTCTCCTCCTGCCCAATCCCTCTCAGCATCAGAGTCTTTTCCAATGAGTCAACTCTTCGCATGAGTTGGCCAAAGTATTGAAGTTTCAGCTTTTGCATCAGTCCCTCCAATGACCACCCATGACTGATCTCCTTTAGAATGGACTGGGTGGATCTCCTTGCAGTCCAAGGGACTCTCAAGAGTCTTCTCCAACACCACTGTTCAAAAGCATCTATATAGTTCTAGATTATACTTAACAAATTTTTTTCAAGTTAATTTCAACTTGTCTGCATGACTAAATAATTCTGTGCTGTCATTAACTACTGAACTGGCTGAATACATTTTCTAAAACAACATATGGAAATATTCTTGATATGTTCTCTTTTGATATTCTGTAATACAGCTCTAAAAAATGTTAGTCAAAAATAGACTTCATAATCACTTAAAAATTCTGGGAACTTTCTGCCTTTGTCTTTCATACAAGCAGTGTCTTTCTTTTATACCTTAAAGTGAAAGATTAGATTAAAGTAAAAACCACTTAATGATTTTTACTCTCCTATTTTTTAAAATGCATAGAATAACATATGAAAATATGTTGTAGAAGTGCAAGAAACAAACTGGTTTGTTAAAAATTTCATAAATGAACATAAACTCATGGTTTTATGCAAAGAATTATGTGATCTAAGTGAATGAACAAGAATGAAGGGATTGATCTGTCCACATGAACTGTGCTTTTTAAGGCTTATTTTTGCTGTCTCTGTTCTTTTTCTCTTTTCATAGCTCTTAATAGCAGTAATCTGGGTCAAATTTAAGCTTAAAAAATAAATGGTAAAAATCTAATATCCAAGGAAATACAATGTGTTCCTTTGTGATTATAGTGAATCATAAAAGGAAGAGGATAAAAAGCTCAAGAATGTCTTTCCTTGGTAAATTTAGGAGAAGTCATTTCATTTTGAATGGATCATGTATGATGGATACTTTAAATAGTGTTTCTCTGAGACTTACAGATTACATGGAATCTCCTTAAGATGTTCTTGGAAAATATACAGTAATAAGATTTGACATAGAGTTTGATACCACCAGAATATATTTATCAAATATCTTTAAAAATGAATTGTATGAATTTTGTTTGCTTTTTGTAACTTATGCATTTACCATTTTCTAGATTTACTATTTACTAATTATGTATAATTAATTTATCCATTAAATACATATTATCAAGTGGGTTTATATGATATGCTCTTTTCAAATTAATTTATGAAATGTTTATAAATAGCAAATGTGACTTGAAAATATATTTCCATCTTTAAAAACTAGAATCTGATGCTTATGTGTAAGACACAGAGACAGATAAAGTGAAGTGAAGTCGCTCAGTCATGTCTGACTCTTTGCAAGCCCGTGGACTGTAGCCCACCAGGCTCCTCTGTCCATGGGATTCTCCAGGCAAGAATACTGGAGTGGGTTGCCATTTCCTTCTCCAGGGAATCTTCCCAACCCAGGGATTAAACCCAGGTCTCCCACATTGCAGGCAGACGCTTTAACCTCTGAGCCACCAGGGAAGCCCAGATAAAGGTAACAGAATATTTCATAAGTAAATAATGTAAATAAATAATCTCACATATAGCATTTATCATACAATAAAGGAGACTTCACATTCAAAGTTAAAGTGTATATCCTAGAATTATGACAGTATTGGAGAAATCAAAATCTTACCTCTTCAAACAAAATAATAATATACTGGGAATTAATTACAAAAAGGATAGATCATAGAACACTGAATGGAATTATAATGGAATATTTATAATACCATGGGAGGGAAATTAAACAAAATTTTTAGAGAAAAATGTTGCTGAGTAAAAAGATTGGTTGTGTTTGAAAAACTATAAACAACTCTCAAAGGGATTAATACATGAGACTAATAAAATATTTACTACAGTCTTAATGAAGGGCCAACGATTTTATTATGCTATCATTAAAAAAATGGAAAACCTCATAATCTATAATCATTATTATAAAATGACTTTATTATATAAATAATGTGTAGAAATATTAAATGAATCAAAAAGACAGTAGGAAACAAGTAAAACAGAATATAATTGCAAAGAATGTAACCACTATGAATTCTATTCTTGCATATAATTGATGGTATAAAATTATACCAAGATGAGATATCATTTCTCCAAGTTTAAATTTGAAACAAAATCCAGCTCTAGTTGCATTGTCTTAAAGTGTGTGTGTTAGTTGCTCAGTCACGTTTGACTCTGTGTGATCCCATTGACTGTAGCTCTCCAGGCTCCTCTGTCCATGGAATTCTCCAGGCAAGAATACTTGAGTGGATGGCCATTCCCTTTCTGAGGGGATCTTCCCAACCAAAGAATCAAACCTGGTCTTCTCATGGCAGGCAGGTTCTTACCATCTGAGGTTCTTACCAGGGAAGACCCATATGTTGAAGTGGCCACGCTCTTATGATGGCACTTTCTGTTGGTTTTAACCATTTAGAAGGCAGTTTCACAAAATGTGATAAAAGTGATTCAGTGCATATATTCTTTATTCATCCTCTCCACTTCTAGAAATCCATCTCCAAGAAACTGCCCTAAATATGGAAAATATGTTTAAGGCACATGTAATTACAATAACTAAACAATTAAAATAATCTACATTTATTTCACATTGTTTAAATAAATGTTAGATAAAATGTTTCATCACATTCAAAAGTAGGTTTCTTACATTACAAACAGAAAAATACATGGGGAAATTAATATTTGCAAATTTTAAATAGAGTATAATTTGTTGTTGTTCAGTCACTCAGTCGTGTCTGACTCATTGTGACTCCATGGACAGCATTCTCTGTCCTTCACTATCTTCTGGAGTTTGGGCAAACTCAGATGCGTTCAATCAATGACTCCATCCAACCATCTCCTTCTTTGTTGCCCCCTTCTCCTTCTGCCCTCAACCTTTCCCAGAATTAGGTTTTTTTCCAGTGATTCAGCTTTTCACAATCAGGTAGCCACAGTGTTGGAGTTTTAGCTTCAGGATCAGTCCTTCCAATGAATATTCAGGACTAATTTCCTTTAGGGTTGACTGATTTGGTCTCCTTGCTGTCCAAGGGACTCAAGAATTTCTCCAGCACCACAATTTGAAAGCATCGATTCTTTGGTGCTCAGCCTTCTTTATAGTCCATTCTCACATTCATACATGATTACTGGAAAAACCATAGTTTTGACTAGATGGACCTTTGTCGGCAAAGTGATGTCTGCTTTTTAATATACTGGCTAGCTTTGCTACAACTTTTCTTCCAAGGAACAATTGCCTTTTAATTTCTTGGCTGCAGTCACCATCCACAGTGATTTTGGAGACCAAGAAAATAAAATCTCTGTTTCTATTTTCCCCCCATCAATGTCATTAAGTGATGGAACTGGATGCCATACTCTTAGTTTTCTGAAAGCTGGGTTTTAAGCCAGCTTTTCCCCTCTCCTCTTTCACCTTCACCAATAAGCTCTTTAGTTTTTCATCCCTTTTGCCATTATGGTAGTGTCATCTTCATATCTGGGATTGTTGATATTTCTCCTGGAAATCTTGATTCCTGCCTGTGATTTATTCAGCCTGGCATTTTGCATGATGTACTCTGCATAGAAATTAAATAAGCAGGGTGACAATAAACAGTCTTGACATACTCCTTTCCCATTTTGAACTAATCCGTTTTTCCATGTCCAGTTCTAAATGTTGCTTCTAAACTTGCAAACAGACTTCTCAGGAGGCAGATAATGTGGTTTGGTATTCCTGTCATTTTAAGAATTTTCCACAGTTTGTCATGATCCACACAGTCAAAGGCTTTAGTGTAGTCAATGAAGTGGGAAGTAGATGTATTCCTGGAATTATCTTGTTAAACATATGATCCCATGAAGGGTAGCAATTTGATCTCTGGTTTCTCTGCCTTTTCTAAATCCATCTTGAATATCTGTAAGTTCTTGGTTCATGTATTGTTGAAGCCTGGCTTGAAGGCTTTTGAGCATTACCTTGCTAGTATGTGAAATGGGCTCAATTGTGTAGTATTTTGAGTATTCTTTGGCATTACCCTTCTTTGAGACTG
Organism: Bos grunniens; assembly: GCF_055505025.1. NCBI lineage: Eukaryota > Metazoa > Chordata > Mammalia > Artiodactyla > Bovidae > Bos > Bos grunniens. The sequence continues at coordinate 18,514,650 of NC_141184.1, read as the reverse complement.
GAATGAAGACTGACATTTTCCAGTCCCGGAAAATCCAGTCCAGTCCAGTCCTGTGCCACTGTTGAGTTTTCCAAATTTGCTAGCATTTTGAATGCAGCACTTTGACAGCATCATCTTTTTGGATTTGAAATAGCTCGGTCTGAATTTCATCCTAGCTTTGTTCGTAATAATACTTCCCAAGGCCACCTAACTTCACACTGCAGGATATCTGGCTCTACTTGAGTGACCACACCATCATGGTTATCTGAGTCATTAAGATCTTTTTTTATATAGTTCTTCTGTATATTATTGCCATCTCTTCTTAATCTCTTCTGCTTCTGTTAGGTCCTCACTGTTTCTGTCCTTTTTTGTGTCCATCCTTGCATGAAATGTTCCCTTGATACCTCTAATTTTCTAGAAGAGTTCTCTAGTCTTTGTAATTATATTGTTTTCCTCTGTTTCTTTGCACTGGTCATTTAAGAAGGCTTTGTTATCTCTCCTTGCTATTCTTTGGAACTCTGCATTCAGTTGAGTATATCTTTCCTTTTCTCCTTTGCCTTTCACTTCTCCTCTTTTCTCAGCTACTTGTAAGGCCTCGTCAGACAACCATTTTGCCTTGTTGCATTTTTTTTTCCTTTGGGATGGTTTTGGTCACCACTGCCTGTACAGTGTTATGAACCTCCCTCCATAGTTCTTTTTTATTCATTCAGTCAGTATTTCTTGGTGCCACTCAAGTTTATGGTATGTGTCTGGCAGTAAGAGCATGTGAGTAAGACTGGAAAGACCTAAACCCTCACCTCAGATAGCTTACAGTCCAGCTTTGAAGCTTACCCGTGATAGGTCATGAGTCACAGGGTAAATACCTAGGGTCTTTATTCAATAGCTCCACATAATTCCAGGTCACTCGGTGAAGTATCTGGAGAAGGGAACGGCAACCCACTCCAGTGTTCTTGCCTGGAGAATCCCAGGGACGGGGGAGCCTGGTGGGCTGTCATCTCTGGGGTCGCACAGAGTCGGACACGACTGAAGCGACTTAGCAGCAGCAGCAGCAGCAGGTGAAGTATCTGTTCTAGTCTGGTCATTTAGAGATTCAGCTTACCTGAAGCTCTGTCACAGTCAACATAAGACTTCATTCATCTTGGATGTCTTTATCCAGCCAGCAGAAAAGAAACAGTATTAAATATTCCCAAACAGAAAATGCAGTGGGCTGGCAAATTATCATATGGCCATTTCTAAATGCAAAGAAAGCTGACAAAAATAGTTTAGTTGTGAGCCCAGGAAAAGCAGAACAAGACTTATTTATAAAAGATTTTTATGAAGACTTATATATCTACTATGGCTATCTTGCTGCCTCAGTGGTAAAAAAAAATCCACCTATAATGCAGGAATTGAGGGTTCAATCCCTGGGTCAGGAAGATTCCCTGGAAAAGGAAATGGCAACCCAGGGCAATATTCTTGACTTAGAAATTCCATGGGCAGAGAAGCCTGCCAGGCTATAGTGCAAAGCGCCACAAGAGTCAGACGTGATTTAGTAATTAAACTACCACCAAAAATATGTCTACTATCCTTTATCTTAAAATGGATTAATCAAGGACAAGCTTAAGCCTCATAATCATTGATAAATATTTTTTCAGTTTCAGTTAGCCACAGATCACATTATAATACAAAATATCTCCTTAATAAAAGCAAAGATTATATTTTCTCAGATAAATCATATCATTTAACTCTGGAAATAAGTAGTCTTCTATACAATAGAGGACATCCCTTGTGGCTAGGCTGGTAAAGAATCAGCCTGCAATTCAGGAGACCCGGGTTGGATCCCTGGGTTGGGAAGATCCCCTGGAGAAGGGAAAGGCTACCCACTCCAGTATTCTGGTCTGGAGAATTCCATGGACTGTATAGTCCATGGGGTCGCAAAGAATCCCACGACTGAGCAACTTTCACTTTACTATATAAGATGATGGAAGAAAAGAAAAAACAAATAGTCATTTTCAAATGCATAAGGTAATACGGATGTCACCTCTTAAATACATTACAGGTATGATTTTATCTAAAAATCAAATACTGGATTATTGATGTTTTGTTAACTATTTTTGTGTATAGCCAATCTTTGATATCCAAATTAAAAAAAAAAAGATAACTAAAACAACCCATTATATCTAAATAAGAACATATAATTCTTAGCTGGCTACAAAGGACATCTTCATTTAAAACTTTTAAAAGGGTATGCAAAGTTATGTCAAGATTTTAAATAAGCCATGATCAGATCAGATCAGATCAGTCACTCACTCGTGTCCAACTCTTTGCGACCCCATGAACTGCAGCACACCAGGCCTCCCTGTCCATCACCAACTCCCGGAGTTCACCCAGACTCACGTCGATCGAGTCAGTGATGCCATCCAGCCATCTCATCCTCTGTCGTCCCGTGCTCTTCCTGCCCCCAATCCCTCCCAGCATCAGGGTCTTTTCCAATGAGTCAACTCTTCACATGAGGTGGCCAAAGTACTGGAGTTTCAGCTTTAGCATCATTCCTTCCAAAGAAATCCCAGGGCTGATCTTCAGAATGGACTGGTTGGATCTCCTTGCAGTCCAAGGGACTCTCACGAGTCTTCTCCAACACCACAGTTCAAAAGTATCAATTCTTTGGCGCTCAGCCTTCCTCACAGTCCAACTCTACGTCCATACATGACCACAGGAAAAACCATAGCCTTAACTAGACGAACCTTTGTTGGCAAAGTAATGTCTCTGCTTTTGAATATGCTATCTAGGTTGGTCATAACTTTCCTTCTAAGGAGTAAGCGTCTTTTAATTTCAAGGCTGCAGTCACCATCTGTAGTGATTTTGGAGCCCATAAAGATAAAGTCTGACACTGTTTCCCCATCTATTTCCCATGAAGTGATGGGACCAGATGCCATGATCTTAGTTTTCTGAATGTTGAGCTTTAAGCCAACTTTTTCACTCTCCACTTTCACTTTCATCAAGAGGCTTTTGAGTTCCTCTTCACTTTCTGCCATAAGGGAGGTGTCATCTGCATATCTGAGGTTATTGATATTTCTCCCGGCAATCTTGATTCCAGCTTGTGTTTCTTCCAGTCCAGCGTTTCTCATGGTGTACTCTGCACATAAGTTAAATAAACAGGGTGACAATATACAGCCATGACGAATTCCTTTTCCTATTTGGAACCAGCCTGTTGTTCCATGTCGAGTTCTAACTGTTGCTTCCTGACGTGCATACAAATTTCTCAAGAGGCAGATCAGGTTGTCTGGTATTCCCATCTCTTTCAGAATTTTCCAGAGTTTATTGTGATCCACATAGTCAAAGGCTTTGGCATAGTCAATAAAGCAGAAATGATGCTTTTCTGGAACTCTCTTGCTTTTTCCATGATCCAACGGATGTTGGCAATTTGATCTGTGTTTCCCCTGCCTTTTCTAAAACCATCTTGAACATCAGGCAGTTCACAGTTCACATATTGCTGAAGCCTGGCTTGGAGAATTTTGAGCATTACTTTACTAGCGTGTGAGATGAGTGCAATTGTGCGGTAGTTTGAGCATTCTTTGGCATTGCCTTTCTCTGGGATTGGAATGAAAACTGACCTTTTCTAGTCCTGTGGCCACTGCTGAGTTTTCCAAATTTGCTGGCTTATTGAGTGCAGCACTTTCACAGCATCATCTTTCAGGATTTGGAACAGCTCAACTGGAATTCTATCACGTCCACTAGCTTTGTTCATAGTGATGCTTTCTAAGGCCCACTTGACTTCACATTCCAGGATGTCTGGCTCTAGGTCAGTGATTACATCATCGTGATTAGCTGGGTCGTGAAGATTTTTTTGTACAGTTCTTCTGTGTATTCTTGCCATCTCTTCTTAATATCTTCTGCTTCTGTTAGGTCCATACCATTTCTGTCCTTTATCGAGCCATATATATATATATACACACACACATATATATAAATAAACACATATAAAGAAAGTGTTTTTAACAGATAAAGTGTTGTTGTTCAGTCACTAAGTCATATTTGACTCTTTATGACACCATGGGCTGTAGCACTCCAGGCTCCCCTGTCCTTCACTATCTCCTGGAGTTTGCTCAAACTCATGTTAATTGAGTCTGTGATGCTAACTATTCTCATCCTCTGCCACCCCTTCTCCTTTTGCCTTCAATCTTTCCCAGTATCAGGTCTTTTTAATGAGTCAGCTCTTCACATCAAGGGTCCAGTTTCAGAAAAATTAATTACCAACATTAAAGTATTTTTGTATATACATGTTTCACATAGAATACCATGGTTCACATATTTTGTATTTGTTTCATGTGTGTATTTCATATATTGGTGTGTTTCACAAATATATATTCCCAGAGGTCTGAATCACTAGGAAAGTACAAAAATAATTTTCAATGAGTCTCTTTTCCATCTTCATCAAGTTAAATTCAGATTCTTTAGTGCTGATATCTCCTTAAAATGGTCCATGAAAAGAGTTAAATATACTTGATTTCTGCAGCATGAGAAACACAGAAAGAGACTTCTCAACATTTTGCCAAACTGAGGAACAGATTTTATTTTTACCCAGAATATTCCAGATACTTATTAGGGTAGAAATAGACCTAATTAAAAGGGGTAGTACAGTTAACTATATATACATGTAAAATGTACTTTACAAATAAGTCAGATTTTTATCCACCTTTATTCCTTGAGATTTTGCTAAGGTATTGTTAGTGCACAGTTTTCTGCCCTTGAAATTCTTAAATGAATTATGTATGACAACTCAAAACAAGAAGAGTTGAAGCGTGAAAATCTCTGAGAAGAATTAATACCCATGAACAATCTAAGGATAAAGCTGCACAATATTCTCAAATCTATGTCAATATTTATCATATTTGTTAAAGTTAGGAAGCTCTATGATGTTTAATGACAAAAATGGTTCACTTCCAAATATGGAACATATATGGAAAAACTTCCCAATATCTTGTCAGCATTGGTCTCTATTGCACTGCAAATGAAATACAAGGGCTCTACTAACTTTCATCAAGAAGTTTCAAAGAGAGACTGAAAGTTCCCTGAGGCTAGGGATTAGGTCTTTAATGCTACCCTTGTGTCCTTAATGGCTGACACATGCCAGGAACTTGTAAGCTGAATAAATACATTAAAAAATGACAAACATGTAGAAGAAATGAAAATAGTGCATATAACATATTGAGAGCCTGTTAGGATGATCCTAGGAATCCCCATTAACATATATATGGAATCAATAAAAATGGTACACAAAAACTTATTTCCAGGGCAGGAATAGAGACACAGATGTAGAGAATGGACATGTGAACACAGCAGAGGAGGGGAGAGTGGGACAAATTAAGTGAGTAGGGCTAACATGCGGAGAAGGCAATGGCACCCCACTCCAGTACTCTTGCCTGGAAAATCCCATGGATGGAGGAGCCTGGTAGGCTGCAGTCCATGGGGTCACTAAGAGTCGGACATGACTGAGCGATTTCACTTTCACTTTCCACTTTCATGCATTGGAGAAGGAAATGGCAACCCACTCCAGTGTTCTTGCCTGGAGAATCCCATGGACGGAGAAGCCTGGTAGTCTGCAGTCCATGGGGTCCCACAGAGTTGGACACGACTGAAGCGACCTAGCAGCAGCAGCAGCAGCAGGGTTAACATGTAGACACTACCATGTGTAAAATATTATAGGTAATTAGTGGGAAGCTGTTATACTACAGGGAGCTGAGTTTGGTGCTCTTTGATGACCTAGGGGGTGGGATGTGGGGAACTGGAGGGAGGCTCAAGAGGGAGAGGATATGTGTATATGCATAGCTGATTCACTTTGTTTTACAGCAGAAACCAACACAACATTGTAACACAATTATGCTCCAATAAAAAGAAAAAAAAAAAAGGCACTGGTAGTCTCAACTCTTAATGGAGTTTATTTGAATTAGCTTGTGTAGGTTTGGGGAGACTGAGAATAACAAGTTAAACATAAAATTATGGGTGATGTTCTATATTATACTATGTTTTCTTGCTGCATTTTATGAAGATTGTTTAAATTTCTAAAACAGTATGCATGTGGCATCACTTTGTCAGGTCATTTGCAATAGTGTCCTGAGGAATATCACTAACCATTCTGCTAGGCATCCTGACTTCCCTGACTTCCTCTTGTACTACTGAATAATTTGCGGTTGTTTGATTAACTCAACAATATCTGCATCTGGTCTTTCTGTTATGTTGAAGCTACTGTTGAAAGTTTTTTAATATATTGGTTACACAGAAGAAAAAAAGAAATTATATATATATATTTCTTCCTTATAATCATAAATATTCTACTAAAAGGAAGTATAAAATATGCCATATTTTATACTAAACACTAAATATTTGCACAATAATTATTCCTTATTCCTACTATAAAATACTTGTTAAACACATTGTTAACTATTTGATAAGGAGTTCAAAGGGAGAATAATACCAAATGATTTCTTAGTATCCATAACTTGAAATCCAATCAATACTGAATATAAACCATCACTAAATATTGCAGGACACTTTTACTGGAGATCCTGTGCAGAAATTTACAGGGAGGCTTACAGTCTAGCAGACTACAGTCCTGCCAGAATCCTCTGTCTGTGGACTTCCAAGGCAAGAATACTGGAGTGGATTGCCATTCCCTTCTCCAGGGGATCTTCTTGACCCAGGAATTGAACCCCCCTCTCTTTTACTGCTGGAGAAGGCAATGGCACCCCACTCCAGTACTCTTGCCTGGAAAATCCCATGGATGGAGGGACCTGTTAGGCTGCAGTCCATGGGGTTGCTAAGAGTCAGACACAACTGAGCGACTTCACTTTCACTTTTCACTTTCATGCATTGGAGAAGGAAATGGCAACCCACTCCAGTGTTCTTGCCTGGAGAATCCCAGGGACAGGGAGCCTGCTAGGCTGCCGTCTATGGGGATGCACAAAGTCGGACACGACTGAAGTGACTTAGCAGCAGTAGCAGCTCTTTCGCTGCAGGCAGATTCTTTACCTTCTGAGTATTAGTAAGTATGGAAAGAGTTAGCTAAGGTTCATTTCAGTTTGGTATCTAAATCTCACATACGATTATCTTTCAGCTGAAGAAAGAAATCTATATTTCCAAGAATATCTTTTGATACTTTTCTCTCAGTTTAAATAAAACCTAGTTTATAAAAGCTTATTTTTCCTTACAAGTATACCTCAGTAATGTAAGTAAAGATATAACCATTTTTCAACTGGTATAGCATGCTGCTTGAGTACGCAGTTTTTAATTGTAAAAATGCCCCTTAATGTGTTCAGAATTTGATATTTTGAGAAAAATTAATAAGAATATCCATGCTTTGGTATCTGAAGCTTCATATGTTATTGTAGTGAAATGTATATCTTTACCACTTGTAGTGAAAAATATATCTTTACCACTGGCATATTGTTGTTTGGAGAATGTTATGCCAGCAAATTTGGAAAACTCAGCAGTGGCCATAGGACTAGAAAAGATCAGTTTTCATTCCAATACCAAAGAAAGGCAATGCCAAAGAATGTTCATAGTGCCTCACAATTGCACTCATATCACACACTGGAGAAGTAATGCTCAAAATTCTCTAAGATAGGCTTCAACAGTACATGAACCGAGAACTTTCAGATGTTCAAGCGGTATTTGGAAAAGGCAGAGGAATCAGAGATCAAATTGCCAACATCTGTTGGATTATCAAGAAAGCAAAAGAGTTCCAGGAAAAAACATCTATTTCTGCTTCATTGACTACTCTCAAGCCTTTTACTCTGTGGACCACAACAAACTGCGGAAAATTCTTAAAGAGATGGGAATACGAGACTACTTTACCTGCCTCCTGAGAAATCTGTATGGAAGTTTAGAAGCAACAGTTAGAACTGGACATGGAACAATGGACTAGTTCCAAACTGGGAAAGGAGTTCTTCAAGGCTGTATATTGTCACCTTTTTTTATTTAAGTTATATTCAGAGTACATCATGCCAAATGCCAGACTGGATGAAGCACAAGCTGGAATCAAGATTTCAGGAAGAAATATCAATAACCTCAGATATGCAAATGATACCAACCTTATGGCAGAAAGCAAAGAGGATCTGAAGAGCCTCTTGATGAAAGTAAAAGAGGAGAGTGAAAAAGTTGGCTTAAAACCCAACATTCAAAAACTAAGATTATGGCCTCCAGTCCCATCACTTCATGGCAAATAGATGGGGAAACAATGGAAATAGTGACAGACTTTATTTTCTTGGGCTCCAGAATCACTGTGGATGGTGACTGCAACCATGAAATTAAAAGATGCTTGTTACTTGGAAGAAAAGCTGTGAGAAACCTAGACAGCATATTAAAAAACAGAGACATCACTTTACTGACAAAGGTCTGTATAATCATAGCTATGATTTTTCCAGTAGTCATGTATGGATGTGAGAGTTGGACCATAAAAAAAGTTCAGCACCTTGTGGTGTTGGAGAAGACTCTTGAGATTCCCTTGGACTGCAAGGAGATAAAACCAGTCAATCCTAAAGGAAATCAGTCCTGAATATTCATTGAGAGGACTGATGCTGAAGCTGAAACTCCAACACTTTGGCCACCTGATGTGAATAGCTAACTCACTGGAAAAGACCCTGATGCTGGGAAAGGCTGAAGGCAGAAGAAGAAGGGGATGACAGAGGATGAGATGGTTGGATGGCATCACCAACTCAGTGGACATGAGTTTGAGTAAACTCTGGGACTGGGTAATGGACAGGGAGGCCTGGTGTGCTGCGGTCCTTGGAGTCACAGAGAGTCGGACATGACTGAGTGACTAAAGTGAACTGATCCTGGTCAGCAAATTTATTTACTAGATGAACAGATCCAGGACCGTGCACTACTTGCAATACAGCTACTCCTCAGGGATTTTTAGACATTTGCGTCTTGTTGTTTTTTCTGTTAATTCTTAAATTTTCTCTTATTCTACTCTAATTTTTCAACTTTGTTCCTACCATCTATATTTCTGTTAAGTTCTTTAGTAACTGGTAAATTTTATTATACATAATAAAATATGTGTTGCCACTTCTCTTGTATTCAGGCTCACCTGGCCACGCTATCATATTTAAATTTAAGAGCAAGACTTACGTTTTTACCCATCCTCTTAGAATTTTTAAAATAGATATAAAATCAACACAAGCACAGATTAAAATTAATTCTTAGTACAGAGGTGAATAAAATTTAAACTATCTAACCAGTTTCACCCAACAATGAGATTGTTAGAATCATTACAATTATTGAATAGGCATTTTGTTTTGCATTTTGGTCTTCTGTTGCTTCTTTCCATGATGTTCCAGTCAGTTTTGATACCCCCATTTCTTGCCATCTTGACACTATCATGGCATAAGGAGCCATTTTGCTCACTATCCCTCTAAACTTCACTTGTCTGCATATTACAGTAATACCTTTAATTTTCAAAGTTCCTTTTACGGAGATTACTACTTTTCCTAATAGATGCTTCTTGTTTTAGTTGATACAATTTTCAAATGTGTGTGTGTTTTAAAATTTTTTTTTTAATTGAAAAAATATATATGAATTTAAAATATGTTCTATTTGATTTCTAGAAATCTATTCAGATTGACCATCTTAGTGTCTTCTTTCTGCTATATTTTTTCTTTATTTTTTAATTAACATATTTATTTTAATTGGAGGCTAATTACAATATTGTAGTGGTTTTTGCCATACATTGACATGAACCAGCCATGGGTATACATGTGTCCCCCATCCTGAACCACCCCCCCCATCCCATCCCACAGGGTTGTCCCAGTGCACCAGCTCTGAGTGCGGTGTTTCATTCATCAAACTTATTTTGTGTTGTTCCAACATGTTTATAAATTAAGGATGTATTCAGTATAAACCTCTAGAATTTTATCTATGGTTGTGCTGGGCTGTCTGCTAAATATGACAGCCCAATGTAACATAATTCTATTGTATCCTGTTATAAACTTTCATCTCCCAATTATGGATCAAAATGTCTCGCTTTTCTCTCAGTTTTCATATTAGATACACATTTTTAGGACTTTAATCTTAATTGCTGCTCTCTTCATAGCACTAATACATATACCCATGGAACTAAACAAACAAAAACAAATCAGTTTATTTCTGTTTCCAGCCTTTTCACCTCTTATTTTTCTAAAATTTATTATATTAAGAAATAACCAGTGTAGTAAATAATGATTGATAGTTATTTGAAAAACAATATATATCATTCATATATATACATCCATTCAGAATCACAAATGATTCAAATGCTAGTTTTAGGTGGTATATTTAGTCTGTTTACTAAGTGCAGATAATGTAGTAGAGCCTGAAATGAATACAAGGATGTGGTAGAGTCAAATTCTATGAATTCATTGATTATCCTCTCCTAAAAAAAGAGGCTTTAAAGTGACAGCTATGATTTCAATATTTTTTTACTTTTAAAACCATCTTCAGCTTGTTTTGTTTAAAAGATTTTCCTTTTCCTAAGAATAATTAGAACTCCAGTAATTATATTGATTGTTTTCCATTTACCCCCCCTCACACCCTACCCAACTGCACTTACCATAGAGACAAAAATCAAAGAGTCAAGCATTTCCATATTTTGACTATACTCTAATGCTCCAATTCTGCTTTGGTGGCAAGACATAAAGCCATGTCAGTATGACATGAAGCAATATACTGATTTTCCATGCTATTTTCAAGTCTGCAAAATAATCTACACCATTAAATCTACTTCAGGAAACAAGCTATATATCACTATGTCAAGGCTAAGGATGAACAGCAAAGTGGATTCATTTTTCTGACAAAGAAAACTGTGCAGTATTCATTAGTCATGGTGCTGTCTGTAATTGTTTTTAAGCTGTTATCATTTTGCCTTTTTAAGTTGAAATTTTCTGCCTACTAACAAGGCCTATCAATGAACTATGATAAAAATTTAGAAGCTTAATTAAAAAACCAGGGAAATTCTAGAATTGCTACTATCCATTTTTTTAAACAAAATAATGTAATAGCAAGATTACAAATAATACTCTGATTAATTAGTTAATTAATTAATGAGTCTTTCCTTACTTGGGTTTTAAACCCATTTATTCTCAGATCTTAGTATACACAATATTTTGTGAATATACTTCCTGTATTTTTGTTAAATTTAACTATACTCTCTGAATAAGCTATAAGGCATTCTTGAATGTGTTTAATCATAAGTATTGTAGGAAATTAGAATTATTAAAAACAGCTGAGATTCTATGTTATTTTAAAGTAATCTGTGAGTACTGTGTATACCTTTCTGACACGGAAACCAACAACAGATCTTATGAGTACAGCAGCTTAGATCAAAGACTTTCATAGAGGATGACTCTTTAGAAATGTTACCCAAGTAATTGCTTTCTTTAAACCTAGGTAAATATGTGTTCACCAATATTATTTCCTTGTCAGATAAGTGAAAATGGAAAAATAAGTATTTGTGACTCAATTTAGATGGTGAAATGTGTATAGATGTATTTTCTGTCTCGCAGCTTGTAATTTCAAGCAACTGAACAACCTTATAATTAAATTTCACTGTTGTGACAGATCTTCATTTCTCTATGTCAGAACACCCCCTTGCCCCCGCCCCACAACATTTCTCCCTTGTAGCTAAATCTATTAATGGGCTGTGAATATAACATGAAATTGCTAACTTTGCAGTGTGCTGGTCAGTTTTATATATTGCAAAAGTGCTGACAGCTTAAAAATGAAGTGTACTACAAGCTGTAAAATACAACTTCACAAATTGTTTCAGTGAAATGCTTTTTGTTTTGAGGTACTTACATTAACATTTGCCTATTCTATGAATGACTCATTGGAAAAGACTGATGCTGGGAGGGATTGGGGGCAGGAGGAAAAGGGGACGACAGAGGATGAGATGGCTAGATGGCACCACCGACTCGATGGACATGAGTTTGAGTGAACTCTGGGAGTTGGTAATGGACAGGGAGGCCTGGCGTGCTGCAATTCATGGGGTCTCAAAGAGTTGGACACGACTGAGCGACTGAACTGAACTGAACTGATTCTATGAAATAAACCAAAGAGATTGCATGTACTATAATGAATGAAGAGTATTATGGAGAGAGCCATATAATGTATTGGGATGATGTGTGTTTGTGCATCTTGTATGTGATTTGTCTTCAGATTCTTAGCAGGGTGGTGGATACACAAAAGGATTCAGTAAAACAGAAGTCTTGGAAGGCTAATCTCGGAGGTATAGTTACTATGCTACATTTCAGCCTCTGTTGCAGTTTGAAACTGAATCATCAAGATGATCATATAGGACAATAAGAAAAGTTTTTTTCAGATAGATATTGATATAGGCATAGGTATATATATTGCTTCTGTCATTATAGGTAGGTAGTTACAGATTATGTATAGTAGATGTGGGTTCAGTCCATGGGTTGGGAAGGTCCCTGGAGAAGGAAATGGCAACCCACTCCAGTATTCTTGCCTGGAAAATCCCATGGACAGTGGAGCCTGACAGGCTACAGCTCATGGGGTCACAAGAGTTGGACACAACTTAGTAACTAAATGACCATATATGTGTGTGTATATTGCTTCTGTGGTTCTTGATTTTAAAATTTGCAAGCTGAGAATTAGTGAGTTTCTTTTGTATTTAGAATGTAACAGATTTCATGACTTTGAAATGCCTCAGATTCCTAAATATTTATAACCATCTGGATACTTCGGAATGGTGAGAAAGCAAAGTAGGAAAACAACAAACAGCTGGAACTTTGCCTCTCACCGTCCCCACCCCCACTACATAATTGAAAAACAATGAGTATCCTAAAATGCAGATATATAAACACTTATGCAGTATCAAAATGTCCTTACAATGCAGTAATGTTAGCACTTCTAGGAGAGAATCATGTATTAATTCAGAGTTCAACACAGTGTAAGATATAGTAACATTATAAACTCAGTTTGATGTTATCAAATCCCCAATTACCTTTACAGTTGAATCTTGAACAAAGTTGGAGTTAGATGTGCTCAGCCCTTTGAAGTGGAGAATTCCGGTATAACTTTATAGCGGATAACCACAGTCTGCTTCCAAGGATTCAACCAACAGTGATGCCTGCAGTACTGTAGTGTTTACTATTGAAAAGAATTTGCGTATGACAGGACCTGCACAGCATAATTCAACCCTGTGTTGTTCAAGGCAAACAAAACAAGCTCTATATTAAACTTCCCAACATTTTTTTTTAAATTCTTGAGAATAATATTAAAATTAAGGTGCTTAATTTCAAATGTGTTGTCAATTAGTAATATGTATTTTTAAAGAGAAAACATCAATAAATACTAGAGAAAATTCAAAGACTGGAGCTTCTGCAGCAAGTTTTTAAAAGAAGCACTTGCTCCAGTTTTTATGCCTTTTACTTTTAAGTAAGATGAGGTTTACTATGGAAAAGATACACACACTTTCATCCTCATTTATATTTATAGCATTTACGTGTCTCACCCAAAGAGAAAAATACTTAGCTGTTGTGCCATGACACTTGGCACACACACAGTCTCACACTCTTGGAAGATATCTTGAATCTTTCCCATTGAGCCTCACATTTCTTCTCAAAATTGTACTCAAGGCTGCCACAGCCAATTGAAAGAAGCAGATGCTGAAATAGAAACCTATCCACCCCAGATCTAATCAAATATACTGGGTGCACAGGAGCATGAGTTAAACGGATTCATTCTTAAAATAACCAATCACTGTCACTGAAGCAAAGCAATAAATAACCTAAGCCAAGCAAAGAAAATGTATCTTGCTCATTTTATTTAGTGAATGGTGATACGATTTTAGTGGAGAAGTGTTGGTTTAGAAATATTTGTCTGTGGGCTGGAAAACTTTTGATAATTGTTTTGAGCCTTATGATAAAAGTAATATTTGCTTTCCATTTATTAATATTTATATGCAGTGTAAAAGAATGCATTAAATATAAAATATTTGTTATTTTTGGTAGCTATTTGTGGTAGAGTTCTTAATTTTATGATTGAAAACACTAAATTATTTCTTGATATTACTTTGTATGGGATATCTGATAACTTAGATTTAAGATAATAATTACCATTAGCAAGGAGAACAGTTCTGGTCACAATTGTAGTTTATACACATCAGGAAATAGAATTATCTTGATATTATTTTTCAAAATTATTGTAAATCTGTTTTTTTTTTTTCTTTCATAGCTGGCGTCAGTTGGTAGCCTAAAACTGATTAATATGTGACCATATTTTGCCCATTATTTTGTCCATTAAGCAAAGTTGATGTATTCTGGTTTAGCCAAAAACTTATAATAATTTTTTTCTATTTCCCAATAAAATTAAAGTAATCCCATTTACAAAGGAATAGTGTGCCAGTTTTTAAATATTTTATTTCCAACCTAAATTCTTAAAGAAAAAAGATACTTTGACTCACTTGCTTATATTCTGTTTTGGAATTTGGGGGGAATATTATTATTGTCTAACTCCAAAACTTACACATGATTTCCAAGACAAGATTGAGCTGTTATTAAGCTATGAAGGTGCAGGTCTAGCTTATGTATTGTTAAGGACTTTAAGTAGGACTGAGACATCACATATATATGCCTCTGTGTTAGAGATTTTGTCAGAAAGTGTGGATGTGGCTATAAACTCTCATCTGTCAAATACTTATTTGGGTTTCTGTTATGGAGCCTTGAAAGGGAAGATAATACATATGCCTCAAAACTTTTCTTTTTTCTAAATACAAGACTCAGATCTAAGGACAAACTAAGGAAAACTCACTCTGAGGCAGAGATTTTGGGGAGTTGTTAAGAACAGACAGTGTGTGTGTGTGTGTGTGTGTGTGTGTGTTTTAATGCTTAGGGGAGAGACATCTTGAGAAAATGTAATTTGACAATTATGGCCAATGTCATCTTTGATTATGCATTTGTAACTATGCTTGCTTTTATTTGTTAAACATAACCTACTTATGCTTACAATGTAGGTCAGTCATTCAATCATATGTAAAGATGGAAAGCTTACATGGATGCATTGCTTCGGAATTAGTACTATGTAGAAGGGCAGTGTTGACTACTTTAACTCGGATTAAACATTCCATAGTCTGCTTGCTTTCTTGAACTTGCTTGAGTTCTTGAGCAAACTTTTGGCACAGGCACTACATTTTCTTTACACCTTTATTTAGAAATAATTTTAGATTCAGAGAAAGTTGAAAAAGTACAGGGAGGTCCCATAGATTCTTCACAGTTCTCCCTCAAATTTAACAGCTTGCATAAATAGAATACATCAAGAAATTTACATTTGTACAATCCACAAAGTAGATTCAGAGTCAGCAGTGATACATGCATTCACTTGCATGTGTGTGTATGCTGTGTCTGCTTGTGTATCTGTGCAATGTTATCAATCAGTCAACAGTCAAGATGCAAAACTGTCCAATTATCCAGGCTCTCTAGTGCTACAGTTTTAGCCACTCTGCAAATACAAACTCATATATATGACAACCAATGATATGTTTTCTTCTCCAACACCACTGACTGAATGGCTTTATTTCAAGAATGCTATGTATCTGCATTGTCTTTCCAAATGTTTGCATTTGTCAATATTTCATCACCTTTTGTTGCTGAGTTGTATTCCATGGTATGGATAACTCAGTTTGTTTAACTGTTCATGGATCAAAGGACATTTGAGTTATTTTCCCTTTTTTTATTATTATGAATCATTGCTATGAATATTTGTGTATAGATTTTTGCATGAACAAAGATGTTCATTACTCAGGGATTACTGCTCATGAGTGAAATTGCTGCTTTGTATGGTAAATGTTTTCATGAACAGTAAACCTGTTTTCATGAGTGACTGTACCACTTTATGTTAACATTAGCAATGATTGAGGGATCAAGGTTCTCCACATCCTGGTCAGCCTGTTTTTCTTAGTCATTCTAAGAGGTGTTTTGTGATATTGTATTGTGGTTTTAATTTACCTTTCCTTAATGGCTAATGATATTGGGTGTAATTTAAGTGCTTATATTTTTTACATGTATCTTCCTCAGTGAGAAGTCTGTTTGTTTCTGTTGCCCATTTTCTAATTGGATAGATTTTGCTTTGTTTTGTTTACCCTTGCAACTTGAGAGTTCTTTAGATATTTTATACACAAATCCTTTGTGAGATATGTGGTTTGTGAAATTCTTAGTTTACCTTCCTGAGAAGGTTTCTTTCTCTTTTGCTCTGAAAGGACAGTTTCATTGAATATTGAATTCACGGTTGACATTTCTTTCTTTTTTGCAGTTAAAATATGTTATGCCACTTTCTTCAAACCCTTATGATTTTCAGATAACTGTTGTCATTCATATTGGTATTTTGTATAGGTAGAGGTCACTTTTCTCTAATTGCTTTTAAGATCCTTCTTTCTTGTTCTTAGTTCTTGTTTGGTTGATCCTGATGTCTTTGTATAGATTTTTTTTTTTTAATTTATCTTATGTGAGTTTATCCTAAGATTCTTGAATCTATAAGTTTATGTATTACATATTTTGAGAGTTTTCAGTGTTATTTATTCAAGCAATTTTTCAGTCCTACAGTCTTCTTCCTCTCTTTGGCCACTGCAATGCCATGGATATTAGATCTTTTCATATCGTCCCACAGATTCTTGGAACTCTATTAACTTTGTTTAGGCTGCTTTCTCTATGTTAATTAAATTCTTTTGACCTGTTCTAAAATTCACCAATTCTATCTTTTGTGATTTTGACTCTACTATTTTTTGTGATATTTATTTATTCATCAAATAATTCAACAAATATTTATTGAGCTTCATCTGTGTTCTAGGCTGAGTTACAGACACTAGGATTGTGTCAGTGAAAAAATCAGTCGAGGATTACATTCTATTAAGAGAGAAAGACAATAAACCAGATGATTAAGTAAATTCTATAATATATTAGAATGTGATAAGGCCTATGGGAAAATAGTGGAGTAAGGGGAACCAAGAGTGCTCAGTGTGTGTTTTTAGGCGACTTTGCAATTTTTTATTTAGGTCTACTTTTCAGTCCATCTAGAATGGTGGTGGTGGTGATAGTATGTATTTCAGTTTTATGAGTTTATGTTTTTCAGTTTTTTTGCCACTTGATGCTTTTTTTCCACTGGTTAGTTATTTGCTGAGATTTTTTCCCCTTTCATTTATTTCAAGAGAATTCAGAAATGACTGTTGAAACATTTTTATGACTGCTGCTTTAAAATTCTTGTCATTAATTTTAAGATCTGATTCACCTCAGTACTAGTGTTAATTGATTGTCTTTTCTCATCAAATCTTTATTTTTTTGCTTGGGATGATGTGAGAGATTGCATTTTATGTTGGATATTTTGAATGTTATGTTAGGAAACTCCATCCTATTTAAATCTAATATTTTAGCGGTCTCTCTTTCAGGCTTAAAATGTATGCTCTGGCCTTCTTTATGGTCAAAGTAATGGTTCTAGTTTAATTTTTAAGCCCCTTGTAATATTTTATTATTTGTTTATTTATCTGGTGCTGCTAGATCTCTAGATCGATTGTGATAATGCAGGCAGGAGCATGAACAGGGTGTAGCCCTACCCTACCTGCTGCAGGTAGCAGAGTGTAGGGAGAAGTCACCACACTCTCTTTCACTGGTAGAAGGCTAGCAGATGCTGAGCCTGGGTCACCTTCAACCTCTAGATGGAGACCCAAAGATACCAGGCTCTTACTGTCACTGTGATAGGATGGGCTCCACTGCCTAGGATGTGGAAAGGGACTGAGTTTGCCCTCCTTGATTTTCATTGGGCTTTTCCTTCCTGGCCATTTGATCAGAGAGGTAGACTCCTGGATTTGTTGCTGTTGGTTCCAAGTTGTAGGCCTCTCTAGTGCCATCTATGGGGTCTCACAGAATCGGACACGACTGAAGCGACTTAGCAGCAGCAGCAGCAGCAGCAGCAGCTAGTGCCCAAGCCTGGATTAATGGTAGAAAAAAGAATACTCAGACAGCTCACTATGACTAGTTACTCCTTGACTTTTAAAGTCACTAGTCAAGCACATTTGTCTTTCTAGCCATCAGAGTCCTTTTGTATTTATCTTTTGGAATAATTCCTGACTATTTAGTTGAATTTAAAATGTACTCAGGAAAAGTTAATATGTATCTTCTGACCTGGCATATATCATATTTATTGAAGAAACAGGTATACCATGTTTGTATATGAATTAGCAAACTCACCAGCTTAACATACAACTATCCATTAGACTTAACAACAAAGATATTCTAATTTTCAATACATATTTAATTTTTAACAAAGATATTGAGAGAAATGTGAAGAAGACAGAAAGATGAACTATACAAACACAGTACTATACAATCATAAAGTATAATGTTTTTCCAGATCTATACAATATTGAAAGAGATTGAGATTCATATATTTCTGTATGCTAAACCAGTCATACTAAGCAGCCATCAGTAAAAGCAAAATCTTAGTATTAGAAATGATGTCTATTACTATTATTAAATTATATGCAGACTTTAGTGACTCAGATTTTTCTGAGTTGTATATTTTATTAAGTATAGATTTTGTTATCCCCCTCCCAATTTTAATTTTGAATGAGTGGACTTTGGATATTTTGATTTCTAGCCAAATATCATTACATTAACCAACATATGACACAGCTAGGCTTTCAGGAAAATAAAT
The DNA here is from genome assembly GCF_055505025.1 of Bos grunniens. NCBI lineage: Eukaryota > Metazoa > Chordata > Mammalia > Artiodactyla > Bovidae > Bos > Bos grunniens. The sequence goes on along the minus strand of NC_141184.1, from coordinate 18,495,996 downwards.
AAATAAAGACTTGATAACAAATGTGATATTGGAAATTTCATTACTTATTAGATTTAGTGTGAGAACAGAACAATCATCTCATGAGTGTAAGAAATATGTTAAAATAGAAAAGGAGAAAAGGAAAAGATGTCAAGAGGTCTTTTCATCCCCACTTCAACTCAGACCTTTAAATTATAAATGAATGTTATTTTGTTCTATTTTACTGATAGAATTAGTTAACCAAATTTGATGACAACCTAGTGGTAGTTGGAGTGTTTGAAGTCAGAATAAATGCATGCAACCACTGCTTCTCAGAAATACAGAATAGCTATTAGGAAAAAGTGCCTGTATTTAATTTCTTGAAGAATTTATTTTTTATAAGTTAACAAGTAGTAAGATTTCTACAAATAGCATGGCATTAGATATTTTTATTTAAGATAAAGGTTTAAATATTTGTTTTGATATTATTTTCATATTAATATTTAATTACAGATATAGCTCTGTAATGCTCTGAAGTGTCAGGCACCAATAAACGAAAATGTTTTAAAATATATTCACTGGAAACTTTAGGTCCTGATTCTCCAAGAATCATAGGATATTACATAGTTTTTGTATGTTGGCATGAAAAAAAGGATTAATCTGTTTGTTTTCATTTTCTATAAAATTGGATCTTAAAACTTATGACAGATGATGGATCACAGGACTGTTATTCAAATATGACATTTAAGTCATATCTCAGTTTAGAGTTTGGAATGGCTTCATATCTTGACAAGACTGGTTATTTACAATCTGAGCTCTATCTCTGGATTCATATGTTTGGATCTGTTCTATATCTCCTTGAAATATTACATTTAGCTTTCCATTTCCTTTCAGTTCACTTGGAGAACTGAATTACTTAGATTGATATGGTATAGTGGAATGAAAATGCCATTGGGATTCAAGACACAACATTTTGAACCTGAACTTTACCGTTTAGCAACCAAATATGCACGCCAAATCTTTTCACCTCCCCTACTCTTACATTCCATAAGTGAAAAATGAGATCTACAATCATTCTTGCCCTGTGTACTTCATGGACTTGTGAGGATAAAGATGACCTGAGATGATGTAAACATACTGTATAAATTATTGTGGTATCATTATTGTTTGTAAAAGCATCTCCTTACCCTTGTTGTTTTGTTCAGTCACTAAGTGAAGTTGAAGTCTTTTGCATCTCCATGGACTGCAGCACACCAGGCTTCCCTATCCTTCACTATCTCTTGGGAGTTTGCTCAAACTCATGTCCATTGAGGGGGTAATGCCATCCAATCATCTCATCCTCTGTCACCTCCCTTCTCCTGCCTTCAATCTTTCCCAGCCTTACCATCTTTACCAGTAAGTCTGCTCTTTTTATCAGGTGGTCAAAGTATTGGAGCTTCAGCTTTAGCATCAGTCCTTCCAATGAATATTCAGGATTTATTTCCTTTAGGATTAAAGATTTGATCTTCTTGCAGTCCAAAGGACTCTCAAGAGTTTCTCTAACTCTGTAATTTGAAACATCAGTTGTCTGGCACTCCTTACCATAAGCTTGTAGTTATCCAAAAATAAGCCTGTAGAGGCATAGTGTCGCCTGGCAGAGATTGTGTCAGAAGCCACTGTTACCATCAGTGATATGGATCTCACAGTCCCATCTTCAAATCCTGAATTTGGTGGGAGCTAGTAATTAATCCCCATCAGTAGCAAGAATTTCTGGTCCAACTTCTGCCTTTACTGCTGCCTAAGGGTCAAGGCTTTCCTTTGATCCTGTCTGTGCAATTGTGCTTTGCCCCATCCTTCTGCCTTGACATCTATTTTCCGCTCAAACTTTGCCCTGGCTTTTGACCTAATATCAAACCAAAGTGTTATTCCTAAATCTGTGTCCAGCAGGCTTCAAGGAGGGCAGGTCAAAGGAGGCAAAAAGAAGGCCAAAAAAAGGCAGATAACTCTCAGCCTTGTGGAATCCATTTGGAAGGTTTCAACTTATGATTTGACTTGCTTAAGGAAAATATTAGTAAAATGGTAGATTGAAAGCCAGAAGTCAAGGATCAAAGTCACCCTCTAGAGATCTTTAGAATGGATGTGTCTTCTGTAGTAAATTTGAGTACTTTATCGAAAAGTAGCTCATAAAATAAAGAAAGATACTTTATAAATCCAGGACCCAAAGGTCACTTCTCAATGGCAGCATTGTTTTTCTTGGCTGTCAGTGATTCAGTGGCTGAAGTAGATTGTACTTATTTCCAAGGGCCAAGGTTTTAAGCAGTTTGAGGCTGATTTAGTTTACTTCAGGTAAGGATGAGAATCCCTTGAAGGAGAATCACGTTTGACTCAATTCAGAGGAAAGGGCCTCACTGAATTCTGCAAATTCTTCTTCCAAAAAAAAGCTGTGTTTCCCTCTGATATTTCACTACTGTAGGCGCATGGGAGCTCTGACCATTGAACGAATATTAACAGTGAAAAGTGAAAGTGAAGTCGCTCAGTCGTGTCCAACTCTTTGTGACCTCCTGGACTGTATAGTCTATCAGGCTCCTCCCTCCATGGGATTTTCCAGGCAAGAATACTGGAGTGGGTTGCCATTTCCTTCTCCAGGAGATATTCCCAACCCAGGGTTTGAACCTGGGTCTCCTACATTGTGGGCAGATGCTTTACCCTCTGAGCCACCAGGGAAGTCCTACAGTCTTGATCCCTGCCCTAATTCTTAATGCTGAACCATTCTTTAACTGACTTCTAAGTCTTCTCATTTGAAATCCACTTCCCTCGTCATGACCTCATGCCTTGGACCTAAACACAACTGCCATGTCTAGGTCGGCATGGAGCTCCAGGGGTTCAGGCTGAAGTGAAACAGCACAGGGTATGAATAAGCATGACTGGGGAGACATGTCATTCATATCACTCGCAGTTTCTCAGCAAGCTGGATACACATTCTTAGGCAAGTACACCAATGACTCACCCTCATTCCTCACTTGAAAGACAGAGGAGTTAGCCAGGATGGCTGAGGGAGTTCTTCAACATAATTAAGGGACAGTCCAGAGTTGATGTTCAGACCAAGAGCCATGAAGTGAGACCATCTGTGTTTAATCCTGTCTCAACCAAATGCTTATTGTATGGCCTTAGTCAAATTTTTTACTCACTTTATTTATTTATTTTTTTTAAATTTTATTTTATTTTTAAACTTTACATAATTGTATTAGTTTTGCCAAATATCAAAATGAATCCGCCACAGGCATACATGTGTTCCCCATCCTGAACCCTCCTCCCTCCTCCCTCCCCACACCATCCCTCTGGGTCGTCCCAGTGCACCAGCCCCAAGCATCCAGTATCGCGCATCGAACCTGGACTGGCAACTCGTTTCTTACATGATATTCTACATGTTTCAATGTCACTCTCCCAAATCTTCCCACCCTCTCCCTCTCCCACAGAGTCCATAAGACTGTTCTATACATCAGTGTCTCTTTTGCTGTCTCGTACACCAGGTTATTGTTACCATCTTTCTAAATTCCATATATATGCCTTAGTATACTGTATTTATGTTTTTCCTTCTGGCTTACTTCACTCTGTATAATAGGCTCCAGTTTCATCCACCTCATTAGAACTGATTCAAATGTATTCTTTTTAATGGCTGTGTAATACTCCATTGTGTATATGTACCACAGCTTTCTTATCCATTCATCTGCTGATGGACATCTAGGTTGCTTCCATGTCCTGGCTATTATAAACAGTGCTGCAATGAACATTGGGGTACACGTGTCTCTTTCCCTTCTGGTTTCCTCAGTGTGTATGCCCAGCAGTGGGATTGCTGGATCATAAGGCAGTTCTATTTCCAGTTTTTTAAGGAATCTCCACACTGTTCTCCATAGTGGCTGTACTAGTTTGCATTCCCACCAACAGTGTAAGAGGGTTCCCTTTTCTCCACACCCTCTCCAGCACTTATTATTTGTAGACTTTTGGATCGCAGCCATTCTACTGGTGTGAAATGGTACCTCATAGTGGTTTTGATTTGCATTTCTCTGATAATGAGTGATGTTGAGCATCTTTTCATGTGTTTGTTAGCCATCTGTATGTCTTCTTTGGAGAAATGTCTATTTAGTTCTTTGGCCCATTTTTTGATTGGGTCATTTATTTTTACTCACTTTAAATTTCACTTTTATACCCTTTTATTATGGGAATAATATACTGAGAATATAATTAATATAATGATCCCACACTAAGCATTAGATATGTGAAAATAAATATAAAAGTGATCAGACAATTAAAAAAAAAATAGCCCCTACATTCTGGATCTTGAATTCTACTTGTAGAAAGATAAGCAAGCAATAGAAAATAGTTCTAGATTATTTGTTGTTGGTAAATGTTATGATGAAAATAAACGGGTTCTTAAGGAAAAGGTGCTGGAGGAGAGGTCTCAGTCTAAGTACTGGAGTAGGAGAATACCTCTCTGAGACAGTCTGGGACACCAGGCAGACTGGGAAGAAACAAGAGAAAGGCTTTTCTAGAGTCATAGGCCAGTAAGTGTGCATTTCAATAAGAGTCTTGCTCATTTTGAGGAAATTAAAAAGCAAACAAAAAAACTTCATGAATGTGGTACAAATAATAAGAGCAATTTGGAGTTGTATATAGAAATTGGTTTATACAGATCTCATGTTCAGTCACTAAGTCGTGTCTGAATCTTTTGCGACTCCATGGACTTTGGCCCACCAGTCTCCTCTGTCCATGGGATTTCCCAGTCAAGAATACTGGAGTGGGTTGCCATTTCCTTCTCCAGGGGATCTTCTGAAGTCAGAGATCAAATCTGTAATTCCTGCATTGGCAGATGGGTTCTTTATGACTGAGCCACTTGTATAGAGCTATGCAAGCCAAATAGTGAATAAGTCCTTCCATGAAAAGAGTTGTGAGACAATTTGACAGGCACATAAAATAGTGGTCTTGTTGATGTGCAGAGATTGGAATGGGGGCAATATCTGATGACCTAACCCAAGACGGGTGGGTCATGGTGGAGAGATTTGACAGAATGTGGTCCACTGGAGAAGGGAATGGCAAACCACTTCAGTATTCTTGCCTTGAGAACCCCATGAACAGTATGAAAAGGCAAAATGATAGGATACTGAAAGAGAAACTCCCCAGGTCAGTAGGTGCCCAATATGCTACTGGAGATCAGTGGAGAAATAACTCCAGAAAGAATGAAGGGATGGAGCTAAAGCAAAAACAATACCCAGCTGGGGATATGACTGGTGATATAAGCAAGGTCCGATGCTGTAAAGAGCAATACTGCATAGGAACATGGAATGTCAGGTCCATGAATCAAGGCAAATTGGAAGTGGTCAAACAAGAGATGGCAAGAGTGAATGTCGACATTCTAGGAATCAGCAAACTGAAATGGACTGGAATGGGTAAATTTAACTCAGATGACCATTATATCTACTACTGCGGTCAGGAATCCCTCAGAAGAAATGGAGTGGCCATCATGGTCAACAAAAGAGTCCGAAATGCAGTACTTGGATGCAATCTCAAAAATTACAGAATGATCTCTGTTTGTTTCCAAGGCAAACCATTCAATATCACAGTAATCCAAGTAATGCCCCAACCAGTAATGCTGAAGAAGCTGAAGTTGAACGGTTCTATGAAGAAGTACAAGACCTTTTAGAACTAACATCCAAAAACGATGTCCTTTTCATTATAGGGGACTGGAATGCAAATGTAGGAAGTCAAGAAACATTTGGAGTAACAGGCAAATTTAGCCTTGGAATATGGAATGAAGCAGGGCAAAGACTAATAGAGTTTTGCCAAGAAAATTCAATGGTCATAACAAACACCCTCTTCCAACAACACAAGAGAAGACTCTATACATGGACATCACCAGATGGTCAACACCGAAATCAGATTGATTATATTCTTTGCAGCCGAAGATGGAGAAGCTCTATACAGTCAACAAAAACAAGACCAGGAGCTGACTGTGGCTCAGACCATGAACTCCTTATTGCCAAATTCAGACTTAAATTGAAGAAAGTAGGGAAAACCACTAGACCATTCAGGTATGACCTAAATCAAATCCCTTATGATTATACAGTGGAAGTGAGAAATAGATTTAAGCACCTAGATCTGATAGACAGAGTGCCTGATGAGCTATGGAATGAGGTTCGTGACATTGTACAGGAGACAGGGATCAAGACCATTCCCATGGAAAAGAAATGCAAAAAGCAAAATGGCTGTCTGGGGATGCCTTACAAATAGCTGTGAAAAGAAGAGAAGTGAAAAGCAAAGGAGAAAAGGAAAGATATAAACATCTGAATGCAGAGTTCCAAAGAATAGCAAGAAGAGATAAGAAAGCCTTCTTCAGTGATCAATGCAAAGAAATAGAGGAAAAGAACAGAATGGGAAAGAGTAGGGATCTCTTCAAGAAAATCAGAGATACCAAAGGAACATTTCATGCAAAGATGAGCTCAATAAAGGACAGAAATGGTATGGACCTAACAGAAGCAGAAGATATTAAGAGGAGAAGGCAAGAGTACACAGAAGAACTGTACAAAAAAATCTTCACGACCCAGATAATCACAATGGTGTGATCACTGACCTAGAGCCAGACATCCTGGAATGTGAAGTCAAGTGGGCCTTAGAAAGCATCACTACGAACAAAGCTAGTGGAGGTGATGGAATTCCAGTTGAGCTATTCCAAATCCTGAAAGATGATGCTGTGAAAGTGCTGCACTCAATATGCCAGCAAATTTGGAAAACTCAGCAGTGGCCACAGGACTGGAAAAGGTCAGTTTTCATTCCAATCCCAAAGAAAGGCAATGCCAAAGAATGCTCAAACTACGGCACAATTGCACTCATCTCACACGCTAGTAAATTAATGCTCGAAATTCTCCAAGCCAGGCTTCAGCAATACGTGAACCGTGAACTTCCTGATGTTCAAGCTGGATTTAGAAAAGGCAGAGGAACCAGAGGTCAAATTGCCAACATCCTGTGGATCATAAAAAAAGCAAGAGAGTTCCAGAAAAACATATATTTCTGCTTTATTGACTATGCCAAAGCCTTTGACTGTGTGGATCACAATAAACTGTGGGAAATTCTGAAAGAGATGGGAATACCAGACCACCTGATCTGCATCTTGAGAAATTTGTATGCAGGTCAGGAAGGAACAGTTAGAACTGGACGTGGAACAACAGACTGGTTCCAAATAGGAAAAGGAGTTCATCAAGGCTGTATATTGTCACCCTGTTTATTTAACTTATATGCAGAGTACATCATGAGAAATACTGGACTGGAAGAAACACAAACTGGAATCAAGATTGCTGGGAGAAATATCAATAACTTCAGATATGCAGATGACATCACCCTTATGGCAGAAAGTGAAGAGGAACTCAAAAGCCTCTTGATGAAAGTGAAAGTGGAGAGTGAAAAAGTTGGCTTAAAGCTCAACATTCAGAAAACGAAGATCATGGCATCTGGTCCCACCACTTCATGGGAAATAGATGGGGAAACAGTGGAAACAGCAGAAACAGCGTCAGACTTTATTTTTCTGGGCTCCAAAATCCCTGCAGATGGTGACTGCAGCCATGAAATTAAAAGACGTTTACTCCTTGGAAGGAAAGTTATGACCAACCTAGATAGCATATTCAAAAGCAGAGACATTACTTTGCCAACAAAGGTTTGTCTAGTCAAGGCTATGGTTTTTCCTGTGGTCATGTATGGATGTAAGAGTTGGACTGTGAAGAAGGCTGAGTGCTGAAGAATTGATGCTTTTGAACTGTGGTGTTGGAGAAGACTCTTGAGAGTCCCTTGGACTGCAAGGAGATCCAACCAGCCCATTCTGAAGGAGATCAGCCCTGGGATTTCTTTGGAAGGAATGATGCTAAAGCTGAAACTCCAGTACTTTGGCCACCTCATGAGAAGAGTTGACTCATTGGAAAAGACCCTGATGCCGGGAGGGATTGGGGGCAGGCGGAGCAGGGGACGACAGAGGATGAGATGGCTGGATGGCATCACTGACTCGATGGACGTGAGTCTCAGTGAACTCCAGGAGTTGGTGATGGACAGGGAGGCCTGGTGTGCTGTGATTCATGGGGTCGCAAAGAGTCGGACACGACTGAGGGACTGATCTGATCTGATAACATCTTTAGTCAGGTTCAGTTCAGTTCAGGTCAGGTCAATCGCTCAGTTGTGTCCAACTCTTTGTGACCCCATGGACAGCAGGCCAGGCTTCCATATCCATCACCAACTCCCAGAGCTTGCCCAAACTCATGTCCATTGAGTTGGTGATGCCATCCAACCATCTCACCCTCTCTCATCCGCTTCCCCTTCTGCTTTCAATCTTTCCCAGCATCAGGGTCTTTTCCAATGATTCAGTTCTTTGCATCAGGTGGCCAAAGTATTGGAGTTTCTGCTTCAGCATCAGTCTTTCCAGTAAATATTCAGGACTGATTTCCTTTAGGATTGACTGGTTGGATTTCTTTCTACTCCAAGGGACTCTCAAGAGTCTTCTCCAACACCACAGTTCAAAAGCATCAATTCTTTGGTGCTCGGTTTTCCTTATAGTCTCTCACATCCATACATGACTATTGGAAAAAGCATAGCTTTGATGAGATGGAACTCTGTTGACAAAGTAATGTCTCTGCTTTTTAATACGCTCCCTAGATTGGCCATAGCTTTTCTTCCAAGGAGCAAATATCTTTTAATTTCATGGCTGCCATCCAGCCATCTCGTCCTCTGTCATCCCCTTATCCTCCACCTTCAATCTTTCCCAGCATCAGGGCCATTTCTAACAAGTCAGCTCTTTGCATACGGTGGCCAAAGTATTAGAGCATCAGCTTCAGCATCAGTTCTTCCATTGAATATTCAGAGTTTGATTTCCTTTAGGATTGACTGGTTTGATCTCCTTGCTATCCAAGGTACTTTCAATAGTCTTCTATAGCACCATAGTTTGAAGGCATCACATCTTTGGTACTCAGTGTTTTTATTGTCCAGATCTCACATCAATAACTTTGACTATACACATGTTTGTAGACAAAGTAGTGTCTCAGTTTTTTTATGCCCTCTCTAGATTTGTCATTGCTCTTCTTCTAAGGAGCCTGTGTCTTTTAATTTCATGGCTTCTATCACTTCTGGAGTGATTTTGAAACCCCGAAAAATAAATTATGTTGCTATTTCCTTTTTTTCCCCATATATCTGCCATGAAGTGATCAGACCAGATACCATAGTATTCATTTTATGGTTGCTAAACTTTAAACCAGCTTTTTCAGTCTCCTCTTTCACCATCATCAAGAGGCTGTTTAGTTGCTCTTCGATTTCTGCCATAAGGGTAGTGTCATCTGCATATCTGAAGCTCCTATACTTCTCTCCACAGTCTTGATTTCAACTTATGCTTTACCCAACCCTGGCATTTTGCATGATGTACTCTGCATATAAGTTAAATAAGCAGGGTGACAATCTATAGCCTTGCTATACTCCTTTCCCAATTTGGAACCAGTCCGTTGTTCCATGTCTGATTCTAAGTGTTGCTTCTTGACCTGCGTACAAGTTTCTCAGGAGGCAGGTAAGGTGGTCTGGCATTCCCATATCTTTAAGAATTTTCAGTTTAGTGTGATCCACATGGTCAAAGGCTTTAGCATAGTCAATAAAGAAGAAATACATGCTTTTTCTGGAATACTCTTGCTTTGTCTATGATCCAGCAGATGTTGGCAGTTTGATCTCTGAGTCCTCTGCCTTTTCTAAAACCAGCTTGAACATCTGGATGTTTTCACTTCACATACTGTTAAAGCCTGACTTGCTGGATTTTGAGCATTACTTTATTAGTGTGTGAAATGAGTGCAATTGTACAGTAGTTTGAGCATTCTTTGGCATTGCCCTTCTTTGGTATTGAAATTAAACTGACTTTTTCCAGTCCTGTGGCCACTGCTGAGGTTTCCAATTTTGCTGGCATATTGAGTACAGCACTTTCACAGCATCATCTTTTAGGATTTGTATTAGCTCAGCTGGAATTCACTAGCTTTGTTTGTAGTGATGTTTCCTAAGGCTCAGTTGACTTCTCACTCCAGGAGGCTTCTCACTCCAGGATGTCTGACTCTAGATAAGTGATAACACCATTGTGTTTCGGTTCAGTTCAGTCGCTCAGTCATGTCTGACTCTTTGCGACCCCATGGACTGCAGCACGTCAGACTTCCCTGTCCATCACCAACTCCCGGAACTTACTCAAACTCATGTCCATTGACTCAGAGATACCATCTAATCATCTCATCCTCTGTCGTCCCCTTCTCCTCCGGCCTTCAATCTTTCCCATCATCAGAATCTTTTCTAATGAGTGAATTCTTCACATCAGATGGCCAAAGTATTGGAGTTTCAGCTTCAGCATCAGTCCTTCCAATGAATATTCCGGACTGATTTCCTTTAGGATGGACTGGTTTGATCTCCTTGCAGTCCAAGGGACTCTCAAGAGTCTTCTCTAACACTACAATTCAAAAATATGAATTTTTTGGCACTCAGCTTTCTTTATAGTCCAACTCTCACGTCCATACATGACTACTGGAAAAACCGTAGCTTTGGCTAAACAGATGTTTGTTGGCAAAGTAATATCTCTGATTTTTTAATATGTTGTCTAGCTTGGTCATATGTAGCATATTTAATATGATGTCTAGGTTGGTCATTGTCATTTCCTGTGTCACTAAAATATTTTTGTATGGTTCTTCTTTGTATTCTTGCCACCTCTTCTTAGTATCTTCTGTTTCTGTTATGACCATACGGTTTTAGTCCTTTATTGAACCCATCTTTCCATGAAATGTTCTCTTGGTATCTTTAATTTTCTTTAAGATATCTCTATAGTTTTTCCCATTATATTTTTTCCTCTCTGTTTCTTTGCAATGTTCACTTAAAAAGCCTTTCTTATCTCATCTTGCTATTTTCTGGAACTCTGCATTCAGATGGGTATATCTTTCCTTTTCTGGGGCTTCCCTGGTGGCTCAGATGGTAAGGCATCTGCCCACAATGAAGGAGACCTGGGTTTGATCCCTGGGTCAGGAAGATCCCTGGAGAAGGAAATGGCAAGCCACTCCAGTACTGTTGCCTGGACAATCCCATGGATGGAGGAGCCTGGTGGGCTACAGTCCATAGGGTCGCAAAGAGTTGGACACGACTGAGTGACTTCACTTTTCCTTTTCTCTTTGCCTTTCCCTTCTTTTATCTGCTATTTGTAAAGAGACAACTCAGACAACTATTTTGCCTTTTTTCATTTCTTTTTCTTGGGGATGGTTTTGATCACTGCCTTCTATACAATGTTATGAACCTGTGTCCATAGTTGTTCAGGCACCGTGTCTATCAGATCTAATTCCTTGAATATATTTGTCACTTCCGCCACCGTATAATCATAAGGAATTTGATTTAGGTCATACTTGAATGGCCTAGTTGTTTTTCCTATGTTCTTCAATTTAAGTCTGAATTTTTCAATAAGGAATTCATCATCTGAGCCACAGTAAGCCCCTGGTCTTGTTTGTGCTGACTCATTAGAGCTTCTCCATTTTTGGCTGGAAAGAATATAATCAATCTGATTTTGGTATTGATCATCTGGTGATGGCCATGTGTAGAGTCTCCTCTTGTGTTGTTGGAAGAGGGTGTTTGCTATGACCAGTGTGTTCTCTTGCAAAATTCTGCTAGCCTTTGCCCTGCTTCACTTTGTACTCAAAGGTCATGCTTGCCTGTTTCTCCAGATGTCTCTTGACTTCCTATTTTTGCATTCCAGTCCCCTATGAAGAAAAGGACAACTTTTTTTTCTTTTTTTGGTGTTAGAAGATTTGTAGGTCTTCACTACTAGCTACTATATTTATACTACTTACTATATATATATATATATATATATATAATCTGGAGAAGGAAATGGCAACCCACTCCAGTATTCTTGCCTGGAGAATTCGATGGACAGAGGAGCCTGTCCAGCTATAGTTGGTGGGGTCACAAGCGTCGGACATGACTTAGCGAGTAAACCACCACCACCACCACATATTACTATCACTTACTATATTTGCTTCATGTTTAATTTGATTGGATATCATATGAATGAGAGCTTTCATCCTCAAGAGCTATTTATAATAATATCCTTTTAAAAATTATTTTATATAAAGTTAAAGCAAAGATTACTAGCCTCCATATTAATAAATTTTGAAAATTGCCAGCTTAATAAATGACAATGGAGCTGTCAAAAACTTTTTGGCATTTGTTGCATAGTCACTCAAAACTTGTAAAAAATCTGGGAGCTATTCTTTTTGCCACTACAACAGGAGTATATAATATAAATAGAAGAAGAAATTACTAGATGTAAATCAATATATTTTTATATCATAGAAAAATGCAATATAAGTAGTTCATGTTATTAAAATTCCTCTTTATCTGGATAGGAGTATTTCTGGTTCACAAATTAATGGAAAGTTTGAGATTGTGAGTTTTTTTTTTTTTTCCCATAGTCCTAAATTTAACCAAAGTGATCATTAATAGTATACCATTCCATAATTTGAATTTTACAGCTTTGCTTTTCAGTATATAAATTAGTATTCTTTCCCAGGGATGGAAAGAAAATATGTTAGTTCCAGTCTCTTTTTAAAAGACAGAGTGCTTTTCTAGCCTCATTACTTTATTTTATAATTAATGCATATATAGTTACAAATATAATTGGGGGGGATTCTATGAAAAATTAAGCCTCCACTTCAGTATGCTTAGTAATAATTTTTTAAAAATTAGATACTCTTTCATCACTGATGCAGTGGTAAAGGCAGATTTGAAGCTAAGTTATTCTGGGTTATAAACTAAGAAAATAGATGTATCTATCCAAATTAAATACAAAAATATAATAAACAGAGTGGTTATTGGTTACTTATAATTTTAAGAAAGTTAATATTTTTATTAAATTTCATGAGTGATGTTTATTTCATGGATCATATTTAAAGCTATGATATCTACTGCTAGTAGATCTAAAGCAGGGAAGAGGAAAAATTAACTTTTGGATTCTTGTTCAAAAACTTTTTTCAAATAAATTTTACTAGCAAATATTTTGATTTTCATTGCAAAAAAATATGATTTTTTTCCAGTTTTCTTTTCTTTTTTTATTTTATTTTTAACTTTACAATATTGTATTGGTTTTGCCATTATTAGTTATTAAGTGAACTTGTTTTTACCTGAAAATAATATTAATAACTTTACAAATTTACTTTCTTGATATACAGCAAGAAGCTGTCCCATTTTAATTCTAATTCTGACTTTTTAAAAATGTATAAAGAAGGCATGCTCAAAATGCATTTAAGTACATTAAAATCAAATTCATCTTTTCTATCTATTGGTGAATTTTGTATGAGAATATGTTCTTATATAGAGTATCTTTATAAATTTAAAAGGCATATAATAGACAAGATTATTTATTTTTTAGTGAAAATTTTGATCAATACCATCTAAGGACACCTAGATATACACTCCATGCCCTGAGAATGATTTCAGAAAAAAGTATTATATGAAAATTCAGTTTTCTAAAGTATTGAAAATGGTATCTTAAAAATATATTCTACAAGAATAGTAGAAGGGAATATTCATAATTTTTAAATAATTTTTGCAGTTTATTTCACTAATTTTTATTTAATTTTTTAAATCTTAAAATGGAATTATAAAATTATGTATATTTTATGACATAGAGTACATTGTGTGATAATGCATGTAGCTAGTGGAATTTGGCATTTTTATTAAACATTTAATCTAAGATAGTGGATGTAATAATGTTACTAATAATTATTAAGCTAGATTTGATTTCTCAGTCAGAAAGGATACAGTCCAACCGACCTAAATAAAAGTAAACCATGGCAACAGAGTAAGTTCTCTGTAACTGAGCATTACTTGGTCGGCAGTCCCTCAGACATCTTTCTTCCTTTTGTCATAGTGTTCCATGGTGTTCCACGTTACCTGTGTTTCAGTGCTTCATGGTATATGCTCTATACATTAAATTATTTTTAAACAGTGACTAACCAAATTAAGGTCTAGTATCCAGTGTTTAAATGTAGAAAGCTGCTGGAACTTTCTTGTTCTTCAGAACCACAACATCTCAAATAGTCTTATTTCTCTAACTCCTCTTTAAAAAAAAAATAAAATTGAATAAGCAGTGTGCCCTAAGATAGGTATGATTTGGTTATATTTTCCTTGAAGTTTGATGGGCGTGTGTTCTGGAGTGTGTGCATGTCAGTCAGTGTGTGTGTGTGTCAGTCAGTGTGCATGCACATATGATTTTATGTTTATACATATTATCTTGCTATATAGAATCATATTTGCAACCAAAATAATTAAAAAGCAGTATTCTAATATGCATTTATATATTGCCTATATTGGACTCCAGGCCCCTCTGTCCATGAAATTTTCCAGGCAAGAAATTTTCCAGGGTTTCCATTTCTTACTGCAATGGGTTGCCATCTTCCCGACCCAGGGACTGAACCCATGTCTTTTGTGTCTCCTGCATTGATAGGCAAATTCTTCCCAACATGGGAAGCCCCTTACATTATTCAGACTCTCTCTTTCTTTTATTAGTATTCAGTTTAACTCCATTCAGCCATCGTTCCTCACGCACATCAAACTTGTAGATAAATCATAACTTCACTGCCCCCTTCACACTTCCATGCTAATTTCTTTTTAAGAATGCCAGTTCTTCGTACTTTGGAAGTGCTCAAGGGAAATTATAAAACAGAGTGAAAACTACTGTGTAACCAAGGAAATGAGCAATAAGTGTCCAGAACTAACCTTTTTCTGTAACTATAATTATATTATTACAGAAGACTCTTCCTAACACTTAATTCTTCAAATTTCTGTTCCTCAGCAGTCTAACTGTGGACATTTAGAACCTTGGTCTTCTAAAGTTCTAAGATGTTTTAAACTAACCAAGTAATCCAAAAAATATTTTGATATTTTAGTTTTCAAAGAATTATCACTTTATAGTAAAATACCAATATATTTTGGGCTTCCCTGGTAGCTCAGCTGGTAAAGAATCTGCCTGCAATACAAGAGACCCTGGTTCAATTCCTGGGTCGGGAAGAACCACTGGAGAAGTGATGGGCTATCCACTCCAGTTTATTTAATTACTTGAAAATGGCATACATGGTGTTATTGATACCTAGAGTACTACCCTCTGAAACGTATATTTGAAGGTAAATCACAATAATCACAGTCTCGGTATACAATTATTATTATGTCTGTATTCATTGGTAACATGTTATAGATGACATATTTGATAGCTTCTGTGTTTTATTTTTAAATCTTTTAACATGAAAGGAATTTTGCTTTTACATGCCAAGTAAACTCAACATATATATGTGGAGATTTCAATAGGGAGTGCATTAAAAGTGGTTTAAGTGCCATTTCATTTATAATTTCAAGGACTCCATTAAGAATCCCACAATTTTACCCAGAATGCAAAGATCTATATTATTCCAGAGCCCCATTTTTTCTTAATAAAATATCCAATGAGCAATATCCAATATGTGGCATATGTGTAGTACTGATTAACTTCATCATACTGAAAATATTAAAGTAGCTATTTGACAATTTTTTAACAGGAGTGTAGAGCATGTTTTTATTAATCATGTTTTTGTATTACTTCCACACTTTTAGATAAGGGGATATAGTGTTAAAAAACAAAATTCATACAGCAGTTTAGGCTAAAAGAGTTTCTGTATGAATTTTCCCAATTGCTTTCTTCAACATTTTGTACAAATTTTTAGCCAGAGAAACAAACCTCATATATAATTCATTCCTTTAAAAAATAAAAGAAATGCCCTTTAACTTTCACTTGGCTGGAATTTCTTGTTGAAAAACAAAGCTAAAAAAAAAAAAAAAGGAAAAGAATCTGTTGCTGTTTTTATGCCTAAGGGGAGATGTTTAAAACTAGCAAGGCAACAAATGACTCAAAACAAATTTAAAGCAAAACTTGAATGAACTGCCTGACATGGAGAACAAAAGCAATTTGGGGGAGTTACCTAAAATAACATAACTAGAGTTGAAAGTGTCATAGGTTTGACATACTATGTAGTATCACACTAAGTACATATTGATCATCTAAATATGAGTTTCCATCACAGTGATTATGTAAGATATATGTGATCTATAGAAAGTGGAAAATAATAACTCTCCCAATTATACCATTTAGAATAGCAATGGTAACAGACATGATTAAACAATCAAATGAAACCAATCAGAAGGGGAAAAAGTCATCAACAGAGA
The DNA here is from genome assembly GCF_055505025.1 of Bos grunniens. NCBI lineage: Eukaryota > Metazoa > Chordata > Mammalia > Artiodactyla > Bovidae > Bos > Bos grunniens. The sequence continues at coordinate 18,479,778 of NC_141184.1, read as the reverse complement.
CAAGCCCAGAGAAGACATCCATAAAGAGAGTTCTTGACTTTCCTTAAAATCTAGCTCAGTGTTTAGGAATAGCAGATAGATTAATATTCTTTCCTTTACTTAGTTGAATATACTCTCTAAATAGCCTAACTCTTGCCTGGAAAATCCCATGGGCCTGGTAGGATGCAGTCCATGGGGTCGCTAAGAGTCGGACATGACTGAGCGACTTCACTTTCACTTTTCACTTTCATGCATTGGAGAAGGAAATGGCAACCCACTCCAGTGTTCTTGCCTAGAGAATTGCAGGGATGGGGGAGCCTGGTGGGCTGCCGTCTATGGGGTCGCACAGAGTCGGACACGACTGAAATGACTTGGCAGCATAGAAAACATAGGGCTCCGCAGGTGGCTCAGTGGGAAAGAATCCACCTTCAATGCAGGAGACCCAGGTTCAATCCCTGGGTCGGGAAGATACCCTGGAAGAGAAAATGGCAACCCACTTCAATATTCTTGCCTGGAAAATCCCATGGACAGAGAAGTCTGGTGGGCTACAGTTCATGGGGTTACAAAGAGAGTCAGACATGACTTAGGAGCTAAACAGCAACACCTCTCTGCCAATGAACTATGAGAGCTTTTAAAGTTTTTCTGAAGGGTGTTCCCTACTGGAGGCAAAGAATAGAAAAAGGACACTCCCTAGCATAACGACATCATTTCTGCTTCTCCACTTCAAGTGATGTTTACAGATAAAGACCTACTCAGAGGCCCAGAAAACACATTACCTATGTCTTCAAAGTTCTTTATGCATGGGAAAACATGCTGTAAGTTCATGATGAAAATATAGATCCTGTTGTTTTCTTCCCCACTCCTTGCGTGTGTTTGTGCTAAGTCCCTTCAGTTGTGTCCGACTCTGCAACTTCATGGACTGTAGCTCGCCAGGCTCCTCTGTACATGAGATGTCCATGGAATTGTCCAAGCAAGAAGACAGGAGTGGGTTGCCATGCCCTCTTCCAGGGGATCTTTCTGTCCCAAGGATAAAATCTGCATCTTTTATATTTCCTGTGTTAGCAGGCACGTTCTTTATCACAAACACCACCTGGAAAGCCCTCCCCACTTCTTATTTGGGATTATTTTAAGAAAAAACCTTTTTCTTGGGATAACATATAATAGGAAAGATCTAAACTTACCCACTTTAAAGGGGCTGAAGCTTTTTCATCCTAACATTATTCTGTGCAAAGTTAAAAATACTTAAGTAAAATAAAATTCATGGTCTCCATGGTCTAAGCATTTGTTTTTTAGAGAAAAAAATCAGTGCCTATGTAAATAAAAGCATCCTGTGTGTGGCTACCAAATGCTGTTGAGGGGGCGCCTATGATTCCTCTGTATCCATATATCAAATCCACAGTCACATTTTCTCTAATCAGCGTCTCTCCAGTGTGTATTCTCGGTGCATGCAAAAGTCCGTTTTCAGTTATTATGAAGTGGAAGTAAAAACAGGCAGTTAAAAAATGCTTAACCATTTCCTCTGGCATGTTTCCAGCTTCACTGTTAGCAAAGATTCTTTAGGGAGCTATCTGTTTGCAAATGATTTTCCAATACCTGTTAGAAAGTGAAGGCTAGTGCAAAAATATATATAGAAACATTTAGGAAAAGTGGAAAAGGCACTCACTGGGTTAAAACTCATCCTTGGAAGAGGGATGTTTAAGTCAAGAAATCTGAAGTGCATTCTAAAGTTTGTACATAAACTCAGACTTATTGTACCACCACAAAGGATGGAAAAATAGTCCAACACACTGAACTCTTTATAATCTAAATGATATCCCTAAAATCACTCATTCATTCTTTTTTAAATTCATTGTTTTATTTGTTCATCCTTTTAGCACATTCTTTTAAAATCAATGCTTTTCAGGTGGTGCACTGGTAAAGAATCTTCCTGCCAATGCAGGAGATGCAAAAGACACTAATTTGATCCCTGGGTAGGGAGATCCACTGGATTAGGAAATGGCAACCTGCTCCAGTATTCTTGCCTAAAAATTTTCATGGACAGGAATGGATAGGACGGGCGGGCTACTTTCCTGACAGGCTATTGTCCATGGGGTTGCAAAGAGTCAGACACCACTGTGACTAAGCACACACACACACACACACACACACACACACACACATACACATCCTATGGATTAGAGTTTAACAGTAAGGGAAATAGTCCCTGCTCTCATGGAAATAATTGGAATTACATGTTTAAAATCCACTACTTAGTTAGATAGAGAAGAAAGTGAGATTAGCAGGCTTGGGAAGTGAGGTGAGGAAGATCAAAGTCAAAGATATTACTTTATATACCTATAGAAATGACATGTTGGAAATTGAACATTTAAGGATAGATCTACACTTGAGATTAAAAAAAATGTGAAGTAATAGTATATGTTTGTTCCTTAAAGTCAAGAGAATACATAAGATCTTTTTCCCAGATGATAAAAAATTAAAGAGGTCTAAAAACTAGTCTTCCTTAAAATGTTAAGAATCAAGAGAGACATCAGAAAGGAGTGTTTTTTCTTCCTCTTCCATTCCAGACCTGTAAAACTGGGAGAATAAAACTTGACTGTATATGTGTGTTAGCATTTTAACTAAAGTTGACGTTATTTTGACAGCTGAAATCACAACTGAGATTAGATTGAGAAGACATAAAATTATCATTGAAGAATCTTGTATTTGAACTAACAGGAATCATTATGTGAAGAATTATGATATTGTAAAATCATTCTTAAATGTAACAATGTTAGCAATGTAATTTATCTAAATGCCATACCCCAACTGAGTTTGTTGCCAGGCTATGTCTAATAATATTTGTCTACTTAACATTTCAGTTTTTGCGCATGCAGAATCTGTTGAGATGTAGTACATGAACAGCCTTAATCATATGTCTTTCCTCCTCAGATATGGTTTTCATTCTTAGCTTTTTTTTTTTCAGATATATTTGTCTATTTTATGTGTTTTGAATTGTTTATGTTATTAAACTAGAGAATAGTTTAATAATGCTGCTGCTAAGTCGCTTCAGTCATGTCCGACTCTGTGTGACCCCATAGACAGCAGCCCACCAGGCTCCCCCCTCCCTGGGATTCTCCAGGCAAGAACACTGGAGTGGGTTGCCATTTCCTTCTCCAATGCATGAAAGTGAAAAGTGAAAATGAAGTCGCTCAGTCGTGTCTGACTCTTCGCGACCCCATGGACTGCAGCCTACCAGGCTCCTCTGTCCATGGGATTTGCCAGGAAAGAGTACTGGAATGGGTTGCCATTGCCTTCTCCGAGAGAAACCCCTTAGGTCTGGATTTTTTGTTGGTTTTTGTTTTTGAGTTGTTTAACTTAAAAAAAAATGATGGCTGGGGCTTTAACTATATGATGGATCTTGACATGATAGAAGCAAGGCCTGTTTTAGGAGTTTTGTGGTAGACTCATGATTGGTTTCCACGAGGTTTCTTCCCATGGCCAATCCTCTAAACCTCTTGATATCAAGCTGCTCCAAACTATTTGCACCTACTACCTTACCCTTTTATTTCTCTTCTCAAACACAAACATCCCCAGGAGATTTATGGAGTCCCTCAAATGGTCATAGTTCTTCCTTAGTTGATTACGACTATAGACCTGGGTGTTCTTTGGAAGGACCGATGCTAAAGCTGAAACTCCAATACTTTGGCCACCTCATGCGAAGAGTTGACTCATTGGAAAAGACTCTGATGCTGGGAGGGATTGGGGGAAGGAGAAGAAGGGGATGACAGAGGATGAGATGGCTGGATGGCATCACTGACTTGATGGACATGAGTCTGAGTGAACTCCAGGAGTTGGTGATGGGCAGGGAGGCCTGGCATGCTGCGATTCATGGGGTCTCAAAGGGTCGGACATGACTGAGCGACTGAACTGAACTGAACTGACTGATAGTACTGGAAATATTACTGCAGAAAATGTAAGGAGGTCTTCTCTATCGTTTTCACATTTCCACAGATTGGAGGAGGGGGGCAGTTGTTGTTTTTAGTCTTGAGTATCCCCTACTCTCTGTTCTTTTTGCCTTTTCTTTTACTCCTGTGTTGTCACTCTGGTTCTACAGTGTGCATTCATGTATGGAGGTAATATGAAAATTCAACCTATACAAATAAGTTTGGCTGATTCCAGATTTATAAGAAGAATGAAAATAAGAGGTAGAGCTTAGGCTACAAAACTCAGCTGCAAGGTTGTGACATTAACACATCAGCATGTAAAGCTCAGATATATCAGGACCTTTCTTTATTTAAAAGTCTTTGCAAATCATACATTTATATACCATGCAAATGATTCCCAATTTCCAAGTTTGAGAATCTGAAGAGAACAGTGCTGAGTACTAGGCAAGACAGTCATTTGTTAATTAATGGATTCATCCATTCATTCATTTTGTAAGCAACTTGTAGGGATTCCCAGGTGGCTCAGTGGTAAAGAGTCCACCTGCCAATGCAGGAAACACCAGAGATGCAGGCTCAGTCCCTGGGTCAGGAAGATCCCCTGCAGGAGGAAATAGCAATCCACCCCAGGATTCTTGCCTGGAGAATCCCATGGACAGAGGAGCCTGTTGGGCTACAGTCACAAAAAGCTGGACATGACTGAGCAACTGAGCACATACACAAAGGCAAGCAACTCATACATACCTACCCTAGTGGAGTTATGATAGAAAAATAGATTCCCTGCAACAGAGTAACCTATGTGTACTTGTGGAGAGCTAACATATATGTGCCAAAATTAAAAAATGTTCAGGGAAGCAAATTGTGAATGCCCAAAAATGCCAAATGGCATTCGTAATGCTTCCTTTCTACTTTAGGCTGGTGTCAACTAAATATTCATCTCCACTCTCAGTACCTCTTGTTACAGATGCTCAAGGATCCCTTTTATACAAATATATGTCCTTTCTTTAGAAAATGAAATAGCAACCTACTCCAGTATTCTTGCCTGGGGAAGGCTACAGTCCATGGGGTTTGCAAAGAGTTGGATACAGCTGAACAATTAACACTTTATCTCCTTTCATATCATTTGTTCCCATTTCCACAGAAAATATATGAGCCAGTTGTGTGAGTCATCTTTCTTGACACCTGTTGTGTCTATGTATATCGGAGCTTCCTCTGATCATATGTAGCGTGGAGCATTTAGGTGCTATTGAGAGCTGTGTCTGATGCCAAACTAAGCTAAATGTGTAAATAACTTGATTCATAGACCTGTATTTTGAGTTGTCAAGTACTGATAAGACAAATTGGTAACTTATGAGAGTGTTTGTCACAAGACAGAAAAGGTTTTTTTTTTCTTTTCCATGGATCATAGAAAATATGAATGTGTGTGACCTTAGCCAGCCTAGGCACTCCCACTGATTATAAAGAGTTAGAAAACATCTTTAGAATGCTGAATGACATTCCAAGGAATGTTATGGATACTCACTTCTACTATATCATTAAGGATGGACTCCTGGTGTATGTGAGACTGAAATCTGAAAAGCAATAGAAGACAAGTGCTGGGCTCTCTTTCAACACAGTTTCTGAAATTGCCAGTGACTACATATCTTCTGCTAAACAGTTGGGAGAGTCATTCCCATCCACAGGGCAGTGTGTGCATGCTAAGTTGCTTCAGTCACGTCTGACTTTGTGTGACTTTATGGACTGTAGCCTGCCAGGCTCCTCTGTCTATGAGATTCTCCAGGCAAAAATACTGGAATGAGTTGCAATGCCATTCTCCAGGGGATCTTCCCTACCCAGGGATCAAACCTACATCTCTTACGTCCCCTGCATTGGCAGGCAGGTTTTTTTTTTTAATCATTAGTGCCACCCACAAGGCAGTGGTGAGGATTAAACAGGGAACTCATGGAAGAGCTCTGCAGAGCCTGGCAGCTCAGTGAATAGTCAGTAAGTTTATTAACAGATCCTGAGTGGAAGGTTTCTGTTCAGCTGATAGATGATTCACTGCAACACCAGCTTCAGGCTCTTATCTTCCCAGGCCCAGTGCTGCATCTCTTCCCAGTGTTTTGCTCTTTTGCTATGCTTAGCCATTATTCATTTCTTCCTTAAAAACTATTCTATCACTTGCATGCAAGTAACATGTATCTGGGCTCACTCCATTCCATGTTCTACAGAACATTTAGGAAAAAAGTTCATTTTTTCCATGTGAAATTTATACAGTGTTTGGCAATTTCTAAACCAAATGCAAAAGGAAATAGCCTTGACCATGTCTAGGATGCCCGTCTTTCATTATGTTTGACAAACTCATATCGTTTTTACATAAAGCTTTCTGTGCCAGGCTCTGCTCTAAGTATTTGTTGTTGTTCAGTTGCTCAGTTGTGTCCAACTCTTTGTGACCCCACGGACTGCAGCAGGCCAGGCTCTAAGTATTTACCAACATTAATTCATTTATATCAATAATTTCTAGTGCTGAAAAAAAAAGCAAAACAAATAAAAAAGCTCAAACGAAAAACTCTTGGTGTGCAGCGTATTTAGTAAAATCCAGTTTCAGTAATATCTGTTGTAAATGTTTGGGCACAATTTAATTCAGTCTAAGTGTCTTTGGACTGCAGCCACTGAAAGCCACAGGGGTTCTTTACAAGTAATCTGGACAAGCTTTTGTCCTCCTCACAGTGTTTGAGTATTGCTTGAGCTTCTCCATGGAAATAAATCATGCAACATAGAGCCTGTTGTGCTGTGTCCTTAGGAGCTCTGCATGAGCAAAAAGAAAGTTGTGTAAATAAATAGTTTCATCTCAAAACAAACACAATAAAATAGAATCGATTTAATAGACATGAAATGTCTTATAGGCTTGGTGGCCAAATTCTCTATTCAAAGGCTCAGATTCACAATAAAGCAGAATTTAGAAAAGGCATGATGTTTCCTATGTCAGAGACAGGGCAGAGGCTTACAATATATTTACATGCTCAATAGAAAAATGTGTATATCATATAAATTATTCAGTATTCTAGGGATAAATGTCTTAAGCATTTCTTCACCCATATCAGACTTGTAATTTTTCCCTTGAAAAAAACTTTTTTACACCCAGTCTTGACAAAATTGCTGTCCTTCATTAGAAAACAGCTATCCTGCTGTGGTATTCATCAACATATGATTTTACTAAAATAATATGTGTCAGTAATTTTTCTTATATCCATTTTCATATTGTGTTTTAGAATCATGTATCTTTAATGTGAAAAGCAATACTTTATTCCTAAGGTATTGGCTGCATTTATGTATTTAAAGAGTCAATATAAGTTAAGAGTTTAATATCTGGAGAGACTTCCCATCTTGAACTTGAACTCTACCAAGCCTTTTGATTTGGGCAAGTTACTTAATCTTTTCGGTAAAGTGAGGACAAGAGTCAAAACTGTTATACAGTTTTGTGGGGATGAACTGAGTTATCACATGTCAACTGTTTTGCATGCAACCTTGAACATACTTGGGGAAATAATTTTCTTTGAGTCTCCTGGGTTTCTCTACATCTTCTGAGCAAGAAAGCTTTGACATCGACATAAAAAACACAGACCAGAGATAAAATAGAGAGAACCGAATCTCTCTTCAAATAAGAGATTTATTTCCTGAGCAGTATAATAAAGATGATATCTCCATCCTGGGGAAAGACTGACAGTGTCTCCTAGGAACTGCTGTGGCTGCTGCTAAGTCGATTCAGTCATGTCCGACTCTGTGCGACCCCATAGACAGCAGCCCACCAGGCTTCCCCGTCCCTTTCATTGTCCAGGCAAGAACACTGGAGTGGGTTGCCTTTCCTTCTCCAATGCGTGAAAGTGAAAAGTGAAAGTGAAGTCTCTCAGTCGTGTCTGACTCTAGCGACCCATGGACTGCAGCCCACCAGTCTCCTCCGTCCATGGGATTCTCCAGGCAAAAGTACTGGAGTGGGGTGCCATTGCCTTCTCCGCTCCTAGGAACTAGAATCTTTAAAAGACTGGGGTTTTCTAAACCTGAGGTCCCTTAGTATATGTATGTATGTGCAGCAAATACATGGTCCCATGGCATCTGTGGGGTAAGAGCTAATGTGAACATGAAGCTGATGCCATCTGCTGAGTAATAATGCCTTGCATCTGAGTTAGGAATTCCATGTCATATGCCACCCTTTATAAAAACTCTTAAGTAGGTTAATTTAGCTTTGTTTTTATTTAGTGGCAAAGTCTTATCTGACTCTTTTGTTACCCCATGAACTGTAGCTTTCCAGACTCTTTTGTCCCTGGGATTTCCCAGGCAAGAATACTGGAGTGGGTTGCCATTTCCTTCTCCAGGGGATTTTCCATCCCCAGGGATTAAACCCGAATCTCCTGTGTCTCCTGCATTGGCAGGTGGATTCTTTACCACTGAGTCACCTGGGAAGTCCCTGATTTAGCCTACAAGCAGTGTGAAATCTTAAGCTCTTCAGTTATTGATTACATGGTTAGCACTCAATAATCACTAGTAATCATTGCTATTATTATATACTGTAAATAAGCCATTACACAATAAGTACTCAATATAAAATGCCAAGCTAAAATTTTGAGCACTCTCAAGACCAATAATATGCCAATTGACTAAAATAATCCTGTAGCAATCTATTTAATATTTGTTTTTCTTTAATGAATGAAACAGTTTTTAGGTTAATCAGATTATAGTCTAGCCATTGGCTTCCTTTATTTAAATATGGCCTTACTTACGCATATGTTTTCTATTTGAAAACAAAATTTACTTTTATATCATTTTAAAAGAATTAATTTTATTCCTAGCCATGAAAATTTGAAATCCCTAGACATCTCTTCCCCAGAAGAAAAACACACAAACAAAAGTATTAAGAAAAGAAATAAAATTTTGAAATTGAATTACTTATTTTCATTTTGGTAGCAAAGGCAAACCTTACGCTATACCAAGTCTTTTGTAGATTCATTGTAGAGAAAATAAATGAAAGCAATGAAATCATACTTGAGAGTCAGTTTTATTACCTGTAATCTGTATAGTCATTCAATTAGAAAAATGAAACGATTGATAAGAAAGTTAAAAACTAGAGTTTATGAACAAAAATGTTTATCTTATATTAACTTCAGGCTCCAAAGTATCCTTTTACTTTGCTTTATTCTATTTTTGCAAAACTGAGAAAATTGTGATTACCAAACATGGCTAATTGTAATTACCAAACCTGTCATCAAAGTTTTAAGATCATACTTAGCAAACTCAGGATTCTTTTCAATTAAATGGGAATGGTTGAAGCAGCTTTATTCTGAGGCCAGCACAAAAGTCAGTTTACTTGGAATTAATTTACAGTGAATTAATGGTTGCCCTCAGTCTAACTTAGTGTAAAATATATTTTGACATTGTATTTTTATGGTAGTTTTAAAAATTATTTAAGCTATCTTTCAGATGAAATGAAGAGCAAAGATTTACTGCGTCCTTAGAGCTTCTCCAAGTTTTGGCAGAATACATTTTGAATAGAGAGAGCCAAGTAGAGCATATGGCAAGTTTTCGAGATGCATTCCCTGTGAGGAGTGTTGGATCCGCTTGCTTTTAGCTTCTTAGGTTCTGTAAGAGCTCCTCAGTTCTCTTCAGTCACCTCCTCTGTTCTCTTATGCTCACCCAGGTGCTATCATCTATGTTGCTTGTTTCCTATATTTAGCTGGATTTTAACCTTGTATTAGATGATTCATAGCAGTCAATAATGGAGAAGGAAATGGCAACCCACTCCAGTATTCTTGCCTGTTCAATCCCAGGGACAGAGGGGCCTGGTGGGTTGCCGTCTATGGGGTCGCACAGAGTCGGACACGACTGAAGCGACTTAGTAGCAGCAGCAGCAGTCGATAGAATTTAAAGTGCTCTCACTTTAAGAATGTTGGGGTGGGGAAGTAAACAATGCCAGGGGATATTTTGAAAACAGAGAGTAAACCTGAGTAGGGGGAGAACGGAAAGAATATATGCCGGATTGGTGATTTAGGAAAAAGAATCCAGTGTCAAAGAGCATACCTTAGGAACTTACCTCTCCTGTAATGGTTTCAGTTCAGTTCAGTTCAGTAGCTCAGTCGTGTCCAACTCTTTGCGACCCCATGAATCGCAGCACGCCAGGCCTCCCTGTCCATCACCAACTCCCGGAGTTCACCCAAACTCATGTCCATTAAGTCGGTGATGCCATCCAGCCATCTCATCCTCTGTCATCCCCTTCTCCTCCTGCCCCCAATCCCTCCCAGCATCAGAGTCTTTTCCAATGAGTCAATTCTTCACATGAGGTGGCCAAAGTATTGGAGTTTCATCAACTAAAGATATTTTTTACTCTGAATGAAAGTGAAAGTGTTAGTCACTCAGTCTTGTCCAAATCTTTATGACCCCATGGATTATAGCCCACCAGGCTCCTCTGTCCATGAAAATTTTCAGGCAAGAATACTGGAGTGGGTTGCCATTCCCTTCTCCAAGGGATCTTCCCCACCTTGGTAGCAAACCCAGGTCTCCCAAAATACAAATTCTGTACCATCTGAGACACAAGGGAAATCAGCTTACTGTTAATGCTTACTGTTAATAAATGATATAAATTCATGATTGAAAATGCATTGTATTCATAGCTTCACTCAGTGTATGAAAGTTACTTTCCATACAATAAAATGTAAAACCACTATGGCAATGGCCCCAAGAAAATAATCATTTTAGAGTTTCATTTAAAACACACTCTTCTTGCTTGTTCAGCACGAAACATAACTCTTACGGTTCCTGTGTATGACTCGGGGCTGCTGTGGCACTTGATCTTCAGCTGGGTTTCCACCAGAGGTGAACAATAGCTTTAGGCACTTATCAAAATTTCAGCAGTCTAAATCAGAAGCTTTCCCAAGCTGTCCTTTTAAGAAGAATACATTGTGATAGAATAGGACATCTTTTAAGTGTGGTTTCAGATTTTTAAAGAGTTTTGTGCATAATATTTAGGACTTTACAAATAACTGCATTGTCAGTTTATATACTATCCAGTTCAGTTCTTTGAGCTAAGTTGGAGATACATGATAAAGGGTAGGGAGCAAAGATGATCCAGCTTTTTCATAATTGTAGTCTTAGATTTTCATTAGAATCCAGAGTCTAGATTCATAGGCTGGTTTCATTTGGGCCTTGGGTCAGTTGTAATGCTTGTACTTTGTCATATGCCTTGGGCTTCCTTACAACGTGGCAGTCTAAGGATTTATAAAACATCACAGGACTCAAAGAGCAGAGAGGAAGTATCTTAGGCTTCTCAGAACTAGACTTGCATATAACTTCCACTGTACCCTATTAGTCAAAGCAACCACAGTCTATCCAGAGCCAAATGAAGAGTACTTTTCTAGTGAAGAACTGCAACAGAACTCATATTAAAACTGCCACTCATCTAAATAAAAAGTGAAAAAGGATAGATTACCAATAGAGTTACCAAGATGGCTCAGTAGTAAAGAATCCACCTTCCAGTGCAAGAGATATCAGAGACACCAGAAATGCAGGTACAATCTGTGGGTTGGAAAGATCCCCTGGAAGAGGAAGTGGCAACCTACTCCAGTATTCTTGCCTGGGAAATCCCATGGACAGAGGAGACAAGTGGGTTACAGTCCATGGGGTCTCAAAGAGTTGGACATGGCTTAGTGACTAATCAGCAACAGCTTACCAATGGCTCAGAATATAACAATTTATAATTAATTTGGGGTAAATTGATTTTTTATTCTTCTAAAACCATCTCACAATGCAGGAGCATCTTGGATATTTTTAATGATACAAAGAAAAAGATGTATAACACTTTTTTTTGCTCAAAATTTTGATTCCATAATAATTATTCATGTATTCTTTAGAAGAATAATAGCAAAACAAATATTTCAAAGGCTAGTAAAATTAAACACAGGGAGTTTGAAGAGTTTAAGCAGATTTCTCTGGGATGAAAGAACAATTCCCAGGTATAGAAGTAAGATGAAAAGTAAATTCACCAAAGTAGTACACAGCATCTCAGTGATTTTGCTTTTTTTTTTTTTTTTTTTTCATCACAAGTCAACAAGGATCTTGTGAACAGACAAAGGGAGGAGGTTTGGCTTGATTTTTATGTCAAAAACATAGATCTGCCAGGATCAAAGATATAATACTAAGCTGCTTGATAGCATTTGATTCTTATGACAGGCTTGATCTCCAGTAATAGCCACAAAATTCTCTAACTGAAAAAAAGCTTGGTGCTTTTAAATTTAGCATTTGTGAACATTTCGATCATTTTTAAAAGCACCATTTTGTAGTAATTTCAAGCTCATTTAACCATATCACAACTTGATGGAGAGAAGTATTAATAGTGCTTCAGTTGACCGAGCTAAGGCAGAATACACATGAAAAATGAACGAACAAGAAATGTTTTTGTTTATACTCCCCTGTTGAGCTATTTCTGTTGGCAGTTTTATATTAGACAAATGAGATTAATTATTCTGGGGAAAAAAAAAAAGACACACTCTCCTTGCAAAGTGAGACTAGTGACAATTCACTGAGAGAAAAATAGTTCATTTATAAAAGTTATTTCAGCAATACTCACCATCATCCACCCCTTCTACCTACACACTCCTAAAAATGACCAATCATTGATGTTATCTTTGTCCTTAACAAGCTCCAGAGATAAATGCGATGGGCCTTCCTTTACTCTAGCCAGTAGTTTTTAAATGTTAAGGTTTTAGGATCTTTTTATACTTCTAAAAATTATTAAAGGTTCTAAAGAATTTTTCATTGTATGGACCTTATCTGATGATATTTCTCCTGTTAAAAATTAAGACTGAGGAATTTCTTTTATCTATTTTAATTTTTTTAACACCAAAAATGATTTTGTATTGAGGTAAAGCTGATTAACAATGTTGTAGTAGTTTTAGGTGAACAGTGAAGAGACTCAGCCATACAAATACATGTATCTATTCTCCCCAAATGGAGAAAGAAATGGCAGCCCACTCCAGTGTTCTTGCCTGGAGAATCCCAGGGACGGTGGAGCCTGGTGGGCTGCCGTCTGTGGGGTCGCACAGAGTCGGACATGACTGAAGCGACTTAGCAGCAGCAGCAGCAGCAGCAGCATTCTCCCCAAAACCCCACTCCCATCCAGGCTAGTACACAACACTGAGCAGTGTTCCATGTAAAACTGAGAAATTTTTATCTGAGAATTTTTCTCTTCATATTTTGTTGTTCAGTAGCTCATTGATGTCTGACTCTTCAAGATCCAATGGATTGCAGTATGCTAGGCTTCCCTGTCCTTCACTGTCTCCTGGAGTTCCTACTTTATTACAAACATAGTTTTAAAAATTTATTTGACAGTTTAATAAGTAAAATCTCCTGTAATTTTAATTTTGAATTATTCTAATGATGACTGAGGTTCCATGCCTTTTCATAAGATTGTGCATGTATTTTGTGGTGAAATCTTTGTATTCTTTGTGTAATTTTACATTGAGTTTTGAATTTTTCCTTACTTTTCCAGGAATTTTATATGTTTTAAGATAATTAACATTTTCTCCATGAGATGAGCTGCAAATGTTTCTCTGGTTTGTGTTTTTTCTTTCACTTTATTTTGTTGTTGCTTTTATGCATATTTATTTTTTATATACTTGGATTTATCAGCATTTTCATTCATATTTTTGAGTTTATATTTATTATGTTATTTCTGACTTTGAGCTACAAAAATTCCTCCTGTTGTTTTGTCAAGTGCACTTTCTATATATGTGTAAATTTTTGTTTGGACTGTTGGCTCCATGGTAAAGAATCCACATGCCAATGCAGGAGACAGACATAGGTTCAATCCCTGGGTTGGAAGGATCCTCTGGAGAAGGATATGCAACCCATTCCAGTATTCTTGCCTGGAAAATCCCATTGACAGAAGAGCCTGATGGGTTACAGTCCATGGAGTCACAAGAGTTGGACATGACTTAAGAGACTATACAACAACAACAAAATTTTTTGATCTCTACAGAATTTATTTTTGTATCGTGCTTGAGGTAGTAACCTTATTCTTTACTAGATGACTAACCAATTATCAAAGCATTATTTTGAAGTGATTTATCTTTTCTTCCCCCTTCTTTGGAAATGATATGTTAGTCTTGCACTAAATCCCCTTATGATTGTGTGTGTATGTGTTTGCACTGTTCTCTTCCATGTAATTTCAGAGATGAGAAAAATATGGCTATATATCTTGTCTAAGATGTATTATTTGATAAAGACAAATTTTTGTGAATACACCCTGGATGAACGGTGATTTTACAGGAAGCAGTGGTAGTGATAGCTGAGTCCACTGTACAGCTGAGTCCAAAACATACTTTTTAATATCCAGTATATAAACTGTACTTGTTCCATGGTACTCAATAGTCATCTCTTTCTATTTATGAATATTCAAAATGGTTTAAATTAAATTATTAGTTTGCTTGCAATTCTTGATATTCAATTATGTAATGAAGATCAAAGAGAAAATAGGATTTTCAATAGGATATCATGAATCATAACTTTCAAATTTCAAAACAGCAAGATATTTAACCAGAGAATTATAGTATGGTACTTGCAGATATCATGGTATAGAAAATATTTTCTGATTTTGTGTCTGTAACTACTTTAGAATGAGTTTGGAGAAATTATCAATAGAATCATAAAGTGATCTGCCAATGCAGTATTTTCTATTAAGCCTTATTGTTTCCTTGTACTATAGTAACAACTATTCTCAGAATGTAATAAAAATAAATATCAATATCAGTTCAATCGTTCAGTCCTGTCCGACTTTTTGCGACCCCATGGACTGCAGTATGCCAGGCCTCTCTGCACATCACCAGCTCCTGAAGCTTTCTCAAATTCATGTCCATCGAGTCAGTGATGCCATCCAACCATCTCATCCTCTGTCATCCCCTTCTCTTCCTGCCTTCAATGTTTCCCAGCATGGGGAACTTTTCCAATGAGTCAGTTCTCTGCATCAGGTGTCCAAGTATTGGAGTTTAAGCTTCAGCATCAGTCCTTCCAATGAACATTCAGGACTGATTTCCCTTAGGATGGACTGGTTTGATCTCCTTGCAGTCCAAGAGACTCTCAAGAGTCTTCTCCAACACCACATTTCAAAAGTATCAATTCGTTGGCACTCAGATTTTTTTATAGTCCAAATCTCACACCTATACATGACTTCTGGAAAAACCAAAGCTTTGACTAGATGGACCTCTGTTGGCAGCATCCTGTCTCTGCTTTTTAATATGCTGTCTAGTTTGGTCATAGCATTTCCTCCAAAAAGCAAGTGTCTTTTAATTTCATGGCTGCAGTCACCATCTGCAGTGATTTTGGAGCCCCCCAAAATAAAGTCTCTCATTGTTTCCATTGTTTCCCCATGTATTTGCCATAAAGTGATGGGACCAGATGCCATAGTCTTAGTTTTCTGAATGTTAAATTTTAAGCCAACTTTTTCACTTTCCTCTTTCACTTTCATCAAGAGCCTCTAATTTAGTTCTTCTTTGCTTTCTGCCATAAGGGTTACATAATCTGCATATCTGAGGTTATTGATATTACTCCCAGCAATCTCGATTCCAGCTTTTGCTTCATACAGCCTGGCATTTCTCATGATGTACCCTGCAAATAAGTTACATAAGCAGGGTGACAATATACAGCCTTGATGTATTCCTTTCCCGATTTGGAACCAGTCTGTTATTCCATGTCCAGTTCTAACTGTTGCTTCTTGATCTGAATATAGTTTTCTCAGGAGGCAGGTAAGGTGGTCTTGTATTCCCATCACTTGAAGAGTTTCCCACAGTTTGTGGTGATCCACACAGTCAAAGGCTTTGGCATAGTCAATAAAGCAGAAGTAGATGTTTTTCTGGAACTCTCTTGCTTTTTTGATGATCCGACAGATATTGGCAATTTGATCCTTGGTTCCTCTGCCATTTCTAAAACTGGCTTGAACATCTGGAAGTTCAGAGTTCATGCACTATTGAAGCCTGGCTTGGAGAATTTTCAGCATTACTTTGCTAACGTGTGAGATGATTGCAATTGTGTGTTAGTTTGAACATTGTTTGGCATTGACTTTCTTTGGCATTGGAATGAAAACTGACCTTTTCCAGTCCTGGGGCCACTGCTGAATTCTCAAAATTTACTGTCATATTGAGTGCAGCACTTTCATCTTTTAGGATTTGAAATAGCTCACCTTAAATTCCATTACCTCCATTAGCTTTGTTCATAGTGATGCTTCCTAAGGCCCACTTGACTTCACATTCCAGGATGTCAGGCCATCATGGTTATCTGGGTTATAAAGATCTTTTTTTGTATAGTTCTTCTGTGTGTTCTTGCCACCTCTTCTTAATATCTTCTGCTTCTGTTAGGTCCAGACAATTTCTGTCCTCTATTGTGCCCATCTTTGCATGAAATGTTCCCTTGGTATCTATACTTTTCTTGAAGAGAGATCTCTCGTCTTTCCCATTCTATTATTTTCCTCTGTTTCTTTGCATTGATCACTGAGGAAGGCTTTCTTATCTCTCCTTGCTATTCTTTGGAACTCTGCATTCAAAAAAGTCTTATTGTTCCCTTATAATATAGTAACAGCTAATTCTCTCAATGTATTAGAAAAAGGAAGATAATTACCATAGAAGCACTTAAACATGCTTAGTCCTTGGTAGGCCTATTTCTTCTTTCACTTCTTTGTTCATTTGTTTGTTTCCATTTCTGTGTTAGAAAACATAATCCAGAGTATCAGTAATAAGATCATACTTTGTAATAATCTTTATATTCATACCACTTTTTTTTTCTTCACATATCGCATCAGAACTTCAGTCATATAGTTAAAGTAGAAATGAATGTCTTATTTTCCAGCAAACCATTTAACATTTGCAAAAATTTAAGTAGGATAACTGGCTTAACACACAGACAGAAACTTAACTAATAATACTTTTGAGGTATTTTTAAACTTTTTAAAGGAATGATCTGATTTCAATGAAGTAGTTATAAAAAAGAAAAAGAACTAAAATTTCACAGCCCAGTTATTTAATCATAATTTTTTTTCATTTCCCATCATTTTGGGGGGAGTTGATATTTCAGGGGAGGCATATAGTGCAGTTGTTAATGCACAACTAAGCAAACAAATATGCTGTCTGTATTTGTGGGAGGAGGTGAGCTCCAAGTCCTTCTATTCCATCATTTCCATCCCAGTCCTGGTATCTGTGTGATATATGACTGTGAGTCTTGATACATTAGAGTAAGACTTAAGCATGTCATGATAAATTATATTTACTATTTTATAGAGAAATCATTGTGACATGAATTATTTCAAAGTTTTTGTGTACAAAAACAGTTTTAAACCCTTAATTCTTATATATGAAGTATTTAACTGTGATGACAGATTGCAATAATATCTAATCAGTAAATGCTGAGTCATGTTTAAGAGTAGATGTGGATTCATAGTATCTAGGAGTGTATCAACTAGCAACAGCCAAATCATTGACACACTGGAAGTTATTAATTTTCTGAAGTTGTAATTTTTAAAATCAGGCAGTCAGGGTGACACCAGCATATTTTGGCAGAATGTATGTGTGCCCTCAGACATATACACATTTTCATTAGTATATAAAGTTCTCTGTTTTTGAAAGATGATGCTAGAATAATGATACTGCCTACTTTCCTATACAATTGTAAGCTCCTGAAGAATTTCTCATACTAGTCTTTCTTTCACATCTACTTCTCTTTCTCTACTACCCAAGGATTAATGTTATTAGTACTTGCCCATCATAGAGGCTTCATTCAAATTTGTTGAGTGGCAACAAAGATATAACAATAAAAATGGAATTGTGACCATATTATGTGATGTGTTATAGTTAGGCCAATGTTTTTAGATTACCTACTTGTATAATTTTCAGATAATTAGGAAATGTGACTATAAATAATATAAGACCTTTCCTTGAAAGCACTTATAATACTAAATTCTTGCCTTAATCTGATATATATTAATGTGCATTTGTATCCATTGGCTCTTATTAACCTATGAGAGAGAAACTGAATGACTGTCTTTTATAAAAGAAATTGCAACTCAGAGACATTTTCCAACACTCATTGCCATTAGGCATGCACACGGAAATGCAAAAGAAATGTTTTAAAGTCTTAAGATAAAGTCTTTTCTGTTCTAGACTAGCTCACTCAGATGGTAAAGAATCTGCCTGCAGTGCAGGAGACCTGGATTAAATTCCTGGGTCAAGAAGATCCCCTGGAGAAGGGAATGGCTACCCACTCCTATATTCTTGAATCAATAATTCTATGGGCAGAGGAGCCTGGCTGCAGTCCATGGGATCACAAAGAGTCAGACATGACTGAGTGACTAGCTCACAGTTAGGGAGCTGAGCCTTTCATTTGCTTAGTGTAGTTTAAATCTTCAGGATCATGGTTCTTAAAGAAAGTGCCAATATGATTTTTAAATCCTTACTGAAAGAAAAATGAAATGAGAAAAACATGCAAATAATGATGAAAAAATAAGAATGAAAAAAAAAAATCCCAGAATTTGACATAAGATTCCCTGTTTTCTAAAGCACATAAAGTGAATCCTAGTCACTGTGTTTCAAAAGTTTTTTTTTTTTTTTTTTTCCCTTAATGCCCAGTGCATTTGTGAGCTCTTAAAAATAAAAGCAGTGATAATTGTTAGATGCTACTATGATTCAGTTGTATCAAACTGAAAAAATAAATGTTATCATGGGCCTAGTAAAATTAAATTAAAATGCAGACATAATACATGTTGAGTTCAGTCATGTAGCTGATGGATTGTCTCAAAATAATTTAGGGATATTTTAAGGAAATGTGGACTGTGATTGCACTGATCATTAAATATTTTATTTTAATAGAATATTCATAAAAATTGTTTATAGAAACAGTGCCATCTTGATTAACATGTGCATGGTACACAGCGCTATACTTGGCCTTGGCTGTGAGAAACAGAATTCTTAGCAGCAAATTTCTGTATGTAAAATATACAAGTTAAACAAGGAGCATTGCTAGGTTTATCTTATATATTGGATGATAAGATCAAAAAATCATATGCCCTACACAAACTTGAATGACTGCAAGAACTTAACCAAAATAAAATTGTATAAGAATAAATGTGAAATCTGGATTAGAAAAAAAAAAAAAAAAACAGCTATTGTTTGTCTAAGCTTCAGCCACTATGTCAGGGAGGTTGGTCACATCAGTAATATACAGGGACAGTGGTCCCTACATTCATGAACTGTGAGTCTGCTTTTCTACCTGGAAGAAACAGAAAACAACAATGAAAATACCATACACTATTTTAAAAGTGATAGTGCAAGGATGAAATGTGAAGAAGATTATGGGGGAAGAAGATTAGTCCAGGGGTGACTCTGGAACTGTAGGCTGAACTATTAAATACCAGAGGCAAGAGGAGTTCACTAAGAAGATAGGCACTGAGTAAAAGTTTGGACAAGAGGAAGAAATAATTCATGTGGTTATCCAAAAATAAATATTTCCAAAAGAGGAAGACCTAAAGTGGGGCTTAAGAGAAGGAACGTAGATCTGAGTCCCAGGATGTATAAGGGGACTGTAGCAAGACAGAAGATCAGTGAAGTAACTGGAACTCAGATGCTGTAGTGCCCAGTGGGCCAGCGTAAAGGACATTTGGCTTCTGATGGTTTTCAGCTAAGGGGTGATCTTTAGAATTTAGGATTTAAAGGGATCCCTGTGCTGCTCTGTGAAGATTAGACCAGACTGGACACAGTGAAAGCAGGAGAATAGTTAGGAAGCTAATGGAGGATATGAGAAAGAGATTATTCAAGGCCCCCTCCCTCCAGTACATTAGCCTGAGCAACTTGAAGGATTAAATATGGAGTGAGTAGAAGTCGCTCAGTCGTGTCTGACTCTTTGCGACCCCGTGGAATTCTCTAGGCCAGAATACTGGAGTGAGTAGCCTTTTCCTTCTCCAGGGAATCTTCCCAACCCAGGGATCGAACCCAGGTCTCCCACATTGCAGGCAGATTCTTTATCAGCTAAGTAAGCCACAGGGGAAGCATGGATACATCTATAAAATAATTCACAAGATTAACATACAGAAAGAGTGATTTGTGGAGTAAAATCAAGACATTTTACTACTTGTAAGCTTAATGAAAGCCAAAGACAAAAATGTTGTTCATAGATGAAATAGGGAATAGATGCTTATTAAACCCTAACTACAATCTAGGTGTTGATTCAGACAGCTAAATAATATCTCCTTTGGTTAAAAGTATATCCAATGAAAAAACAAAAATCCATGAAAGAAAGTTAAAAGAAAATGACATTTACGTAGCCGTATATACATGGCTATGCATATATAAACCATATACCCATATGGATAAAATGATTCTTATAGTCACGTTAACTGTCTTAAAACAATTGAAATGCAAAATAAGTTCAATTTTTCAAATGTTATTAGGGTGGATGTTATTTAAAGCAGATCTGGGATATCTATAAATAGTGGCACCCCAATAGAAATGGCCTGGGTTGCAGTGGGGAACAGTGAAAATTTGAAGTGCCCCATCAGATATTAAATGCCACTCCTAAAGATGTTAAATAGAGGATACTTCATCTGAGAGAGAGTTTATACTACATTGGTAAAGTTCTGTCACTGGTATTCAGTACCTTGTATATTCCACGACTATAACAATTTGGAAAATAATCTGGGAACTCACAGTCAACCTTTTTCAAATTAAAATTTGAACTGTGTGTAGTCTACATAGATCAGCCCTGATCCCCCTTTTCTCCTTGGCACAACTTAAGCAGCCTCTTTTCATGGCCAGAAGCTGAGACCCTTTACCTCCACTTTGAATTTCATTTTACCATTGACAACCACCATCAGACCCATTAATAAGAACGATTAAAAGTCTCAGTTCTGTTTCAATTCTAACAGAAGGTATCACATATTTAAAAGACTGCAATATTTGCCATTTGACAGTTCCAGGAACAAAGTTTGGGAAACAAAAAGGGCAGGAAGGGAGGACGATATTTTGGGCAATTTCAGTTCCTCAATAGGTCAAGTTTAGTTGCTAAAAAGGAAAGAATGAAGTGGATCTTGTGCAAATAGAAGGGAAGCAGCCTGGGGCCTCAGATTTTGTAGAAAAACAAATTCAAAATTATTTTTTAATTAATTTATATTGGAGTATAGTTGCTTTGGGCTTCCCCAGGGGCTCAGAGGTTAAAGAATCTGCTGGCAATGAAGGAGATGCAGATTCAATCCCTGGGTGGGGAAGATCCCCTGGAGAAGGGTAGGCAACCCACTCCAGTATTCCTGTCTGGAGACTCCCGTGAACTGAGGAGGCTAGTGGGCTACAGTTCAGTTCAATTCAATCACTCAGTCGTGTCTGACTCTTTGCGACCTCATGAATCACAGCATGCCCGACCTCCCTGTTCATCACAAACTACCGGAGTTCACCCAAACCCACGTCCATGGAGTCGGTGATGCCATCCAGCCATCTCATCCTCTGTCATCCCCTTCTCTTCCTGCCCCCAATCCCTCCCAGCATCAGAGTCTTTTCCAATGAGTCACTTCTTTATATGAGGTGGCCAAAGTACTGGAGTTTCAGCTTTAGCATCATTCCTTCCAAAGAATACCCAGGACTGCTATCCTTTAGAATGGACTGGTTGGATCTCCTTGCAGTCCATGGGATGCTCAAGAGTCTTCTCCAACACCACAGTTCAAAAGCATCAATTCTTTGGTGCTCAGCTTTCTTCACAGTCCAACTCTCACATCCATACATGACTACTGGAAAAACCATAGCCTTGACTAGACGAACCTTTGTTGGCCAAGTAATGTCTCTGCTTTTGAATATGCTATCTAGGTTGGTCATAACTTTCCTTCAAAGGAGTAAGCGTCTTAATTTCATGGCTGCAGTCACCATCTGCAGTGATTTTGGAGCCCAAAAATATAAAGTCTGACACTGTTTCCACTGTTTCCCCATCTATTTCCCATGAAGTGATGGGGCCAGATGCCATAATCTTAGTTTTCTGAATGTTGAGCTTTAAGCCAACTTTTTCACTCTCCTCTTTCACTTTCATCAAGAGACTTTTTAGTTACTCTTCACTTTCTGCCATAAGGGTGGTACCATCTACATATCTGAGGTTATTGATATTTCTCCTGCCAATCTTGATTCCAACTTGTGCTTCTTCCAGCCGTGCGTTTCTCATGATGTACTCTGCATATAAGTTAAATAATCAGGGTGACAATATACAGCATTGATGTACTCCTTTTCCTAAAAGATCTTCATGACCAAGATAATGATGATGGTGTGATCACTCACCTAAAGCCAGATATCCTGGAATGTGAAGTCAAATGGGCCTTAGAAAGCATCACTACACCCAGAGGGAGGGTATGGGGAGGGAGGAAGGAGGAGGGCTCAGGATGGGGAGCACAGGTATACCTGTGGCAGATTCATTTCGATATTTGGCAAAACTAATACAATATTGTTAAGTTTAAAAATAAAATAAAATTAAAAAAAAAAGAAAATCATCTTAATCAAACAAAGCTGGTGGAGGTGATGGAATTCCAGTTGAGCTATTCCAAATCCTGAAAGATGATGCTGTGAAAGTGCTGCACTCAATATGCCAGCAAATTTGGAAAACTCAGCAGTGGCCACAGGACTGGAAAAGGTCAGTTTTCATTCCAATCCCAAAGAAAGGCAATGCCAAAGAATGCTCAAACTACCGCACAATTGTACTCATCTCACACGCTAGTAAAGTAATGCTCAAAATTCTCCAAGCCAGGCTTCAGCAATACGTGAACCATGAACTTCAGATGTTCAAGCTGGTTTTAGAAAAGGCAGAGGAACCAGAGCTCAAATTGCCAACAGTCTGTAGGCTCACACAGAATTGGACAAGACTGAAGCAACTGATCATGCATGCATAGTTGCTTTAGAGTCGAACAGTCAGACACTATTGAAGTAACTGAGCGTGTCCTCGTGGTTGCTGTACGGCGTTTGTTAGTTTCCGCTGTACAGAGAAGTGAATCAGTTGTACATATACTCATATCCCCTCCTTTTTGGATTTCCTTCACGTTTAGGTCATGACAGAGCACTGAGTCCAGTTTTCTGTGCTACACAGTAGGTTCTCATTAGTCTTCTAGTTTATGCATAGTAGTGAATAGACATCAGTTCCAATCTCCCCAAAATTCTAATTCCAAAATTCTAATGATGGGGATATAGAGGGAGAGAAAAGAGCAATAACTGAAATATGATGGGAAAGACCAGTGGAATTTTCAAAAGAAAATAAAGGAGTCCCTAAAGTGACTAGGAAGTCAAAGGCAGACTTGAGTAAAAAAATAAATGTCAGTTTTTATTTTTTCCTTAAGAGAAAATATGTTTTAGAGCAGCATCAAAGCTCTTCTCTACCACTAATTTTCTAAGAGGATATTTACTGTCCTAATAGGAACAGATGCTTCTTTCCTTATGGAACTCTATTATGTAGGTCATATAAGTGATTTTTATTAGTTCCTTCAAATAGGAAAAAAAAGAGCAATTAAAACTGTAATAGAGAAAACTAATTTCAGCAATATTACCATGAAAAAAATTAAGTGACCATCTTCAACTACTGTAGTACTCATTTTTGGCAGAAAATGGGATTGTGTTTGTGTGCATCATTGTTTCTCTCCAGCTATTATGAAATATTGACTTGCTATTTGTTGTTTCTTGTGGCAAAAAGTGTTTCCTGAACCCTAAGGAATCCTGTATTGCTATGTGCTCAAATAAGCATAAAATTCAAATTGCTTTTATTGTTTCTGATACTCTCCACTGTCGTACTGGAGATAGCTAACAACATAGCTATCTATGTTGTTAACTGCTTTTGACAACAACAAATCACACAAAAAACGCCAAAAGATTTAGTACTGTGCATGTAGATATATTTAGATAGATGAAAATATATAAATATGAAAATAAGCAAACATATCAATATCAGGATAATTGCATTTTCTTGGGAGCATGAGGCATGACTCGGTAGAGTACAGAGCTTTATATAATTGATTTGGGACCAGATATTTTACCTTAGAAGTGTGTCACAGTATTCCTTTCTTCCCTTCAAACTATACAATTCCATGTTATTTTGCATCTCTTTTGAATTGATTTAGTCATCTGTTTCCCTCATTCCTGAGTTTACTAAATTTTGACACAATTTTATAATCTATTATATGATAGAAGTGTTCTTGGTATTTTGAGAACTATATTTTAACAAGTTTAAATTGTCCCTGTGTCATTTCCTACCCTACTTTTTCCAGTACATATGCAGGTAGTTTTGTTTTGGTTTTTCTTTTTTTTTTTTCTATCCCTTCTCCTGGAGAAGGCAATGGCACCCCACTCCAGTTACTCTTGCCTGGAAAATCCTATGGATGGAGGAGCCTGGTGGGCTGCAGTCCATGGGGTCGCTAGAGTCGGACATGACTGAGCGACTTCACTTTCACTTTTCACTTTCATGCATTGGAGAAGGAAATGGCAGTCCACTCCAGTGTTCTTGCCTGGAGAATCCCAGGGATGGGGGAGCCTGGTGGGCTGCCGTCTATGGGGTCGAACAGAGTCGGACACGACTGAAGCGGCTTAGCAGCAGCAGCAGCATCCCTTCTCCAGCCCAATCAGTTCATTCCCCATACCTACTCTAAATCTACAAACTCCTAATATAATTCAGGAGCAGGAAGAGCCACCAACGAAGGTGATGGCATAGTTTCCTTGTACTGGAATGGGAAAAAGTAATGAACATGTTAAGTCAGCTGCTTCTCTAGAATTTCAGATTTATATTGCTGGTTTCCTCTCTGACTCATTTGAAAAGACCCCGATTCTGGGAATGATTGAAGGTAGGAGGAGAAGGGGACGACAGAGGATGACATGGTTAGATGGCATCACTGACTCAATGGACATGAGTTTGAGTAAACTCCAGGAGTTGGTGATGGATAGGGAGGACTGGCTTGCTGCAGTCCATGGGGTCACAAAGAGTCAGACATGACTGAGCAACTGAACTGAACTGAACTCCTCTCTGTCTTAGCTCAGCATCCATTTGCTTTTAGATGGACATCATGTTTAATCTATCTATGTATAAATACCTCTTGAGAATCACTTTCTAATCTTATAGGCTCATACTCCTAACTTCCTCATACCTTTTCTCACTGCCATTGACACCAGTTCTGTAATTTCAGATCCATGTTGCTGACATGGTAGAAGGCTTTTCAGTTTATTTGTTTTCTTTTGTCATTGGTTTTTTGTTATTGTGTTTTGATCTCTTTTAATGACCAGAATCTGGGCAAAGTCAAGGACACTGAAAATCCAGAATCCTGGAAAGTCATTAGTATTTTCAGTAAGTCTTTCTAATTCTTCTGTTGCAAGTTTAATGTTTGTTTCTTTCTTTCTTCCCCTCTTTTATGTCCTGCCTTCCCCTCTCTTTCTCATAATCCTTTCTCAAAAACATAAGAGTGATAATTATTTCAGTGGATACATTTTTATTTTTTCCTCTTTTTAGAATCAGAATTTTCATATGGAGAATGACAAGCATTAGCCTTCCCTTTAATCTTACTATTTCATTTCAATTATTCATATTGTTACATATCCTTGTAATAATGACTAACAAAATGAAAACCTGATTCTGTTCCAGTATAAAATATAGAAGTATCTTGTGTACTCTGTACATAAATTTTTGCCTTTAAGAAATCTGTGCCTCTTTTCTGTCATTTCACTCAGTTCCTTCTTTCCACAGTGATGGGCAAAAGAAATTGGTTTTCTTTAAAATGCTTGTTTTCTTCCTGCCACTTGCCTGACCAAATGTTTCGAAAGCTTCTCACTCTAAGAAATTCTAAAACCCTTTGACTGCCATTTGCTTCCTCAGGCTCGGGGTTCAGTCTTCCATCTGAGGAATTCTCGTGCCTTAGTGTCTTCTTATTGTCGGAAATGTCTGTCCTCCTACCCTGAGCACTGTTAGTCAGCCTCTCACCCACCACACTGTCCTCGATGCCTTTGCTTCTTTAGACTCAGCACAGACAAGTGAGTCTTCATACCGTTTTCTAGCATTCTTCCACTCAAAGATTTTATCTTTCCACCACATCTGCTGCCTGTGAATTCATAACACAGATTGGTTATTAGCAAAATAATGCATTTATTTCCTCACTTGTAAACGGGATAACATTTCTGGAATGAAGGAGAACATTGACATAGAAAAGCCAGAACATGATCTTTAAGTTAGGTTAAATCAGAAATCATTTAAATTTATTCTGCGAGTTTGACACTATCCCTTCCCCACTCCAGTTTATATCTGGCCTCCTTCCTACACTATGGTGGTTCTATTTAAGATGACCATGTCCTCCTCTATTGACTAAATCCAAACTCTACAGTTTTCTTATCCCTCCATCTTTCAGAGGCTGACACCCACGTGTTTCTCTCTTCCTTCAAGAAAAATGGATATGAAGTTGCTGCACAGCACCCTCACTCACCCCTTGCCCTACAGCTGTTCCTTTGAAAACAAAGCTTTTAAACATTAATGGTCTTTAATACGTAGGCAGTCTTGGTCTCTTTTTTTCTTACTTTGTGTTCCCTTCTTGAGTATTTTCACACATGCCTTTATTTATCTAGAATCAATGACTCCCAAAGAGTATCTCTAACCCAGATGCCATCTCTGATTTCCAGGGCTGTAAGTCTAGCTGCTTAGATGACCCCACCGACTTAAAACTTCAAAGACAGCTCGAGTTCTTCTCCATCTGAATGTATAGTTACTGCCTGAGACCCACCAACCTAAACACAGGCTCTTCCTTGACTTTCTTCCTTTGTGGTATCTACTGCAGAAGCATGTCATCTAAAAATAACCTTGGCAACTCACTCCCTCTTCCTATATATTCAGTTCACCTCTTCTATGACTATTATTTTAGCTCTGCTGCTGCTGCTGCTGCTAAGTTGCTTCAGTCGTGTCCGACTCTGTGTGACCCCGTAGACAGCAGCCCACCAGGTGCCCCCGTCCCTGGGGTTCTCCAGGCAAGAACACTGGAGTGGGTTGCCATTTCCTTCTCCAATGCATGAAAGTGAAAAGTGAAAGTGAAGTCGCTCAGTTGTGTCTGACCCTCAGCGACCCCCTCAGGTTCCCATAAAAACACATTATAGATTCAATAGCTTAAACAATAGATATTTACTTCTTAAAGCTCCAGTGACTAGGATGTCTACAGTCAAAGAGCCATAGACTCTGTTCCTGATCAGAGTCCTCCTGGATTACAGACATCTGCCTTCTCACTGTATCCTCACAAGTCAAGAGACCAAGCAAACTCTGGTGTCTGTCTCTTCTTCTTATAGCAACTCTAATCTCATCATGAGGGCCCCATCCTCCTGATCTCATCTAAACAATTTATATCCTGAAGTATCACTTCCAAATATTATTACAATTGGAGTTAAAGCTTTAAGGGATGAATTTTGGAGGCACACAAACATTTAGTCCATAATGAATATACTAACCCTTCTCTGTATTTACCATCAGCAGCCTTGTTCAAATCACTATACTGCTTTATCTGGACTAAATCCCCTCCCTATTTCTTGCTGTAAGAAAACAGATTTTTTTTTTTTTTTAAACAATGCAAATCTAATCATGACACTCAGCTACCAAATTCCTTTCCATATGTCTCACTTTTTTGGGATAAGAATTCAGAGTCTCATCTGGAGCTGACACCCACTTAGGTCTCTAGCTTCTATTCGCAACTGACTCACCCCTCCCTGACTATTTGCTCTCTCAAGAGGCAGCCACAATGATCTTCTTTCAGTTTCTTTATTCTTGCAGGCATTTGAAGTTTCTCTGTCTTCAGCCTGAAACTTTGCCTCTTCTTCTAGTCTGTTTGCTTAGTAGCTACCTGTGTATCAGTTTAGATAATCATTTCTGTTTCTGGATAGATATCTTATCCCAGGCCTTCTTTCTAGAATTTAGAGTATTTTAGCACAATAATTGGAGAAGGAAATGGCAACTCACTCCAGTATTCTTGCCTGGAGAATCCCAGGGACAGAGGAGCCTGGAGGCTTGCCGTCTATGGGGTTGCACAGAGTCCGACACCACTGAAGCGACTTAGCAGCAGTAGGGCAATAATTGATTACATGGTTATTGGGTTATTATCTATCCTCACCCCACCATCTTGGCTTTAGATACCAAAGACCTGGGTCTTTATTTGATTCATTTTCTACTTCCAATTTTTAGGGCACATAATGGATGTTGCTTAAATATAATAGTTTTGAATAAACAATTATATCGTGTAGTGCCTTCAGGCATATTTGTACTTTTATTAGAAAGCCCAGAGATAAATCCACGCACATATGGACACCTTATCTTCGACAAAGGAGGCAAGAATATACAATGGATTAAAGACAATCTCTTTAACAAGTGGTGCTGGGAAATCTGGTCAACCACTTGTAAAAGAATGAAACTGGACCACTTTCTAACACCATACACAAAAATAAACTCAAAATGGATTAAAGATCTAAACGTAAGACCAGAAACTATAAAACTCCTAGAGGAGAACATAGGCAAAACACTCTCCGACATACATCACAGCAGGATCCTCTATGACCCACCTCCCAGAATATTGGAAATAAAAGCAAAAATAAACAAATGGGACCTAATTAACCTTAAAAGCTTCTGCACATCAAAGGAAACTATTAGCAAGGTGAAAAGACAGCCTTCAGAATGGGAGAAAATAATAGCAAATGAAGCAACCGACAAACAACTAATCTCAAAAATATACAAGCAACTCCTACAGCTCAACTCCAGAAAAATAAACGACCCAATCAAAAAATGGGCCAAAGAACTAAATAGACATTTCTCCAAAAAAGACATACAGATGGCTAACAAACACATGAAAAGATGCTCAACATCACTCATTATCAGAGAAATGCAAATCAAAACCACTATGAGGTACCATTTCACACCAGTCAGAATGGCTGCGATCCAAAAGTCTACAAATAATAAATGCTGGAGAGGGTGTGGAGAAAAGGGAACCCTCTTACACTGTTGGTGGGAATGCAAACTAGTACAGCCACTATGGAGAACAGTGTGGAGATTCCTTAAAAAACTGGAAATAGAACTGCCTTATGATCCAGCAACCCCACTGCTGGGCATACACACTGAGGAAACCAGAAGGGAAAGAGACACGTGTACCCCAATGTTCATCGCAGCACTGTTTATAATAGCCAAGACATGGAAGCAACCTAGATGTCCATCAGCAGATGAATGGATAAGAAAGCTGTGGTACATATACACAATGGAGTATTACTCAGCCATTAAACAGAATACATTTGAATCAGTTCTAATGAGGTGGATGAAACTGGAGCCTATTATACAGAGTGAAGTAAGCCAGAAGGAAAAACATAAATACAGTATACTAACGCACATATATGGAATTTAGAAAGATGGTAACAATAACCCGGTGTACGAGACAGCAAAAGAGACACTGATGTATAGAACAGTCTTATGGACTCTGTGGGAGAGGGAGAGGGTGGGAAGATTTGGGAGAATGGCAATGAAACATGTAAAATATCATGTAGGAAACGAGTTGCCAGTCCAGGTTCGATGCATGATGCTGGATGCTTGGGGCTGGTGCACTGGGACGGCCCAGAGGGATGGTATGGGGAGGGAGGAGGGAGGAGGGTTCGGGATGGGGAACACATGTATACCTGTGGCGGATTCATTTTGATATTTGGCAAAACTAATACAATTATGTAAAGTTTAAAAATAAAATAAAATTGGAAGAATAAAACTAAAAAAAAAAAAAAAAAAAAACTTTTGTAGTACAGCACATTCTTAGAATACTTATTTTTTCTCCCAGTTTCCTTCCTACCATGCTTACAAAGTTTAGTTAATTATTAATACAAGTAAAGGAGTATCGATTGATTGCCTAGAAATATCTCGGACCATATCCATTTGTGAATCCATAATAAGTGAACATACATACAAGAATGCAACAGTGAGTCAAATTCTAAATATAGGAAAAGCACATAAATCCCCATCACGTCAGTTCATATTACAGAGCTTAATGGAGCACAGGCTCCTGCCACTGTGTCCGTAAGGAAAATGTGTTTGTTTGCACTCTGGGGTAATCTAAATCTGTACAGAGTTGCTTTGTGTAGGTAGCTGAAACACTTTAAAACAATGGTTATGGTGTTGCTGACTAATTTGGGTTCTGGTTCACTAGGATATATTTCACGCTATATTGTATTTCCTCAATAAATGTAAATTACACCAATTTGCAAGCAGCACTTTTTATATTTCCCCCTTATTACATTCTATTTTGGCCACAGTTACTGAGCAACATGGAGACTGATTTATTTCCTGAGAAAAAAATAAACTATCCACTTTGTGAAGGTAAACTGATACATTAACAGGGTATAATCAGGAGATTCCTGACTTCAATTTTATATTCATAATCCTCCATGAAAAAAACGTGGCACCTTACATGTGACAAACAGAGATGGAAACAGTCTACAAGAGTTGTGTGGTAGTTTAAAAAATAAAACCACACTTTTTCTAATGCTCCCTTATCAAGATGATGAAGATTGATTTCCCACTACTTGAGTGCAGGCTAGTCTCAGTGACTGAGATCTAGTAATAGAATATGGTGAGATTGCTGACATATCATTTCTGAGATCACGACAAGAAGACTGCAGCTTTCATTCTGGGTCTTTCTTCCTTTCTCCATCTCTCCCTTCTGGACCATTCATTCTTGGGAAATTCAGATGTCATGGCATAAGCCGCCTTAAAGAGAATCCCATGTGTCAATGTTTTGGGGACCTCAGTCCAACAAACAGAGAGGAATCAAAGCCTGCAAATGACTCTGTGTGTGACCATGGAAGTGGATTCTCCAGCCCCAATCAAGCCTTGAGATAAATGGATGCCCAGCCAAATGTCATCTTGAGAGAGACCCTGAGCTAAAATCACCCAATTATGTCACTCCCAAATTCCAGGTCCTTAGAAATTGGGAGAGATCATAATTGTTGTCTTAACCTACCAAGTTAGAGGAAAGCTAATATATGCAGGAAGAATACAGAGTTTGGTCATATCACTGCCTGGATGCCCAGATGACACAGATGTTACTCTGTCCCTCAACTTTAGTTTCCTTTTCTCAAATCCAGGATTTATTAATTTGTATCTTGCAGAGTAGTTCTGATGTTTAACACATATCAAGCATCCTGTATTAATCAAGCAGATGAGCATACAGAAAATAATAAATAGTATGTTGTTTAGTTGCTGTCTTGTCCAACTCTGTGACCCCATGGAATGGAGAACACCAGTCTTCCCTGTTCTTCACCATTGCCTGAAGCTTGCTCAAACTCATGTCCATTCAGTTGGTGATGTTATCCAACCATCTCATCCTCTGCCACCTCCTTCTCTTCTTGCCCGCAAATAGATAGTATATATTATAATTTTATCTTCATTAGTATTTATTCTTTCAAATAATTTATTTTATGTTAAAATATGTAACATCAAGGAAATAAAGAATTTAATTGAAATAATTTGAGTATCGTTTCACAACAGCTTTACCCAACGATGATTTGGGAAGATTGAGGGCAAGAGGAGAAGGGATTACAGAAGTTTAGATGGTTGGATGGCATCACTGACTCAATGGACATGAATTTGAGCAAACTCCTGGAGATAGTGAAGGACAGGGAAACCTGGCATACTGCAGTCCATGGGGTCATAAAATGTCAGACAAGGCTTAGAACCTGAACAACAACAAATATATCTTCCAGACCTGCACAAAAATTAGACAAGCTGAAAAATAGCTACGAATCCAAACATAGGGTGTAAAACATCTCCACATCATGGTTAAGTATTAGACATTTTTTCAGTTAAAAGTAAAGGGGAAAGTATTATCATAAGGTTTATAACTTCAGAATTTCTAACATCTGGAGGTTAGAATTTTTATTTTGGCAGTGCTTAACTTTACACTTGGAATAGCACCCTTTCTCTCCATGCCCTTCCAAATAATGCTGAGAAGAGAGTGTGCTTTTTTTTTTTTTAACTCCTAGTTTCTAAATAGTTTAGAAAATGTAGATTAAAAACAAAAGTTTATATGTCTTATCATTATAAACAGTGTGTTAGTTGCTCAGCCATGTCTGACTCTAGCCCGCCAGGCTTCTTTGTCCACAGATTTCTCCTTTGTCCAAAGAATATTGGAGTGGTTTGTCATTTCCTACTCCAGATACTAATGGGTCTCCTGCATTGCTGGCAGATTCTTTACCATCTAAGCCACCAGGGAAATCCTATTATAAACAGAGCAACATATAACACTCTTTCGATAGTTAATGCTCAAAATAATGATACATTAGAAAAATTTTCAAGATGTAACCAGGAGCTCAACCCTCATGTTAGTTTTTTTTTTTTTTTTTTGATAATTCAAGCAAAGTTTATATTATTGGTGTGTGTGTATGAGGGGGCGGTGGTCGGAGGGCAGGTTGTTTGTTTTGAAGGACTGTGTATTTAAATCATCTGAATAAATTTTGCAATACATGGGCAGCATTCAGTCAAGCATCTGTAGATTATTCTTGTCTCTAAGAAGCAAAGGATGTCCTCATTCCTCCCATTACTGCAGAAAAGACAGTGGGTTCCTTCCAAACTGCACACTGATCAAATGGGCCGTGATCCAAAAAAAAGTTACAAGTGTTCTAAGTATTGTTTATTTTTGTTACTTGCTGAATAAGACAATTGAAACACCTGATTCTCGAATTGCTTTTTGTGCTAGATAATTTAACGGTTCCATTTCATATGAAAGACTACTCCATAAAGGGAATAATCTAACAACATATAGAAAAAGAGAAGGATTTATAGATGTGATCTCAAATTGTCAAAACCTATTAGAACTGAGAATCTGGGCAGGTACTTGAAGATATACATGTATACATCTATTTTAGGAAAATATTAATAGAGGGAAAAAGTCCCCAGATTTATTTATACTAAATTTTCAGATAATGTGACACCCCATCACTGGTCTATGTCTCACCCCAGCTGTACTTGAGTTAATTGGCTATTTATCCAATTGAGCACTGCTTTTTGACTTGCTTTCCCCATCTGAAGAAACTATTTTTCAATTTGTTATCTTGAAATATATTCCTATGATCAATTCTACATATTTTGATACCCAAAGACTTACTTTGATTATGATCTAGGTATTGAATTGCTTTCCTGAATTTATTAAAAAAAAAAAAATGTATTGTGGAGGGAGTCTTTAATTCCTTTGAGTGATGACAGTTGAGGATCTGCTTTCTTGAAAAATGCAGAAACACAAAAGGACCACAAAACAGAATGCGGCATTAAAGGCAAGCCTGAGAGATAACTATAGGATTTATGAAGATCTTGTAACTGCAAATGGTTTCTCGCTGAGAGACGTTTCTCCATACTGATAAAAGACCTCAATTTATATTACTGAAGAGGGAGCTTCTGTATGCTGAGGCTGGAGAAAGGCAAGTAAAATTGTGCAAACAATTGAGATATGAAGAAGAAAGATGAAGCTCAAGTGCTCCAGTTTCAAAATTAGAAATTGGAAACTGTTTCCCAAAGAAGCAGCTGGATAAATAATGGCCAGGTTCTATAATAATACTGATGGTACATTTTAATTACATTTTGATTTAGGTAGAATCTTGCAGGTTGGCTTTGTGTCCTAACCACATTCATCACCCAGGTTTTATGGGGAAATATGTTCCAAATTTTAACAGTGGCCTTACAAATGAACTTGTAGAGCATAACCTGGTTGCAATTTGGAAATGACTTCTAATTCTTTATTTTCATTAATAGTTCCTTAAAATTTTTGGACATAGAACAAGGAAAGAGTATATTAGAACTATAATATATTTAAAATAAATTTACAGAAGTTCTAAGTACATTTATAATTTGCAGTTTAGTATAATAGCAAGTTTTGAACATTTTCTGTTCATCTTTGTAAAAAATGATTGCTCAATACTAGCTATAGAAAAGCTAAAAAACTTGATAATTTCTTAGTTTCTATATACTTTTTTAAACTTTTTAAGAAAAGTTTGTTAGGTAGTGGGAACTGTCAGCCCAGAACAACTGGATCTCAGGCCATGAGACAACTGTATTAAAATGAACAGAGCTCATGAATTATGAAAAATGGTGGCTGGCAGAGAACCTAAAAATATTAATGAGCAAGAGATTTATATAATGTTTACTGCAATTGGTACTCTTTAATTTTTTCCCAAACAATGAGAAACTCAAAACGTAAGCACTAAGACTATTCATCCTTAATAATACAACTTATATTTTTGAACAAATACATCCTGAAGCTATTACACATATCTATAAGAATTAGTGAACTATGTATTTTTTCCTTTAGTCATTAATATACTCCTCAACAATGTGTGTTTTCAGAAATTAAACTTCAATTTAATAGTCCCCTAGAGCTCATGGGAAAAAGTTTTCATTAATTAAAGAACAGTTAATGATCCAAAAATGAAAACTGGATGTCAATAGTTCTCATATCTAGTGATATGAGATGGAAAAATAATTAATGAAACAGTACAAACTCTATGACAGCAGGGATTTCACAGGACTAATAAACTTGATCCACAGGCATTAACAATATTGGTCTCATAATTAAAAAAAAAATCTTCAAATAAATTATCTCTCTTTATCCTTCCCATTAAGTTTAAATGAGTTAAAAAGTGTGAGTCCTCTCAGTTGTGTCCTACTCTTTGCAAACCCTGTAGACTGAAGCTTGCCCAGCTCCTCTGTACATGGAATTCTGCAGGTAAGAATACCGGAGTGGGTGGCCATTCCCTTCTCCAGGGGATCTTCCCAACCCAGGGATCAAATAGGCGTCTCCTGCATTGCAGGCAGATTCTTCGCTATCTGAGCCACCAGGGAATATACGTTAAAAGTTAAAAGTTTCTTGTAAAGTACCTCAAGACAAATTTGTAACTTATTAAACTAAATTTATCTATATGCATATCTACATTTATATCTATATATAAAGAAAATATATAAAATAATTGTTTGCCATATTAAAGATAATTCTGTAAGCATAAATATTAATGAGACATTATCTATCTTGACAGCATACCCACTGCAAAATTTTATGGTTAATATTATGTCATTGCAAGATCAGTATTAAAGATAGAATATTTGGAAATATAAATATATTGATGTTTTGACCAAAGCAATTACAGATAAACCAACAACTTACCAAAAACTGACAATCATCTGCCCACGTCAGTCTCTCTCTTTATCTCTCTAAGCTATCATATACATGAGCTGTCTGAAGGTGGTAAATAAAACATATCACATATATATCACTTTATAGACTTCAATGAAAAAGGAAAATTTCAATGTTTAATGATTAATGATAAATTAACAGTGGTTTGTCTACCATTGTATGCCTGAAATTTAAAAAGAGAGTGATTGCTGCTCAAAACTGTCCATTAATTCAAAGATAGACTCTTACTGGTCTTTGTGTCAACCTTCCCCTAACAGGCTTTTAAAAATACCAGTACAGCAAGACAGCTCCATTAAAAAAAAAAAAAAAGAAATCCATAGCCATGTATGTTGAGAAATCCTATTTGCTCCACCCACTTCTGTAGATTGAAAACAGTATACTTTGCATTTTGGTTAGAAATTATAGCATTTTAAAAATTATAATAACATTATAAAGTTAAGAAATCATGATGATAAATGTATTTTACTCATATTGTTGTACTGTGATTTCTGATTATTTTCTTTGTTTCTTTATTATAGCCAATTGATATAAAAATTAAGAAAAACATATTTTCAAAGTGAATTGCTATACAACTGTATCATTGTATTTTACTTTAATTTGCTTAGTAAATTCATTCAATTCAAGGATTACTTTCTTGAGCTTCATAGATATAATTTTCAATAACTACTTATTCAACATTTAAAAGTAATATATTTTATACTCAAAATAAAATAACATCCTATACTTTGCAACTTGATACATTTGCTTTAAAGTCTCTGATTGCAGATAAGGAAGAGTTAATCAGAAATGGTTTACTAATTCAAATTTGCCTTTTGTATTTCTCAATGATGTATCCTAGCAACAATGTAGGCTAGTCTTTTCTTCCTATTCTGCTCTTCTTGATAAGGAAATAAAAAGATCTTGGTTCACAAGGCTTATTTACTATCATTATAAAAATTGCCAGAAATACCTGATCACTCATTTAACTTATTTTGATGGGAATAAAAGCTAACAGAAGTAATGTGACTAAATGTTCAATGGAAGGTGAAAATCAAATGCTTATACATTTCAAAGCAAGATTGTCCATATTAGAACTCATTAGAACAGTAACAATGAATCTTAGGTTTACACATAAAAACTTTAATGGCAAATGTTCTCCAATGGTATAAACATCTTCCATAATCTTAACCTAAAGTTATGTGTGTACTATGAGAAGTCAGGAGAAAAAGTTATATTTATTATATATGCTAGTTGCATATTAAGTTAAATGTAGGAGAAGGAAATGGCAACCCACTCCAATGCTCTGCCCGGAGAATCCCAGGGACGGGAAGCCTGGTGGGCTGCCGTCTATGGGGTCGCACAGAGTTGGACACGACTGAAGTGACTTAGCAGCGACAGCAGCAGACACAATTGAATCTAAAATGGTTTTAAAGAACATTAACATTTTCTAAAAATATATTCTTCTAAAATAAATTTATAAAATCTTAGGAACCTTGCTTTCTAACAGTTGTGGGATATTGAAATATATTTTTTGTAATTCTAA
The DNA here is from genome assembly GCF_055505025.1 of Bos grunniens. NCBI lineage: Eukaryota > Metazoa > Chordata > Mammalia > Artiodactyla > Bovidae > Bos > Bos grunniens. Next base: position 18,443,132 of record NC_141184.1, on the reverse strand, counting down.
AATTTATTCATGTCTTTCCAGATTATTGACAGCTCTTTCTGATTGAGTGCAATGTTTATGTACGTTGAAGACATTGGCAACCAGTGGTTAGTTGTATGACCTCTTTCTATCTGAGCTGAGATGTCCATTTTTCCCAAGTCAGCAGTGGCATAGGGACTATCATCTAGAGTGGTAAATTTAATTATATTTTATCAGCCCTGAATGTTAACACAGAATCTAATATTAAAATATGCTCGCTTGAGAGCATGTTTCAAGTCCAAAATGAAATAAAAATATTCACATCTAGTTATTAGATTGAACATTTATGCTAAGAGGCAGATCAGTACAGTGTATAAGAACAGTCTTTGATGTCAATTGGTCAGACTCAGGTTCACAGCCTGGCTCGGGTTTGTCTCAACCTTAGGTTGTTATTTTGGGCACATCTCACCTCAGAAACTTCAGCTTTATTAAACACCAAATGAGAATCATAGTAGTATGGAGAAGAGAAATTGGTGTTTTCTACATGTATTGACAGAAGATTGCATATGACAGCATCTATCCCAGTCGACTAATAAGATCTATTAGTCAGCAGTTCTGCTGCTGCTGCTGCTAAGTCGCTTCAGTCCTGTCCGACTCTGTGCGACCCCATAGACAGCAGCCCACCAGGCTCCCCTGTCCCTGGGATTCTCCAGGCAAGAACACTGGAGTGGGTTGCCATTTCCTTCACCAATGCAAGAAAGTGAAAAGTGAAGGTGAAGTCGCTCAGTCGTGTCCGACTCTTAGCGACCCCTTGGACTGCAGCCTACCAGGTTCCTCCGTCCATATGATTTTCCAGGCAAGAGTGCTGGAGTGGGTTGCCATTGCCTTCTCTGAGTCAGCAGTTCTACAACCTTTTAAAAAGCATCTCAGTCACTTAAATAAATAAAACAAGCAAAAAAAAAAAAGGTTTCCTACATTTCATTTTGGTTTTGTTTGTTTGTTTGTTTCCAGTTAGGGCTTCCCAGGTGGCACTAGTCATAAAGAACGACCTGCCTGGCAATGCAGAAGACACAAAAGAAGTGCATTCAATCCATGAGTCAGGAAGATTCCCTGGAAAAGGGCATGGCAACCCACTCCAGTATGCTTGTCTGAAGAATCCCATGGACAAAAGATCCTGGAGGGTTACAGTCCATGGGGTCACTAAGAGTTGGACATGACTGAAGTGACATGGCACACATACACACATTTGAGTTATCTTGGAACTCTTTGAGGAATGTTATTTTTAGTTATTACTGCACTAGAAATATGATGTCAAAGGTGATGGTGGGTGAAATGGCAAAAACAAGAAAAAAAATGCATGTTATTATCTGTCCATAATAGTCATCATTTACATTAGCTTTGAGGGGGAAAAAAATCTGGTAAAACAGAATGCCTTTCTTCGGTCAATATTTTTAATTTCCCTTCATTTAAGCAATTATTGTAACAGAAGACAGACATTATCTCCAATTACCATCAGTCTGTATGACTCCTAGCAGATATATCCACCCGCCCTCTCTATCTATACAGGTTGGGGCAGGAAATATATAATGCATTCAGTAATCCCAACAAAATAAGTACGGTATGAGGAGGCCTACTGCTCTCTTTTGTTTTCCTTTTGGGGATAATTACTACTATTTAAAGCTGGAAATGCGTATGTTGAGTTGTAGGCTATTTTGATGTATACAGCAGCATGGACTTCAATTCCATCTGTGAGTTCATTCTTGCTATGTCAAAGATACTTCAGGGGTTCACAAAAGAGATTTTTCTCCCCTGTTAATGTATCAGTTAACCTTCACCCATGGATAGTTTATTTTCTTCTCAGGAAATAGATCAATCCCCATGTTGCTCAGTAACTGTGGCCAAAATAGGATGTAATAATGGGGAAATATAAAAGTGCTGCTTACAAATTGGTGTTATTTACATTTATGGAGGAAATACAATATACCATGAAATATATCCTAGGGAACACTAACCCAAATTAGTCAGCAACACCATAATCATTCTTTTAAAGTGTTTCAGCTACCTAGATAAGGACTAGAAATGAATCAATGCTATGATGAATGAACTATTCGTGTTTCAAGGCAATGATATATGTGTTAAAAATTAAAGTATCATGATATTATTTTGAGACAGAGACTAATTATTTAAAATCACACTATTTATTTGTCTTTTGGTTGAGATACTGGAATGCAGACATCAATTATTTTATGCTTTAAACACCATATTTAAAAAAAAATACTTATTCAATGATTGAGTGATAATGGCCAGTTACTATTTATTTTACAAAATGCCATAATATTAGCTACAGAAAATGTCAAAACAGATTTCTTGAGTCTAACACTTTATTTATAAATTATCTGCATCTACTATTTTAAATTATATCAGACAAAATATTCTGAGTTTAGGTTTCATGAATATTGTAATGCTTTTTATATGAATTTTTAAAATGTTGATTATATATCAAACACTTACTGCTTCATACATGAATAGTTATTTGCTCAAAATTCAATGAGAAGTCCAGATTTACTGAAACTTGAAATTAACCACAACAGATTTAACACTTATCTCAGAAGCTTACTTTGCTTCTGATACAATTAATGTAAGGGATTCAAATATAAGTAGATAATTTGAAGGATAATTAGTTTGGCTCAAGTTAAGATGAAGAAAGATTTCTTGAAATGAATGAACTGAAATGATTAACAAAAATAAAATTGCATAATTATGTATTTTTTATTGTAAGGGTATAAATTTCTTTTTCTTAAATGATAAACAGTTGAAAAAGTAATTATATAAGAACAAAGTAAAATTTCCACTTTTAGAAATATGATGTGTTGACTTTAATTAGAGAAAATGATCAACCGTGAATCAAAATATAATGCCCAAGGGTTTCTCCAGGGTATTAATAATAATAACAGTAATCATATAACTATCATTTATTTAAGATGAAATAATAGTATACTCAGCAAATCATATAAACTTATTTTATAAATTTTATAGAGGAAATTGTCTTCCAGGAGTTAAGTCAATTTCCAAAGTTGCAGGTTCATAAATACCAAGTCAGGACTTTTAACCTGCTTTGAGAGTTTGTTTTGATTCCTCCACTTACTCAGATGAAATTTTTGGAAGATTTTACTGATATTTAATGAATGTATTATTCTCAGAGGGGGAAAAGGCATACTTGCACTAAAAACTAATTGCCTGTAAAATCAGTATAGTTGGCCCTTTGAATCTATGAGTTCTGAATCCTCAGATTCAACCAACCAGAGCTGGAAAATATTTGGAAAAACAGCTTTCCAGAAGGCTCCAAAAAACAAAACTCTAATTAGTTGTACTCTGGTGACCATTTACACAGTATTTACATTGTAGTAGTTACTATAAGTTATCCAGAGACCATTTAAAGTAGTCAGGAGGGTGTGGATGGGTTATACACAAAAACACTGTTTTATATAAGAGACTTGAGCATCTGATGAATTTGGTATCTGAGAGGTAACCTGGAACTGATCCCCAAAGGGACCCCTGTACTAAAGTGTATATTTTTAAACTCAGGAGAACAGGTAAAAGGAATTAAATGATAGTATCATAATCACAACAGTAATATACTACTATTGTCAATAATTAGTATGTGTCCATTCAGATTTTGTTCAATGATGTAATTTGACTCACCCCACACATAACATTTATAACATGCTATTTCATGTAGCAATGATTTCTCCTCATTTTCCACATAATTAAATGTTCATACATCACATCATTTTTATTGGCTCATAAAATGGGCTGTACCCATTGTATTTAAGCAACCATTTATTAGCTATCATTTCCCCTAAATTTTCAGTTAGCAGCTCTAGGGTGAATCTGTATAAAACCCTGCATTTATATACTCCTTGATTGGTTTTATAGAATATATTCTGAAATTGGAAATATATTTCCTACATTTTATTATTAATCAATTAGAAAATGTGAAAAATTGAAACATTTTTCCTTACAATAGCAACAGTGATTGATATACATGTAAAATTAAAGTCATCTCATGAAAAATGTGCAGGACATTAAAAAGAAAAGAAAATCCAAAAATCTTTTCAGAAGGGATTAAATAATGAATAAATACAAATATATAGCATATTTCTGGATGCTATTATATAGAATAACAAGGATAAAAACAATTCTGGAGTCTATAAATTTAGTGCTATTCCTTTTGTATGTTTTCTGACACTAAAGTTCATATAGAAAAGAAAGCACAGAAAAATAGCATTTTATTTTAAAATTTATATATAGATAGATACCACACTTTATATTAAATTAAATATATGTTATTTATTTAATATAATTAAATATTACATTATTTAATATATATTAAATTATATACATATAATTTTATTTTACAATAGCAACAGTAATTGAGAGAGAGAGAAAAGAGAAAAAATCTTAAGTACTCAGCTCAATGAATTTTAATTGGGTATAAACTCAGTCCTGTTCCCTTCACACAGATTGAAATAAACAAAAAAGAATTGCATCAAAATACCAAAATAATGTTCTGCTCCTACTAAGCACTGCCCACCCTCTTCAAAATAACTAGTTCTTAACTTTTAGTTCCATGACCTAATTTACCATATTTTAAAATTTGTAGAAATATAATTGATTATTATGTATTCCATGTAACTTTTTTTCCTTGTATGTTCTTTTTGAGTGATTTATTCATGATAGTATATATAGTTGTAATTATTTTGTAGTTTTTGCTCTATAATATTAGTAAAAATTATATAAACATTTTATTATTTAAGCACAAAAGAACTTTATGTTATTTCGAGTTTAGAATTTTATAACTCATATTGCACTTATCATGTGTATGTATCTTTGGGTGAATATATGTACTCATTTTTGTTAGATGCATAAATGTGAGTGAAATTACTTTATCATAATGCATATAATTTAATCATCATTTAATACTCATTGGTAATTTGGATATGCTCTCTTGTGAATACATTCTGTTTCTGCCCGTTTCTTTTTTCATAGTAACTTTTTATTTATTTTGTAGCAACTCTTTATATAGAAATAATTTATCACATACTACATGGCAAATATTCCTCCACACTGGAAGTCTTTCTCTTATTGGTGTTTTTTAAATGACATCGTCTGTTTCTTAATTTTAATGTATTTTGTTTAATATATTTCTTACAAATAACTTGGATGTGCTATGTTTAAAAAGATTCTGCATATCCTAAAGTCATGAAAATATTCTCCTATTTTTTTTTATTAATAGTTCTTAGTGAAACAACTCTGCCTCTGTCTCATCCATTACAACCCGTCTCCCTAATCTGTGACAAGTCTGTTCTCCATCTCTCTATTTTTCTCAATTTGGTAATGGTATATGAGTGGAATCATATACTGTATGACTTTGGGGATTGGCTTTTTTCATTCAGCTTAGTTTCCTGGAGATTCATGCAAGTGTTGTGTTTATCAACATCCTGTCCTTTTAACTGAATAGTTTTCCATGCTATAGATGTACGACAGGTGGTGTAACAATTCACCCATTTAAAGAAATCTGTGTTGTTTTCCAGTTCTAGTCTATGACAAGCATCCCTGCTAACAACATGTGTTTACCGGTATTTAGTTGTGTGAACGTAAGTTGCATTTCTCTGGGATCAATGCCCAGGAATGTAATTACCAGGTGGTTTGGAACTGCTGGAGGTTTAGAACTCTGTCATTTAAAATCTTGGGCGTCTTCACATTCACAGTTTTAGAGCAGAAAGAAATTCAAATATATGTAATATTTTTCTTAGATAATGTGTGCTAAGTCGCTCAGTCGTGTCCAACTCTTTGCAACCCTATGCACTGTAGCCTGCCCGGCTCCTATGTCCGTGAGATTCTCCCGGCAAGAATATTGGAATGGATTGCTATTTCCTTAGGAGAAGGCAATGGCACCCCACTCCAGTACTCTTCCTGGAAAATCACATGGACGGGGGAGCCTGGTGGGCTGCAGTCTATGGGGTCGCTAAGAGTAGGACACGACTGAGCGACTTCCCTTTCACTTTTCACTTTTCACTTTCATGCGTTGGAGAAGGCAATGGCAACCACTCCAGTGTTCTTGCCTGTAGAATCCCAGGGGCAGGGGAGCCTGGTGGGCTGCCGTCTATGGGGTCGCACAGAGTCGGACACGACTGGAGTGACTTAGCAGTAGCAGCAGCCATTTCCTTCTCCAGGGCATCTTCCCGACCCAGGAATTCAACCTGTGGCTTCTGCATTGGCAGGCAGGTTCTTTACCACTAGCGCCACCTGCTGCTGGTGCTGCTCAGTCGCTTTAGTCGTGTCAGACTTTTGCGACCCTATGGACTGTAACCCGCCAGGCTCCTCTGTCTATGGGATTCTCCAGGCAAAAATACTGGAGTGGGTTGCCATACCCTCCTCCAGGGCATCTTCCCCATCCAGGGATCGAACCTGTGTTTCTTATTTTACTGCATTGGCAGATGGATTCTTTACCACTAGCACTACCCGAGAAGCCACCTACTTTCTTATAAAAATCATGACCTTAAGAAGATCAAGTTCAGCATTTATGCCTTCTTTTCCCAAGAAATTTCCTTTAGATTCCCTGCAAACACACCTTTTTTTTTTTTTTTTTATTGTGGGGGAGTGGGTATGAGTTTGCATGATATTCTGTGAAAAATCTATCCATTGCAAATGAAATTCCTTCTCCAGGAGAATCTCCTTTTTATTCTCCCATTGCCACTTCTGTTATATGTTTCCCACAAGTTCATCTGGCATGCCTCTACTCTGAACGTGAACACAATCTAGACTGAAGCCGAAATATCTACTGCAAAGAATGATTTGTAAATGGACAAACTGACCTAAGTGTCCATTAAAATGAAGATATTAAGTGGGCTAACTAAAGCCTAAATGTTGTTAATGAGAAGAAAGATCCAGAAGCAAATCTTCAACAAAGAATTATCTGTACACATCAAAAAGAAAAATTCACCTTCAGGAACTTTCAGGGCTAAAAGACTAACCTCATCATTCTTCTTGAGCCCCTAAGAAATTCTTCAGGCAAGTGTGACATAGTGATAAATTGCTTTTTGGTGTTTACTGGTATTGGGCAAGTCTGAGAGAAGATAGAAATATTCAGAGGTCAAATGTGTACTGACTTTCTGGCTCCCAAGTGTTTGTATGAACAGTTGTGAAAATAAATGGGAATTCATTTTGAAAATGTACAACACACACACACACAAAATTCCAAAATATTTTACAGCTGACAATGCATATATGGTTTCCTAATTTTATCTAATAATGGAAAATACCTCCATAGTAAGTATAAAAAATAAGTTGCCATATGAGAATTTAAACATCTGTGTTTTAATAATTAAAAGACTTAAGTTATACACATTGAATTCCTTACCTCCATTTTTGTGGGTGTGGACAAGCTTCCCAGGTAGCTCAGTAGTAAAGAATCTACCTGCCAGCAGGAGACTCAGGTTTGATGCCTGGGTCAGGAAGATCCCCTGGAGAAGGGAATGGCAACCCACTCCAGTATTCTTGCCTAGGAAATCCCATAGTCAGAGGAGCCTGGCAGGCTACATAGTCCATGGGGTCACAAAGAGTCAGATTCAGATACTACTTAGCCACGTAACAACAAGCCATGTACTTAATCGTAGAGACCTAATATTTTGTAATTCTTCTTAATACTATGTCATTTTTAATAAATCTATTTTTCATATTAAATAGGTAATTAGAATAATAAACAGATATCAAATATACTTAATTTATTAAAGTGTCTTAAACTTATTACCTATATTCATATAAAACCAGTTTTGTTTAATAATTATATATTAGTTACTAATTTATAATTTTATGTGCATACATTGAGATCTATCATTCTTTTGCTTCAAAAAAGAGGTTAGTAAATTTTTTTTTTAGTAAAAATTAAATAGATCCAATTTGAACATATCAGTGGATTTTCTTTAGTGATTTCTGAATTTTGTATTAATATGCTTTAGGATGATTATTAATTAGAGATTCCTTGCATTTCTCTTTTTATAAAAATAAAGATAAAATCTTTCCCCATAATCAGTACAAGTGGTCTATTTCAAAATCATTTTTAAAACTACAAGAAATTTAAAATAGTAGTTATACAACACTAACTGAAAATCTTCACGATTCTAGTTTCTGCTGTAAAATAAGAGAATATTTTTTCACCTCTGACCCTTATTGTAGAGGTTTTCACTCTGAAATAATGAATTAAAAGTACAAAGAGGCTAAATATGTGTTTTAACTACAACTCATTCCTTACTAAATTTCAACATTGTAAACTCCCTGAAACAGAACTCAGCCAAGCATATGTTGAAGGATTATAACTTCAACAAAGTGAAAGTCGCTCAGTCATCAAACTCTTTGCAACCTTATGGGCTATAAAGTCCATGGAATTCTCCAGGCCAGAATATTGGAGTGGGGAGCCTTTCCCTTCTCCGAGGGATCTTCCCAACTGGGGATCGAACCCAGGCCTCCCACATTGCAGGGGAAGTCTTTGTCATGAATATTTTCTGTTTTCTAACTAAGAATAAGCAAGACCGAAGTTCCTTTGGGTTGGGCTTCCCTGGTGGCTCAGTGGTAAAGAATCTGCCTGCCAGTGCAGAGGACACAGTTGTGATGCCTGGGTTGTGAAGACCCCCTGGAGAAGGAAATGGCAACCACTCCAGCAAGCTACTCTAGCATTTTTTGCCTGGGAAATCCCATAGGCAGAGGAGCATGCTGGGTTACAGTCCACGGGTTCCCAAAAGAATTGGACATGACTTTGCAGCTAAACAAGTTTCTTTACGTTTGTCCTCTCGCTCATTTTTCCATGAACTTGTAATGTGAGACTGAACTAATACGTGTTGTGTGTGTGTGTGTGTGTGTGTGCACGCGCACGAGCATGTGTGAGTGTACGGGTGAAATTGCTAGGTGGTGTTTCTGGGGGCTCCAAGGAACGCTGGTCCTTTATGTCTCAGCACAGAAAGAATTCAGCAAGAGGCAAAGTGATAGCTAAGAAGTGATTTATTAGAATACCATGCTTGTGAAGGTTGCAAGCAGGTGGAGGAGAGGGTGCCCCACTCTGAGAACTTAGTGGGCTACAGTTTTATAATCAAAGGAAAAGTGGGAAGGGGGGAAAGACCTCTTTCTTCTTCATTCTTGAGTAGATGTCATCCTTCTGGCATCAGCTCCTCCTCCAGGTTAGGCAAGGGAGTTTTTTTTTTTTCCCTTTATGGTCAAGCTAGAACTGTAAAAATTACTTCAGGTCTCTATACAGTGAGCACCTTTCCATAAATTATTATGCAGAGAGCATATCCTAGGGATCATTAACTTACTGAGCTCACTGGGCAGGATGTGGGTCTCATGCTACCATTGTTCAGTTGTTAGGGGCATGTCTCATTCTTCTTTTGCAGGATTTTGTTGCTAAGCAAGCCTGCTTGGTTTCATGGTTAAGTAAATGTGCTTTCTGGAGTAATCATTAACTTCCATGGGTCTCTTGTATTTTTTTACTTACAATCCCCTAGTGGGATTAACTATTTAATCACTTACTTTGTTCCTTTACTCTGTCTTTGCTTATAAACTAAGGATACTTTTAAATAATCACTATTAAATTATGTCAGTCTGTGTGGCTCAAGATATATAGTTAAACTCTTTAAAGTACTTGTGTGAGATTCAGTCATTTGTGGTATCTAGGAATAGTGTGGATTCTTGCAAGGGCTATTCAGGGAAGAATTTTCTCACTAAGGTACTAACTCCATAAACTGATTACCATAATTTACATGAATATTTACAAAAATTATGTTATCAAATTCAAATTGCTAAAAACAAATAACTCCAAACATTAACAGCTTAAATAACAATACATATCAATACTTAATACCCCACGTAATTTTTGTGTGTTGAAAAAATCAAGAGCAACTAAATTATGTGGTTTGGCTCAGATTCTCCGATGAGGTTGCCTTCAAGAAATGCTGGCAGGGACGACCATCTTCTGAAATCTTGACTGTGTCTGAAAGATGCTTATCTACACCCTGCTAGTGCTTGGCTGGAGGCCACAGTTTCTTCCTGTCTGAACTTTTGCATGAGTGTTGGCATGATACAGTAGTTGACCTGCTCTGGAGTGGATAATGCAAGAGAACACGAGGTAGAAGCTTTCTTGAAAGTCACGTTCCATAATTTCTACAATATCTTTACTATTTATACAGTTTGACCCTGCTCAGTGTCAGAAGGAAATACACAGGTACATAAATACCAGGAGACAAGATGCATGGAGGTCATAGATCATTTCAGACAATATCCTAGCTCAAGTGGCCAACTCTGTTAGGAATTTAAGATCGTGACTGCAGCCATGAAATTAAAAGATGCTTACTCCTTGGAAGAAAAGTTATGACCAACCTAGAAGGCATATTGAAAAGCAGAGATATTACTTTGCAAACAAAGGTCCGTCTAGTCAAGGCTATGGTTTTTCCAGTGGTCATGTATGGATGTGAGAGTTGGACTGTGAAGGAAGCTGAGCGCCGAAGAACTGATGCTTTTGAGCTGTGGTGTTGGATAAGACTCTTGAGGTCCCTTGGACTGCAAGGAGATCCAACCAGTCCATTCTGAAGGAGATCAGCCCTGGGTGTTCTTTGGAAGGAATGATGCTAAAGCTGAAACTCCAGTACTTTGGCCACCTCATGCGAAGAGTTGACTCATTGGAAAAGACTCTGATGCTGGGAGGGATTGGGGGCAGGGGGAAGAGGGGGTGACAGAGGATGAGATGGCTGGATGGCATCACCGACTCGATGGATGTGAGTCTGAGTGAACTCTGGGAGATGGTGATGGACAGGGAGGCCTGGTGTGCTGTGATTCATGGGGTCGCAAAGATTCAGACAGGACTGAGTGACTGAAGTGAACTGAATAGACAATTGTTAAGGATAATAGCATTACAAAGAATGTGCCCTTCACAGATGTTTGTTTTCAACCACTTTACATCCTTAGAAAGTACATTTAAATGTTATTATTATTTACTATGGAAATACACCAGAAAGTAGTGATACTGTATATCACGGCATTGTATTTCCTTACTAAGGGTAAACTAATGTTAACTTCATGTGTGTGTACAGAGTAGCTTCGACTGTGTCCAATTCTTTGTGACCCGTGGACTATAGCCCATCAGGTTCCTCTGTCCATGGGATTCTCCAGGCAAGAATACTGGAGTGGGTTGCCATGCCCTCCTCCAGGGGATCCTCCAGACTTAAGGATCGAACCCACATCTCTTATGTCTCCTGCATGAGCAGGGTGGTTCTTTACCACTAGCGCCATCTGGGAACCCCAAACTAATACTAACTACAAGACTCTAAAGCTACTCTTGTCCCTTGTATCTCTAAGTAAGTAGACTTATAGTTCTATGATTATTATTAGCAGTGTCTAAAATGAGTCAGGCTGTATCTTCTAACTTTTGGTTAGAGTTAATTCTCCTTTATTGACTATTATCTCAAATGTACAAATTAAATCTAGCTTTTATTTTGCAGATTATACTCTGTGATAACTACTCAAGTGTGCATTTTCTGCTCATCCTGATTTCCCACAAAGTGCTAGAACTAGGGTGGTTCAGATGGTAAAGAATCTGCCTGCAATGTAGGTGATACATTTGAACCCTAGGCTGAGAAGATCCTTTGGAAAAGGGAATGGCTATCCACTCCAGTATTCTTAAGCAACTAACACTTTCACTTATACTTTCTGATATCTACCGAATTGTGAATTTTTAACTCATGCTCATTTCCCACAAAGTGCTAGAACTGAGAGAGAAGTCAGCTGGAAACAGCCAAATAAAGTGTTAGCAGAGCAGTGCCCTTTAAGGCATTTCACCTGTGGTAACTCATTTTCTTTCTCCTCTTTTACTAAGAGTCCCTCTCTCCTACTTTGCACCTAAGAAACCCTTTTAAAAATGAAATGTATAATTACATCCCATTCTGTTGGTGAATGTGTAAGTCAATTATAGTAGAAAGCAAGTTTAAATACAATAAGGAGATCAGATCTACCCAGGCTGGAGCTTTATCTTTTCTGAAGCTGATATTTCTAGTCTGAAAACAAAGCATCTGAGCTTTGGGAGAAATTCAAAGGTTATATGAAGCTCACACAAGTCTGATGCTAGAATCTTCTCTATCATCCTTCTGCCAAATATAAGCCAGCCAGTGTTAGAGGGAACGTAATACAGGGAATTTCATTTTCCATGAGGGAAACTTGAATAAGTTGTTTTGTGAATTCTTCCTTATTCTGAGTTTTAGAATTATATTTTTCAGTGTATGTAAATAATTTTTCATTTGTATGTATAACATTGACTTAAACCCATGCCAATTCAGATTGGATGTCTTTAGTTTTTATGACTGTTCTTCATAAATTGGGATTATACTCCTGATCCTGTATCTTTGATTCAGGAAAGTTCCCTCCTATCCTTCAGATCTACCCCGATTCCTCTGTCATTCCAGCGAAGAATTGTGAAAAAAAAAAAAAAATAGAAATAAATTATATTGCCATTATAAAGGATAGTGAAAAGAAAGTGAAAGTCATTCAGTCATGTCCAACTTTTTGTGACTCCATGGACTATACAGTCCATGGAATTCTCCAGGTCAGAATACTGAAGTAGGTAGCTTCTCCAAGGGAGCTTCCCAAACCAGGGATCGAACCCCGGTCTCCCACATTGCAGGTGGATTCTTTACTAACTGAGCTACCAGGGAATCCCATAACAAAGGGAAACTATAAAAATCACACATCTCATAATGAAACTGGACTGTCACTTTAATGAGATAGAAGGGTTCGTGGCCTTGTAGTCACTAACATATTGAAGACTATGATTTAAAAGAGGAATTGGTAAGAGAATGATGCAGAGAGCAGATTTCAAAGGCAATGTCTGCTAGTGACCGCGTTAGACATTTAGGAGGCAGAAAGAATCTTTTGTAAGCTTGGATATTGTGGTCTTGGGCTTCCCAGGTGGCGCTAGTGGTAAAGAACCTGCCAGCCAATGCAGGAGATATAAGAGACACAGATTCTATCCTTGGGTCAGAAAGATCCCCTGGTGGATGGCACGGCAACACACTCCAGTATTCTTGCCTGGAAAATCCCATGTACAGAGGAGCCTGGCAGACTACAGTCCATGGGGTCGCAAGGAGTCAGGCATGAGTGAAGTGACTTAGCATGCATTGTGGTCTTATTAAAGATACTCTCTACTTTTGTGAAAATAGATGGTTCACTGTTTTTCCATTAATAATAAAGCTTTCTCTCATGTAATTAAATCTTTATCTGATTCCAGACTTTCTCAGAAACTATGATTTTTAAACTGGTTTTGTATAGATACATCTCTAAGAAATGACTGTAGTAGTTATACTGGAAAAAAAAGTATTGTAATTTATACAATTTTTTAAGTACATAAATCAGTGCTCTGGACTAACGCTATGCTGAGTTTGATTAATGTGAGATGGTGACATTTTCTGTGTAACGCCAAAATGGTCATTTCTTAGTGAGGCAACTCCCTTTGAACTGAGCTTAGCCTCTGAACATTTATGTATTTAACAAGTTCGTCATTGGAGGCTGAATAGTGTTTTTCAAAGATGTCCATGTTCTAAACCCCTGCATGTGTAAACACATTACTATATTGAGCGTGTGTGTGTGTATGTGTGTGTGTCTGTATGTGTTACTCTCTCAGTCATATCCAACTCTTTGTGACCTCATGGACTGCAGCTTCCCTTCTTTTGTCCATGGGATTCTCCAGGCAAGAATACTGGAGTGGGTTGCCATTCCCTTCTCCAGGGGATCTTCCTGACCCAGGTTTAGAACGCAGGTCTACCACATTGCAGGCAGATTCTTTACCATCTGAGCCACCAGGGAAGCCCATATAGCATATAAGACTTTAGAAATGTGTTTGCTGCTGCTACTAAGTCGCTTCAGTCATGTCCAACTCTGTGTGACCTCATAGACGGCAGCCCACCAGGCTCCCCTGTCCCTGGGATTCTCCAGGCAAGAATACTGGAGTGGGTTGCCATTCCCTTCTCCAGGGGATCTTCCTGACCCAGGTTTAGAACGCAGGTCTACCACATTGCAGGCAGATTCTTTACCATCTGAGCCACCAGGGAAGCCCATATAGCATATAAGACTTTAGAAATGTGTTTGCTGCTGCTACTAAGTCGCTTCAGTCATGTCCAACTCTGTGTGACCCCACAGACGGCAGCCCACCAGGCTCCCCTGTCCCTGGGATTCTCCAGGCAAGAATACTGGAGTGGGTTGCCATTTCCTTCTCCAATAGAAATGTGTTTAAGAATCTTAAAATGGGGAGAATATCCTGTAATATTCAGTTGGGATTGATTTAGTCATACAGGTCCATGTAAGACAGATCAAAGTCAGAAGACGTGAGACTAGAAGCAGAGGTTGGTCAATGAGTCTTGAGATGGAGGAAGATGCCACAAGCCAAGGAATTCAGGCAGCTTCTAGCAGCTGGAAAGAGCAAGGGAGAAGATTTTCCCCAGTTTCCAGGATGAATATAGCTCTGCCAATAAATTGATTTTAGCTGATAAGACTAACTTTGGGCTCCATATCTCCAGAACTGTTAAATAATAATCATGTGGTGTTTTAAGCCATCAAGTGTGTGATAATTTGTTACAGCAGTAAATGGAAATTGATACAGCAATTCATCTTTCAAAGACTCTTAGATGGTACTCATATATATATATGATATCACAAGTAATTTTCTTCTGGGGAATAGAGCAAGGGTTTTTGGACAGTCTGTTGTCTCACATTCATTTTTTATTAAAATCTATGTTTTATGTGTGCATGTTAAAATTACAGTAACTTTTTTTTTTAATCTTAGAGATATTTTTAATACTATGGGATGGAGGGTTTGGGGGAGAATGGATACATGTATATGTATGGCTGAGTTCCTTCACTGTTTACCTGAAACTGCCACAAAATTGCTAATTGGCTATACCCCAATATAAAATTTAAAGTTTGAAGTTTGTAAAAACAACAGATATCATTAAAATCTTCCTATAAGAAACTTCTAGGCCTGTTGGCAACAGTTGTGAATCCTTCCAAATATTGAAATTTTTAATAGCAACACTGTTAGATAAATTTTCCTAGAGAATAGAAAAATAAGAATGGTTTATTGAGGTCGCATGTCAATTATATTACAACAAAAGGAAAACATAAGCCAATTTCTTCTTTAAATGTGAATGCCAAAATTCTAAAACTAGTATCAAATTGAATCAAATGACATATAAAAATAGCAAGATTGAGTTTGTTTCAGATAAACATGGTTGGTTAAATTTGAAACTCAATTCATGGCAATATTTTTATAGATTATATGAGAAAAAATATTATGTTCTTTTCAATAGATAAAAATTAAATAAAATTTAATATTAATTCATGGTAAAATCCATAGCAAACTAGAGAGATGAGAGATTTATTTTATCAGATAGAGTATTTAAGCATATTTACTGGTAACATAATAAAAATATTCCCTTATAAGCCTTGTTTCTCCAGAAACAAAACCAATAGGGTTTATATATAAAGATGAGACATGTATGTTTATAATGCATTCACTATAGTCTTCATATAGAAGCAGCACAAAATGCATTAATCAGATCAGATCAGATCAGTCACTCAGTCGTGTCTGACTCTTTGCGACCCCATGAATCACAGCACGCCAGGCCTCCCTGTCCATCACCAACTCCCAGAGTTCACTCAGACTCATGTCTATCGAGTCAGTGATGCCATCCAGCCATCTCATCCTCTGTCATCCCCTTCTCCTCTTGCCCCCATTCCCTCCCAGCATCAGAGTCTTTTAAAGATTGGCATATATATATATATATATATATATTTATAGTATATCACAGTAATACTGTATACCATTGAAATGATTGAACTACTGCTATACATTATGAAGTGAAAGAACCATATATATATAGATATAAAACATATATATATATATATTTAAGTAAAAGAAGTCTCACACAAAAGTTAGCATCTTAGACCATTAAATTATTTCAAGTTCATATGCAGCCAAGGAAATCTATTCAGATGAAAGTTAAAGATTACTTTTTGGTAGGGAATCGATGATAAGGGGGCATGTGCAAGCCATTGGTGACATTAAAAATGTTCTAATTTTTTAGCTAGGTGGTGACTACAAAAATGCTTTTACTTTGTAAACATCATTAATATGTATTTTAAAGTGTATATGCCATGCTACATGTGTGTTGTATTCAATGAAATGTATTACAGAAATGGATACAGTTTCAAACTATTGCAAATATCTAAAATAGAAAGACTGGCTGCAAGGAAACAAAGCCACTCTTAAAAACATCCTAAATCAGAAAATAAAGTTTAACGGGTCCATGGAGACTGGAACTGCGTGTTAGCAATCAAGGTTGCGTCTTCCTGTTTGGCAGCTGTAATGATTGCCTCTTGTCTCTGTTTCTCTCTCCATGACCTCTCCATCATTTTGATCCTTTATGCCAGCTAGCTTTTTTGGCTTGTGAAAGTGAAAGTCGCTCAGTCGTGTCAGACTGTTTGTGACCCATGGACTATACAGTCCCTGGAATTCTCCAGGCCAGAATACTGGAGTGGGTAGCCTTTCGCTTCTCCAGGGGTTCTTCCCAACCCAGTGATGGAGCCCAGGTCTCCTGCATTGTAGGCCGATTCTTTACCAGCTGAGCCACCAGGGAAGCCCTTTTTCTCTTGCTTAGTCATGCTATTAGTAATTTCACTTCTGCATAATTTTGGTACTCGTGGGTCACTTTGGTTCACCACACCACTGATGTTAGATCACATACTAGGCCAATTTTCACCGTAAGTACCTGCTGTCACCTAATATACTTCATCAATCAGAGTCTACATTCTAGATTCCCGGGAGATAGTATGTTTTGCCAGCTTGATTCAGGTACCTGTCTTGGACCCAGTCTTAGGTAATGACTATTAAATTGTGTGATAATTAGAGTCTTCAACCAAGGTATGCGAATTAGCAATGTTGATATTTTTTTTCTTTTGGGAAGAAATATATAATTGGAAGAATTAATTGAAATATCTATTACACTTGCTAAATGGCAGATACCGTGGTTCTCAAACATTTTGTTCTCATCCAGTCTTAATTTATTGATACCTCAATGCTATTATTCACATAGATTATATCTATCAATATTTTCCATATAAGAAATTAACAGCAAGAAATTATAAAATATTTAATTTTCTTATATAAAATAATTCATTGCATATTAGGTTGTCACTGATTTTATGAAAAATAACTATACTTTCAAAAACCAAAGAAGAGTAAAAAGAGTGGCATTGTTCACATTTTAGCATATTTCTTAAATGTCTGACTTCAGTTCAGTTCAGTTCAGTTCAGTCGCTCAGTCATGTCCGACTCTTTGTGACCTCGTGAATCGCAGCACCCCAGGCCTCCCTGTCCATCACCAACTCCCGAGGTTCACTCAGACTCACATCCATCAAGTCAGTGATGCCATCTAGCCATCTCATCCTCTGTCGTCCCCTTCTCCTCTTGCCCTCAATCCCTCCCAGCATCAGAGTCTTTTCCAATGAGTCAACTCTTCTCATGAGGTGGCCAAAGTACTGGAGTTTCAGCTTTAGCATCATTCCTTCCAAAGAAATCCCAGGGCTGATCTCCTTCAGAATGGACTGGTTGGATCTCCTTGCAGTCCAAGGGACTCTCAAGAGTCTTCTCCAACACCACAGTTCAAAAGCATCAATTATTCGGTGCTCAGCCTTCTTCACAGTCCAACTCTCACATCCATGCATGAACACTGGAAAAACCATAGCCTTGACTAGATGGACCTTTGTTTGCAAAGTAATGTCTCTGCTTTTCAATATGCTGTCTAGGTTGGTCATAACTTTCCTTCCAAGGAGTAAGCGTCTTTTAATTTCATGGCTGCAGTCACCATCTGCTGTAATTTTGGAGCCCCAAAAAATAAAGTCTGACACTGTTTCCACTGTTTCCCCATCTATTTCCCATGAAGTAATGGGACCGGATGCCATGATCTTTGTTTTCTAAATGTTGAGCTTTAAGCCAACAATGTCTGACTTAATAGAGGCTAATTCATTTTCACATATCTCTTTATGTTTTCAATCTGTTGCAATATCACATATGTTGCAGTCTGAAAAACTCCACAGTACACTCAAGAGGTAATGAAAGTGTAAAAGAAAGGTAACATTTTATAGAAATATTTTGATCTCCCTGATGCCTTGAAAGAGTCTCCAGCATCCAAAACAAAACTTGCAGATGTGCTGGAAGGAGGATATTTTGAGGACCAAGTAGGCTCAAGTTCAAATTCCAGTTGAATCAGTTATAGCTTTCTAAACCATATATATATATATATAATTTTTTTTTCATCTGTTGGATGGTTCAGTAATTACCTCACACTATTACTGGGAAATGGTTTTGAAGAAGACATGAAATAATATGAAATTATTTACAACTACTTATAACAATAACACTTTCAATAGAATATTTCTTTCATTGCACATTCACTGCATCTCAGTTTTTTTTTGTACTTGTTTTACACAGATTAACTCACAACAGATCTATGAGTTAAGTTCCAATTTGTTTCCTTTTTATAAGTGTAGAAACTTGGACAATAGTATTACTAGCTTAAGATAACACATCTAGTCAGTAGAAGAATATAATATGAACTCAGTTATTCTAATGCCAGGCTTTCCCTGGTGGTTCAGTGTTAAAGAATCCACCTGCAGTGCAGGAGCTGCAGGAGATAGGGGGTTTGATCCCCGGGTCAGGATGATCCCCTGGATTAGGGCATCGCAACCCACTCCAGTATTCTTGCCTGGAGAATCCCATAGACAGAAGAGCTTGCTGGGCTATATAGTTCACAGGGTTGCAAAGAATTGGACATGACTCAAGTGACTTAGCATGCGTGCATGCATTCTAATGCCAGAGCCCTTTTTATTGGTGTTGAAATACTATCTTTGTTTGGCAGTTATAACTTACTGAATGTTAGTGTGTTTTCTTAACTGTCATGCTTTACTCTAAGGTAGAATCTAACATGTTATTTAATTTAATCTAGTGAAGGTCACGGAGAAGGCAATGGCACCCCACTCCAGTACTTTTGCCTGGAAAATCCCATGGACAGAGGAGCCTGGTAGGCTGCAGTCCATGGGGTCGCTAGAGTCAGACACGACTGAGCGACTTCACCTTCACTTTTCACTTTCATGCATTGGAGAAGGAAATGGCAACCCACTTCAGTGTTCTTGCCTGGAGAATCCCAGGGACGAGGAAGCCTGGTGGGCTACCGTCTATGGGGTCGCACAGAGTCGGACAGGACTGAAGCGACTTAGCAGCAGCAGCAGCAACAGTGAAGGTCAATAATGATTCAAATTCTGTATCTTTCTTGGACTCATAAAAGTGTATAAAAGGCAGATTCACTGTCCTTCTTAGCCATCCTCCATATGCAATTCTAATTTGTTTCATGATAACTAATACTTTAACAAGCACTTATAATTAATGGGATGCCATTCTGATTTAATGTTCACAACAACCTGCCAAAGAACATGTGTTTATATACATTTTACAAGTAAACATGAAGGAAGTAGAGACTTAGCCACTTGGTCTCCAAAAGAGAGGCAGGTGAGGGTAGAGCTAGAATTTACAAATTCTAGCACCAGAGTTCATTCACTTAACCACTGAGTTATAGTTTCTTTGTTCACCTATAATATTGTAGAAGGTGGGAAAAGAAGGCAGAAACACAGTATAAATGTATAACTCTTTAGTGACATTTTATTTGATCTATTATATATCAGAATATCAAAATCACACAGGAAAAATGCACGATGTCTTGATAGTGTAGAGTATCATTATTGCAAATTATTCCTTTCCCCAGTTTGATTTTATTTATTTTATTGAAGCATAGTTGATTTATAATGTAGTGTTTCAGGTGTACAACAAATTGATTCTTATTTCAATATTTATTAGTTTATTCTTTCTATGGCTGAGTAGTAATCCCATACATATGTGTGTGTGTGTGTGTGTGTGTGTGTGTGTGTGTATCACATCTTTGTCCATTCATCTGTTAATGAACATTTAGGCTGTTTCCATGTCTCGACTACTCTAACTAGTGCTGCTATGAACACTGAGGTGCATGCATCCTTTCAAATTAGAGTTTCCTTGATTTATGCCCAAGAATGGGATTTTTAGATCAGATGGTAGCTCTACTGTTTTTTTGTTTTTTTTTTTAAGGAACCACCATAAGTAAGCGAGTAAGCAAAATTCACTCAGTCTTGTCCGACTCTTTGCAACCCCATGGACTATATAGTCTATGGAATTCTCAGAATACTGGAGTGGGTAGCCTTTCCCTTCTCCAGAGGATCTTCCCAACCCAGGGGTTAAACCCAGGTCTCCTGTATTGTGGGCAGATTCTTTACCAGCTGAGCCACAAGAGAAGTCAAAGGAAACTCCATAGTGTTTCCTGTAGTGGCTACACCAATTTAGAGTCCTACCAATAGTGTAGGAGGCTTTCCTTTTCTCAACACTCTCCCTAGAATTTATTTGTGTACTTTTTGACAATGGTCATTCTTACTGGTATG
Source organism: Bos grunniens (assembly GCF_055505025.1). Classification (NCBI taxonomy): domain Eukaryota; kingdom Metazoa; phylum Chordata; class Mammalia; order Artiodactyla; family Bovidae; genus Bos; species Bos grunniens. Next base: position 18,422,564 of record NC_141184.1, on the reverse strand, counting down.
ATGTGGTACCTCAGGAGCAGTGTTGAGCATCTTTCCATGTGACTACTGGTCATCTGTATGTCTTTTTTGGATAAATGTCTTTTTAGGTCTTTTGCCCATTTTGTGATTGAGTTGTATGAGCTATTTGTATATTTTAGAAATTAAGTCTTTGTTAGTTACATCCTTTGCAAATATGTTCTCCCAACCTGTAAGTTGTCTTTTTGTTTTACATCTTCTTTTGCTGTGCAAAACTTTTAAGTTTGATTAGGTCTTGTTTGTTTTTTACTTTTATTTTTATTGACTTAGGAGACTGACCTAAGAAAATACTGGTATAGTTTATGTCAGAGAATGTTTTGCTTATATTCTCTTTTATGAGTTTTAGTGTGTCATATTTTGTATTTAAGTCTTTATGCCATTTTGAGTTTATGGTTGTGTGTGGTGTGAGAGTGTTCTAGCCTTTTGTGTATACATGTGGTTGTCCAACTTTCCCATCACCACTTTCTAAAGAGACCATCTTTTCTCCAGAGACCATCTTTTCTCCATTGTGTATTCTTGCCTCCTTTGTTGAATTCTATTTGACCATAGGTGCATGGATTTGTTTCTGGTGTCCCTATTCTGTTCCATTGACCTATATGTGTATATATGTATATATATATATATATATATATTTTTTTTTTTTGCCAATACCATGCTATTTTTATTACTAAATCTTTGGCTATTGTCTGAAGTCTGTAAGGGCTATGCATCTAGTATTGTTATTTTTTCTCAGGATTGCTTTGGCAATTCTGGGTCATCATTCTGTGGTTCCCTGAAATTTAGGATAATTTGTTCTAGTTCTGGGGAAAATGTCATGGGTAATCTGAAAGGGATCTCATTAAGTATGTAGATTGCTTTGGGTAGTATGGCCATTTTAACAGTACTAATTCTTCAAATCCAAAAGCATGAAATAGTGTTCTTTCCATTTCCTTGAAACAGCTTTGAATTCCTTTATCATTATTTTGTAGAACTCATCAGGTGTAACTTTTTTACTTCCTTGGTCAGATTTATTCCTAATTATTTTTCTTTCTCTATTTTTCTTTGATTCAATTTTAAAACACGTTTTTATACTTATGTTTTATTGTCAGTTTAAAAAATTCAACAGATTTTTGTATATTAATTGTGCATCCTGCTGATTTGCTGATTAGTTTATAAGTTCTAATAGTTTTTGTGTAGAGTCTTTAGGGTTTTCTAGATAGAGTATCATGTAACCTGAATATAATGGCAATTTTACCTCTTCCTTTCTGATTTGGATACCTTGTATTTCCTTTCCTTCTCTGATTGCTGTGGCTAGGACTGCCAGTAGTAGGTTGTTCAGTTCAGTCACTCAGTCGTGTCCGACTCTGGTGCTCCATGGACTGCAGCACACCAGGCCTCCCTGTCCATCACCAACTCCAGGAGTTCACCCAAACTCATTTCCATTGAGTCGGTGATGCCATCCAACCATCTTATCCTCTGTCATCCTCTTCTCCTCCTGCCCTCAATCTTTCCCAGCATCAGGGTCTTTTCAAACGAGTCAGCTCTTCACATCAGGTGGCCACAGTATTGGAGTTTCATCTTCAAAATCAGTCCTTCCAATGAACACCCAGGACTAATCTCCTTTAGGATGGAGTGAATAGAACATAATGAGCATCCTTGTGTTGCTCCAGAATTTGGCAGGAAGGCTTGAAGATTTTTCCTGTTTAGTAATATGTTGTCTGTGGGCTTGTTATAAGTAGCTTTTATTATGTTGAGATATATTCTGTCTATTCTCTACCCATTTTGGTAAGAGTTTTTATCATGAATGGATGCTGAATCTTTTTACAATATCTTTCCTGCATCTATTGAGATGATTATGTGGGTTTTCATCTTTTCTTTTGTTGATGTGGTATATCACCTTATCTGGTTTGCATATGTTGAATCACCCTTGTGATCCTGAAATGAATCCAACTTGCTCATGGCGTATGGTACTACTTTTTATGAATTGTTAGATTTGACTTGCTAATATTTGTTGAGGATTTTTACATCTGTGTTTTTCAGAGATAGTGGTCTGTAATTTTCTATTTTGGTAGTGTCTTTTACTTTAGTATCAGTGTAGCAGTAGGTTCATAGAATGAGCTTGGGATCATTTCCTCCTCTTCAGTTTTTTGGAAAAGTTTGAGAAGGATAGGTATAAGTTCTTTCTATGTTTGATACAATCACCTAGTGAAGCCACCTGGTTCTGGATTTTTGTTTGCAAGAACCTATTTTATTTACTTTTTTTGGTTGTCGTTTTTTGGGGTTTTTGTTTATTTTTAAATACAGAGTCTATTTCACTTCAAGCAATTAGTCTGTTCAGACTATCTGTTTCTTTTTGATTAGCTTTTGGCAGGTTTCATGTTTCTAGGAACTTGTCCATTTCTTTTAGGTTGTCCATTTTGTTGGCATATAACTGTTCATAATGTTCTAATGATTTTTTTTTAATTTATGCTGTATCAGTTGTTATTTATCCTCTTTAATTTCTCACATTGCTGGTTTTCAGAAACCTAGCTCTTGGTTTTACTAATTGATTTCAATTGTTTTTAAAAATCTCCATTTCTTCTCTGATCTTTATTATTGATATTTCCTTCCTTAGGCTAACCATACATTTTGTTTGTTCTTTTTAAAATTATTTCAGGTGGCATATTAGGTTGTTTATTTGGAATTTTTCTTGTTTTTGAGGAGGGCCTATATTGCTATAAACTTCTCTCTTAGGACTGCTTTTGCTGCATCCCACAGATTTTGTATGGCTATTTTCCCATTTTTGTTTGTCCTGAACTATTTTTAAATTCCCTCTTTGATTTCATCTTTAACCCATTGGTTTTTTAGTAGCATGCTGTTTAGCCTCCATGCAATCATTTTTTCCCCCTCATTACTGATTCTGTGGTTTATATCTACTTCCATGTTGTTGTCAGAAAAGATGCTTAAAATAAACTGTCCTCTTAAATCTACTGAGATTTGTTTCATATCCTAATACATGGTCTGTCCTAGAGTATGTTCCATGTACACTCAAAAAGAAGATGTATTTTATCTTATTTTGGATGTAGTGGACTCTTTATCGATTAAGTCCAACTGTTCTATTGTGTCACTTCAGATCTCTGTTGCCTTGCTGATTTTCTGTCTGGAGGATCTGTTTTTTGATGTCAGTGGGGTATTGAAGTGTCCTACTATTACTGTAGTTCTGTCAGTTTCTCCCTTTATTTCTGTCAGTATTTGCTTTATGTGTTTAGGTGCTTCTACACTGGGTGCAAACGTGGCGACAAGTGTGACATCATCTTGTTGTCTTTATCTTCTTTATCATTATATGAGTGAGTGATAGTCGCTCAGCTGTGTCTGACTCTTTACAACTCTGTGACTGTAGCCTACCAGGCTCTTCTATACATGGAATTCACCAGGCAAGAATACTGGGGTGGGTTGATATTTCCTTCTCCAGGGAATATTCCCTACCCAGGGATCAAACACTGGTCTCCTGCATGATAGGCAGAATCTTTACCATAGTATCCTTCTTTATTTATTTATTTATTTTTGTGTGTGTCGCCCTCTCAGTTTGCTTTAATGGTCAGTTGTCTATTAATGATGATGATCAATAACATATAGTGCTATATTTAGTTATATTGAACTGCTTTAGTGGTAAAAATCTGTTGAAAGAGAGAGAGAGGGAGGGAGGAGGAGCAGAGGGGTAGAGGGGGAAGATGTTAGAATTCAAAAAAGTTTGAAATTTCTTAATGAAACTTCCTGAGAATAACCCCATCTCCTCTCCTCCCCTCCCACTTCCTCTCTTCCTCCATTCCTCTTTCTCTCCATTTCTTTCTTCTTTCTTTTTCCCTTCCTTCCTTCCTTCCTTTTTTAATGGTGAACTACCTCAGAACCTTGGTATTGGGGTCAGTATTCTTGGTTTACCTCTGCTAGATTTTTACTTAGATAAATCTTTTTTTTTTTTTTTTTCCAAGTGTTAGTTTGGGCTTGTTTTTGCTGTTTTGTCTATGTTATAATTTTGTCAAATATGGGAATTAGGTTTATATTCATTTCTAAAAATAACATCTATAAGTTTTATTTTTTTAAAGTTTGAGATATAGGTGGCATATAACATTATATTAGTTTGAGGTATACAACATAGTGATTCAATATTTGTATAAACTACAAAATGATTATCACAATGTCTAGTTAACATTCATTATCACACTTGACAAATCTTTTTCTTGTGATGAGAACTTTTAAGATCTACTCTGTCAACAACTTTCAAATATACAATTCATTATTACTTAGTCACCATGTGGTACATGACATTCCCAGGACTTATTTTATAACTAAAATTTGTACCTTCTGATCACTTTTATCAGTTTTGCCCAAACCAGCACTCTCTCCTTTCAACTGACGATAAAATGATAAAATAACATGTAAAGTCACTAACACAGATAATGTTTTATTAAACAGAAAGTTGTCATAGATGTTTTTTAAATTAGGTGAATGGTTTATTTACATTATTCCTTTCCTATATATCTTCTTTTTTATTTACATTATTCCTTTCCCATGTATCTTTTTTGATCTTATGTTCAGCTCAGTTCAGTTCAGTCACTCAGTCATGTCTGACTCTTTGTGACCCCATGAACCGCAGCACACCAGGCCTCCCTGTCCATCACTAACTCCAAGAGTCTAACCAAACCCATGTCCATCGAGTCAGTGATGCCATCCAGCCATCTCATTCTCTGTCGTCCCCTTCTCCTCCTGCCCTCAATCTTTCCCAGCATCAGGGTCTTTTCAAATGAGTCAGCTCTTCACATCAGGTGGCCAAAGTATTGGAGTTTCAGCTTCAACATCAGTCCTTTTAATGAACACCCAGGACTGATCTCCTTTAGGATGGACTGGTTGGATCTCCTTGCAGTCCAAGGGACTCTCAAGAGTCTTCTCCAAAATCACAGTTCAAAAGCATCAATTCTTCGGCACTCAGCTTTCTTTACAGTCCAACTCTCACATCCATACATGACAACTGGAAAAACCACAGCCTTGATTAGATGGAACTTTGTTGACAAAGTAGTGTCTCTGCTTTTGAATATGCTATCTAGGTTGATCATAACTTTCCTTCCAAGGAGTAAGCGTCTTTTAATTTCATGGTTTCAGTCACCACCTGCAGTGATTTTGAAGCCCAGAAAAATAAAGTCTGACACTGTTTCCACTGTTTCCCCATCTATTTCTCATGAAGTGATGGGACCAGATGCCATGATCTTAGTTTTCTGAATGTTGAACTTTAAGCCAACTTTTTCACTCTCCTCTTTCACTTTAATCAAGAGGCTCTTTAGTTCTTCTTCACTTTCTGCCATAAGGGTGGTGTCATCTGCATATCTGAGGTTATTGATATTTCTCCCGGCAATCTTGATTCCAGCTTGTGCTTCATCCAGCCCAGCGTTTCTCATGATGTACTCTGCATATAAGTTAAATAAGCATGGTGACAATATTCAGCCTTGACGTACTCCTTTTCCTATTTGGAACCAGTCTGTTGTTCCATGTGCAGTTCTAACTGTTGCTTCCTGACCTGCATACAGATTTCTCAAGAGGCACGTCAGGTGGTCTGATATTCCATCTCTTTCAGAATTTTCCACAGTTTATTGTGATCTACACAGTCAAAGGCTTTGGCATAGTCAATAAAGCAGAAATAGATGTTTTTCTGGAACTCTCTTGCTTTTTTGATGACCCAGCGGATGTTGGCAATTTGATCTCTGGTTCCTCTGCCTTTTCTGAAACCAGCTTGAACATCAGGAAATTCACGGTTCACATATTGCTGAAGCCTGACTTGGAGAATTTTGAGCATTACTTTACTAGCATGTGAAATGAGTGTAATTGTGAGGTAGTTTGAGCATTCTTTGGCATTGCCTTGGGATTGGCATGAAAACTGACCTTTTCCAGTCCTGTGGCCACTGCTGAGTTTTCCAAATTTGCTGGCATATTGAGTGCAACACTTTCACAGCATCATCTTTCAGAATTTGAATTAGCTCAACTGGAATTCCATTACCTCCACTAACTTTGTTCGTAGTGATGCTTCCTAAGGCCCACTTGACTTCACATTCTAGGATGTCTGGCTCTAGGTGAGTGATCACAGCATCGTGATTATCTGGGTCATGAAGATCTTTTTTGTACAGTTCTTCTGTGTATTCTTGCCATCTCTTCTTAATATCTTCTGCTTCTGTTAGGTCCCTACCATTTCTGTCCTTTATTGAGCCCATCTTTGCATGAAATGTTCCCTTGGTATCTCTAATTTTCTTGAAGAGATCTCTAGTCTTTCCCATTTTATTGTTTTCCTCCATTTCTTTGCATTGATCGCTGAGGAAGGCTTTCTTATCTCTCTTTTCTATTCTTTGGAACTCTGCATTCAAATGGGTGTATCTTTCCTTTTCTCCTTTGCTTTTAGCTTCCAGTCTTTTTATAGCTATTTATAAGGCCTCCTCAGACAGCCATTTTGCTTTTTTGCATTTCTTTTTCTTGGTGATGGTCTTGATCCCTGTCTCCTGTACAATGTTACATACCTCCATCCGTAGTTCATCAGGCACTCTCTATCAGATCTAGTCCCCTAAATCTATTTCTCACTTCCACTGTATAGTAATAAGGGATTTGATTTAGGTCATACCTGAATGGTCTAGTGGTTTTCTCCTCTAGATCTTATGTATATATCATTAACTAATATAAAATATTAATCATGTGCAATGTGCTTTGTTTTCTCTAGATGGTTTTATGTTCTCTCTATGATGGATTTATGATATGATTTTAATATTTTGTATAGGATCTCCCAGTAGTAAGAAAGAAAATGAAATGTCAAGTTAAAATGAGAACAAGCCTTAAAGGAAAACAGTTGCTATGTTAGGCAGTATTTAACAACTTTTCCAATTTTCTAATTTTTCAGGACTGTTTAATTTTCCTTTCATTGGTCTCTGTTCTGTTAATAGGTTTAAAGTTTACCTCAGTGGCTCAACTGCTAACATCATAAAACGTTGAGTGAAAACTATTTTGTTAGTCTTTTTATAACAAGGGATAATCTGAAGCAGGCAACCTTGTGACAGAATTTATTTTGAGTTTTTAGTAGAACATGGCCTCCAACTGTAGCTATAATTTTAACTTCCCAGTGACTGTCAGTCGTAAATATAGGAAAAGATGTGCTGTTTGCAGAATTCTCCATAAAAGGTTTAAAGATTATACATTTGAACATATTTGCTGACAACCCATGCTTTACTGCACATAAAAATAATCACATATTGAAAAGAAAATAAACACTTGATGGACTATAAAGCCTGTAGAACAAGTTGTATTCCTTGAATCATGTCTCAGAAAGGCAAATGAAATTTAAAAAATGATGACATAAATAATAGCTTAATACTATATATTATAATGATATAGCATAATACTAAGCAGTATAATTACTTTAATATTTTAAAGAGTAAGCACATTCCTTCAGTAAATTCACCAATTTAGTCTTATATAACTACAGGTTGATATTTATTTTTACATTTAGAAGTAAAATGGTTACAATATATTTTTGATCTTAAAAACTGAATATTAAACCTGTAATTTTTAGGATTCCAGTTCATATGGTATTTTCAAACCCTAGGTAGTATTCAAATTGCAATCTTTATATAAAAATATGATATTGACCATATAAAAGTGAATTTTTTTAAAGCTATGCAACATTGTGAAACAAACAAAAATGATCAATTCCAAAGCAATAATTTGAGTAATAATGGTACCTGGATGTTTGTGTCAATCTTTATGGACTATGTCTGTCATTAGACATAGTAAAATTCCTGTAAATTCTGAAAGAGGCAATGAATAACTGAACATGTAATACTGGACAAAACATCTACAACCCTTTGTCTAAATCTGAAGAGATATAAGTGCCAAAGTCAGACTTAGAAATCAAATAAATTTTAAATACCTAAGGGAAAAAAAGAGGAATTTGTTGGTGTAGTAGACGATCAGTAGATAGTCATTATGTGTGGTCCTCAATGCCCATGACATGGTTTCAGAGTATAAACTGCTCTTTTTTGTTTGTTTGTTTGTTTTAAATATCCTTGAACACTTTAACAATGTAGCAGCATTTTCCACAGTTAGATCTCAAACCTCCCTTTAAGTAACTTTTTTATTTCATTGATCAAGACCAACTATAAACATTACTTTTCAAACCTTAGATTCCAAATGTTCGTAAGAATTAGCTGAAGACTTTATTTAGAATGTAGTTTCAGATCATGCCCAAAGATTGTGATTCTGTAAGTGTAGATTGGGGCTCTAGAATATACATTTTGGGCCATCTGAAGCATTTTGTAAGCACAGCTTGTTTATAGTATTCTTTGTTGTTGTTGTTTGTCTTTTGTACTTAAAGGTTAAACTACCTTGAAAATCAACGAATCCAAGCACACAGTTGCTTTTTAGGATTAAATGCATTCAACAGCATGTTACTACTATTATCAATGTGAAAACACTAAGTATATGAATGTTTGTAGTTTTGTAAAGATAATGAAATGCATCCAATGATATCTTTGTAACTGAGTCAAATTTCACACTCTTCCCTTCTCTCCTTTAGTAAAGAGGGCTTATATATAATAAAAATCTCCTCCATAATTATGAATATGTATATTTTCTTCTGAAATTGTCATAGGGCTTTATTTCTAAGATCGCAAGATCACATAATAATGAAAAAATTTTTGTTACTTCTTTCCTTGTCTTACCTTCACTTTTATCAAAGTGAGTACATATTGATGCCATGCTGTCAAGGCATTAATAATTTGGGGAGTTAAGATACAAACTATTTTTTAAGTTGAAATAAAACTATGAAATGAATCTTTGCATTTTGTATGTTTAGTATATAATGTCTACTTATGCCCTCTACATCAATAATCCAATATATCATTCTAGTTCACAAAGTAATCAAAATACATAACATATTTAAAATATATATGAGTTTCTTTATCTTGGAAGGTTTACTTTACTTAATTATCCTATGAAAATTAAACTTTTGATGTAACTTTTGAAGTAAAACATGCTTAGGATAAGTTGGTTTATACTTTATGCATACATTTTGTCTTGAAAATATATTTATTAATGAATGTGCTCCTATGCTAATGTTATGTACAATGGAGGATGGAAAATAATGGGAAATTCCCAAAATATTTTCAAAGTGAATTCATGAAGCATATTCAAAAGAACAACAAAATTGTGTGTATCACTTTTGAATGTGCAATTATGTTCTCACAGGTGAGTAAAATATGACTTATGTAAGGTGAATTTCACATAAAACTTAATCATGTATTAATGGAAGGAGAGAAAAAAGATAGTCACAATGATTATGTGCCATAAAGAATTTTAATAACCACCTTAGGATATGGCATCTCCTAAATTTACATATTTGATATATTACTAGTTAGTAAGAATATACCAGTTTAGTTTCATCAGTACCAAAAATTTATTCACCTTCATTTGCTTGCTAGGGTACAGTCCACCTTGACTATATATAATATAAAATGAGCATATATAAAACTTGATTAAGCTCATCAAAGAGGAATACAGTGGAAAAACAAAGGTGATCCAAAGGCCACTTGAAGCTTTGGGTATTTATCAGCATTTAAAAATTGAATATTGGACTAAAAAAAGAATCCTTGGCTAGATATAAAACTTCAAAATGATAACTTTTGATATTATTTTTTCTAATGGATGACTGTCTGAATTTTATCTGACCAAAAAACTCCATGTTATCTTGTAACATACAGAATATTGACCTTTAATCAACAGTAGAGAGTCCATAAGACGAAGAGATATTCTTGATATTAGATAATTTTTGAGCACTCTATTAAAATAAGGCTTTGATAGGACATGCCATCTTCCTGTTGCCTTATTTCCAAGTTTTGGATAATTTTTCTTACTATTTCTTCTGGCCTCTCCTTGTATACACATCTCTTCTATAATATTACTGTCTAGTTTATGGCATCATTTAATAAACTCTTCCCCTCTCCCTTTGCCAGAATAACACTTCCCTGGAGAGAAGGAAGTAATTAAGTGTGTGAATTCAAAGGGACTCCCTGTAGGGTTATAGGCATCACGCTAAGTAAGAGTAAATAGAAATTGTTTGAGATGTCAACAATTAGAGCAGGCATAGTCAATAAGGATTTAGAGGTAAGATTAGCAGTAGATAAGCCACTAAATAGGAAATATTTCTTTTGAGAGTTAATGGAATTTTTATTTCAGAAATTCTGAGAGTCTTAGTGCTCTCTGTGAGCATACAAATGTTTCGAACAGACTTTTCATTCTAATTTTAGACATTTTGGATGTTGCATTAGAAATGCCTTCATGTTTTGAACAGATATAATTAAATGCTATTTAATGTGCCCTTCAGAATGAGACACTTCAATAATTTACTGTACTTCATACCATGGTGCTTAAGTCCAGAGCAGTGATTATACCAAATTGATCTCTTGACATTTTTCGCAGCACTCCATTTTCAAAGTAGTTGGTCTTGTACACATGCATATCAACCAAAAACATTGCAATTCAGAGGAGATCTTCAACAAACTGTCAGATAAATCTGTCCTTCTTCAATGCTTAATTCACTTGAAAGCTGAATCCTATAGATTTGATGGTTACCTAAATGAGTGTAATTACTCTTCATTTTAGGAATTCTAAAAATGCTTCTTCTTGTTTAAAATTACTCAATTTGCATTCACCTCAGTACTGTGTGGATGTTATTTGTTGTTTGGGAGCCTAAATTAAATAAAATCTAATTTAATATATTTAAGTGCCAAATATAGCAAAAACTTTAAAAAGCCTCTTGATGAAAGTGAAAGTGGAGAGTGAAAAAGTTGGCTTAAAGCTCAACATTCAGAAAACGAAGATCATGGCATCTGGTCCCATCACTTCATGGGAAATAGATGGGGAAACAGTGGAAACAGTGTCAGACTTTGTTTCTTTGGGCTCCACAATCACTGCATATGGTGACTACAGCCATGAAATTAAAAGACGCTTACTGCTTGGAACGAAAGTTATGATCAACCTAGACAGCATATTGAAAAGCAGAGATGTTACTTTGCCAACAAAGGTCCATCTAGTCAAGGCTATGGTTTTTCCAGTGGTCGTGTATGGATGTGAGAGTTGGACTGTGAAGAAAGCTGAGTGCTGAAGAATTGATGCTTTTGAACTGTGGTGTTGGATAAGACTCTTGAGAGTCCCTTGGACTCCAGCCAGTCCATTCTGAAGGAGATCAGCTCTGGGATTTCTTTGGAAGGAATGATGCTAAAGCTGAAACTCCAGTACTTTGGCCACCTCATGCGAAGAGTTGACTCATTGGAAAAGACTCTAATGCTGGGAGGGATTGGGGGCAGGAGGAGAAGTGGACAACAGAGGATGAGATGGCTGGATGGCATCACTGACTCAATGGATGTGAGTCTGGGTGAACTGCGGGAGTTGGTGATGGACAGGGAGGCCTGGCATGCTGCGATTCATGGGGTCACAGAGTCAGACACAACTGAGCGACTGAACTGAACTGAACTGCATATAGCAAAGATTCTGCTTGTGATGCCCTGGATTTTTTTTTCTTTTCTTTTCTTTTTTCTTTTAACTTCTGAATTATTTCATCTCTTGTTTCTACAGATAGAGATTAAGTGTCTGGTTCATAGGGCAATTAAAGTGTAGAAAAGAAAAGAGATAGAAATATACATAGACGTTAATCTGAAGGAGACAATTTGTTTCACCTTCCCAAATAGGAACTTTGCCCCTTTGACAGTCCCTGAGGCCATGCCTTAGGATTTGGTTTTATGTGGATTATTTTCACTAAGTCACTTGGTATAACATGGGGCTCCAAGTAATGGGGCTCCAAGCAAACAATTTATAATATTGTTTTAGTGGTGGTTTAGTCGCTATGTAGTGTCAGACTCTTGCGAATTCATGGACTATAACCCACCAGTCAGGAGAAGGCAATGGCACCCCACTCCAGTACTCTTGCCTGGAAAATCCCATGGATGGAGGAACCTGTTAGGCTGCAGTCCATGGGGTGGCTAAGAGTCGGACACGACTGAGTGACTTCACTTTCACTTTTCGATTTCATGCATTGGAGAAGGAAATGGCAACCCACTCCAGTGTTCTTGCCTGGAGAATCACAGGGACAGCGGGGCCTGGTGGGCTACCGTCTATGGGGTCGCACAGAGTCGGACACGACTGAAGCAACTTAGCAGCAGCAGCAGCAGTAACCCACCAGTCTCCCTGTCCATGGATTTCCCAGGTGAGAATACTGGAGTAGGTTTCCATTTCCTTCTCCAGGGGATCTTTCCCACCCAGGAATGGAACCCAAGTCTCCCACATTGCAGGCAGATTCTTTACGGACTGAGCTATGAGGGTAAATAGATAAACATATGCTCTTAAAATATACGAATAAGTCTTTAAATCTTTATGTAAGATGTAAATCATCATGAGGTCAAATCAAACACTGAAAAGAGACCATCATTCAGACCCAAATAAGGAGCTCCAACTAGGTTTTTTAAAAGAAACATCTAATTGAACAAATAAAATAAATTTCTTAAACATCTGTCTGATCTCTCTCTGATGCACACATATTCCATCACCTTTTAAAAAGTTTAATATTCTGGGTTTTTTTTCTGAATGTTTCAACTAACATTTACCAAATGTTTTCTGCAGCCACAGCATTGCTCCAGTATTTACCGTAAATACTTTATGTCTGCTCTTTTACTAACACTCAACAGCAATCCCATGTTTTAGATTTATGATTTTATCACAACTGAGTAAATAGCAAAGTAGATATTTCAAGACATTAACTCACTATCACATAGTTAATAAATGGCAGAACTGAGTTTTAAATAGTAACTTGGAACTTTTAGGCCCATCTTTTTTCTATTTCATCATTATCCTTACAAATATGTCAATTCTTATAAGATCAGTTTTTGATAATCTTCCACTTGGGTTAAGAAAAATAAGCTAGTTGGTACATTTTTAAAGAGTTAAAAGTCTTCTTACATTAAGAATTCATACAATTTTTTAAATAGGGCATTCTTACCACCCTATAAAAATCTCTCTTTACAACATTGCACTTGATAGATAAATAATTTTTTCCAGTTGACTCTGCTTAGATTAAAATACTAAAGTATTGAGCCAAATAAGCCAATTATAGTTAAAAAGATTAAATTAGAATATTATCAGTTGATCCCAAAAGGAATTTTGATATCATATCCAAGTTCTATTTTTTTAGTTTATCAAAATGAGAATACCTATAATGGTAGATATTTGAATGCATGAAGAAATGATTCAGAGTAATAAACTGGAGACATAATTTTTCATTGTGTCAGATCTTTGACAGTACTTATTTAAAATTTTATATAATTTGAAAATTTAAAGAGATAATTTGTTTTGGGGGGATTAAAATTTAATTCCTACATTATGCCACAAGAAATGTTTTTCATATGTTTTTTTTAGGTACAAGACAATACTTATCATAGATCCTTAAATAAAATAAGTTCTTATTTATTACATCTGCTGTATTTATAAGAGATATAATTATAGTTGTGTCTTAATGTTTCTGAGCCTTGATTTTTTTTTTTTTAATTTTCATGGATAAAATGTGTGTATTTTATATCTTCTTCTTTGAATAACTGCAAAACCAAATGAGAGAATTAATATAAATTGTCTCACAGTAACTCATTATTGGTTGGGTCTATTAACTTTTTCCTTTCCATTATCTACAGAAATAAGTTGGGAAGTATTGAATATTCATAGCTGTTTCTTCCAATAATGGGACCGTGAAAAGCTTTGTTGCCTGAATTCTTCGTAATATTTTCCCATATCCCATTTTTCCATTGTGACATTTTATGAAACATAAGTTTACTGTATAAGTATCTGTAATTAGTATGTTATGAATTATGGTTGAAGCATTGCCATTTTGTGTGTTTAATGCATATTAGCAATCTAATCAAATTTTGATTCTCTATTCCTCTCTCTTTTTCATAGACATTGGCAATTATTGATCAATTTAACAATTAAAATTATATTTTTTAAGTTGAAATCCTCCCAAATTTTAAATACAAAAGGGAAGAGTATTTTGGAAAATGTCCTTTTATCCATCCTATCCACCTTAGCTTTCAAAAACAGAAATATACTTTACACAGTGCTCGATAACTACCTTTATACACCTAAGAAATGAGTATATAGTGTTTTCATGTCAGCAATGAAAGTGGTAATTAATCATCATGATAACAACCTTATTAATAATTTTCTGTCAGATACTGTATGCAACACTTTGCATGTATTATAAAGGTATTCAAAATGATTTTGAAAATAGTTATTATTTTCGTTTCCAGGAAAGCATCTTGTCCTAGATTTCATATGAAGTAGGCAGCAGAACATATCCACCAAAACTTGCTTCTTAGACCAAAAACCATACTCCTAATTTCCTACTTTGGGGCTTCATTTGACAGTGAAATCTCCTGTTGGGATCATCAGCATTAATCTATTTACTTGTTTTAGGTCTTACATCAAGGCTATAGTGTTCCAAAAGGAAAGGGAATTATCTATTTCTTCAGTCTGTGCTACTACAAACTGCACATAGGCAGTTTTGGACAAGTCAATTGAAAAATAAAAAGAAAATATACAAAATAATGTCAGTAGCTTCATTGTATTACTTTTTGGACACATGCTGTGAAGCAGTTATGTTTAGTCCCTTTCGATTTACTCTTTCCTGTCCTTATCAACTCCACTTCTATGAAACTCCTTCTGTTTGCATTGTTGCATAATTTGTTTAAATGTTTCTTCTTTGGAAGAAAATCCACAACTACTATTGCTCAGTCAAAGCATGTGGTACTGTTACCTAGAAAGACGGTCCCAGTATTGCTTTCATAGTAGTGAAAGATGAGGGTGATGATTTCCCCCACTTTCAATCATATGTATGTGCTTAGTTGCTCAGTCTTTCTCTGACTCGTTGCAATCCTTTGGATTGTAGCCCAACATGCTCCTCTGTCCATGGGATTTCCCAGGCAAGAGCAATGGAATGGGTAGCCATTCCCTTCTCTAGGGTATCTTCCCGACCCAGGGATCAAATCTGCATCTCCTGTGTCTTCTGTAATGGCAAATGAATTCTTTACTGCTGAGCCACCTGGGAAGCCCTTTAATCATACAATGAAAATGAAAGTGTTAGTCTCCGTTGTGTCTGACTCTTTGTAACCCTATGGAGTGTAGCCTGGCAGGCTCCTCTGTCCATGGAATTCTCCAGGCAAGAATAGTGGAATGGTTGCCATTCCCTTCTCTGGGAGATCTTCCCTACCCAGGGATTGAACCTGAGTCTCCTGCATTGCAGGTCAGTTCTTTACCATCTGAGCCACAAGAGAAGCCCTTTATAAATGGCATTTCCTTCTCTTCCTTCTTTCCTGTCTTCATCAGAAGCAGACAGTGATGAGCTCATCTCTTCACCTGAGGAATTCCTCTCACAACCTGCTACCTCAGGGTCCAAAGGTTGATTTGAGTCTCAAAGTCACAAAACATTCTGAGCTCTTTGCTTATTTAACAACAAGGTTTCCTCAATAATTGGCGACTTCTGATCAATTGTAATTATTTCCATATATCAGTAACAGAAAACTATTAGCTAGACAAAATTTAAGCTCTCTTTTCTTTCCTTATACTTCACCTCTATGCCCCTTCCCTTCTCAGATCTAGAGATGATCTAGAATCAGAGTTGAGTGTAGAGGTGAAATTCTTAATCTAATTGTTTAAACCACATCATTTTGTTCAACTGACTCTTCTTAACAAGTGTTTCTTCTTTTCTTTTTTTTTAATTCAAAGTCTTTTCAAACCTACCTTTCAGTTGTTGGGGTCCACACTGCAGTCAGCTTTTACACACTTTTAAAACTTTGGACTATCTCTGTTTCCTTTTGTCTCTTTCTGCTTAAATACAAAGAAATACTGTGATAATCTCATTATCATAGTATTTTCATGAAAAGTGAAAGTGAAAGTGTCTGTCTTGGTGACCCCATGGACTGTAGCCCACCAGGCTCCTCTGTCCATGTAGCCATTCCCTTCTCCAGTGGATCTTCCTGACACAGGAATCGAACCTGTGTCTCCTGCATTGGCAGGTGGCTTCTTTACCACTGCACAGTCATTAATAGCCATCAGAGTCCAGTTGATTTGTCATTTAGCATACTGTCAGCCTTATAAGTTATCGCAGATGATAATTTGAAAAAAAAAATGCTACTTCATAACATGATACAGGACCCAACTACAAGGTGCTAATACTAATTTTGATATTGGCTGGAGGAATACTAGAAGCTTGAATAGACAGATCCCACAATGCTAGTAGTTTAACAAAATAGAAGTTTATATTCAGCTCAAATAAAAATAAATCGGGACTAAAGGGATTTCTGTTCCACATCTGAGACCAGGATCCTTCTTTCTTGACTATCTTACCCTACTCTAAGGATGTAGAATGCTTTTGACATCTCTCATGGGCCAGGCATAGCTGTAGGTTTTACCATGTTCAGCCATACAGTTTTGGCTAGATCGTAGGGAAGGGAAAGAGATGTAACACAGTTGAATATCAAGGAGGAAAGAGAAACTGTTGGTAAACATAAGCCTGTTGTTTAACTGCTTGGAAGCAATAAACACTGTAAGGGATAACTTTAATTTTAGCTGCCTTGTTGAAGTTGGGACATAGTCTGAATAAGAACAAAGATGAAGATACAGTATTGTTCTTTTTTTAAAATTTATTTTCCTAAGGAATAAAAAGAAAAGTTAATAGGAAAAATGCATCTTCATGATGTTTTTTTTCAATGAAAGTGATTCAAAACTATCATTTGACTGGAAAATTTTAAAAATACAAGGAGTTGAAATATATTTACATATATATACCAAATATATTAAAAGTTAAACATATTCTTCATCGTCAATTTAACAACCTGATGTATCTAATTCTATTTTGGTTACTTGCCTTTAAAAAGGAACAAAATTATGATTTTATATATATATATATATATATATATATATATATATATATATATCTCCTTCATGGAAGAAAAAGCACAATGTATTTTCAAGTACTATCCTGGGATTCCCCAGTTACATTAGAAAAAAAGCAAAATCGACAAATGAAGTAATGCATTTCTCTTTCTGTAGCTGAACCTCTTGCTAATTGAGGCCCCATCAAACCCTATTAGCCAAATACTATTATGTCACAATGCCAAACCCTAAATTCCTTCAATAGTTATGCATTAAGCATCTTCCATATGTGAGAAATGGTGTGATTTAAGGGGAATTCAATAATAAATGACACACATCTACCTTAAGAGAATTATAGTTGGATATAATGGTTATCAGATGATATTTCTCTGATGGACAGATGTTCAGGATCACCTGTGAACTCATTAGACAAGCAGTCTCAGGCTCCACCAGCAATCTGTTTTTAACAAGCCTTCTGGGTGATTCTGATGGGAGCTAAAGGTTGAGTATCACTGGTCTAATGAGATCCTCTAGGGGAAGTTACAATATATTAAATAATACACACCCCTCCCCACCCTATCTTGTCCAGAGCATCTTTCTAAATTACAATAGTAAATAGTCAAGCATGTAAGAACTGAGTGCAGCTTTTTTTACATGCATTATGTCCTGTGCACATTATTAAGATAAATATTCCTGTAAATAAGTGACAGCAGAGAAGGTCTTGCAGGTATTTGGTAAGCAGATACATAATCTAAAATGCATATATATACACGTTTATATATAATCAAATTCAATTCAACAAGCATGCTTGTACTTCACTTTATGTCAAATCTGCCCTTTTCCTCTGGAATGTCTATAAATATATAGATAATATGGAACAAATCTAAAGGAAAGATCAAGACACAGAAAAAAAGCTATTCTATTAACTAACAGTAAATATAGATTATCTGATTGAGAAATATTTCATTCTTATCTTTATTTGAGCTAAGATTAAAAGAAAAGTATGGTTAGTTACATTGTGATTGTTACGATAGAAACATGTAGAATGCTTTGTTGTATTTTCATAAAGATGTGGAAGATATAATTAAAGTCATTAAAAGATCCCAAACTCAGTAGCCTAAAGGCAGCAGGCACAACTTGAGCAATTAGGGCTGGATGGGAAGGCAAGTGGAGTAGATAAGACTATGATAACCTGGAGATGATGGGACACTTTAAAATGAGCATCTATCTATCATCTTACAGAGACTGTTACCAAACTGAGTAGACATCAAATTTCAACAGATCTCCAAGTTTTTTGAAAGAAGTTAGAAATTTGTATTTTTAAGTAAAATCTCTAAGTGCTTTACTATTTTAAAGGAAATTATAATTCATGCCATTGCATTGGAAAAATGACATGCTTCTGAGTGAGAATATGCCCGAGAATATCCACTCGTTTATAAACTGTGCATTGCATCATATTTTTATGCAAATTAAAAATAATTATTTTTGAGTTTTGTACCAGGAAAATAATTTGTTTCTGTTTTTAAACTATGAAATACAAAAAGTGGAAATGAATCCTTTTGAACTTGGGTACACAAAGGCTTTTTAAGACCTTGTCTTCAAATTTTCGGAGAAGGCAGTGGCACCCCACTCCAGTACTCTTGCTTGGAAAATCCCATGGACGGAGGAGCCTGGTAGGCTGCAGTCCATGGGGTTGCTAAGAGTCGGACACGACTGAGCGATTTCCCTTTCACTTTTCACTTTCATACACTGGAGAAGAAATGGCAAGCTACCCCAGTGTTCTTGCTTGGAAAATCCCAGGGACGGGGGGATCTGGTGGGCTTCCGTCTATGGGGTCACACAGAGTCGGACACGACTGAAGTGACTTAGCAGCAGCAGCAGCAGCTTCAAATTTTGGTTAGCTATCAGGAAACGTGTAGCCATTTCCAATTACAATTTCTGAAAGTTCTTGGTTTCGATATTTTGTTTTCCCTATGTCTCCTTTTATTGATCATTCCATTTTTAAAATTTATTTATTTTTAATTGAAGGATAATTGTTTTACAATATTCTGTTGGTTTCTGCCAAATATCAACATACATCAGCCATAAATATAGATATGTGCCCTCCCTCTTGAACCTCTGTCCCACCCTATCACACTCCTCTGGCTTGTCATAGAGCATCAGTTTGAGCTCCCTGAGTCATACAGCAAATTTGCACAGTGTTCCCATTTCAATTTTGGTCTGTTGTATTTTATGGTAATGTGAACTCAGATATTCTTCTGGCATCTCAAGTTGATAAGTACATGTGTAATTACATTTACATACAACCCTCGGTTGCAGAGGTTCCATCCATATTTTGAATAGGAAGTTCAGATTCTGGAATGATTACACCTATAAAAGATTTCTGGGATTTCTCAGTGTGCCCATAACTGCATTCTCAGCCCATATCCCACAGTAGCAGATGCTAGAGAGCTGCACCTGTGAGACTCTATCGCCTAGAACACAAGCATCTTACTGCTGGATGGGAAGTAAAGTTGAACATGGTCCAGTCATCTCAAGGTATCCTGTGTCCCTGAGAACTCTGAAAATTCTGTGTTCCCAAAGGAGTGTGTCTCCCAATGACTGTGCCCGCAAACTGTAGTGCTTTCCTTCTCTTTGCTGCTACCACCAGTGATGAGTTATCACTTACACAGGCCCCGTGTAGATTTTCAATGAGATATGTAGATCAGGACATGATGGTACTTTAAGATGAGGGGCAATTTTGTTTCCTTCTCTCTGAGAAGGAAAATTATGTTTTCCTTCTCTCTGAGGCATGCTGAGGTTTGTGTGTTTGGTTTTAACAGAATTACTGCTTAAAATCTAAGTCCTCTGCATGTATACACATGGGCTTTTCCTCTAAATTCCTATGGAGTAACATGATGCTTGGATTGATAATCAAAATCCACTGTGACCTATAACCAGAATGACCTCTTCTGGGACTTCCCTGGTGATCCAGTGGCTAAGGCTCTGTGATCCCTATACAAGGGGCCCAAGTTGATTCCTGGTCAGGGAACTAGATCCCACATGACTCAACTAAAGCCCCCACAGGCTGCAACAAAGATTGAAGATCTATGTGCCTCAATTAAGGCCCAGCACATCTAAATACATAGAAAATAACAAATGAACAAGCAAATAAATTAATGCATAAACAATAAATAAATATTAGAATGACTGCTTATCTCCAGGAACATAAAAATTAGTCCTTACCTTAAGTGCCCGAGACAGATGTCCCCCTCATGTTTTTTATTTTATTATTTTTTTTGAAAAGTTTGTCCTTTAATGAAATTTTATTTCATCCACATCCATCCAGTTCTTTCAGATATGTGGTCATGTCTTTGGAAGCTAGCAGGTCCATGGCAGAGGGAAGCTGTAATACAGAAATATGATTTACCTCCAGAGAGTTACTCTGGACCTGTGTACTTGTGGGAGAGGGCATGTATTAATTTTATATTTCTGTATAACTAATCAACATACTTTTAGGCACTTATCAAACTTACGTATTAGCTGTTAGTTTCTGTGCAGAAGACGTCAGGCACCACTTAACTAGGTCTCTGCTCAGGGGCTCAAAACACTGCAGTCAAGTTACCAGCCTAGTTAAAGCATTCTCATTGGAAAGCTTGACTGGGAAAGAATCTACTTGCAAGCTCATTCAAGTCATTGGCAGAATTAATTTTCCTCTGGATGTAGAAATGCATGGCTTGTTTCTTCAAAGTCAGTAGAATAGTTTTCTCACCTCATGAGGGTCCTGCCTCTCCTTTTATTTGATTAAAAACAGTCCCACTCAGGCTAATCTGCCTTTTGATTACCTCAAGTCAATTGATTTTTGTTGTTGTTCAGTCACTAAGTCATGTCTGATGCTTTGCAACCCCATGGATTGTGGCATGGCCGGCTCCTCTGTCCTACACTATCTCCTGGAGTTTGCTCAAATTCATATCCTTTGAGTCGTTAATGCTATCTGACCATCTCATCATAGCCACCCCCTTCTCATTTTGCCTTCAGTCATTTGCAAAGAAAAGACTCTTTGCATCAGGTGGCCAAAGTATTGGAGCTTCACCTTCAGCAACAGTCCCTCCAATGAACAGTCAGGGTTGATTTCCTTTAGGATTTATTGGTTTGATCCCCTTGCAGTCCAAGAGACTCTCAAGAGACTTGAATTAGAAAGCATCCAACTTATTAGGGACTTCAATTAAATTTGAAAAATCCTTTAACTTTTACTATGTAAATGAACATTTGTCATAATTTACTGCCTAGAACCAAGTCACAGATTGTGCCTGTATTCCAGGGGAAAAGATGATATAAGTGTATGACCCAACGGGGTTGCCTGAAGGTCTGTCTGCAACAGGGAGACTCTGAGTTCTACCTGAAGGTATTAATACAGTTGAAGACTGACTTTACTGCCAATAGAAACTCAGTAGAGGCTCTTCAGTTCAGTTCAGTCACTCAGTCATGTCTGACTCTTTGAGACCCCATGAACCGTAGCACACCAGGCCTCCCTGTCCATCACCAACTCCAGAAGTCCACCCAAACCCATGTCCATTGAGTCGGTGATGCCATCCAACCATCTTTTCCTCTGTCGTCCCCTTCTCCTCCTGCCCTCAATCTTTCCCAGCATCAGGGTCTTTTCAAATGAGTCAGCTCTTCGCATCAGGTGGCCAAATATTGGAGTTTCAGCTTTAACATCAGTCCTTCCAATGAACACTCAGGACTGATCTCCTTTAGGATGGACTGGTTAGATCTCCTTGCAGTCCAAGGGACTCTCAAGAGTCTTCTCCAACACCACAGTTCAAAAGCATCAATTCTTAGGCGCTCAGCCTTCTTCACAGTCCAACTCTCACATCCATACATGACCACAGGAAAAACCATAGCCTTGACTGGACGGACCTTTGTTGGCAAAGTAATGTCTCTGCTTTTGAATATGCTATCTAGGTTGGTCATAACTTTTCTTCCAAGGAGTAAGAGTCTTTTAATTTCATGGCTGCAATCACCATCTGCAGTGATTTTGGAGCCCCAAAAAATAAAGTCAGCCACTGTTTCCAGTTTCCCCATCTGTTTGTCATGAAGTTATGGGACTGGATGCCATGATCTTAGTTTTCTGAATGTTGAGCTTTAAGCCAGCTTTTTCACTCTCCTCTTTCACTTTCATCAAGAGGCTCTTTAGTTCTTCTTCACTTTCTGCCATAAGGGTAGAGAATCTTAATCAGCTATAATATACTGTTCTATTTATATTTGAATTAGACATATAAACACGTGACTCTTTGTGACCTTTTGAACTGTAGCCTGCCAGGCTCCTCTTTCCATTGGATTCTCCAGGCAAGAATATTGGACTGTGTTGCCATGCACTCCTTCAGGGGATCTTCCCAACTCATGGATCAAGCCTACATCTCCTATGTCTCCTGCATTGCAGGTGGATTCTTTACCCACTGAGCCAGCAGGGAAGCCCTTATGATATAGAGTGGGAATCAAATAAATAATGAATTATTCACATATACTCTATGAAAATAAGAAACTTTCCAATAACTGAAAGGATTTAGCTCACCAGTTTCTAATTGGGGGCAAAATTTCGGTAACATATGTCCTAGCTCCTTTTACTTTTATAAAAACCCAATATAGTAACTTCTCACATTGTAAATGTAAAGAGGTTACAAAACATATCCATGCTTTATGTCCTATAATACATTATGTCCTATAAATGAGTTTGGAATCCAAATTTTCTTGAGTCAACATTCAATTGTTATGCTCTGTCTCCCTTCCTTGAGTTATATTGTCTTTGTGGTGAGAAAATGAAGAGGTCATAAACAGAGTTTTATAGATATAAAAATATGATTACTTTATGAACAGATAGAAAATAATCTTCAGAGTATTATATGAACTGAACTACAGAAGTGTTAAGCTAAACTAGGCATGGGACCAGATCTTGATTAGTTATTATAATATTTACTGCTGCTGCTGCTAAGTTGCTTCAGTCATGTCCAACTCTGTGCTACCCCATAGACAGCAGCCCACCAGACTCCCCCGTCCCTGGGATTCTCCAGGCAAGAACACTGGAGTGGGTTGCCATTTCCTTCTCCAGTGTATGAAAGTGAAAAGTGAAAACGAAGTCACTCAGTCGTGTCTGACTCATAGCAACTCCATGGACTGCGGCCTACCAGGCTCCTCCGTCCGTGGGATTTTCCAGGCACGAGCACTGGAGTGGGGTGCCATTGCCTTCTCCAGTGTTTCATGCATGCCCATTATACACCAGCAGTGCTTTAGGTTCTGAGAATACAAACATGGTTATCTTTCTCATCAGTGTTGGGTACCAGATGTTTGTAAGACATTTATTAAGTTAACCTTAAAAACACATTTCAATATGCAGTAGGTGCAGACAAGTACCGTTTGATTCCACTTTTATGAGGAACGTAGAATAGTCAAATTCATAGTCAGAAAGTAGATTGGTAGATGCCAGGGACCAGATGAGGGGTGGGGAGGGAGAAGGGGAGTTAGTGTTTAATGGGGGCAGTTTCAGTTTAGGAAGGTAAGAAATCTGGGAGATGGATGATGATGAGAGTTGAACACAATGTTTGTACACTTAGTGCCACTGAACTGTCAAGTTACATATGGTTTAAAGTAGTAGATTTTATATCATGTGGCTTTTACCACAATAAAAAAAATAAGGAAAAAAAAATGCTTTGGAACCTGGTTTTGACTTTTTGAGCCATGTGATCCTGAGCTAGAATGACGATTCCTTCATTAACAAATTACAGAGCTTGGGTAAGTCATTTAACCTTGCCAAGTCTGTGGATGATATTCTAGTACTCATCTCATAAGACTGTTATAAAGGTAAGAAGAAATAATTCATCCTGAATGCTTAGTACCCTGCATATAATATAATGATCAATAAATGTCAGCTAAAGAAAATAATGATGGGAAGGATGATGATAATAACAATAATAATAATGGTAATGAGTCCCAAATATGAAATTTAGTGCTCTGTGAAAGAAGCATACAAAGAAAAGCTTACTAAAATGTGAAATTTTGATAACAAACTTGTGGTGAGTCAGCAATCAATCTGACCCGCTGATGCATATTGCTGTCTAACCTTATTTCTGGACTTATACGGGAAACAGTGGACTGAACTGTTGGTCTGTGCCACATGTAGCCTACCAGAGTCCATACTCACATTGTGTACTTGTTTAACTGTATCTGCCTGGGCATTTAAGCATTTTGAGTCATTAATCTTAAAGCTAGAAGTGATGAACGGTTTTCGCTTAGTGCCTAGACTTCCAGCACAGTGAAAACATAAAGATGGTCAGGGGAAGATATGACTTTATTTGAAGAAATGTTATCTTGTATGCACAACTGAGGAACTCTCAGAATCTTATAACACTGCAATACTCCAAAGCTGAGCTAACAGAATATCATACAGGAAAATAAAAATTTACCCTAGCTAAACATCTTACATCATCAAAAAAAATCAACCTCTAATTTTCGAATATCTAGAAAAACGTTTTTCTCCTCAAATCACATCAGAATAGCATAAAATATACAGAGTTTAAAAGCAACAAAGCATATCCTCCATCTACCACTAATTACATTTGTTTGCACAGTGAAAATCCACTGGGCCTTTTAACAACAACTATTAGGGCTTCCCAGGTGGCTCAGTGGTACAGAATCCACCTGCAAATGCAGGAGACTCGACTTAGATCCTCGGGTAGGGAAAATCCCCTGGAGAAGGAAATGGCAACCCACTGGAGTATTCTTGCCTGAAAACCCCCATGGTCAGAGGAGCCTGGTGGGTTATAGTCCATCGAGTCGCAAAGAGTCAGATATGACTGAGCAACTGAGCATGCACACATACACATACTCTAAGGGACTGAAATAATGTTGACATTCTTCACAGAGTTATGAAACCAACTCCCAGTTAGAGCATGATGTGTATTGGTTATCAAAAAACTGACATACTTAACTACTTAAGATTTCACATGCTTGTACAGGTAAGACATATTTTTGTGTTACTAGTATTGGTGTTTCATTTGATTTATCAAAAGGCATATACAAACCTGTAAACTTTTATTTAGAATACTGGAGCTGAATGATAAAATATTTTGTGTGCTGTTTAAAGTATGAAGAAGGACTTTCCCACATGAAAAATTCAATGTAAAAAACACTAAAAATTATTTTAACTTTAAATAGTAATACTGATACATTACTTACTTTAGCAAATCATGTCAGTCAATGTGAATCAATATGAAAAGTGGTCAGATATTTATTTGCTCATTAAAAACTGGGGAGATTATATAGCAGAGTTATCTAAAAATGTGAGTTTAGATGGAACTTCCTATCAGCAACTTCAAACACCTTGATCTGCAAAATATAAATATAGTTTTGACTAATCATAGTTCCCTGATAGCTCAGTTGGTAAAGAATCGGCCTGCAACACAGGAGACCCTGGTTCACTTCCTGGGTTAGGAAGATCTGCTGGAGAAGGGATGGGCACCCAATCCACTCTTCTTGGGCTTCCCTTGTGGCTCAGCTGGTAAAGACTCTGCAATGTGGAAGATGTGGGTTTGATCCCTGGGTTGGGAAGATCCCCTGGAGAAGGGAAAGGCTACCCACTCCAGCATTCTGGCCTGGAGAATTCCATGGACAGAGGAGCCTGGCAGGCAACCATCTGTAGGATCACAAAGAATTGGACATGACTGAGCGACAACACTACAATAACACTAATGTCATATGGGCATGCTAAGGCGCTTCAGTCGTGTCAATCTCTGTGACCCCATGGATTGTAACCTGCCAGGCTCCTATGTCCATGAAATTCTCCAGGCAAGAACGCTGGAATGGATCTAGTATTCCTCCTCCTCCAGGGGAATCTTCCAGAGCCAGGATCAAACCCTCCTCTCATGTCTACTGCGTTGGCAGGTGGGTTCTTTACCACTAGCACCACCTGGGAAGCCCAATAATGTCATATATTTATATGTAAATTACTTTTGTAGCTTCTGAGATTGATTATTTTGTTCAATCTCCATGGCATCCTCTAAGGACAGAATGTCATTAAGTGAGATTGAAAGCTTTAGCAATTCTGGATACAGTTATTACCATTAAAATCAGAGGAAAAATATATGTTACAAAGGAAAAGTGATAGTTTTTCACTGAGAAGATACAGAATAACTCTCTTTGTACATTGCAATTATAATCAAAAGTGGCCTAAAATATTCATTTGGGTGGACCATCGCAACAGGTGAAATTGTAAGTTGCTGATGATTAACCATTGATCCTCCAGTGTATGTAGAATGAAAGCAACATGGAATGATCAAGGATACGACCTACCATGATTGTATTGGGTAAAGTATTAATAAAAGATCCAAGACATATCTTGTAATTCCCACTACACAGATAATTTTTTTAAACTGGCATGATGCTGTGTTTACTCCTTAGAAATAGGGTGACACTGGTAAGTTTTAAGTACTTCTGAGGTGACTCTGCTGCTGCTGCTAAGTCACTTCAGTCTTGTCCGACTCTGTGCGACCCCATAGATGGCAGCCCACCAGGCTCCCCCGTCCCTGAGATTCTCCAGGCAAGAACACTGCAGCGGGTTGCCATTTCCTTCTCCAATGCATGAAAGTGAAAAGTGAAAGGGAAGTCGCTCAGTCGTGTCCGACTCTTAGCAACCCCATGGACTGCAGCCTACCAGGCTCCCCCGTCCATGGGATTTTCCAGGCAAGAGTACTGGAGTGGGGTGCCATTGCCTTCTTCATTAAGTCCAGTAGAGATTACTAAATTCAAAATCCAGTTTAATCCATTTCTATCTTTACACCACTCTTGTCCCTCTTATTTCTTCCCTTTCCCCTCCATACCTGCAGTCCCAATAGTGCCTGATATGAACCCTCATTATTTGACTGAAAGGGCTGAGGTGCAGTCATTATCCCCTTTTTAGACTCGGGCCTCCAAGATTGGTTTTAGGGAGGAATGTTGAAGGAGATAGTGCTCATTTTATGGAAATGAGCATATATTTTTGTGTTGGAGGAATTTTCTCACTTTGTTCTTCTTCAGTCTGTCTCCATCAGAGGATTCTAGTCATGTGACATGCATGTTTTTCATGAGGTGTTAGGTTTCTGCCTGACATTGTCCTACAATTTTGTTTACATCAGTGTACTATGGACAAGTGATATAACCCCAGAATAAAGTATAGAGAAGTTAGTCCTACGTGTGTGTACCTAGTTCTCATGTCTGAAAGCTTGGATTCTGACAGATTTTTATCATATATCTCTGAAAGGAGATTTTCTGCTTGTTAAAATATTAATCCTCCTGTCTTCTCTAGTTCTCTCCACTTGGGTCAATGTCCAAGTAATTGTAAATAAAACCCAAGAGCTGGATCTACCCAGAGATAGAAAATGCTGTTAATTTCTCATTAATTTTTGTTCCTCCAATATTACTTTAAATATAATAATCTATAAAATAAATAATATAGCACACTCTAAATATATATTTAGATAAACTGATTATTTGCAACCAGTAAATATGTTTTAGCTATATCACATGTATATTTCTGTATATGTGTGTGTATATATATAATACATATATCTATGTATTATATATGTGTATATATATACACATATATATGTTTAGTGTCTGGTATATAAGACCAGACTTCTGGTATAGAAGTAAATCGCATTGATAGAGTAATATGCTATTAATAACATCAGAAATTTTCCAGAAGATGTAAAATAATGGCTTAATAGATGTTTATGTAGATATTAAATCTTTTTTTTCTCACTTCATTTTATGTTTCTTTACTTTCTAATTATTACCTTATATCTGTATATTTAATCACATTCAATCCAACCAAATTTTCTGTTAGATATATCCCTTGCAGGGTCATGTTATGAAGAGATTATTTACTTCCTCCTAACTACTCCTAATGGCACCCCACTCCAGTACTCTTGCCTGGAGGGTCCCATGGACGGGGGAGCCTGGTGGGCTGCAGTCCGTGGGGTCGCTAGGAGTTGGACAGGACTGAGCGACTTCACTTTCACTTTTCACTTTCATGCATTGGAGAAGGAAATGGCAACCCGCTCCAGTGTTCTCACCTGGAGAATCCCAGGGACGGGGGAGCCTGGTGGGCTGCCGTCTATGGGGTCCCACAGAGTTGGACACGACTGAAGCGACTTAGCAGCAGCAGCAGCAACTACTCCTATGTGTTACTATTAAAAACAAAAGTTAAGTGAGTCAAGTGAGTGACATGAAGTATGAATCTGAAGTTTTCTATGATATCAATTCCGATACATGTTAAGAATTATTATGTATCAAATTACATCATGGAAATGTTTTCTTCGAGGGGATGGTGGAGAGTTGTCTAAGAGTGTACTTTTTATGTGCTATGTACTTGCTTGGATTGTCTATAGAGTAGAAAGACTCTGTAATTCACTACCCAAACCCAGACACTTTGAAGTATGAAAAGTATAAAACACTAATACTCCTGTCAAGATGACAAGGATAAAATGAGATCTTCCAGGGCAGTCTAGGATGTGGCTACCTTACTGAGAAATCCAGCACCAAAAATAATATGTTCTTTCCTGCATCTGTCTTCTGACATCTTTTAAAAAATACTTATTTTTATGTATTTGGCTGGACTCGGTCTTAATTAAAGTAGGCAGAATCTTTACTTATGGTATGTGAACTCCTGGCTGTGGCTTGTGGAATCTAGTTTCTTAACCAGGGGTCCAGCCAGCTGGTCTGCATTGGGAGCTCGGAGCCTTAGCTAGTGGACCATCAGGGAAGTTCCTCCTCTGGCATCTTAAATGCTGCTCTGATGACTTGATACTGGATAGGTTCCTCACACGTTTGTGTTTCATTGATCTTGACTTGCACCTGACGTACCCTCCTCCTTTGGTTCATTATTGGACAAAACTTCCTTGAGTATTCTACTGCTTCTGTGCTCCTTCCCCTTCCGGTGCCCTCAGGCACAAGACTGCCTTTCCTCCCTATCCAGACTGAACTGAGCAGTCACTAAATGCTTCCTGGATTTTCCTCTATGCTGAGGTTTGTAAGAACACATTTCCTTCTTGACAGGATAATAATTTGATTATACTGATTATGTGTTCTTCACACACAATCCCCATTCCACACTGATTGCTCTGAGTTTTATTATAGAAACGCCTCGAGGCATATTTCATTTTGTGGAGAGAAAATGATTTATGTGTTTTAAGAGACTTGGTTTCTGTTTTCGAGAGCAAAACTGGAGAACTCTAATCCACAAGTTTATGCCTTAAACAGTGAGAAAGGTTTTGGTTTTGTTTTCCCACATACCCAGATTTGGCAATGATGCCTCTGGCTGTGGAAGGGAGAAAAGCAAATGAGGAAATGTGAAGTTGGCAACCCACCCAGTATTCTTGCCTGGAGAATCTCATGGACAGAGGAGCCTGGTGGGTCCAGTCCTCAAGGTCGCAAAGAGTCAGACGCGACTGAGCAACTAACACTAACTAACTGAAAAGTTGTTATGATCTGTGTTATCCGTGAACATGGTCTAGGAAAGAGGTAGCTGAAAGAGATGAACACATCTTAAAGATGGAGGGAACTTAACCTGTTTACTGGTTGAATCCTGGGGAAATAAGTTCTGTTTCTATTAAATACCAACATGCCTTAGTGACAGTACAATGTAAATGTGACAAAAAGGATGTGAGTCAAACCCACTCTCCCCCACCCCCTGCAGCCCTTCTCTGATGTCAGTATGTGTGTGTGTCTGTGTTTTAGTCACTCAATTGTGTCTGCAGCCCATGGACTATAGCCTGCCAGGCTCTTCTGTCCATGGAATTCTCCAGGCAGGAATACATGAGTGGGTTGCCATTCCCTTTTCCAGGAGATCTTCCCATTACATTCAGGGTCTCCTATATTACAGGCAGATTCTTTACCATCTGAACAACCAGGGTGATGTCAGAGATGATCCCAAATTTCCCATATCCT
Source organism: Bos grunniens (assembly GCF_055505025.1). Classification (NCBI taxonomy): domain Eukaryota; kingdom Metazoa; phylum Chordata; class Mammalia; order Artiodactyla; family Bovidae; genus Bos; species Bos grunniens. The sequence goes on along the minus strand of NC_141184.1, from coordinate 18,392,639 downwards.
TGAAAGGAGCAAAGTGGTAATCCTGAGATACTGATGAGCATTGAGAGACACTGAAGACATGAGGAGTCCCTTGAGAAGAAAGATCAGAGACCCACTGAGACCATAGTGTTCTCTGTTGGAACAAGCCAAGATGGCTGCCCCTCCCTGACACTCAATCCTCCTCCACCATCTCCACCTGTCACCTTGAAAAGGATAAAATCCAGAAATCCAGAAAAGACAGCTTTCATTTGCATAGACAGAATTCCTTAGGATTTGACTAAATTCAATATTGAAATAGAGACTGAGTTTTTGTGTTTAAGTAACAAAAGCTACATTTTGGACATCTGGCTGTAGATTATACATCAAGCGGCTTTTCAAATAGAGAGAGAGGATCAAGAACTCAAAGACACTAAGTAGCTGTAATTGGCCAGGTCCCGTGTTTCATATTTTGCATATATAATCTCATGCATCCTGCAAAATAACTCTTATGCTTAGAGTCTTATTCAGAGTTCTTGCAAAAAAAAAAGTATCTTTATTCAAAGGCTTGTAAGGAGATGGTTTATTTTGTGATGACATCCTAAGGAACACATGTGAGCTGTGGATGGAAAGCTAGCGCACCTTGTCCTCTGGAGATGGTCATTGTGGACAGCTAAGGCTTGATCCATCTGGGTACTGAGGGATTGTGGAGAAAGTGCTTCTGACTCAGCGACCTAAAACGGGGCCCCAAAACAGGAATATTTGCCTATCAGTTAACATTTCCTCTTTGATTGTTCATACCCTGACACTTCAAAATTTGTGTGTGGCAGAATGGCTGAGTTGGTTCCCTTAGTGTCTGTGTGCAAAATTAGCAAGATATCCTGGGATTTAAAAAAAAAAAAAAATACGGTATATGCTAAACATCTACAGCTGGTTGCACACAAGAGCCAGAATAGCTCAGCAGTAAAGAATCTGTTTGCAATACAGGAGCTACAGGAGACTCGGGTTCAATCCCTGGTTCAGGAAGATTTCCTGGAGGAGGAAATGGCTATCCACTCCAGTATTCTTTCCTGGGGAATTTCACGGACAGAGGAACCTGGCAGAGGGGTCACAAAGAGTCAGACAGGACTGAAGGGACTGAGCATGTACATATGGAGGATCAAAATATGACTTAAAATTCATTCCATAGATCTAGAGCTGACTTCAGGAGTATACAACCAGAGCAATCATGCCCTGTGTTCAGAAGGGGCCTGCACTGGGGGATTAATGCTCTGTGAAATTCTTGTGAATGTTAACTTTGAGTTTGTATTTTCTAAGTGAAGTCTGATGGGGCAATAATGCACCCATTTGGGACTTGGAATATTGCACTGAAACCATGTAACTCAGATTGGGACTTGAATCCACAGTCTTTTAACTGAAATCATACACTAGAACTTAATGAGGCTCAGATTCTTGATGTCTCCTTGCAGAAAGAACTCAGTGAGACAAAAAGTGATAGCTAAGAAGCAGGGGCTTTCCTGGTCGTGCTAGTGGTAAAGAAACTGCCTGCCAATGCAGGAGACCTAAGAGACTTGGGTTTGGTCGTGAGTTGGGAAGATCCCTTGCAGGAAGGCATGGCAACCCACTCCAGTATTCTTGCCTGAAGAATCCCACGGACAGAGAAGCCTGGCTATAGCCCATAGGGTCGCACATAGTCACAACAAGCGACTTAGCACTCATACATACAGAGATTTATTTAGAGAGAAACATGTTTACAAACAGAGTGTGGGCCATCTCAGAAGGTCAGAGCAGCCTCAGAGTATGGGGTTGTCAGTTTCATAGGTTAATGAGTGGGAGGAGTATTCTAACAATTTGGAGGAAGTGGTGGGGAATTCCAGGAATTGGGCCAACGCCCACTTGACTACAATGCAGGAGACTGGGAATTGATTCCTGGCTCAGGAAGATCCTCTGGAGAAGGAAATGGTAAATCAGTCCAGTATTCTTGCCTGGAGAATCCTATGGACACAAAAGCCTGGTGGGCTACAGTCAGTTCAGTCGCTCAGTCATGTCAGAATCTTTGTGACCCCATGGACTGTAGCACGCCAGGCTTCCCTGTCCATCACCAACTCCTGGAGCTTACTCAAACTCATGTCCATTGAGTCAGTGATGCCATCCAACCATCTCATCCTCTGTCATCCCCTTTTCCTCCTGCCTTCAATCTTTCCCAGCATCAGAGTCTTTTCCAATGAGTCAGTTCTTCGAATCAGGTGGCCAAAGTATTGGAGTTTCAGCTTCAGCATCAGTCCTTCCAATGAATATTCAGGACTGATTCCCTTTAGGATGGACTGGTTGGGTCTCCTTTCAGTCCAAGGGACTCTTAAAAGTCTTCTCCAACACCACAGTTCAAAAGGATAAATTCATTGGTACTCAGTTTTCTTTATAATCCAATTTTCACATCCATATATGACTACTGGAAAAACCAAAGTTTTGACTAGAGGGACCTTTATTGGCAAAATAATGTCTCTGCTTTTTAATATGCAGTCTAGGTTAGTCATAGCTTTTCTTCCAAGAAGCAAGCATCTTTTAATTTAATGGCTGAAGTCACCATCTGCAGTAATTTTGGAGCTCAAGAAAATAGTCTCTCACTGCTTGCATTGTTTCTCCATCTATTTGCCATGAAGTGATGGGACCAAATGCCATGACCTTAGTTTTCTGAATGTTGAGTTTTAAGTCAACTTTTTCACTCTCCTCCTTCACTTTAATCAAGAGGCTCTTTAGTTCTTCTTCACTTTCTGCCATTAGGGTGGTGTCATCTGCATATCTGAGGTTATTGATAATTCTCCCAGCAACTTTGATTCCATCTTGTGCTTCAACCAGCCCAGCACTTCTCATGATATACTCTGCATATAAAATAAATAAGCGGGGTGACACTATACAGCCTTGACATTCTCCTTTCCCGATTTGTAACCAGTCTGTTCCATGTTTGGTTCTAACCGTTGCTTCTTGACCTGCATACAGATTTCTCAAGAGGCAGGTCAGGTGGTCTGGTATTCCCATTTCTTTAAGAATTCTTCACAATTTCTTGTGATTCACACAGTCAAAGGCTTTGGCATAGTCAGTAAAGCAAAAGTATATTTTTCTGGAACTCTGTTGCTTTATCAATGATCCAGTGGATGTTGGCAATTTGATCTCTGGTTCTTCTGCCGTTTCTAAATCCAGCTTAGTTCATAGTTCACGTACTGTTGAAGCCTGGCTTGGAGAATTTTGAGCATTATTTTGGTAGTGGGTGAGTTGAGTGCAATTGTGTGATAATTTGAACATTTTTTGGCATTGTCCTTCTTTTGGATTGGAATGAAAACTGACCTTTTCCAGTCCTGTGGCCACTGCTGAGTTTTCCAAACCTGCTGGCATATTGAATGCAGCACTTTCACAGCATCATCTTATAGGATTTGAAACAGCTCAACGGGAATTTCATCACCTCCACTAGCTTTGCTCATAGTGATGCTTCCTAAGGTCCCCTTGACTTCACATTCCAGGATGTCTGGCTCTAGGTGAGTGATCACACCATCGTGGTTATCTGGGTCATGAAAATCTTTTTTTAATAGTTCTTCTGTGTATTCTTGCCACCTCTTCTTAATATCTTTTGCTTCTGTTAGGCCCATACCATTTCTATTCTTTATTGTGCCCATCTCTGCATGAAATGTTCCCTTGGTGTCTCTACTTTTGTGTCGCTATATTTTTGGCTGCTTGATTGGTGGCTGACTACTTCCTTCTCTCTGGTCCTCCTGGCCCCACCAGGCTTAATAACCCTCTTTTCCATCCTGAGACGCTGGCTGCTTCTTCCTAGGGCAGTGACCCAGTTATGTGTGTAGATAAAAGAAGGGCAACTTTGTTGTTGCCCTCTGTCCCAGTGGGAGCCTGAGCCCAGGGAGATTCAGAGTCAGGCTCACTCCATGTATTCCGGGAGGGCACAAGGCAGTGGCCGTTCTTTCTGTGGCTCAGTGTCGTAGATGGGATATTTGAAAAGAGACTCAGCTCTCCTAAATGCCTCGAACCCAGGCAAATGTATCTCAGAAGAGGGATAGAAGAGGAGGAGTTTTTACAAGACCTCTTCTTTGTTTGGAAGAGAGGGAAATCCTTTGAGATTTACCATCTTCAGAGGGTTGGGAATGGAGATTGCCTTCCCCACTGTATTCACTGCATTTTCTTTGATGTTCTGATGATTTGGATCTTGAGGTGGAAAAAAAGACTTCGCCTCCCAAGGTCAGTGCATTCTTAAAGAAAGATAAGGACTCTCTGCTTTTCATGTGCAAAATGATCAAAAGTTCACCACCTCCCATCTCCCACCTGCCTAATCTAGTTCTTCTAATGCAGGGAGGTATTGATTCTCCTGCCCAAATCATGCTGGGGTGAATTCTTCAACTAGGAATCTGCTGAATTCTTTCAAAGCAAACCTACTTAGCCTACTTTCCCTGTCTTACCCATTATTTCTCCAGAAACTGGCAGTTCCCTGCCTTCCTCTTTCTCACCCAGCCTCCACATTCTCTCCTATTGTCCTGTGTGTCATGAAAGTGTTAGTCATTCAATATTGTCCAACTCTTTACCACCCCATGGACTGTAGCCCGCCAGGCTCCTCTGTCCATGGAATTCTCCAGGCAAAAATACTGGAGTGGGTAGCCATTCCAGATTCTTCAGCGAATCTTCAACCAAGGGCTTGAACCCAGGTCTCCTGTATTGCAGGCAGATTCTTTACCATCTGAGCTACTATTTTCCCACTCTTAAATATGGTAATAAATTATCTTTTCAGAGGCAGTCATCTCCTGATCTATCAACTTCATAGACCTGAATAAAAGCAAAAATCACAGGTACATTTTAAAATACCCACTGGTTCCATTTTCATTTTACAACGGGCCCTGCCACTATGTAGCAAATCCTGCATTAGGAAAACTGTTAGAAGTAGGTTAAGCTTCTTAAAGTTACATCTGTTAAGTGGCAGTGTTGTGGAATCCATAGTCACAAAACACACCTCAGAGGATGCTGAAGACAGTGGAGTACAGTTTATTACACCAGTGGGTCCAAAGGGAATCAGTTCCCAACAAGAACCCTAGATGTTTCTGAGAGGCCCAGTTTTATGCCCCCCTACATGACTGGTTACATGTTAGCAACCTCTTTGTTGTATATGACTGAGTTTTATAACAAATAGGTGCTAGGAAAATAAACAATTAAGGTTAAGGGTTGGGGGACAATGATTATACATCAAGGGGAGGATGTCTCCATGTAACGTTAATCTAACACAGGCAGCCTGACCTCAACTACTACTACTATTACTACTAAGTCGCTTCAGTCATGTCTGACTCTGTGCGACCCAATGGACAGCAGCCCACCAGGCTCCCCCATCCCTGGGATTCTCCAGGCAAGAACACTGGAGTGGGTTGCCATTTCCTTCTCCAATGCATGAAAGCGAAAAGTGAAAGTGAAAGAAGTCATGTCCGACTCTTTGCAACCCATGGACTGCAGCCTACCAGGCTCCTCCATCCTTGGGATTTCCCAGGCAAGAGTACTGGAGTGGGGTGCCATTGCCTTCTCCTACAATCTCCATTCGTCATTGTTGGGAGGGAAGTCTTCAGGAGACCTGGTTTTCATTAGCAAGTTTCCTCACTCTTGGGCAAGGTTCATGCCCAGTTCATATCTTGTCTTTAAGACATGATAGGCTTCAAGATGGAATCTCTCTTGCTTTTCTCACACTGGCCCCAACATTATGGCTCATTTTCTCTCTGTAAACTTTGGATTCTTGTTCCATTTACACCACTTTGCCTGAGACACTGAAGTACCAACTAACCACCCAAGAGACTGTTAAATAATGTGAGTTTAGGGAGTAAATTTAGGATGTGGTATTGAGATAAAGAACACACAGGAACCAAGCAGATTCTAGTATGTTAAATGAATGGTGGTGGCTTGTCACAAAGTCATACCCCACTTCTGCGACCCCTTGGACTAGCCCACCAGGGTCCTCTGTCCATGGAATTTCCCAGCAAAAATACTGGAGTGGGTTGCCATTTTCTTCTCCAAATGAATGAATATATTAGTGGATTAAACAAATACATTTCCTTAAAAATAGAAATGTTTTGGGACCACGGATAGCTCAGAACCTCAGAACAAGCCAGGGATTTGAAGACTATAGTCTGGGAAGAGTATCTCAGAAAGCTCTGAGAACTGTTCCACCCATTGGAAGAGGAGGCAGAGTTATATACATTTTGTAAATGTAGACAGTTATGCTATGCTGTGCTGTGCTAAGTCGCTTTAGTCATGTCTGACTCTTTGTGACCCTATGGACCATAACCCATAAGGCTCCTCTGTCCATGGGATTCTCCTGGAAAGAATACTGGAGTGGGTTGTTGTGCCCTCCTCCAGGGGATCTTCTTGACCCAGGGATCAGACCTGCATCTCTAAAGTCTCCTGCACTGGCAGGCAGGCTCTTTACCATTAGCATCACCTGGGAAGCTGATGCAAGTATATACATATACATTTATCTGTATATATACATATGCATCTGTAAATCAAATGATGTTTTATTGACACTTTACATAGTCAAATCTAAGTGGCATTATGATGTCTCCTTACAAGATGAAGAAGGAATGCTGTATTTGAGGAGTTGTCTTGTTGATGCTGGGAGAATGTTGCTTTTCATTTAAAGTGGGTATTCTTGCTGATGGGGAGGTTTGGATGATGCATAAAGCAGACACGCAATGCAGGGAGAGGGGGGAGAGGATGCCAAAGGGCAGAGATTTTTATGTTTAAATTTTTCTTGGCTTTCTGTAAAATATGAATAAGTAAAGTTTAAATTTATTTCACAGCTTTCTTCTTCTATATACATAAAGTTGTATGTTTGAGATAATAAAATACAATACAAAAGACTTTGTGATACCCGGCAGTATCAGATACTTTCTCAGTACCTAGAAAAAGATTTATTCTAAAATTTTGATTATTTTGAGTGATTATATTACTTATTTCCTTTTAAATATGTAGTAATTATTTAGTCTTAGATTATCAGATTACTATCCGCATTTGAAACAGTGTTCTTTTCTTCCAGAGGCATGCTCTTCACAGGGCTTTTTGGCCACCATATTCTACACCTTTCTTCTTAACCTCACTAGTGTCTCCTCCTCAAGCTTCTTTGATGGTACTGTTCAATTTCATATTCATCTAAATATTGATGGATCCAAGGGTTAGTTCCTGGGACCCATTCCTATGTGTACTTATTCCACGGATGATGTTATTCAGCTTGTGTGATTGCATGCTAAGTCACTTCAGTTATGTCTGACTCTTTGCAACCCTACGGACTGTAGCCTGCCAGGCTCCTCTGTCCATGGAATTCTCCAGGCAAGAATACTGTCATGGGTTGCCATGCCCTCCTCCAGGGGATCTTCCTGACCCAGGGATCGACCCTCGATGTCTCCTACATCTCCTGCACTGGCAAGAGTGTTCTTTACCACTGGCATCACCTGGGATTCAATTATCATCTTTATTCTGATGATCCACAGCCCAGAACTCTGAGCTTGAACACCTTTCTGCTCATTAATCATTGCAAAGAGCTGATCAAATAAGCACCACAATTCTAAAGGTGGAAAGTGTGTTAGTTTCTCAGTCATGTCTGACTCTGTGACCCAATAGACTGTAGCCTCCCCAGTTCCTCTGTCCAGGCAAGAATATTGGTGTGGGTAACTATTTCCTTCTCCAGGGGATCTTCCTGACCTAGGTATTGAACCCAGGTCTCCTGCATTGCAGGCACATTCTTTACCATCTGAACCACTAGGGAAGCCTCAAAGGTATCAAACTGATATTTTAATATTTCCTCCCACGCACCATTAAAAAATTTTGCCTTCTTAGACATTTTCCAGTAAATGTAAACATTTTGTAAATATGAACATGACATTTCCAGTTGTTTAGATGAAAGGTATTGGATTTATCTTAGAGTTCCCTCTTTTTAATTTTTTTAACTGCCCATATTATAATTTATCGATGATATCTCTTGGCTTGACCTTCAAAATATACCCAAAATCTGATCCCTTCTCACCATCTCCAGTCCAAGGTACTCTCATCTCTCCTTGGCCTCTGGTCCCCAGACTTCTACCTTTGTCCCTATACAGTCTGTTATCAATAGAGTGGCCAAAAGTTTCCTGAAGAAGAACAAATCAAGTCCTTCTTTTGCTTTAAGCACACTTCACTCAGATTCAAAGTACACTTTTTATAGGGATCCTTACAGCATCTGCCCCTCCTTCACCTCTCCAACTTCACTCCTTACTCATCAGCCACCTTCCTATTCCTGGGAACAAACTCAGGGTCATGAGGCCAGTCTAGTCCTAACCCTGATTCTCTTCCCTCACATTCTCTATAATAAGCATGCTTACCTCCTTCATCCATCCATCCATCCATCTATCCATCTATCCATCCATCCATCACATGCTCCATCATGTCCAACTCTTTGTGACCCTATGGACTTTAACCCACCAGGCTCCTCCATCTATGGGGTTTTCCAGGAAAAAAAAATACTGGAGTGGATTGCTATTTCCTCCTCCAGAGGATCTTCCTGACCCAAGGATACAACCCACATCTCCTGAGTGACTGCATTACAAGAAGATTCCTTACCACTTGAGCCATCAGAGAAGCCCCTTACCTCTTCCAACATCTAGATAATTTATGCCCAGAATCTCGCTGTCAAATGGGAAACAATTACTACTATTTGCAGCTTTATCAAGAAGTGTGAGAGGCACGGAGACCCTTAGCTGCTAAGAATCTAGGTTCTCTCTGTGCAAAGATTTTAATAGCGATCTATAGCAGAGTACATCTATTTTTTTGGTATTATGGTGTTTTATATTATGAAATAATGCTTTATAAATTAGGTTTTTATATCACAAATGTATGTAAATTGGAATAAAATCTTAGCCCTAATTTTAGATGGAACCAGTTTTTAGTTTTCATCAAGATCTACTAGCCAATTTATAATCTAGTCAGCTCCTAGTTGAAACTGATGCTATTTGTGTACAGAATGTGATTTAAATACCAAAATTCTAAGACATGAACAATGATTCAGGAAAATGTCATTAATTCATTTAGCATGTTTATTAAAAGAAAGTGAAAGCTTCAGACTATTAGAAAGTCTTTTACTGTTATTCTTTTGGCATTACCTAAGCAAATGCAGTGCCTTCCAATAAAGAAAAGAATAGCTTTGCTTCCTCCACTATTATCTCTAAATCCTATTTGTCTAAAAATCATTTTAAAGTTTGAGACCTATACGTACATGCATGCTTGCTCAGTTGCTTCAGTCATATCTGACTCTTTGCAACGCTATGGACTATAGCCTGCCAGGCTCTTCTGTCCATGGGATTCTCCAGGAAAGAACTGGAGTGGGTTGCCATGCCCTTCTCCAGGAAATCTTCCAGACCCGGATATTGAACCTGCATCTCTTACATCTGTTGCATTGGCAGGCAGGTTCTTTACCACTGTCACTACCCACAAAGCCCTCAAAATGTACACACTGCTATATTTAAAATGGATAACCAACAAGGACAATATAGCACAGGACTCTATTCAATGTTATGTGACAGCCTGTATAGGGGACAGCTTGGGGAAGAATGGATACTTGTATATGTATGGCTAAGTCCCTTTGCTGTCTTACATGAAATATCACATCATTGCTAATCAGCTATACTCCAATATAAAATTTAAAAAAATAAAATCATATGTAAAATTTGCAAAATTGACTTTAAAATTTATCGGAACTGAATTAGAATGTTTTCCTAAAATAACATGAAAATATATTGTCTTAAGTGAAGTCTCGCTTATTAATTTCTTTGTCTTGATACATTTGTATACAATAAACATAACTGCATTGAAGAAATTTTAAAAATAGAAAAAAAATTCTGTAACCTAATTCTAAACATACCTATTTAAATTTTACATGTCTTTCCAGTCTTGTCTTAAATGAATGTTTATTTTTAATTATGTGCATGTTTGCTCCATAACTCAGTCATTTCTGACTCTTTGAAACACCATGGATTGTAGCCCACCCGGCTCCTCTGTCCATGGAATTGTACTGGCAAGGATACTGGAGTGGGTTGCCATTTTCTCCTCTAATTTTTAATATCAATATTGCAATAATAATTTATAAGTAGTATAAATATAATAAGCTAACATACTACAAAGGTACTAAAATAATAATTTATATAATAATCATTTTTAGGATAAAATTCAATTAAAAATCACCTTGAAAATATCTTAAATGAGGTAGTAGTTGACTTTTTTTTTTCTTGTTTAAATCTGGCATCCCAAATATGGCAACTTCTTAATCTACATACTAGATGGTAAGCTCTTATTTTATTTTTATTTTTTTGCTGTTGTTCAGTGGCTCAGAAGTGACCAGCTCTTTGCATCCCCATGGACTGCAGTATGCTAGGCTTCCCTGTCCTTCACCATCTCCCAGAGCTTCTCAAACTCATGTCCATTGAATCGGTGATACCATCCATACATCTTGTCCTCTGTCATTCCCTTCTCTTCCCGCCTTCTATTTTTCCCAACATCAGTATATTTTCCAATGAGTTCAGATCAGATCAGATCAGATCAGTTGCTCAGTCATGTCCCACTCTTTGCAACCCCATGAATCGCAGCACACCAAGCCTCCCTGTCCATCACCAACTCCTGGAGTTCACTGAGACGTCCATCAAGTCAGTGATGCCATCCAGCCATCTCATCCTCTGTCGTCCCCTTCTCCTCTTGCCCCCAATCCCTTCCAGCATCAGAGTCTTTTCCAGTGAGTCAACTCTTCACATGAGGTGGCCAAAGTACTGGAGTTTCAGCTTTAGCATCATTCCTTCCAAAGAAATCCCAGGGCTGATCTCCTTCAGAATGGACTGATTTAGCTTTTCATATTAGGTGGCCAAAGAATTGGAGCTTCAGCCTCAGTATCAGTTCTTCCAGTGAATATTTGGGGTTAATTTCCTTTAGGATTGACTGGTTTGTTCTCCTTGCAGTCCATGGGACTCTCAAGTCTCTTCTCCAGCACCACAATTTGAAAGCTTCCATCATTTGGCACTCAGCCTTCTTTATGGTCCAACTCTCACATCCATACATGACTATTAGAAAAACCATAGGTTCAGCTATATGGATCTTTGTCCACAAAGTAATGTCTCTGGTTTTGAATACACTGTATAGGCTTATCATAGTTTTTCTTCCAGGAAGCAAGCATCTTTTAATGCTGTAGTCATCCTGTGTAGTGATTTTGGAGTCCAAGAAAATAAAGTCTTTCATTGTTTCCATTGCTTCCCCATCTGCATGCAATGAAGTAATGGGACTGGATGCCATGATCTTCATTTTTTGAACGTTGAGTTTTAAGCCAGCTTTTTCACTCTCCTCTTTCACCTTCATCAAGATGTTCTTTGGTTCCTCTTCGCTTTCTGCCATAAGACTGGGGTCATCTTCATATCTGAGGTTATTGCCATTTCTCCCCACAATCTGGATCCCAGCTTGTGCTTCATCCAGCCTGGCATTTTGCATGATGTAGTCTGCATATAAGTTAAATAAGCAGGGTGACAATATAGAGCCTTGATGCACTCCTTTCCCAATTTTGAACCAGTCCTTTGTTCCATGTTCAGTTCTAACTGTCACTTCTTGCCCTGCATACATTTGAGGTGGTTGCATTTGAAGTGGTCTGGTACTCCCATCTCTTTAAGAATGTTCCACAGTTTGTTGTGGAATCTGGGAATGGGATGGCTAGGGAAGCCTGGCGTGATGCAGTCCATGAGGTCTCAAAGAGTCAAACACAACTAAGTGATTGAACTGACTGACAGTTTGTTGTGGTCCACACAGTCAAAGGCTTTGTCGTAGTCAATAAAGCAGAAGTTTATGTTTTTCTGGAACTCTCTTGCTCTTTCTATGATCCATCAGATTTTGGCAATTTGATCTCCGGTTCCTCTGCCTTTTTTAGATCAAGCTTGAACCTCTGGAAGTTCTTGGTTCATGTACTATTGAAGCCTAGCTTGGAGGATTTTCAGCATGACCTTGTTAGCATGTAAAATGAATGCAATTGTGTGGTAGTTTGAACATTCTTTGGCATTGCCCCTCTTTGGGACTGGAATTAAACTGACCTTTTCCAGTCCTGTGACCACTGCTGAGTTTTCCAAATTTGCTGGCATATTGAGTGTATCACTTTGATAACATCAACTATTAGGATTTGAAATAGCTCAGCTGGAATTCCATCACTTCCACTACCTTTTTTCATAGTGATGCTCCGTAAGGCCCATTTGACTTCACACTCCAGGTTGTCTGGCTCTAGGTGAGTGATCACTCCATCATGGTTAACAGGTTCATTGAGATCTTTTTCATATAGTTCTTCTGTGCATTCTTGCCACCTCTTCTTAATATCTTCTGCTTCTGTTAGGTTCATACCATTCGTGTCTTTTATTGTGCCTATCTTTGCATGAAATGTTCCCTGAAATGTTGATTTATTGCCAGTAAAAGCTCTTATCTTAGTGGCATTAAATCAACATTCATTTTTATCTGTTGTAGCTAAAATGGTAATTATTAAAACATTACTACTGGAAAACATTGCATTTTGAGGGTCAAGCACAGCTGGGAGCTGCATGCTACCTGCAGCACCAGATGCTCCATTTGCTGTCATTGGTTTAGAATTATCTGCTCACATGAATGGTTGACAGAAGCATGGGGAGGTACCAAGCATCTGTAGTACTGCAACATTTATTAAATTTTTCTAGATAATCTATTTATATAACTTAACATAAAAAGGAAAAATAAAATATACACAAGAAAATGTCCTTTTTATCCAGTACATTCCACCTGGTCTCTACTCTTCTCCAAATAGGAAGTACTGTAATTCATCACATTTTTTTTTTTAAGAATTGCATGAGGAGACTATAAACTCCTAGAGGAGAACATAGGCAAAACACTCTCCGACATACATCACAGCAGGATCCTCTATGACCCACCTCCCAGAATATTGGAAATAAAAGCAAAAATAAACAAATGGGACCTAATTAACCTTAAAAGCTTCTGCACATCAAAGGAAACTATTAGCAAGGTGAAAAGACAGCCTTCAGAATGGGAGAAAATAATAGCAAATGAAGCAACTGACAAACAACTAATCTCAAAAATCTACAAGCAACTCCTACAGCTCAACTCCAGAAAAATAAACGACCCAATCAAAAAATGGGCCAAAGAACTAAATAGACATTTCTCCAAAGAAGACATACAGATGGCTAACAAACACATGAAAAGATGCTCAACATCACTCATTATCAGAGAAATGCAAATCAAAACCACTATGAGGTACCATTTCACACCAGTCAGAATGGCTGCGATCCAAAAGTCTACAAATAATGAATGCTGGAGAGGGTGTGGAGAAAAGGGAACCCTCTTACACTGTTGGTGGGAATGCAAACTAGTACAGCCACTATGGAGAACAGTGTGGAGACTCCTTAAAAAACTGGAAATAGAACTGCCTTATGATCCAGCAATCGCAGTGCTGGACATACACACTGAGGAAACCAGAAGGGAAAGAGACACGTGTACCCCAATGTTCATCGCAGCACTGTTTATAATAGCCAGGACATGGAAGCAACCTAGATGTCCATCAGCAGATGAATGGATAAGAAAGCAGTGGTACATATACACAATGGAGTATTACTCAGCCATTAAAAAGAATACATTTGAATCAGTTCTAATGAGGTGGATGAAACTGGAGCCTATTATACAGAGTGAAGTAAGCCAGAAGGAAAAACATAAATACAGTATACTAACGCATATATATGGAATTTAGAAAGATGGTAACAATAACCTGGTGTACGAGACAGCAAAAGAGACACTGATGTATAGAACAGTCTTATGGACTCTGTGGGAGAGAGAGAGGGTGGGAAGATTTGGGAGAATGACATTGAAACATGTAAAATATCATGTAAGAAATGAGTTGCCAGTCCAGGTTCGATGCACGATACTGGATGCTTGGGGCTGGTGCACTGGGACGACCCAGAGGGATGGTATGGGGAGGGAGGAGGGGGGAGGGTTCAGGATGGGGAACACATGTATACCTGTGGCAGATTCATTTTGATATTTGGCAAAACTAATACAATTATGTAAAGTTTAAAAATAAAATAAAATTAAAAAACAAACAAACAAAAAAAAAGAATTGCATCAGGAAGTAAATATAGAGGCATGTTTTATTTCATTTTTAAAAGAGGCAATAGCACACTATACACACTATTCTGAAATCTTCCTCCTTTTCCAATATATCTTGGACATTTCTCCATATCACTACATAAGGAGATACATAGTATTACATTGCAGGAGCCTCTCATAATCCCTCAACTAGTCATCTGTAGAGAGACATTAACAAGAACATGTTAACAGGTGAACTTTCATTGTAAGGAAACATTTCCTTTTACCATGGTGTTAAACACTGCATAAGTTTTACATAGATCATTTCCTGGGTATGTGATTAAATCTGATACAAAGTGTTCTTCATACAGCACAAAAAGAATCTGCTGACTCCCCTTTATTCTTCTTTTCAATTTTAAATGACATGTTTTAACAATCTGTAGGAAATTACTAGAGTGAATTTACTACTCAGAAATCAGCTTTATAATTTTTGTAGAAATTGATGACTATCCTGAAAAGGATGAGCCTGTTTTTATATAACTATAAGCAATGTGTCAGAGTGCACACCTCCTCCCACAGTCTTACCAAAGGAGTTAGCAACACTTGGATTTATTTTTTACAATCTAATGAGTGGGAAAGTGGATGTCAATGTAGTTTCATAGTTTTAATTCCCAAGTTTCTTATTATAAGTGAGGTTGATTATTTTCTTAACACATTTGAAAGGTTTCTTATGTTTTCTTCCTGGGAATTGTCCATTATGTCCCTTTCCCAGTTTGAGGAGATGGGATTATGGAGCATTTTACTTCATCTGCTTGTTATGTTCAGGCCATGCATTTCAATTTTTATAAATTTGTTTCCTTTAATTTTTATTTTACTTGGTTTCTTATTGAAGTGTAGTTGATTTCAATGCTGTGCCAATCTCTGCTGTACAGCAAAGTGATTCAGCTATGTGTGTGTGTGTATATATGTATATATATACACTTATTTTATATCATTTCCCATTATGGTTTGGGTAGAGTTCCTTGTGTTATACAGTAGGACCTTGTTGTTCATCCATTCTAAATGTAATAGTTTGCATCTACCAACCCCAAATTCCCAGTCCACTCCTCTCCCTCCTCACCCAACCTCGGCAGCCATATACCTGATTTTTATGTCTGTGAGTTAGTTTCTGTTCTGTAGATAGATTCATTTTGACATATTTTTGTTTCTAGATATAAGTGACATCACATGGTATTTCTTTTTCTGACTTAATTCATTTAGTATGATAACCTCTAATTGAATCCATGTTGCAGACATCATTATTTCATTACTTTTTATGGCTGAGTAATATTCCATTGTATATATGTACTCCATATGTATCCATTTATTTGTCAATGGACATTTATATACTTTCCATGTTTTGGCTGTTGTGAATACTGCTGCTATGAATGTAGCAGTGCATGGATCTTTTTTTTTTTTTGATCAAAGGATAATTGCTTTACAATATTGTGTTGGCTTCTGCATATAACTACTGAATTAGCCATAAGTATATATATGGCCCCTTTCTCTTGAACCTCCCCCCTACATCCCACCCCAACCCACTCCTGCAGGTTGTCACAGAGCACCCACTGGATTGAGCTTCCTGTGCCTATACAGCAGCCTCCCACTAGGGATCTATTTTACACATGGTAGGAGAAGGCAATGGCACCCCACTCCAGTACTCTTGCCTGGAAAATCCCATGGATGGAGGAGCCTGGTAGGCTGCAGTCCATGGGGTCGCTAAGAGTCGGACACAACTGAGCGACTTCACTTTCACTTTTCCCTTTCATGCATTGGAGAAGGAAATGGCAACCCACTCCAGTGTTCTTGCCTGGAGAATCCCAGGGACAGGGGAGCCTGATGGGCTGCCGTCTATGGGGTTGCACAGAGTCGGACACGACTGAAGTGACTTAGCAGCAGTAGCAGCAGTGTATATATGCCCATGCTACTTTCTTGCTACCCTCTGTTTGCCCTACCCTCTTCTTCCTTCACTGTGTCCATGCATGTGTCTTTTGGGTTATAGTTTTGTCCAGGTATATGCCCTGAATATACCTGGGATTCTAGATCATGTAGTAATTCCTAGTTTTCTGAGGAACCTCTCTACTGTTATCCATAGTGGTTACACCATCTTACATTCCCACCAACAGTGTAGGAAGGTTCACTTGTCTCCACACCCTCTACAACATTCATTATAATTTGTTTTGTAAACTTTTTTTTTTTTTAAAGAGTTCATGTGGGGAGAAAATAAAGAGGCTTCCCACATTAGAGCCTGATACAGTATTTATGGTGCTAGCACTACAGTTATCAAGATTAATTGGCTCATGTGACTAGTTCAAGATGTCAGTTCTCCCTAGAGACAGACTACTCTCAGAAAGTCTGCTATTTTTATTATTCTGGGTGCTTCCCTGCTTCCACTGCTTTACTGGGCCATACTGAGTCCAGGAGGGATTTTCTACCAACCTGACAATTCCTTCCCCCAGTCAAGGTCCTGTTGAAGATAAAGTGTTACTCCAGGCTGTGCACTCTCATCCTCCAAATGTTTATTTCTGCTGAGATTTATTACTAATGATTCCACTTGTTTCTGCAGTCTCTGTGGACAGTTCTGTTCCTTGCCTCTGCCCCCTTCCATATAGCTCTTGGAAAGTCCTTTGGTTAATTCCAATAGTTATGGGAAACCTTTTATGTATAATTTAGATTCTAGGTATTAAATGTTGTTAAGGAGTGAGCATTAGTGTGTCCCCAAATTCACATGTTGAGGCCCCAACCATCAGTGTGGCTGTATTAGGAGCCAGGAAGTCATTAAGCTTAAGTGAGGTCATGGTAGTCACGTGATAGAATTACTGTCCTTATAACAGTAAACACCAGACAGCTCTTCTCTCTACCTCTCTCCTCTTATGCATGAACTGAACAGCACCAGAAGGTTACAGTCTAAGACAGATAATGAGAATTAGAGAATATATCAGTCTCAATGTAGTTATTAGAGCAAATGTGAAACAAAAGAACTACAGGAGCACATGTCCCTCCTATTTGGATGTATGTGGCTCACACGTAAATCCACACCGTCCAGCTCTGAAGCAGATGTTTCACAACTGGTTTTTCTTCCCAAAAGAATTTTCATTGTTTTACTGGCAACAGTGATAGTGTTACTATTTACAGTTGAGAGATTTCTACATGCCAAGCTCTTGGAGATATGATCTTGTATATTAATTGTATAGTATCATATACTATATGAATTGTATTATTCATACTGAACATTGTTTTTATATTCACTTCAAGCATGTGAACTCAGAATTAGTGAAAGATTAGCTTTCTTAGTTAATCTAGTTTACTAATGATGAATGGCAGAAAGTGAAATTGAAGTCTCTCAGTCGCGTCCGACTCTTAGCAACCCCATGGACTGCAGCCTACCAGGCTCCTCCATCCATGGGATTTTCCAGGCAAGAGTACTGGAGTGGGGTCCCATTGCCTTCTCCGGATGAATGGCAGAGCTAAGACTCAAATTCAAATCACCATGATTTCAAAGCCCTTGCTGTTTGAGACTACCAGTTGGTTAATCCAGAGAGTCTAAGGACAAAGTGCGTCATGAAAATTTGCTGTATGTTTTGATAATTTACAAATTTAACATAACGTGGGTAAAAAAAGTGTGGACAATCCTTTGTTTCTCACTTAACCATATATTAAATGAGCTTAGTTAACCACATTTGCAAAACCATGCTAATAAAGACACATGGCATAAGCAGGTTACTTTATTTTTTTAATCAGTAGTATAGAATATTCTATCAACCAATAAACTGAAAGCCTAAATTTTTCTTTAGAATTTTACATCTTTGGAAAGAAAAGTGATTGTTGTCTCCTGATTTGAAAAAGCATATTATTTTTAAGACTTCAGTATTTGTATGTGTATCAATAAGTAAATATTTAAATTAATGAGCACTCAGAATTATGATATGTGATAGATAAAAATATTAGGGCTATAGTAAACATCAACTACATTGCTTATTTGGGTAAAAAGCATTATAAAATATTAATATAACATGATTCAGTATAAAAAAAATCAGCTTAGTTTTCTTCTTTCATTTATCCCATGATGCTATAGCTATTAATTATTATGATTTATCTTCAGGACTATATATGGATAGTAATTTTTATATATGGAAAGTAGAACTTAGAATCAGGAGAAGGAAGAGGGTTTTTTGGGGGAGGGGTTAGTTTTTTGTTTTGTTTTGCTTTTTTAAAATTTTTTATTTATACTACCCAGTTGTACTGTTTTTATTCACTTATTTTCTTACTTTAAGAAGGTAAAACTTTTATAATAAAAGCAAATAAGAAAATCGTCATCATAATAAATGTCTCCAGGATAAAAATCTAGATCTAGAGAATATGCTTTTAATTATTTGGAACATGTACGTAAACATCTTCTAAATATTTCCAGTAAAGATATGTCAGTTAAGAAGTATTTTTAAGGGGCCACAAGATAGCAATTATATTAGTAATGTGGTAAATTCTCCATGTAAACCTATCAGTGAGTTACCTAATAATACCCTGGAGAACTTTATACAGTTTTGTTGTTTTGTTTTTACTATAGTTCAGCTAAGATATACTTTAGTACCAACAAGAATTGACCTGGATGATCACAGTGACTTTATTCCATTTAGGGGATCCTTCCTTATATTCTGTCTCTTGAATAATTTTATTATACAAACATATTACCTGCTTGATTCTCTAATTGCTAAAAGCTATAAAACAGCATACACAGGCAAACACAATAACTAGAGATATGAACACCAAATTGCAGATAAGGACTCTGATAGTAAATGTAAAACCCTTTACTTTCTAAGCTCTCTCAAAAAAATGAATATTTAATGTATCTTATTCTATTAATAGTTGAACATTTACTAATGCTTCAAAAATATTTGGGTTAATTTTTCTCTTACAGGTTTGAGAGATCAATAACAGTATAGATGATGAAAGTCTTCCATAATTTACCTATGTGCTTTTATTTACTGTAAATCGACATCTCAAAAGAAAATTTTCCTACCATTGACGGCAAACCCACCTACATAGAGATTGTTCCTCGAGTTTATCCTCATTTGCAAGGATAGGAGAATAAGATCCATTTAAACCATAAGCATCTTATCTTATTGAAGCTATTAGAAGACTCTTGAATATGTATCACTTTCATTTTTCTAAGTCAGTAGAGATATATATATATATATATATATATATATATATATATATATAAATGTGAGAAAACTTACTTTTATCCTAAACATTGTGTGTAGTTGAGTATCAGACTGCATACATTTACTGTTTAATTTTAGGATCGTATGCTAGATATAAAAAAGAAAAGGACTTCCTTATCTTTATATTTAATTTTTTTGGATAGAAAAAGTAATATGTAATAAAAATAAATGTGAGTCAAATGCTTCAATGGGATATCTGTATAACAAAAAATGATAACATTGCTAACACATTTCAAGGGTTTATTATGAATTAGAAAGAGTTCTCAATCCTTTATCTTCTTTTGGCTCATATAATACTAACTACAGTCTATGAAATAGATCCTACTGTGCTACTCATTCAACAGCCAGGAAGCTGAAGCTTTGAAATGTTGCATAATTCTCATCTCAAGGGCCAAAGGCAAAAAGACAGAGCATAATGATTTGGACCTATATCTATTTAAATCCAATGTTAGAGGAAGACATTGAACTCAAATAGAACTGGTTTCAAATCTCATTTCTCAAGTAAGCTATTCTGAGGCTTAGTATCTTCAACTAGAAAATGATCATGAAGCAATTTAATTAAATTAAGTAATGGCTTTAACATATAGCCCATTATATAGTACTATATAGCATATTAGTAGATGCTAATTTCTATACTTTATTCATATAAATTTTACAAATATAGAATTTAATGTCAAGGTAGAAATATGTACTTAAATTTATTATTAAGGTGGGTTGATGATGTCTGGGTCTTCCATAAAGATATTATTTTATTTTATTTTTTTATTTTTATTTATTTCTTTAATATATTATTTTAAATAGTTGTGTAATTCTTCCTTCTCTAAAATACTTCATACTCCATGTGTAAGTCTTCCTCCTCTAAAATACTTTAGGGTTCTAGGGTTCTGCCCCATACTACCACTACTATCATCCTGCATATTTCCCCTGTTTCTTACACAGGAGCTCAATCTTCTGATTTTAGCTCTAAATATTGAACACCCAATATGGAGACCTATGCTGCACGCTCTTATCCATTTTAATTTCTTACAACATGACTTTATTACTCAGTGGCTTTAACTTACCTTCGTATCATGCTGTCTCTTGTGCTAATACCTTAAGTCTTGATCTCTCCACTGAGCTACGTACTAGTTTAGTTTAGATGCCTCATCTTTCAGATGACTCATAGGTAGCAGATACTAAGTGTACAGACAAAAAATGTCATCCCCTCCTTGTTACTGTCTACCACTTTTAATTCTTTTTGAATTTTATCTTCTCTTCCAACAATCATAAAGTCTGAAACATAGCTTATCTGTCTGTCTGTCTATCTTTATGCCCTCTTTGTTGTACCTTATTCTTAGCTACTCTCATCTTTAATTTTTTAAGGGAGTATTTTAATTTTATCTATTTTATTTTTTCTTCTTTTAAATAGTTTTTCAATTGAAGTATAACTGATTTACAATGTAGTGTTCGGTTCAGTCACTCAGTCGGTTCTGACTCTTTGCAAACCCATGAATCTCAGCACACCAGGCCTCCCTGTCCATCACCAACTCCCCGGGTTCACTCAAACTCATGTCCATCTAGTTGGTGATGCCATCCAACCATCTCATCCTCTGTCATCCCCTTCTCCTCCTGCCCTCAATCCCTCCCATCGTCAGAGTCTTTTCCAATGAGTCAACTCTTCTCATGAGGTGGCCAAAGTACTGGAGTTTCAGCTTTAGCATCCTTCCAATGAACACCCAGGACTGGTCTCCTTTAGGATGGACTAGTTGGATCTCCTTGCAGTCCAAGGGACTCTCAAGAGTCTTCTCCAACACCACAGTTCAAAAGCATCAATTCTTCAGCACTTAGCTTTCTTCATAGTACAACTCTCACATCCATACATGACCACTGGAAAAACCATAGCTTTGACTAGATGGACCTCTGTTGGCAAAATAATATCTCTGCTTTTTAATATGTTATCTAGGTTGGTCATAACTTTCCTTCCAAGGAGTAAACATCTTTTAATTTCATGGCTGCAGTCACCATCTGCAGTGATTTTGGAGCCCCAAAAAACAAAGTCTGACACTGTTTCCAGCATTTCCCCATCTATTTCCCATGAAGTGATAGTTACTGCTCTACAGCAAAGTGATTCAATTATACATGTATATACATTCTTTTTTAATATTCTTTTCCCTTATGGTTTATCATAGGATACGGAATATAGTTCTCTGTGGTATACAGAGGGACCTTGTTGTGTATCCACTCTCTATATAAAAGCTAACCCCAACTGCCCTGTCCATGACTCCCTGTCCATGTCTCCCCCTGGTAACCACCAGTTTGTTCTCTATGTCTGTGATTGGGTTTCTCTATCATAGATGGGTGCATTGGTGTCATATTTTAGATTCCACATATTTGATGTCATATAGAATTTGTCTTTCTCTTTCTGACTTCCTTCACTAGTATAATAATCTCTAGTTGCATCCATGTTGCCACAGATGGCATTGTTTTGTTTTGTTATAACTGAGTACTATTCCTTTATGTATGTATGTCACATTTTCTTCATCCATTCATCCAGCGATGGACATTTAGGTTCTTTCTATGTCTTGGCTGCTGTGAATAGCATTGCTGTGAACATAGTGGAGCATGCATCTTTGTGAATTCTAGCTTTGTCTGGATATATGCCCAGGAGTGGG
Source organism: Bos grunniens (assembly GCF_055505025.1). Taxonomy (NCBI): domain Eukaryota; kingdom Metazoa; phylum Chordata; class Mammalia; order Artiodactyla; family Bovidae; genus Bos; species Bos grunniens. Next base: position 18,370,630 of record NC_141184.1, on the reverse strand, counting down.
CTTGCTGGATCATATGTATCTAGCATATGGATTCAAATATGCTGGATTGTCTATTTTTTATTTTTTCTGGGGGAGCTACTATCATCTTTAGTCCGAACTCTGAAGTAGGTTTCAGACTCAGTTTTTAATCTTCCTGGTTTCCTTATATTCCATTTTCCCCATGAATTCTAGAGTGTTCTTTTACTTTAGTTGATGTTACATATTCCTCAAAATGTTCCAGTATCTTTTCATTTCAATTAGCAAAATTTCAAATGTCCTGAGGGATGTCAGCAAGATGGCAGAATAGGAAGCCCCAGATCTTTCTCTTTCTCAAATAGACACTGATTCAACAGCAATATACAGAAAAACTCCCTTTATGAGAAATTCAGAAACTAGTTACAAGGCTTCTGCATTCCAAGTGTTAAGCCAGACATATAAAGGTCAGTGGGAAAACTTGTGGCACCCTTTCACCATAATCCCTCCTCCTGGAACAGCACCATGTGTGCATTGGGAGGAAGCTATAACCTCCCGGCTTCTCTCTGGGGAAGGTCAGAAAAGACTAGACCATATGTTTTTCTTTCTAAATTTTTTAGAGCACTGTTTAGGAGAATGGCCCCATCTTCTGTATTGGAATCTTGACAGGACCCAAGGTACTGTCCACTCTCACCACGTCTATTCAACTTAGTACTGGAAGTCCTAGTCAGAGCAACTCGACAAGAAAAAGACACCCAAATTATAAAGGAAAACATGCAGTTTTTTCTAATCATAGATGACATGATCTTATGGGGGGGACCAAAAAAAAAAAAAAAAAACCCTGTTAGAACTGAAAAACAAAGTTAATAGTTGAAGAACATAAAATCAACCTACATAAATCGGTTGCACTGCCATATAACAAAAAGTTACAATCTAGAAAGGAAATTAAGAAAACCCTCTCGTTTACAATAACATCAAAAGGAATAAGATACTTAGGAATAAATTTAACCAAGGAGATGAAAGACTTCTACATTGAAAACTATAAAACACTCCTGAAAGAAAATTAGACACAAATTGGAAAGACATGCCACGTTCATACATTGGATTAATATTATTAATTAATATTAAATTGTTTTTATATATAAGTTTAATACATAAAATATGTTATTTAATATACATTAAATAATTAAATTTTAAATTAATATTCTCTTCATACTGTTAAAATATCCATATCACCTAAAACAATCCATAGGTTCAATGCAATCACTGTGCATGCTTTTTTTTTTATATAGATGGGAAGAATAATCCTAAAATTCATATGGAATTAAAATGAATTTTGATAGTCTAAACAGTCTTGAGAAAGAAGAATAGAGCTGGAGGTATCACAGTATCTGATTTCAAAATGTTACAAAACATTACTAATCAAAACAGCACAGTCCTCACATAAAAACAGGTATATAAACCAATGGAACAGAATTGAGAATGCAAAAATAAACTCAGCTAAACTTCCAGAGTACCAAAGGTGTGCACTGGAGAAAAGGTAGTCTCTTTAACAAATCATGCAGGGAAAACTGAATATGTACAAGGAAACAATGGGATTGGATCTTTGTCTTGCACCATACAAAGCATCAACTCAAATGACTTAAAGACCTAAATGTAAGACCTTAAACTAAACCTCCTAGGAGAAAATATACCAGGTAAACTCCTTGACATCATTCTTGGCAAGGACTTTTTTTTTGGGGGGGCGGGTGGATATGACACCACAAGTAAAGGCAGCAAAAGTACAAATACACAAGTGAGACTACATCAAGCTGAAAAATTTCTGAACAGCTTACAACAAAACGAAAAGGTCATAAATGGGATGAGAAAATACATTTGAAAATTACATATCTGATAAAGCTTTAATATCCAAAATATATTTTAAAAGCACAAAAATCTAGCAAAAGAATCAAATTAAAAAAATGGGCAGAGAAACTGAATAGACATTTTTCCAAAGAAAACATACAGATGGTCAACAGGCATATTAAAAAGTGCTCAACATCCTTAATCATCAGAGAATGCAAATCAAAACCAGAGTGAAATATCACTTCACACCTGTTTGAATGGGTGTTATCAAATGTCAAGAAATAATCAGTGTTGGCAAAGATGTGGAGAAAGGGGCCCCTTATGACCATCTGGGCATGTAAATTGGTCCAGGTGCAATTGAGAATACACAGATTTCTCAAAAAATTAAAGATAGAACCCCTATATGATACAGCAGTCTCCTTTCTGGGTGTATGTCCAACAGAAATGGAAACAGTAACAGAAAGAGATATCTGCATTTCCATGTTGACTGCAGCATTATTCGCAATAGCCAAGAGGTGGAAACAAACTCTTATTAGGAAAGGTTTTCCCTGGTGGCTCTGCCAATGCAGAAGGTGCAGGTTCGATCCCTGGGTTGGAAATATCCCTTGGAGGAGCAAATGACAACCCAATCGAGTATTCTTACCTGGGACATTCCATGGACAGAGAAGTCTGGTGAGCTACAGTCCATGGGGTCACAAAGAATAAGACATGACATAGCAAGAGACTTTCAGTTTTTCACTTTTCAAAGCACTCAAACAAATCCAGGAAAAAAAAAAGAAATGGTGGATGTCAGGGTCTTGAGGAGGGGGAAATGGAGAGCTGTTGTCTGATGACTAAAAGATTTCAGTCACGAAAAGTGGAAAGTTCTAGAACTCTGTATAATATTGTACCTACAGGAACAATACTCTATGGTTAAAATTTGATAAAAGGGAGAGCTAGTGTTTGTGTGCTTTACAATAATAATAAGCCCCATGTTCTTAATGACCGGTCTACTCTGCCTCAGAAAGTTAAAAATAAATAAATAGATCTAAGAATTTCAATATCTTAAAGGTCCTTGGTGCTCTTCCTTCTGTCAGTCTCTGATGCTGTGCTCACTTCTTTCCAGTCTCAGCTCCTCTACCTTTGAGCACAGCTGAGTTTCACATTTTTGTTCGTTATAAACTCATCTCCAACTAAGGACCTTGGTGTCCACTGTTTTCTTGGTCTGGAATGATTTTCCTTTTTTTTTTTTTTTTTAAGTGATTCTGGTCTATTCTCAAATGTCAGGCGCACAGGAGAGACCTTCTTCCTGACCATTCATTTCGAACTTCTTGCTTAAACCTGCTAAACTCACTTGCCTTAAAACATCCTATTGTTTTTCGTGTGGTTTTCCCGCCATAGTATATATTTTTATATAAAAACTATTATGTGTTTACTTTTTAAGCATAATATAATAACAATCTTTTTTAGTAAATTAACATCTCCAGCTTTAGAGCAGTGAATAGTAATGGAAGGTCAATATCTGTGCTGAATATTAAATAAAATAAATGACTGATTAAAGGAATTTAATATTTAAAATTAAAATCTGTAAGTGAAACCCTTAAAACCCACATGAAATGGTATCCTTTCATAAAACTTCCTTAAGTCTTTCAAATATGGAGGATGTTGTTTCTCATCTCAACTCTTTTTTGCCTTTTATTCATACATTTTTAAATACCTTATCACTTTCCAGTTACCTTACAAGATTATTGTGAAAATTAAATAATAAATAATATGAGAATGAACTTGTGCATTATAATGTAGCATACAATTCTTTTCAGCAATGTGGAATTTGAACTTATTTATATATGTTCTGTTTATCTTATCAGTCTCTGGTTGCTTTATGGACTATCTTCAGTTTCAACTTTTAAATTTGGCTATCCTAAAAAAACACAGTACAGTAATTTTAATGTATTGAAAGTTGATTAAAATTTTTTACTGAGTACAAAACAGACACAATGAACATGAATTTGAACAAACTCTGGGCATGCCACAGACCGTGGGGTGGCAAAGAGTCATACATGATATAGCAACTGAACAACAACAACAGCAACAGATTAAGTTGATATCTGCCATCATATGATTTAGAAATTCATTTAATCCTGTTTCTTTATGACCACCCTGCTCCAAATATTTGAGAAATGAAAGTGGATATCCTTCTTGTTTTTGAAAGTTGACAGTCTAGTGTGAAGAAACAAGAAGATGTGATAAATTTTATAGTAAAAGAAAAGTTGTTTGCAGTGTGTTATGTGTGGGTACAGGGAAAAGGAAGTGCCTAAGCCATGCACAGTGGTAAGAATTGCAACTTGAGGAAACAGAGACAGAGACAGAATACTGCTTGTGTTTAAAGGATGCATATAAAATTTTTGAGTGCTAAAGTTGTTAAAGCTTCCAAAAGTATGTGGGCAAGCATTGCACATTCAAACTACTATAATTAACCATATAGATTATAGAGTTTTAGTGGGTGTGACTTATGAGAAAGTGCCTTCTTGATCTGTTAAGCAGTTTAAGTGTAGGGTGTGAAAACTGACAATTGGGTTATAATTAGAAAACTCGTATGGATAACATGATTTATGGCATGCAAGAGGATAAAAGAACACTGAGAACCATTTAGGGTTGGAGACTGAATCTCTGCTGACACCAGTACACATGCAGGTAGCATATATGGGGTAGCCTTGGGTTACAGTGTCTCCTAAACCTTCCCTGGTGGCTCAGCAGTGATGAACCCACCTGCCAAGGCAGGAGCTGTGGGAGGATCTCTGGGTTGGGAAGGTCCCCTGGAGAAGGAAATGGCAACCCACTTTAGTATTCTTGCCTGGGAAACGCCATGGACAGAGGGTCTGACCCGCTACCGTCCATGGGGTCCCGAGAGAGTCAGACACGACTTAGCGACTAAACAACTATGAACTGTCACTTAGTAGATACAACAGGCTTGTGATTTGATGTAAAAGTTGGCTGTGTTGGTAAGATTATGACTGAGAAGGTAAACTTGAACCTGAATATAAATATAAACTATTTTAATTATCAGACCCTCCGAACATAAGATCTTATGTGTATATAAAAATGTAGCACACGTCTTTTTCTTTTCAGGACATTTTATCACATTTTCTCACTACTTAGAATTCAGAGGTGTTAATATCTCAGAGTTAAGCAATATTATGGCTCCTATAGATTTATATTTTCTAAAGAAAGCTATGTGTAATTCAGTTTTAAATCCAAAGTTCATTTGACTCCATATTTTACATGGAAATTTGATGTATATCAGATCAGATCAGTAGCTCAGTTGTGTCCGACTCTTTGCGACCCATGAATCGCAGCACACCAGGCCTCCCTGTCCATCACCAACTCCCAGAGTTGACTGAGACTCATGTCCATTGAGTCAGTAACATGGCATGCTAAAAATTTTAACTCTATTTTCTTACAAACTGGAAACAAGATGTTATATACTGTATTTTAATTAAAGCAACACACGTTCATGTAAATTAAAGACATTGAAATATTCCAAAGAAGGGAGGTTCATCAGTTCAGTTCAGTTCAGTTGCTCAGTCATGTCTGACTCTTTGCGACCCCATGAATCGCAGCAGGCCAGGCCTCCCTGTCCATCACCAACTCCCGGGGTTCACTCAGACTCACGTCCATCGAGTCAGTGATGCCATCCAGCCATGTCATCCTCCATCGTCCCCTTCTCCTCTTGCCCCCAATCCCTGCCAGCATCAGAGTCTTTTCCAATGAGTCAACTCTTCGCATGAGGTGGCCAAAGTACTGGAGTTTCAGCTTTAGCATCATTCCTTCCAAAGAAATCCCAGGGCTGATCTCCTTCAGAATGGACTGGTTGGATCTCCTTGCAGTCCAAGGGACTCTCAAGAGTCTTCTCCAACACCACAGTTCAAAAGCATCAATTCTTTGGCACTCAGCTTTCTTCACAGTCCAACTCTCACATCCATACATGACCACTGGAAAAACCATAGCCTTGACTAGACGGACCTTTGTTGGCAAAGTAATGTCTCTGCTTTTGAATATGCTATCTAGGTTGGTCATAACTTTCCTTCCAAGGAGTAAGCGTCTTTTAATTTCATGGCTGCAGTCACCATCTGTAGTGATTTTGGAGCCCCCCAAAATAAAGTCTGACACTGTTTCCACTGTTTCCCCATCTATTTCCCATGAAGTGATGGGACCGGATGCCATGATCTTCGTTTTCTGAATGTTGAGCTTTAAGCCAACTTTTTCACTCTCCACTTTCACTTTCACCAAGAGGCTTTTGAGTTCCTCTTCACTTTCTGCCATAAGGGTGGTGTCATCTGCATATCTGAGGTTATTGATCTTTCTCCTGGCGATTTTGATTCCAGCTTGTGTTTCTTCCAGTCCAGCGTTTCTCATGATGTACTCTGCATATAAGTTAAATAAGCAGGGTGGCAATATACAGCCTTGACATACTCCTTTTCCTATTTGGAACCAGTCTGTTGTTCCATGTCCGGTTCTAACTGTTGCTTCCTGACCTTCATACAAATTTCTCAAGAGGCAGATCAGGTGGTCTGGTATTCCCATCTCTTTCAGAATTTTCCACAGTTTATTGTGATCCACACAGTCAAGGGCTTTCGCATAGTCAATAAAGGAGAAATAGATGTTTTTCTGGAACTCTCTTGCTTTTTCCATGATCTAGAACAAAGTTAAATTCTTTCAATTTCATTGTCAGTTATATTTTACCCATCATTAAGTATCTTTTTGGGTGTGCATCAGTTTGAAACATTTATGTAGTTAGTTTGTGGAATGTATGCTTTCAAAAAAGTTTTTCAGAACATATGGGAAGCACTTTTTTAAAATTACACATATACCATATATTATATGAATAGAAAACCAGAGCTCTAAGAAAAGGCACACAAGTATTAAATATTCATGATCAAGTCAGTATGCAAGCACTCTTGTTTCTTAGTGTTTAGCTTTAATTTCTTTCCCCAAAATACAAAATCCAAATTATAATTAAAATATTTCATTGTTATCTGAATCATAGCAAATAATTCCAATAATACCTGCAAATTACATGTATTATATCATATAAGGAATATGCTACTGAACCATATACTTTATTTTCCTAGAAGTGGTGGTAGATTTTGACTGCGTCTTCCATGTATTCTTGACTGTGTTCACAGCTTTGATTAATTCTCACAGAACTTTTGTGAGTTATTGGACCTATTTTACATATGAGAATATTGGGCTAAAGACACATGAGTAGTACATGAGACACTCAAAACTGATAGAAGCACAAACTTGGCTTTGTTTATTCATTTGACTGTTTGTTCATTGACTAAACTGAATCTTGACTGCCTGCACCTGATAGCAAGTTCTAGTCTTTTTTGGAAGACCGGAAATGTGTAAGTCATGTAATAAATGACTAATATGACTCTAGGGGAAGAAAAACATTTTTTCCATATACCTTTTAGATTCTTGACTGGGGCTCTTGAAATAAGAGCAATTAATAAGAGAAAAACATACACATTTATTTAATATAAGGGTTTTTTTTTTTTTTTTTTGTGAGATGGGAGTCCTCTTAAGGAAATTAAGATCCAAAGAAGCAGTTTGAGCCGATATTTATATACTGAGTTGGACAAAGAATAAGAAATTGTGAAAAAGTGACAAGGCAAAGGCTGCTTGGGCTACTTAGTGAATTAGGTAGAGAAGTGACTAGAAAGCTATGAGTTAATTTAGCAAGCCTTCTTTATACAGATTTCTCTTGGTGTCCACTTCCCAGTTTGGTGAGAATGTTTCTTTCCTTCTATATTAAAGAGGGCACCTCTTCTATTTGAGTTTTACCTCCTACTTTTAGGAAAGTCAGGGTATGCTTTTTGCATCTGGTGATTTTCAAGTGCCTTTAACTTAATCTGTATGCCTGAGTGGCATATTTTGGAGTGGCAAATTCTTTTTCTTTTTTAGTATCCATGTTATTTATTTATTTATTTTTCCCATATAATTTTAAAAATTGATATGTTGTATTTTCATTGTTATTTAGTTCAAGAAATTTTGCTTTTATCTTTTGTTTTGTTTTTTCCTTTTGACATTTCTTTTTTTTTTTTTTTTTTTTTGGTACGGGGAGGGAGAGGGGAGGAGGGTTGAGGATGGGGAACACGTGTATACCTGTGGTGGATTCATGTTGATATATGGCAAAACCAATACATTATTTGTAAAGTTAAATAATAAAATAAAATAAAAAAAAAGAAATGTCAAAATGGAGTGGCAAATTCTTAACTTTTTTATGACTGTAAAGAGAACAGGGGACCTTAGGAACATGGTGATGGTCTCTGAAAACTCACTTGGGAACTGGTGATTTGCTGGTTATTAAAACAATGTCGTGGACTTTTCATTTAGAAGAAACAGCACATACAGAGGCATAAAGCTAGCAGGAGTGCAGCCTAGTCAGGAGATGGTGGTTTAGTCACTAAGTCATGTCTGACTCTTGTGACCCCATGGACTGTAGCCCACCAGGCTCCTCTGTCCATGGGATTTTCCAGGGAAGAATACTGGAGTGTGTTGCCATTTCCTCCTCAAAGGAATCTTGCCAACCCAGGGATCAAACCCAGGTCTCTTGCCTCTCTTGCATTGCAGACAGGCTCTTTACTGCTGAGCCACTATGATATGGTGAGCATGGTAAAATATGGATGGGTTGTGGGTTTTCCAGGGCAGGCAGTAAAGATGAGAAGAGAAGTGGAACTGCCTCCGATATTGGCAAGTCATGAATTTCTTGTGGGTTTTTTTTCTTTTTTTCTATTCTGCAGGTGAAGCAAAGGCATGAAGGAATTTCAAGCAAGAGTTTGAGGAGATGAAATATAGCTGGAGGGTAGATTTCAAAGGGAGAGGCGTTAAGGGAGCCCTTTGTCACTCCTGTTTGCATCACGTAGTGCTATACGCTGGGAATGACACAGTGAAGGCATAAGATATGCCTTCTGACTTCAGAGGGAAAAGAGTGAAAATCAAGACCTACACATTTTCATACTTGTGATTAAAAAATGCAGAGAAGATTTCCTCCAAAAAATAAGTTCTCTGGCGTTTAGAATAGACTGTCATGCATCATCTTCCCATGCTTTTATTCTTATTTTCCTTTCCTTTCTCTCCTTCCTCTGTATTTTATTTCCCAAACCCTCCATCTCCAAAGCCATGGAGAATACACCATTTCAGCTCAACAGTTGTTAAATCAGAGTTATGGTCAGCTCTGTGTAACAGAAACATGAAATAGTTGTGGCTTTACACAGACTGAAATACTTTCTCTCTTAACTGAGCTCAGAGAGGCAGCCCAGGGCTCACATGGCAGTTTGCTCTTCAGTGCTCTCTGAGATAAAGTTGCTTGGTTCCTCTGTCTCTAGGCAATGGCTTTCACTTTCATGATCCAATTGGGGGCTCCAGACATCACAATCAGGATTCTTGTATCGAGATGGAGGGATTGGGTAGAATAGATCAACAGCCTTCTAGGGAAATTTCCTAGAAAGTTAACAGAGTACTTGTCCCTATATTCCATTGGCTAGAATTCAGGAATTGGACCCTACTCAGCTACCAGTGAGGCTAAGAAATATAGTCTTTTTTTTCCAGGGAAGTGAGGTTAAGAGACTTAAGTCTGGCATAAGATAATGAAGCTACTCTGAGTCTCTGTGCCAGTAGGATTCCTTTAGTATTTTTTGATGATTTAAATCAAACCAAATAATCATTTTAAAATTAATTTCATGAAACACTATTATGTGAAATGCACACATACATACAAGAACATAAAACACAAAAAAATAGTATGACAGGTAGAAGTACTTTTCGAAGACGTGAAGAAAATCAAAATATTCATCACTCTGACAAATACAGATAAGCCAGGAAATATTGCATTGGATACCATTTTCTTTCTTCTATTGTTGTTTTCTAATTTTTTGAATAACTTTGCTATGTATTATGAAGATTAGAATCAGAAACCTGAAAACTGGGGATAATTCTATGATATTAACTGTTGCAGCCAAATCAAACAATATTGTCAGTATCATTTTACTTATGCATATCCTTTCAGGACATTGCTCTTCCTACTTCTATGCATAATTTCTGGAATGTATGAAATAATAAAACCCTATATAAACATGTTTGCATTAATTTAAAAATAATGAAGTGTATCTTGAGAGAGAAGAATAGCAACAATGTGAATGATCTCCAATATGTATATATGTGTGTGTGTATGCCAACATAGTAGGAATGTTCATATACATTTTTACTCTATATATAGTGAATAAAATATTGCTCATAGTGGCATAGAGTATATGCCTTTGCAACGTTTACTCATGCACATTTAGTTCCATATTTGAATGATTTCCTTAATTTCCTCCATGAATGACTTCCTTAATTTCCTCCATTTAACTTAGTGAGAAATCAGGATTTGATTGATGAAATGAAACTTTGTTATCCAGTACAGTACTTTCACTTCCTTGATTGTGACAAGTTTTAAGTAAGAAACAAAGTATGTCAACCACATCATAGCATGCTTTTTAAAAAGTATGTTTTTTCTTTTGTAACACATTATTACAATTAAATGTTCTAAGTTGAAACTTGGAATTTTAACACCATTCTTGCTATACAAACCCTGAACTAATTTGTCTGTTTCCCATGTATTTATTACTTCACTCAACAAATAATTACTTATTGGCTACAATATGTAAGGTACTTCACTAGCCAGTATAGGAGATGGAAAATACAAAATACATAAAACATAGTGTTTGAACTATAAAAAATCTGATTCAAAGGAAAAATTAAATAGCACCTACATAAATAGAATAGTGGTTTGCAAAAGTAAGAAAGAATTAGATAAATGTTATAGAAATTCAGAGGAGCAAGTGATTACATTAAACTAGACTGTTGCATTCGGAGAAGGCAATGGCACCCCACTCCAGTACTCTTGCTTGGAAAATCCCATGGACGGAGGAGCCTGTTAGGCTGCAGTCCATGGGGTCGCTAAGAGTTGGACACAACTGAGCGACTTCACTTTCACTTTTCACTTTCATGCATTGGAGAAGGAAATGGCAGCCCACTCCAGTGTTCTTGCCTGGAGAATCCCAGGGACGGGGGAGCCTCGTGGGCTGCCATCTATGGGGTCGCACAGAGCTGGACACAACTGAAGTGACTTAGAATAGCATGATATATCACTTGACTTTCAAGTGAAGAATTTGAGATGTTACTGTATTTTCAAGTTAATAAGTTAGGTTGCCACAGTTTTATAGATGCTGGCAGAACACAAAACCTCTGGACTGAAGGCTTTATTACAGCACAGCAGAAAGCATGAGTTTCCATTGTCCTTGCATGCCACTGGGGAACAGGAAGCCGCCAGATATATAATGCACACTTAGTGTATTCGGGTCACAGCTAAGGACCCCTGAATTTTGGGATCCCCTGTCTCCTAAAGGATCTAGTAACACACCTCTCCAACCTTTTACCTAGATAAAGACATGATATTTATAATTGTCAGAAAATAAATCTACCTGCTTCCCCCAAAGAAGGTTCTGTCTATTCGAAGACTATTTGCTATATAACATCCTTGAAAAAATAGAATGAAACGAAGCTGTCAATGCCTCTTGCTCAGAAAATGTGCAGAAACACAAAAGACCCAAAGAGAATTGTCTCTTCAAATAGAGAAGTCTTTATAAAGAAACACCCTTTAATCCAGGCTACAAAAGATAGGTTTTACTAAATGGGGTTTGGGGAATAAGGCTTTTACAGCAAAGAAAATTGAATTAACCATGTGAGAAAGTAATGCCTTCAAGTGTGTAGTGGGTTTATCACCACATCTATGAAACTTAAATTAATATTTCACATTTTAAGACTATTTAAAATGTAATTTATATTTGTGTGCTTAGTCAGTCATGTCCAACTCTTTGTGACCCCATAAACTGCAGCACGCCAAGCTCCTCTGTCCATGGAATTCTCCAGACAGTGATACTGAAGTGGGTTGCTATTCCCTTCTCCAGATTTTCCCAACCCAGGGATTGAACCTGGGTCTCCTATATTGCAGGCAGATTCTTTATCACCTGAGCCACCAGGAAAGCCCATTTTAAAATTAAATATACATATTTTATTTTTTCAATCTATTTATTCAATTGGAGGATAAGTACTTAATAATATTGTGATTTATTATTATTATTATTATTTTGCCAAGCATCATTATGAATCGACCATAGGCTTACATGTATCTCCTCCATCCTGAAAGAGCCTCCCACCTCCCTCCCCACCCTATCCCTCCAGGTTGTCCCAGAGCACTCATTTGGGTGCCCTGTGTCATATATCAAACTCTCACTAGTAACCTATTTTACATATGGTAATATATATGTTTCAATTCTATTCTCTCAAATCATGCCACCCTCTCCTTCTCCCACTGAGCCAAAAGTCTATTCTTTACCTCTGAAATACATATATGTTAACTATAAAATAAATATATATGTTTTAAGTAAATGCAGTTGATCATACACAAATCTTGGGACTGTGAAGGACTATATCCTGAAATGGACAGATTGAAATTGAGAATATTGATTTGGGAGCCAACCTGGAAATAAAACTTGCAACTCATTTAGGTGAAGTTCTCTACAATGTCATGTCATCTATGAGTATTTGCATTTTGACTATAAACAAGAGCTGTTTAAGCTGACACTGAAGGAGACAAGTAAAATTAATTACTAATCAGATAACTTATCAATTGAGGAAGATTAAAACACTAATGGAAAAAACAGTAAAATTGAAAATGGCAGTGATGTTTTAGTTGCTAAGTCGTGTCTGTCTGACTCTTTGCAACCCCATCAAATGTAGTCTGCCAGACTCCTCTGTCCATGGGATTTTCCAGGCAAGAATACTGGAGTGGATTGCTATTTCTAGAGGACAGGTAGGTAAAACCAAAATTCAGAAGCCAGAATCAATGGAAATTCAGAACTAGGCTTAGAACAAGAGACTGCTACTGATATTATTCATCACTTGTTCTGAAAATGATGGAAACCACAGTTCAAAGGCTCAGATATACATCTGAGAATGCATCTTACCAGCAACAGCCGTTTTGCCTGTAAATACTAACCCAACAGATAACTTAAGGCTGTAGCTCAATCGGTTTAAAATCCGTATGCAATGGAGGAGACCTGGGTTCAATCCCTGGGTTGGGAAGACACTCTGGAGAAGCAAATAGCTACACACTCCAGTATTCTTGCCTGGAGAATCCCATGGACAGAGGAGCCTGGCAGGCTACAACCTATGGTATCACAAGAGTCGGGCATGACTGAGAGACTAAGCATGCATAGAACACAATATCCTGAATGTAGATAGGTAAGTAAATACATACATACGTATAAATGCACATACACAAAGATAGATAGTAGTGCATTTATTTTTATTAAACTGAAACATAGGTTTTGTTCAGTTTTTGTAATGTTTGCTTTATATAAGCACCCCAGAATTCAAATGTAAATTTCCTTATGTTTAAATCTGCCTGGCAGTATGGATTTTAATAATTTACCATTGAAAAGTTAAATTACATCATGTTCAAGATGCATCACATTCTTATGAAGAACAGCCTTCTCATCCAATGGGTTTGTAGGTTTGACAGGTGAGAAGATCCCCTTCTGTCCACTGGACATCATATTAGCATTAAATTGTGTTTCTCCACCTAAGATGTCCTTGTATATTTGCAATGAAAAAAATCCAAAAATTACAAACTTTCAATCATGCTTTATCTTCTTTGACATTTTCTCCTTAAATATTCAAAGTCAGATCAATTACTGCTAGTAATATGTGATGCTAAAGCTTAGAATTTGGTAGCAATTATAATTATAGGCTTTTTGAACATGTGAAATAGTATCTTACATTACTCCACACATACAGAAAATAGAAAGATGCATTCATAAAATAAGGTTGACAGTGTATATTTTACAGATGTTTCCAAAACAAGAAAAATACCAAAGAAATCTTCTTAAAAAATAAATAAATAAACAGAAGGTATTCTCTGGACTTCTTTGGGTTTCCAGATTTATAAATTGAGAATGAACAGAAAAGAAAGTCCAGTCAAAGGCCCAAGTTAAAAGCAATACATGTGGAGTAAATGTGATAGTATTTCTCTTTGAGAATGGCTCTGCCCCCAAGCCCTTTGATGGAATGATTATACTTAAAATCTGTAAATGGCTCATTACTGAATCTTGGGTGATGCTCATGAAAGTCAGCATAAGAAAAGCCTTAAGTGATACTCAGCGATTAAATCATAAATTCAAATATTTAGCTGAGCATGCTTAAAGATGATTCAATGAAAGTTTTTATTCATAAATGACAGATGTGAAGCTCAGAGAATAAACTGCTCATAAACAGATAGTTTTCTACAGAATAAGCATTTGAGGTCATGACTCAGTACAGAGGTCATGACTCAGTACAGAACTTAACTACAGAAGAAAGAATAGTTATGGAAGCAAGGGTACTAGTTTCTGGAGGCAGCGTTGAATCACCTCAATTAGATACTGCAGTGGGGTGAGAAGTCTGCATTTCACATTAGTGCAGGTAATGCTGTATTCATGTTTAGGGGATTATGACAGTATTATGACATTTATCAGAGAATGTTTTCATTGCTGCTGCTGCTGCTAAGTCGCTTCAGTCATGTCCGACTCTGTGCGACCCCATAGACAGCAGCCCACCAGGCTCCCCCGTCCCTGGGATTCTCCAGGCGAGAACACTGGAGTGGGTTGCCATTTCCTTCTCCAACGCATGAAAGTGAAAAGTGAAAGTGAAGTCACTCAGTCATGTCCGACTCCCAGCGACCCCATGGACTTGAAGCCCACCAGGCTCCTCCATTCATGGGATTCTCCAGGCAAGAGTACTGGAGTGGAGTGATCAAACAGCAAAAACCAACTCTGACCAAGGAAAGCAACAAAATGGTTTATTGGAAGAATATTCTGTAGCCATCAAAATTGGTGCAAGGCCTTAAAAATCAGGTTTGGCAAGAAGTAGTCTTGCCTGGAGAATCCGAGGGACGGGGGAGCCTGGTGGGCTGCCGTCTATGGGGTCACACAGAGCTGGACACAACTGAAGTGACTTAGTGGCAGCAGCAGCAGGAGGAACCAATAGGGACTTCCCTGGTAGCACAGCTGGTAAAGAATTTGCCTGCAATGCAGGGGACCCCCATTCGATTCCTTGGTTGGGAAGATCCCCTAGAGAAGGGATAGGCTACCCATTCCAGTATTCATGCACTTAACTGGTGACTCAGATGGTAAAGAATCGGCCTGCAATACGGGAGACCTGGGTTCGATCCCTGGGTTGGGAAGATTCCCTGAAAGAGGGCATGGCAACTCTCTCCTGTATTCTTGCTTGGGGAATCCCCATGGACAGAGGAGCCTGGTGGGCTACAGCCTATGGGGTCATAGAGAGTCGGACACAACTGAGCCATTAAGGCACCAGATAGCACAGGAACCAATAGAAGTTAGGCAGTAAGAAGCAATGTTTCTTACTGGTACTCGACACTGAAACTACACAGCCAAGATCAGATCAGATCAGATCAGTCACTCAGTCGTGTCCGACTCTTTGCGAACCCATGAATCGCAGCACGCCAGGCCTCCCTGTCCATCACCAAATCCCGAAGTTCACTGAGACTCACGTCCATTGAGTCAGTGATGCCATCCAGCCATCTCATCCTCTGTCGTCCCCTTCTCCTCTTGCCCCCAATCCCTCCCAGCATCAGAGTCTTTTCCAATGAGTCAACTCTTCGCATGAGGTGGCCAAAGTACTGGAGTTTCTGCTTTAGTATCATTCCTTCCAAAGAAATCTCAGGGCTGATCTCCTTCAGAATGGACTGGTTGGAACTCCTTGCAGTCCAAGGGACTCTCAAGAGTCTTCTCCAACACCACAGTTCAAAAGCATCAATTCTTCAGTGCTCAGCCTTCTTCACAGTCCAACTCTCACATCCATACATGACCACAGGAAAAACCATAGCCTTGACTAGGCAAACCTTTGTTGGCAAAGTAATGTCTCTGCTTTTGACTATGCTATCTAAGTTGGTCATAACTTTCCTTCCCAGGAGTAAGCGTCTTTTAATTTCATGGCTGCAGTCACCATCTGTAGTGATTTTGGAGCCCAGAAAAATAAAGTCTGACACTGTTTCCACTGCTTCAGCAATATGTGAACCGTGAACTTCCTGATGTTCAAGCTGGTTTTAGAAAAGGCAGAGGAACCAGAGATCAAATTGCCAGCATCCGCTGGATCATGGAAAAAGCAAGAGAGTTCCAGAAAAACATCTATTTCTGCTTTATTGACTATGCCAAAGCCTTTGACTGTGTGGATCACAATAAACTGTGGAAAATTCTGAAAGAGATGGTAATACCAGACCACCTGACCTGCCTCTTGAGAAATCTTTGTGCAGGTCAGGAAGCAACAGTTAGAACTGGACATGGAACAACAGACTGGTTCCAAATAGGAAAAGGAGTTTGTCAAGGCTGTATATTGTCACCCTGTTTATTTGACTTATATGCAGAGTACATCATGAGAAACGCTGGACTGGAAGAAACACAAGCTGGAATCAAGATTGCTGGGAGAAATATCAATAACCTCAGATACGCAGATGACACCACCCTTTTGGCAGAAAGTGAAGAGGAACTAAAAAGCCTCTTGATGAAAGTGAAAGTGGAGAGTGAAAAAGTTGGCTTAAAGCTCAACATTCAGAAAACAAAGATCATGGCATCCGGTCCCATCACTTCATGGGAAAAAGTGACCCTTAATTCATGCAACTGCCACCGAACTCTTTCCATAATGGCTGCTAAGTTCACCATGGCTGCATCTGGCCCTTAAGTCATTTACCACTGCTATGAACAATGCATCATCTGCCCTGATATCCATCAATCATCTGCTCCAGGTTATTGCAACATGTCATTAATATTCACATGCCATCGATGTAAGTTCTAACTAAGAGATTAGAAGAAGGAGGCATCTGGTCCCTTTAGGTGTTATGCTTAGGGTTCTGTTTATCACGTTTCATATATTGGAGAGTTTCAGGAAAATAGGAAATGTATTTGAATAGTGCTTAGTTAAAAAGCAACAACAAAATAGCGAATGGCTGTAAAGTATTTCTATTGTGTTGTTTTCAACCAATGGTTTATTTTTTATTATTTACATTTTAATTCTAAGCTATACAGGGGCAGATTACTTGAAATAGGACAGTCAATTTTCACATTTGGATTTCTGTCCTCTCATTGTGTAGTAAATGAAGTTACTTTCACAAGTACAGTTGTGATGTTTACATTTGCTCTTTTGTTCAGTGGGGCCTCACTTACTGCTTCTCATAATTGTCATAATAGAGATTCAGAAACAATACATAGGTACATTAAATTGCTTTTGTATAATTTGGGGGTGCCATACGAGATAAATTATTGCAAAGAAATCAGTCATTCTATGTATCTGTAATGCCTTACAAAAGCCACTTTCTTCACCTTCTACTCATGAATTATGCTTTGTTAAACAACTTGGCATAAAGGGCAAAGATGTTAATTTCACTTAAAATCACACCAAATGGTGTGAAGACATTAAGAAAGCAACACGTTCTATATATTAATCAACATGACTTCTAAGAAGAAAGTCTCTTTTTTTGAGATGCATGAGTTGGAAATTAAGAAAGTTTTTTATTTTATTTTATTTTTTTTTCTTTTTTTAAACTTTAGTTTATTTTTAAACTTTACATAATTGTATTAGTTTTGCCAAATATCAAAATGAATCCGCCACAGGCATACATGTGTTCCCCATCCTGAACCCTCCTCCCTCCTCCCTCCCCACACCATCCCTCTGGGTCGTCCCAGTGCACCAGCCCCAAGCATCCAGTATCGCGCATCGAACCTGGACTGGCAACTCGTTTCTTACAAGTCTTTTAAAATATATATTTATTTATTTGGCTGCACTGAGGCTTAGTTATGGCATTCAGGATCTAGTTTCCTGACCAAGGATGGAACGCAGGCCCCCTGCAGTGGGAGTGTGGAGTGGTAGCCACTGGACCACCAGAAAAGTCCCCCAAATTAAGAAACTGTTGATAAATTAAAGTTAAAAACGATCCAAATAACTTATTAGATGAACTGGAAGACTATTCAAATCAATTATTCAAGTCACAAATGAGAAAATTGAGACTCAAAATTAGATGTTTCATGTGAGTGCGCATTTTAAATACGTTGTCAAAAAAAAAAAAGAGAGAAAATCTCTGTTTTTGGACTTTCTCTCCATTGCTCTTACCATGTTGGAGTTAGAGTGGTATTGCTCTTTTTTTTTTTTTTTTATGTGTTAGAAGCATTTTTGAATCATTTTAATTTAAATCAATCAAAATGTGTCTTTGCCCTTGACAATATTGCAGATTTCAATTTATATTTTCTAGCAACTAAAATAAAATTTCAATTCAAATTCAGTATAATTCTTGCACAATTGGTGATGTAAGAATCTGTCAGTTCAGTTCAGTTTAGTCACTCAGTCGTGTCCGACTCTTCTCGACCCTGTGAATCGCAGCATGCCAGGCCTCCCTGTCCACCACCAACCCCCAGAGTTCACTCAGACCCACGTCCATCGAGTCAGTGATGCCATCCAGCCATCTCATCCTCTGTCGTCCCCTTCTCCTCCTGCCCCCAATCCCTCCCAGCATCAGAGTCTTTTCCAATGAGGCAACTCTTCTCATGAGGTGGCCAAAGTACTGGAGTTTCAGCTTTAGCATCATTCCTTCCAAAGAAATCCCAGGGCTGATCTCCTTCAGAATGGACTGGTTGGATCTCCTTGCAGTCCAAGGGACTCTCAAGAGTCTTATCCAACACCACAGTTCAAACGCACCAATTCTTCGGTGCTCAGCTTTCTTCACAGTCCAATTCTCACATCCATACATGACCACAGGAAAAACCATAGGTGTGCTTAGTCGCTCAGTTGTGTTTGACTCTTTGCGACCCTGTGGTCTGTATCCCACCAGACTCCTTTGTCCATGGGGATTCTCCAGGCAAGAATACTGGAGTGGGTTGCCATGCCCTCCCTTAGGGGATCTCCACAACCCAGGCATAAAACCCAGGTCTCCCTTTAGGCAGATTCTTTTACCATCTGAGCCACCAGGGAAGCCCATGGGGAGAGATACTGATAGAGAGAAGCACCTTGCTCTGGGCCTTGTAATTTTTTTCATTCCCTGACTTAGTGTCAACATTTTTCCCAATTGAGAAAAAGAATTATTCGATGATTGATTACTTATACTCAGTTTTTTAAATCATTTATATTTTCATGTCAACCACCTTGTAATTCATTTAGGTCTACATTTCGGTTTGCTCTGATTTGCAAGGGTGAACTTTATGGAGTGAGAAAGTGATACCTCTAATGTTTTTTACTAGATGAAATAGCTGTAATCTTGAGTAAATAGTTTTCTTTTCCTAAACACATGGTAGCTCAGACAGTAAAGCATCTGCCTACAATGAGGGAGACCCGGGTTCAATCCCTGGGTCGGGAAGATCCTCTGGAAAAGGAAATGGCAACCCTCTCCAGTATTCTTGCCTGGAAAATCCCATGGACAGAGGAGCCTGGTAGACTACAGTCTATGGGGTTGCAAAGAGTCGGACATGACAAAGAGACTTCACTTTCACTTTCTAAACACATCTTGAAACACACATATATACAAAAAGAGAAAAACATGCTACACAGTTTAATGTGGTTTCAACAAGCTAATAATTTTACTCAAACTTTTCGATCCCAAATCCTGTCTTTTGTTTTCCAAAATGTTTCTGAAGTTTTATTGTCTAGTTGTACTAAAACCAAAGTTCAATCCTCAGTTCAGTTCAATTTCATCGCTCAGTCATGTCCGACTCTTTGCAACCCCATGGACTGCAGCACCAGCCTCCTCTGTCCATCACCAACTCACAGAGCTTACTCGAACTCATTTCCATCGCGTCAGTGATGCCATCCAACCATCTCATCCTCTGTCATCCCCTTCTCCTGCTTTCAATATTTCCAAGCATCAGAGTTTTTTCCAGCGAGTTGTTTCTTCACATCAGGGGGCTAACGTATTGGAGTTTCAGCTTCAGCATCAGTCTTTCCAATGAATATTCAGGACTGGTTTCCTGTAGGATTGACTGGTTGGATCTCTTTGCACTCCAGGGGACCCTCAAGAATCTTCTCCAACACCACAGTTCAAAAGCCTCAGTTCTTTGGTGCTCAGCTTTCTTTATAGTCCAACTCTCATATCCATCCATGACTACTGGAAAAACCATAGCTTTGACTAGATGGACTTTTGTTGGTAAAGTAGTGTCTCTGTTTTTAAATATGCTGTCTAGGTTGGTCATAGCTTTTCTTCCAAGGAGCAAGCGTCTTTTAATTTTATTCCTTTTAACTGTAGCCTATCAGGCTCTTCTGTCCATGGGATTTTCCAGGCAAGAGTGCTGGAGTGGATTGCCATTTCCTTCTCCAGGGAATCTTCCCAACCCAGGAATCGAGCCCAGGTCTCCCACATTGCAGGCAGATGCTTTACCGTCTGAGCCACAGGGAAGCCTTTTAATTTCAAGTCCTCAGCTTTCCTTATTTGAAAAGCAAAGCATTTCCCACTCTGTTCTTTTTGCCACCATCTTTTTTTTTCCGTATCTCTCTTTGCATAGCTGCTAGAATTATGTGTAGTGTCATTCTAGGCTTGAATCTGAAGCTGAAGACCACATTCTAATCTACAGGCCTACTAAAACCCAAGCAAGCTAGTATTCAGTCATTGATATTCTTACTTGTTCAGTTGTGCTAATCTTATCCCAGATGTGGAGTGGCTTTCAATAGCATGCATATTTTTCAGCTATCTTCTTTCTTTAATTTTGCTTACTAAAGATTTTAAGTACCTGCTTGATTGCTGTGATGGTTTGTGAAATATTTTCAATCTGAGGGAATATTCCATGAAGTTCTGTGAGTCACATGTAATAGGTGATTGATCTATATTAAGTTGTATTACATCTAACAAAAGCAAGATAAACACAAAAACCAAATTAAAAATTTGCACTTAGTGTGGAGTCCCTAATAGGTCACATTTTGTAAGGCACATATTCATGGTCAATTTTTAAGCTCTCTAGGACTGCATTTCTATTGTTTTAAATAATTAAATACACACATATATATATAAAGCTGGGATTTAAAATACAAATACGTATGCCTGTGTAAAAATACCATGTGCAGACTTGAGCATGACTGTGTATGTTTGTGTTTATTTACAAAAGAACTTGAACATATTCTTTGCCTATCAGCATCACCCTGCAAAACAGTATAATTTGTATTCTGAGCAAATACTTAAAATTGCCATATTTTGTAATGTATATAATTTTCTCTCTTTCTATCAGGTGGAAAATGGTTGCCCCTGTTCACCTGCTGTGAAGACTTAGAATCACACAACTACGGCTTTGGTTCTCTAAGTGTTTCAGGATGTAAATGTAGCCTGACCATTCCCTGATGGGCTGTTAAATCATGGACATGCTAAACAATTTTCTTCGGACTGTCATTCCAGAAGATGCTTTGGCTTCTCTCTCGAATGCTCACTAGGCATTTGTAGCTGACAAGGAAAAGCAAGAAAGCTGTGAACTGGAAAGTTATCTTACAATGAAAATTACGAGTACCTCCTGCATCTGCCCAGTCCTGGTGTGTCTCTGCTTTGTGCAGAGGTGTTATGGGACCACTCACCACGGCTCCATCAGGGGGACCAGAAACCAAACCAAACACATCGAAGGCGAAACTGAAGTCCACCACCGTCCCAAAAGGGGATGGGTTTGGAATCAGTTCTTTGTTTTAGAAGAACATATGGGACCAGATCCACAGTATGTTGGAAAAGTAAGTTTTTGTTTATTGTTTGTTTTTTCCTCTCCTGGGAAATTGTGGGGTGTGATAAGGGTGGAGCTGGAGTTGCATTTGAAGAGAATGGAACTTAAGTGAATTATGTTACAGAATGTTATTTCTTATTCTGAACATTTTGAAATAATGATTATAAAAAATGAATGTGACCAAGCATGTCACATCTCCATAAACATCAGTTCGTATGTACTAGACTGAATTTTCTTTACCAGTGTATCACTCCTTCTTTCTCTCATGTAAAATGTAAACACTTTAAACACACAATTCAGTAATTTTGTCTTTAGTACTGTGAAGGTGTATTAGAATTCACCGTGTCATTTCTTGGCACATTGATATTTACAGATTTTTTTTTTTTGAGTGTTTTTTTTTAATTTAATTTAATTTTTAAACTTTACAATATTGTATTAGTTTTGCCAAATATCGAAATGAATCTGCCACAGGTATACCCGCGTTCCCCATCCTGAACCCTCCTCCCTCCTCCCTCCCCTACCCTCCCCCTGGGTCGTCCCAGTGCACCAGCCCCAAGCGTCCAGTACCGTGCATCGAACCTGGACTGGCGACTCGTTTCATACATGATATTATACATGTTTCAATGCTATTCTCCCAAATCTCCCCACCCTCTCCCTCTCCCACAGAGTCCATAAGACTGATCTATACAGATTTTTTTTTAAATCTACTGCTGTTGTACATAAAGCTAAGAAAATCTATGACTTCTAATATAGTGTTTTTAATTGTTACAAAGGTTGTAGTTGAATTTGTCAGCATTTATAAGCACATGGATATTTATCAAACCCCCAAATTAATTTCCATACACATAGTAATATATTTTAAATATAGATTAAATATATACTCAATGTACAGGTTTTGTTAAAATCCCCAAAGAATGAAGCTGATAAAATGATAAGGAACTTCACACTAACTTTCCTTTCTCTCAGACATACAGACAAGACATTTTAATGGCTGGTCAAACCCTTTAGGAAATTGTGTGCTCAGTAATAAGGGGCAGTTTAAGCACATGTCATTGAGGTTCCAGGGTAAAGAAGAGCATGGGAAGT
Source organism: Bos grunniens (assembly GCF_055505025.1). NCBI lineage: Eukaryota > Metazoa > Chordata > Mammalia > Artiodactyla > Bovidae > Bos > Bos grunniens. The sequence goes on along the minus strand of NC_141184.1, from coordinate 18,347,933 downwards.
GGGGAGACCGTCTTCTGATAAATTACTGGTGGCTGGCAAGCAGCCACACTCAGGTTGGTTCAGTACCTATGGGAAAAGAAGCAAGTACAGCAGTAGAATCTTCATGACTACAGGCTCCATGACTTCTTCTTTATATATATATATATATATATATATATATATATATATATATATATATATAAATTTATTTATTTTAACTGGAGGCTAATTAGTTTACAATATTGTATTGGTTTTGCCATACATCAACATGAATCTGCCACGGGTGTACACATGTTCCCCATCCTGAACCCCGCTCCCACCTTCCTCCCCATACCATCCCTCTGGGTCATCCCAGTGCACCATCCCCAAGCATCCTGTATCATGCATTGAACCTGGACTATGTGAAACAAATCGCCAGGCTCTGTGACTTCTATCTCCCTGCTTGCCTATTTATTTTCACTTTAGCACTGTTAGTGCTAAAAAAAAAAAAAAAATAGTACTCCATCCAAAGCCAGGGTGCTTCCCTAATGTGTAGGCAGTGCAGGAGCACAGCCATCTGTTCCACCTCTCATCCAACAGGAACTGAGTTGCAGCTGTGTTTTCCATACAAGGCAGGAGCTATGGAGTCAGAATATGAAGCACAAAACCATCTGGAAAAATTCTATCATTCTCTGACATGTATATCAAAATAAGAAGAAAAGCCCCTTATCTTCATCCTATGGGTTTTCCCTATGGTGTATTCCATATAGTAAATGTAAATAAGTATACTAAAAGTAAAAACATAATATATTGAATTACTATAAATTTATTTTTGTTATGAACTTCAAAATCTTTTTTCTATAACCCTTTCACTCCTTGAAAAGGAGGGGGGTGGGAGAAGGAACATAAAAATGTTTCTTTTTTGGAGTATTCCAAAAGGAAAAAATATATATATATATATATTATTAAAATATGTTGTTTACTTTTTGTCATTTTAGTTTAATTAAAAATCAAAATCAAATTTGCTAGAAAGAAGAAGGGAAAGATCAGATAGTTTCTCAGTTTTTGATGGTTTATCTAGTTTTAGTAAAAGTTGAAATCTCAATCAGTAGTTTAGTTACAAATAATCTTTCTGGGCTTGGGCACCAGTGAACATATGGTTGAGAGCTTGTTAGCCACCAGGAGGTGGTGAGGGCCGGGAAACTGTTCCTTTGTGAAGGTTCTGCAGAAATCGGGGTCCATTCTAGTTGTAGTATTAACAGACAAATTAAAGGGTCACACCCTAAGGTATGATCCTCTTGTTCTCTATCTGACTTGTATCCCTTTACTCATAATCTTCTTTCTCAATAGTCATCTGCCTTTGTGAGCAATTCTAACTTGATTTTACAGGCTCATTCTCCTCATACATCACCCCTTACAAACATATATACATACATACATGATTGTGAAAATTAAAAAAAAAAAAAACACTTTTAATGTCCAACAATACACATGATCCTGCCCCATTATTTTTATTAAAGAAAATAATTTATATTTAAATAAAATAAATACATTATTGCTGCTGCTGCTGAGTCACTTCAGTCGTGTCTGACTCTGTGCGACCCCATAGACGGCAGCCCACCAGGCTCCCCCGTCCCTGGGATTCTCCAGGCAAGAACACTGGAGTGGGTTGCCATTTCCTTCTCCAATGCATGAAAATGAAAAGTGGAAGTGAAGTCGTGCAGTCGTGTACAACTCTTTGCAACCCCATGGACTGCAGCCTACCAGGCTCCTCCGTCCATGGGATTTTCAGGCAAGAGTACTGGAGTGGGGTGCCATTGCCTTCTCTGAAATACATTATTACATATATATATAAATACATTAATAATGAGCCAGCCATATATCCTGAGTAGAAGATAAAATCATTACAGTTTCTATAAGCATGAGAAGGGAACACATCCAAAGATCTGAAAATTATCTCCTTTACCCTTCTCTGACACAGAAATGTCCACAGGATTTTTGTCAACAAAAATAAAATAATAATCATACAATACAGTTCTGTTATTAATATATTTTCTACATTATAAGTTAGTTTCCATCATCCTTAAGCTCTGGGTTATAATTTTGTATATCTGTTGCTATATTTCACATTACAAAACATCTGAAACTGCTTGTAAGAGTTGAAGCCAAACTGTTTGACACTTACCAACTTCTTTTATATTTTTTAAAATTTTCTTCCAGTTTTCTTAGTCAATGATTGGATTTATTATGAGGGAACTTATTTTATTGACACTGGGCAATACACATTACTCACTACTAAGAGTTTTTTTTTTTTTTTTTAATAAAGCTAAGGAAATTTCTAATGGTAAATAGTATATATATATATATATATATATTATGTATACAGCATCTACATCTGAAATATATGCAATTATACATATATACAGGTATGTGTAATTGACAATTCATACTTTTTTCAGAATGTAAAAGCTATAGGAGATTAAATACCAAAACTATTATGTGTAGCGTGTGTCTATGTATTTATATATATCTATATATATCTATCTTGAATTTGATCTCATTGATTTATTAAAGATCTTTTTAAATACTTGAAAGTTTAGGGTCAGGAAGCCATAATAGCACATTTGTTAGTAAGTAAGTCCTTTCTTCCCAGAAAAAAACCTATATGGTAATGTAATTATAGCTTTACAACAAAAGTGTTCTCTCTTTTCCAAAAATTATATAATAAATAATATAGATCATTGTCTTTTATTTTTCAAAAATTAAACAGAGTTAAATGAATCCCATTATAACTCAGAATTTAATTTTATATAAAATATCACACACATACTAAAATGCAGGCTGTGTATGACACCCATCGTTAGAGTAGACTCATTGCTTTCATGAGATAATGAGAATTTCTAAGTAAACAGCAGAGTCTGAGTCAGGGCTTCTTTTTATCTGTATTACAACTGGTGAGTGTCTTTGATTTCCTTACATGTAACACTAAGAAATACTGTTTAATAGTTATAATTCAAGTGTGTTATAAAATTTGGTTTATAGTTTAGATTGTCAGTTAAACCACTGTCTGTGGTTGTGCTGACATTGCTTGCATAATAGATAATAATAACTATTGAAAAAATTAAGTTTTATTGGTGATACACAGAAATAACAAAACCAAATTCAGTTTCTAAACATGATTTCTTTTTTAATATAACTAGATTCACATTTATGTATTGAATGTAGCTGTTATCAAGCTACGATGGTAAAATTGAGAACCAGTGAAAGAAATTAAGAACCACAAAGTCTAAAGTATTTACTGATGACCATTTACAGAAAATATTTGGAACCCCTTTTCAAGGTTCCTGCCTTACCTCGTAGACTGAACACTCTGGAAGCAGGTTATGGGGCTGTTTCATCTTCATTTACACAGAACTCTATCTCAGTGCCTATTGTAATGCTCAAATGTGGTAATTCACTGGTAAGGGTTCTATAAATTATAGCTTTTTGTAGTCCTGTTAATGGTTGTAATAATTATTTGAAATTATTGAAACAAAAATCTCTGTCATCAAACATTTCTTTTATGGAAGTGTGAATTTACAGAGGTCTTTAATTCACCTCTTTCACTGGCATGCCCTCTCCCAAGGTTGTTTTAATGAATGTTTATTCGCTCTTGGTGTTTTTGTTGTTATTGCTGTTTAGTTGCATTGTAGGCAGTACTGTAATGAATGTCTTTGTACATACATCATTCAGCAAAGGTATAGATGTCCCTGAAGGAAGAGGTTTCCAGAGTGGAATTCTGGTTCAAAAATAAAAAATCTTTAATTTTGGTAGATGTTACCTATCCTTCTCCATAGGTGGTAGTGCACTTTACACCTCTGTCAGTGATGTGTAAGAATATATATTTCTCTATAGCAATGCCAACAAATGGGATTGTAAGACCTGGGATTTTGTAAGTAGGTAAAAATTGCATCTCTATGTATTCTCAGTATATTTTTGTCTTATTATGAATGAAATTGATCACATTTTTGTAGTTGAGGGAATATGAATATTCCTTTTTTTACTAACTGACTCTTTAGGCCATTTTGTTACTCTTTTAAACTTATCAGTACTAGTCAATAATTACATAATAGATGCAATAAATCTTTGCCAGCAATATTACCAATAATTTTTTCACAGTTGCAATTTACTCTTTGACTTTGTTTATAAGTTTGGCTTTATAGAAATGTATTATTTTAATTTGATCATTTTTTGCATTCTTTTAATTGAAACAACACTTTTATTTGATTTGAATTTTTTTGAAATTTGAAATATTGGTGTTCAGAATTAGTGCCAGGAGATTAAAAATGCATTCTTCGTGTCTTAATACCTACAGTTTATCACATATTTTAAAAAATGTTGCTTATGGAATAAAAAAACATTGTGTAAAAGTAGAATTGTTTGCTTTGGAGATCAAAAGCTATAATTTAGAATATGTATGATATCATAGTTTGATCATTAGCTATTGACTGTATTGCATATATGTCTCATATTTACCAATAGAATACATTAGTGTGCAGGTTGTAGTTGAAAGTATACTGACTCTTCCTGGTATATTCTAGGACTATTTAAATATGTGTAACTTTTAGAATTTAACTAAGGATACATATTGGAAATAATGTTTCTTACTGTACAATCACTGACAGTGAGCTTCATGTATTTCAAGTGGTAATTGCTGTGATTAGCTAGGTGTCCTGCTCCATAAATATATAAAAAATATGTATCATATGTGTAATAAGAAAATTTTCACTTCAAAAATAGGAAAGATGACTTGTTTAACTGACCAAAACTCTTACATGAGAGATAAAAGACGCTATGTTTACTTCAGTGTATCTTTAAGTGTATATTATCTATATTGTATTATCTGGTAGTTAAAAAGAAAGACTAGAATAAAACATATGATAGAATAGAATAGAATCAAATCAAATTAAAGGTAAGACCAAAAACTGTTCCTCTGTATTAGCATGTTTTAGGCTAAGATATCTAGTCTGTTAACAATATAGCATTAGGATTTGGGCCTTATTAACATTAAACATATCTTTGATAATAAAAGTTAATGAGACTAGACTTTTTTCAGGATGAACAAATGTACTACATTCCCCATATTCACTTCTCTTCATCTTATAGTGTATGTTCTTATGACTGTTAGGATTTTTTTTTCCAGATTAAAAACTGTATCATGTAGAAACTATTGCTTGCTTCCATAAAGAGTTTAGTTACTAAAATTCTACCTCTAACTCCCCTCTTTTCCCATGTCCTATGTATGTGAGTCAGTGGTAAAGAATCCACCAGCCAATGCAGGAGACAAAAGTTTGATCCCTGGGTCAGGAAGATCTCCTGGAGAAGCAAATGGCAACCCACTCCAGCATTTTTGCCTGGGAAATCCCATGGACGGAGGTGCCTAGTGGGCTACAGTCCATGGGGTTGCAAAAAAGTCTGACACAACTTACTGACTAAACAATGGCAATATGTGTGAGTAAAGTGTAGACTCTAGGCAATTATTCTAAACTTGCTTTATTAAAACAAAACAAAACAAAAACAACCACAGCAAGCATATAGAGAGTAAGAAAAGAATTCTGGTGGCATAAAGGAATTAAGAAATCATCTTGTCAAATTCCTCAAATAATGGAAACCAACAATGCTTGAAACAGTTAAGTGATCTCTTCATGGGAAGGGGGATTAGTTATGGCAGTGCCAAAGAACAAGTTGTAAGATATCTAATTCTTTAATGAAAATCAGTTTCTAGTATATAGTGCATGAAATTCGCCTCTCATCATCACCATTACTTCCATTATTCTCTATTTTTTCTGTCTTTAAAAAGAGAGCCTTCAAATCTCTTTTAATATGAAGTACTATAACTTCAAATTAAATAAATGATTTTGAGGTTCAAGAGAGAATAAATCATGTAAAAGGGAATGGGAAGATTCCCATTCCTTTTTCAAAAAAGAAAAAAAAAAGATAGCTTTAATGTCATCGTGAACTCTGAATTAAAAATTAAATGGACAGCAAGAAAAGCTTCCGACTGTCATCTTATTTTCAAGATGATGATTTTATGAAAGTTTTTTTTTTAACCATAACTTCTTTAAAATGGAAAACTTCTTGTATGAAAACATGACATTTTAATTTTGTACAAGTGACAGTGTGATGACATGATGTCATATGAAATTAACTCATGGTGTGCAGGTGCATATGGATATAGAAATTTCTCAATAATCATCCTGGAAACTTAACTATTTAGGTCCAGTCCTAAAAGAAATTGGGTGCACAAAAGAGAAATTTGATTTGGCATATACTTCATTTAATTTGTAGTGATATAGAACCTGTTATATCTTTTTTAAAAGAAATCAGATTTCACTAAGTTTCACTTTAGTTTTAGAGAAAAGTTACAGTATGTTTGAACTATCTAAAAATGTTGACATTAATAGCATTAGCACTCATAATATATAGTGTTTCTTAGTGCTGTGTTGGAAAATTTTTAAACATCATCAGTATAAAGCGGTACTATGGGCACAATCTATGAATTTGTTCACCATGTATACTTGGTATTGCTATACAAACATAACTACCTGTATGTTAATATGTGTGTATTTGTTCTTGAGTGTATCAGTGGTGCTAAACTGAAAGTGACTTTAATCCTCAGGGGCATTTGGCAATGTATAGACATATTTTTCACCTCTGCTACAATGTCTATTAGTTTAAGATGGCATAATCATTATGGCCGCAAATACTGAAAGAGTTCAGGAAAATGTCTTAATGTGCTTTCAAATCAGAATAAAATATGAACAAGAATATAATTGTCTATATTAGTCTTTATATCAATACAATTGCAAATAGAATTTATCATTTTAGTTGAAAAAAGAAAAAGGCCCACAAAGGCAGAATGGCCAAGGGTCTCTGAAAGTTATAATGCTGCTGCTGCTGCTGCTAAGTCACTTCAGTCGTGTCTGACTCTGTGCAACCCCATAGATGGCAGCCCACCAGGCTCCGCCATCCCTGGGATTCTCCAGGCAAGAACACTGGACTGGGTTGCCATTTCCTTCTCCAATGCGTGAAAGTGAAGTCTCTCAGTCATTTCCAACTCTTGGCGACCCCATGGACTGCAGCCTATCGGGTTCCTCTGACCATGGGATATTCCAGGCAAGAGTACTGGAGTGGGTTGCCATTGCCTTCTCTGGAAGTTATAATGCGGACTTGATTTTTATGATGGAAGGATCTTTACCAAGCCATCCTTCCTGGCTCGTAGATTGCTGTCTTCACATTCACATGGCATTCTCACTATATGAGTATCTGTGTCCAGATTTCCTTTTTTCTTTAGGACATTAGTCCTCTATAAAGAGTCTATCTCAAATAATGTACTGGTGTTAGAACATCAACATGCGAATTTTATTGGTTTAAAATTCAACCCATAATAGACTGAAATCAATATATTTTTGTAGTTATTAGGATATTTATACTTTATAGAAATACAGCATCTATTATTTCTTTGAATTTTCTTCTCCCTCATTTATTGTTTTATTCTGAAACTTATATCTGGTATAATTTTTCTGAGATTCACTTTTAGGATTCTAATACTTTCTTCAACTAAGTTGAATCAGTTCAGTTCAGTTCAGTTGCTCAGTCATGTCCGACTCTTTGTGACCCCATGAATTGCAGCATGCCAGGCCTCCCTGTCCACCACCAACTCCCGGAGTTCACTCAAACCCACGTCCATTGAGTCAGTGATGCCATTCAGCCATCTCATCCTCTGTCGTCCCCTTCTCCTCTTGCCCCCAATCCCTCCCAGCATCAGGGTCTTTTCCAATGAGTTAACTCTTTGCATGAGGTGGCCAAAGTATTGGAGTTTCAGCTTTAGCATCATTACTTCCAAAGAACACCCAGGACTGATCTCCTTTAGAATGGACTGGTTGGATCTCCTTGCAGTCCAAGGGACTCTCAAGAGTCTTCTCCAACACCACAGTTCAAAAGCATTAATTATTCGGCGCTCAGCTTTCTTCACAGTCCAACTCTCACATCCATACATTACTACTGGAAAAACCATAACCTTGGCTGGACGGACCTTTGTTAGCCAGGTAATGTCTCTGCTTTTGAATATGCTATGTAGGTTGGTCATAACTTTCCTTCCAAGGAGTAAGCGTCTTTTAATTTCATGGCTGCAATCACCATCTGCAGTGATTTTGGAGCCCCCAAAAATAAAGTCTGACACTGTTTGCACTGTTTCCCCATATATCTCCCATGAAGTGATGGGACCAGATGCCATGATCTTAGTTTTCTGAATGTTGAGCTTTAAGCCAACTTTTTCACTCTCCTCTTTCACTTTCATCAAGAAGCCTTTTAGTTTCTCTTTACTTTCTGCCATAAGGGTGGTCTCATCTGCATATCTGAGGTTATTGATGTTGAGTATTAATATATTTTTTGATTTAAATTGTGGCTCAGATGGTAGAGAATCTGCCTGCCATGCAGGAGATCCAGATTCGATCTCTGGATTGGGAAGATCCCCTGGAGAAGGGAGCGGAAACCCACTTTAATATTCTTTCCTGGAGAATTCCATGGACAGAGGAGCCTGGCAGGCTGCAGTCCATGGGGTTGCAAAGAGTCGAACATGACTGAGCAACAACCACTTGACTTAAATATGAATATTAGGTTGAACACATTTTAAAATTTTTGCTTTACATTGATTCCTTTTCTCCTTTTTATATATACCTTTTCTATTTTGACCAGTTTCTTCTCTTAAATATTTAAGTATTGCAAACCAACTGTTTAAAAATCTTGATCAAATTGTGTTATTCATTTCTGCTTGGTTAATTTGCTATTTCTTTTTTCTATCCACTGTCATGGAAATTTGATCCTAGTATGCCTTTAAAAATTTTATATTCACTTGTCTTCAATAGTATGTTTTAAGTGGGAATGAGGATTTTGATGGAATTCCTCTAAAATATAGCTTGAGGGACATCCATAGAGAGTCATTTATTTTTTTGTTTGCTGACAACCCATTGGTTTCATAAATCTTAATACATTTTATTTTTGTTTTTAATTTGTTTTCTTTTTGTTAAGTAAAGTATATTTGATTTATAACATCATGTTAATTTCAGGTTTACAGAAGTGATTCAGTTAAATATATATTAAATTTTAATTTTTAACTATTGATTCAAATCCATACTTTTAATGAAAACAACAATGAAAGAAAGCACAAAAATAAATCTGGTATGTACAGAGAGGCCTGGCATGCTGTGCTTCATGGGGTCGCAAAGAGTCAGACAAGACTGAGCGACTGAACTGAACTGAACTGATACCTTTCTTCTAGTCTGCTAGTTTGAATTTCAGTTTATCATAGGGATAGTTTTTTTCTACCAAGAGCTGTTAACCAGCCACAAGCTTCTTTGCTACTTTTTTTAAGCTAGTGGATAGATAGTCCAATTTTCATTTCATAGAGTTTGTTTTCAAGTAGTCTTGCTTTGTTCAGACATCTCCTTTCTAATTGTATACCTTGATGGGACTGAAAGTCATAGTTTCTAATCTTCAGGAGATGGAAAATTTAATCTTGGTGCTCATGGCCTGTATCCAGTTTAATTTCCCCCAAAGTCATCTGACTATCTGCCAGTTGGAAATAACTTTCCTGGTGAATATCTCTTCCTTCCTTTCTCCAGTAAATTACCTTTCACTGAATTACCATTTAGTGAATCACAGTGAATGTTTTTTATTATATTGCACTTTACACTTACAATTGTTTATAGTAAGAGATGTCTTTATTAACTTTGTCTGCCATTTTTATGGTCATATCTTACTGCAGGTTTTTCTTTACACAAAACAAGCTTTGGATTAGATAATTTTGTTAATATATTTTCTATAATATAATAGTATTCTTTTACCATGATTCAATATTTTCATGCAGAGGTAGAAATAAAAATCTAAATATTCTCCAAAATATGAAAAAAATATATACATTCTGAAAAATCTATCGCAGTTCATAATTAATTATGGACTGTTTTCTTTCAACACATATTGGCCCTAAGAAAATGAATCATTTTCAACATAGGTATTATTCAGGAAATCTGTTCCATAATTTTATTGATTTGTTTTAATCCAGTGAACATTTAATTGCATCACACTTCACATAATAAAAGCATTTAGTTGGAAGTTAAGCCTAGAGGGTCTTCAAATACATCCAGTTTTTACTTTTTCTAAATTTCATAAGGAAAACACCAGGCATTTGTTATAATAATCACACAGTGAAATATCATCAATTTTTTTTTCCTCTAGGATTATTTGTTTCCTCTAAATAGCTTATTTGTCACTATATTTATAGACATTAGAAAGGTATACTGTATGCAGTCCTATTCTACAATAAAAAATAATATAAAATATAAATCATTAAAATATAGTAACTTATCATAGTCTTCTCTTTGGTTTTCATTATTTATAACCACAGCTTTATTTTAATATTTTTTTAATATTTAGTGTAGAATAGTTGATTTGCAATATTGTGTTAGTTTCAGGTGTACAGCAAAATGAATCAGTTATACATACTCTTTTATAAATTCTTTTCTCTTAAAGGCTATCAGAGTATTAGAGACCTCTGTGCTGTATAGTAGGTCCTCATTAGTTATCTAATTTATGTATTACCAACTGAAATATGAGGGAAGCCCCAATTTATGTATAGTAGTGTGTATATGTTGATCCCAATCTTCAAATTTATCCCCTTACTTACCACCAGTAACCATAACTTTATTTTCTACATCTGTGACTCTGTTTTGTTAAGTTCATGGGTACCCTTTTTTCCATATACAAGCAATATTATATGATATTTGTCAGCTGTGTTTATTTTGACAAAGGCTGAAGACTAGGTCATATTCATTCAAAATTTATCAAATACCTCCTCAGTTCTGGTCACTGTGTTAGGCATTGTTTATATTGTGGTGAATGACACAGGTATTTTGGGAGACATTGACATTAAGGCAACAGTCATACAAATAAATATTCAGCTATAAAGTGTGATGAGGATTATTAAAGAATGTTGTACTTGGGTGTAGTGTTAAACCTAGATTGGGGGTGAGAAAAGAACTCTCTGAGGAAGAACAGGCCAGTATCTAAAAATAAATCAGGAATAATTCCACCAAACTGACCATCACATATGCTTGTATGTGACTTTTGAGCTTGGGGCAATGTCCATGGTGAAGGAGTAACACATATAAAGCTCTTGAGATTTGAAGCAATCTGCATGCAGTGGCAACCCACTCTAGTACTCTTGCCTGGAAAATCCCATGGGCGGAGGAGCCTGGTAGGCTGCAGTACATGGGGTCGTGAAGAGTCGGACACGACTGAGCGACTTCCCTTTCACTTTTCAGTTTCATGCATTGGAGAAGGAAATGGCAACCCACTCCAGTGTTCTTGCCTGGAGAATCCCAGGGATGGGGGAGCCTGGTGGGCTGCCGTCTATGTGGTCGCACAGAGTCGGACACGACTGAAGCGATTTAGCAGCAGCAGCATGTTTGACTGCATTCTTCTTCCAAGAAAGACTGGGTAACTCCAATTTAGGGAATGAGAAGTAGAGAGATGAGATTAGACACAATAAGACATAGATATTACAGTGGCTCTGGGGTAAATAGCTGTGGACTTCATATTTAGAGAAATGTGAAGACATTGTTGATTTTAAGAAGAAAAGGATGTGGCATCAATATATTTGACATTTTATTGCTAAGCAATCACTCTTCTGGGCTTCCCTTGTGGCTCAGCTGGTAAAGAATCCACTTGCAAGGTAGGAGACCTGGTTCAATCCCTGGGATGGGAAGATACCTTGGAGAAGGGAAAGGCTACCCACTCCAGTATTCTGGCCTGGAAAATCCCATGGACAGAGGAGCCTGGTGGGCTATAGTCCATGTGGTTGCAAAGAGTCGGACAGGACTGAGCAACTAACACACACACAATCACTCTTCTTTATGAGCAACAGAATCTCAGGGAAGAATTTCAGAATAATCAGAAGTATGTTAGTTTCTGTAAAGCAGCTAATACATTATAAAAAAAGAGGGTAATAGTTGGCTTATTTCCTGTTCCATAATGATTTAAGGGATCTTATACTTATGAACCATATCAGCTGAGACATACTTGTAATATATATATATATGTGTATATATATATATATATATGTAACAGGAAACAGGGGAGGGAACATTGGACAGGTAGCCTTGATTTTTATACTATATTATCTTTTGATCTGAGTAAATCCAGACTTTCAGAACAAGGCTTTATTATGCACATCAAAGAAGTGAATGAATAAGATGATTGCAAGAATCCTGTTTCACTTTGAAAGTTACTGTTTCAACATAAATTCAACTGTTAAGAGAAACTAACAGCATGTCATATATTGTGCTGGATGTGGAGATTATACTAATGAAATATAAAATCTCCATAATTAATGAAAGCAAGAAAAGGAGGTGGTTTTGAGAACAAGTGATAGCATCACAGTGCTAGTGATGCTATAGAAGTGCTAAACATAGGGGATGATGGTTCTAGGGGAGGAGAAATATACTTGACTCCTATCAGTTTAAAGAAGGCTCCTCAGAAGAGTGAGAGCTTGAACTAATCTGTTTCTAGCAATAGAAAATGAGACAGGTAAAGCACATTGGTTAAGACAGACCTGCTCTGGAATGGCAGGAATGCCATATCAAAAGAATCTAAGTAATAATTAATAACATATAAATGCAGCAGCTGGAGCACAGATCACATGCTGAAAAGTGGGACTGGGGATGAAGCCAGACAGTATGACTGGCCACTGAGGACCAGTCTTTGTATGAGACTCACAGGAGAATATAGTTTACCTCCAGGTGTTTGGGAATGAATTGAAGGATTTTCAAATGTGAAGTGACATGAGACATAAAGAACAAGTTCAAAGGCAGAGAGGACATTGCACAAATGTGCAATGAACCATTGCACAAATCTAGACTTGAACTTGTAAATTTCAAAAGAATTGAAGGGAAATAAATAGATTAAAACTTTTTAAAAACTTTATAATATAGAATTGACAAGATTTTGGGTCCATTGAGGGTGAGAAAGGGCCATTTGAAGATGTTGAGCAGGCTCCTTAAATTGTGGAGGGATTCTAGAGAGGGCCTTCCCAGGTGGTGCTAGTGGTAAAGAGCCTGCTTGCCAATGCAGGAGACATTAGAGACACAGGTTTGATCCCTCAGTTGGGAAGACCCCTGGAGAAGGGCATGGAAAGCCACTCCAGTATTCTTACCCAGAGAATCCCATGGTCAGAGGAGCCTGGTGGGCTATAGTACATAGGGCTGCAAAGAGTTGGACATGACTGTAGCGACTTCACATGCATTCTAGCAAGTAAAGGAGGAGAAACATATCTAGAAGTGAGGGTGATGGAGCTAGGTTTGGAGAGTCTATATCCTGGGTGCTTTGTGGCCATGCAGGTGGGAAATTATGGAGAGATGCAGAGCTGGGGAAAGGATGTAGGCTATTGGTGATTGAAGCCATGCATAAAAAATTAGAGAAATGTACATCGACTCCTGGCTCAGAATATAAATCTGTAGTGCAGAAAAGTTATAATGGAAAAGAGAAAACTAGGTCTGTGTAAAGAGTTTGTAAATGAAATTCAACAAAGGACTTAATAGAATAGAAATGGAATCAGAGTCGATAAATAAGGAGAAAATCTCAAGGAGCAAGTGATCAACAAAATTTGAAGCATGAGTGAGAATACAATAGCACTGTATTGTATACTTAAAAGATTGCTAAGAGGGTAGAGTTTATGTTGTGTTCTTGTCACAAATAACAACAAGAGAGGGTAGGAGAAAACTTTTAGATGTGATGTTTATATTTATGTTTATGGCATAGATTTGTGATGGTTGTATACTCATCGCCAAACTCATCGATCTATATACATGTATAAATATGTATAGTGTTCTGTGTTTAATCATACCTCAGTAAAGTGGCTTTAAAAAGAAAATGGTAACAATAAAATATTTTAAAATTGGGACTTATATTTTCTACAGCTATTTGTTTTACCCAGGAAGCTATTTTCTCTGAAAAGTGGAAGAGAAACTGAAGTGACTCAGTTGTGTCCCACTCTTTGCAACCCCATCGACTGTAGCCTGTCAGGCTCCTCTGTTCATGGAATTCTCCAGGCAAGTATACTGGAGTGGGTAGCCATTCCCTTCTCCAGGGGATCTTCCCGACCTAGGGATCGAACCCAGGTCTCACACATTGCTGGTAGATTCTTTGCCATCTGAGCCACCGTTTTCTCTGAAGAGCCTTACTATTTACAGCAGCTTGACTCATGTTCAAGACGACTGAATAGTGATAGAGGGGGCTGTGATTGGATATGAATCTGTGGAGTCTTTGAGGGGTTTCCTTGGTGGCTCAGATGGTAAATATCTGCCTGCAATGAAGGAGATCTGGATTCGATCCCTGGGTCAAGAAGATCCCCTGGAGAAGGAAATGGCAACCCAGTCCAGTATTCTTGCCTGAAAAATGCTATGGATAGAGGAGTCTGGCAGGCTCTAGTCTATGGGGTAACAAAGAGTCAGACATGACTGAGCAACTTACAGTTTGTAACACTATGGCATCTTCACTTATTTGTAATGGAACTATTCATCTTCCTCAGCCCTTCTAATTGTTGCCTGCTGCTTCTGCTGCATCACTTCAGTCGTGTCTTAGTCTGTGTGACCCCACAGACAGCAGCCCACCAGGCTCCCCCATCCCTGGGATTCTCCAGGCAAGAACACTGGAGAGGGTTGCCATTTCCTTCTCCAATGCATGAAAGTGAAAAGTGAATAAAGTCGCTCAGTCGTGCCCGACTCTTAGCGGCCCCATGGACTGCAGCCTACCAGGCTCCTCCGTCCATGGGATTTTCCAGACAAAAGTACTGGAGTGGGATGCCATTGCCTTCTCTGAATTGTTGCCTGCTAACAATTAGTAATCCATAGCATCTAAAAATTTAGATGTTCCTCTATATGCTGCTCATCCTGAACTGTTCTCATCTGCCTAGTGATTGACACAATGTTTGTATTGGTTGGTAATATCCTGCTGGCTGTTGAAGGAAACTATATGAAACTAGTTTAATAATGGGAAGTGATTTACTAACTTCATACCTGAGGAGTGGAACAGACTCTAGGCAAGTAAACAATCAGTGATACAAATGGTGCGATTAGGATCCTAGCCAATTGCCTACAGCTGCAAACTCAGAAAGCATGTGAAGCCCAAGTCCCAACATTTGTAGGCAACAGTTCAATCTGTTTCTATGTTCTGTTATAAAAAAATAAAAATAAAAAAGGAATTTCTTTGCTTGCAGCTAGATGGTTTCAAGTGCCCACAGATTTTTCAAATCCACATTTAAGGGTCTGTCCTTTAAAAACTCCCATATATAGATACTAGTTTCTCAAACAATAAGAGTCTTGTTGTTGGGGAAAAAAAAAAAAAAAAACAACTCATTGGTTAACAAACAAAATATATATAAAAATATAAAGTAAAACAGTAATTTTATGGTAAAGGCATACTTTCTTTGAGTCTTATTGGACTCCTGTTCAAGCACATGCTGCATTAATGATAGTCAACCTGTGTTGAATAACTGAAGTCTAGATTTCTCATTTAACCATGGGGAAAATTGAATTATCATTACGTGTTTAGACCAGAGCTTTCTAGTAGAACTTTCTTTAATTATAGTCTTGTTTTATATCTGCACTGCCATTTTGGAAGTTACTGCTGCTGCTGCTGCTAAGTTGCTTCATTTGTGTCCGACTCTGGGCAACCCCAGAGAGGGCAGCCCACCAGGCTCCCGCATCCCTGGGATTCTCCAGGCACGAACACTGGAGCGGGTTGCCATTTCCTTTTCCAATGCATGAAAAGGAAAAGTGAAAGTGAAGTTGCTCAGTCGAGTCCCACTCTTCACAACCCCATGGACTGCAGCCTACCAGGCTCCTCCGTCCATGGGATTTTCCAGGCAAGAGTACTGCAGTGGGTTGCCATTGCCTTCTCCATTGGAAGCTACTGGCCACAAAAAAATAAGTTTGTTTCAGAAAAAAAAAAAAAAAAAACAACCAACTAGCTTCCTTTTAATTGATATTTGAATATTTGAGTTTCAGCTATTGCAATTAAGGTTCTGAATGTTTGTTTTATTAATTTAAATAGCTACTTGTAGTTTTGGCTCCAATATTGGATGGACAGAATAATAGGTAGGGAATCTAGCATCATGTGCATAATATATACAAATGTAAAAGTCTGTGATTTTGGAGAAGACTTTTGAGAGCCCCTTGAACCACAAGGAGATCAAACCAGTCAATTCTAAAAGAAATCAACCCTGAATATTCATTGGAAGGACTGATGCTAAAACTGAAGCTCTAATACTTTGGCCACCTGATGTGAAGAGCCAACTCCTTGGAAAAGACCCTGATGCTGGGAAAGATAGAAGACAGGAGAAGGGAAGGACAGAAGATGATATGGTTGGATGATATCACCAATTCAATGGACATGAGTTTGAGCAAGCTCTGGGAGATGGTGAAAGAAGGCCTGGCATTCTGCAGTCCGTGGGGTCACAAAGAGTCAGACATGACTGAGTGACTCAACAACAATGAGTCTGTGAAGGTCATATAAAATTGTAGGCAGACAGAATGACGTTAAACACTGTGGATCTAAAAGTTTGACTCTAATATGTAAAGAAGTTTATGAAAACTGGGAGGATCAATCCCGGCTCTCTTTCCCTTTGTTTAAAGCATCATAATAATTTGTTACTGTTCACATTATTTGTATGTGTGGAGGTGTGAGGAGGGTGTCGCACTTGTAGGCATGATTTAGTAAGTCACCTTCTTGACTGCAACAGAATATGACTAACTTCAGCATAAAAGTAACTTTACAGATGGATATTGGCTAGATTATGGAATTGGCAGAGAGGCCAGTGAGTCAGTGTTGGAATAAAGCAGGAACCAAGAGAGGTTGAGTAGCTATAAATGCAGCCAGGTTGATACTCCAGAAACGATTAAGTCAGAAGATTGCCAGTGACACTTCTGCCACTGTTCTTGATAACATAGCCACAAATAGTAGCAAATCTATTCTTTGGTCTTTGTATCAACTAGTCACATTTCAAAGGTCCAGACAAGAAAGCACATGTTGCTTCAGCCTAAGTCAACTGTCAGTAGTCTAACTGCCCAAGTGGGGAAGATGCAGAGTCTCATTCTGGAAGTTTCTATAATTGAGGCCACATTATCTTCTACCAAAGTCTTATAATGGGATATCAATTTTTTTTATATTAATTTATTTATTTTAATTGGAGGTTAATTATTTTACAATATTTTATTGGTTTTGCCATAAGATGGGGTTCCCTAAAAGATACACTGACACATGCCCAGCATATGCTGCTGCTAAATCGCTTCAGTGGTGTCCGACTCTGTGTGACCCCATAGACGGCAGCCCACCAGGCTCCCCTGTCCCTGGGATTCTCCAGGCAAGAACACTGGAGTGGGTTGCCATTTCCTTCTCCAATGCATGAAAGTGAAAAGTGAAAGGGAACTCGCTCAGTGGTGTCCGACTCTTAGCGACCCCATGGACTACAGCCTACCAGGCTCCTCCATCCATGGGATTTTCCAGGCAAGAGTACTGGAGTGGGGTGCCATTGCCTTCTCCGGCCCAGCATATAGTTTAATATAATTCTTAACTGTGTGGAAAAGTTTCATATGTTTGATTTTTGTTTTACTTCAGTATGTTATTTTACCTAGTATGTCACATATCATTCATCTTATTTTAAAATAGAGACTCAGAAAAATTGCAGGCCACTCTTTCTTTTTCTGAATTTATTTCAATATCCAACTTTGTGTATGTATGTTGTATTAATGCATATGTGCGTGTGTGTGCGTGTGTGTGTAAAGCTAAAAATAGTGGTTCATAAACTTGTTCTGGAACATCGTGTATGCTCAGTAATTGCTTGTTCAGTTCATTAGCTCCTTTGCATGCATGGGTTCCTTCTATTGTTATTTCAAAATTATGAGAACTATTAAATACATCTGTAGTATTCAAGGCAATATAAACTACTTTTAATTAAAGTAAGAGTATGCTATGCAGAGAGGAAGTGCTGTAAGAGAGACATATATATTTCACTTGAAATTACATTTCCCTCTTAAATATGACTTATGTTATGGCCTTACGCTTTCTTTCTTCTCCAGGCATTGCTGCTGTTGTTCTTTGAACCCTGTTATTATTATTCCATTGAATTAAATTGACTATGAACATTTTTCAGTTTTATTACTATTTTTATAAACATTGAGATGAGGAAGGGTAAAATAATACCTAATTACACATCAATTATCAGCACCAATAACACTAAGTAAATATTTATGTTTGGGGGGTGGAGCATCAGTACAGTGCAGCTGTGGGGACTAAAGACGCTCTCTAGAGAGCTGTTAATTTGCATAGAAGTTATTTCCATTCTGCATTTTGCAGCTGCATTTCTCTCAGTGTCTGTAAACAATGTGAAAATAACAAGAATAAAGATAAAATGCTACATTTGGGTTAATACATTAAAAACAAAGGTTTTGATTGGGTATATATTACCAGGAGACAAATATTCACAAGGTAGATACCTTAGTTTTCAACCTTCTTTGAATGTTAGAATTACATGGGAAGTTTTTAAAGATCCTCAAGTCCAGCCTGTGCATCCAATTGAATAAGTCAGAAACTCTGAAAATAGAACTCTGATATCCATTTTTCAAGCTACCAAAATGATCCTAAATTAAGTATCTTTTAGAGCCACTTGTCTTTAGCTTCATTTTACTAGTGATACATGAGGATACCTTGAATAAAATGGCAAGAATCTTTGTGTTAGAAATGGTTGCTTTGTTTTAATAATAGACATCTGTGAAATAATGATCATTTTAATGTAACATATAAATGCTAAATCTCATGGTCTGGAATAATTTCTCTTTTAAAATATATTGATAAATGAGATCAAGTATTTTTTTCTCTATGTATATGTTTCAAACATCTTTATTTGTACTGATATATATAATACATGCAGATAGGGAAAAAAAGCAAATGGTACAAACAGCTATCACAAAACCGATATTCCTCTTTTCCCCTTCCATTTCCTTCTCGCAGCTTTTCTTACAGATAAAAAAAACAACCTGTGATATTTTAGTTCTTTTATCTTAACATGACTAGACTTTATCTTCGGAGAAGGCAATGGCACCCAACTCCAGTACTTTTGCCTGGAAAATCCCATGGATGGAGGAGCTTGGAAGGCTGCAGTCCATGGGGTCACTGAGGGTCGGACACGACTGAGCAACTTCACTTTCACTTTTCACTTTCATACATTGGAGAAGGAAATGGCAACTCACTCCAGTGTTCTTGCCTGGAGAATCCCAGGGACGGCGGAGCCTGGTAGGCTGCCATCTATGGGGTCACACAGAGTCGGACACGACTGAAGCAACTTAGCAGCAGCAGCAGCAGCAGACTTTATCTTGATTTCCTGCTATAGAATATGAGGGTCTACTTGTTTAATGACCCTACCTCCTTTTCCCCTTTTCCCATACTTTTTCATTAATTACATTGTTCCTCCCTAAGTTGTCTTTTTAAAATATGTATAATACTGACGATTATTCCTACTCTTGCTAACTCTAGATAGGCTATAATTGCTTTCCACCTTTTAGAATGAAGGTACAGAAATCCCTACCATTGTCTTCAGAACATTGAGACAGATGATGAGAGTTTGAGCTAATTTCATCACTATCTCCCTGTGTTAGTTGTCTCAGACATCTTAATTTTTTCCTAAAAAAAAATTACACCTAATTTTTCCAAGAATGTGCACGTTTATTCAGAGAGGAGAATGACTGGCTGTTGAGAGTTCTGCTTGGAGACGTACTTTTTCTATAATTTGTCCACTTACCTTTATGTTTTAGAATTAAATCTCATCCCCAGTCTCCATTATACTTGGCATTTTTGACTCCTAAGCTTTTGAGGAAATAATGCAAGACATGGCAAAATCCTGCATGCCTATTCCCTTCCACACATGTTTAAATATATAGTTTCTTTTGTCCTTCTATTTTACTCATCATTGTTTAATTCATAATTTGTCTTTGAGGAGCTTACTGAAATATCTTTTCTGTTGGGAGCAAAACTTACCATCTTTAATTTGCAAAATATTTCAATTTTTTAAATACTTCTTATAGTTTAATGAGACTCCAAGGAGAAGAAATAAAACATTTTATCTCAAACCCCATCTTAAGAAGAACTATTTTAGGAAACCTCACATAAAGGAAAATATGTATTGCTTGTGCTGTCATGTTCCTTGAAAATGATAGGTGATTTACAGACTTTACATGTGCTAAATATTGGGGCTATACAAATGTGTTAAAGATACATATAACACCAGCATTGTTATCAAAGCCAACTAAATAGTCACCAATTTTAACATATTGACTTCATTGATCCTCATTATGTTAGATCTTAGACCAGAGGAAAAACTCCCCTGGGATAGTAATGGAGTAATTAAGATATTGACCTACATTTTGACATCAGCAAATAGTTAGGTTCACTAAAGCTATGTGATAACTCTCTATTCTCCCCATTTTTGTGACTTTTAATAATAACTTATCATTTCATGTATACATTATAATGTATTTATCTGAGCATCCTAATTGTATAATTTAATTAACATCTGTGCTTAAAAAATTAGCAGAAATAGAGCTTTAAAAGATACCAAGACTTATCTGTTGGGTTCAGAATGAGTGTAAATTGATTCTCAATGTCTGATACAGTTTATACTCTATTTTGATAAAAGCACGGAGACCAATTTAATGATCGTTAGACATTTCTTCTAAAGTTACTTTAAGATATGACTTGTGATGAAGAATTGGACTTTATTCATGTAAGCAGAGACTCTTTTTGTTCATGCCCCTCCTCCCATGCCAATTACAAACAAAGGTGCTGTATGGCCAGCATTGATATCAAAGAGAGAAAAGTAACTTCTTTGTCAAAACTTTTAACTAATTAAGAGCCTGTGTCTTCCCATAGAAAGTTTGGAATAAACTTGTTTATGTCTATAAAATATCTTTCTGAATTTTTTATAGACAACGTATTAAACTTACAGAAGAATTTGGGAAGAATTGACAGTTTACTATGTTAAGCATTCCAATTCAAGAACATGATATCTTCATTTATGTAGTCTTTGGCATTTTGCAATTTTCAGCATATGATACAGAAGACACCTTG
This sequence comes from Bos grunniens, assembly GCF_055505025.1. NCBI lineage: Eukaryota > Metazoa > Chordata > Mammalia > Artiodactyla > Bovidae > Bos > Bos grunniens. The sequence goes on along the minus strand of NC_141184.1, from coordinate 18,326,762 downwards.
TGCACATTTTACTATTATGCAATTTATTCAATTTGGGATTTTCTTTGGAAAATCTTTGGAGTGATTATAAATGGTATTCTGTTTTAATTTTAATTTCTACATATTCATTGTTACTGTTGATTTCTGTTTGTTCATCTTCTATCTTGCAAACTTGCTAAACTCACTTATTCTAGAGCTTTCTTTTTATTCCATTTGCTTATTTTATAGGTTTTTCTGCATAAATAATGGTGTTCTCTACAAACAAGGAGAATTTTAATTCTACTCTTTGATCTGTATGCATTTTTATTTCCTTTTCTTGCCTTAGTGCTACACTGGCTAGAAAATAAAATACTATGTTGAATATGAGTGGTAGATGACATTTTTGCCTGGTTTCTTATCTTAGTGGAAAAGTATCCATGATATGAATCTGATTTTAATTGTTGGTTTATTATATAGATGATCATCAAGCTGAGTTAATTCCTCTCTATTTCTAACTTTCTTGTTCAGTCGTTGTGTCTAAAATCTGTGACCCCATGGACTGTAGTGTTCTAAGTTTCCCTGTCCTTTACTACCTCCCAGAGTTTGCTCAAACTCATGTTCATTGAGTTGGTGATGCTACCCAACCAACACAGCTTCAGTTACCCCCTTCTCCTTTTTCCTTCAATCTTTCCCAGCATTAGAATCTTTTCTAGGGCTCTTTGTATCAGGTGGCCAAGGAATTGGAGCTTCAGCATCAGAACCAGTCCTTCCAATAAATACTCAGGGTTGATTTCCTTTAGGATTGACTGGTTTGATCTTTTTGTCCAGAGGACTCTCAAGAGTCTTCTCCAGCAGCACAATTCAAAAGCATCAACTCTTCAGGGCTCAACCTTCTTTATGGTCCAACTCTCACATCTGTACATGACTACCTGAAAAACTGTCATCTTTGTGACCCCATGGACTGTAGCCCACCGGTCTCCTCTGTCCATGAAATTTCCCAGGCAAAAATACTGGCTTGGGGTGTCATTTCCTCCTCCAGGGGATCTTCCAAACCCAGGGATCAGACCCGCATCTCCTGGGTTTCCTCCATTGGCAGATGGATTGTTTACCATATTAAAAAGCAGAGATATTACTTTGCCAACAAAGGTCTGTCTAGTCAAGTCTATGGTTTTTCCAGTGGTCATGTATGGGTGTGAGAATTGGACTGTGAAGAAAGCTGAGTGCTGAAGAATAGATGCTTTTGAACTGTGGTGCTGGAGAAGACTTGCGAGTCCCTTGGACTGCAAAGAGATCCAACCAGTCCATCCTAAAGGAGACCAGTCCTGGGTGTTCATTGGAAGGACTGATGCTGAGGCTGAAACTCCAATACTTTGGCCACCTCATGTGAAGAGTTGACTCATTAGAAAAACCCTGATACTGGGAGGGATTGGGGGCAGGAGGAGAAGGGAATGACAGAGGATGAGATGGCTGGATGGCATCACTGACCTGAGTTTGAGTGAACTCCGGGAGTTGGTGATGGACAGGGAGGCCTGGCGTGCTGCGGTTCATGGGGTCGCAGAGTCGGACATGACTGAGCAACTGAATTGAACTGAATGCCACCTCAGAAGTGCCATTTCAAACTTGCTGAGAGTTTTTTTCATGAATAGATAGTTGGCGCTTTTACAGATGCTTTTGTGCATCTATTGATATGACCATGTTTTTGCCTTTACATGGTGGACTACATTTATTGATTTTCAAAAGTTGAAATAGCCTCAAATACCTGAATTATTGCATACCTGGACCTTTGCATCCTTTTATACATTGATGATTTAATTTATTAATATTTTGTTGAGGATCATTGCATTTGATATCATGAGAGATATTGATAGGTAGATTGTTTATGTTTATTTATATTACTTTTGTTTTGGCATCAGAGCAATATTGGCTTATTAAATTATTTAGAAAATATTCCCTCTTCTTATATTTCCTGAAGGATATTTTGTAACATTGACATTAATATTGATATTAAATATTTCATAGAATTATCTAATGAAAACTAAACTTCCAACAAAATACTATCATCTGGAACTTTTAATTGTAAATGCAGTTTCTTTCATGGTTATAGACAATTCAAATGATCCTTTCACTGTGGGATTTTGTGATTTTCAAGAAATTGTTCTGTTTCTTTTAAGATTTCAAATATATGAGCATGAAGTTTTTTGTAGGATCCCCTAAGTATCTTTTTAAAGGCTTCAATCTCTATAGTATTGTTCCATCTTTGATACTGAATTAGTGATTTTTGTCTTCTTCCTTTCTTGAAAAAAAGTATTTATCAGTCTTCCTAGATGTTTATCAATTTAATTGATTTTTTGAAGAATCAGAATTTTGTTTCATCAAATTTTTCTATTTTTTTTCTTTTCAATTTTATTGACTTATGGTCGCATCTTTATTGTTTCCTTCCTCCTATGTACTTGAATTTGTATTTCGTTTTTTTCTTAGGTATTGAAGTAAGAACTTAAGTTATTGATATGAGGCCTTATTTCATTCCTAATATAAACAAATAGCTATAAATTTCCTTCTAGCATCAAATTTAGTTGTGTTCCACATATTTTGATATGGTGTATTTTCATTTAGTTATAAATATATTTCTTATTTCCTTTGAGACTTTATCTTTGACCCATGGATATTTTTTAAATATCTTTTAAAATTTCCATGTATTTAAATATGTCTCTGTTGTCTTCTGTTGTTCATTTTTAATTTTATTCCATTAAAATCAGATGACACATATATAATTTTTTAAAGTTTTGAGTATTGTTTTGTGGCCCATGATATGATTTATCTTGGTGAATGTTCCATGGGTTCTTGAAAAGCATTTTATTCATGTTATAATGTTATTTAAAAATAGTGTTCTGTATGAGCCAATCATATCCTTTTGCTTTTTCCTTTAGTTCACATATGTATCATTTCTTGTTTTCTTTCTCTATCATTTGATGAGAAGAGGGTGTTGAAGTTCCCAAATATATTTGTGGATTTGTCTATTTCTCTTTTCAACTCTATCAGCTTTTCTTTCATATATTTTGAAGCTATTTGTGCATACCTATTTAGAATGTAATGCATTCCTGATGGATTGGTCCTTTTATCATTATGTTTATCATTATGTTTTCTGTAGTACTTTCCTTTGTTATAAAGCCTATTTGGTCAGACATTAAAATTGCCACTCATTTTTTTAAAAATAAAATAATGATTTCATGGTATGTCTCTCCCATTTATGTTCAAAATCTGCATATATCATTGGATTTGAATTGAGTTTTTTTATAAGCAGCTTGAAGTATTCCATTGTTTAATCTGTTTTCTCTATCGTAGCCTTTCTCTTCTCCAGGGGATCTTCCCAACCCAGAGATTGAACCCAGTCTCCCGCATTACAGGTGGATTCCTTACCAGCTGAGCCACACGGGAAGCCCAAAAATATTGGAGTGGGTAGACTATCCCTTCTCCAGGGGATCTTCTTAACCCAGGAAACAAAGCACAGTCCTTGCATTGCAGGAGGATTCTTTACCAACTGAGCTATGAGGGAAGCCCAGCCAATCTGTAAGATTAGGTCTAATATCAACAGATTCTTTTGATTTTCATTCATCTGAGGATGTTTGTATTTCCTTTCATTCTTGAAGGATATTTCTGCAATGTTGAGTTCATAGCCGACTGTGCTTTTCTTTCAAACTTGCAAAATACTGTACCACTTCCATCTACTCTCCCTTATTTCATAGGAGAAATCCATTGTCATTTAAATTGTTTCTTTTTTTTTTTTTTTCTCTATAGGCAATGTATCATTTCTCTCTGGTTGCTTTCAAAACTTTTTATCTTTTATCTTCAGTGGCTAAATATAATAAATCATGGTGTATTTCTTTGCCTTTAACTTATCTGGGTTTTTCTCAGCTTCTTGGATATGTTTGGTGTGTTTGTAACCAAATCTGGGAAGTTTTCAATCATTATTTCTTCATAATTCTTCCACCTTCTGTCTTTGTACCTCTCCTCTTAGAATTCTAGTAATATATCTATTTATTATTTTGTTAGTGCCCCTTGGGTCCCCGAAGCTCTATTTATTATTTTTTCCAGACAATTTTCACTGTTTTTTAGACTGAGTGAATTTCACTGTGTCCTCATGTTAATTGATTCTGTCTGCTGTCATCTCTACTCTACTATTATGCCTATACAGTGATCCTTTTTTTTTTTTTCCTTCTGTTATTGTGTTGTGAAATTACATAATTTCCATTTGGCCGTTTTTTAAAGTAAGTTCCTTTTCTGAGATTATCAATTTTTTTTTCTTTTCTATTAATGATTTGTTTCAAGATAATTTGTAATGTATTATTGAAGCATTTTTATAAAAGCTACTTTAAAATCCTGGTCAGGTCATTCCAACACTTGATTCATCTTTGTATTGGCATCATTTGGTTGCCTTTCATTATTCAAGTTGTGATTTTCTTAATTCTTGGTATAATGGGTGAGCTTATATTATTTCCAAGACATTTGTTTTCTTATAATTGTAGGAGACTCTGAGATCTATTTAAATATGTGAAAGTGAAAGTCACTCAGTCATGTCCAACTCTTTGCAACCCTGTGAGCTATGCAGTCCGTGGACTTCTCCAGGCCAGAATACTGGAGTGGTTAGCCTTTCCTTTTTACAGGGAGTATTTAAATAGGCAGCCACCTAGTTTAGGTTTAGCATGTGGGTTTTGGATTAATTTTATGGACTATGGTTCAAATGGCCGTAAATGTTCTGTGTCTTTGTGATATTATTTTGGTCTGCTTAGCTCATCTGAAGTCCCTGGGTCCCCAGAATTCCCAAATAGTCTCTTGTGAGGGCAAGTGAGTTTGCCATAGGCAAGTCTGTTGAGTGTGTCTCTTAATAGAATGGTATGGTGGAATTCCTCTACCCTTGACCTCCAGCTTCCTCTACATCCTTGGACAGGGATGGAGAATGTCATGACCATAAAGTCAAAGAGATCTCCTGGACCAGACTGGCTAGTAGTGGGTCTCTCCAGCAACTCTGCCCCCTGTCTCAGTAGCTCTCGGTGAAAAAGGGGAGTCTCACATTCTACGAAAAAGCAGAATGCTTCCTTTGGCTGTTTATTCTTGATGGCTCTCCCAAGTAGTCCTCTTTAACAGAGTTGTCTGCTCATCTGATGTTGTCACAGGGACTTCTGTTTGATCCAGGGAAAAATAAGCCTACTAGACAGCTGTTCTCAGGGTTGGGAGTCAGGAAACAGCAGGTGTGGATAGCTTCTTCCTCTTCGATTGGAGGGTACAAGGCACCCAGTTTCTGTCCTGTTCTTCCAGACCTATCATTATGGACAAGCTCTCCTCCTTTCAGAGTCACTGATGATTATTCTCAGTGCCATTTTCAGAGTCAGTACTTGTACTTATGTGGCAGGAATAAGAAAATTAGGTATACACAATCTTTTCTGTACTAGAAGTCTAAATACATCAAATCACTTTATTTACCACTGTGAGTACCTTCAGTTCAGTTCAGTTCAGTTCAGTCGCTCAGTCATGTCCAACTCTTTGCGACCCCATGAATCGCATCACGCCAGGTCTCCCTGTCCATCACCAACTCCCGGAGCTCACTCAGACTCATGTCCATCGAGTCAGTGATGCCATCCAGCCATCTCATCCTCTGTCGTCCCCTTCCTCTCCTGCCCCCAATCCCTCCCAGCATCAGAGTCTAAACTGCCAGAACCAGAGATCAAATTGCTAACATCCACTGGATCATCAAAAAAAGCAAGAGAGTTCCAGAAAAACATCTACTTCTGCTTTACTGACTATGCAAAGTCTTTGATTGTGTGGATCACAACAAACTGTGGAAAATTCTGAAAGAGATGGGAATACCAGACAACCTGACCAGCCTCCTGAGAAATCTGTATACAGGTCAAGAAGCAACAGTTAGAACCGGACATGGAATGACAGACTGGTTCGAAATAGGAAAAGGAGTACATCAAGGCTGTATATTGTCACCCTGCGTATTTAACTTAGATTTAGAGTATTTCATGAGAAATGCCAGAATGGATGAAGCACAAGCTGGAATCAAGATTTCTGGGAGAAATATCAATAACCTCAGATACACAGATGACACCACCCTTATGGCAGAAAGTGAAGAAGAACTAAAAGAGCTTCTTAATGAATGTGAAAGAGGAGAGTGAAAAAGTTGGCTTAAAACTCAACATTCAGAAAACTAAGATCTTGGCATCTAGTCCCATCACTTCATGGCAAATAAATGGGGAAACAGTGAGAGACTTTATTTTTCTGGGGCTCCAAAATCACTGCAAATGGTGATTGCAGCCATAAAATTAAAAGACAACTGCTCCTTAGAAGAAAAGCTATGACCAACCTATGACCAACCTGCTGCTGCTGCTAAGTCACTTCAGTCGTGTCCAACTCTGTGTGACCCCATAGACAGCAGCCCACCAGGCTCCGCCGTCCCTGGGATTCTGCAAGCAAGAACACTGGAGTGGGTTGCCATTTCCTTCTCCAATGCATGAAAGTGAAAAGTGAAAGTGAAGTCACTCAGTCGTGTCCTACTCTTAGCGACTTCTTGGACTTCAGCCTACCAGGCTCCTCTGTCCATGGGATTTTCTAGGCAAGAGTACTGGAGTGCGTTGCCATTGCCTTCTCTGATGACCAACCTCAACAGCATATTAAAAAGCATAGACATTACTTTACAAACAAATGTCTGTCTAATGGAAGCTATGGTTTTCCTAGTAGTCATGTATGGATGAGAGAGTTGGACTATAAAGACAGCTGAGTGCTGAAGAATTTATGCTTTTGAACTGTGGTGTTGGATAAGACTCTTGAGAGTCCATTGGACAACTAGGAGATCAAACCATGTATCCTAAAGGAAATAAGTCCTGAATATTCATTGGAAAGACTGATGTTGAAGCTGAAACTCCAATACTTTGTCCACCTGATGCAAAGAACTGGCTCACTGGAAAAGACCCTGATGCTGGGAAAGATTGAAGGCAGGAGGAGAAGGAGATGAGAGAGGATGAGATGGCTGGATGTCATCACCCAACTCAATGGACGTGAGTTCAAGTAGGATCCGGCAGTTGATGATGGACAGGGAAGCCTGGCTTGCTACAGTCCATGGGGTTGCAAAGAGTGGGACATGACTGAGTGACTGAACTGACTGACTGCTACCTTAGTTATCAACTTGTTCTGTCAGTATGTTTCATGAATGTGTTTTTAAAGCAGTAAATGTAATTAACATATAATATTAAATCTGCTTTAATTATAGTGAAGCCTATTTCATGATGTACTGTCATTGAAAACACTATTTCAAACAAAACAGAATCCATTGGTTTGTGGCTGAATCTTGATAATTTCATTTGGATTTTGAAAGAGAACATTCTGTTGTCATACATAAATATTCAAATGTTTTCCAAGAATATAAATGTTTGAATCTGGGCCATGTTTCCAGGTGTAGTGTCAAATTGAAACTTATTTAAGATAGGGGATAAAGTATTCCCAAACTTACCATTTCCTATTTGAATGTGAAAGTGAATGTGCTAGTCATTCAGTTGTGTCCAACTCTTTGCGACTAGGCTCCACTGTCCATGGAATTCTCCAAGCAAGAATACTGGAATGGGTTGCCATTCTCTTCTCCAGGGGATCTTCCTGACCCATTTCCTATTTATGTGATTGCTTTTCATGTGTTCAGAGTTATCTCTAGTCCTTTTCCCTAAAATGTATTAAAGTGAAGCTTTACCACCTTCCAGAATACATCCAGGTCAGAGCTGGGTTACCAAACCTCTTTCTATAACCTGCTCCCTCAGACCCTCTCCTGACTTTCAAGAATATAGCACCAAGACCCTGGTTTTCATTTGTTTTACTCTCTCTCTTTAAAGGCTAAAATACAGACAAATTATGTCTGTTCTATTCTCATCCTAACCTTAACTTTCACTCAGTAAATTCTTTATTTTCCTGTTCCTGGTACCAGAAAAATTCACAATGGATGCAACAGGTAAAAACAACTAGGATTGTTCTAAGTCAGCCATGCTTCTGTTTTAACCCTGTGGGGTCTGGTTTACATGTGCTTTCCCAAAATAAAACATAGGGAACACTTGATGATGAATTCTATTTTTTAATATTGAAAGCCAAACATCTATTTGTAAAAATTATTTATTTATTTATTTGACTGTGCTGCTTCTTCATTGCTGTGCGTGGGCTTTCTCTCTTTGCAGTGAGCAGGGACGACTCGAGTTGTGATGCGTGTGCTACTCATTGCAGTGGCTTCTCTTGTTTCAGAGCACAGGCTCTAGGTGCTTGGGTTTCAATAGTTGTGGCACATTGGCTTAGCTGCTTCCTGTCATGTGGGATCTTCCCAGGCCAGGGATCAAACCCATATGCCCTGAATTGGCAGGTGAATTCTCAACCGCTGGACCATCAGGGAAATCCCTGATGATGAATTTTAACATCACCTTAGCTCTAGGACAGCAAATACTCATTGTTTATGCACTCCCAATTATATTGCTAAAATGACTTAAAACACTCAGCACATTACATCCAATTATATAAAACTCATATAATAAATTACTGATCTACTTATTTTATAGATATTTAACAAAAAGTTCTATTTCATTATGCAATTGTGACCCAGTTTGCCTTGGTTTAGTGACAATGTTTCTAAAAATTCTATGACCTGGACATCCCTAGTGGTCCAGTGGTTATAATAAATTACTGATCTACTTATTTTATAGATATTTAACAAATAAAGTTCTATTTCATTATGCAATTGTGACCCAATTTGCCTTGGTTTAGTGACAATACTTCTAAAAAGTCTAGGACCTGGACATCCCTAGTGGTCCAGTGGTTAAGAGTCAGTATTTCCATTGCAGGGGACATTAGTTTGATCACTGATGGGTGAATTAAAATCTTGCGTGCCACCTGGCCAAAAATGAATAAAAAAACAAACAAGGGGTGCATTGTATTTCTAATAAATAAATAAAAAGCCTGAGACAGAAAACTATCTTTAGGTCCTGTTAACTAAGGTTTAAAAACCAAATAATCCTGCCTAACAAATTATTGTTTACCTGTCCTATGTGGTTAAAAAGAAATATACACAGTCACATTCCTTAATGTTCCTGCAAAGTAGTCTGGTGTAGAACCCCACAAAATAACGTGACAGAACAAGGGCTGTGGAAAAGTGGGCAACATCTTACTGAATTTTTCAGAGTACTGACTCTGCTTCGACTGCTGTAAATGAATAAGTAAATCTATTTCTTCCCCTCCTGTTTCTGTCACATTTCTGGTTAGAATCTGATTCACATTCAGAGTTTGAAATGGAAAATAAAAATAGAGCACTGTTTGGCTTCTGCTGTGTCAGATAATTACTTTCAGAATTCTGTAACTGGAAGCCAGTTGGGATTGAAACTGTGTTTTTGTTCCTGTGAAACAGAAATTCTGTCATGTGCAGCCACAAGATTTGAGTGATAACTCTGCCAGTTACCTCTCTGCTGAGTGAGGCTGCTGCTGCTGCTGCTGTTGCTAAATCTCTTCAGTCGTGTCTGACTCTGTGCAACCCCGTAGATGGCAGCCCACCAGGCTCTGCCATCCCTGGGATTCTCCAGGCAAGAGTACTGGAATGGGTTGCCATTTCCTTCTCCAATGCAGGAAAGTGAAAAGTGAAAGTGAAGTTGCTCAGTCGTGTCCAACTCTTTGAGACCCCATGGACTGCAGCCTACCAGGCTCCTCTGTCCATGGGATTTTTCAGGCAAGAGTACTGGAGTGGGTTGCCATTGCCTTCTCCCGAGTGAGGCTGAGTGGCTAGCTTATTCAGGTACAAGTGATGGGGGAGCTGTTTAAGGAAAGATACGAGATGGCAACCCACTCTAGTTTTCTTGCCTGATAAATCTCACAGACAGAGGAGCCTGGTGGGCTCCAGTCCATGGGGACGCAAGAGTCAGACACGACTTAGCAACTAAACCACCACCACCGATGTGTTTTCACATAATATAAATATTATTTGTGCAGTATATATCTTATTTTGAATATAAAGAACCAATAATTCAACTTTTATTAAGGTAATTATTTTTCTGCCCCTACTAAATGTATGTTGAACCTCGCATATATAAGTACACATGCATGTATGTCTGCGTGTATGTGTGCTCAGTCACTCAGTCATGTCCAACTCTTTGTGACCCCATGGACTGTAGTCTACCAGGCTCCATGGGGTTCTCCAGGCAAGGATACTGGACTGGGTTGCCACTTCCTACTCCAGGGAATCTTCCTGACCCAGGGATTGAACTCAAGTCTCTTGCATCTCCTGCATTGGCAGACAGATTCCTTACTACTAGCGCCACCTGGGAAGCCCATGTTTGTATGTTTGAAGGTGCACGAGTATCCATAGGCTCACACACCCACTGTCTCGGCCCAGTGTTATGTGCCTGGCATTTTGTACATGTTCATGTTTATTGTCTCACACAGTGCCACCTTCATTTTCAAATGAGGACATGGGTGATGATATAGTGATTAACATTCCTAACTGCACCCTCCTTTCTGAGCATCAGATTCCTGTAGGTAACATACATTTAACATATATATTTTCAGGCTTTGCTGGCATCTCAAAAATTAACTGCTACCAAATTCAACTCTGAGTCTCTCTCCTCCCTTTGGCTCATCCTTCATTTCCCTGCAGAATCCTCTGTTCAGTAATTACACCTCCATCTGCTCCAGTGTTGAAGCAAGACACCTGAGAATCATTCTTGACACCTCTTTCACACTCACCTCTCCCTCAACCCAGTCTGTTAGTGAGTCCTGTCAGCTCCTTATCTAAAATGAAACTCACATCTGTCTGGTTCTCTTCATTCCACCCTGCTCCTCTCTAATTTATTCTGCCATTGTCTCTCACCATAAACCCTGCAGAGGCCACCTAATTAGTACCCAACTCTCTTTCTGGTGCCATCTGAATTCCCCAGTCAGGCTGCCACAGGGATCCTTTACAAACAGAAATCTGGTCCCATCATTCTAGGGTTTAAAATCCTTCTGTGGCTTCTTAGGGAATTTAGATTAAATCCCAAATCTGTAACACAAAAAGAATGGCATGATCTGACCTCTGGATGGATTCCCAGAATTGTCTGTTGCTGCTTGTCCTGGAGAACTCTCAACGACCCTTGCTTTTTATCTCCTTTCATAGCTACTTCTATTGTTCAATTTTATAACTTACCAAATTGGAATGCCTTAATTTTAATTATCATTGTATTAATAGCTGGCTTTATCATTAGGTTCTTAACTTCTTAAGGGTATGTTTCTTTTACTCACCATGTATCTCTGGATGCAGCAGAGGGCCAAGAATTGGTTTATAGTTGATAGTCTATAATCATTGAATAAAGGAAAGCTGAAGGAAGAATATTTTTAGAAATCACACATAGAGTAAAAGGAAGAACCAGAATTGGAACATTTGTTGTTGTTATTCAGTTGCTAAGTCGTGTCTGACTCCTTGTGACCCAATGAACTTCAGTACACCAGGCTTCCCTGCCCTTCACTTTCTTGCGAAGCTTATCTTTGAAAAATAGGGATGCTTAGGAAGAGAGTAAAGAGGATTTAAGGCATAATAGGGATATTCTGATCAGATATTCAAGCCAATGAAAAATCTGCTATCTGGTTGACTCAAAATGGTGTGATTACTTGGTGGTGTTGACATTTTTGGTATGGTATATATGTTACATATACAGAAGAGTCATAATAATAATGCTAATAATATATAATGTTGCCAAGAGTGCTTTTATCTGCATCTATTGATGATCAAGTGATTCTCATTCTGTTAATGAGGTGCATCACACTGATTGATTTGCCTATGTTGAACCATCCTTGCATCCCAAACTCTTTGTATGAATCTAGCATCAGCTGATACCATTAACAGAGGGACTACACAAGCAAGTAAATTTACAGTCTAATGAACTTGGATACAGAATCTCTTAACAAAATATTAGCAACTGAATTTGGTAGTATGTTAAAAGGATCATAGAACATAAGTAACATCTTTTTGATTACAGTAAAAAATATGACAGGTGTTAATAATACTCTGAAGATTGATTAGTAATGAGTGAAGAACAATATAAATTCCTTCCAAATGAACATATGGGAAAATTTCAGAAAAAGCACATACTGGCTGGCCTTTTCCCATTCCTTCAACTGCTGAACTTATTGTCTTAGAATTGGTATTTTCCTGAGGACTGCTTTTCATAGTTCTATTATTGTTAAGTAGCAACATTAGTAAAAATAATAAGCAACAATAGCAATTGCAAACATATTTATATACTATATATATATATCTATATGTCAATGTATTTTACAATTGCATATATTGTACATAAACATACATATACATCCATATATGCAACATATCCATTATACAGTATACCTTAGTAACACTCATGTATATTGAATATATGCATATATTTTATGCAAGATTTTTGAAAACATTATATGTAAGACTTTATATATATGATTTCTTTTAAAATTTTAAACATTTTTCACAGATTTACAAAAAAACAACACAATATAACCCAAATTTTAGTCCACTCTCCCTCTCCTTCTATTAGCTTTCTTTGGTTCTCATGCTTTTTTAATTTAATTTTTTAACAAAACATTTAAAAATATACGCTCTAAGCAATTTTACTGTGTTTTGCATATAAGAAGTTGCAAAGTTGTTTCTTTTTAAATTCCCCTCAGTCCTTTGCTTTCTAATTGACTACTGAGTTGACAACTTTCTAACTGACATCTTAATTGACTACAGAAGAACATAAATGAGCTGGAATTATAAATGTATTATTTACACACAATTACAGTGTCTAATATTTTTCAAGTAATTATTAATGTCAAGTATTATTCTAAATGCTTTATATATCACTAACTCCTGTTGACCTCATTGCAATACTCTAAATGAGGTAGAATCATTGTTTTCACTTTAGAGATAAAATAACTGAAATGCAGTGAGTTAAGTAACTTTCCCAAGATCCTATCATCAGCAATTAGAATAGTCAATATTTGAAGATGTGGTCTGGCTTCAGAATCCTGAGATATTAATATTTGTAAAAGCCACTGCTTAATGGCAACTGGGGGAAGCAAGCTCTCCTTTTAATGTTAGAGTAGTCCAGCAGTCTGGACTAAGGGAGACTACTACTAAGGGAGTCTGGAGCTCCCTTAGATACCAGAGCTCACTCAAAACACTGGGAGATAGAGAAGATGACATACGTGGTTCAGATCTAGGTAATTCTTATCCTTGATTGCTAACTGATTGACACTCTTATCATTAGCTAAGCAGGCAAGAAACAGTCAAAACCCCAGTGTGGGGAGACAGGAGAGAAAGGCCACGGTTAATGCCAAGTTGATTCCAAAGAGTTTAAATTTCTCCATTAACAACAAATCATGGTTTCACATGAAGACTAAAATACCAGGTTGTGCAGTGGTAGAGAATCTACCTACCAATGCAGGAGGCACAGGAGACGTGTGTTAGATCCCTGGGCTGGGAAGATTCCTTAAGGAGGAAATGGCAACCCACTCCAGTATTCTTGCCTGGAAAATTTGATGGACAGAGGAGTCTTGTTGTTGTTCAGTTGCTAAATTGTGCCTGTGTGATCCCATGGACTGTAACATGTCAGGCTTCCCTGTTCTTCACTATCTCCTGGAGTTTGCTCAGACTCATGTCCCTTAAGTTGATGATGCCATCCAATCATCTCATTCTCTGTTGTCCCCTTCTCCTCTTGCCCTCAGTCTTGCCCAGCATCAGAATCTTTTCCCATGAGTCAGCTCTTTGCATCAGATGGCCAAAGAATTGGAGCTTCAGCATCAGTCCTTCTTAATGATATTTAGGCTTGATTTCCTATAGTATTGATGGGTTTTATCTCCTTGTAGCCCAAAAGACCCTCAAGAGTCTTCTCTGGTACCACAATTCAAAACCATCAATTCTTTGGTGCTCAGCCTTCTCTATGGTCCAACAGTCACATCTGTACATGTCTACTGAAAAACCATAGTTTTGACTAGAAGAGCCTTTGTCGGCAAAGGGATGTATCTTCTGTTTTTATACACTGTCTAGGTTTGTCATAGATTTTCTTCCAAGGAGCAAGTGTCTTTTAATTTTGTGGCTGCAGTCACCATCCACAGTGATTTTGGAGTCCAACAAAATAAAATCTGTCACTATTTTCACTTTTTCCCCATCTATTTGCCTTGAGGTGATGGGACCTGATACCATGATCTTCATTTTTTGAATGTTGAGTTTTAAGCCAGCTTTTTCACTCTCCTCCTTCACCCTCATCAAGAGGCTCTTTAGTTTCTCTTCCTTTTTTGCCATTAGGGTGTTATCATCTGCATGTCTGAGATTGTTTATATTTCTTCCAGCAATCTTGATTTCAGCTTGTGATTCATCCAGCCCGGCATTTTGGATGATGTACTTGGCATATAAGTTAAAAAAGCAGAGGAGCTGGTGGACTACAGTCCATGGGGTCACAAAGTGATGGACGCAACATAGCGACTGAGCACAAAACATATCAGAACTTAGAGTACTACTGTGAAGGAGGTGCATGATCCCCCATATTGCATTGAATAGTGTCCATATTTGATTGTACAAGATTATATGTCTTATGTCACTTAAGTGCCTGTTCAATTACAAAGCACTAATATATAATCTAGTACGAAGTTCATTTTGCTAAAACCAATGTAGTGAGCAAGGTGGAGACGCTTGGTGTAAGTTTGAATGGATATGAACTCTGGTAAATTAACAAGATGTATTTCACACCAAGTGAGAATTTAGAACTTTACTCAGAATATATTCTTAGGTTAAAATGTTTGAAGAACAACACATTCTACTGGTTACATGTATTTATTTAGGTTTCTTTCTCATTATGCACTTGAAATGAAGATTTTATTTTTATTATGGAGAATCTAATAATATAAATGAATTAACTGACACAAATTTCAACAAGTCTCTTGGAAGAATGAGATCTCCCTTTTAATCTCAGATTGTCTCAGTTATAGATTTCTTGAAAGATCTATGTGTCTAAAGTAGACACATTCCAGCTTCTGCTATAGTTGCTTGGTTACCAGTTTTCAGCATCCAGAAAGTAACATAGAATTTTTGAGGTTTTGAAAATAACAAAAAGGTTCAATTTTTCTGCTGCTTTTCCCATACTTATTATAAGCAAACTGGTAAGCACAATCAAACAGTTTTTCCATTACCATTAGTTAATTATAGTGGTATGAGCGGTATAGTTAATGAGTGGTAGAAATTCAATGAGAATGCAAAGGAGCTAGAGAGAGAGAGACAAATTCCACAAACTGGTAAATATTGCTAAGTGTTTCATCCAATAAAATAAATATTGCTTATCTGACCTAACTTTGGAAATTTCAAGTTTTATATTGGTTTTAAAAATAATTTTAATGGAAGTTACTGCTATTCATTAGATGATTTTGGAGCTATCTTTAAATTAATTTAATTTGTCATTTTACCTTGAACTTCTCTGTCTGATGTTTGCTATTTTACTTGCTCTTTCTCTCCTCTCATGCTAGATTTTTTTTTTCTTGTTGTTTTTTGAAGGTCTCATGTTAGACTTTCATCTTTTCTGTTTTGTCACATGATCTTAGATCTCTTCATTTGTTTTTTTTTTTCCACTTTTAGCTTTATTTCACTCTTACAGGCATTGTCATTATCCAGAAGTGGTATCATTCAGGAATTTGGGATAAGTTATTTTAAACAGCAACTACAAAAAGAACAGAAAATACTGTTAAAATACAAAATATGATGAAGTACAAAGTAGGATGTCACAGAATAGATACATTTTTACTTTTAAATGTTAATAATATAATGTATGGAAGATTTGATACCAATATTTTTGTATGTAATATATTGTTTTGATTTTCAACTATACTAAGGTAATGGTTGTTGAAATCCTTTCAGAAAATATACAAGATATTTTTGTAAATATACAAAATCATGTGTTTATAATTTTACTGTTGTAAAAACACTAGATTAATTGCATCAGAGAATTTGTAATAATAATTTATAAAATATGCTATATTTCAATTATCTGGCAATATATTTATTAGAATTTTGCTCTTTTCTGTGTTAATATTTGAAGAAAGACTTTAGCATTTTTGCATATTGAATCACCAGAGAGCATCATATCATTTAAAATAATACAATAATTGCCATATTGGAACAAAAAAAATTGTAGTGAAATTTAAAAAATAAACATAGCAGAGACCAAATACATGGAGAGTAGTAGAGATTAATGTAGTGTGTGTTGTATGACCTTTGAACTTTTCAGGGATTATAACTATCTCATATGAGAGATTCCTCTTTACAATCTTAGGTTTGTTTTTCTTAATTATTTCTATCATTGGGAACTATAATATTCTATGACTACTCTTTCTTAGATTATTCTGTCTGTTAACATTGTAAAACTTAACAAACATTATGTGTTATCATCATAATACTCATCACAATTTGCATTTATAAAAACATGCATTTTTTACTCTGTAGGTTTTTCTTAAGCAAGATATTTGTCTATTTTGAAAACTGTTCTTCCATTGTTTACTACTGCTTACCCTACAAATTATTTCTGAGAATATTTTAAAAATTCTAGAAACATTTGACTCAAGATATAGTTTATATTTTATATACATATATTTTTTAAAATGCTTCATTGACTTGTTAATTCAGATTTTATAAATATTGTTTCTTTCAGTATTTCACAGATTTTTTTCTTTTTTGTTTTAGCCTTTAATGTTGTTGTTTCTAATTATTCTGAGAGATTGTGCATTCAGGGTTATAAATATAAAAAGATAACTGAGGAAAAAAGTTAGCCTTGTGGTTCTGTTTACACAATTTACCTTAGTGACAAAATGTTTTCTTCCTCATTATTTATTCCTTAAATTAAAAAAAAAAAAACTTTTTGTATAAATTTTATTTTGGTGCCTATTTTTTTGTGATGACAATTCTACATACAATTGTGTAGCATGCTTATTTTTGAAAATTGCCCTTGATGTGACTATAAATCTCTCTGTGAGATAATAACGTGCAAAAAAGTAATTTCAATTCTGTCATTGAATAAACATTGAATTTTTGAAAACCTATAGCTGTAAATTGTACTAGGCAGTAATCTGATATTTTCTAATGATCTCAGTTGGTGTCTACCCAAATCAGAGTAAGCAATAGTAGACAGATACCCATAATTTTGACAACTAATCAGAATAATGCTCTTTTTCATTCCAGGATTCACTTATTCATCAAACAAATTTTGTAAGCTTTGCCACGTACCGTCCTAATTTGCTATTTGCAAAAAAAAAAAAAAGTCTCTCAAGGAGGTCAGTCCAAGGTGAAAAAAATCTTAGATCTGTGAAAGGTGTATGCCAGAATTCGCTAGTTACCCACAAAGTTCTTGCTTTCTCTCTGTAGAGGTACCGCCTCACACCTACATTTCCCAGTGCTACTCCCTTTTGTGTCTATTTTCACTCATAGAGAGTAAGAATGGAAGGGATAAATTCACACCCTGTCTGCAGGGGATCTGTACCCTTTCTTTTCCTTCTTTTGCCTGTGGGATGCAGAGTATCCAGCAGCGGGTTGTGTCAGACCTGCAAGGTAGAAGGAGCTAGAATATAACCCAGTCCCATCTGACCCCAACTGTTGCTATACAGAGGCTAGACTTTCCGTGAGCTGGAAATATACCTTTCTCATGGTAACCTACTGAGATGCTAAGGTTAGCTCTAGTTGTGTAATGTGTGGTTCAGTGATATGCTGAGTGTTCATACAGAGTGCAGTGAGGACACAGGAGAGCTGGAGTTCAAGTCTTCAGGAGCGTTGATGGGAGATTGTTTTAGAACCGTTAGCTTGTACCATGTTAGCCTTTCCCCTCACTTGAATTTAATTTTTGGTTATTTAACCTTTCTTATGGACACTACTTAGAAACACAGGTCAATATCTTCTATAAACAATAGAACCACACTGATAAAGTGAGCCCAAACCTCACTAACAAACCAGGAAATGTTGCTCTCTCTTTAATAGATCTGCTTTAAAATATGCAGGTGAAGCAATTACTCTCTTTCTCCAAAATCAAATACAAAGTAACCTAATGTATTATATAGCAATATTGGAGATTGAAGAAAGCAGTCAGTTCATACTAAGAAGTCTGTCAGGCTGACATTTTTACATCAATGTTGTAACGGCAGGGCCATTTTAATTTAGAAATAATTGAGGGCCTATTACATTATTTTTAGCACAGGCTTTATTGACTTTTCTTTTTTGTTTTTCTTAATTGATTACTCTAGACTAATATATTTGTATTCATAAAAGTGTACCATGAAAAGCTGGGACCTAAAGTTATTTTTTTTCATTTTCTTTTTTTCCATTGTTTTTATTGTTGTGGTGGTATGGTTATAAAAAAACAATTTAAAAAAGCACTATTTGACAATCTCTGAATGCTGTACAATTTTCTCTTCTGAATTTGTTCCAAATTACAATGTTTAAGAGCAGTTCTCTACTTATAAATATGCCAAGTGTACATTCCATGCTTCACTGTATTTCATACTGCTTTTTTGAAAATTGAAAACAGTATTGAATATTTCAGTTCAGTTTCACTTCAGTTCAGTTCAGTCGCTCAGTCTTGTTCGACTCTTTGCAACCCCGTGAATCACAGCACGTCAGGCCTTCCTGTCCATCACCATCTCCCAAAGTCCACTCAAACTCACGTCCATCAAGTCGGTGACGCCATCCAGTCATCTCATCCTCTGTCATCCCCTTTTCCTCCTGCCCCCAACCCGTCCCTGCATCAGAATCTTTTCCAATGAGTCAACTCTTCGCATTAGGTGGCCAAAGTACTGGAGTTTCAGCTTTAGTATCAGTCCTTCCAAAGAACATCCAGGGCTGATCTCCTTTAGAATGGACTCGTTGGATCTCCTTGCAGTCCAAGGGACTCTCAAGAGTCTTCTCCAACACCACAGTTCAAAAGCATCAATTCTTCAGCACTCAGCCTTCTTCACAGTCCAACTCTCACATCCAACATGACCACTGGGAAAACCATAGCCTTGACTAGATGGACCTTTGTTGGCAAAGTAATGTCTCTGCTTTTGACTATGCTATCTAGGTTGGTCATAACTTTCCTTCCCAGGAGTAAACATCTTTTAATTTCATGGCTGCAGCCAAAATCTGCAGTGATTTTGGAGCCCCAAAAAATAAAGATTTGGAAGTGGAATATTATCTAGCAATTAAGAATGTTATCATTTCAATGTATTAATAATTACTGATGGAAACTTATTATACATATTTTCAAATATAAGGGCAGGAATGACCCTATCTTTTTCAGCATAAGTATATATCATAGGTACAGAAAAAGCTCAACAATAGCACAAAAATGTTAATGGGAAATATTTCTACAATATAGTGTGAAGAGTAGTTTTAAAATGATTCTTTACTTTTTGTCTTCATTTTCAATGTTCCTACAATGAATACACTTATTACTTGTGAAATAAATGAATAAAAATAAATAAGCAATAAGTGTATTCATTGTAGGAACATTGAAAATGCAGACAAAAGGTAAAGAATCATTTTAAAATTACTCTTTATACTATATTGTAGAAATATTTCCCATTAACATACTTTGTGCTATTGTTGAGCTTTTTCGGTACCTCTGATATATACTTATGCTGAAAAAGATAGGGTCATTCCTGCCCTTACATTTGAAAGTGTATATAATAAGTTTCCATCAGTAATTATTAATACATTGAAATGATAGCATTCTTAATTGCTAGCTAATATTCCACTTCCAAATATACCATAATTTATCTAGCGAGTTACCTATTATTCAACATTGTGTTTGTTTTCAATGATTCACTATTATATAGAATGTTGCATTGAACCTCATTGTATACCCAATATTGTAACTGACCTTTTGTTTAATTTTGTTTTCAATTGATACTTCCTAAATGGCAAGCATTGTTTTATGACCTAATACAGGTGTCAGTGATTTTGAGAGTGCAGATTCAGGAGTCATGTCTTTTATACAAGAATAATTGACTAATTGTGTGACCTTGGGCAAGTTATTGAGCTTTTTATCCATGTTAATTTATCCTCATGATGTCTAGTGATATTAATCATTTCAGTTCAGTTCAGTCACTCAGTCGTGTCCGACTCTTTGTGACCCTATGGACTGTAGCACTCCAGGCTTCCCTGTCCATCACCAACTCCTGGAACTTGCTCAAAGTCATGTCCATTGAGATGGTGATGCCATCCAACCATCTCATCCTCTGTCATCCCCTTCTCGTCCTGTCTTCAATCTTTCCCAGCATCAGGATATTTTCCAATGAGTCAACTCTTCATATGAGGTGTCCAAAGTATTGGAGCTTCAGCTTCAGCATCAGTCCTTCCAATGAATATTCAGGACTTATTTCCTTTAGGATGGACTGGTTGGATCTCCTTGGACTGCAAGGGACTTGGAAGAGTCTTCACCACCACAGCTCAAAAGCATTAATTCAAATATGTGATACAGTATAAACTATAGTCACCTTGCTGTACATTATAACCCCATGACTTATTTATATGTGTTCTTCCTGAAATATCTGCCACTTTTCTATAGGCTTATATGTCAGTTTTTTTCCCTCTTAGAATTATTAAATATATTAAATTTATATAATTATATATAAATTGTATAATTTAAATAATTATTAAATAAAATAAATCTACCATTTAAAAGTAAAATCTATGGTTTTTATGCCTCAGCTTATTTGTTTGTCTCTTTTAGTCATACTTGTTATTTAATGTAAAGGTATTTAGTAATACAGGGTCATCATCAATATTTCCCTATGTTATTTTCTTTAGAGAGTGCAAATTACTTGTAAAAGACCAGTTCCAAACCATCAATATCTCTTTTAGCTCCTTAATATTTATTTTAAAAGTTTTAATTCAGTGGGATTCTGTTTTGACTATTTTTTGAAGAGTCTTATGTGTATTTTTCCATGGAAGGAACATTTAATTTTTTGGCACCAATTTTAAGCAGCTATCCTCCCCTCCACCACTAATTTGAAATTCCACTTTCAAAATTTAAATTCTCTCTCATATACATCTTTATTCTGCTCCACTGGGCATTTTTCCTTCTAGTTTTTCAATGGTATCAAATATCACAATGTTTTATCCACTTACTGATAATTGCTAAGTAGTTTGTATATATTATATTCACATAGTTAATAACAAAGATCAATAAATTTTGATGGATGTTTATACCCCTCTGAAGAACAGAGTGGCATGTTCAAAACTGTAGCCACAGGTGTCAACTGAACAGCTGGTGTTACTAGTTCAAATTGAAATATTCTGTAATATAAAATATGTATCAAATTTTTGAAGATTTAATGTTAAAAAACACTTATCAAGTAAATATTTTTTTAATTTGTGATTGCAGAAACAGATAGCATTTTAGGTATAATAAGATATAGTAACTGTATTGTTAAAATGAAATTAATTTGTTTCTTACACTTTTTAAGTGATTAATGTATGTATTTTTTTTTAGCTTTAACATATATTTTTCTAATTTTATTTTATTTTTAAACTTCACATAATTGTATTAGTTTTGCCAAATATCAAAATGAATCCGCCACAGGTAAATTGCATTTGTTGCCTACATTATTAATGTTTCATCTTGTGTGTGTATGCGTGTGCTCAGTCCTACCCAGCTCTTTAAAATCCCCCATGGACTGTAGCCCACCAGGCTCCTCTGTCTATGAGATTTTCCAGGCAAAAATACTGGAGCGAGATGCCATTTCCAACTCCAGGGCATCATCCCAACTCAGGGATTGAACCCACATCTCTTGTGTCTTCTGCATTGGCAGGCAGATCCTTTACTACTTCACTACTTGGGAAGCATGATAGAGATGTTTTCTACCTTCCCAAATGTCTTTCTCCCTTCTCCCTGAAAAGCACTGACCTGATTTCTGTCACTATAGATTTTTTTTTCTATTCTAGTCATTTAGTCACTCAGTCAGGGCCAACTCTTTGTGATCCTATGGACTGTAACCCACCAGGCTTCTCTGTCCATGGGCTTCTCCAGGCAAGAATACTGGGGTGGGTTGCCATTTCTTTCTCCAGGGGATCTTCCCGACCCAGGGATAGAACCCCAGTCTCCTGCATTGCAGGCAGATTCTTTACTGACTGAGGTATGAATGAAGTCCTAAATGCTTTCCTATTCTAGTATGTCATATAAATGAAATCATGATGTACATACTCTGTTATGTTGAGATTATTTAACTCAGTTTTTCCACATTTTTATCCCTATTGTTATTTGTGTCCATCTTGCCTGGAGAATCCCATGGATGGAGGAGCTTGGTGGACTACAGTCCATGGGGTCGCTGGGAGTCGGACACGACTGAGTGACTTCACTTTCACTTTTCACTTTCATGCATTGGAGAAGGAAATGGCAACCCACTCCAGTGTTCTTACCTTGAGAATCCCGGGGATGGGGGAGCCTGGTGGGCTGCCGTCTATGGGGTCGCACAGAGTCGGACACGACTGAAGTGACTTAGCAGCAGCAGCAGCATGAATATATTATTGTTTTTATCAATTTACCTGCTCATGAGCATTTGAGTTTATTCCAGTTTGAACCCATATGAATATAGCTGCTATGGTCATACAGATGTCTTTATGGACATATGGCTTTCCTTTGAGCAAAGTGAAATTTCTAAGTCATATGGTTAAGTGTATGTCTAACTTTATAACAAACTGCCAAACTGTTTTCTAAAAGGTTGAACACTTTACCTTCTCACAGTGAGGTAGTACAATTCTTATTGTTCTACATCCTCATGTGGAATTGTCAATATTTTATGTTAGCTCTGTTAACAGGTGTGAGGAAGTAGGTACATTGTGGTGGTAATTTCTTCACTGCCATCTTTTCTGGTACACATTTTGTATATATCTTTTATGAAAGGACTGTTCACATATTTTGCACATTTTTTTGTTAAGAGGTTTGCCTTGTTATTTTGAATTACAAAAATCCTTGATATATTCTGGATATGAGATCTTTGTAAGATGTAAACATTTAAAATATTTTCTCTTAGGATGAGGTTCATATTTTCATCTTAATAAAGACATCTGAAGAGAATGTTTTTAAATTTGATAACATCTAATTTATATATAATTTTGTTTATGTGGCTAGTGGTTTTACTTTTCTTTTTTTTTTTTAGAGGGGTCTGTTTTCAGAATTATTTGACTTATAGAACCCAAACCATATATTTTTTAGATGGTTGATGTTTTTGTTTTTAAGTCTATGATCCAGTTTGAATTGAGTTTTGTATCAGATTTTGTTCAGTTTTTTCTAGACAAATATCTAGCTGTTATGTCATCACTTGTTTAAGGAACATCTTCTCCATTAAATTTGTCTAAATTAAGTGAACACTTGTGTGTCTTTTTAATGAACTCTCTTATCCTAGTTCATTGACGTATATATCATTAGTGCAGTTTAAAATTAAATCTAGAAGTCAGGTGGTCCTGATTTCCAAGAACCTCAAATTTGTTCTTTCCTTTTTCCCAAATGTTTTAGGTGATTTAGGTCTTTATATTTTTGTGTGAATATCGGATATTTTTATTTGGATTTATAAATATATAAAATTTATATATTACATGTAATGTGAAAGTCACTCAGTCACTTCTGACTCTTTGAAACCCTATGGACTATAGAGTCCATGGAATTCTCCAGGACAGAATTCTGGAGTGGGGAGCCTTACCCTTTTCCAGGTGATCTTCCCAACCCAGGGATAGAACCCAGGTCTCCCGCATTGTGGGTGGATTCTTTACCAGCTGAGCCACAAAGGAAGCTCTATTACATATATTGTGTGTGTGCGTGTGTGTGTGTGTGTTAGCCACTTAGTCATGTCTGACTCTTTGCAACCCCATGGACTATAGCCTGACAGGATCCTCTGTCCGTGGGGATTCTCCAGGCAAGAATACTGGAATGGGTTGCCATTTCCTTCTCCAATTGCATATTTACATAATTATATATTATTAATATATAATATATTACATAATTACCTATTATTTATGCATACATACATATGTGTGTGTGTGTATATATATATATATTTGGAGAGAAAAGATATTGTACCAATGCTGAGTCCTCAAAGCTTTTATTAATATTAATAACATAGCATCAGTTCAGTTCAGTTCAGTTGCTCAGTCATGTGCAACTCTTTGTAACTCTTTGCAATTGCAGCACACCAGGTTTCCCTGTCCATCATCAACTCCCAGAGCCTACTCAAACTCATATCCATCGAGTCAGTGATGCCATCTAACCATCTCATCCTCTGTCGTCCCCTTCTCCTCCTGCCCTCAATCTTTTCCAGCATCAGGGTCTTTTCAAATGAGTCAGTTTTTTGCATCAGGTGGCCAAAGTATTGGAGTTTCAGCTTCCACATCAGTCCTTCCAATGAATATTCAAGATTGATTTCCTTTAGGATGGGCTGGTTGAATCTCTTTGAAGTCCATGGGAGATCACAAACAGTTGAACACAACTGAGTGACTGAGTATGCACACAAGGATTTCCCCGATTAAATCAGTTTCTTTTTAAAATATCTTTCTGTTTATTCTTGAAGCAGATTTGATATGTTGTTTTCATATTTAATTTCAGTATTGATATAAAATCTATCCATTGGCATCACTTACCCATTGGCAAAACCTACCCATTGGGAACACCAACTTAGTGGGTATGAGTTTGAGCAAGCTCTGGGAGATGTGAAGGACACTGAAGGATAGTGAAGCCTGGTATGCTGCAGTCCATGGGGTTGCAGAGTCAGACACGACTGAACGATTGAACAGTAGCAATTGATGTAAAATTTTTCATACCTTCAGTATCTTTATTAAAACCACTTTATTGACTTGTTTGAGAAAGAAATGGCAACCTACTCCAATATTCTTGCCTGGAGAATTCCATGGACAGAGGGGCCTAGCGGGCTACAGTCCATGGGATCATAAAGAGTCGCATATGACTGAGCAACTAACTCTTTCGCACTTTCATTGACTTGTAAGGGACATAAAAAAGCTGTACACATTTAATGTATACAATTTTCAGAGACTGGAAATAAGTATATCATAAGCAATGCCATACACACAACATGCCAGCTCCAGAAGTTTCCTCAAGACCTCTTTATGTATTTTTGCATGTATGATGTGTACTTAAAACCTACCTTCTTAGCAATTTTTTCAGCATACATTTATTGTTAACTTTAGACATGATGCTATATGGTAGATCTCTAGGACTTATTCACCTTGGATAATTCAATCTTTGTACCTTTAACCAGTACTTCCCTGTGCCCCCTCACACCTCCACTCCTGGTAACTACCATTCTCCCCTCTGCTTCTGTGAATTTCTCAGTTTTCAATTTCTCATCTAAATGGAAGCACATAGTATTTCTACTTCTGTGTCTGGCTTATTTAACTTAGCTGCAGTGACTTAGGGAAAAAATATAAAAGGTTTGACTTGGGTCAAAAAAAAGGTGGCATGTGGGTTGAGACAATGTTTCTCACTTTCAACATTTCAAGTTATAGTCAATGATAACAACAATTTTAATAATTAAACTTGGAAATTCCAGGTAAGATTTTATTCCTCACTACTCCCTCCATGAGCTGTCAATTTCAGACACCATGCCTGCTTCTTCTGTTTCCAAAGGAGCATTTCTACTGCTGCTTGAGTTCAATATTTGGCCTAATTTCCATGTCTCTGAGTAGTCCAGTAATACAACAAAATTTTATTCAGCCCTCACTATATCAAAACAGGTTTGGAGTTTAACGATTTTTGCAATAACTACCATATAGTAAAGCCTAGGCTAAGGTATTAATATGTGTATATGCACATATGTGTATACCATATAGTAAAGCCTAGGCTAAGGTATTAATATGTGTATATGCACATATGTGTATACCATATAGTAAAGCCTAGGCTAAGGTATTAATATGTGTATACGCACACAGTTTGTTACGTGTATCAACTCATTTAACCTTCATGTAAACAATAGGATATCTCTATTCTGCATTTTAGAGATGAACAAAGTCCAGTAGTAATATTTGTGTTTCATTTGGTCACTAAATCCACATGATGATTACCATTTTGTGCTTCATTTCATGTTCTGATGGAAGTTGGAGATAACACAGAGACAAAGAAGAATATTCTGAGTTAATGGAGTAGTAAGTCGGAAAATAAGTAAACAGGCAAAATAGCAATAACAACGACGAATACATATATGCACACGCAAATTGTGACTATGGAGGTTTTAAAATAAGTCTGACAATGCTTGGATGTTCTTTAAGAGATGATTCTAGGCTGCCTTTGGTGACTCACTCAGTGTTGATGTTATGCTGGCCTCAGTGACTCAGTCTTAATTCTCAGGTGGCCTCAGTGACTCACTTATGACTAATATAAGTGGTGAGGGTGATGCTGTGTGATTTCTGAGGCCTGGTCAGCATAACTGTACAATTTCCTCCCAGTTCTCTTGGGTCATTCCATCTGGGATAAGCTGGGGACCTTATAAGAAAGCTGAGTCTTGAGATAACAGTGTTGAGGACCTACTTCTTTCAGACTTTGCCTAAATCACCACGTACCCAGGTAGAACCCAGGAAATATAGGAAGAAGTAAGATGGCATAATGGGAGAAATTTAGAAAGTCTTTTCCCAAATATGAATACTTAGAGCCCAGGGCCATTTCTTAACAGCAATCTAGGGTTAATTCCTTGTTTGTACTTATTAGTGACCTGGATATCCTCACTTTGCTTTTTAAAAACTTCTTTGGGTTCAACATGTTCTGATATAAATGCATATTACTCCAAAAACTTGTACCTTTTCATGACTATTTATTAAACATATGTGTTATTTTAAGCAGTTGCCACATGCCAGAAACTATGCTAAATATGCAATAAACTTTATGTTCCCCAACTTGAAAAATGTGATATGTGATCATTCAGTTATGAAAGCTGGACACAGTCAGTCAGTTGAAAAAATTTAACTTATGGCATACTCTATGATAGGGTACTATTCTTGCTGTGGTTGCTTCAGCAGTAAATAGAAATGCACTTAGTCTAAGGTAAGTTTCATAAAGACACCCTATATTTTGTTTACTACTGTAACTACTGTAGCAAGAATAGTGTGACATATAATGGTAATTGATATGGAAAAATATAAAGTAAGGTAGAGAGACACAGAGTTCTAGGGTCAGGGGTGCTATGTTTAATTCCGTTGATCAGAGAGGAATTCTCTAATGCATGACCTTGGTACAGAGACCTGACAGTGGAGAGGGAGTCATACATTTCATGAGAGTATTGTAAGTGTACCAGTAGAACATGCAAAAGTCTTGAGGTAGGCAAGTTTCCTGCGAGGGAGGTGTGAACTGATAGAAAATTAGGTTAGTGAGGCTGTGCAGAATTAGATTATATAAGTCATTGTTGGAAGTTATGGGAAGTCACGCCCACCTAAGTTCTATAATTTGGCTGGGAGCTTTCATTTTTAAAATTGTTAATTTCACAGTTTAAGATCTCCAATGGCTGGTGGGAAAGGAAAAAAAAAAAAAAGGGATGTTCAAAGAAAGAAAAAGTAATGCTGTGGAACAGTAGTTGCAAAGTTTAAAATACAGACAAAAAAGGAGAAGCCACTTTTATCACATAGATGGTGACCATAGATGCGGAAAAGTAAATATGACCTCAGATTACTAAAGTCTTTCATATTTTTTTCATACTTAACACAAAATTGTACAATAAATAGATTTGTCAATGGTATGATAAATGGAATTATCATATTTCATTAGGTTATATATAAGGAATGTAAATTGAGAAATCACTTTGGTTTTCACTTTTGGCAGTATTTCATAAAGTTAAGGATTCTCCTGTGTTGTAACACATTTGGAAGGAAAAGTCATATGTGAACAGATTAAATGTACAAATATTAGTGTATTTATTAATTTCTTAATATAAATTAATTTATTACTGTAATATAAATATTATTTTATTATAATATAATTCTTTATTAAATTACTAATATAAATATTTATTTTTGGTTATCAGCTTCTCTCTTTCCAGCTTTATTGGGATGTAATGGCATATAACATTGTGTGAATTTAAGGTGTGCAAAGTATTGATTTGATACCTTGATATATTACAATATGATTGTCACCATAGTGTTGACCAGCACCTCCTTGACTTCACATAATTACCATTTCTTTTTTGGTGGTGAGAACATTTAAGATCTGCTCTCAATAAATTTCAGTATTATTAACTATAGTTACTTTAGAACTCTGGAATTTATTTATCCCATGTCATGAAACTTCATGTTCTTTGAAAAACATCTGCCTATTTCCCCCACTCTCAAGCCATTACCTACTACTTTCTATTCCTATGAGTTCAGCTGTTGTAGATTTCACATGTAAATGATATTATACATGTTATCTTTCTCTGTGTGATTTATTTCCTTAGCATAATGCCCTCAAGGTTCATCCATACTACTGCAAATGGCTTTTATTCTTTCTCCTACTGGAAAAAGAAAAGAAAGTATACACACACACACACACACACACACACACCTGCATATGTATATATACATACATATATGACATAATCTTTACTCCTTCAGCCATTTATTGATGAACACTTAAGTTGTTTCTGTATCTTGGATATTGTGAACATATGATCTGTCCCTCTTTGAGCCTTGATGATGCCCCATTCATCTCTTCAACTGCTCTCTCTTGTGTGTGTGCTCAGTCGCTCAGTCATGTCCTATTCTGCAACATCATGGACTGTAGCCCACCAGGCTCATCTGTCCATGGGATTTTCCAGGCAAGAATACTGGAGCAGGTTGCCATTTCCTCTTCCAGGGGATCTTCCTGACCCAGGGATCGAACCTGCCTCTCTTGCATCTCCTGCATTGGAAGGCAGATTCTTTACCACTGTGCCTCTCTCTTACTCATCTTGTATTACACTATATTTTCCTTGAAGGCTCCATGTCTGATTCATCATGTGATCCTCACAGTTCAGTGTCTGATCCAAGGAAGGGGCTCAGCATACAATTTCAGCTGGGTGGGTGCTCAGAAACCATTCCTATAATCTTCCCTGGTGGCAGGCATCAAATGCAGGCTGGCCAGGGGAAGAAATTATTCTTGCTACAAGTGCAACTGGGTGCTTTTGAGCATTGTTAAATAGCTAAAAAAAAAAAAAAAAGGAAACAGTCTAAAGCAAGAGAGAAAGATTTAAAAATGTGAGAATCTTGTGTGATGGAATACTATATAAAAGACCTGTCATATCATATAAAAGGCCTATTAATATCAAATAATCTTATTTACTTGTCTCAACAAGATAAATCATCAGAATATAATGATAACTGAAAATTTCTAGTTACAGGAAGGTACATGGAGAATGATGTTGTTTTATAAGAATATTTGATCATGAGAAAAAAGTACTATATTTCACTTATGGATACATACGTATTTATATAGAAAAAAGTCATAAAACACTCGTAAGAAGGCTGAATATATTTTGATTCAGGAAGTATAATCTTAAAAATTGATCGCCACTGTATATGGAAAGACATTTCATTTGTTAAAATTGAACAGCAGATTCAAATGTGACCATTATATTATCTCGACCTTTGTATACATCTATGGTATTTCATCCTAAAAAATTAAGTAAGCATAAGAACATAACTTTAACTAAGTACATTCTCCCATATATGTATATAATATTGAATATATCTTTAAATACATTACTTATCTATATATATAAACTATGTAGTTTACACATCTAAATACATTTTAAAAGCATGAAATGAGCTTATATATATTAACTCATATACATTGTATATATAACAGATGATATGCATTATATGTTGCATATAAATTAATTATGTATGCACATACATATGTGGTGGTGGTG
Source organism: Bos grunniens (assembly GCF_055505025.1). NCBI lineage: Eukaryota > Metazoa > Chordata > Mammalia > Artiodactyla > Bovidae > Bos > Bos grunniens. The sequence goes on along the minus strand of NC_141184.1, from coordinate 18,296,903 downwards.
GTGTAATTGCTAAATGGACATCAAATTTTGCGACCCCACAGACTGTAGCCTGCCAGCCTCCTCTGTCCATGGAATTTCCCAGGCAAGAATACTGGAGTAGGTTGTCATTTCCTTCTTCAGTGTATCTTCCTGACCCAGGGATCGAATCCAAATCTCCTGCATTGCAGGCAGATTCTTTACTGCTGAACCACCAGGGATTCCTGCACAAATGTATGGTTGTAAATACTAGTTTCTCTTTGAATTACAAAAATAATTCAAGTTGAAGGGAGATATTTGGTTATTAAATATGTATACAAAATATTTCCTAGAGATCTAAAATAGATAAAAAGATAACAAAGTAAATTTTGAAAAGTGCTACACATGTGACATGTTATATACATATATTGATGCATGTCTGAAAATAAGTTAGGGAAATATTACATTATATTTTATTCTCTTGATTCCTAAAGAATATAAAATTATTGTATGTCCTCTGTCTTGTCAAACAGTGTATGGATTTACTCCATCACTCAAGATCAAGTATTTGTTTACAAACATTTCATCATCATACATTATATGCCAGACTTTTAGCTCTCCGGAAGATGTTAATTTTATGCACTTTCCTCCAAACCTGTTGATCAAGGGATGTATTTTCCTATACCTAAAAACAGTTTCACCTTAATTTAATCATTTTTAACCTCAAGTACATAATTCACTTATGAAATGCTAAAATACAGAATATTTAAATTGGCACTATGTAATTATTTTGTGATTACATGGTAAATCATTAGATATCACTAAATCCACAGTGTCTACCAATTACGGCCCACAACTCCCTAAGTATTTGAATTTCTGTTATACATCTACACCTGAGTTCCTTTGTCAGAAAATTGTAAGCTGAATCCCTAGTTTGTAGAGAATGAAAATCAATGACCTTTCTGTATGATTCTTAATTATTGTCTGACATAAATTTTGGGAAATTCTAGCACTTCTGAAAAATGTACACTGAAATATACTTCATGTTTATATTATTTTACATTTAAAGATATTGTAATCTTTACTAAATACAGGCTGCTGCTGCAGCTGCTGCTAAGTTGCTTCAGTCGTGTCCGACTGTCTGCGACCCCATAGACGGCAGCCCACCAGGCTCCCCCGTCCCTGGGATTCTCCAGGCAAGAACACTGGAGTGGGTTGCCATTTCCTTCTTCAATGCATGAAAGGGAAAAGTGAAAGTGAAGTTGCTCAGTCTTGGTTGACAGGCTATGCATTAAAAAAAAACAAATTTGTTAAAAAAAACTTGCACCATATTATGCACATGGCACATAATTTAAGTAAATTTTGAATTAATAAATGAGTATACTTGTTTAATACAACCCCAGAAATATGTTTTTACTTCACTATAAAATGAAGAAAATAATAGCTACCTGTATGATTATTGTATGTAAAGGACACCAGATTATATCTGTTAGAGTAGGTACTTAACAAATAGTACAGAATATTTTAATATTAGTAATGTAAAAATCATGTGAAATGCATGAAAGGCACATTAATCACCAAAAAGTTGTATCATTATAAAATCCCCTAGTAAATGTCTTCTTGTATAATTCAAATAAGTTTTAATCATTTGCACTCAGTGTCATGACATTACACATTTTCCCAAGGTAATAATGATATATGGAGATAAGATACTCAGCAAATGAAATAGAAATATTCCTAAAAGTATTGGAGGAGGCAGAGGGAAGGAGCAGAGATTATAGAAGTGCATGTAGCCCAATCTGGTAAGTGAGCTTTCAGTGACAAAAGAAATGTTTATCTTTATCATCCAGAGACTCCTAATTGAAATGATATTTAGTTTGGAATGTAAAAGCATCGGTCAGTGCACATGGGTTATGAAGTATGATGATTTAAAATCTAGGCATGTTCCATCTCCACAAACTCTTGCTGCTTTGAAAGTTGAAATGATGCAATAACATGTATATATGATATTTATCAATATAAATTTGTGGTTTTCAAGATTTTATTTCTTCTGGTCAGTTATTTCCACATCCATAGCTCTCTGCTGCTGCTGCTGCTAAATCGCTTCAGTCGTGTCCCACTCTGTGCGACCCCATAGACGGCAGCCCACCAGACTCCGCTGTCCCTGGGACTCTCCAGGCAAGAATACTGGAATGGGTTGCCATTTCCTCCTCCAATGCATGAAAGTGAAGTCGTTCAGTTGTGTCTGACTCTTCGTGACCCCATGGACTGCAGCCCACCAGGCTCCTCCATCCATGGGATTTTCTAGGCAAGAGTACTGGAATGGGGTGCCATTGCCATAGCTCTCTATAGAATCCATTTCAGAGAGGTTAAAAGACTTCTTATATAAGTGTGCTTTACTAATAAATGGGAGTCAGGATGTGAACATAAGCTCATGCTCTTTCCACTGTTGACTCCTACCTTAGTGCTTTGTATGGGAGTGTGCAGATTAATTTATAATTCTAATACATAAACCAGTAAATTTTTCAAAAAAGGTTTTATCAGTATGTGTCCCTATTAATTAGGCAGAGACAAAATCAATGCAGATTAGAGCAGCAAAGAATTTTATTCAAATAATTTGACATTTGTGAATCATATGTCATGTTCACAAGTCTCAGACTACAGAAAATGCTGAACTTCTCTCAAGAAAAGAGGGGCATTTACTGAAATTGAATACTAATACTTTATACAAACAAATATTGATACATTGTTGCTTGATGTGTGTGAGTGCACAGTCCCTAAGTGGTGTCTGACTTTGCTACCCTTTGGGCTACAGCACACCAGGCATCCCTGTCCTTCACTATCTCCCAGAATTTGCTCAAATTCATGTCCATTGAGCCAGTGATGCTATCAAACCATCTCATTCTCTTCTGCCCCCTTCTCCCTTTGCCTTCAGTCTTCCCCACCATCAGGGTCTTTTCCAGTGAGTCTGCACTTTGTATCAGGTGGCCACAAGTATTGGAGCCTCAGCTTCAGTATCAGTCCTTCAAATGAATATTCAGGGTTGATTTCTTTTGGGATTGACTGGTCTGATCTCCTCACAGTCCAAGGGACTCTCTCCAGAGTCTTCTCCAGCACCACAATTTGAAAGCATAAATTTTCTGGTGCTCAGCAGAATTTAGGGTCCAACTCTCACATCTGTAAATGACTCCTGGTAAAACCATAGCTTTGACTATACTCATACTCTTATCTTCTATTTCACTCATGTTTCCTCTAAGTTGTCAAATGTTAATCACTGAATCTTGTCCAACTCTTTGCGAGCCCATGGAAGAGCCTGCCAGGCTCTTCTGTCCATGGAATTCTCCAGGCAAGAATACTGGAGTGGGTTGTTATTCCCTTCTCCATAGGATCTTCTCAACCCAGGGATCGAACCCTATTCTCCCACATTACAGGCAGATTCTTTACCATTTGAGCCACCAGGGAAGTCATAATACTTGAAATGAAAACAGATTTTAGGCCAGAATATATATTTTCTTTGCAGAAAATAATTTAGCTGATTTTAATTTTAAAGAGAAATACCTTTTCTTGTTAGTAGAGTTTTGGTATCACTGTTCATTAATGTAGGATGCCGGAGATGTAGTGAAACCATGCAGAAAATACCCCCCAAATTACAGATATGGAGAATTTAATGCTACTTCTCACTTTTTAATTAAAAGGAAAGATTCTGCTCACATGTGTTTTCCATTTTTACCTATATTTCTCTCAGAACTGAGTCTATTATGAGTTTTTAATTTATTTGATAGAAATCCTAATGTTGAAAAATGTGAAGTTATTAAATCATTTAATAATCATTCTATACTCTATAAGACAAGTTTTCTTGAAGCAGTTTCAGTAAAATCTAATTTTAAGAGTAAAAGATGAATAATCCAACAATTAGTTAAAATATATTCATAAGTCTATAAAAACCAGAGACATCATGTTACCAACAAAGGTTTGTATATTCAAAGCTATGGTTTTTCCAGTAGTCATGTATGAATGTAAGAGTCAGACCATAAAGAAGGCTGAGCACCAGAAAATTGATGCTTTCAAATTGTGGTGCTGGAGGAGAGTCCTGAGAGTACTTGGACAGCAAGATCAAACCAGTCAGTCCTAAAGGAAATCAACCCTGATGATTCAGTGGAAGGACTAATGCTGAAGCTGAAGCTCTAATGCTTTGGCCACCTGATGCGAAGAGTTGACTCACTGAAAAAGACCTTGATGCTGGGAAAGACTGAAGGCAAAAGAAGAGGGGCAGCAGAGGATGAGATGATCAGATACCATCACTGACTTGATGGATGTAGATCTGAGTAAACTCTAGGAGACAGTGGAGGACAGAGGAGCCTGGAGTGCTGCAGTCCACAGGTTCACAAAAAGTCAGACACTGCTTAGCAATGGAACAACAGCAGCAAATCCATCAATTCCCTTGACATTTGTATAGAGCCTTGTTTCAGAGAATTTTGGTACCGCTCACATTATCTATCTTTTTATTACTTAAAAAATAATGATCATAATTAATTCTTCATGAAAGTTCTAGGTCATAGATACAGTTCTATTTTTCAGTAGCTTATATAGAGTTGATGGTAGCTATTTTTCCTCTCATCTGTCAATTTTAAACACTTTTCTGATATGTGCCTTAGAATAACACATTTATTTGTGAGCTTTTCTTTTTAAAAGCATTTTAAGTCTTTAATTTGCTTGATTTAATTCTATATCATTCAATAAGAAAAGCACTCAAAAGCCCTAATTTGATCATTGAAAGCATTTGTTCTCTTATAAAAAGTATGTTTCTCAACACTTATGCCATTACAGTTCCCATGACCAAACCTTTGTCCAAAGCCAGTAGAAAATCTGACTTGAAGGTAACTATAGCCCACATTTTAATTTAGGAGGCATTACTAACAATCTAGAAAAGTGTGGCCATATAGAAATAAACATAGAATTCACAATAAGGCTACAGAGAATATAAGTAAATTTGTCTCCAGTGAGTTTTCTGCTAGTGATGGAAAATCATTTCACTCTTCAGGGAAGATATTGAAGCAGAAATGAAAAAAAAAAAAAATTGGCATGGACCAGGTTGCGATGTTCTGCTTTTTGGTAGATTAGATAGCCAAGAGGGAGGGGGAAATGTATCTACAAGCAGGATAAGGCTTGTGTTTTCAAGACAGATTTTTTTTTTTTTATTTGTAAGCTAAACAAAAATATTTAGATATGTTGTGAAAATTAATGTAGAAGATAGAGTGATAACATAATTTAATGTATTGAGGAAATCAGAACAAAAGTAGTTCATGAAAATGAGACATTGTTGATTCATGAAGAATGCAATAATTGCATCGTGAAAATTACTGGCATCATAGGGATTCATTGTCATGTTTTATTGACAAAAACTTAAATATTCAGTTCAGTTCAGTTGCTCAGTCTGTCCGACTCTTTGCAACCCCATGAATTGCAGCACACCAGGCCTCCCTGTCCATCACCAACTCCCGGAGTTTACCCAAACTCACATCCATCAAGTCGGTGATGCCATCCAGCCATCTCGTCCTCTGTCGTCCCCTTCTCCTTCTGCCCTCAATCTCTCCCAGCATCAAGGTCTTTTCCATGAGTCAACTCTTTGCATGAGGTGGCCAAAGTACTGGAGTTTCAGCTTCAGTATCAGTCCTTCCAGTGCACACCCAGGACTGATCTTCTTTAGGATGGACTGGTTGGATCTCCTCACAGTCCAAGGGACTCTCAAGAGTATTCTCCAACACCACAGTTCAAAAGCATTAATTCTTCAGCGCTCAGCTTTCTTCACAGTCCAACTCTCACATCCATACATGACCATTGGAAAAACCATAGCCTTGACTAGACAGAACTTTGTTGGCAAAGTAATGTCTCTGCTTTTGCATATGCTATCTAGTTTGGTCATAACTTTCCTTCCAAGGAGTAAGTGTCTTTTAATTTCATGGCTGTAATCACCATCTGCAGTCATTTTGGAGCCCCAAAAAATAAGGCCTGACATTGTTTCCACTGTTTCCCCATCTATTTCCCATGAAGTGATGGGACCAGATGCCATGATCTTAGTTTTCTGAATGTTGAGCTTTAAGCCAATTACCCATGTACAATTAACCTTCAGACCTAATATAACAGGTGAACTTGGCATCTGTAACTAATATTCAGTTAAATGATGAAAATATTCTGTGTTTGTGAAAGTGTCAGTTATTCATGAATACACGGAAAGCTTTAGTGGTTAAAAATAAAAACTGTAGTTACACATTGACAATTAGAAGGCAGGCGATGACAATGATAGTATTTACTGAATAGTAGATACCTGGGTACATGAATAAATGATACCTTAGACATAATGAAGAAATGCAACTCTTACCTTCCTAGCTTGGTGATTATGTAGCAGCAACTTCAAGGTAATTCCCACTGACTCACATTTCCACTATATGAGAGTGAAGGTTCCAAGTTGCTAGCAAAAGAGAACTTCAGATAAATCTTAGGGATTGAGGTTAAGGCAGAGTTGGAGACATGAAACCTTACACTCCTGATCTTACTTTCAAATGTCAAATGAACACTCCAAAAGTTCCTTTCTAGAGGGAGACCTTTATATAGTACTTAACAGATACTGACCAGTTCCCACCTCTTAAACTGGTAAGCTGCCAAGAAGGTTACATTTATTAAGAAAATTATATAAGAAGGGACATTAACAGTTTCCTTCTATATCTTTCCTAAGAATACCTGAGTTCTTGGGATGTATATAATTCATAAGTTGCCATGTTTTTATGGAACCTTCTAGATCTTGGTATGCTGTGCACAGAACTAAACTTGATAGTCATTGTCATATTGTGAGTCAAAAAGAACTCTGGTTTTGAAATCAAAGTGTTTAATTCTGTGAGTCACACATTTTTGGCTATATGATGATGCAGATAGACTGATAGTTGTACCCTAATGTCTGATTGCCTGTTGTACATTTCAATGATATAAATGTCCCTTTTATAACATATGTCTGCCATCTAAGGGATATCTTAATCATCATTCTTTGGCCATGATTATGTTTTAGTATGTTGGATGTTAGTCCAAGTGGTATGTGCATCTTTCCTACAGATTCTTAAGCAGAAAACTACATGCGTGTTTCCCATTTGCTCTTTTTTTCCTCTTTGGGCTGGGACATGCAAATGCAGAAATGACAATTTTTAACACAGACATGAACTGAGGATGTCAGAGTTGCCGTGCTAGAAATAGATTGCTTAGCTGTGGACTCAATAAGACAAAGAATTGCTCTGGTATTGTAGTTTATCTCTGTTACAGTAATTTATTTGCTACTCAAAAGAATGACTTTAAGCAAGTTTCTTAATCTCTCTGTTACTAGGTTCCCACATTAGACAAAAGAGGTAAAAACAAATTTATAGTAGTGATGTGATAATTAAAATAACCAATGGCATCATTAAACTTTTTGGTGATTATTATCCTATGAGTGTTAAGGTTATGGATTTTGGTATTGTATAAGCCTTTGTATGAATCTGTCTCAGCTATTTATTTGTTCCTTTACTTGGGTCAGATTAACTTTCCATAGTCTCAGTGTCCTCTATTAAATGGTATAATGCCTACCTCATAAAATTACTGTTAAAGTATGCCCGTATAGAGTAAAATTACTGTAAAATACAAACTTTAAGTATTTTTCCTAGCCAAAAGTGAGAACATCTTTTGTATACGCACAGACAAAATTTTTGAAAAAGACTACTGAATATGCTTTGCGAACAGTAGAAGATGGCCCTGGGTTCAGTGGAAAGAGGATGGATCTTTATGTAACACAAATAGAAAAAGAGGAACTGGGCTGTTCCCTAAAATCCACTGGCTGGAGACAAGATACTAGTAAGAGAAAACGGTATCCTATTGGCTGCAGAGTCCATGAAGGACTTATGGGAAACAGGGGAAAAATATTTTTGTTTCTGTGTTTAGTTGTATGTACTGTGTTTTGGGTTTCCATTCAAAAGTGCTTATAAGTTTGACTCTGTACACTAAAGGCTGCTGCTGCTGCTGCTAAGTCGCTTCAGTCATGTCCAACTATGTGCGACCCCAGAGATGGCAGCCCACCAGGCTCCCCCATCCCTGGGATTCTTTATAGAGAGAGTTTCCTGACTCTGCTTTAAGACTGGCATGCAGTAAAACCAGAGGTTTCCCAGGCAAAGCCAGTCTCACACAGGTTCAACTATTAATAATATTACCTTTTGTTATTGTTTTTCCATTGCCAAATTGTGTTGGACTCTTTGTGACCGCCTGGACTACAGCATGTCAGGCTTCCCTGTCCTTCACTATCTCCCTGCTGCTGCTGCTGCTGCTGCTGCTAAGTTGCTTCAGTCGTGTCTGACTCTGTGCGACCCCATAGACAGCAGACCACCAGGCTCCCCCGTCCCTGGGATTCTCCAGGCAAGAACACTAGAGTGGGTTGCCATTTCCTTCTCCATTCACTATCTCCCAGAGTTTGCTAAAACTCACGTCCCTTGAGTCAGTGATGCCATCCAGCCATCTCATCCTCTGTTGCCCCCTTCTCCTCCTGGTCTCAATCTTTCCCAGCATCAAGGTCTTGTCCAATGAGTAGTCTCTTCACATCAGGTGGCCAAAATATCAGAACTTCAACTTTAGCATCAGTTCTCCCAGTGAATCTTCAGGGCTGATTTCCTTTAGGAATGACTGGTTTGATCTCCTTGCAGTCCAAGGGATCCTCAGTCCAAGGGACCCTCAAGAGTCATATCTGGCACCATAGGTTGAAAGCATCAATTCTTCAGCCTTCTTACGGTCCAACTCTCATATCTGTACATGACTACTTGAGAAACCATGGCTTTGTCTATACAGACCTTTGTCAGCTTGCTGCTACATATTGCAGAACCTGGAATAGCAGTTACTCAAAAAAGGACTACTGTTACGTAATCTTATGTTTGCTTTTAAGTGTGAGTAGCTAACGTTAACCTAGATTTTGCTTCTTTGTTCAATATCATATGCTCAGAAAATCGGTAACTTCAGAGAGAACTCTCAATAATATTTTTGAATGGATAAATAAATAACAAATGAGTGATTATTAAATGTATGAATAAGTAAGTAAAAGAATGGGAAAACTATGACTGATTAAATAGATGGATGAATGATTGATCATCAAGGTGTTGTTTACATAGTTTTTTTTTAATTAATTAATTTATTTTTTTACTTTACAATATTGTATTGGTTTTGCCATACATAGTTTTTTTAATAGGAGTTTATCACCTCATGGACACTTCTGTTGCTCTTTTGCATTTTGTCAAGGTGTAAGTGACATGTAATAAGCTCAGTTAAGCATGTTATTTGTAAGGTTTGTCACACAAATAAACAATAAAAAAATCAGGATATCCACGACCCCAAACTTTCCTTATGCCACTTGAGAATCCTTCTCACCTGCCCCATATTTACTGTAGGTAAATTGCATTTTCCTGTGTTTGGTATAAATAGCATCATGAAGGAAGGGCTCTATTTTGGCTGGTTTCTTTTATTTTTTTTCCACTATGTAACCCACTTCAGTGCCTGTAGTACATGGGCACAGGCCAGGCAATGGTTTGGGGCCAGTATGATCTGGCATGGCACACTATGAGAGGCCCCAGGGGTCTGATTTCTTTTAAGCAGTATAATTGCTTTGAGATTTATCCATGTTCTAGTATATATAAATAGTTATAATTTTTGTTTTTGTTTGTTCTTCCTGCAAATGATTTGACAGTGTGCATATAACATGATATGTTTATTCTTCCACCGGTTAATGGAGAGAAGTGAGCTATTATCATGTTTTTGGCTATAACAAACTGCCAAGAACACGTATGGACAAATCTTTATATGGACACATGCTTTCCTTCCTCTTAGAAAAACAGTTAAAAGAGTGTCAAAGGTGGATCATAGAGTAGCTGTTTGTTAATTTTTCTAAGAAATAGACAACTGTGCATTTCACATTCCCACCAGTAATGCAGGTGAATCACGGTGTTCCTTTGCACCCTTTTCAACATTTGGCATGGTCAGGATTTATTATGATTACGGATGTTTGTTGTGCTCTCTCATGGCATTTTTAGTTGAATTCCTCTAATGACCAATAATCTTAAGTGTTTTCTCTCGTGCTTATATTCCATCTCCTCTGGTGAATTGTTTCATCATATATTTTACTTATATATTTTATAGGTTATTTATTATTATTGATTTAGTTTCTTAAATATTTTGCAGAAAAGTCCTTTATGAATTATGAGACAAACATAATTTCACCCAGGATACAACTTGTCTCTTAATTCTCTTACCATTATCATTCAAAAAGTAATTTTAAAAATTTTGATGAAGTTCAGGTTATCAATATACCGCTGAATGGATCATGCTTTGGTTGTGATATCAAAATGATTTTTTTCTTTTGCCTAACTGAAGGTCACAAAGTTTTTTTATTTTTAATATTCTCCCAAAGTTTTACAGTTTTAGATTCACCATTAGTATTGACACTATGTCTATTTTGAGTTAATTTGTTTATATATGTGAGTTATGGAAGGAAGTTTACTTAATTATGCATGTACATCAATAGTTTCTGCCTCATTTGCTGAAAAGAATATCAATTCTCCCCTGCATTGCTTTTGCATATTTGTTGAAAATCAATTGGCCATGTATTTATGGATCTATTCAGGATCTCACTGTTGCTTTTCTCTAATGTATCTGTCTGTCTGTGTGCAATATCTCACTGTCTTGAGTATGAAATATTTTTAAATAGTCTTGTAATGGGATAATGTTAATTCTCCAATTATTTTTTTTCTTTTTCCATATGATTTTAGCTGTTCTCAGTTCTTTGTATTGCCATATGAAATTTAGAAACAGTTGTTGATTTATAGAAAAACAAAAGCCTCCTGGGAGTTTGAATGAGATTATTTCAAACCTATGGATTAATTTTGTAGGCTAGACAACTTAAAAATATTGAGTCTTCTGACCCATATACAGTTATTTCTCCTTTTAATCAGATTCTACTTACTTTTTTCTTTGTCACATGTAATTTGTCTTAAAAATGTACATGTACTTCAAATCTTTTAAACATTTTTCCTATACAATAGTTTTATACTATTTAAATAGTATTTTTTATTTTAGTTATTGGTAACTTGTATAAAGAGATAAAATTGATTTTTGTGTACTGAGAGAAGAAAGTAAAATTGTGAGTTCACATTTTTTTAATCTATGTAAAAACTCCTGTATGTAAACCGTGTAGAAACATACATTCTAACATTTTTGTAGATTCAAAGGAGTTTTTACATAGATAATAATAATGTCTGTGAATTCACAATTTTACTTTTTTCTCTCTAATCCAGGGAACTTTTATTTATCTTTTTATAAAATATTTTTTTTAGGATAAAACTTCCAATGAATGTAAAATACAGGTGATGATATCATACACTTCTGTTATGCACCTAATGTTAGGCAGGAAAGTGTTCCATATTTCATTTTCAATCAGGAAGTTTTAGATGTAAGTTTTTCATAGATGGCCTTTAGAAGTTTAATATGCATCTTTATGTTTTAGTTTGTCATTAGTTTTCTTATTGTTATTTGCTTTGTTTTGACAGTAATGTGTATTGGATTTTGCCAGTGTTTTGTCTATTGAAATGTTTGTGTTTTTGTTGTTATTTTCAGATTAAAATGGCAAATTGCATTCATTTTTTAAAATGTTAAACTGCACTGCATTCTTGTGATACTCTCAATTTGGTCATAATGCCTTAGCATTTTCATGCATCGTAGGATTTGATTTGCTAATATTTCTTAAGAATTTATCTGTATTCATGAGTGATATTTACCTGTACTTCTGTTGTAATATTTTTGTCTTATTTAGGAATCAGATGGAATAACAGAATGATGTCAGAAGTACTTTAATTCATCTTTTTCAATTTTCAGGAAGTGTTTAGGTAGAATGGCTTAAAAAAAAAAAAAAAAAACTTTGAGTTTACCAATCAAATTCTCTTAGCCTGAAGAAGATTCTGTTTTGGGAAAAATTTAAACTACAATTTCAATTTTTAATAGGTACTGGGATATTTGTATTATCAGTCTTTTTGAGTGAGATATTATAATTTGTATCTTCAAGAAATTTGCTAACTTCATTTAGCAGTTGAATTTATTGACAAAAGCTTGTTCATATTCAGTTCAGTTCAGTTCAGTCACTCAGTCTTGTCTGACACTTTGCCACCCCATGGACCTCAGCACGCCAAGCCTCCCTGTCAATCACTAACTCCTGGAATTTACCCAGACTCATGTCCATTGAGTGAGTGATGCCATCCAACCAACTCATCCTCTGTCGTTCCCTTCTCCTGCCTTCAATCTTTCCCAACATCAGAATATTTTCCAGTGAGTCAGTTCTTTGCATCAGGTGGCCAAAGTATTGGAGTTTCAGCTTCAGTATCAGTCCTTCCAATGAATATTCAGGACTGATTGCCTTTAGGATTGATGGATTTGATCTCCTTGAAGTCCAGGGGACTCTCAAGAGTCTTCTCCAACACCACCATTCAAAAGCATCATCTCTTCTCCACTCAACTTTCTTTGTGGTCCAACTCACATTCATACATGACTACTGGAAAAACCACAGCTTTGGCTAGATGGACCTTTGTCAGCAAAGTCATGTCTCTGCTTTTTAATGTGCTATCTAGGTGTTTCATAGCTTTTCTTCCAAGGAGCAAGTGTCTTTTAATTTCATGTCTGCAGTCACCATCTGCAGTGATTTTGGAGCCCAAGAAAATAAAGTCTGTCACTGTTTCCATTGTTTCCCCATCTATTTGCAAAGAGAGAGAAATGGGTTATGGGTAAGACCAAGGTATTTTCAGCTTCAAGGATGATCAGAGTCTTTGGCAACAGATGCAATAGTCAGCAAGGTTTCACCCTTTTCAATAGGTTGAGCCAAAAAAAAGAGGGAGGAAATAAGTAACAGAAAAAAAGTATAGTGAGTGGTACTGTCATTTTGAGAAAACTCTCTTCTTCAGCTGTCATCTGTTAAAGTCATGAAAATCTTTATCTTCAGGTCATCAGTTGGTGTTGCAGTTCCAGTCAGGGTTTGGTGCTTTCTTTTGATATAACATGTGGATCCAAAAGCCTTCCTTGGAGTTTGGTAGCACAAGAGTTGGTTAACAGTACATGATAAGCGTTTTTTCCCAGTGGGGTTAAAGAATTACTTTCTCTTCAAAAGGTAGAGATACCTTTTCTAACAGATGAAATCCCTAGGATGACAGGTGTGATATTTAAGATTTCTGACTCCCAGGAACATTCTGAAAAAAGATCGCTCTTCTAAAGCATGTTTTCTTTTTTAACTGAAGTATAGTTGATTTACAATATTGTATTAGTTTCAGGTATACAGCATCATGATATGGTTATATATTTTTTATAGATTATTTTCCATTATAGGTTATTACAAGATATAGTATATAGGCCCTTGTTGTTGTTTAGTTGCTAAATCATATCTGACTCTTTTAGATTCCATGGACTCTAGTCCACAAGGCTCCTCTGTCCATGGAATTCTGCAAGCAAGAATACTGGAGTGGGTCACTATTTCCTTCTACAGGAGATCTTCCCAACCCAGCATTTCCTGCATCGCAAGCAAATTCTTGACCACTGAGCCACCAGTGAAGACTACAATTTCCTGTGAAGAGTGAAGTGAAAGTGAAAGTTGCTCAGTCTGACTCTTTGCAACCCCATGGACTATACATTCTATGGAATTCTCCAGGGCAGAATGCTGCAGTGGGTAGCCTTTCCCTTCTCCAGGGGATCTTCCCAACCCATGGATTGAACCCAGGTCTCCTGCATTGCAGGTGGATTCTTTATCAGCTGAGCCACATGGGAAGTTCAAGAATACTGGAGTGGGTAGCCTATCCCTTCTCCAGAAGATATTCCCAATCCATAAATCGAACTGGGTCTCCTGCATTGCAGCAGGATTATTTACCAACTTAGCTATAAGGAAAGCCCATAGTTTTCTATGCTATACAGTAAATCCTTGTTGCTTATGTAAATTATGTATGGTGGTTTTTGTCTGTTAATCTCATATTCACAATTTATCCCTGGCCCTCCTTTCCCCTTTGGTGACAGTGTAGTAGTTCTTAAGGGCTTCTCTGGTAGCTCGGATGGTAGAGTCTTCCTGCAATGTGGGAGACCTGGCTTTGATCCCTGGGTTGGGAAGATCCCCTGGAGAAGGAAATGGCAATCCTCTCCAATATTCTTGCCTGGAAAATCCCATGGAAGGAGGAGCCTGGCAGGCTATAGTCTATGGAGTCACAAAGAGTAGGACACAACTGTGCGACTGACACTTTAGTTGCTCTTAACAGAAGCACTATTGAAGTATATCTTCCTTTTACCGTCTGTGAATCAAAAGAAGCAGGAGCCAAATGCATTAAGTATCCTGCAATTATCTCAAAGGGTGAGAGTTTATAGGTTCCAAGACTTGAGATTTAGAAGGTCTTACGCCAATGCCTTTGGATGGGTTATTTTAAGGGTCTCTCCAAACTTGCCCTAGTGGGTTAACTAGTCAATTAACTTTGAGGATTGAAGTTTGTAAGCAAATGAAAGTGTTATAAAACTGGCCAAACAGAAAAGATCTGTTGAAGCACTTGATTGGTAAAATGAGTTTCCTGGTCACTGTGAAGTTTGAGGAAGGATTCCTCAAGTGGAAATGATCCACAACAGTAGCAGTAGCCTGATACAAGACTTCAGTCCAGTGAGAAAACATCCAAGCCATTACCAAATCCTTGAGATTGGAGACACTGAATAAAATCCATTTGCCAAACCTTGCACAGTCCGTTGGTTAATTTAAAGTGTCTGAGAACAGTGTGGACAGATTTTCCTGAATTATGTTTTATATAAGCAAGGCAAATAAAGTACACATTGATTGTGGGCCTGTTAATATTTCTCCACCGGTACTGGTTCATAAAGTTTATTTTATCAGTAAGCCAGTGATGCAGTGCATGTATGGTAGGTTAGTGATGTGAATTTTAGCATCTCTTGCAGAACTGGATTATTATCTGGCCCATTCCAAAGTTCTCTCTTTATTGAACCAAGAGTTATTCTACTTTCAATATTGTTTTACCTTTTCTGTGAATGATTACTGCACATCTCTAGTCAGCGTTTCTAGATTATCATTTAGGGAAACATTTCTTTCTACCATAGTAGTGGTTTGGTTGCTGGTTCCTTTGATCAAACAAAGTCATAAGCTACTCCAAAGGCATACTTACCTTCAGTATAGATATGTACAGTTTTTCCCTTATCCGAAATGCTGGCCCAAGTAAGTGTACAACCTAAGCTGTTAGCTGGAGATGCTAGAGGATGCTGCACAGTGACTCCAAAAGGAGTTTCAATACTATACCCAGGATAATATTTATCATTTTCTCTCTAAAAATGAGAACCATCAGTAAACCATGAAAAGTTAGCATTATCCAAAGGATTTTCCTGTTAGTTTATCATGGGTCATGAGGTGACAGCCAGACTGTCATGAGGGATATTATCCATAGAAGAGAGAAGGATGGAAGCGTTAAGATTATCACAGTTAAGAAAGCTATACAAAGAGCAGTTAGCAAGAGGATTTCATGTGTGGTGAGACAATTGGCTGAAAACTGTTGAATGTGATAAAAATTCAGGAAGGCTTCTACTGCTTGAGATGTAAAGATGGTTATCCTATGACTTTCTTGTTGGTAGCTTTGACTAAGGAGGCAGTGGCAGAAATGACTCAGAGACACAGGTGAATTCTCATTTCACAGTGTCTAGCTGTTGGCTATAATACCTTAAGAGTCAATGGTAGTCTCCATGGTTTTGAATGAGTAATCCAAGGGCATTGCTTTTCTTTTCAGATACAAAAAGTAGAATGGGAAGTTGATCATTGAAGTATCCAAGTGCAGCAACCTTATAAGAAGAGCTGACTCACTGGAAAAGACCGTGGTGCTGGGAAAGATTAAGGCCAGGAGAAAAAGAGGGTGACAGAGAATGAGATGGTTGAATGGCATCACCGACTTAAGGGACATGCATTTGAGCAAACTCCGGGAGATAGTGAGGGTCTGGGAAGCCCGGTGGTGCTGCTGTCCATGAGGTCATAAAGAGTCAGACACAACTTAGCGACTGAACAACAAAGGGCAAGGAAATTGATCAAGGCTTCCTTTAAAACTTTAAAGGTTAAATTATCCTGATCTTGAATAATAGGGTCAAGTTTGCTATGTTTTAGTAACACAGATAAAGTTTGGGCCATAGAGGGAAGTTTAGAATCTGGCTTTGACAACAGCCAGCTAGCCCTGGCAAAACTTTATGAAAGGCTTTTAGTTTTGGGTTTGGGGAATTTTGGGATATCAGAAAGCCTGTTTGAATCTAAATATAGCCATTTTTCTGAGATCAGGTGCCCCAACTATTGAATGTGAGTTTGAACAAATTACAGATTTTCTGTTATAGACTTGATGGCTTGCAACTGATCTAATAAGTGCAAATGGCAAAAATTTTAAGGTTAATTTTCTTAAAATTGGGCTTCCCAGGTGACACTGGAAGTAAAGAAACTGTTGTCAGGAGCCATAGAATTATGCAGGAGACATAAAATTGGGCTTCCCTGGATCAGGAAGATTCCCTGGAGAAGGGCATGGTAACCCACTCCAGTATTCTTGCCTGGAGAATCCCCATAGACAGAGGAACCTGGTGGGCTATAGTCTATAGGGTCACAAAGAATTTTAGCTTGCATCCTTAAAATTAGCTCTACTGTCAGAGACAGAACAAATAAAATATGTTTAATGATTATTTGATTCATCTGGTTGAATATCTTGCTTTCAACTATCAATTTCTAGAATTCTCTCTCCTTTTATGAGAAAGCAATTCTGGCTTTGATTGCTGTCTAAGAAATCTTGGCCCAATAAATGAACAGGGACAGAGAAACTAAGGAGAAAAGGATGAATATTTCTCAGAGTGTCTAAAGCAAAGGGAATAGGATTAATACAGAAAACTGTTAAAAAAAAATAAAAATAAAGGGCTTCCCAGGTAGCTCGGTGGTAAAGAATCTGCCTGCCAATGCAGGAGATATGGAAGATGTGGAATCAATCCTTGGGTAGGGAAGATCCCCTGGGGGAGGAAATGGCAAACCTACTCTGGTATTCTTGCCTGGAGAATCCTGTGGAACTGGAGAGCTACAGTCCTTGTGGTCACAAAGAGTCAGACATGACTGAGCATGCATACATGCATGAACTTGTTAAAGATTATATATCATGTTAGGGATACACCCCAAGTCAGGGGCTATTGAATAGCAGTATTGAGCACCAAGAGTGCAGCTTTGGTGTCAACAAGGACAAAGAGAGTTTCATTCCCACCTGGAGAGTTGTTTCTTCTAGCTAGTTAAGAGGAAGGATTGGGGAAAGTACCTGTAGTTCCTCAGAGTTCTATGTGAAAGTCACTCAGCCATGTCTGACTCTTTGTGATCCCGTGGATTATATAGTCTGTGGAATTCTCTAGGCCATAATACTGGAGTGGGTAGCTGTTCCCTTCTCCAGGGGATTTTCCCAACCCAGGGATGGAACCCAGGTCTCCCACATTGCAGGTGGACTTTTTAACAGCTGAGCTACCAGGGAAACCCAAGAATACTGGAATGGGTAACCTATCCCTTCAGAGGATCTTCCCAGCCCAGGAATTGAACCCAGTCTCCTGCATTGCAGGCAGATTCTTCAGCAACTGAGCTATCAGGGAAGCCTCAGAGTTCTATAATTGGGAAATAAGAGGGCATTTGGAAAGGCTGATTAGAGAGCAGAAAGTACCTGGGACAAAGTTAAGTTTGTAACAGTCTTATTCCTGATGACTTTCTGTAATAATGCCAAACCCCAAGAGGGGTTTGATTTTGTTTGGGAACCTCTATTATTGCAGTTTAAAATTAAGGATTTTAATGATATTCCTTTGGGTTGAATCATCCAGGGTGTGGGTGAGCCAATTTGCTTTACTAAGTCAAGCTGGAGGGAATACTGTTTCCCATTTTATTTCAGTCCTTTTAACTAGATGGGAAAGATTTAGTTTCTGCCATTTAATGAACAGTGAGTTGAAGACTACATGAGTGGATTCAAAACCCGAAGCAAAGCCAGAATTTACCTTAAAAATAATTTGGAATTGGGTATAAGTGTTAAGTTTTAGTCGCTCAGTTGTGCCTGACTCTTTGTGACCCCATGGACTGCAGCCCACCAGGCTCCTCTGTCCATGAGATTTTCCAGGGAAGAATACTGGAGTGGGTTGCCATTTCCTTCTCCAGGGGATCTTCCTGAACCAGGGATCGAACCCAGGTCTCCTGCACTGCAGGCAGATTCTTTACCAACTGAGCTACAAGGGATGCCCTCATTGGGCCTGTAGGGATAAGCATGAATCTTACTTCTGTCAACAGGTTTTGGGAAAGTCCCAGGGATTTTCAGGTGAAGTGAGGCAGTGACTGCTGAGCCTAATCATTTAACAAGGATTGGTGCTGGTCTCTCCTTTGCAGGTTCAGAGAGATTTCAGTATAATTCAAAAAACAAACAAACAAAAACACCTTAGTGTATGGCTTCTACTTTGGCTTAGTTCTGAGGATATGAGATTTTAGTATTACAATCCTCACAGGGTATTTTAAAGGGTCAGGCTCTAATGGGTTCAAAGAAATTAAGAGCAGATAAAAGTTTGGAGAGAGGCAGAGTATGAAGGCTGTGAGGATGGAGATTGAAGATTGGGGAGGAGAAAAAGAGGCCTTAGATGTTTTGCTTTGCTTTATTTTCTTTCAATTGTCTGTTGATGTCAGTTAATTTATAAATGGATTTCTTAAAGAGAAATATTTAAGAAGCCCTTTAAGAAGCCCATTCTACAGCCCTATATAGGCTTAGAAGCCTTAAGATACCGATTGAAATAGTCTTCCCTTTCAGCTGATTTTATTTTAGAGCTACAGTCTTCTAATTTGGTTTTATGAAAAGTTTGGGGAGCTCACACTTTCCCCATAATGGCCATTAGAGCTTTAAGTTATTTTGGGGTAGGTTGGTCCAATTAATTTAAAAATGTGCAAGAGGAAGGACCTAAGGTTTTAAAAATAAAACTGGCCAGGTTTCCAGAATGAGAATTCTCCTGAGTGAAATTAGCAGATTGTGATCCCATGAGTCAAAACTAGAGGTTCAAAAAGAATAAATGAGTACTCATCAGAAAAGATGAAACCTTTAAACAGATCATGAGTAAAATCAGAGCTCAAATAAAAGGAGGGAGCTCAAACCTAATGAGACACTGACCAAGCAGAAAGGAAAAAAGACCACAAATAAACTGAGAGCACTAAGTATTCAAGTGGGAAACTCAGTTCAGGGAATCATTGGTTCCTGATTTTAAATTTTAATTTAAATTTTAAACCATTAAAATAATGAACTCTATGTTCACTTAAAACCAAATGGCCAGTTATTTTAACAGCAAAATTAGTTCACTTGGGAATAGCAGAACTACAATTTGGGACAAGCAAACTCTGTTGAAACATAGGCTGATCTGTGAACAGAGGAGAGGGGCTACGCTTCTGCAGGAAAGAGAGAGCTTGGGGAGGACTGTTGTGGTTCTTCATTGGCTGCAGGCAAGTGGGCAGCTGTTTGTTTTTTTTTCTGATGGGACTTGCAAGTTGTAGTGTGATGTGTTGGAGAAGGCAATGGTACCCCACTCCAGTACTCCTGCCTGGAAAATCCCATGGATATAGGAGCCTGGAAGGCTGCAGTCCATGGGGTCGCTGAGGGTCGGACACAACTGAGTGACTTCACTTTCACTTTTCACTTTGAAGCATTGGAGAAGGAAATGGCAACCCACTCCAGTGTTCTTGCCTGGAGAATCCCAGGGACGGGGGAGCCTGGTGGGCTGCCGTCTATGGGGTCACACAGAGTCGGACACGACTGAAGTGACTTAGCAGTAGCAGTAGCAGTGTGATGTGTAGGAGAGCTCCCCCTAGAACATTACATGGTCCCATTTTATTTTTTTAAATTGAAGTATGATTGCTTTATGATGTTGTGTTAGTTTCTGCTGTACAATCGAGTGAATATATTCCCTTCCTCTTGGACTTCCTTCCTCCACCCCAATCCCACTACTCTAGGTCATCATAGAACACCAGGCTGAGCTTCCTGTGTTTTATAGCAGGTTCCCACTAGCTATCTATTTTATACATGGTAGTGTAAACATATCAACCCTAATCTCCCAATTTGTGCCACTCTCCTCTTTCCACCTGGTGTCCACTGACAGATGAATGGATAAATAAGATGCAGTACGTCTATACCATGAAATATTACTCAGCCATAAAAAAGAATGAAATTGGCCCATTTTTAGAGATGTGAATGAACCTAGAGTATGTCCTATGTAGTGAAGTAACTCAGAAAGTGAAAAACAAATATTGTATATTAACACATATATATGGAATCTAGAAAAAATGGTACAGCACTCAACTCCATTTTAAATGAGGTTTCTTTTATTCTTTTTCATACTTTTAATTTGCATTATGTAGAGAGAATAAAAGCAAAGGTTTCCAAATAAACCTGTTTATGAATACTTGCATTTTTTTTCAACACTTGGATAGAAATGTGAATTTTTAAGTACAGTTGACCCTTGAACAACACATATTTGAGCTGCTCAGGTCTACTGCCATGTGGATTCTTTTCAGCAAATATACAGTCAGGCCCTCCATATCCTCAGGAGAAGATTCAAGCAACTGTGATGCTGTACTGTAAGATCCATGGTTGCTTGAATTTAGGTCTGTGAAACCACAGATAGGAGTGCCTGACTCTGGGATGTGTTTCCTGTGGATTTTGGTATATGAAGTGAGTCCTAGAACCAATCCCATGTGGATACCAAGGGATGACTATGATATGTTACATATTTTATTAATATCATCTACTTTAGAGAGACTTGTTTTTTTGTTGCTAGGCATTATGATTCTTTACTGGCATCTCATGACACTTTATGATTATCTTGTTTGTCATTATTGTTTATACTTTATAAGTGAGAAAATGGAAACTACAGAATATTTCCATTGTTAAGTACTGCAAGGATATCATACCCTGTAAACACCAGCTTATATAGTCATATTTTAATATGCCATCACTTAATCATGAAGAAGAATAACAGCTTGTCATTACTATGTAAGAGTAACATCTATGTGCTTACTTAATGTAAATATATCCTACTTGTTCTAAATCTTCTCATTTTCTAAAATATCTCATGGACAATATATGGCACTGCTCATTACTCCATTTTTCTTCCATTTTAATTTGAGCATAGTATTATCATTTTGCTCATCATGTATGAATTTTCCCCTTGTCCCCTCCCTTCTCTCTCCCTGCATGCCTGCTAGGCTCCTCTGTCCATGGGATTCTCCAGGCAAGAATACTGGAGTGGGTTGCTGTGCCCTTCTCTAGGGAATCTTCCCAACCCAGGAATCAAATCTGTGTCTCCTGCATTAAAGACAGAGTTTTTAACCATCTGTGCCACGCCACTGTTAATTAATCCACTAAGACTTTGATTCCTATACTATTTTTTTATTTACAGATAGTATGTTTTTAAATATCTGTTCATTCTTAACGGTTTCTTGTTATTCAAACATCTTTGTAATTAACTCCTTTATTCCTATAATCATTTTGTGTTCAGTATAATCTTTATATTGTCTGATTGTACATCTGCAGTTTTTGATCATTAAAATTCAGCTGTTTCTCAACTTCATTTCTTATTTGTGCTCGTCCAGATGCCTTTTCATGTATTTGTTGTTCTGAATACATACTTAGTTTCACTGGGTAGTGTTCCTGTGGGCTCCACTTAGTGGACCTTTCTTCTATACAGCACGTGCATCTATTTCATCTTCTCCTGTCCCTGGACTGCTTCAACTCAACTCACTCCCTGTAATTTCATTAGGGATCTGGTACAGAATCCATTCCAGTCAACTTCATCTTCACAGCCCAGTTGTTGCAGTCTGAATCCTTTCCCCTCTGGCTACTGACTTCCCCCATCTACTGCTGTTCCTGCGCTGCCTTCCAGCATCTGCCACCTTGGCTCTGAGTACCTTTCTGGTGCCCAGAGATTCCAATGATTTTGAGCCCTGGGTGTTGGGTTCTGAAATATATGCATTTGCCTGCTTAGCTTCTCATTGCCTCCCTCGCATCCTAAATTCTTGTTGTTCTGAAGGGGTCCTTGAATACCAGCAGTATCTCTCAAAGGTTTATACTCCGGATCTTGTTAAGTAAAGTAAGTATTCCACAAAATGCTCTAGGAATTTCTTTCTTTGTCTTTTAATATATATGTGTGTGCAGAGGGTGGTGAGTGTTTGCCTGCTTTTTCAATTTATTTATTGAAAATAAATCAATAAATATTGATTTATTTTCAAAATATTGATTTATTTTCATGTGTTTAGAAGTGTTTTTGGCTTTCTTACCTGTTTGCTGGATTTAATTACCATCCATGGCATGCTATGTAGTCCATGGAATCAGAAAGTGTCAGAGATGACTGAGCATGCAACCACACACACATACATACCCCTACCTTTCAGGATCAACATATTTGCCTAGGTTTTCTTCTCTTTTCAATAAAAGGCTTTAAACTCCTTGACATCCTTGAAGAATCTGAGCCCTACCAACCTTTTCAGATCTAATCTGATCTTGTCTTGTAGACTCCGGAACTTAAGCATAGATGCCATTTTATTTGTCCTTGAGTTTGCTCTTACTTTTATATTTCCTGTTCTTTTATAGTCCATTAGTTGGGGCTTAGTAAGTATTCAATATATAACTGCTGACATATAACACATACACAAGAGATCACTTTAATGTACCCTCCAGTCATGTATATATATGTGATCTATATAAAGTATACAGCATATCAGAAGAAAAGTATAATAGAAATATTGTGCAGCAGTTCATCAGCCTTTGACTGTTTACATTTGTTAAGAGGAGCCGTATAACTAATGTTTAAACTTAAATTTGATACTTAGTGTATGACTCTTGCAGAAGATGTGAAAATGTATATATACTTTAGTACATTCAGAGTTTTTCACTAACTCTGTGTGTGTGTGTGTGTGTACAGTAATTTGGGGGCTATTATAGTGTGAGAGTCCAAGTTATGAAGTCAAGATGTTCAAATCTAAATTATCTTACTTAATAGCTTTGTAGCTTGGGCAGATTAGCTAATAGCAGCATTATTCAGTTTATTTATTTAAAAATATGGAGGTAATAATATTTAACTCAAGATACTATAAGAAAATATAGATCAATGCAACAAAATAGAAAGCCTAGAGATAAATCCATGCATCTATGTACACCTCATCTTTGACAAAGGGGGCAAAAATATACAGTGGAGATAAGGCAATCTCTTTAACAAGTGGTGCTGGGAAAACTGCTCAACACATGTAAAAGAATGAAACTAGAACACTAACATCATACACAAAAATAAACTGACAATGTATTAAAGATCTAAATGTAAGATCAGAAACTATAAATCTCTTAGAGGAAATCATAGGCAGAACACTCTCTGACATAAATCACAGCAAGATCTTCTATGACCCACCTCCAAGAGTAATGGAAATAAAATAAAAAACAAACATATAGGACCCAATTAAACTTAAAAGCTTATGCACAACAAAAGAAATCTAAGCAAGGTGAAAAGACAGCCTTCAGAATGGGAGAAAATAATAGCAAGTGAAGCAATTGACAATAATTAATCTCCAAAATATACAAACAGCTCTTGCAGCTCAATACCAGAAAAATGAACAACCCAATCAAAAAGTTGGCCAACCTACAATTAAAATAAATAAATTTATATGAATTTGTATCCTGTTGTGTGAAAATTTTATAAATCTTAATTATGCTGAATTGGTTCACAGTGCTTTTCAGGTCTACTGTATCCTTCCACTTTTCTCTCTATCCATTCTATTAATTTTTGAGAGTTTGATATTGAAACTCCAACTAAAAATCTTAGTTTATCCACTTAAAAAACAATTGTAATATATAATGGAACTATATGTAAGTTTGTTCTGTATTTTCCAAGTCTTCTGTAAATGTATTATCATACTTTCATACTTTTAAAAAGAATAAAGAAAAAAGCATAAAAAAAAGAAAAGAAAAGGAAAAAAAAAATAAAGTGAAAAAAAAAAAAAAAAAAAGTTGGCCAAAGAATTAAACAGACATTTCTCCAAAGAAGACATACAGATGGCTAATAAACACATGAAAAGATGCTCAATATCACTCATTATTAGAGAAATGCAAATCAAAACTACAATGAGGTGTCATCTCACACAGGTCAAAATGGCTGCTATCAAAAAACTACAAATAATAAATGCTGGAGAGGGTGTGGAGAAGAGGGAACCCTCTTCCACAGTTGGTAGCAATGCAAACTAGAACAGCCACTACGGAGAACAGTGTGGAGATCCCTTAAAAAACTGGAAGTAGAACTGCCATATGACCCAACAATCCCACTGCTAGACAAACACACCAAGGAAACCAGAATTGAAACAGACACAAGCACCCCGATGTTCATTGCAGCACTGTTTACAATAGCTAGAACATGGAAAGAACCTAGATGTCCATCAGCAGATTAATGCATAAGGAAGTTGTGGTACAGGTACACAATGGACTATTCAGTTCAGTTCAGTTGCTCAGTCGTGTCCGACTCTTTGTGACCCCATGAATCGCAGCACGTCAGGCCTCCCTGTCTATCACCAACTCCCGGAGTTCACTCAGACTCATGTCCATGGAGTCAGTGATGCCATGCAGCCATCTCAGCCTCTGTCGTCCCCTTCTCCTCCTGCACCCAACCCCTCCCAGCATCAGAGTCTTTTCCAATGAGTCAGCTCTTCGCATGAGGTGGCCAAAGTACTGGAGTTTCAGCTTTAGCATCATTCCTTCCAAAGAAATCCCAGGGCTGATC
This sequence comes from Bos grunniens, assembly GCF_055505025.1. Lineage (NCBI taxonomy): Eukaryota > Metazoa > Chordata > Mammalia > Artiodactyla > Bovidae > Bos > Bos grunniens. The sequence continues at coordinate 18,272,063 of NC_141184.1, read as the reverse complement.
TCCTTCAGAATGGACTGCTTGGATCTCTTGCAGTCCAAGGGACTCTCAAGAGTCTTCTCCAACACCTCAGTCCAAAAGCATCAATTCTTCGGCGCTCAGCCTTCTTCACAGTCCAACTCTCACATCCATACATGACCACAGGAAAAACCATAGCCTTGACTAGACAGACCTTTGTTGGCAAAGTAATGTCCCTGCTTTTGAATATGCTATCTAGGTTGGACATAACTTTCTTTCCAAAGAGTAAGTGTCTTTTAATTTCATGGCTGCAGTCACCATCTGCAGTGATTTTGGAGCCAAAAAAATAAAGTCTGACACTGTTTCCACTGTTTCTCCATCTATTTCCCATGATGTGATGGGACCAGATGCCATGATCTTCATTTTCTGAATGTTGAGCTTTAAGCCAACTTTTTGACTCTCCACTTTCACTTTCATCAAGAGGCTTTTGAGTTCCTCTTCACTTTCTACCATAAGGGTGGTGTCATCTGCATATCTGAGGTTATTGATATTTCTCCTGGCAATCTTGATTCCAGTTTGTGTTTCTTCCAGTCCAGCGTTTCTCATGATGTACTCTGCATATAAGTTAAATAAGCAGGGTGACAATATACAGCCTTGACGTACTCCTTTTCCTATTTGGAACCAGTCTGTTGTTCCATGTCCAGTTCTAACTGTTGCTTCATGACCTGCATACAGATTTCTCAAGAGGCAGGTCAGGTGGTTTGGTATTCCCATCTCTTTCAGAATTTTCCAATGGACTATTACTCAGCTATAAAAAACAAATACATTTGAGTCAGTTCTAATGAGGTGGATAAAACTGGAGCCTCTAATGCAGAGTGAAGTAAGTCAGAAAGAGAAACAGCAATACAGTGTATTAACACATATATATGGTATTTAAGAAGTTGGTAACGGTGATCCTATATACAAGTCAGCAAAAGAGACGCAGATGTAAAGAACAGACTATTGAACCATGTGGAAGAAGGCAAGGGTGGGATGATACAAGAGAATAGCATTGAAATATGTATATCACCGTATGTAAAATAGCTGGCCAGTGAAACTTCAATGCATGAAGTAGGCCACTACTCTGGGACAATCCAGAGGGATGGGGTGGGGAAGGAGGTGGGAGGGGTTTCAGGATGGGGGTGGTGCACATGTGCGCCTGTGGTTGATGCATGTTGATGAGTGGCAGTGTTGTGAACTGATTGTCTCCAATTAAAATAAATTAAAAAAAATTAAAAATTAAAAAGATACTATAAGAAATATATATGTTAATCTTTTAACAGGATATGTGACACATGCAATGGTATAATTTTCCTACCACTGCTGTAACAAAATATCACAAACTTAGTGGTTAAATAACAGATATTTATTACTTCACAGTTCTGGAAATCACAAGTCTTAAAATCAAGGTAGCAATATGGCTGCCTTCCTTTTGGAGGCTTCAGGGGGAAATCTGTTTCTTTTTAAGCTTTGAGAAGCTGCCTGCTTCCCTTGGCTTGTAGCCCATTCTGAGATCTTTAAGCCAAGCAGTGTAACATCTTCAACTCTTTCTCTCCACGTGTCTCTGTCTCCCACTGACTTCTGCTTCTGTCGTCATATATTTTATTTGACTCTCCTGCTTTTTTCCTTCAAGAACACTTGTTACATTGGGCACTCAGGGATAATCCAGGACTGTCTTCCCTTAAGTTTACATCAGCAAATTTTTTTTCATGTAAAACAATATTAATAGGACATGGACATTTGGAGGGTATAGTAAGTGTAAGGTAAATGTAGTTTCTTATTGTTTGTAGGAAAAATGTGTGACAGTAAGTTCTATCACTCTAAAGTTGACTCCAGATACTAATTAATTAGCTGTAGGACCATAGCTTTAGAAGAGCTTAGGAGCAACATTTTAAAGGCAGATTCTCTACATAGATTCCACAAGAAGAATACAGAATGGAAAAAGAATCTGTACATTTCTTTATCTAGGAAGCTATAGAAAAATTGTAAAATTTTATATTTGAAGATAGACATTTTATTTTCAGGCTTTAAGTCCTTCAAGACAATTTGAGATTATTTTTCTCACCAAATTTCTATTTCTTTTTTTTTGCCAAGACTAATATAATTGAGAGAAATAGTTGAGTACACGTGAAATGAATCCTTTTCAAAGCTTTATTAACATTGCACCTGAAATGATAGGTCATTTTACCTCATTCATTTGCCAAAATAACCACTTAATAAGTTGAGAGTGGGCTTCACTGATGGCTCAGTGGTGAAGAATCTGTCTGCAATTCAGGAGATGTAGATTCGATCCCTGGGTCTGGAAGATTCCCTGTGGGAGTAAATGGCAACACGATATAATATTCTTGCCTGAAAAATTATTCTTGCCTGAAAAATCCCATGGACAAGAACTCTGGCAGGTTACAGTCTATGGGGTTGCTAAGAATAGTGACTGAGCACACACACAACACAGGTTAAGGAAATTTTGAGGTAGGCTCACTACATTCTTGTATTTCATATGAGATTGTAAAGTCAATGGCAGGGATGTTATGTCAATAATTATGTTTTTATGTAGTAAACATTGCAGTATATTCTTGATGCTTAATGCATTTTTATAATTGTTAATAATAAAAAGTACACTTTACATGAAATTAATGGGCATATGATAAATTCATACTTTGAAGTCCTTTGAAAACTTTCTGAACCATTACCGTCAAGATAATGAAAACATTGTACTCAGGCATTTACACACCTTATCCTGACATCCACTCATCTATCTAAAATAACTTAGTTTTATCTAATCTATGTGTGTTAAGTCACTTCAGTCATGTCTATACTTTTATACAGTGAAAAAATGTATGTGCTTTTTTTGTGTGTTTGGATCATTTTATTCAGCACACTATTTTGATATACAGCCTTATGCTTTACTGGTGGATTAATTATTTCCCAAGGACTCAGTGGCTTAAAAACAACAAGGAATTGTTATAGTTTCTGCAAGTCAGGAATTCAGACTTAGTTTCTCTGGGTGCCTCTGACTCAAAATCTTCCGTAAGGCTACGATCAGGTTGTCTGCTGAGGTTGCAGTTATCTGAAGGGAAAAGTTTGCAGAAAATCCACATCCAAGTTCATTCACGTGTCTGCTAGCAGACCTCAGGTCGATGCTGTCTACTGGCCAGAAATATCAGCTTTTTGCTGCGTAAGCTTTTCTGTATGGATTCTCATACATGATAACATGCTATCGTTAGGGCTGTAAGAAAGAGAGAAAGCAACAAAGAGTAATACATGGCAAGAATGGGCATGTATGACAAAAACCAGTCTTTTTATAAATATTTTTCAAAATGACATCTGATCACTTTTACCTACTTAGAAAGGCTTACTATGTTCCACTTATAATTCAGGATGAGAATTACATAAGTGTGTGAACAGCAGGAGATTGTAATTACTATGGGTCATTCCATTAACTGCCTGCTGCAGTCTGCTCTCTGAAGCCCAGGTGATGTGTGTTTTTCCTACAAAGTACACTCATTTCCACCCAAGGTCCCGACAAGGGTCATCCTGTTATAGTGTTAGCTCAACATCCAGAATTTCATCACCCAGTTCAAATCCAGCTATGGATGAGGCTCTTTGGACCTGTAAGTACATATCCTCTGGTACAATGCCTCTTGATTTGCCATCCTGTAAAAATCTAAAGATGTCATTTGCCCACCACACATACAATGATGGGACAGGCATAAGAAAACAAATACGTATTTAGAAAGAACAAAGTTAGAGATGCGATGAGTTACTGGTCCATAGCAAACTTGAAATTTTTTCAGGCAGATACTAGAAATTCCTAAATTAGGTCTTGAGGTGTAGAAATGTATGTGTGTATATATATATATATATATTTGTGTGTGTGTGTGTGTGATACGACCCTCAGGATTTTTTTTTTCCTCAGACTATGTCATTATTCCTCTTCTTGAACAAAAGTTAGAATGTGTGTGAGATGGGTTTTTCTCTTAGCTGACATCTTGCTATTAGAAGTTTGGACATCCATCAGCTTCTTTTCCTTGAATTTTTGAAGAAATATCTGTGTTAAATTATACTTTTCATTAAATTATGATGTTATAACCTTTGTTGAAATTCAAACTCTCCTAAATATATATGTAGGGTCTATTCTTTTACTCTCTATGCTGTCCCTTTAATCTGTATATCTGTATTTACACCAATGCATTTTTGTTTTGAGATCTGATATCAAATAGTGGGAATTGATAGCTTATACCTTGTCTTGGGATTCCAGATGAGCCCCCAAGATGATAGATGGAAGCTTACGGTGTTCCGCATGATTCGTGGTCTCCAAATGAGAATGAGAATATTTAACTCCAGGACCAAAAGCAGGCTCAGTCACTCAGAACTCCATGTAGTAGAGATTTTATTAAAGTGATAGTGACAGAAAAAAGCTTCTGACTTAGACATCAGAAGCGGGTAGAGAGATTAACTGCCTTGCTAGTTTTAAATAGAGAATTATATACTTTTCTGCCTGCTGTAGAGAATAGAAAAAAAGAAAAAAAACACCTCAAGGCTGTGAAAGTTTTGCCTGGACCCTTTCCTGTAACATACATCCTGAGAAAACATCAGCACAAGATTAGCTAGAAAGAATGGGTTAACCCAGAGCTCAAGGCTGTGGAAGTTTTACCCAGATCTTCTCTCATAACATACACTTTGAGCTCAAAAAAGCCATGTCCTTGAACAAGAGATACCTACAAGGCCTATGTGTCTAAGAAAAAAGAATGTGAAAAAGAAAGAATGTACACCTCTTCCTTAAAGAGACCTTAGGCTTGGACTCCTTATCAACCTAAGTTAACTTTCTCAGAATCTCCCAATTAGGTTATATTTCTCTTTTCCAAAACTACTTTGACTTTGACTTTGACTTTGACTATCATAAGTCATTGGCCATCTCCTTTTTCTTTTAAGAATCTGCTTGTCAATTTCTTAAAAAAAAAAAGTCCATAGTAGTATTGATTAGAATTTCATATACCCTATAGAACAATTTTAGAAAAAAAAATTATTATATTTTTATTTTTTATATATAAAATTTATATAAATATTTATATTATATTGTCTATAATACAGTTATTATAGACAACTTTCAATCTATGGATATGCTAGATCTTTTTATTTTGATTTTAAAAATTAGCAGTAATTTGTAGTTTTCAGGAAAGAGATCTCATGTATCTTTTTCAAAATGTTTCCCTGAATATTTAGCCTTTTTGTGTTTAGTGGTTTTATTAATGCCTTAATTTTGCTTATTGCTAGTGTGTAAATGGAGAAGGCAATGGCATCCCACTCCAGTACTCTTGCCTGGAAAATCCCGTGGACAGAGGAGCCTGGTGGGCTGCAGTCCATGGGGTCGCAAAGAGTTGGACATGACTGAGTGACTTCACTTTCACTTTTCACTTTCATGCATTGGAGAAGGAAATGGCAACCCACTCCAGTGTTCTTGCCTGGAAAATCCCAGGGATGGGGAGCCTGGTGGGCTGCAGTCTATGGGGTCGCACATAGTCGGACACTATTGAAGTGACTTAGCAGCAGTAGCAGCGTCAGTGTGTAAAAATGCATTCATTTTTAAAATATTGTCCTTGAATCCTCTGAATTTGTTAAACTTACCAAAGTGTAGTTACTGTGTGTGTTTGTGTGTGTCTATATAAAAAATTCCTTAGTATTTTACAGACTGATGAGCATATTATCTGTGTGTACAGGGAGGTTTACTTCTTTTTAATCTGTATAATTTTCCTTATGTTTCTTTTGTTTTATTGTAATGTCTAAAGGGTTCAGTACAATTCTGAATATAAGTAGTACAAATGCATATAGTTACTTTCTTCTTAATCCTAGCAGGAAAGGCTTTTGGATATTTGTCTTTCATGACCAAGTCTGATAGTTAGTTTTACCTCTTTAAGTGCAGATTATGAGATTGAGAGTTTCCTTGTATTTCTAGTGTGTTGAGTGTGTCATGAATGCACACTGACTTCTGTTAAATGCCTTTTATGCATTAATAAGAACCATCTAATTATACTCCTTAATTATGGTAAAGTGGTTAATTTCATTGTTTGGTTTTTGAATGTAAAACTCTTCAATAACATCAGTCAGTCAGTCAGTTCAGTCGCTCAGTCGTGTCCGACTCTTTGCAACCCCATGAATCACAGCATGCCAGGCCTCCCGGTCCAACACCAACTCCCGGAGTTCACTCAAACTCACGTCCATCGAGTCAGTGATGCCATCCAGCCATCTCAGCCTCTGTTGTCCCTTTCTCCTCCTGCCCCCAATCCCTCCCAGCATCAGAGTCTTTTCCAATGAGTCAACTCTTTGCATGAGGTGGCCAAAGTACAGGAGTTTCAGCTTTAGCATCATTCCTTCCAAAGAAATCCCAGGGCTGATCTCCTTCAGAATGGACTGCTTGGATCTCCTTGCAGTCCAAGGGACTCTCAAGAATCTTCTCCAACACCACAGTTCAAAAGCATCAATTCTTCCGTGCTCAGCCTTCTTCACAGTCCAACACTCACATCCATACATGACCACTGGAAAAAACATAGCCTTGACTAGACAGAACTTTGTTGGCAAAGTAATGTCTCTGCTTTTCAATATGCTACCTAGGTTGGTCATAACTTTCCTTCCAAGGAGTAAGCATCTTTTAATTTCATGGCTGCAGTCACCATCTGCAGTGATTTTGGAGCCCAAAAAATAAAGTCTGACACTGTTTCCACTGTTTCCCCATCTGTTTCCCATGAAGTGATGGGACCGGAATCCATGATCTTTGTTTTCTGAATGTTGAGCTTTAAGCCAACTTTTTGACTCTCCACTTTCACTTTCATCAAGAGGCTTTTGAGTTCCTCTTCACTTTCTGCCATAGGGGTGGTGTCATCTGCATATCTGAGGTTATTGATATTTCTCCTGGCAATCTTGATTCCAGCTTGTGCTATCAATAAAATGATAGACTTCACTTTATCATGGCATGCTATTCATTTCATGTAATATTTTATTGCATTTGCTAATTAATACATAATGAAGAATAGTACATGTATTTTTATAAGGGGTACTGGACTCATAGCTTCCTGCTTTGATATCAGAATAATATTGTTTTCAAGTAATATATTTGGTAGCAATCTCTATTTTGGGGAAGGGGCTATGCCGTTTTGGTATTTTCTCTTGCCTAAATGTATAAAAACATTCACTGGTGAAACTGTGGCTCAAGCAGGTGATCTCAAGTGGTGGTAATTTTGCTTCTCAGGTGACATTTGGAAATGTCTAGAGACCGGGAGAAAATGCTACTGGCACAAACTGGGTATAGGCTACAAATTCCAGTCAACATCCAACAGCAAAACGTGCAGTACGGGCTCCCTCAGTAAAGAGTGATGTGGTCTAACTCATCAAAAGTATTAGTCTGTGTAATATTGGCTTAGAGTTTTCTTTATGCCAAGGATGTAGATTATAAAAACAGTTGCTTTAAAATATAATAAGCTGTTTACCTTTTTTTCTACTTTTAGTCAGTTTTGATGAATTGTGCTTTTAAGAAATTTGTCCATTTTAAATGAGCTAACATTTTTGGCCAAAGCTTGTTTTTTTTCCTTATTGACATTTTAATGCTTGTGTTATCTGTCATGGGATTCTTTATATATTCCGGCTATTGGTAAATTCTTTTTTTCTTTGTTTTAAAAATGTTTTGTTTTTGTCATGCTAAGATTTTATAGATTTAAGAAATTTTTGTGATAACTAAATTTTGGCTTTTAAAATAGTCATTTGTCTTTTTTGTTTGTTTGTTTTAAAAACTCTCCTCTTGACTGTATTTATTTATTTATTTATTTATTTTGCTTTTTTAGTCTACATTCCTAAAGTTTAATTTTCTTTTTTTTCTCTATCTTCTTGATGTAGAAATTTAAATCACTGTTTTTGGGCCCTTTTTAAATGCAGTTGATCCTTGAACAACATGGGTTTGAATTCCATAGGTGCATTTATACACAGATTTTTTTTTCAATAAATACTCATACAGCATTACATAACACATGGCTGAAACTGTAGATGTAGGATCATGGAAATGAAAGGTCAACTGTAAAGTTATCTGAATTTTCAACTGTGTGAAGAGTCAGCACCCCTGATCTCCACGTTGTTCAAGGGTCAGTTGTATATACATTTAAACCATACATTTCTCGTTCCCTCTAAGATCAGGAACAAGACAAGGGTGCCCACTCTCACCACTGTTACTCAACATAGTTTTGGAAGTCCTAGCTATGGCAATCAGAGAAGAATAAATAAATAAGTAAATAAAAGGAATCCAGATTGGAAAGGAAGATGTAAAACTCACTCTTTGCAAAACATGATGTTGTGCATAGAACACCCTAAGATAGTACCAGAAAATTACTAGAGCTGATCAGTGAGTTTAGTAAAGCTTCAGGGTACAAAATCAATACACAGAAATCACTTGTGTTCCTATATATTAAACCATACACTTCTCTCAAAACATAGCTTTAGTTGTATGCCATACTTTTCAATATATTGTGTTTTCCTTATATTTTGGTCAACATTTTGTTAGTTCCCCTGTTTTTCTTCTAGTTTTATTGAGATATAATTGGTATACCACACTGTATATGTACAGCAGAGGACACCACCTTAGTGGCCGAAAGAGAAGAGGAACTAAAGAGTTTCTTGATGAAGGTGAAAGAGGAGAATGAAAAAGCTGCCTTAAAACTCAACGTTGAAAATAGTACGATTAAAAAAAAAAAAAAAAGAAAATAGTAAGATCATGGCACCCAGTCTCATTACTTCATGGCAAATATATAGGGAAAAAATGGAAACAGTGAAAGATTATTTTCTTGAGTTCCAAAATCACTGCAGACAATCACAGTAGCCACAAAATTAAAAGACACTTGCCGCTTGGAAGAAAAGCTATGACAAACCTAGAAAGCCTAATAAAAAGCAGAGCTGTCACTTTGCCGACAAAGGTCCATCTAGTCAAAGCTATGGTTTTTCCAGTAGGCATGTACAGATGTGAGAGCTGGACCAGGAAGAAGGCTTAGCACCAAAGAATTAATGCTTTCAAACTGTGTTGTTGAAGAAGACTCTTAAGAGTCCCTTGGGCAGCAAGGAGATCAAAGCAGTCCTTCCTAAAGGAAATCAAACCTGAATATTCACTGGAAAGACAGGTGCTGAAACTGAAGTTCCAGTAATTTGCCCACCTGATGCGAAGAGCCAATTCACTGGAATAGGCTGTGATGCTGGGAAAGAATCAGAGCAGGAGGAGAAGGGGGCAACAGAGGATGAGATGGTTGGATGGCGTCACAGACTCAATGGACATGAGTTTGAGCAAACCCCAGGAGATAGTGAAGGATGGGGAAGCCTGGCATGCTGCCATTCATGGGATCGCAAAGAGCTGGACATGACTGAACAACAACAAATAAGAACAGCATTAAGATTTTGTTTTTTTCTTTGTTTTCTCTGAAGTATAATTAACTTTCAACACTATGTTAGTTTCTAATATGCACATAGAGGTTCAATAGTCCTATACATTTCAAAATATTCATCATGATGACTCTAGTTATATGTCACCATGCAAACATATTACGTAGTTAGTGACCCTATTCCCCACAGTGTAGATTTTATACCTGTGACTCATTTATTTCTCACGTGGAAGTTTATGCTTCTTAATCCCCCTCCCTCATTTGTCTTCTTTCCTTCACCCACCATTTCCCCTCTGGCAGCCACATGTTTGTTCTCTGTATCTACAAATCTGCTTCTGTTATTTTTGTTTATTTGATGTTTTTTACAGTCCACATATAGTGAAATCATGCAGTATTTTTTTCTTTTGGTCTCGTTTATTTCACTTAGCATAATATCCTCAATTGCATCCCCGTTGCTTCCCATGACAATATTTCATTCTTTTTTTATGACTAATATTCCATTGTGCATGTGTATACACACCACGTCTCCTTTATCCATTCATCAATAGATAGGCATCTGGGTGGTTTCCGTAACTTGGATGTTATAAATAATACTGTGAATATAAGGTTGCATACATCTTTTTAAATTAATGCTTTCATTTTCTTCAGATAAATACCCAGGATTGGAAAAGCTGGATGACATGATAATTCTATTTTTAATTTTTTCAGGAACCTCTATATTGTTTTCATAGTGGCTGCTCCAATTTACATTCCCACCAACAGGGCATGAAGTTACCACTTTCTAATTCTTGCCAATATTTGTTGTGCTTTTGATCAGAGTTATTCTAACAGGTGTGAGGTTGTATTTCATTGTGGTTTTGACGTCTGTTTACCTGATGCTTAGTGATATTGAACATCTTTTGGTTTAGCTGTTGGCCATTTCTATGTCTTCTTTGAAAAAGTGTGTACTGAGAGCCTCTGCCCTTTTTAATAAGTGGGTTTTTTTGATGTTAAATAGAATGAGTTCTTTATGTATTTTGGATATCAAACCCTTATTAGGTATATATTGAATAGTTTGCGAATATTTTATCCCATTCAGTAGATGGACTTTGCACTTTCTTGATAGTTTTATTGATTGTATAAAAGCTTTTTACCATGATATAGTCCCCTTTATTTACTACGTTAAATGTTTTGACTTCTGGTTTATTTAGAGATGTGTTATTCAACTCTGAATATTTTTTCTCTATATCTTATTTTCATTCATTTGTATTTTTCCATTTTTATCACTTAGCATAATCTATAAGTTTATATCCTTTTGAAATTTATTGTTACTTATATAATCAAGCATATGATTCTCTCTGGGAGAACATTCTTTGTCAGCTTGACAAGAATATGTTTTATACAGTTCGTAAGCAGTGTTTTGTAGTCAGTTTGGTTAGCTTGATTGATGGCACAATCAAAGTTTTCTCTCTCCTTTGTAATTTTGTGTATTTGTTATATCAATTATTGAGAGTGAGGTGTTAAATATACCACCTTTAATTGTATTACCCTATGCTTCCTGTTAATTATGTCAATTTTTGCTGCATGAATTTTTGTGTTCTTTAATTAGGTTTATGCATATTTTGGATTTTTTATTTGCTCTTGATGAATCATGAAATGGTCTCTTTTGTCTCTTGTAATGTACTTTGTATTGAAGTATAATTTGTCTGATATTCATAAGCTTTGCTTTTATATACTTATAATTAGCCTATGTATCATTTTTCCTCTTTTACTCTCAGCCTTTTTATGTATTTTCATTTAAAGTACATTAGTGCAGACAACATGTAGCTGGGTCTTATTTTTTTTAATTTCATCTAAAATTTCTGCCTTTTATTTGGTGTATTTAGTACATTTATGTAGTTTATTAGTTTTTATTGTGATATTCACAAAATATAATATCCATCCTTATGAAAATGCAAAATTCTTTGTCTCTTAATATATATGCAAGTGTGTATAACCATCACAACTCTCTAACTCCAGAATATTTGCATCACCCCTAAAAAGAAACCTCATACTCATTAGGAGTCACTCTCTTTTTCTCTCCTGACCCCCAGTCTATAGCAGTATTTGTTTAGAGATTGTTTGAAATTTGTTTTCATTTATCTTGGGTACATACCTCAACTAGTATTACTGGGTCATACGGTAAGTATATGTATAACACATTGAAGAGTTATTAAATATTTTTCAAAATGACATAATTTTACAATTCTGTCAGCAATGTATGAGGATTCTAATTTCTCCATATCCTTGCTTATAATTATATTTTATATCTTACTAATATTTTAGCCATCCAAGTAGGTATGAAATGTTGCTCATTGTAGTTTTAATTTTCATTCTCTAATGACTAACGATGTTGGTCTTTTTGTATAGTTACTAGTTACTCACGTATCTTCTTTTGAGAAATGTTTTATTCAGTTTTTTGTACAGTTTTCAATTGAGCTATTTGTCTTTTTATTGTTGAGTTTTGTGTCACTTATAAATTTTAGATACTAGACTCATTGAATATATGGTTTTCAAATATTTCTCTCAATCTATGAGTTTAGTTTCACTTTCTTGATGATATGCTTTGATGTAACAGAGATTTTAATGTTGATACATTCAATTTTTTTTTTTTTGGTTTGGTTTCTTTTGATTTTAGTGCCATAGTTAGAAAATATTGATTACTCCAATGTTACAGAATTTATACCTCACTTTTATATTAAGATTTTTCCACATTTTGGTCTTAGTTTTTTTGTTTTTTTTTTAATTTACTTTGACTTGGTTTTTATATATGATGTGAGGCCGGAAAGAAGTTTCATTTTTTTGCATCTGTAGTCCTTCCAAATTTGTTTAAAAGAGCATTCCTTCCTCCATTAAATTATCTGCATACACATATATTGAGCATCAATTGACCCTAAATGTAAGGGTTTATTTTGGAACTTGGATTGCATTTCTATTCCACTGATCTATATGTCTCTTCACATCCTAGTTTCACATATATTCTTCTGTATTGTAGTTTTGTGTTAAATTTTGAAGTCTAGTATATCTGGTTTTCTTACTTTATTTTTTTTGCAGTATTGTTTTGGCTATTTAGGTTAAGATTACCTTACATTTCCATATGAATTTTATGAATGACTCATCTTCTAAAAAAATTTGAGATTTTGGTAGAGATTAAAATAAATAAATATTGCATGATTAGCAATATTAATGGAGAAGGAAATGGCAACCCACTCCAGTATTATTGCCTGGAAAATTCTGTGGACAGAGGAACCTGACAGGCTACAGTCCATGGGGTCACAAAGAGTCGTCGGACATGACTGAGCACATCAGCACAGCAATAGTAAATTTTCATATCAACAAATAATTTGGATCTTTTAATTTTTTTTCAGGGATAATTTATAGGTTTCATTGTTTACATTTGCTCTGCTTTTGTTATATTTTTATTCCTAAATACTTTATTGTCTTTAATGCAGTTTTAAATTGATTTCTTAATTTAAATTTTGATCATTTATTGCAAGCCTATAGAAATAAAATGTATATTTCTATATTCATCTTATATCTCAACATATACTAAACTTACTTTCTTTAGCTTTAATAATTTTTGATGGTCTGTTTAGGGTTTTGTATATAAGAAAAATCATGTCATCTGCAAATACAGGCACTTTTTGTTTGTTTGTGGTTCTAAAATGGGTGGATTTTTTTTTTTCTTAATTGTCCTTGCTAGAACCTCCAGTGCTGAGCAGAAGTGGCAAGAGTGGATATTTGTCTTGCTTTTGATCTTTGGAGGAAAACTTACAATCTTTCACTATTAATTATGATGTTACCTGTTGATTTGTTTTGAGTATATCTCCCCCTGGAGAAGGGATGGCCATCTTTGAAGCTGTTCCCTTCTACCCTCATTTGCTTTATTGTTTTTATTGTGAAAGGTGTTGGTTTTTCTCAAATGGTTTTCAGAATCCGTGAAATAATTATATAATTTTTGTCCTTTATAATACTGGTATGTTGTATTATATTAATTGATTTTGATATGTTGTAAGAAAACTTTCTTCTCTTAATAAACCACACAGTTATAGCAGATAACGTTTTTTATATGTTCCCAGATTTGATTTGCTAATATTTATTGAGGATTGTTGTATCCTATATTTATAAGGTAAACTGACCTGTAGATTTCTCTTTTTGTGATATTTCTATCAGGTTTTGGTGTCAATATAAACTGGCCTCATACAATGAGTTTAAATTATTTTTTGGAGAAGTTTATAGAGGAGTGATGTTAATTATTTCAGTGTTTGGTGACAGTCACCATGTGGCTATTGGACTCTAAACTTTTCTTTGTGGATTTTCACTGTGACTTCAAGATACTGATTTTCAAGACTACTGTAGAGTTGAGGGAAGCAGGGAGGATGTAAGTAGGGTACATTGTGTGTGCTAAGTTGCTTCAGTTGTGTCTGACTCTTTGTAACACGATGGATTGTGGCCCACCAGGCTCCTCTGTCCATTGGTTTCTCCAGACAAGAATATTGGAGTGGTTGCTGTGCCCTCCTCCAAGGGACCTTTTTGATCCAGGGTTCGAACCTCAGTCTCTTAAATCTCTGGCATTGGCAGGGTGATTCTTTACCACTAGGGAATACCTGGGAAGTCCATAGGATGTGTTGAAACAGCACAAATTTCACTGCTCACACAAAGATTCAGCTGTTTTTCTTGTTTACAATCTCCTTGGAATGCTGAAGTCACTGGTTAATTTCCAGAGCCCTAAAAAGTTGATTATTACAACTTTTTGTCAGCATTTACCATTGCTTTTATGGAGGAGAAAATTTTAATGGTCCTTCACTGTTTTTGCTGATTCACCATTTTTGCTGATGTCTACAGTGTAGTGCGAAGAGTTGACTCATTGGAAAAGACCCTGATGCTGGGAGGGATTGGGTGCAGGAGGAGAAGGGGACGACAGAGGATGAGATGGCTGGATGGCATCACCAACTCGATGGACATGGGTTTGGGTGAACTCTGGGAGTTGGTGATGGACAGGGAGGCCTGGCGTGCTGCGATTCATGGGGTTGCAAAGGGTTGGACACGACTGAGCAACTGAACTGAACTGCACTGAAGGAAAAACATACCCTTGAGGAAGTTGTGTTGTTTTGTTGTGTAATTATTAGCTTTGGGCTTAAAGAAAGATAATCTTAGAAGAAATAGATTGCATAACAATTCAGACCTTAAGAAAAAATATGTCTTACATAAACAAGACATAAAGGAATGTGGGGGAAAAAAAAAAGTTTGTCCCTTTTTCTTCCTTGGACTCTTTATCAACCTACCTAAGAATGAACTCCCTCACTAGGGGCTTAAAACAACACAGATTTTTTTTCCCTAGGGTCAGAAAGTGAAAGCGAAAGTTTCTCAGGCCTGTCTGACGCTTTGCAACCCCATGGACTGTAGTCCATGGAATTCTCTAGGCCAGAATACTTGAGTGGGTAGCCTTTCCCTTCTCCAGGGGTTCTTCCCAACCCAGGGATCGAACCCACATCTGCATAGCAGGCAGATTCTTTACCGCTGAGCCGCAAGGGAAGCCCTAAAGTCAGAAGGTCAATATAATTCCCATGGCACTAAAATCACAGCTTAGGCAGAGCTTCATTCCTTCTGTAGGCTTTGGGGAAGAGCTACAGAAGGCTCTTTCTTGGCTTTTCCTGCTTCTAGAGATGTTACTTGGGACTTCAACAAAATCTCTTACATTTCAAACCCAGCAATGAGGCACTGAATACTTCTCACACTTCCTTTTGTCTCTCTCTCTCACCTACCTAGAATGGATTCCTCCCTATTAAGAAGCCACATGTCAGATTAGTCCACGCTAAAGAAATTAAGGGGATTTCCTTATCTCAAAAGGAAATTTTGAGATATCACAAATATATCACAATCATGTTTGTGAATTTATTTTTCTTGAAAAGCAACATATTCAGAGTTTCCCAGAATAAAGACATATGTTGAAGGACAAATAATCCACTTACCAAATTTATTTATTTATTTTTGGCAATGAATTTTTTAATTTAAATTGATTTATTTTAATTGGAGGCTAATTACTTTACAATATTGTATTGGTTTTGCCATACATCAACATGAATCTACCACGGGTGTACACGTATTCCCCATCCTGAACCCCCCTCCCACCTCCCTCCCCATACCATCCCTCTGGGTCATCCACCTACCAAATTTAATATCATGACTTCTGTGTACTCTTCTGATATTACTACTTCTTTACTTTTTCTCTGTTTCCTTATTAAGTGTGATTCTTACATATTGTATACTGTCATGTTTTCTGCTTAGTGTCTGCTTTCCCCCAATGGAATGAATGCAGGCACTACCCAGACAGAAATCTCTGCCTCCTTGTTCAGTGATAGATTTAAGTACTGAGTACTGTGACTGATCCATGGTGGATATTAAATTTTTTTTTTCCAATGAAAGAACTCCTAAAAATGACTGAAGGATCAAACAATAATCTTAGATTTTATTGTCAGATGACATTTCCAAAGGAACAAAATCATTCACATTTCCATTATCTTTCTCCTCCCTCACTTCTATATACAATTACTGTTTTCTTGCCTGAGAAAAAGGTGCTAAAATAAATAGTTTAAATGGGGATAAAATCATAACACATTTGAGAGTGTGAGCAGTGGTTTAGGTGGGTAATTTTACGGAATTGTATTAATGTTTAGTATACCTTGAGGTTTTTTTTTTTTTTTTTCTCTTTAAAAGCAGATGACAGAGCCCCCCCTTTCTCAGCTAGATTTTTTTTTTATTATTTTTTAACTTTTTATTTTTATTGGAATATAACTGATTAATGGGGCTCAGTGGTAAAGAATCCACCTGCCAGTGCAGGAGACATGTGTTCTATCCCTGGGTTGAGAAGATCTCCTGGAGAAGGAAGTGGCAACCAAATGTAGTATTCTTGCCTGGAAAACCCCATGGACAGAGGAACCTGGCAGGCTACAGTCCATGGAGTCGCAAAGAGTCAGGTACCAACTCAGTGACTAATCAGCAACAACATACCTGATTAACAATGTTATGATGCTTTCAGGTGGACCCCGAAGGGTCTCAGGCATACATATACACGTATCCGTTCTCTTCCAAACTTCCTTCCCATCCAGGCTGGCACATAACGTTGAGCAAAGTTCCCTGTGCTATACAGTAAGTCCTTGTTGGTTATCCATTTTAAGCATAGCAGTTCTCAACTAGATATTGATTAGAAGATAAAAGAAGACATTAAATCTGATAGGGAATATGTTTTCTGGTCCCTTATGTTTCTCATTTTAATTCTAATCAAGTGGTCACTTATTGAGGCTACAAAGCGATTAATAGTAAAATTCTTAACCCATGAGTGTATTCTGCAGTGGCCAAATATTTGGCACACTGAATGCATCTCTCTGAAGTAGAGCTGATGGGCATGGGATTCTGACAACTTCAAACTTTAGAGATATTTTGTGGTTTTTCATCTTGTGTGTTAATACCCCTGATCTTGGATTCGGGGGGAGGGGATATAATAGTTAAAACATATGTTCCTTTTTGCTCCTTTCCTCCTCCTCTTTTTCATTTACTGGTTTTCTTTTCTAAGAATACCAATAATTCAATCATGAAACCTTTGTGTGTATACAAGGACCTTGGATGTTTCTAGTTAAACAAATGCAATCCTTATTTTCTTGCCCTCATCTAATTTCTTAACATTTAATTGATAAACACTAGCTTTTTGGTTGAACAAAATACTGACACTGCATTTAGCAGAACCTTTTACATATGAATTGGTGAATGATTAAATATGATGATTATGTATTCTTTTTTTGTTGTTGTTGTTGAAGAGACTGATGTGTTAATTACCAACAGTAATTAATATGTATGGTAAAAACATATTTGATATATTTTTTCTTTGCATAATTACTTATTAAGAGTTCAATTGATTTTTGTTTTATCTGCTTCTGGTTTAAAATAAATATAACATTTACTGGAATGAGAGATACACAGTAAGTTTTAATGACATGTCTTTCCTGTGATCCTCACGTAGCTCTAACTTTATATCACCTGTATTTTACGTGTTGGAAAAATGATTATAATGAAATCACTATATAATATTTCTCACTCTTTCTGATTAATACTGGAATATTATAAATACAAACTTCCTATTCATAAAAATGCATAAATTATATAGTCCAAAATATCACATTTTAAGCCAGTGGCCTAACTTTAAAACATAGCTTGAAGTCCTAACTCGAAGCCACTTTCAAAATTAATTGCTCTGACACTATCTTCTTAACCTTTTAAATTTATTTTTCCCCAAAGGATAGAATATTATCTCAGTGAGGAACTCTGCATTAGAAAGAAAGTTATAAATTTTTAGGTCCGATTCAAGTGTGGTCCAGGGTAAATAAATAGTTTTCTGCGAGCAACTCATGTGAGTCATGTTAGCTTTCTAAGTGACATAGGTTACTCCTTAATACTAAGGAAGAGACAATTTATTAAAGGAATACCAGAGAAGAGTTCATTTTGCTTCACTTGGGTGATTGTGTTTTCTTTTCTTTCTTCCTTCTTGTCCTTTTAGTGTTCTTTAAAGAACAACTAATTAACTCTATGTTATTATGTGATCAGATACACAGGATATTTTATTCTTGCTTTGCTGCTAAGTCGTATCAGTCGTGTCCGACTCTATGTGACCCCACAGATGGAAGCCCACTAGGCTCCCCCAACCCTGGGATTCTCCAGGCAAGAGTACTGGAGTGAGTTGCCATTTCCTTCTCCAATAAATGAAAGTGAAAAGTGAAAGGGAAGTCGCTCAGTCGTGTCCAACTCTTAGCGACCCCATGGACTGCAGCCTACCAGGCTCCGCCATCCATGGGATTTTCCAGGCAAGAGTACTGGAGTGGGGTGCCATTGCCTTCTCCAATTCTTGCTTTAGGACAGAATAATAGCTCTCTTAGCATAAAAATATCACTCACTTTGCAAAATCTCATGATTCTATAAGTATATCCCCATCACTATGGGTTATGTAAGACCCTTCTACTATTCTCTTTGTAGGATTAATGAACTATGTGTGACTAAAATCAACTTTATTTTCCAATTTTTAAAAAAATATTTTAACGGAAAAAAGATGGAAATTTCTCAATATAGTAGCTAGCTAAACTTACAATGCAATATTTCAAAAAAAGTGGTAGTTGCTCAGTCATATCCAGTTCTTTATGATCCCCTAGACTGTAGCCTGCCAGGCTCCCCTGTCCATGCAATTTTCCAGGCAAGAATGCTAGAGTGGGTTGCAATTGCCTTTTCCAGGGGATCTTCCCAACCCATGGATCAAACTCAGTTCTCCTGCATTGCAGGCAGATTTTTTTACCATCTGAGCCACCAGGGAAGCATCCAGAGCATTCCTACTTTATGACTCTTTTCCCAGTTCCTTTCATTTGATGTCTCATTGCTGCCCACCCTCAAAGATAACACATTTCTATTCTGATTATCAGCGTAACCTAATCATCTGTATCTAAGAGCCTCTCTTTATGACTTAAGATTTCTACCTCTTCTACAATCATTACTCTTCAGCCATTTCATTCAAAATATTCATTCATTCATTCATTGTTTTTTGCCTTATAAAACCTAATATAAAACCTGTGTTCTTCCAGAATCTTAAAGCCTACTTGTTAAGCAAAACAAGACAATGTAAGCAGTGTGTCCCCTAATTTCTGTTGGAGTGTATGTTGTAAAGGAAAATGAATTTTTAAGAATAGGTTGAATAGAGAAGAGGTAATCCTGAGGGTGGATCACTTTGTGGGTTCACAAATAATTCTCATCATAGTCTTGAAAAGTATTTATTGATTGACCTACTGCTACTGTGATGGATTTCCATTAGTGTTACATGGAAACTATTATTTCAAGGCCAGATGAGAAATTTTAAAAATCCATTGAATAAGTGATCATCTCCATTAGTAAAACACTCAAACTAGATTTATTTTAAAAAAATATATAGGGTCACAGATATAGAAAGCAAATTTATGTTTACCAGGGAATAAACAGGGGAGGGATAAATTAGGAGAATGGAATTGACATACACTACTATATATAAGCCAAAGATGGAGAAGCTCTATACAGTCAGCAAAAACAAGACCGGGAGCTGACTGTGGCTCAGATCATGAGCTCCTTACTGCCATATTCAGAGTTAAATGAATAAAGTAGGGAAAACCACTAGACCATTCAGGTATGACCTAAATCAAATCCCTTGTGATTATACAGTTGAAGTCAGAAATAGATTTAAGGGACTAGATCTGATAGATAGAGTGCCCGATGAACTATGGACTGAGGTCCATGACATTGTACAGGAGACAGGGATCAAGACCATCCCCATGGAAAAGAAATGCAAAAAAGCAAAATGGCTGTCTGGGGAGGCCTTACAAATAGCTGTGAAAAGAAGAGAAGCAAATTGGGAGAATGGTATTGTAACATGTATAATATCATATAAGAAATGTATCACCAGTCCAGGTTTGATACAGGATACTTGGGGCTGCTGCACTGGGATGATCCAGAGGGATGGTATGGGGAGGGAGGTGGGAGGGGGGTTCAGGATTGGAAACATGTGTACACCCATGGCAGATTAATGTTTATATATGGCAAAACCAATACAATATTGTAAACTAATTAGCCTCCAATTAAAATAAATTTAAATTTAAAAAAGTAAAAACAAACAAAAAAAGAAGAGAAGCGAAAAGCAAAGGAGAAGAGGAAAGATATAAGCATCTGAATGCAGAGTTCCAAAGAATAGCAAGAAGAGATAAGAAAGCCTTCTTCAGCAATCAATGCAAAGAAATAGAGGAAAACAACAGAATGGGAAAGACTAGAGATCTCTTCAAGAACATTAGAGATACCAAGGGAACATTTCATGCAAAGATGGGCTCGATAAAGCACAGAAATGGTATGGACCTAACAGAAGCAGAAGATATTAAGAAGAGGTGGCAAGAATGCACAGAAGAACTGTACAAAAAAGACCTTCACAACCCAGATAATCACGATGGTGTGATCACTGACCTAGAGCCAGACATCCTGGAATGTGAAGTCAAGTCGGCCTTAGAAAGCATCACTACGAACAAAGCTAGTGGAGGTAATATAATTCCAGTGGAGCTATTCCAAATCCTGAAAGATGATGCTGAGAAAGTGCTGCACTCAATATGCCAGCAAATTTGGAAAACTCAGCAGTGGCCACAGGACTGGAAAAGGTCAGTTTTCATTCCAATCCCAAAGAAAGGCAATGCCAAAGAATGCTCAAACTACCGCACAAGTGCACTCATCTCATAGGCTAGTAAAGTAATGCTCAAAATTCTCCAAGTCAGGCTTCAGCAATACGTGAATGGTGAACTTCTAGATGTTCAAGCTGGTTTTAGAAAAGGCAGAAGAAACATGTATAATATCATGTATGAAATGAGTCGCCAGTCCAGGTTCAATGCAAGATACTGGATGCTTGGGGCTGGTGCACTGGGACAACCCAGAGGGATGGTACAGGGAGGGAGGAGGGAGGAGGGTTCAGGATGGGGAACACATGTATACCTGTGGCGGATTCATGTTGATATATGGCAAAACCAATACAATATTGTAAAGTTAATAAAATTTAAAAAAAGATAAAGCCAAAAACAATTGTTAATGATAGAAAACGATGGAAAATACATGCTGACCTCAGCAAAACAGAAAAAAAGAAAGAAAAGGCAGAAGAACCAGAGATCAAATTGCCAACATCTGCTGGATCATCGAAAAAACAAGGGAGTTCCTGAAAAACATCTATTTCTGCTTTATTGACTATGCCAAAGCCTTTGACTGTGTGGATCACAACAAACTGTGGAAAATTCTGAAAGAGATGGGAATACCAGACCACCTGACCTGCCTCTTGAGAAATCTGTATGCGGGTAAGGAAGCAGCAGTTAGAACTGGACATGGAACAACAGACTGGTTCCAAATAGGAAAAGGAATAACTCAAGCCTGTATATTGTCACCCTGCTTGTTTAACTTCTATGCAGAGTACATCATGAGAACTGCTGGGCTGGAAGAAGCACAAGCTGGAATGAAGATTGCCGGGAGAAATATCAAAAACCTCAGATATGCAGATAACAGCACCCTTATGGAAGAAAGTGAAGAGGAAATAAAAAGCTTCTTGATGAAAGTGAAAGGGGAGAGTGAAAAAGTTGGCTTAAAGCTCAACATTCAGAAAACTAAGATCATGGCATCTGGTCCCATCACTTCATGGCAAATAGATGGGGAAACAGTGAAAACAGTGTCAGACTTTACTTTTTTGGGGGCTCCAAAATCACAGCAGATGGTGACTGCAGCCATGAAATTAAAAGACGCTTACTCCTTGGAAGGAAAGTTATGACCAACCTAGATAGCATACTGAAAAGCAGAGACATTACTTTACCAACAAAGGTCCGTCTAGTCAAGGCTAGGATTTTTCCAGTGGTCATGTATGGATGTGAGAATTGGACTGTGAATAAAGCTGAGCACCGAAGAATTGATGCTTTTGAACTGTGGTGTTGGAGAAGACTCTTCAGAGTCCCTTGGACTGCAAGGAGATCCAACCAGTCCATTCTAAAGGAGATCAGCCTTGGGTTTTCTTTGGAAGGAATGATGCTAAAGCTGAAATTCCAGTAGTTTGGCCACCTCGAGCAAAGAGTTGACTCATTGGAAAAGACTCTGATGCTGGGAGGGATTGGGGGCAAGAGGAGAAGGGGACGACAGAGGATGCGATGGCTGGATGGCATCACCGACTCAATAGACCTGAGTTTGAGTGAACTCCGGGAGTTGGTGATGGACATGGAGGCCTCACGTGCTGTGATTCACTGGGTCTCAAAGAGTTGCACACGACTGAGAGACTGAACTGAACTGAACTATATATAAAATAGATAACTAGTAAGACCCTACTTTATAAAACAGGAAACTCTACTCAATGATCTGTAATGACTTATATTGAAATAGAATATAAAAACAAGGGGATATATATACCCTTTCATCAACAGGCTTTTTAGTTCTTCTTCACTTTCTGCCATAAGGGTGGTGTCATCTGCATTTCTGAGGTTACTGATATTTCTCCTGGCAATCTTGATTCCAGCTTATGCTTCCTCCAACCCAGCATTTCTCATGATGTACTCTGCATATAAGTTAAATAAACAGGGTGACAATGCACAGCCTTGACGTACTCCTTTTCCTATTTTGAACCAGTCTGTTGTTTTATGTCCAGGTATAATTATTGCTTTCTGACCTGCGTACAGGTTTCTCAAGAGGCAGGTCAGGTGGTCTGGTAAATCAACTATACTCAAAAAAATAACAATAATTAAAAAAAAAATAAAATACTCAAGCTAAATATTTACAACAATTTATGTAATCCAAATGTATTATTATAATATTTCATTGTACCTTTGACTGTGTTGTACAACAATATCAATACTGTTAAGTAAGGAAATCAGTCCTGAATATTCATTGGAAGGACTGATGCTGAAGCTGAAACTCCAAAACTTTGGCCACCTGATGCGAAGATCTGACTCCTTGTAAAAGACCCTGATGTTGGGAAAATTTGAAGGTTAAAGGAGAAGGGGACAGCAGAGGGTGAGATGGTTGGATGGCATCACCCAACTCAATGGACACGAGTTTGAGCAAGCTCCAGGAGTTGGTGATGGACAGGGGAGCCTGGAGTGTTGCAGTCTATGGGGTTTCAAAGAATCGGAAACTACTAAGCAACTGAACTGAACTGAAGTTATAATTCACTGGCTCCTGCAGATTATGGGGGTTTCCCAGGTGGCGCTAGTGGTGAAGAACCCACATGCCAATGCAAGAGACTAAGAGATGCAGGTTTGATCTCTGGGTCATGAAGACCCCCTGGAGAAGGGTATGGCAACCCACTCCAGTTTTCTTGCCTGTAGAATCCCATGGACGGAGGAGCCTGGTGGACCACAGTCCATAGGGTCCCAAGGAATAAGACACGGCTAAAGCAACTTAGCACACACTGCACATTTACTATCTAGTTAGACATAACTTCTGAAACACTTATGCTAAGTGCTATGCTAATTCTCAAAACTTTAAAAATGTGGAGTTAGATTCAAGTGTTAAAATCTAAAGCCATAAATTTTCTGGCATTTATCTTTAATTGAATAATTTATCATAATCCATATAAAGCATAGAGCATATAAAATTTTAACAGATGCTTTAGATTGACAACTTTACTACTTTTACATACTTCTGTTGCTGGTCTATGTCCATATGCCTATTCAAAAAATACATATAGTTAACTGCAGTGTGATCCTTTCATCCAAAACTAAATAATTTCAAATTAGCCACTCTAAAAATGTAATAGTATATGATAATATCCTCAAGAGTCATTTTTCACCATTGTCATATCTTTCAATAGTTAGTTGTTAGAAGGTTTAACTGTTTCTGTCAGTGTTTTTAATTAGTCATATTTATTATATATAGATTTATAATCCATACAGAATATAGCAATAGCTACTAAAATGACTTCACCTTTTGGTTAATTTAATAACATGCATGTTCCAGAAAAGGTTTTAAAAACGTTTGTTCAGAGAATTTGGTCCTTTACTTTGCTGTGTTTTCATCATGGATAAATGCAAAATTGGAGAATATGAAACAGACTGCTCAATCGATATTTTGTAGACGTCTGTTGCATAAATGTTAAATCTCTTCTTGTAGGTGCTAAAATGATGTAAAGAGATATAAATAAATGAATAAATTCATTTTCATGCATGCCTACAACTGTCTCCACACAACTCATTCTACTGCTTCTTTTAGTAGTTAATTTACTAATGAAGTGTGAATCTTTGAAAGCTGTGTTTTTTATATTCTGCTAATGTAGTTTTATTCCTTTTTAGAAAAACTCCAAAAAAAATCAGTTTGGAAAGTATTTAATTTGTTGAATCTGAGTGATGCCTATCAAAATTTTATCCCTAATTATGTCTTATGTGTTTTCAAGAAATAAGTACAGTTTTTCCTGATGTACTGTTATTTATGTTTCGGACCCCTTCATTTTCCCGTTGAAATAGTCCTTTCCTTATATTATCTTTTTTCTATATTTAAAAATGTCTTCTAAGAGTTCAGAGACTTTAACATAAACCTTGAAATTTTTTACCTTGGCTAGAAACCAAAATGCTATGTGAACAAGGTTATATATTTTCAGTGTTTCAGAGTGTCAGAAATGTGCAAAGGTGAGTAGTTGTGGTTATGTGACCAAAAAGGTTTCGTGTGAAGGATAACTCTTCAGATCTCTTGGGAGAAACAATTTTTCAAGTATGTGTTTGAGATTTAAGAAAATACTGTGGATGTTCTCAACTAGAAATATAGCAATGCTATTCATAGAAATATTAACTGAACTTCGATGTTATAATTCATTGTGTGAATTATATGCAGTTTAAAAGCATTTGCTAATATTTAAATGATGAAAAGTTTTTAAATTATCTTAATGTACAATATCTTTCTTATTGAAGACCTCTGCTGAAATATTACTCCTATAATGTCTATTCAAACAAAATTCAATCATTTTAGTTTTACAAGTGAGATTTATTAGTGTATCTCAATTAAAAATCAGGGCCTACTTACTGATTAAATCTATACTGCCATTTAGAGTGTAAAGTTTCATAATTTTTCAAGAAAGAGAATATTCCATAACAAGGTTTTTTTTTTTTTTTTAATTTAGCGATCTGGAAGATATTTGTTTTTCCAAATTATAAAGTTAACATTCCTATAATAAATGAGTGTCCATTTTGTGGAAATTTTAATAAATAATTTGAATCTCAAATTTTACTGTAGTATTTTTAAAATTTTAATATTGAAATATAATGGCAAGCAGTTAATTCTTAGTTTTGTTTTTTTTAATTCCCTGTGGAAATATGGAAGACAACTGTGATTTACTGGTAGTTTCTTTTACAATTTTATTCTGTGTAGGTAGCAAAACATTGATTTAGTATAATGACAGCAAGGGTTATGCTTTTAATAAGTATTGCTCATTAATTTTTCTTCAATAATTAAATCTCTTAGAACATAATAAAATATCCCTGTTTATACCAAGTAGAGAAAAACTGCAGATAAACATGATTTTAGCAACACCTGGGACATTGGAGAGAAGAAAATGGTCATAACCAAATTAAGTATTAAATTATAGATAGGCAATTTTCAGAGAACACCATGTAAGGTTGGAATATAATATTATCTTAAATTTTTCCGTCTTTGTCTACAGCTGCACTCCAATTCTGACAAAGGTGATGGGTCTGTCAAGTACATCCTTACTGGAGAAGGTGCTGGGACTATTTTTATCATTGATGATACCACTGGCGACATCCACTCAACAAAAAGCCTAGACAGGGAGCAGAAGACCCACTATGTACTTCACGCGCAGGCTATTGACAGACGAACAAACAAGCCCCTTGAGCCTGAATCTGAGTTTATCATCAAAGTGCAAGACATCAATGACAATGCTCCAAAGTTCACAGATGGACCATACATTGTAACTGTGCCTGAAATGTCGGATATGGGTAAGATAAATCATTTTTATATTTTGGAAGTTAATATATTTTTGAAGATATAAAATAATATTTTGAAGACTAATATTTAAATATTTGGGGGGTGTGAAGAAATTTGAAGAAATTCCAAATATTTTAATAATTGCCTATAGCCTAAAGTTTTCAGGAATATTTCTGCTAGCTGTCCTAGTATTTATTAAAACAAATTTCTGGAGTTGTTAGTGTAAGTAACAACTTGATCTCAAGGAAAAACCATTCATACATGATAAAATACTTGCAATTCTTGCTTAATTGGTGTAATTTTTTTTTTTTTTTACCATACCAACACAATTAGTGACAGTTTGTGTCAACACATACAGTAGAATGTTGGAAATCTATTGCTATGTGTTTTCAACTTTCAAGTTATGATTAAATTATAATAGGACTGATAGTCCAAGCAATAGTTACATTAATCAACAAAATTTGCAGAAACCCTTAAGCATTTGCATCCTTTATTTTAAAATATATGATAACCATGTGAAATATTTTAAATGCCACATTAAAGCTATACAAACTGATATACAGTATGTAAGTGATTTTCCCAAGTTCTTTTCTGAATTGCCATGAAGAAATTGACCCCAGTCTCTCCTAAATATAGAGCCTACACTGTATTTGATAAGTCATGATAGAGATTTCCAATCTTCTGGTGATTTCTAAAACCTAGCTATTTTATTTTATTTGTATCTAAGATGAATTTCCTAAATATAATTAAAATAAAGTTCAACTATGATGAAAATATTTTCATTACCTCTGCAAGGCCCTAAGTTTGGATTTAGAAAATATATTTTGAGTACATGTTTTATATACTTAAGTTTATATATATGGGTATTGAATTAGGTTATTATAGTCACTAACCAAATCACTCTGTACAAATGGATATATATAAATTTTGAAAATACAGTTTTATTGAGATATAATTGATAATGCGGCATTTATGAATTGAAGATGAACAACATGGCTTAACTTACATCTGTTTTGAAATGGTTAATGCAATATGTTTTGTTAACATCCTTTGTCTCATATATATAAGGTTTTTAATAGGAGATTGCAATTTCTTTTGTTTTCCCAAATCCAGTCTATTTTAATTCTCCTGAGATAAGCAGGTAGCTCCTTAAGTTGTGAGGGAATCAGTTTAGAAAGAGAGACTCAGTTTTCCTTCTTAAACAGAATCTCCAGGGAGAAAGCAATTGCCAAATGGACTCCCCAGAGACCAGAGTAGAATGCAGGGTCTAGTCTGAGACAGCCAGTGGAAAGGCCCCGAAGACACTCAGGCTCCTCGGTCTCTTAAGAAAGTTGAAGAGAATTCCCTGGTGGTACAGTCATTAGAACTCCACACTTTAATTACCAAGAGCTTAAGTTCAGTTGCTGGTTGGTGAGTTAAGATCCCACAAGCCGCAAGGAATACCTCGCCCCCACCTCCCCCGCCCCCCCAACACACACACACAAAGCTAAGAGACTCAACACCATTATTTCTGGCAGGTGAAAATTTGTGTAAAAACTCCAGAAGAGACTTTCTTCTAGAACCTTGTCAAGGGACTGACAGCACATTTGCCGATCATCTCCTTACAGAAGCAAAGAGCTCTGTGACTCCATCACTTGTGAGAGTCACTGATAAGGTATTGCCAGGGGCCACATAAGAACCCCAGGGAGCACCCTGGAAACTGACCATCACTCTGGGAGGCAAAGCACCAAAGAAAACAGGCACAGAAGTCATTACCAAAAAATAGTACTCAACACTAGGTAATCAGAGCACTCTTGTTTTAAGGACACTGCAGAGAGATTCCTAAAAGCCATGTTTTCTACAATAAGTAAACAACAGAAAATCAATATGCACATTGAGGCACATAGGGTCAGTGATAAGACCCAAATTGTTTTCCTGGAACTTAAGAACTTCCAAGACTGGAAGAAGGAGCTAAAAATCAGAGAACAAAAATACAAATATATGGAAATTGTGAGAAATAGATGAGACTTAGAGGATATATTAAATACACATAGTGTGGGAATAACATATATTCCCAGAATGCAAGAAACAGCAGATGAAGGAGAGGAACAGTAACATTTTTTTAAAAACATCTAGGTGTAGAATATACAGAATTTACAACTTGAATAAACTTTCTGAATTGCAGGAAGGATTAATTGGAAAAGCATCAAACTTAGTTGGATGCTGGAAAAGTTTTCCTAAAGCCTATGAATGAAGAAAAAATGGTATAGACTTCAGATTTTTAAAAGTTACTTACTAGGAAAAGATATTTTCACATCATATTTGTCACTTGAAATACTGGATTGTGGTTAATAATTTAATACCATTGTCAGCCTTCAGAGAAAAGGCAGAACACCAAATCCTTCACTCAATCAAAAACATGATATATCTGTTAGCATGAAAGAAATATTTAGAAAGGAATCCAGAAAGTATATCATCCTTCTACCTTTTTAAGAATTTCTTTGGCGGCACCACACAGCATAGGAGATCTTAGTTCCCTGACCAGGGATCAAACCCACGTCTCCTGCACTGGAAGTGTAAAGTTTTAACCATTGAACCACCAGGGTAGTCTGTATCATCCTCCAACTTTATCTAGAGAAATGCTTGGGAAAATAGTTGACATAGAAAATAGTTGAAATCAATCAAAACAGAGATCAAAAAGCCAAAGAAAATAATAAGGGGAGAAAAAAGTTATTATAAGTGCAATCTAAACTATATACCTATGTGTGAACACAGTTAAAGCTAAGTGAGTACATGAGAGCATGTTGAGTGATACTGGGCTTTTAGGAATCATGAAGCCTAAAGAAATCATTGCAGCTAAGGCTGAAGGACTTAGGAGCAAGCCAAAACATTTCAGCCCTCATCTAAGACTCAGAGAGAAGGGTAGAAATGGGCAATACTAGTATAGCTGACCCTTGAGCAACACAGGTGTGAACTGTGCGAGTCCCCTTATAGGAACCTTCTATACGAGGGCCAACTGTAACAAGTCACATATGCATTTTGACTGCAGGAGGGAAGTTGGTATCTTAAATCCCCAAATTGTTCCAAGATCAACTATATTTTTAAGTTCTTTTATAGAGACAAGCCTTGTTGAAGGAGAAAATTTAATGTCTGAAAGTACTGGAGAAAAAGGACAAAGCAGAGTAGGCTTTCAGTCTGTCTTGTACTGTGGGTCCAGGCGTGATTTCTGGTGAAACAGTATGGCAAGCTATAGGCTGAATATTGGAAATCATATTGTGTGTGTATGTGTGTGTTTTTGAACTCATCGTGGAAAAATAAACACATAAAACATCATAATAGCATCTACTGCACACTGTAATATGAACATATAGAAAGTGATATGGATGTTAGCATAGTAAAGAATTTGCTTTACATTGTGGGCTAAGAATAAGGGATATTTGCACTGCCTCTGATTTTAGAAATAAAAAATACACAAATAACCACAAAATAGCTAGTAATATGGTACTAGAGGGACCAGCAAACCATGACAGTGGACACAAATCCAGCCTGCTGGTTTTTTGTTTTTTTTCTATTTTGTTGTGGTAAAAGTCACATAATATAAAACATACTATTATAATCATATTTAATTGTACAGTTCAGAGGCAATAAGTGCAGTCACATCGTTGTGCAGCACTCACCATCATGCATCCCTTGACTTTATTACCTTCCTAAACTGGAACGTGGGGCTTCCCAGGTGGCTCCGTGGTAAAGAATGCACACCTTGCAATGCAAGAGACATGAGAAACGAGGGTTCAATCCCTGAGTGGGGAAGATCCGCTGGAGGGGGAAATGACAGCCACCTCCAGTATTCTTGCCTTGGAAACCCTATGGACAGAGGAGCCTGGAGGGCTACAGTCTTGGGGATCACAAAGAGTCAGACAAGATGGAGCACAGAGACAAAACTGGAACTGTGTCCTCATTAGACACTAATTCCCCATTTGCCTGCCTGACTCCTGCACCCAGCCCCTGGCATCTACCAATGTACTTTCTGAGTCTATGAATTTGACAATTCTAGGTACCTCGTAAAAATGAAATCAAATAGTATGTGTGTGTACCTAATGTATATTGGAATGCATTTTTAAGATTAATTTAATATATGTTTTCCAAACAGATTCTACCTTTTTTTTTCCCCCTGTGCTATACAGTAGGTTCTCACTGTCTGTTTTTGTAAACAAAATTTTACTAGAACAAATCTGTACCCATTCATGTAAATCTTGCCTATGATAGTCTAGGTACTGTGGTAGCAGAGCTGTAGTTGCAGCTAACATTATGGCTCACAGAGCCTGAAACATTTCCTGTGTTGCTTATTATAGGAAAAGTTTGCTGGTCTCTAATGTAAGAGGTTTTAAGGAATGAGCTTGGAGGCAGGAAGAGTGATTAGAAGATAGTGTTGTTCTCTAATTCTCTTGATAGATATGGCCTTTGCTGCAAGGAGAGGGTAGGGTGATTTGAGAGAATAGCATTGAAACATACATATTGTCATATGTAAAATAGTCAGTGGGGATTTGCTGTTTGACGCCGGGCACCCAAAGCTGGTACTCTTTAACAAACTAGAAGAGTGGGATGGGGAGGGAAGTAGGAGGGAGGTTCAAGAGGTAGCGGACATATGAATACCTGATGCTGACTAATGTTGATGTATGGCAGAAACCATCACAATATTGTAAAGTAATTATCCTCTAATTAAAAATGAAAATTTAAACAATATGCCATTTGACACAAACAATAGAATCATGCTTCTTCCCTGTAGGTAAATGATGTTAGTTATCTACTATTCAGCCTCTCTTTCCGTATAGTTTGCTCAGGTTGACACTATTCAGAATTAAATGTTCACTTATTACAATTTTTTTTTCACCTAAAAATGACCATGTGATGTAATTCTAAATAGTAGGATGTTAAGTGGAGGCCAGTAGGTGGAACTTTCAGGAAAGACACAGGCTTTCTGCCAAAAAGACACACCTGGCACAGATATTTCACCCATTGCCATTTTCCTTGTTGCCTAAAGCAGATGTGGTCTCAAAATACAGCAGCCACTTGAAACCATAAAGATGAAAGCCTGTTGCTAAGTGAGATGGATCAGAAAGATAAAAGGGCCCGGAAGGATGATCCATCTCAGAACTGATGCTCCAGACCTGGTCTGTGAATCCCAAGAGCTTCCTTAGGAAAGTAAATCTCATCTTTTTATGTTACCGAGTTGGATTTCAGATGCACGCAGCTGTATTCAGTCTGAATTGGTACTCAGACAAATTCTTGGTTTTAACATGAAGCCAGGAGCCTGGCAGGCTGCAGTCCATGGTGTCACAGAGTCAGACCCAACTGAGCAACTAAGCACAGCACACAGCACACAGCGCAGTAACCAAAGAATTGAATCTAATACTGAATACAAAGGAATGGCAAGAAAGATTGTAGCATCACAGAACAACAGTGATGTTGTTAATACAATATAGTTGTATTAAGTTGCTTGATTTGGGGATGATACATAAAATCATTCCTGTTTACCATCTCTACTTGTTTAATTGTCATGCTAGATGATTTTGCTGGGGCAGCAGTTTTTCTTTCTGTCTGTGGTGGAGAAGGCAATGGCACCCCACTCCAGTGTTCTTGCCTGGAGAATCCCATGGACAGAGGAGCCTGGAAGGCTGCAGTCCATGGGGTCGCTGAGGGTCAGACACGACTGAGCGACTTCACTTTCACGTTTCACTTTCATGCATTGGAGAAGGAAATGGCACCCCACTCCAGTGTTCTTGCCTGGAGAATCCCAGGGATGGGGGAGCCTGGTGGGCTACTGTCTATGGGGTCACACAGAGTTGGACACGACTGAAGTGACTTAGCAGTGGTGAAGCTAATAGTTGATTTCAGAATACTAAATCTTGCTTCCGATCAACTACAGAACTGATTGGCTCCATAAAGTTTTGATCAGTGGATCAAAAGAGATTGAGGTTTTGAATGTTGACTTTGGTATTGCAGAAAATGAAAAGTTGATTACTATAAAATATCCAGTTAGGTTTGTTGAAGTATGAGACCACATGAGACCACAGCAGTTGTGATAAGGATCATTGAAAACAACTCCAAGGAATATTTATTGAGCACTTACTATGTATCTGACATTGCATGTCGTTCATAATAATCCCATGCATGTATCATCTTGAGGTCAGCATTACAAATTATTCTTGTTTTACAGAGGGTAAAACTAATAATATAGAATTGATTAATTTTCCCAAGATCACAGGGTTAGTAAGAAGTGCAAATGGAAGAGATATCTAAGCTTCAGCTTTTGAGTTCCCATTTTGAATACAGTTAAAAAAAACACAAAATCTAGATCAAGCTATTTGTGGAATAATTATAACAAGGAAAAGTATATTCCAGGATCCATACAGTTTACTGGGCCAAAGGTAAGGGTCCCCTTAATTCATTGGAATAGATTTGATATTATTATAATGTTCCTCTTGTTCAAGAGGTAGCATTTTGTGATGGTTACAATCCCTGGGTTGAGAACATCACATAGAGAAGAAAATGGCAACCCACTCCAGTATACTTGCCTGGGAAATCCCATGGACAGAGGAGCCTACAGTCCATGGGGTTACAAAGAGTCACATGCAACTTAGCGATTAAACATCAACATACCATACAAAGGGCAATTCACCCAATATTGCCTGGAAATAAAGGAATAGCTATTAATTTATACCAGAATCTAATCCCTAGGGGGTCCGATAAGGAAATGCTTTTTTAATACGAATCCCTCTCACAACCGCAAAATACATGCATCAGCGATAGTGTGGAGAAAGAAATAGGGTGGAGAAAGAAAAAGCTCCAGGTAGCTGAAAAACCTTGATAACCCAGATGGTGTGGACAGTGAGGTGAATGTCCAGGGCCACTTTCTGGAGTGGAAAATATCTGTATGAACTGAGCTAAGGAGTGGAGTTCAGATCAGGTATGGTTACAGTGTTGGGTGATGTGAAACAGTGTTTTCCCCAACACTTAAGAACAATATAAATGGTAAATAAATCTGCAATTAAGGTATATAAAACTAAAACATTCAATATGCTTATAAAAATGCAACCACTTATGGAATTTAGAAAGATGATAACAATAACCCTGTGTACGAGACAGCAAAAGTGACTCTGATGTATGGAACAGTCTTATGGACTCTGTGGGAGAGGGAGAGGGTGGGAAGATTTGGGAGAATGGCATTGAAACATGTAAAATATCACGTATGAAACGAGATGCCAGTCCAGGTTCAATGCACGATACTGGATGCTTGGGGCTGGTGCACTGGGACGACCTGGAGGGATGGTATGGGGAGGGAGGAGGGAGGAGGGTTCAGGATGGGGAGCACATGTATACCTGTGATGGATTCATTCTGATGTTTGGCAAAACTAATACAATTCCGTAAAGTTTAAAAATAAAATAAAATTAAAAAAAAATGCAACCACTTAAAAGTAAAACAAACAAATGTGATGAAGGATTTTTAATGTAAGATATGAATCTAATAGTAAGAAATAAGATATGAATTTAAATGAATAAACAGTTGAAAATAAATATATCAAATAATTATTCTTAATAAGATGAAAGATAATAAACTAAAATACAAACACATAAGGCAGACAAAGTACTAATTTTCCTTACATAAGAAACTGTTTCAGGCTTCCCTGGTATCTCAGAAGGTAAAGAATTCCCCTACAATGTGGGAGAACTGGGTTCAATCCCTGGGTTGGGAAGATCCCCTGGAGGAGGTCATGGCAACCCACTTTAGTATTCTTGCTTGGAGAATCCCCATGGACAGAAGAGTCTGGTGGACTACAGTCCGTGGGGTCACACAGAGTCAGACACGAATGAGCAACTGAGTATAACAAAAGGAATGTTTCAATAATAAGAAAAATGCACGACAATCAAATGAGCGTGGGGAAATTACATTAGCAGGAGATTCATAGGAAAATTAATGTTAATTGTATTAAAACATTTCAAATTTCACTAGGAATTTACAAACCACAAAGGAGAAAGAGAAAGCAATGTTGGCCTATCCAGTATGAAAATTTGATAATTCACAAAATTATTTGTGTGCATTAGCAGAAATTTTGATTTGCATAGTTTTTTGGAGGGTAATTT
The DNA here is from genome assembly GCF_055505025.1 of Bos grunniens. Lineage (NCBI taxonomy): Eukaryota > Metazoa > Chordata > Mammalia > Artiodactyla > Bovidae > Bos > Bos grunniens. The sequence continues at coordinate 18,238,026 of NC_141184.1, read as the reverse complement.
AGCAATATCTATCAAAAATTTTAAAAGAACATAAGTTTTGCCAAATATCAAAATGAATCCGCCACAGGTATACATGTGTTCCCCATCCTAAGTTTAAAAATAAAACAAAATTAAAATAAATAATTAAATAAATAAAATCTGTCACCATATATTAAAAATAAATAAATAAATAAAAGAACATAAGTTTATTATAAAAGACTCTTTTATAGATATACTGACATTGATATCTAAAGTCATATGTTGTAGTATTTTTCACAGAGGTGAAAAGTAGAAAACATACTTAAAGTATAGTGAAGTTCTCAAATTATTCTTCATACAGTGATACCCTAGGCAGGCTTAAAATGAATGAATTTAAACTGTGTATGCTGACATTCAAAGATCCGGAGTATTTTAGTGAGAATATTTTCAGAAATCTGTGTGGAATAGCATCATTTTTTTTAAATGAATATGTGTTCCTGAATATGAAGGCACACATAGAAATATATGGAGACCACACACATCAGTGAAAGCAATTCCTTCTAAAAAAGAAGGCTGCAGTTTCATTTGGTATAACAGAAGTACGTCATGATTCTTCTTTATTAAACTGATATATATATATATATGTTATTTATGAAATAATAAAAAGTGATATATGATCCTAAAAAATAATAGCATTCACATTTAAAGCTATATCAATTTCCAATACTAATAATAGCTTACAAGAGTGGGATAGTTGACAACAAAATTTTCACAATAGAAGGTGCCTAATAAGATCATTGGTTTTACCATATGCACATTAATTGAGTTTTGGATCATCCAGTCCTTAAAAAATACTTTATTCTTTAAGTTGTCTAATTATTCTGGAAAGGAGAAAGAGGGAAGGAACTTAGTATGCTTAGAACTGTGATATGGGCTAGTAATAAAACAGTAAAAAAAAAAAAAAAGACAAGTGCCTACATTTGAGCAGGTTGCAGATGTGTAAACAAATTTTCAATATGGCATTTGATAAGCAAAAAGTAGAGGAACAGTACAGTTGGACTGAGAGCCCTGCTTGCAGACAGAGAAGATATACTCTGAATCTTATATAAAACATGGACTTTTTGGGGGTTTTTTTGGCTTAGATGAGGAGAAAAAATAAATGCATTTTGCATAAAGGACACATCATGAAAAACATTCCTCTCTCTTCCCTGCAGAATTATATAGCTTAGAGTTTGTGTGTGTGTGTGTATCTGTGTGGTTAAGGAGAAATAAGCAGAATCATCATAAAACGGATGAGTTCCCTGTAGAGCTTTGCAAAATGTGCTCTGAGAAAACAGAGGAAGCAAGAGAAAGCAGCTCCAGGGACTTCTCATGCGTGCACCTTTTTATCAGATCGTTGTGGGGACTTCTCATGCGTGCACGTTTTTATCAGATTGTTGTTTCTTGTAGATCAACAGTGCTAAGAAATATTGTGGAGCCCTCCCAGAAATTGCTGTGTGTTGTATTGCCTGTGAGAAAAGCATGATTTGGTTATATATGTCTTGTCAGTGAGTAATAATCAGCAGACAAAGTCTTGACATTCTAGGTGTTTTAATAAAGATGCAAAATAAACTGAAGTGCTTTTTGATGCATGTTCTAATATAAGGTTTTTCTTTATCTCTTGCATTTACATACACCACGTAATTTCAACTATTATCTAGGGAATCATATCCTTCCAAAACAGAGTTTTTCAGCATTGCCAATACTGACATTTTGGACTGGATAATTCTTTGTTGTGGGGGACTGTCCTGTGCATCGTAGGATGTTTAGCAGCGTCCCTGGTCTGTCTACTGGTTAGATTCCAATAGCATCTCTCCTCTTGCTGCCATATTGTGATGTCTTCAGATATTGCTTGAAGATCTCTGGAGGCCAAAATTGCTCACAGCTGAGAATCACTCTCCCAAGAAACATGCAAGAGAAAATAATAAAACAATTTAAAAGTAGAAACATGAATGGGAGAAATACTTATTAAAAATAATACTTGTCAAAGAAAATCCCATAGCGTTAAAATGCTCATGCTATATGCTGCTGCTGCTGCTAAGTCACTTCAGTCATGTCTGACTCTGTGCGGCCCCATAGACGGCAGCCCACCAGGCTCCCCTGTCCCTGTGATTCTCCAAGCAAGAACACTGGAGCGGGTTGCCATGTCCTTCTCTCTCATGCTATATACTTGTGACTGAAACCAATTCTTTCTGCCGGGTAAGCAGTTTTCATGTTTAGATGTTAACTGTCATATTTGAATAGATACCTTTATGAAAATAGCAAGGAAAACCACTGCGTAAAGTTAAAGTATTTGTGCTTATAGAAAGAGTAACAGTGTGGTTGCATGAGAGTCATTGTGGCTGTCATTAAAAAAAAAAAAAAAAAGCCTGTTTTTATAGCATTGATTTAAAAAAGACCCTTTGGATTATAATCGGTGTCTAGTAAGCTATTGGCTATCATTTTGCTTTCTCTTAAACTTAGCTAAAAATGTGGTTGCCTTCAACAAAATGAACTTATGTGGACAGAATGACATTATAATACCATAGAGGGAAAATGTAACCTGAGAGGACTATGATGAGGCTTGTAAACATTTTATCAGTATACATTTAACATATTTTTTGTTCTTTTTTTCTGTGGTATGTGGTTTATTATCATTCCAGTCTTGATGATTTTACCATCTCCAATCCATTATTCTATAGAAGCACTTTTTAATTTGATTTTCTATAAGTTTATTAAAAGTCTAGTTGCTCAGAACTGAGTCCTAAAAATATGAAATGATGAAAAGTTAATATTACTGATTGTCATTGCAAATAAAGAGGGAAAAAAACCTGAGATGAAACTTCTTGTTTTTGGAGTCAATGTTCAGGTTCATGTGTGACTTTGGGAAATCAAGAGAGAATGGATAAATCTTATTTGTAAATGGCATTGCCACTCTCAGATGGAATGGCATCTGTTTTAAGATATTTGTGATGTTACAATAGCATATATTATTATCATAAAATTAGTAAGGGTCTTTTTTTAAATTGTGTGTATTGGTAAATCTCTTTTAAAAAAAAACACATACATTTGTCTCTTTTTTATGTAAGTATACCCACATTTTATCAGTTCTGGTCTTAATTTTACCTGGAATCAGAAGATTTTAGTACAAAGTTTAAAGCATTAATTTTGTTGCATTGTAATCACCTTAAATTTAAAATATGCTTTATATATAGAAATTATTTCAAAGAAAACCATACGAAATCACAATCTTGGAAATAAATTTTACATCTTTGTTTTTCACAGAAATTTATCTATAAGGAAATAAATAAATTTCTACCTATTCTCTTCTGTATGCTAATAAAATATACAATAATAAACCTTACTTGAAAGCATTTTAAAATTGTAACACATTTTAGGAATAATTGTTTTCAGTTCATTGAAGGGAGAACAAAATATTTTATAAAATTATGAATATGATATTTATGAACTCTAATTCAGTGGAGTACTAAAACTTAATTTGGCATGTAAGGAGAGGATATGAAATTTTACCACATGACCCTTATATTCTATAAGGTCCCTTGTCTTCGTAGATGTAGTAAAACATCTCTAATCCTTTTCATGTTTTTTTGTCCCCTTCCAATCTCTAAACCCCAGACCTATTTCCACTTGCAGCTGCGTTCTTTGTTGCAAAGCAACAAGAAGAGACACCAGCTGTGCTTATTTTATTGTGCTGCTTGTTGGGGAACTGATTTAGTTCTGCCCAAATATCTTGGGAGCTTCACCTGGATATCTTCCAGGATTCTATAGCCATTTTAAAATTATTACCCTGGGGCATAACTTCAGGATCAGATAATTTCAGTAAAGTGAAGCTGACATTACAATTCCACATGGTAGGTCAGAGTGAATATGAACAATTACACAGGACAAGTGATGAATCATATATTGGAGAAAAATTTCCTTCTTAACTTCCTTCTCATAACTTTTCTTCTCTATCAGTTAGCTTTTCTTTTGTAACAAACCACATCAGAATTTATGGCTCAGAATATCATTCATTTTACATTATAAAGAGAAATTAAGAAAATACTTCCATTTAAAATAACATCAAAAAGAATAAAATATTTAGGAGTAAATATACTAGAGGAAGTCAAAGATCTGTACAATGAAAATTATAAGATATTGAAGAAAGAAATTGAAGGAGACCAAATAAATGGAAAAGTATTCCATTTTCACAGATTGTAAGAATTTTATTAAAATGTCCATACTTCCTAAAGTAATCTACAGATTTAACAAAATCCCTATGAAAACCTCAATATTGTTTTCCATAGAAATAGAAAAAAGCAATCCTAAAATTTGTATTGATCCTCAAGAGGCTCCAAATAGCCAAAGCAGTCATGAAAAAGAATAAATGTAGAGGCATCACACTCCTGACTTCAAACCATATTATAAGGCTGTAGTGATAAAAACAGTACAGCATTGGCATAAAAACAGACACAGATCAATGGACCAGAATAAAGAGCTCAGAAGTACCCATTCATATATGGTTGATGAATTGTTGACAAAAGGACAAAGAATATATAGTGAGGTAAAGTATAAGCAGAGACATTACTTTGCCAGCAAAGGTCCGTCTAGTCAAGGCTATGGTTTTTCCAGTGGTCATGTATGGATGTGAGAGCTGGACTGTGAAGAAGGCTGAGTGCCAAAGAATTGATGCTTTTGAACTGTGGTGCTGGAGAAGACTCTTCAGAGTCCCTTGGAGTGCAAGGATATCCAACCAATCCATTCTGAAGGAGATCAGCCCTGGGATTTCTTTGGAAGGAATGATGCTAAAGCTGAAACTCCAGTACTTTGGCCACCTCATGTGAAGAGTTGACTCATTGGAAAAGACTCTGATGCTGGGAGGGGTTGGGGGCAGGAGGAGAAGGGGACGACAGAGGATGAGATGTCTGGATGGCATCACTGACTTGATGGACGTGAGTCTGAGTGATCTCCGGGGGCTGGTGATGGACAGGGAGGCCTGGCGTGATGCGATTCATGGGGTCGCAAAGAGTCGGACACGACAGAGAGACTGAACTGAACTGATGTTAGTCACTCAGTCCTTTCCAACTCTTTATCACCCCAAGCACTGTAACCCACCAGGCTCCTCTGTCCATGGGATTCTCCGGGCAAGAATACTGGAGTGGTTTGCCATTCCCTTCTGGTGTCAGGCAAAATGGATAGCTATATGCAAGACTGAATCCCTGTCTTACATCAAACACAAAAATCAACTTGAAATTAATTAAAGACAAGTTGAATGTGAGACACAACTAAAAACTCCTAGAAGAACACATAGTGGGTAAACTTGACATTAATCTTAGTAATGGGCTTTTTCAATTCAATACTAAAAGCACAAATAAACAAGTGAGGCTTTAAAAGAGTTTCTGCAGAGCAAAGGAAACCATCAACACAAGGAAAAGGCAACCTGTGTAGTGGGGGAAATACTTCATATTTATTCTTAGGGTAGCATTTCAGGAGATTGAGGGCAGAAGCTTCAGATGTTTTTGAAGACAAGGCTCAGAACTTCCTCTACTCTACTTTTGCTGTATTCTATTACTGTAAATCACTTGAAACAATGTTCTGTGAATATTTATTGAATAATTATGAGCCAGTCTTTTCTACCTACACTTATGTCTGGAGAAAAGAGTTTGTAAAAATAAACCTCCTTAATGTTTAAAACATCATTGTTCTGATATCTGGTTTAAAAAAAAGTTTTATTACTTTATGGAGAAATTATTCATTTATTTGCATATAAATATTTGCACTTGTGTTTCAGGAAAGACCCCAAAACCAATTTATTTCCTCACTTTTATCCAGTGATTGATATGATCTACCAGATTGGATTTTATGCTGTTTCAGATTCCTTTGTTTCTCCATTTACTTTTTATGAACATAGACTAGACTTGGAATTCCCCAATAAAACTGTTCAGTTCATTATAGAAAGTACTTCACTGGAATAGATAAATTTTTTGACCATAAGCTGCACACAGTTTATAAAAACTAAAGCTGCATATTATGTTTTTAAAAATATATCCCCAGATGATTTTCAGATGTATTCACCTCGGTATAGGAAATGCAAATACAAAGTAAACCAATCAGTTTTGGCAATTCTAGATTCCACTTGCCTTCAAGTAATTGTAAAAAATGTAAAGGGTGAAATTTTCATAATGGATAAAGGAACATTCTGGTGTATAAATTAGCCTTGGAACTAAATGCTCTCTTCATGGAGATAAGGTTTTTTAAAAATGCAGCTTAAATTCTTACTACCTAACTGAACTTAGAGCATCCTGGGCTTATTGTTTTATTACTTACTACCTTATATTATGGGCTTCCCAGGTGGCTCTATGGTAAAACATCCATTGCCAGTGTAGGAGACACAGCGGATGTGGGTTCAATTCTTGGAATGGAAAGATCCCCCAAAGAAGGAAATGGCAACTCAGTCCAGTATTCTTGCCTGGAAAATTCTGTGGACAGAGGAACCTGGCAGAGTATAGACTACGTGTTCTCAAAGAGTCAGACATGACTTAGCAACTGAGCACATGTGTATGTGCTTTATATTACACATTAATGTGAACTTATATTTTACTGATTTGTAGACACCTCACTTTTTTATTATTTTATTTCTGTGTCATGTGCACCTAACGAACTATAACAACATGGTAGTTAATAGACATTTAAAATATATATGGAATAAAGACAAATTATAATGTTTTAGAGAGGTGAAGAGCTATTATTCCATGTGATTTTTTTTCTGTATTTTTATCACATAAACATATTTATGAATTTCCTTGTTAAAATTATTCTTAACATTTGGAAACATTTACTAACATATTATATAAATGTATCGTGATTATGGCCACTTTATTGTTTTTCTTCCTCTCCTTTCTTCATTCTTTCCTTTCTGGAGAAATTCACCAAAACAAAAAACTCATGTTAGACACTGGACACTACTCAACTACCACTTGTAGTATTAATTAGTCTATTCTATTGCTCCTATATTTTAATAAAAGTTCATAAATGGAAATTAGTATGGAATATTATAAAATAAAAATATTTTAAGTGTGAAATTATAGTATTAGGACATATAACACTGAAATTTCATTCTAAAACCTCATGTGCAGGACATTTAACCTAACCTTTAATTGAATTTGATTTCTAATTATTTTCGGAAACTCAACTTTCTTTTTTGAGTCACCTTGGGGTGGTTTTGCCATTTTCTAGGTGTTGGGTATAGAGTGAAAGAATAGTAATCAGCTGTAGAGTAAAGGCATAGTGATTAGGAATTAGGTGAATGTTCATTGTTCAGGTATACACAGAAGGTTCAGCATGAGGCATGGAGAAAATGCCAGCAAAGAGATCCAGAATAAACACCCGGTGCCCAGAAAGCAGGTATACAGTGATTATACAGCGATCAAGGCTAGAGAAGCCATAGTGACCACATAGATTTCTGCTGTTTACTGGGTGTCTTTGTTCCCGCTGGTTTTCAGGCCTCAGTCCATGATGGTCATAGTTGCCTGTTCTTGGTCTTAATCGCAAGTCCTTTGCAAAGATGGGCTCAGTAAAGGACAGAAATGGTATGGACCTAACAGAAGCAGAAGATATTAAGAAGAGATGGCAAGAATACACAGAAGAACTGTACAAAAAACATCTTCATGACCCAGATAATCACAATGGTGTGATCACTGACCTAGAGCCAGACATCCTGGAATGTGAAATCAAGTGGGCCTTAGAAAGCATCACTACGACCAAAGCTAGTGGAGGTGATAGAATTCCAGTTGAGCTATTCCAAATCCTGAAAGATGATGCTGTGAAAGTGCTGCACTCAATATGCCAGCACATTTGGAAAACTCAGCAGTGGCCACAGGACTGGAAAAGGTCAGTTTTCATTCCAATCCCAAAGAAAGGTAATGTCAAAGAATGCTCAAACTACTGCACAAGTGCACTCATCTCACACACTAGTAAAGTAATGCTCAAAATTCTCCAAGCCAGGCTTCAGCAATATGTGAACCGTGAACTTCCTGAATGTTCAAGCCGGTTTTAGAAAAGGCAGAGGAACCAGAGATCAAATTGCGAACATCTGCTGGATCATGGAAAAAGCAAGAGAGTTCCAGAAAAGCATCTATTTCTACTTTATTGACTATGCCAAAGCCTTTGACTGTGTGGATCACAATAAACTGTGGAAAATCTGAAAGGGATGGGAACACCAGACCACCTGATCTGCCTCTTGAGAAATTTGTATGCAGGTCAGGAAGCAACAGTTAGAACTGGACATGGAACAACAGACTGGTTCCAAATAGGAAAAGGAGTACGTCAAGGCTGTATATTGTCACCCTGTTTATTTAACTTATATACAGAGTACCTCATGAGAAATGCTGGACTGGAAGAAACACAAGCTGGAATGAAGATTGCCGGGAGAAATATCAATAACCTCAGATATGCAGATGACACCACCCTTATGGCAGAAAGTGAAGAGGAACTCAAAAGCCTCTTGATGAAAGTGAAAGTGGAGAGTGAAAAAGTTGGCTTAAAGCTCAACATTCAAAAAACGAAGATCATGGCATCCGGTCCCACCACTTCATGGGAAATAGATGGGGAAACAGTGGAAACAGTGTCAGACTTTATTTTTGTGGGCTCCAAAATCACTACAGATGGTGACTGCAGCCATGAAATTAAAAGATGCTTACTCCTTGGAAGGAAAGTGATGACCAACCTAGATAGCATATTCAAAAGCAGAGACATTACTTTGCCAACAAAGGTTCATCTGGTCAAGGCTATGGTTTTTCCAGTGGTCATGTACGGATGTGAGAGTTGGACTGTGAAGAAGGCTGAGCACTGAATAATTGATGCTTTTGAACTGTGGTGTTGGAGAAGACTCTTGAGAGTCCCTTGGACTGAAAGGAGATCCAACCAGTCCATTCTGAAGGAGATCAGCCCTGGGATTTCTTTGGAAGGAATGATGCTAAAGCTGAAACTCCAGTACTTTGGCTACCTCACTTGAAGAGCTGACTCATTGGAAAAGACTCTGATGCTGGGAGGGGTTGGGGACAGGAGGAGAAGGACGACAGAGGCTGAGATGGCTGGATGGCATCACTGACTCGATGGACTTGAGTCCGAGTGAACTCCGGGAGTTGGTGATGGACAGGGAGGCTGGCGTGCTGCAATTCATGGGGTCGCAAAGAGTCGGACATGACTGAGCAACTGAACTGAACTGATGTTCTCTTTACATGTACTTTGTTCAGGCTTTTTAAAGATGAAGTAGTGTTGAATTTGTTAAATGCCTTTTCTGCACCTGCTTATTTGATTTTTATTCTCCAAAGTGTTAATGTGGTTTATCTCATTAACTGATTTGCAAATATTGAACTATCTTTGTGTTCCTGGAATAAATCCCACTTGATCACAATATATGACTTTTTTAATGTATTGTTGAATTTGATTTGCTTATTCTGTTGAGGATTTTTGCATCTATGTTCATCAGTGATATTCATATTGGTCTATATTTGTGTGAGTGTTTGTGTTATAGTTTTCCTCTCTGGTTTTGGTGTCAGGGTGGTGTTGACCTAGTACAATGAGTTCAGAAATATTCCTTCATCTTCAATTTTTTGAAATAGTTTGAGAATGATAGACATTAATTTTTCTTTACATGTTTGATAGAATTTACCTTTCAAACTATCTAGTCCTGGACTTTTATTATTATTATTATTATTAATTAAATTTTGTTACTCATGTTTGGCTTGTTCATATTTTGTATTTTTCTTGATTCAGTCTTGCAAGATTGGATATTTGTAGGAATTTATCTTCAAGGTGTTCAATTTGTTGGTTTATAACATAATATTCTCTTATGATGCTTTCTATCCCTGTGGTATTGGTTGTAATGTCTCCTTTTCCATTTCTGGCTTTATTTATCTGGGTGTTTTCTTTTGAGTCTTTTCCTTGATGAGTCTGGCTAAATGTTTATCAATTTTATTTATCTTTTCAAAGAATCAGGTCTTAGTTTTATTGATATTTTCTATTGTTTTTCTAGTCTATATTTCATTTATTTCTTCTCTGATCTGAATATTTTCTTCCTTGTACTAACTTTGGGCTTTATTTTTCTTCTTTTTCTAGTTCCTATAGTGTAAGTTTATGTTGTTTATTTGAGAATTTTCTTGTTTCCTGAGATAGATCTTTATTGATACAAACTTCCCTCTTTGACCTGCTTTTACTGGGTCTGCTAGACTTTAGAACATTATTTTTCCAATTTGCCTGGCTGTTTGTGAGACCCAGTCATGACTTCTGTAGGCATGCTGTTGGGCAGTACTGACCCCAAGCTTGGCTGACTGAGAGGCGCATTGCCACTCTCATCACCACTGCTTCAAGGGTGGTGATGCATGGGACTGGCCCCACCATGACTGGCTGCGAGGCCTCACAGCGATTGCTGATGTCCTAGGCTAGACCCCACAGTGTGAGCTGTGTTGGAAAGTATTTGTCAGAGCTGGAGACACACACTTGATAGGGTACAGTGAGAAGTACTTTGGAGGGGTGATGGTGCAGGGTCCATGATATTAACTAGTTTAGTGGAGAGTGACAGAAAGGGTGCCCACCAATGCTGGGCCAGCTATATGAAAGGAGAGTTTAAAAAAAAAAATGATGCCCTCCAGTATTTGTGTCCCTAGAGAAAGTTCCACCTCCTCCATACCTTCTCAGTACCTGTCCTAAAATTAGTCAATGAATCTCCTCCTTACATGACCCAGGAACATTTTAAGCTGCTGCCTCTGCACTAGGACTTGGGGTGAGTTTGTATGTAAGCTTTTCAGTAGTGATGTCTCAGTTTCCTCTGGCTCTCCTAGACGTAAGCCCCACTGGTTTTCAAACCCAGACATTATGAAAGCCTATCTTCTCCATGAACATCTCCCAGACTGGGGAGCATACTGTGGGGCTCATGCCTCAGGAAAGTTTATGAAGTCATGATATTCCTTTCACTTGTGGACTGCCACACTGGGGTGTAGATTTGACTAGATTGCATCTCTATTCCTCCTATGGTCTCCATATGGACTTTTCTTAAGTCCTTAATTGTAGAAAATCTGTTCTGCTAGTCTTCAGTGAAAGTGGAAGTCACTCAGTCCTGTCCAACTCTTTGCAACCCCATGGACTATACAGTCCATGGAATTCTCCAGGCCAGAATATTGGAATGGGTAGCCTTTCCCTTCTCCAGGGGATCTTCCCAACCCAGGGATTGAACTGCTCTCTCCTGCTTGGAAGGCAGATTCTTTACCACTGAGCCACCTGGGAAGACAGTTGTTCTATATGAAACTGTAATTTTAGTTTGTCTGTCAGAGAAGGTGAGCTCAGAATTTTTATCCTCTGCTATCTTGATCTGGACTCTGGTAGAAATCTGCTATTAAATTTTAGCAAACCGATCCTAATCTGACTTTGCTATTGAGCTTCTTCATGGAAGAAAATTAGTATTGAATTTTTGGTAGTGCACTGAACAATAGTTGGCAAAGGAACCATTTAAGCTATGATTCCATTTACCTGAGGCCATCACAATGGAATGTTTCCCCATTCTCACTGATGTGTTCATTAGTGTATGTCTGACTAAATGGTCTCATTAAATCTTTCACTGCTGTTTCACATAGCACCATGGAACACTGCAAAATTTATGCTCCTTCTATAGAAGTTTATCACAGCATGAAATGTATACATGACAAGGGAAAGGCAAACACAAATATAAGAATATATACTTTTTGTTTTACCCAATTGTTTGTGGTCAGTTGTTATCAGAAACAAAAAGAAACTCAACTAGAAGAATCTAAATGCACATCAGTAAATGATATGGAATATAATATGACTATGAAAATTGTATTTACCTAGCTGGCATGGAAATGTCCATGACATGTTCTGTTATTACAGAAAAAGTTGTATAGAGTTCTGTTTAATATGTACACAAATACAAGATAGACCTTTGAATGAGTGGAGACAGTTATGAAAAGACATGTAAGACATTTCTAACATTGCTTTTCTTAAGGGGAGTGGTTAAAGGAGTTGTATTTTTCTTACTAAGATCATATTTGACTTCTTGAAGACATTCTGTAAGATAAATGCAATTAATAAAAGAGATTGATTGAGCAGGAATTTTCTGTATTGTCCTTTGAGTTAAAGAGGTGTAACAGCACCTGTTTGGGAACTGCTTTGCTGCTTTGTAAATAAATTTACACTCTGGCTCATAGTCTGTGTGAATAAAGCAGCTAGTGAGATAGCAACTGACAGAGTCAAAGAAAAGTTGTTGATTCCAAGCAGCATTTCATAAGTCTCTGCCACCAGGTCTAATTTTCAGTCTTCCTATATATACATGTTTCTTATGCAAGAGACAAAAGAGATGCAGTTTCAGTCCCTGGGTTGGGAAGATCCCATGGAGGAGGGCATGGCAACCCACTCTAGCCTGGAGAATTCCTATAGATAGAGGAGCCTGGGGGCTAGAGTCCATAGGGTTGCAAAGAGTCAGGCATAACTGAAGCAACTTAGAACTCATTAAGGAGGATTTTAATTTTATATCTGTATTGTTATTTTTTATTTTTTGTTACTGTAAAATATATACACTGGGCTATTATAATGTTTAAAATTAATTTTTCAGCTAACTGGTTGGAGTCATTTCCTCAGTAATTGAAATCAATGTCAACTTTAAATATGTACCTTACATAATATATAGTAATAGCATATATATTGTCTTTTATTAAATTCTTCTGAAACATTATTACCAATTTTTGGTGAGCAAAGAAGGACAAAATAATTCTGTCTCTGGTATTCTAGTCTATAGTAGAGTTTTGTTGTTTATTGATTTTGATTTTATTTTTTTCTTGTTTTTGTTGAATGGAAGTTTAGCTGAAATACAAGGTATTGTTCAGAATAACGCTGAATTTGTTAACAACTTTTATTTTTTAAATGGAATTCTTTTCCTGAGTGGAAATTAAAGCAACTTATAGATACAAATTTATTTTTTGATGAGAAGTTGATGTAAAATCAGCAAATGAAATGGACTTAATTATCATATATGCTAAACTAGGGAATTAAGTATTAAAGTGTTCTGTGCTATTTAAATAGATAAATAGACAAACTATATATACATATCTATTTTCCTCCAGGTTAAAAAGCATTCTATCCTAAAGTCTATTTTGCATACAGAAGGCAGCTTTCTAGGCTTCCCAGGTGGCACAATGGTAAGGAATCCACCTGCCAGTGCAGGAGACACAAGAGACTCAGATTCGATCCCTGGGTCGGGAAGATTCTCTGGAGAAGGAAATGGCAACCTGCTTCAGTATTCTTACCTGGAAAATTCTATGGATAGAGGAACCTGGAAGGATACAGTCCATGGGGTCAGAAAGAGTTGGACATGACTGAGAAAACACACACAGGCAGCTCTCCAAAGGATGTATTTGTCAGATTCCAATATGTTAAGTAATTTCTAGTTATTGAATGTAAACACACACACACACACACACACACCCCTACCTACCTAGATTCCTATTTGAAAGTAGTAACTATAGAAGAATCAAATACAGAACCTAATCATAATATTTGGTATCATCATTATTTAGAAAAGAAATAAAGGGTAGTTGGGGAGAAACCTGTTAATACCTTCTGTCTGCATTAGAGTTTAATCAGGAAAAATCAGATCCTCTGTCATTTAGCTCAATAAAAGGGACTGGATTGGTGGAACAAGTTAAGAAAATGGTAAGAGAAGCAAAAACCAAACAGTGGACTGTGAGACAACCACTGAAGGAGTCAGGCATCAGTAAGGCTGGGAGGGTGATGTTCCCTGGCCCCAGCAGCTGTGCTTTAATGCACAAACGTGGGAAACACTAATTACTGATGGATGTTAGGTTTCTGCAGAGCAGAACAGGGTTGGAAAGTAATGTGAGCACAGCATGCAGATGTGTTCAGAAGATACATAAAGCTGGTGGGGTTACGGGAGTCTAGTCACTTTTTACTGCAACCATTTACTCTGTACAGAAATCAAGAAAATTGTGAGCATTCTGTAAGGCTACAGAAGATGACACTATCATTGGTACCTGGAGGTTGCTTCTTCCTAAGTATTTTACACAGACCTTCACCTGACAATATATATTTACTGACTTGGACTTTGGCTATAGTTTGGGTGGGAGTGAGGGTAAGGTATAATGCCGCCTCTCTTAGTAGATGGATTTGGACAGCCATTACATTTCACAAAGCAAACAGACAAGAAAAAGGTAGCAGATGTTATAACTATTATCAATTAGATATTGTATTATCAACTAGATATTATCAACTAGTTTTTGTAACTATATCCACCTATTACTGGATGGGGCAATGGAGTATGGAAAAGAATATCACATAGGAAAACAGTAAGACCAGCTTGAATTCTGCCTTCTCAAATTGTCAACTATATTATCTTTATGAACCTCAACGATCCCATCTGTAAAATGGCATTGAATGTAATTTTCTCAATAGATGCATCTTATTATTATATTAAATGACATATAGCAGAGAGATCCCATATCCTTGGCACTATGTACATATTATTTCCTTATTTTTTTCATTTATGGTATATGATTAAAAGTTTACTTGAGTAATATCAAATCTCACATTCAGTTTAGTTTTCAGTTCAGTCACTCAGTCATGTCCAAGTCTTTGCGACCCCATGAATCGCAGCACGCCAGGCCTCCCGGTCCATCACCAACTCCTGGAGTTTACTCAAACTCATGTCCATCGAGTCGGTGATGCCATCCAGCCATCTCATCCTCTGCTGTCCCCTTCTCCTCCTGCCCCCAGTCCCTCCCAGCATCAGAGTCTTTTCCAATGAGTCAACTCTTCGCATGAGGTGGCAAAATTATTGGAGTTTCAGCATTAGCATCAGTCCTTCCAAAGAACACCCAGGACTGATCTCTTTTGGAACAGACTGGTTGGACCTCCTTGCAATCCAAGGGACTCTCAAGACTTCTCCAACAGCACAGTTCAAAAGCATCAATTCTTCGGCTCTCAGCTTTCTTCACAGTCCAACTCTCACATCTATACATGACCACTGGGAAGACCATAGCCTTGACTAGACGGACCTTTGTTGGCAAAGTAATGTCTCTGCTTTTGAATATGCTATCTAGGTTGGTCATAACTCTCCTTCCAAGGAGTGTCTTTTAATTTTATGGCTTCAATCACCATCTGCAGTGATTTTGGAGTCCAAAATAATAAAGTCTGATACTGTTTCCACTGTTTCCCCATCTATTTCCCATGAAGTGATGGGACTGGATGCCATGATCTTCATTTTCTGAATGGTGAGCTTTAAGCCAACTTTTTCACTCTCCACTTTCACTATCATCAAGAGGCTTTTGAGTTCCTCTTCACTTTCTGCCATAAGGGTGGTGTCATCTGCATATCTGAGTTTATTGATCTTTCTCCCGGCAATCTTGATTCCAGCTTGTGCTTCATCCAGCCCAGCGTTTCTCATGATGTACTCTGCATAGAAGTTAAATAAGCAAGGTGACAATACACAGCCTTGAACTACTCCTTTTCGTATTTGGAACCAGTCTGTTGTTCCATGTCCATCTCTAACTGTTGCTTCCTTACCTGCATACAGATTTCTCAAGAGGCGGGTCAGCTGGTCTGGTATTCCCATCTCTTGAAGAATTTTCCACAGTTTATTGTGATCTACACATTCAAAGGCTTTGGCATATCAATAAAGCAGAAATAGATGTTTTTCTGGAACTCTCTTGCTTTTTCCATGATCCAGTGGATGTTGGCAATTTGATCTCTGATTCCTCTGCCTTTTCTGAAACCAGCTTGGACATCTGGAAGTTCACAGTTCACGTATTCCTGAATCTCCCATTAGGTAGTTCCATACAAAAGATCTAACCAAATCTACCTGAATCTCTACTTGAAGTACAGGGGACTTCCCTGGCAGTCCAGTGGTTAACACTTCACCTTCCAATGCAGAGGGTGCAGTTTCAGTCCTTGGCCAGGGAGTTAAGGTCCTACCTGCCCCCTGGCCAAATAGCCAAATCATAAAACAGAAATATTATAGCACATTCAACAAAAACTTAAAAAAATTCAGCCATGTCATTATAAAAATCTTAAAAATAAGAGACTATATAAAAACTAGCAATAGCCATGACTGAAAACATATAATTATAATAGTGAATTTTGCTTTGTTACCCAGATGTTTCATAAGTGTGCTCACAGAGGATTTTTTTTAATCCAATGACTCTTGGGTGACTACTCGAAGCTTTATAAAATTACAATATGGCTGGAATACTATGTTATTTCTCTGTTGGTGAAATTACAGTCCTCCTGTGTAGAATGAAATTTAAGTTGTATCTTGATGATTATTACTTTTTCACAGTCCCTGGAAAAAAAATCTTCTGAGAATTAAGCCCTAAGAGATTCCTTCAGAGAGCTACTCTCAGCCTTCATAAATCTCCAGCTTATTTTTACTCAAAGTTCTTGCTCAATGTTAATTCACTTGAGATTTTAACAGAGCTGTGAGCTCTGACAAGTCATGCATAACGATTTGCAATCTCAGAGAATATTTGCTTGGTATTAAAATGCCTTATTAAATATTTCAAATTGGTCTTTAGAGGTTTTTGGGAAAGTCCACTCTGTTTTTCATTGATTTGTAATGTTACAAAGTGTGTGCTATTTGTAAAACAGCAGTACAAGAGGAAACCACATGAAAAGAATGACACAGGGCAGTCCCCAAAGAAAACAAGACTTGAATTTTATTGTAAAAAAGAGATCTTGAAAGCTTTTTTATGTACTTGAATCTTTTCAGCTTTGTTTCAAAAATCAACTAAGAAGCTATAATCCCTAGCATGGGATTACCTAAATGTGCACGGTAGGAAATATTTAATGTGAAAATAAAATAAATAGTACACTAAATAGCTGATGAAACTTTAAAATGCAATGTTTCTGTGGTTATTGTTTTTAATGAAAACAGTTGTAAAAATGAAAGACACTTATGTAGCACTGTTTAAAGTTTTCTTTGATTGGAAGCCAGTTGTTTAGGGAAGGGACTGTGAGTTTAATATCTATTGACCAAGCCCATATAATAATTTCCAGAGAAAATTAGATACTTATTTTAATATTCTAGTAGAATAATGGGCTTATAGGCATCACTTCCTGTATTTTTCTGTGGAGATCTAGCACTGTAGAGAATAATAATCCTTTTCTATTATGTATACAGTTAGGGCCGATAGCAGGAACAAAGGAATTGAATGGTCCAACGTGGAATACTTTTCTAAGACATAGATATAACATATGGATTTTTTTTTCATTTAAACTTTTCAACCAGGAATAAAAAGTCTTCATTAAAATAACCAATATAGCTAATTAATTTACTTAGAAAGGCCAATGGTTGGATCACTAGTAATGCCTAATATTTCAAAAAATCAAATAACATTCACTTCTACCTAATTCTATTTGTGAAATTAACTTTTGATTTGATCTCATTTATGATGTATCTGGCATCAAAGAGGATATTACCATTTTTTCTTGGCTTTTAACTTCAGACTCTTATCCAGAGTCAAAGAACAACTGCAAATTCTGAGAATAAATGTCATTTCCTCCCGCTGCAGCTATAACACAATGTATCAGTTTGCTAGGACTTCTAAACCAAAGGACCACAAACTTAAAAAATAAGCCTTTACTGTTATCACTGTTCCTGAAGTTAGATGTCTACAGTCTAGGTATTATTAGCAGGGCCATATTCCCTCTTAAAGAACTGGGGGAGGGTCTTTTCAAGCCCCACCTCCAGCTTCTAGTGCTTTGCTGGCAATCTGACTTACTTTGTCTTGTGGAAATATCATCTTGATCTCTGCCTTCATCTTCACATAATGTACTTCTCGTGTGTGTGTGTGTGTGTGTGTGTGTGTGTATCCATCTTTTCCAAGTGTCTTATTTTTATAAGGACAGCAGTCATACTAGATTAGTAGCCCAAACTATTGCAGTATGACTTTATCTTAATTACATCTATATTGACCCTATTTCACCTATTAAATGGCACAATGGTAAAGAATCTGCCTGTCAATACAGGAGGTAAGAGAGATGCAGGTTGGATCCCTGGATCAGGAAGATGTCCCAGAGTAGGAAATGGCAATCTTTTCCACTATTCTTGCCTGGAGAATCCTATGGACAGAGGAGCCTGGTGAGTTACAAAGTCCATGGGGTCGAAAGAGTCAGACATGACTGAGCATTCATGCAGGCCAGAGACAGATGGAGAGAGATTGGGTAAAGTGAACCATGATAAATAAACTGCTGCGTGATAAGCAAACTCCTTACCCAGGTGAGCAATCTATTGTGAAAAAAGAGAGCTGATGACTAAGATGAAAAACTGTCTCAGTTCATTTTCTGAAATTTTATGAAGGAAATAGGGGAAATATTTATGAGGTTCAGTTTTATATGGTTCCCAGGCAGTGCTAGTGGTAAAGAATCTACCTGCCAACTCAGGAGAGGCAACAGACATCGATTTGATTCCTGGGTTGGAAGATTCCCCTGGAGTAGTAAATGGTACCCCATCCAGTATTCTTGCCTGGAAAATTCCATGGACAGAGGAGCCTGGCTGGCTATAGTCTATAGTCTTTAGTGTCTCAAAGAGTCAGTCACGATGGAGCATCACCACTGTCACCATTTAAGCAACTAGAGTTTGAAAATGTAACATATGAACTTAGAGGGAAAATCATTCAACTCATAACACACACACTAAAGCAGTCTATGTTTTTATTCTTTATATATTAAAAAAAAAAAACCTTCCAAAAGTAACAATAGTTCTTAAAATGTTCCCATCAAACTTCCAAATAAATGAGAAAATAAAATAAGTATATGTTTTCCTTTTGGTCTAAAAGCTCTTGGTAGGGAATCTTTGAACAACTGAGTAAACTCAGGATTTGTTTTTCACCCCTGCTATTTAACTCTACTCTTGATGTGTTCAGGGCAGGCTGACTTTTGGGTGAGCTGTGCTGTAGATATGCCTATGTTCCCTCAACCAGCCATCTGTTTACTCAAAGCAGCAGGCTGCTACCTTCAGATGCCCCCAAAGAACAATGATAGAGGACAGTTACTGTCCTTTGCTTCATGCACAACTAGGATTGCCCGAAACCCATGAGACCAACTGTTCCAAGGTGTCTGTAGTTGATAATTGCAGTGTTTTTAGAACTAGGGTAGAGAGTTAGTATATTTTCTTTCTTTCCCCTGGATCTCTTTTCTGCTCTGCCCACTTCTTTTTTTGGTACTTTCAACCATCACTTAGTCAACACCACTAGGCTACTTTGACTTCTTTTATTTCTCCTTTTCTCATTGTTCTCTCACCTGTCACTCCATTCATGTGTCTCAGCTTTCACCTAACAAGCCTGAGCTTTTAAAGACAGCTCAAGCTGAGCAGAACACTCTTTTTCTTTCCTGTGGTGGTCCAGCCTATCACAGTAAATGAGGTATAATCTTGAAAAATTTGCCTTAACCAGTTTTCCCAATGGAATGGTTCCTTTGGGGATGCTTTTAAGACATTAACATTATTTAGACCTAAATCAGTATTGTAAGGCCACAGCAAGTTTTAAAACCTGAGAATTTTGTAAGTGTGGTTTCTTAAAAGATAGCCATTATTTTACAGCTTTCTATCTATACATCTTTTTTTTTTTCTGACTCCTAGTATTAAATAATTCCTATATGCCCAGTATGATCACCATTTTTCCTATAAGATCAAAGATTTGGCTGGTATAATTTTGCAATATTTTGGACACAGGATAGGCTTTTTACCTTTTTAGTCTGACCCAGGTACCTACTATAGATTTTAATTTTTGCAATTTAAGGAGTTACTAAATGAAAATACCTCCCTCCTATACCAATGTTTTGGACAAATGCCTACCTACTGGTTTTCTCTGACCAATTTGGAGAGATGAATATAGGTATTGAGCAGGTATTGAAACTCATAGCAAAAGTCTTTAATATTGCACAGTAGTAATTATTATACTTAATGATGGAAGAGATCATCTACATGTGACTAGCTCTGGAAAGTTTATCAAGCCAGATACTGTAGTGCTATAGTAAAAAATAAATATATATATATATATATGTGTGTGTGTGTGTATATATATATAGTACACATCCAAATCCAAATAGGGCTCTAAGAATGGAATAGCAGTAAAACAAGAAGATATATTTTTTAACCTTTAAAATTTGGTATCAGCATAGATTCACATGCTGTCATGAGAAATAATATAGATTTCTTATCCTTACCCACTTTACCCAATGCTAGCATCCTGCAAAACTATAAAGCAATATCATAATCAGGTTATTGAAATGATTTACCAATCTTACTTACATTTCCCTAGTTTTACCTGTGGTGTATGCATGTATTTAGTTCTTGTGTATCCATAATCAAAATACTGAACAGTAACAGCTTTATCTGGATCCCTCATGTTGCCCTTTTATAACCAAATCCATACCTTTCTCCCCCAGATTCTAGCAACTACTAATCTGTCATCCATTTCGAAGATTGCATCACTTAAAGAATGTTAAATACATGGACTCATACAGTATATAGTCTTTGGGGGTTGTCTTTTTCCACCCTCTAGGCATGATTTCCTGAAGATTTATCCAAGGTGATGTTTATGTTAAGATTCTTTTCATTTTTATTGCTGAGTAGTATTCCTCAATAATATTGTACCATAGTTTGTTTAATCATTTTCCCATTGAAGGGTATTTGAGCTGTTTCTAGTCTGGTGCTACTAGAAATAATATCTCTGAATATTTGTAAAACAGATTTTTATGTGAACATTCATGAATATTTGTAAAACAGGGTTTTATGTGAACATACATTTTCATGACTTTAGCATAAATGCCCAAGAGTACAATTTGCTGCTGCTACATGGTACATGTATGTTTATTTAAGAATTTGCTAAATTTACATTTCCACCAGCTGTGTGTGAGTGGCCTAAGTTCTCACCAGAATTTGGTGTCACTATTATTATGTTTTATTATCCACAATTAAGAGTTTCTTTTAGGTATATAACAGTCCTTTTCTTCTGAGTGTGCATAATTACTAGTTATATTTTTACTTAGCATCTCAATGTAAAAATTCTATTTAGAGGCCAAAATCATGGCATTTTACTAAAAGTCTATATATACAGTTATCACTCAGTATCTGAAGCACCGCCACGGATACCCGTAGATGCTCAGGTCCTTTAGTTGGCCCTCAATATTCATATCCATGGTCCTATATCTGGAAATTCAACCACTGCAGATCAGAAGATAGAACATGATCAGCATTTGGTTACATTCATGGATGTGGAACCAAATATTGTTGTTCATTCTCTCAGTCATGTCCCACTCTTTGAAACTCCATGGACTGAAGCACTCCAGGCCTCCCTGTCCTTCACTGTCTCCTGGAATTTGCTCAAACTCATGTCCATTGAGTCAGTGATGCCATCCAACCATCTCATCCTCTCACCCCCTTCTTCTCCTGTTAGGGTTAGTCATATATATGAGTAGTCATATATATGGAGGGCCAACTGTACATATATGATCTGCTAATAAGGATTGTGAGATGAACTTGGCATTCTGTATTAACTAGATCTATATTTTCAGAGGATCTATTTCTAGGATCTTTTGAAGCTACAGAACTAGTTTTGCTTAAAGTCGTGTCTGAACTTCAACACGAAAGTAAAACTTTGTAGTTAAGCAGATGTTAGATTCTTTTTTTTTTTTTCCAGGTTTTATTTTATTTTTTTTAATTTTATTTTTAAACTTTACATAATTGTATTAGTTTTGCCAGATATCAAAATGAATCCGCCACAGGTATACATGTGTTCCCCATGGACCTAAATCATTGACTGAATTATTAAAATTTAAAAATTGTCAGTAACCCCACATTGTTCAAGACTCAACTATACACCCTCAAAATACTTTTGATTTTATTCCCCTCCCCTGCCAGTTAACACCAATTTGATTCTTGAGAATTGACCCAACCCACTCGGATTACATGAAGGTTAAAACAGACCCTTCATAATGGTATCATCACATGAAGAATCACATTAAAATAACTGAAACCCAATGCTCCATCTTGGGCTCTCATTTAGGATAATTGGTTGCACAGAAAGAAACCGAGTACCATGTTTGAAGGATGATTTAAGAAATATAGGAAATTATTACTTTCCACAGATGTTTCAGCATAAACCTTTTATTTCTGGGTACAAATTAATCATGTGCTTAATCATTTGTTTTCCTGAATGCACAGGTACCTCTGTTCTACAGGTGACAGCCACTGATGCAGATGACCCTACCTATGGAAACAGTGCTCGAGTGGTTTACAGTATTCTCCAGGGACAGCCCTACTTCTCCGTAGACCCTAAAACAGGTTAGTACTTTTATGAATAATTGATGTACAGATGCATGCTACAAAAAAAGAAAGCAGTATCTTCATGTCTGTGTGCTCTTCTACATTAGACATTGTTATTTTAGAACTTTAAAAATGCCCTCAGTTTCTCCAGGACAGTGTGATTAAATAATTGAAGATAAATTAACTGTCCTCCTTAATACCTGATTATCCATCATTTATATCCATACCAGTAAAAACTTTTCATTTTTGAATCTTTCTGTGACATTTAGATAAATGCTGTTTAAAACAGAGATTACATAACACTTCAGTCTTAAAGTAGTGTGTTATGTAAATGAAATTAACTGAGAATAAAGCCAAAGACATATAAGCATTTGTTAAAAAATTATATGAATTCTGCTCTATTTCTTCTGTTTTTTTTTTTTTTTTTGTAGCCAAAATAGTCATATCATACTATATTATGTGATGCCAAAATAGTAATGAAGGATACTCAATAATTCAGTGTAGGGCTATGTTCTAGCAGCATAATCTATAAACCACAAAAACTCATGGTCTTATCAGTAAAGAGTTTGTGAATAGAAATTTGGCTAAAGATAAATATAAACCCATTTTTAAAAGTTGCCAAATGTTCAGTATGAAATGGTTCAAGTTTAATAATCAGCTTCAAGAATATACATAATCAGGATGGACCAGAGAGAGGTCTAAGATGCTCCAACAACTTCCTGGATCCTTTCTGATAATGTGAGATCCATTCTGAATCTAGTTAACATGTGGGATCTTTAAGTAAAGGTCATCACCAGATAACTAATGCAGGGGTAATATTTGATCATAAATATCTCCTTATCATCATACAGTTACATAGCATACAACACATTTTTCAGGGAACACTGCTCAATAAGTGCACATTACAGTTTATTAACCATTGTCTCAGACAGTGAGGTACATTAACTGAAGAGATGCTATGGACAAGCTTACTACAATGGTTAATGGCATTAGATTGCTAGGAGGATTGTCATTGTCACGTTTGCAGGAAGGCACCTTCTTTCTTTCCCTGGTGTGCTCCAACACAAAGTACACTGGGCAGGGGGAGACCTCAGACACCCTGTCTTAACCCTTTAAATTCCCATAACTTAAGAAGAAAACAGTGAAGAAGGTGTAAAGATACAGATATGTAAATGAAGAATTGCACATATATACCTGTGTATATACCCACATATTATATGCATTATAATTATAAAATAAATGAGATAAATAAAAATTGGGATATAATAAAAATAAATAATATAATGTGACCTAGAGTGAGCATGCAAGCTCTTATGTTAATAGTACCAAGGTACTACTAAATATTTAGAAGTAAATATGTTTATCAGCCTAGTAATCAAAATTCTGGGACAAAATTATATACATATATTTATTTTGTTCTGATAGGATACTTCAGAATTCTATTTTCAGAATAGAAAATAATTTTTACTGAGATATATTTGAAGTGTAAACGCTGTGTAATTAAAAGGATACAGCATGCTGACTTAATGCATGCCTGTATTGTAATATGATTGACATGTAGTGATAAACATTTTTAAGCCAACTCATTATTTGACAATAGTGTTTCTCATTTTGTGGTAATTTCCCAGTAACCATGATTGTTTTATATATAAAAGATGTGTATTTCTCACTTTAAATATGCATCATCCTGGAGGAAGGAATCAAGGAGACTATGTTCCAGTTACCTTGTCTGAGGCTTACACACACACAAACACACATGTATGCATGCATACATGTGCACACATACAGTTTATTCCATTAACTGTCCTTTTAGAGAGCCGAATGTTTATTTATATATACATGTTATATTTACTTAATAGAGTATTTCTAGACTATAGACATCTTATATGGATTTCAAAACTTACCACACACTTGAACTTCTTTAAAACCAAATAATAATTCTGTGTGCTTGTATACATCTGAATATCTGTCTGAATGTCTGCCTGTGTTGGTGTGAGTATATGCAGATATGTATATGGGGGTGTGTGTGTGTGTGGTGTGTGCATGTTTACGTTGGACAAAGAAAGCAGGCCAATGTGGACAAAAGCTGACCAGTGTTGAACTCTTCTGTCGCTTGTTTTTTAGTGAAGCAAATATATCAAACACAGAATTCAAATAAAAGTTGCATTTGGTTGTACATATTTATTATAGATTAATTAAGTCCTTCAGGAAACAAAAATGATTATCTGAGATATAAATAGGCTGCTATTAAGGTTCTGCTCTATTGAAATGATCCTTGCTCTTATAATTTTTGCTCTTTTATTTAAAAAAAATATTTATTGAATGAAATGTATGCCTCCATATTGATATGTTTTAATTTCAATATTGTATTGGCTGAAACATCAGGGAAGTCTATGCATATGTCTTCTGCTATCAAGATTGTTTGAATATGCAAATCTCTTGGACTGGTTGTCTTCACAAAGTGCTAAGAGGGATTATAAAACAAAATGCTCAGTGTTCTCTTCAAAGCTAAGATGTTTTTGGTAATTTAAGCTTAAGAGATCTATTATAATGCAATTAAATATCCTTAGAACTAATGAATTTGGTGGAAATTGTTCCTTAAATAACTGGAATAAAACACATACAAACATCCTTAAAAGTAAAGAATCAGTTGTTATAAATGAGATATTATATAAGAAAATTGGATGAGTAGTTACTTTAAAATGTACAGTTTAATAGTAATACTTTAATTCTATCCTCTCATTTAGCATGACTATAACATTTTCAGTTAGTCCATTCAAAGAAGAATAATTATAATGCAGCTGAACTTTTGTATTCAAATAAAGTTGTGAGTGCTTATGGTTAAGATCAGAACTTTGGATTGCCTTATTTCCATTGTGTTAAAAGGTATATTGGCTTCCCTGGTGACTCAGCTGGTAAGAAATCTGCCTGCAATGCAGGAGACCTGAGTTTGATCCCTGGGTTGGGAAGATTTCCTGGAGAAGGGAAAGGCTTACCTATACCGGTATTCTGGCCTGGAGAATTCCTTGGGCTATGTAGTCCATGGGGTTACAAAGAGTTGGACACGACTGAGCAACTTTCACTTCATCTTATACTATGACATTTCTAGTTAGTCCTTTCAACGAAGACTAATTATAATGCAGCAGAACTTTTGTATTCAAATAGAGCTGTGAGTGCTTATGGTTAAGATTCGTGGCTCTTGAATTATTATACTATAGATAATTTGTTTAATAAGGTATGCATTGTTTTCTACTGAATCTCATTAATCAACATGATGAAACATAAATCTTGTGAATAATTTATTGCTTCAAATAAGTTTTGTTTTTGTTATTTCATATTGCTTGCTTAATATGGAACAACAACAGGAGAATACTTCTTAATGATTGATTTAATATTAACTACTGTTTGAAAGATCAGAAAACTGAAAAATTAACAAAGATGACAATGAATTGTAAAAAACATAAAATATGTCTAGCCACATATATGTAGAAATTGTGTTAATGTAGGCTTTATGAAGATGTTGTTGTTTTTTCATTGCTAAGTCAAGTCTGACTCTTTGCCACCCCATGGACTGTTAGGCTCCTGTTAGGCTCCCTGCTAGGCTCCTCTGTCCATGAGATTTCCCAGGCAACAATACTGGAGTGGGTAGCCATTTCCTTCTCCAAGGGATCTTCCCAATCCAGATATTGAACCCATGTCTCCTGCATTCCAGGAGGATTCTTTATTGACGAGCTACCAGAGAAGCCCCATTTATGAGGATGGTGGTGGTGGTATAGTCGTTAAGTCATGTCAGACTCTTGCAACCCCGTGGAATATGGCTTGCCAGGCTCCTTTGTCTATGGGATTCTCCAGGCAAGAATACTGGAGTGGGTTGCCATTTCCTTCTCCAGGGGATCTTCCCAACCCAGGAACCGAACCCAGGTCTCCTGCATTGCAGGCAGATTCTTTACTGACTGAACTACAAGGGAAGCATTCTACTTAAACATTTTCATTTAATTCAGCAAAGAAAACTTTTAGAGTTATTATATGAAGAACTGTTTTAATGCTTATGAAAAGTCCTAACCCTAAACTGAGTATTATGAAGAAGGCAGCTGAGTAAGAAAGCCATATTGAGTGCTCAGAGAACTAAAGTAAAGAGAAATTTTGGCTAATGCTTGTTTATTAGGTTCAGTTCAGTCGCTCAGCTGTATCCAACTCTTTGCAGCCCCATGGACTGTGGCACGCCAGGCCTCCCTGTCCATCACCAACTCCCGAAGTTTGCTGAAATTCACGTCCATTGAGTCAGTGATGCCATCCAACCATCTCATTCTCTGTTGTCTCCTTCTCCTTCTGCCTTCAATTGTTCCAAGAAACAGCTTCTTTTCAAATGAGTCAGTTGTTCACATCAGGTTCCCAGAGTATTGGAGTTTCAGCTTCAGCATCAGTCCTTCCAATGAATATTCAGAACTGATTTCTTTTAGGATGCACTGTTTGCATCTCCTTGCAGTCCAAGGGACTCTCAAGAGTCTTCTCCAACACCACAGTTCAAAGGCATCAATTCTTCAGTGCTCAACATTCTTTATAGTCCAACTCTCACATCCACACATGACTACTGGAAAAACCATAGCTTTGACTAGATGGAGCTTTGTTGGCAAAGTAATGTCTCTGCCTTTTAATATGCAGTCTAGATTGGTTATAACTTTTCTTCCAGGCTGCAGTTACCATCTGCAGTAATTTTGGAGCCCCCCCAAAAAATAAAGTCTGTCACTGTTTCCACCATTTCCCAGTCTACTTGCCACGAAGTGATGGGACCAGATGCCGTGATCTTAGTTTTCTGAATGTTGAGCTTTAAGCCAACTTTTTCACTCTCCTCTTTCATTTTCATCAAGAGGCTCTTTAGCACTTCTTCACGTTCTACCCTAAGGGTTGTGTTATCTGCATATCTGAAGTTATTAATATTTCTCCCAGCATTCTTGATTCCAGCTTGTGCTTCATCTAGCCTAGTGTTTCTCATGATGTACTCTGCATATAAGTTAAATAAGCAGGGTGACAATACACAGCCTTGACGTACTCCTTTTCCTATTTGGAACCAGACTGATGTTCCATGTTCGGTTCTAACTGTTGCTTCCTGACCTGTATACAGATTTCTCAGGAGGCAGGTCAGGTGGTCTGGTATTCCCATCTCTTTCAGAATTTTCACAGTTTTTTGCGATCCACACAAAGACTTCAGCATAGTCAATAAAGCAGAAATAGATGGTTTTCTGGAACTCTCTTGCTTTTATGATGATCCAATGGATGTTGGCAATTTGACCTCTGGTTCCTCTGCCTTTTCTAATTCCAGCTTGAATATCTGGAAGTTCACAGTTCACATACTGTTGAAGCCTCGCTTGGAGAATTTTGAGCATTACTTTACTAGTGTGTGAGATGAATGCCGTCGTGTGGTCATTTGAACATTCTTTGGCATTGTCTTTCTTTGGGATTGGAATGAAAACTGCCCTTTTTCAGTCCTGTGGCCACTGCTGAGTTTTCCAAATTTGTTGGCATATTGAGTGCAGCACTTTCACAGCCTCATCTTTTAGGATTTGAAAAAGCTCAACTTAAATTCCATCACCTTCACTAGCTTTGTTCGTAGTGATGCCTCCTAAGGCCCACTTGACTTCACATTCCAGGATGTCTGGCTCTAGGTGAGTGATCACACCATCGTGATTATCTGAGTCATGAAGATTTTTTTTTTTTTGGTATAGTTCTTCTGTGTATTCTTGCCACCTCTTAATATCTTCTTCTTCTGTTAGGTCCATACCATTTCTGTCGTTTATTGTGCCCATCTTTGCATGAAATGTTCCCTTGGTATCTCTCATTTTCTTTATAGCTATCTAGACTTTCCAATTCTATTGTTTTCCTCTGTTTCTTTGCATTGATCACTGAGGAAGTCTTTATCACTCCTTGCTATTCTTTAGAACTCTGCATTCATATGGGTATATCTTTCCTTTTCTCATTTGCCTTTCATTTCTCTTCTATTCACATCTATTTGCAAGACCTCCTCAGACAACCGTTTTGCCTTTTTGCATTTCTTTTCCTTGGAGATGATCTTGATCTCTGCCTCTTTTACAGTGTCAGGAACCTCCTTCCACAGTTTTTCATGCACTCTATCATATCTAATCCCTTGAATCTATTTTTTGCTTCCACTGTATAATTGTAAGAGATTTGATTTAGGTCATACCTGAATGGTCCAGTGGTTTTGCCGACTTTTTTCAATTTAAGTCTGAATTTGGCAATAAGGAGTTCATGGTCTGTGCCACAGTCAGCTCCTGGTCTGTGACTGTGACTTGTTTAATGACACAACTCAAATATCATTCCTATTCAAATTAATATAGTGCCAACTACATTAAAAATAAATCAGTATGTTCAAAGATTCTTCACATCTTTACAAAGTATCAAATTTATGTCAGATGGTTGTAGTGGAAGCTTAATAATTGAGTTACTACAAAAGATTAGTTCCCTTGACTTAGGTCTAAGACAAAACCAAGAATCTATCATGTCTCTTTCCAGGGTCTTAGAATGAAGGATTCACAAAGGGCAGGTATGAGGTTTTTAATTGAGAATGCACATCTCTAAATAATCGTAGTATTAGTAGCCACTTGATTTTTTCCACTAGCTGTTTCATTGTCAATAACTTATGAATTATTTCTCGCTTTTTTAAAAGCTGGTTCATATATATTAAATTATGTCTGTGCCTGTTTACAGAGAAATGTGTTGAATCTTCCTTATGGTCAATTTAGGAAACATGAAAACCTGGATTAAAATATGATATCAGGAAAACAGGGATATGTAGTTTACAAAATCCAATTTAAGTTTTACCACAGTTGCTTACAGTGCTAGCAATGATGACTACCAGCTCTTTTGACTATTAACATGAACCATAAATCAGTGATTGTCAATGATGGAGTCTGCATAAATGGTACTTACAGTGGTTTTTCGCTACACAACTAAAATAAAGACTATTGAGACATTTATGCATTATAGTATATAGATCAGCTATACTTTAAATTGTGAATAATTTTCATACAACATTTATGAATTTTTCTTGTTATAATGAATATTTAATTAGAAAATATAGTTACTTTAAATATCACTGTTGATAAATGCTACTTCTAATTTTTTAGGTACATACAGTAGAAAGACTAGAAAGACTACCTTTTAGTTATATACATAGAGCATACTAGATTTTTTCAACACTTCTAGCTCATTTTTGTACTTGAACATTTCTGTGACATGATGTTAAAAAAGGACGGACATTGGGTTTCAAATCTCTTGTCAGTCAAACCTTTCTGAATTAATGACATCCATTCCACAGGGAACAAAGCAGTTGACATCAAGTAAAATGCACTACTACACCCAGTGATGGCTATTGGTTCTGAAGGCACACATAATATCATTATTTATTTTTAAAAGGCATTATTGTAAATTTAATAAAGTAAGAGGGACATCCTGGCTTTACAGTAGTTAAGACTCTGTGGTTCCAGTGCAGGGAATGCAGGTTCGATCCCTGGTCAGGTAACTGAGATCCCACATGCTGTGCAGTGTGCTAAAAAAAAAAGACATGAAAAAATAAAGATGTAACTGGCCTTCCTCTGAAAAAAAAAAAAAGTTATCTTATAGTTTAGTTTATATAGAGAAGTAACACATATTTATTTGTTTTCCAAAATATCAAAGTTTATTCCCAAATTGCTTGGAGATACTTCCTGGTCAAATCCTAGGATGTACTTAGTGTCATAATAAATTGATCAGTCTACATAAATTTTATGCTCCCATTTACTTGTATCTATGTACCGTAATGATAATACCTGTTCCAGCTAGGAAAGTAATGCAGTGCTCTCAGTTAATCCAGACACTGGAAAAGCATCATTACTCAGTAAAGTTCTCTCATTTTTCTCCCTTTAATATTGGGGAGAATTTCCAAAATTACTACAAAGCTCACTGTAATGAATTTGAGTCTTATCTGAAACAGAAAAAAAAATGATTTCATATGGAATATTTTTTACTCCAAATAACTATACAAAATTGTAAAAGTGTTCCACGAAAAGAGTGTTCTACTATTAAATTTTATGTCTTTAAATTTCTTTCCAAAATTTCAAGGAAAATTATTTATATGAATATTATTAATAGAAGAAATATACTTTTAGAAAATGTGGAATGGTAATTTAAAGCTAGCCATTTAGCTATGCAAAGAATTAGAGGAAAACAACAGAAGGGGAAAGACTTCTCAGAAGGGGAAAGAAATCTTTTCAAGAAAATTGGAAATATCCAAGGAAAGTTTCATCCAAAGATCTGCACAGTAAAGGACAGAAATGGTAAAGACCTAATAGTAGCAGAAAGGCTCAAGATGAGATGGAAAGAGCACACAAAAGATGGAAAGAATAAGCACAAAAAAGATCTTAATGACCCGAATAATCAGGATTGTGTGGTTAGTAACCCAGAGCTAGACATTCTGAAGTGTGAAGTCAGGTGGGTCTTAGGAAGAACTGCTGCCAAAAAAGCCTGTGGAGGTGATGGGATTCCAGCAGCGCCATTCAAATTCTTAAAAGATGATACTATCAAAGTGCTGCACTCAATATGACAGCAAATTTGGAAGACCCAGCAGTGGCCACAGGACTGGAAAAGGTCAATCTTCATCTCAATTCCCAAGAAGGGCATTATTAAAAATATTCAAACCATCAGACAGTTGCATTCATCTCCCGTGGTAGTAGGTTATGCTCAAAATCCTGTATGCTAGGTTTCAGCATTACGTGAACCAAGAACTTTCAGATGTTCAAGCTGGGTTTAGAAAAGGCAGAGGAATCAAAGATCAAATTGCCAGCTTTTGGTGGATCACAGAGAAAACAAGGGAATTAAAAAAAAAATCTACCTCTGTTTAACTAACTATGCTAAAGCCTTTGACTGTGTGTGGGTCATAACAAACTGTGGAAAACTCTTACAGAGATGGGAGTACCAGATTATCTTACCTGTCTTCTGAGAAACCAGTATGCCAGTCAAGAAGCAACAGTTAGAACCATGTATGGAACAACTAAGTGGTTCAGGATTGAGAAAGGACATGCCTGTTTATTGTCACCCTGTTTATTTAACTTATGCACAGAGCACATAATGTGAAATACCAGGCTGGATGAGTTATAAGTTGGAGTCAAAATTGCCAGGAAAAATATCAACAACCTCAGATACGCAGATGATACCACTCTAATGCCAGAAAGTGGAGAGAAACTAAAGAGCCTCTTGATGAGGGTGAAGGAGGAGAGTGAAAAAGCCAACTTAAAACTAATTTTTTTTTTTTTTTAAGTAAGATCATGGCATCTGGTCCCATTACTTCATGGCAAATAGAATGGGAAATGGTGTGAACAGTGACAGATTTCTTCTTCTTGGGCCCTGAAATCACTGCAGATGGTGACTGCAGCCTTGGAATTAGAAAATGAGTGTTTCTTGGCAGGAAAGCTATGACAAACCTAGACAGTGTGTTAAAAACAAAGACATCACTCTGCCAACAAAGGTCTGTATAGTCAAGGCCATGGTCTTGTCAGTAGTCATGCACAGTTGTGAGAGATGGACCATAAAGAAGGCAGAGTGCTGAAGAATTGATGCTTTCCAATTGTGGTGCTGGAGAAGACTCTTGAGATTCCTTTGGACAGCAAGAAGATCAGACCAGTCAATCTTTAAGGAAATCAACCCTGAATATTCATTAGAAGGACTGCTGGTGAAGCTGAATCTCCAATACTCTGGCCACATACTGTGAAGAGCTGACTCACTGAAAAAGATAATAATGCTGGGAAAGATCGAAGGCAGAAGGAGAAGGAGACGACAGAGGTTGAGATGGTTAGATGATATCACTGATGCAATGGACAGGAACTTGGGCAACTCCAGGAGATTGTGAGGGATGGGGAAGCCTAGTGTGCTGCAGTCCATGAGGTCATGAAGAGTCGGTCATGACTGGGCGACTGAACAACAATTTAAAGAGGAATAAGTTAGACAAAGTAACTAGTCTTTTAACTTTAGATATGACTGTCCCAATGCAGAATAGTGTCTCTAGATGAGGCAAAGTGTCACACGTTCTATGAAATAATTATCACTAACACATAGGTCTTAACGAACAATAGCTTTGATTCTCAAAAATGACCTTTTCTTAACTTCTTATATCAGAAATCAATCAGCTATAAAAAAAAAAAAAAGCACTTAGTGGAGGGCCTCAATAATTTTCCTAGAATGTAACTGAAAACAAGATTTATAACATTCTTCAGTCTGTATGATATAATTACATCAACAATTTTCATCCTATTTAGTCTCTATATTTAACTTCAAATTTATCTCATTTCACAAATGAACAAATAAAATGTTTGTAGGAAGGTATTATGTATGCTTGGATAAAAGAGGTAAAGCCTCTTAAATATTCTGTGTGCATGGACTAGGTTGCTTCAGTCTCGTCTGCCTCTTTGTGACCCTATGGACTGTAGGCTGCCAGGCTCCTATGTATGTGGGATTCTCCAGGATAGAATATTGAAATAGGTTGCCATGCCCTCCTCCGGGGGATCTTCCCTACTCAAGGATCCAACCGTATCACTTACTTCTCCTGCATTCACAGGCAGATTCTTTACCACTAGTGCCACATGGAAGCCCCATTTTTCATAATTCTATAAGAAACCTACTTGAATATGGGTTTTTCCCAATGAAATACTCTATATTTATTAATAACTAAGAAGTTAAAATATTTAAGTTATGCTTCACAATATCTACAGAACATAGACTATTCTGCAGTATAATATGTTTTATCATTTTTTTTCCTTTGTAACATCCCTAAGTCAAATAATGATAATAAGCATGTACAAATTATTCTAGATATATTTTCAAATCATTTTGCTATGATTGAGTACATAATGCCCCAAAATATTTTTTGGTAATCCCAATGCTAGATAATATGCTACTCTTAGAGAAAAATATAATATACTCATTCAAAACTGTGCCATATTATCAAATTACTGAAAGAAATATTGTCCTGTTTGTCTTCTATAGGGAAGAATTCTAAATATTGCCTGAATTTCAGCAGACTCTATGGTATTTAACAAAACATGCAGGCCATTTATAAAGCATTTAGGAAAGAGTTAATGCACTATGGTAGACACAAGTGGTTGTCCACTCAATATTAATTTCTTATTTTGCTGATCCTATCAGAATCCTGATTTTCTCAGTATAGCGACATAACTCAGTTAAAAAGTTACATTTCCCAGCCTGCCTTCAGCTTCTGTGACCCAGTTCTGGTCAGTGAGACAAAAAGCAAAGACCACCAGGAGGTACTAGGAAGGTTTTGATATCTCTATACATGTGCCAGGGGTTCCTCTTTCAGCCTTTGCATCTTCTAGATTTAAGCACATAGCTAATCGTTGGCAGTACAGTAGTTATTTTGTGATCATGCAACAAGTACACAAGGTGAAAATCACACGCAAAAGATTGCTGAGTAATAGGTTGGCAGGGTAGTCACTCTGGTTAGGTTATTTTTATGTATAAGCCCATACAATTCTGGTAGTTGATCATCATGAAATGTGCTTTGCAGGATGATAAATCAGCTTGACAGCACAATGCACTGCCCAGGGAGGTGTAGAGCAGGTTCCCCAAGAAGACTTTTATTCCTCTCAATCCAAAATCCATGATCCACAGAAAGCATATTGTTCTCTGTATATGAGTAGCCATTTTACAGTTTGAGAACCAGTGCTAAACTGGAAAAGGAAATTTGTCATGCTGACTTAATATTAAAAGTTATACTAATTGTTGATATTTATGAGATCAGAGAATGGAACCAAAGGTAGTTTTCTTTTATACTCCATTGGGAATGCATATTTGAAAAACAAAATTACTATCATCTTGAAATTGCAAGATCTTCCTGTTTAAAAAAAAAAAAAACTGAACTATCAGTTCAGTTTAGTTCAGTTGCTCAGTCATGTCTGACATTTTGTGACCCCATAAACTGCAGCACACCAGGCCTCCCTGTCCATCACCAACTCCTGGAGTCCACCCAAACCCATATCCATTGATTCGATGATGCCATCCAACCATCTCATCTTCTGTCATCCCCTTCTCCTCCTGCCCTCAGTCTTTCCCAGCATCAAGGTCTTTTCCAATAAGTCAGTTGTTCGCATCAGGTGGCCAAAGTATTGGAGTTTCAGCTTCAACGTCAGTCCTACCAATGGACACCCAGGACTGATCTCCTTTAGGATGGACTGGTTGGATCTCCACAGTTCAAAAGTATCAATTCTTCAGTGCTCAACTTTCTTTATAGTCCAATTCTCATGTCTATACATGACCACTGGAAAAACCATAGCCTTGACTAGATGGACCTTTGTTGACAAAGTAATGTCTCTGCTTTTTAATATGCTGTGTAGTTTGGTCATAACTTTCCTTCCAAGGAGTAAGTGTCTTTTAATTTCATGGCTGCAAATCACCATTTGCAGTGATTTTGGAGCCAAGAAAAATACAGTCAGCCACTGTTTCCACTGTTTTCCCATCTATTTGCCATGAAGTGATGGGACCAGATGCCATGATCTTAGTTTTCTGAATGTTGAGCTTTAAGCCAACTTTTTTACTCTCCTCTTTCACTTTTATCAAGAGGCTCTTTAGTTCTTCTTAACTTTCTGCCATAAGGGTGGAGTCATCTGCATATCTGAGGTTATTGATGTTTCTCCCAGCAATCTTGATTCCAGCTTGTGCTTCTTCTAGCCCAGCATTTCTCATAATGTACTATGCATATAAGTTAAATAAGCAAGGTGACAATATACAGCCTTGATGGACTCCTTTTCCCATTTGGAACCAGTCTATTGTTCCAGTTCTAACTGTTGCTTTCTGACCTGCATACAGGTTTCTCAAGAGACAGGTCTGATAACTCTCCTTCTCAGTAGCAATGATATCATCATATCCTATTGACATGAATAAAATTAATAACATCTGTTCAGATGAATTGCTTTGTGTATAGTTCTCTTGAAAAAAGTCATAGATTAGTGTTCTGTGTTAGTCAGTTGAACTGTTTGTTGTAGCCTTAGATGGATCTATATAATTGAACTGGCTTAAATTGAACACTTAAGTAAATTTCATGGTATGTAAATTAAACTTAAATAAAGCTAAACAAGCAGGCAAAGAAATGAATTGAATATGCTTTTTCACAATTATTAACTTCTTGTAACAAAATTTACCAGCTATTACCAGGAAGGGGGAAAATAATCTCATTGACTATCAAATGTAAATAATAGGAAATGATAGGAATCCGTGTTGGTTAATTAAAGCATGTTTTATACCATTTCTTCCTGTTTAAAAAAAAATCACACAGATTTATCTTCTTTTGTACTTCACTCTGTGTATGCTGCTTATCAATAGTGACTGTTGCAGAAAAGGTCAGAAATTAATATATTGGTATCTCGAGTCCTATTAGCTCCATGATAATTAATTTTTGAACATTGAATAGATGGTTGACAGAAAGTGTTCCAGTTGTTTTGTTTAGACTGTGAACCTAAATAAGCATCATCTGTGGAGAACAATCACCAAGCAATTCAATTTTCATCTATATATTTATATCTATTCTAAGAGGCTATTTATTCCCCAGAAATATACTACCATTCCATGGACTCCCTTAAGATTTTCCCCTAATCAAATATCTTAGATATTTAAAATGAAACCTAGACTGCCTTAGGATAATATTATCTCTGTCTTCTGTCTGTCTATGTATCTATCACCCATCAACCTCTGTATTTCAGCCAAGTATGATTTCTGCATTTTTTTCGAGTTAGACTATTATTCCCTTCAGGCTAATCCTTCCAAGGCAGACTCCTCCAATTCTGGTTGGTTCCCTGTACTCTTTAGTCAGAACTAACTTCTTTGATCTTTACACTCCCTCTTTGTAGATCTCATAAAAGATGAAAAATATAACTTCTGCTCACGTATTACTTTTCCTCTACTTTGAGAGCTCCCTTTTTATAAATCTAATAAATTTGAGATGTAAAACTGTGTAAGTTAAAGATATACATTGTGTCACTTTGATACATTTACCTATTGTAATATGATTGTAATACAGTGATATTTGTCACATTACATAAATATGGTGCTATGGTATCTATATTCAGTATCCTGTGCATTGCATTCTCCAGGGCTTATTTATTTACTACTTGGTATAAATTTGTACTCTTAAAGATGATCACTCTTATCCCCTCCACTCCCCCATCCCCTGGTAACCACCGCTTTACTCTCTGTCTTTTACAAATTCCATGTTTTTAGATTTTACACATAAATGATATCATAACAGCTCTTTTAATGTGTGGACATGACCATGTTTTTGTTGCTCTCCAAACCAGATCCCACATAGTGCCTTATTCTTGGAAATATGTTTCTAATATCTTTACTGAGGAAATATATAACTTTAACTATAAGTTTATAAAAATTTGGTAGAAAAATGATCTATTTTTATTAGAAATTTGATTTTTGTGGTAATTATTGGGCTTCCCTGATAGTTCAGTTGGTAAAGAATCTGTCTACAATGCAGGAGACCCCAGTTCGATTCCTGGGTTAGGGAAATCCACTGGAGAGAGCATAGGCTACCCACTCCAGTATTCTTGGGCTTCCTTTGTGGCTCAGCTGGTAAAGAATCTGCCTGCAATGTGGGAGTCCTGGGTTCAATCCCTGGGTTTGGAAGATCCTCCTGGAGAAGGGAACCCACTCCAGTATTCTGGCCTGGAACACTCCATGGGCTGTATAATCCATGGAGTCACAAAGAGTTGGACATGACTGAGCATCATGTAATATGTAAAAACATGACAAATTTAATTTTTTGTAATTATTATTATTATTATTATATTTTCTAACATATGCTTCATCTTTGGTCTTCTATAAACATCTTTTTATTATTTTTTTTTTCTATTCCTGTCAGTCAGGTAACCTTCTAGTTTATGATCCTTTTCAAAGGAATCTCAGGAATGAGATTGTATCTCAGGAATGAGTATGTAGCTGCTGTTAGAAAACTATTGTAACTGCTGTTAGAAGACCAAGTATTTGAGGGCATCACCATAAAAAAATCATTAGTGAGTTTCAAGATAACAGAGAAAATTATTCCTGAGAAATGAAAACATGTTTTACATGTATATAGTTGAAAAATGAATTCCTAAAATTGAAACTCCTTGATAATTTCCATTACTCATCTTTATGTCTTCCATAATGATTCCAGCAGGATTCCCAGGTGTCTCAGTGGTAAAGAATCCACCTGCCAATGCAGGAACTGAAGGATACACAGGTTTGATCCCTGGGTGGGGAAGATCCCCTGGAGGAGGATATGGCAACTGCTTTGGTATACTCGCTGGGAAAATCCTATGGACAGAGGAAACTGGCTGGCTACAGTCCGGGAGGTTGCAAAGAGTCAGACAATGCTGAGCAACTATGCACAAAAACGCACAAATGATTCGCGTGTCGTGTGACAAGTACATGACAACACTGTATTTATAGAAATATGATTCATGAAGTATGGTTTCCAAAATAACCCGAGTTTCTATGTAACTCTCATTGTATGTTATTACCATAATTTAACATAATTATTTTATTTTTCCAAAATGTTCTTCTCTTTCACTTATTGAATTTAGACAGGTTGAACCTCTGGATCAGAAAAGAATAATTAAATTATGGTCTTTAATATTCATTTTTTTTCTGTTTTTTTTTTTTCCTTTCTCTCATTTTCTTTTCCTTTGATCTTATGTGCCTACTTCTTCCAACCTTTTTCAATAAGCCTGTCTTTTAAATGTGAGATAAATGGCTAAAGCTGCCATTCCCTGCAGAGTGGGAAGAAAACTGCTGTCCCCGGTATTCTTCTGAAGTTTCAAATAGAAGCAGGGAAGAAGCCTCTTCTCTGATTTCTAGGTCCTAACTCCAATTTTAGTTCTTAGGGCTACTGTCTCCAGTCTACTTCTACTGGAGAACAAAATCACCACTTCTTCATTACCCAAAATCTGCGGACATAGGATCCTGGAGGAACTAGAATTTTTTGAAGGTTGAGGAAGTGTGGGAGGTAATTATGACTCATGTAAAAAGAAATCAACTTGAAACAGAAAAATAAATATTCCAAATTCTTCATTAATCTGTCTCACTGGAAATTTCAACTGCAATTTTATTTCAAAGGAGCCGCATCTCCCTCACTCTTTGAGCCGTTTTTTCTGTTGTTGTTGTTTATTTGTTTCTATCTTCTCAATACCTTTGAATGTTCCACAGAAATGAGATTTTTTTTAATTATGCAGATAAATACAGATCTTTTTTCTTTTTTTTTTTTTACACTTTTGTTCATCTGACACCTACAAGGAGGTCTACCCCTTCTCAAAGTAACAATACAGTATGGATTGTTTTCTTCTAAGAGAAGATGCAGGTTGATCCTGGGTTGGAAACATTCACTGATGAAGGGAATGGCTACGCACTCCAGTATTCTTGCCTGGGAAATTGAATGGACAGAGCAGCCTGGTGGGCTACAGTTCATGGAGTCACAAAGAGTTGAACACAACAGAGTGCACGCAGACCACGATCAGTCAGGTCAGTCACTCAGTCCTGTCTGAGTCCTTGTGACCCCATGGACTGCAGCACGCCAGGCTTCCTTGTCCATCACCAACTCCCGAAGCTTGCTCAAACTCCTGTCCAGCAACTCTGTGATGCTATCTAGCCATCTCATCCTCTGTCGTCCCCTTCTCCTCCTGCCTTCAAACTTGCCCAGCATCAGTGTCTTTTCCATTGAGTCAGTTGTTCGGATCAGGTGGCCAAAGTATTGGAGTTTCAGCTTCAGCATCAGTCCTTCCATTGAATATTCAGTACTGATTTCCCTTAGTATGGACTGGTTAAATCTCCTTGCAGTCCAAGACACACACACACACACACACACACACAAAAGAGAAGAAAACAGAAGACAGAAAATTTCTAAGAGAAGACACTGTCCTTCTCTCACAGAGACATGTGTTAGCCTTCTTTTAAAACATATGCATTTCCCATTTTGTTAATGAAATATTTCACCAAATATGCATGACTTAGACCTTTTATTATCTTAGCAATATTTATCATCCTTTTCTGTATCTACTACCAGTTATTTTTATTTACAATAATTTACTCACTACAATCATTATTTGTCCTCTTTGTATTTCTTGATCCTTGCTTGTTTCGTTCTTCACTTTTTTCATTTTCCCCTCACTGGATTGCTCCACTTCAGTCAGTAAAATTTCATATGCTTTTATTTAAAAAGGATTTTGTAAATTTTTCTCTTAATCTGGTGTTAACTAAAGAGTTTCACAGAATGAGAATTATAAAGAAACTGCTATGATCTCTGGGGAGGCCTTACAAATAGCTGTGAAAAGAAGAGAAGCAAAAAGCAAAGGAGAAAAGGAAAGATATAAACATCTGAATGCAGAATTCCAAAGAATAGCAAGAAGAGATAAGAAAGCCTTCTTCAGCGATCAATGCAAAGAAATAGAGGAAAACAACAGAATGGGAAAGACTAGGGATCTCTTCCGGAGAAGGCAATGGCACCCCACTCCAGTACTCTTGCCTGGAAAATCCCATGGGCAGAGGAGCCTGGTAGGCTGCAGTCTATGGGTCGCTCAGAGTTGGACACGACTGAGCGACTTCACTTTCACTTTCCACTTTCATGCATTAGAGAAGGAAATGGCAACCCATTCCAGTGTTCTTGCCTGGAGAATCCCGGGGACGAGGGAGCCTGCTTGGCTGCCATCTCACAGGTCGCACAGAGTCGGACACCACTGAAGCAACTTAGCAGCAGCAGCAGGGATCTCTTCAAGAAAATTAGAGATACCAAAGGAACATTTCATGCAAAGATGAGCTCGATAAAGGACATAAATGATATGGACCTAACAGAAGCAAAAGATATTAAGAAGAGATGGCAAGAATACACAGAAGAACTGTGCAAAAAAGATCTTCATGACCCAGATAATCACGATGGTGTGATCACTGACCTAGAGCCAGACATCCTGGAATGTGAAGTCAAGTGGGCCTTAGAAAGCATCACTATGAACAAAGCTAGTGGAGGTAATATAATTCCAGTTGAGCTATTCCAAATCCTGAAAGATGATGCTGTGAAAGTGCTGCCCTCAATATGCCAGCACATTTGGAAAACTCAGCAGTGGCCACAGGACGGGAAAGGGTCAGTTTTCATTCCAATCCCAAAGAAAGGCAATGCCAAAGAATGCTCAAACTACCGCACGAGTGCACTCATCTCACACGCTAGTAAAGTAATGCTCAAAATTCTCCAAGCCAGGCTTCAGCAATATGTGAACCGTGAACTTCCTGATGTTCAAGCTGGTTTTAGAAAAGGCAGAGGAAACAGAGATCAAATTGCCAACATCTGCTGGATCATGGAAAAAGCAAGAGAGTTCCAGAAAAAACATCTATTTCTGCTTTATTGACTATGCCAAAACCTTTGACTGTGTGGATCACAAAAAACTGTGGAAAATTCTTCAAGAGATGGGAATACCAGACCACCTGATCTGCCTCTTGAGAAATTTGTATGCAGGTCAGGAAGCAACAGTTAGAACTGGACATGGAACAACAGACTGGTTCCAAATAGGAAAAGGAGTTTGTCAAGGCTGTATATTGTCACCCTGTTTATTTAACTTATATGCAGAGTACATCATGGGAAACACTGGACTGGAAGAAACACAAGCTGGAATCAAGATTGCCAGGAGAAACATCAATAACCTCAGATATGCAGATGACACCACCCTTATGGCAGAAAGTGAAGAGGAACTCAAAAACCTCTTGATGAAAGTGAAAGTGGAGAGTTAAAAATTTGGCTTAAAGCTCAACATTCAGAAAACGAAGATCATGGCATCTGGTCCCACCACTTCATGGGAAATAGATGGGGAAACAGTGGAAACAGTGTCAGACTTTATTTTGGGGGGCTCCAAAATCACTGCAGATGGTGACTGCAGCCATGAAATTAAAAGACGCTTACTCCCTGGAAGGAAAGTTATGACCAACCTAGATAGCATATTCAAAAGCAGAGACTACTTTGCCAACAAAGGTCCGTCTAGTCAAGGCTATGGTTTTTCCTGTGGTCGTGTATGGTTGTGAGAGTTGGGCTGGGAAGAAGGCTGAGCGCCAAAGAATTGATGCTTTTGAACTGTGGTGTTGGAAAAGACTCTTGAGAGTCCCTTGGACTGCAAGGAGATCCAACCAGTCCATTCTGAAGGAGATCAGCCCTGGGATTTCTTTGGAAGGAATAATGCTAAAGCTGAAACTCCAGTACTTTGGCCACCTCATGCCAAGAGTTGACTCATTGGAAAAGACTCTGATGCTGGGAGAGATTGCAGGCAGGAGAAGAAGGGGACGACAGAAGATGAGATGGCTGGATGGCATCACTGACTCAATGGATGTGAGTCTGAGTGAACTCCGGGAGTTGGTGATGGATAGGGAGGCCTGGCGTGCTGTGATTCATGGGGTCACAAAGAGTCGGACATGACTGAGTTAACTGATCTGATCTGATCTGATGATCTCAACAAAACCCATGCACTTTTCGTGGGAGAAAATAATAAAAGCCCTTCCTATTGGGAAGGATCAGGTACACGAATATATGGGCAGCTCTGCGAATCCACCAAAAAGTACTGACGGACAAGCTGTCCTGTGGGCACACCCATGTTTGCAAAAGACTCATCAGAGACTGTCGTCCCTAGTTTGTGAAGCATTCATCCAAAACAGAAGTAAGTTTGATGTTAAGAGATGAGGGCTTTGTGGTCCCAATCCTTCTCTGTGAAGAAATTATATGCAAACTAAAATAAAAGCAAATCAAAGCATAAACAGCTTTGAAAAGCTCTCTACTATCTATTTATCTACTGATAATATTATACATATTAGAAATTATGACATAATTAGTAAAAATATTATATGTGTGTGTGTCAGCATTAGACACAGTTATCATCAACAACTGAAATTTGTTTCACATTCTTGAAGCATTTATTCATATAGTCATTGTGTGAATAAATGTTTATGATTCATTATAGGTGGCATTTCCTCTGCTAGCTGAGCATTTGTAGTTTTACTTATGGTTTTACTGACATAGACTCTACACACTCAAAATGCTCAGTTCCTCTGATAGCACCACTTGAAAACAAATCCAGGAACAGTAGTATGCCTGTCAAGATGGTTCACTGTTGTTCACATCCCTTCAGTCCTGCCAAACATTGGTGAACTGCTCTCTCCAGCTGTATGCTTGATTGACTGCTAGATGTAGCTGGTTTCTAGGGGTGATTGACCCAAAGGAATAATTCTTTGTTTAAGGCACTTGATAACCATATGTAAATAAAATCAATAATATTAATGCTTTGGGCTTCTCAGAGTTTATTTAAGAGCCATGCAAGTGGAATGACTCATGGAAACCTATTTGATTTTCAAAATTAATTGTTCTCTACTCAATACTTCTTTTTTAAAATTAATATGTACTGGAGTATAGTTGCTTTACAATATTGTCTTAGTTTCTACTGTACAGTAAAATATATCAGCCATTCATATACATATATCCTCTCCCTTTGGGATTTCCTTCGCATTCAAGTCACCAGAGTGCATTTAGTAAAGTTCCCTGTATTACAGAGTATGTTTTCATTAGTTATCTCTTTTATACATAGTATCAATCCAGGATTCTTGGGCTTCTCTTGTGGCCCAGCTGGTCAAGAATCCACCTGCAATGCAGGAGACCTCGTTTGATCCCTGGGTTGGGAAGATCCCCAGAGAAGGAAAAGGCTACCCACTCCAATATTCTGGCCTGGAGAATTCCAAGGACTGTGTAGACCTTGGGGTCACAAAGAGTCAGACATGACTGAGCGACTTTAACTTTCACTTTTCATCAGTACTGTATGTGTAAATCCCAATCTCCCATTTCCTCCCATCACCCTCCTTTCCCCCTCATTATCAATATATTTGTTCCCTACCTCTGTGTCTCTATTTTTGCTTTGCAGATAAGATCATCTATACCATTTTTCTAGATTTCACATTCATGAATTAATATATGATGTTTGTTTTTCTCTTTATGATTTACTTCACTTTGTATGACACGCTCTAGATTCACTCACATCTACAAATGACCCATTTTCCCCCCTTCGATTGATAAGTAACACTGCATTGTATATCTATCACTTCTTTATCCATTTCTTTGTCAGTGGACATTTAGGTTGCTTCCATGTCCTGGCTACTGTAAATAGGGCTGCTATGAACACTGAGGTACATGTTATCTTTTTGAATTGTGGTTTTTCTCTAGGTATATGCCCAGGAGTAAGATTGCTGCTTAAGTCTATAGCTTTTTATCTGTAGCTGCCATTCTCAATCTTTATGTTGCCTCAACATCTTTTAGTACTTATATTTATAATGTATTCTCTTTGGGGATATTAAAAATGGTCATTCTCAATGGATGAAAAAGGGAAAGCATTGGTGAGTAGGGCAGAAGAATCCAATACTCAATAAGAATAACTTACTGATACACAAAAGCTAAAGTTTTTAATTTCTTTTGTCATCTCTCTCTCTTTGAACTATTCCAATATACTATTTGTGGGCTACTGCAATCAAATCATGACTTTTAATAACTACATTTATATATGAAAAGTAGCATGACACAGTGGAAAGAGTTAAGGGCTGTGGCTTCAGAAAAGTAATTTATTCTCTCTGAGCCTCTATTTCATCATCTTTAAAATGAACAAACCAATGATTACCTTACA
The DNA here is from genome assembly GCF_055505025.1 of Bos grunniens. Lineage (NCBI taxonomy): Eukaryota > Metazoa > Chordata > Mammalia > Artiodactyla > Bovidae > Bos > Bos grunniens. Next base: position 18,193,974 of record NC_141184.1, on the reverse strand, counting down.
TGATTACTTTAGAGATGAGAGGAAATACATTCCCAATATCCTGGATAACTCCTAATATTTGCCTGCAGTTATCATTTATATATCCATTTTGATGAATGTAGCTATTATTTATATTTTATATTCTATATATGAATACACTATATTATTCTTGAAAGAAACATACCTATCTTGCTTTTGTTTATTCACACCTCCTAGCAAACGACATTGTGTCTAGAACATGTCTTTTGCCACCTTGTGTTATGTGTTTTACCATAAAAAGGAAACAAATATCTGTTGCTTTAAATTTAATTTTCTCATCTCTTTAAAATGTTTCTTACCTTTGATACAACTTTCCAATTGTTTATATATGTGCTGTTGGATAGCACTGGTGGTGTTTTCTCCATGCAGCTGCAGCACAGATGTTCTCAGCAAGCAAGTGGAGTTTATTTGTAACTCCCATCCATAGGATAAGTTATGCAGTATTATACACTCAGAAGCTAAGTAATTTTGATGGGGCATAATTTAATGATTGCTTTAGGAAAAAAACATAAATCTCTTTTTTCCAGAGGTAAATAGGACAGGGATATCACCAGGAAAAAATGTTGTAAGAGTACATCAATCAATAGCTAGAACAGATTTAACATGCAAAATGTTTTTGGTCTAAAAACTAATCTTCATACAAAATATAAAGAATAAATTTTGCTAATCCCTCTCAAACTCTTCCAAAAGACTGAAGAAACAATTGAGACACAGATGTATAGAACAGTATTTTGGATTCTGTGGGAGAGGGAGAGGGTGGGATGATTTGGAAGAATGGCATTGAAACATGTATAATATCATATAAGAAATGGGTCACCAGTCCAGGTTTGATACAGGATACAGGATGCTTGGGGCTGGTGCACTGGGATGAACCAGAGGGATGGTACGGGGCGGGAGGTGGGAGGGAGGTTCAGGATTGGGAACACGTGTACACCCATGGTGGATTCATGTTGATGTATGGCAAAACCAATACAATATTGTAAAGTAATTAGCCTCCAATTAAAATAAATACATTTAAATTAAAAAAAAATACTGAAGAAGAGGGAAGAAGTAGCCACAGCAGTCAGACAAGAGAAAGTGTTTCCAATTGGAAGGGCAGAAGTAAAATTGTCACTATATGCAGATGACATGATACTCTATATAGAAACCCTAGGGATTCCACACAGAAAGTACTAGAACTGAGAAATGAATTCAGAAGGATAGGATATGAGATTAATATAAAGAAATCAGTGAATTTTTTATACTAACCATGAAATAGCAGAAAAAGACTATAAACAAATTTTTAAAATTGCACCAAAAATTGAAATACTTAGAAATAAACTCATGTATGAAACGAGTCGCCAGTCCAGGTTCGATGCACGATACTGGATGCTTGGGGCTGGTGCACTGGGACGACCCAGAGGGAAGGTATGGGGAGGGAGGAGGGAGGAGGGTTCAGGATGGGGAACACATGTATACCTGTGGTGGATTCATTTTGATATTTGGCAAAACTAATACAATATTGTAAAGTTTAAAAATAAAATTTAAAAAAATTAAAAAAAGAAATAAACCTGAGTAAGAAGGTGAAAGACTTATATGCTGAGAAACATAAAACATCAATAAGGGACATTAAAGATGATTAAAAGAAATAAAATGATATTTCATGCTCTCAGATTGAAATAATGTTGTTTAGATGGCAATACTATCCAAAGCAATCTATAGTTTTAATGTAATCCCTATCAAATTGCCCATGACATTTTCCACAGATCTAGTACCAGTAATTCTAAAATACAGATGGAAACATAAAAGACCCAGAATTGCCAAAACAATCCTGAACAAAAAGAACAAAGCAGGAAGCATAGCCCTCCTAGACTTAGAAAACACTGCAAACCTAGAGTGATCAAAACAGCATGGTAATGACACAGAAATAGACATTAATACAACAGAATGTAGAATCAAGAAATAAACCCACAAACCTCTGGTCAATTAATCTTCCACAAAGAAGGCAGGAATACACAATGGGGAAAAAATGGTTTCTTCAGAAAGTCGTGCTGGAAAAGTTGGACAGCCCATGCAAATTCAGTGAAGTTAGATTATAGTTAGAGTACAGCCCCACAACATACACAAAAATAAACTCAAAATGGCTTAAAGACTTAAATATAAAAGAAGACACTATAAAACTCCTAGAAGAAATCATAGACGAAGGATACTCTGACATAAATTGTACCAATTTTTTTTTAGGTCTGTCTGCCAAGGCAATAGATATAGAATAAAAAATTAAACCAATAGGACCTAATCAAACTTACCAGCTTTTGCATAGCAAAGGAAACCATTATAAAGCAAAAAAAAAAAAAAAAAAAAAGCAGCCTACAAAATGGGAGAAAATATTTGAAAATTATATAAGTAAAAAGTGCTTAATTTCCAAAATATATAAACAACTCATACAACTCAACAACAAAACACAAACAACTCAGTTGAGAAATGGGTAGAAGACCTAGACTTTTCTCCAAAGAAGATATACAGATGGGCAATAGACACATGAAAAAATGTTCAGTACTGCTAATTATTAGAGAAATGCAAATAAAAACTGCCATAATGTACCACCTAACATGAGTCAGAATCACTAAACGGTCTACAAATATAACCACAGATGCTGGAGAGGATGTACAGAAAAGGAAATCTTCCTGCACTGGAAGTTGGTGTAGCCACTATGGAAAACAGTATGAGAGTTCCTCAGAAATCCTAAAATAGAATTAACATATAATTCATCAGTCCAACTCCTGGGCATGTATCTAGAACACAATTAATACAAAAAGTGCGTGCAACTCATATGTTCATAGCAGCACTACTCACAGTAGCCAAGATGTGGAAACAACCTGATTGTCCCTCAACAGGTGAATGGATAAGGAAGACGTGGTGCATATATACAATGGATTGCTACTGTGTAGTCACTCATTCATGTCTGACTCTCTGTGACCACATGGACTGTAGTCCACCAGGCTCCTGTGTCCATGGAATTATCCAGGCAAGAATACTGGAGTGAGTTGCTATTTCCTTCTCCAGCAACAGATACTATTCACCTATTTAAAAAAAGAAAGAAAGAAAGAAAGAAATAATACCATTGCAGCAACATAGATGCAACTAAAGATCATCATACTAAGTGAAGTAAGTCAGAAAGAGAAAGACAAATACCATATGATATCACTTAAACATGGAATCTACAATATGGGGCAAATTAACCTATCTACAAAATAGAGGTAGATTCACTGACATAGAGATCAGACTTGTGGTTACCAAGGTAGGGGAAGGTAGGGGAGAAATGGACTGGGACTTTCAGGTTCACAGATGCAAGCCATTACATACAGAATATATGAACACGGTCCTGCTGTATAGACCAGGGAACTACATTAAATATCCTGGAATGGAAACAAATAGAAAAGAATGTATATGTATAACTGAGTCGATGTTCTACATAGCAGAAATTAACACAACATTGTAAATCAACTATATTTCAATAAATATATATAGTATATCTCCAGGATATGGAGTATGCTCCTTAGTGGAAAGACCTGGAGTCAGCAAACTAAGGTCTGGCTCCTGATTTTACTTATTTTTTGGCAGTATAATTTATAAATGTCATTTAGTCTTTCACAGACCCACGTACAGGATATTTTGAGTAAGACAACATCAGTGAGAATATTCAGTCCAATACAAAACAAGAGTGTGTTAAGAGATTGAAGATACGTGCATAATCAGCGAATATGCCCATGCATACATACATCTGTACTGAATAGAGGTTGAATTAACCTGTTAAATAAAATCCCTGAACACTGAAATATTTATATATTAGAAAAACAAAGGTTATCTGGTGGGATAGAACTCATGCAGTATTTCAGGACAAAGGGAATGTCCTGCTAGTGTTCTAGGGTGTTCTACTTGGCAATTGTTGAAAAGAAGAGGGTCTCACTTATTCTGGGAGTTCTGTAGAGAAGAGTCAATTATGTTTGGAACCCTAAAGAAAGAGAAACAGACTGACATGACTGTCTTAAGGAATATATATGATGGAAACTATGATTATATCCTATTCCAAGAACATTCATTTCCTGATCATGTTCTGATAGTTCACCTTCAAGTCAAACCCTAGTTGGTGAGCACTCTTCTAAAGTCCAAAGGGTACAGTCACCAATCATGAACACTTCCAAAAACATTGAAACATACACATTTAGAATTCTATGTCTCTCCGTCTCCCCTCTTTTCCAAGAATTGTTGTTTATATAGATACATTGTTTTATTTTAATTTCACAGTTATCGAAAACTGTTAAAATTTTTCATGTTGATATATGGCAAAACCAGTACAAAATTGTAAAGTTAAAAAATAAAATAAAATTAAAAAAAATTTTTTTCATGGATGGAAATTATGCCTACTTCCAAGTTTTACTATACTGCTTTCTATTTACAATATTCTCCTCATACAATGACTTTGGATTTATGGTAATTTTTGACTCATGTAATAATTTCAAACATATAAATATTTAAAGATAACTTTTGAAAATATCTTATTATTTTTTGAGTCAGATTAGACATGTGCAACACCAAAAACTAATATCTTGAAACTAGGGCCTTTTCTCAGGAGTAACCATTCATACCACTGAGTCAGTTTTCTTCTGATGATTTTCCATAGTATCATAAGAAGATATTGTCAGATTTGTAAATAAACCCTCAATAAAATGAGCTATGTTTTATAGCTTGTTAATACCCTGACTAGGAGAATAAAATTTTTAAAGTCATACATTAAGAATTCAGATATAAACCACTTAAGATAACCAATATGCCTACAGTCAAAATGAATACATATTTAATACACAATTTTGCATTTGGGATACAATTTAAATAATATATCAGTTTTATGTTCTATTAACTTGAATTATGTGAAATATACAACTGAGATTGATCTATAGCTGATCATTCTCATTCCAATAAATTACACGAGATTTAATTTCCCTTTGTATCTGAAAAAAAGAATCACCTGGAGCAATTGCCCAATACTGGGATATATGCAGGAGGGAAATTACATTTTTTGAACATAAAACAAGTATTATTTTCTACTTTCCTGCATATCTTCTTCTTTTTAAAAATAATACTTGTTTCAACTAAAACTTCCAATTATTTCTACAAGTTGAATAAAAGCAAAATCACTCATAAGATTCATTTCAACTAATTCATTCATTCAGTCAGTATTTCTTGCTTGCCCTGTATGTGCAAGACTCTAAAATGTTAGCTTTTGTTCATTTAATTTATTCAGTTAATGGAATAAATTCAGGGTTTAAATTGCTGACAACATCTTCTTTCTCTGATTTTCATAAAATATTACCAGGAAACAAAAACAAAACTTCCAAACTGGTGCTCAGAGTTATTTATATTAACAATGCCCATCATATTTTCCCTGTAGAATGAGACAAATATGTTCAATCTTATTTGAAGTCACTTTTATGAATAGTAAATATGTTCAGTCTTATTGAGAACAACTGGGTGTCTCCTGTGATCTCTTTGTAGAGGATAAATCATGTCAAAACCGGATTCAACTGAAAAATGTTGTCAGTGGTGACAGCATTTAGAAACATTCAGCTCTCTGTCACTAAAGCTTCTGTTGATGATGCACTATGCCTGCATTCTGTGTAGCATATCTTTGCCCATAAAGTACATTGACACTTAAAATCTGTTTATCATAAATATATTTTAACCTCCAAATCAAGATACAAGTTTTAAAAAGAGTGTTTAGAGGATTATTTACACGAAAGCTTTAGAGGGATGGAGAAATCTATGCTTAAGCTAATGGTCTTTATTAAAAATTAATTAAATTCTATGGAATCATGACTACCATAGCCTATTAAACCATTTTTAGACCATAATGAAGCAGTAATGAGACTTATTTGTCCCATAAGATATTTGTAATGCACTAAGAATATGGTTACCCCATGGATAAAAATTCTACAGTTAACAGAAACACAAATAGTCTGCAGTTACCTAATTTTTGAAATCTATGAAATAAAACAATTGATTTGCTTTAGTAATTAGTCTTTTCTGTGGGGACATGTAAAACTATACTGGTTAGCAAAACTCCTTCAAATTTCAATCAAAATTCTAGGTTTTAATTTGCTTCCAGATCTCCAATTTAAAGAGCCAGTTATTTGAATGAGATACAGCATTGCATGTTCTTTGAAATCCAGACATGATCTGAAAAAAAGAAAACAAATGACTGGTGAGCTGTGAGAAACAGATTTTACATAAGTGGGCCCATATTCTAATTCTCTGGCATAAACTCCTCATGTGACCAATTAAATCATTTCTTGACCCTTAGCTTCAATTTTCTTGCCTTTGAAATAGGAATAAAAATGCCTGTCTTCATTTGCTATCAGGATGGATGCGGATACTAAAAATCTTACACATATGGACACACACATGCAGGTTCCTACACATGTATAACTTTATGTGTTCCAAGGAATTATCATTATTACATCATTACATTGCATTAAAGCAGTGCTGCAATGTATGTTCTAAATAAATGTGTGGAAATAGGTACTCTTATTTGACCGCAGGTAAACAGCTGTGCAATCAACCCTATTTTGACTTCTATGTTTGAGGTTGTGCTAAAGCTTTTGATTAGTAATGTTGAAGGTGAACTCACTTCTTCAAGGTGTTTATCTGCCTCACATAAGAGAATTCAACTTTGGTTGCATTTGAAGTTAAAGGTAGCTCTACATTGGCACTTGCAATAAATTCTGACTTTGATTCTTGGAGTTGAAGTTATCCAAAATGTCAATTCAGGGAGCACTTACTTGGTCCTGATTACAGCCCCAGGATGCTGATTGCCATGAAAAAACCTGTGTTATGGGCAAGCCCATGTGTTATTGTCAAGGAAGGAACAATAATTGCAATTTTATGACTATTTGTATAACTGATTGTCAGGTAAAAAAAAGTGTCACATTTTTAGGCTTTCAGTATATTCTAAATTTTACAGGGAGTAGACAGGCTATTTCTGTTATATAAGCACATCAATGATCATTCATTTGGTCCGTTTTGAATAGCAAGATAATATTTAACAAGGAAGAGCCTTGGATCCTTAGAGTTAACACTGCAGTGATATTTTTAAAAGTATCCTTTGTAGCAAACATACAACATGACCACAATTTATGCCCCTAATGTGTACTTGTTCAATAGAAAAATCATTAGTTTGGAGACAGAAGGTCAATGCAGAAAAAGAAAATAATTATGAGTGTATCCTTCTAGCAAATTGCAGCACTGTTCTGTATGCACACACACACAGCCCTGGAGATATAATTCTATCACCCGTCCATTTCACACATGCGTGCATGAGTATGTGTGCACACAGTCACACACTAGGAAAGAGGTATTTTGTTGTACCACAGGCAATCAAGTGGAATAAAGCACAAAGCTCTGGGTTCAATCAGTACAAATTACCTGAGCCCTGCTCTGTTTCAGGCTCTGTCCTAAGTGCTGTTATATACTGTTCCCAAATGTAGCAAGATTGCCTCTCCTCTTGTTTTTTAAAATTTTCTTTCTTTATATTTTGGGCTGTACTGGGTCTTTGTTGCTGCACAAGGGCTTTCTCTAGTTGCAGAGAGTGGAGACAACTCTCTAGTTTCAGTGTACAGGCTTCTTATTGCAGTCTCTTCTCTTGCTGTGAAACACAAGCGTTAGGTCCATGGGCTTTGGTAGTTGTGGCACGTAGGCCTAGCTGACCTGTGGCACGTGGAATCTTCCTGGACCAGGGATTGAACCCATGTCTCCAGGATTAGCCGGCAGATTCTTATTTACTGGACTACCAGGCATTGTTGTGCTAAGTCGCTTCAGTTGAGTGTGACTCTTTGTGACCCCATGGACTGTAGTCCGCCACGCTCCTCTGTCCATGGGGATTCTCCTGGCAAGAATACTGGAGTGGGTTGCCACCCTCTTCCAGGGGATCTTCCTGACCCAGGGATTGAACCTGTGTCTTTTATAATCTCCTGCATTGACAAATGGGTTCTTTACCACCAGCACCATTGTCTTCTGTTTGTTTTTGTTCGTTTGTTTGTTTGTTTGTTTGGGGGGGGAAGCCCTCTTTTTCCTTGATATAATTTCTCTTGATATACTTCTTGAAGTGTTACCTAAGTCTTCTGACCTTATTACATTATGTCCTCCACTGTACATAGTTGACTTTGTCATTCATTTATTCAACAAACATTCATTAACATTCAATAAACACTCACTAACAATCATCTCCCACAAAGTGTCAGAGACTCCAGTAGGCAATAGAAATAAAGGTGAAGATTACCATCCCCCAACCATACACATACACACAAAGATATTAATTATAAATTAATTCAAGAATCTATGTATTGGATATTGCAGCAATATTATTCTGGGGTGAACCTGGACTCTAGTGGCTTGAAGTCACTGGATTTCAGTTCCCAGCCAGATATTGAGGTCAGATCATGGCAGTGAGAGAATCAGTCCTAACCACTAGACCAGTGGTCAGTGACAAGGCCCTGTCCCTTTGGCTTTGCAGAAAAGAATTTCCACAAAGACAGCAAGTAGGGAAATAAGTGTTTATTAGGAGAAAAGGTATAATATCTATAGACAGACACATGGGTGGACTCAGAGAGAGAGTAGCACCCTCATAATAGTTAGTTTAAATCACTTTTATGGGGCATTTCTTCTGGGTTTCCTTTGGCCCATCATTTTGATCTGATTCTGAGTCCGTGTTTAGTATATCTTAGGATCCTCCCAGGTGTGTGTGTGCACATCTGTCAATCACGATGGATTCCAGAAAAGAGCTCTATGGGTAAACTTGACATCACTCTCCTTTGGAACTCTAATGAGCTTTCTAGTTGGGAAAGTTCCTTTGACTTCGAGAGTGAGAAATATGTGGTCTCTTATCTGGGCAGGGCCCAGCCTCCTCTCTCAATTGTCCTTCTATTGATATTTTAGAGTTCCTATTCACAGAAAATGAACTCCAGTTGCTCACCATGCAGAGAGAGGGACATCTCTTTCCTCGATATAATTGCTAAGCTAGTGAAATACGGACTCAAGAATAGTAAATATCTATTGATATTTATGAAAGTTTGTGTTTTGTCTTTAAAACTTTCTATATCTGCTTTAAAGTATGCCCCAATTATTTTTTATTATTGTCTTTCCAGATAGGTTACAAAATCATAATGATGGGCATATGGAGAAGGTACTCTTGGTTATCACTTTCCATTATTTAATTTTATTATCAAATATTTTATTCAGTTTCCTTAAGAGAGTTTTGGTTACCCTCTCTATACTGTTCAGTCACCATTGCTCAGAATAAAATTTAAAATAGCAGACAGTGTGGGGAGAATGCACAGCTTGAAAAAAAATAGCCTGAGAAACTTAACTGTGCCCTTACATATTGAGGAGACTGGGCCTACTGATGTGAAAATTCATTCTTAGTCCTGAAGACTGAGTTGTGTTTGTGTGTCAGCTTTTGTAAATGTGTGTCTGTATGTGCATGCTTATGAATGCAAAATGTGCAAAAAAGTAAAATAGGCAACTGTGTTAAATGTGAAATGGATTAGAAAAAAATTGAACCAAAATTTGACCCAGATTTCTCAGCTTCACCTTTCCTGGTAACATTTCTTAGAAACATCATCCATTGATATTTTTAATTACATATGACCAATATTTTGAAACAAAATTGTAGTTTGGGAAAGATTTAAATGAAATACTGAATTCAGATACCAAGAAAGAATATGGAGGGAGGTACAGATTATGAATTATATGGAAATAATAAAATATTTTCCGATTAGAAATCCCAAGAAAAATGCACTTTATATGGTTTCAAAAGTTTTAACTATTTTTTTAATTTTTAAAAATATAAAGTTGATTTCAATTATCTTACACAATTTCTAAGAATATTTATTGCTTGAAATGGAAAAGTATGGTTTACCTTTTACTGATTCTGAAAGTGGAGTTCTAGAGTTAGTATAAATTTAAAAAAAGTAAAAGAATTGTTATGGAAATAATTATATGTTTTGAAATTTGATTTAAAAAATGTTGCTTATAAACACTCCCTGAACTCCATAGATGATTCAAATGTTTTATAGTACCCTTGTTTCTTTGAACATTTTCTATTTTCAACAAATTTTATATGAATGATTAATAAAGCAATCTGAAGTTCAAAAATGTAGATACAAACTTAGAATCTGCAATACTTGAGATCTTATAATCATCAGCTTTTTGATATTACAGGTATAATCTCTTCCCTTAACCAAATTGTATCAACACAGAAGCTACCTTTGGGTATGTGTGTGTGCTTAGTTGCTCAGTCATGTCTGACTCTTTGCGACTCCATGGACCTCTGTCCATGAGCCCACCAGGATCACCAGGATCCTTTGTTCCTGGGGATTCTCTGGACAAGAATACTGGAGTGGGTTGCCATGCCCTCCTCCATGGCATCTTCCCAAACCAGGGATGGAACCCAGGTCTCCCACATTGTAGGCAGATTCTTTACATCTGAGCCACTAGGGAAGCCCACGAATACTGGAATGGATAGCTGCTATCCTTCCTGAGGGGATCTTCCAGACCAAGGAATCAAAGAGGGGTCTCCTGCATTGCAGGCAGATTCTTTACCAGCTGAGCTACCGAGGAAGCCTCCTTTTGTGGATATTGAATCACTTTTCAATCTTAGATGAATTGTCTTTGATGAACTGAAATGGACAAGGCCTTCTATTTTTTTTCCAAATTAAATTAGTACCAAGTTATTACTACTTTGTGTAATATATCTACAATAATGGCTTAATTAAATACACATTATTTTCTAGACAGTATGATTTATTTTTCTTCATTTTTGTTATAATACTTTTAATCACCACCAATTTTCTCCACAGATTCTTATATCTGAGTTGAGGTGATTCTTGATTGGGTATTCTTGGTGTAGAAAACATTTATGATATTTCTGGTTGTAATTTTAAGCCCCCTATCATTTTTTGAAACAATGACAATAATAGTGAGTTAGTGAATTTGAAATACAGTGAATTCTGCTATAAAGCTTGTTTTCTAGACACAAATATATTCCAATGCGGTAATTTTCACATAATAGCAATTTTGCATTTGTTTATGCACTATTTTTAAAGAAGGAAATGGCAACCAACTCCAGTGTTCTTGCCTGGAGAATTCCATAGACAAAGGGGCCTGGCAGGTGACAGTACATGGGGTTGCAAAGAGCCGGACTTGACTGAGCAGCTAACACACATGCACTGTTTTATCCACCAGAAACACCAGGTGAATACAAAGTACTGCACCCAACTGCATCCATAAAACGTGCACTTTTGCACATTGCAGACATCTACCAGCTACCTACAGCATTTATAATGAACCCCGTACCCACATCACATGTTACAACTTTACCATCTGATTTCAGAGAACCGTCTTTTCATCATTTCACTGTAATCAAATTGCAACTCTTCCAACACCCACTTTCATGTGCAAACATCAGGTTTTTTCAAGGAAAAGTACTATATTTACTGCAGTATTGTATTTTTTAAGCATTTAGTAGGTGTAAACAGTTTTCATTAGGTTCCTAATTTGTAATTTACTATGTAACTGACAACTTTCTGATTATTTTCCCCATCTAGAAAAAAACTATAATTTACATAGTTTTTACATACATACATACATTAAAAACGTATGTTTTTACATACATATAAATCTCTAATTTACATAGAGATTTTTATTATTCTTATGAACCGCAATTCAGTTCAGTCACTCAGCCATGTCTGACTCTTTGCGACCCCAAGGACTACAACACGCCAGGCTTCCCTGTCCATCACCAACTCCTGGAGATTGCTCAACCTCATGTCTATCAAGTCAGTGATGCCATTCAAACATCTCATTCTCTGTCGTACTCTTCTCTTCCTGACTTCAATGTTTCCCAGCATCAGGGTCTTTTCCAATGAGTCAGTTCTTCACATTAGGTAGCCAAAGAATTGGAGTTTCAGCTTCAGCATCAGTCTTTCTAATGAATATTCAGGACTGATTTCCTTTAGGATTGACTGATTTGATATTCTTGCAGTCCAAGGGACTCTCAAGAGTCTTCTCCAACACCACAGTTCAAAGGCATCGATTCTTCAGCACTCAGCTTTCTTTATGGTCCAACTCTCACACCCATACATGACTACTGGAAAACGCATAGCTTTGACTATACAGGCCTTTGTCAGCAAAGTTATGTCTCTGCTTTTTAATATGCTGTCTAGGTTGGTCATAACTTTTCTTCCAAGAAGCAAGCGTCTTTTAATTTCATTGCTTCAGTCACTATCTGCCACTGCAGATATTTTTTTTGAAGCCCAAGAAAATAAAGTCTCTCAGTGCTTACATTGATTCCCCATCTATTTGCCATGAAGTGATGGAACTGGATGCCATGATCTTAGTTTTCTGAATGTTGAGTTTTAAGCCAACTTTTCCACTCTCCTCTTTCGCTTTCATCAAGAGGCTCTTTAATTCCTCTTCACTTTCTGCCATAAGGGTGGTGTCATCTGCATATCTGAGGTTATTGATATTTCTCCCTGCAATCTTGATTCCAGCTTATGCTTCATTCAGCCCAGAATTTTGCATCATGTACTCTGCATATAAGTTAAACAAGCAGGGTGGCAATATACAGCCTTGTCATACTCCTTTCCCAATTTGGAACCAGTCCATTGTTCCAGGTCCATTTCTAATTCTTGCTTCTTGACCTGCATACAGATTTCTCAATAGGCAAGTAAGGTCATGTGGTACTCCCATCTCTTTAAAAATTTTCCACAGTTTGTTGTGATCCACACAGTCAAAAGCTTTGGCATAGTCAGTAAAGCAGAAATAGATGTTTTTGTGGAATTCTCTTGCTTTGCTGTAGATCCAAAAGATGTTGGCAATTTGATCTCTGATTCCTGTCTTTTCTAAATCTAACTTGAGCATCTGGAAGTTCATGATTCATATACTGTTGAAGGCTGATTTGGAGAATTTTGAGGATTACTTTGCCAGCATGTGAGATGAGTGCAATTGTACATTAGTTTGAACATTCTTTGGCATTACCTTTCTTTGGGATTGGAATGAAAACTGACCTTTTCCAGTCCTGTGGCCACTGCTGAGTTTTCCAAGTTTGCTGGCATATTGAATGCAGCACTTTCACACCATCATCCTTCAGGATTTGGAATAGCTCAACTGGAATTCTATCACCTCCACTAGCTTAGTTCATAGTGGTGCTTCCTAAGGCCCATCTAGACTTTGCATTCTAGGATGTTTGGCTCTAGGTCAGTGGTCATACCATCGTGGTTTTCTGGGTCATGAAGATCTTTTTTTGTATAGTTCTTTGTATTGTTGCCACCCCTTCTTAATATCTTTTGTTTATTTTAGGTCCATACCATTTCTGTCCTTTATTGTGCCCATCTTTGTATGAAATGTTCCCATGTTATCTCTAATTTTCTTGAAGAGATCTCTAGTCTTTCCCATTCTGTTGTTTTCCTCTATTTCATTCCATTGATCACTGAGCAAGGCTTTTTTATTTCTCCTTGCTATTCTTTAGAACTCTGCATTCGAATGGGTATATCTAAATATATATAATACACGTAATTAATTCTATAACTGAATAATACTTATACTTTATTATATTAAAACATTTAATTCATTCATTAATGAAGTTTTCTTTTTTCTCAGTATTTTTAAATAACACCTTTATCAACATATATTTGAGGCTTCACAGGTGTCACTAGTGGTAAAGAACCCGTTTGCTGATGCAGGAGACTAAAGAGACTTGGATTCAATCCCTGGGTCAGGAAGATCCCTTGAGGAGGTCATGGTAATCCCCTCCAGTATTCTTCCCTGGAGAATTCCGTGGACAGAGAAGCCTGGTGAGCTACAGTCCATGGGGTCACAAAAAAGATGGATAAGACCGATGTGACATAGCACATACACATGCACTATATACTTATTCATAGACATTAATACACTGGATGGTGGGATGAGAGGAACAAGTGAAGGAGATTCAGAGATACAAATTTCTGTTTACAAAAATAAATGATTCACTGGTGATTTGATACAGAAAATAACAAAATATATATTTAAATAATATTTCCATGCATCACTTATTATTTCCTTGGTAGAAAAATTTGTTTGCAGACTCAGTTGTTGCTATTTTTGTGTAAAATTATATATTTAGCAGTATTTTTACAATTATAAACTGACATTTGTATAAAATGTCAGCTATTTTGCTTTCTTAATTTTTCCTGGTAAGTAAAAGCTATAGACCATGGATTTATAATTTTTCCAGAAATAATTGGAAGAGTTTCTCACCTATAAGTGAAAGTGGTCTAAAAAAGAAAAGTAGTAAAGTTTTGGCACAGTGAAGTTGATAGAAAAGGAAATGATAACAAAAGTATAAAACAGCTCTCTAGATCTTAGGCAGTACTTTCTCCTTCCTCCCTCATTCACTATGTGCTATTCTCAGCTCTTGGGAGCTCAAGGCTACTTGGGAATGTAGGCATTCCACAGATGAAATGCAGAGTGGTTAAGCAATAGTGGGCTTCCCAGGTGGCTCAGAGGTAAAGAATCCCCCTGACAATGCAGGGTGAAGCAGGGGATAAGGGCTAGATCTCTGAGTTGGGAAGATCCTCTGGAGAAGGGAATGGCAAGCCACTCCAGTATTCTTGCCTGAAAAAAGCCATGGACAGAGGAGCTTGGCGGGCAAACAATCCAGGGGACTGTAGATTGGGACATGACTGAGCATTCACGCACCTAAATTAAGCCATAGTAAAGCAGTGGAAAATGCTCAGAGGGAGGAATTTGAACCCTCTTTGATTAAGATTAGAAAATGTGCCCAAGTAAAGTTTTAGTGAGTTTGTATATCAGGAAGATCTTCTTACAGATGATATACTTTGAGTAGAGACATGGAAGATCAAGCTGAATGAGTTCCAAAAATGACAAATAATTTTGATAGCTACCACCTGCTGTGTTCCTAAAATATCCCCACTTCACTACTAAACACTAATTTCATTTAATATTAATAGAAACTCTATGAGATAATGTTCAGATTATTGTTAAAGAAACCAAGAGTTAGAGTTTAAATGACCTGTTAAGACCATCATCTTGCAAGATTGAAAACTGGCATTCTAAAATAATCTCTAGCATTCAAAGGCCCATGCTGTTAACTAGTATGACATTCTACTATCTTTTCTCCCCCAAGTCCATCCTCACCGTAGAACAATCACATTTATATTAATATTTTCTTAGCAGTTATACATACTCTGTACTCTACAAAATCAGAAATTGTACCATAGTAGTTAAACAAGATTTTTCATATATTGTTTTCCTAGTATATGCTGGGTCCTTTAGAAACATGACCACTATTATGGATATATTATGGATATAATAGTGGTCACATTTCTGATCAACAGCAAATCCCCAAAGAATTGAAGGGTCACATGTATATGAAAAATAACTTTATAAAATACAATAAAATATATGAGTATTATTCAAATATCTGAAAGGGAAAGAGCTTTCTAAGCATTAAAGTATTGCAAGGTATGACAAGTAATAAATATATATAAGTAACTTCTGTAGTAATAAAATACGTTATTCTTTTTTATCTATAAAATTACAATCCTTTCACCTATCAATTGAGTTAACATGATACTGCTCAAGAGTGCTTGATAAACCTAACACCTCATATCCTGCTTGTATAATGAAATTTGATATTATCAATTTATAGTTCATTATCTTGTCAAAAAAGAAGTTATTCTGCCGGTTATTTTAACAGAGAAGAAATGAGATGAGGAATCTTTCAAATATGTGTTAAAGAACAATAAAGACAGAAAAAAAAGAAAGAAAGAAAAGGACTCTGAATAACTGCCGGTTAGTAACTGCAGGAAGCAGCCACTCTCTACCCCTCCGCATCTAGGGCTGGGTAACAAAAGAGAGATAAGAGTCAATGGAACACAAAAGTTTAGAGAAAGGGACCCAGGTAACTATGGTACCCTGGAATGGGGAGGCAGGTCTCTGAAGAAGAGGCATTGTCTGGGTGCTATTGGCATCTCAGAAGCCTGGAAGAGGGACCTCATGGAGATATGAGTGATGCTGCCTTACTGGGGTGATTACTTTGAGAGATACACAGGCTAATTCTGGAAGTTCCAAAGAACCAAAGCAACATCAGAAAGTGCAGTTAAAGTGAAGACATTCAGATACAAATGATAGAAACCTCCAAGGCAGGGAGGGGGACAGGAATGGAGAAAAAAAATCCTGAACACTATTCAAAAAAAAAAGGTAGATAAAGAACAAAAAGCTGGTTTCTTATAGAAGTCAAAATTTTAAATTATGAGTGGGCACCTACCAATGTTCTTTCTTTTTTATTCTCTTTATTTGGATTTTTTTTTTTTTTTGCAACAATGTTTGGATTTTTACAATTAAATCCTTAAGTGAAATTCAGTTTTTACATAGTTCCATCATTTTGCAAAGTCACCTTTTAAATGTGCTGAACTCTCCAGCTTGCAAACCCTTGAGAGGAGCATGTCTTATTTTCTTCCTATTAAGTTGAGCCCTCTGTTCCTTACCAAATTCACTACGATGCAAACTTATGAGTTTAATATTATCTTTTCTGCTGCCATGTCAGAAAAATACACAGAAGCTGTAATCTGGAAAATTGTTCTTTTCCCTCTTCATTTCCTAATCAGTTTGTAAGGGTCTTGTGAAACTTGATTTGTGTAAATGAGTTTCTTTGTTAGAGATGTGATGTTTATAATGGTTGAGAGGTCAGACTGCCTGGACCCTGTTTGTCTATATGAAACTTGGCCAAGTCTCCTAAATAGAGATTATATCAGCAACTCTCTCACAGCTTTAAACAGTGACATATCTTTATATTGGTTTAGCCAAAAAGTTCATTTGGGCTTTTCATGTTATAGGAAAACTCGAACAAAAGTTTTGGCCAGCCCAGTAATTGTAGAGTTCATTGTGCAAAAACCATCATAGTGTTTTTTATGCATTCTATGCCAATTATAGAAGTAAGATAGGTTTGTGAAACAATGAAACAGTAGAATACAGAAAACTAATTGAAGTTATGTGAATTAATAAAAAGAAATATTTCAGTAATGCATTTTTAGAGATATTTAGAATCATTTTCCAGTGAACTTTGGATTTTCCTTGTGGCTCAGCTGGTAAAGAATCCACCTGCAATGAGGGAGACCTGGGTTTGATCCCTGGGTTGGAAAGATCCCCTGGAGAAGGGAAAGGCTACCCACTCCAGTATCTTGGCCTAGAGAATTCCATGGACTATATAGTCCATGGGCTCACAAAGAGTCAGACAGGATTGAGCAACTTGTACTTTCACTTTTCCAATGGACAGCCACAATAAATATATGGAAACTTATATTTCTCCCCCAAATTCTGGATTATAGAGGTTCATATGCGGGTTAAGAAAGGCTTAAAATTTCCAAACTTCTGGATATAATAGAGAACTAAAGCATATCTATGTTGTAATCACCTGGTTTTATCAAGAAAATATAATTTAACTGCTGAAATAAATAGCTAAAAACATGTAAATATACTTCAAAAGATAATTGTGGCTTAAAATATTTCATAAGTGATACAATATTACTCCTTGGTAATCTTTTGGCTTCTGATATTTGATCTAATGATACTGAACCTGATAATGTCTAGCAATTCCCAGCAGTCTAAGAAGAAGCAAAACAAAGAGGAAAGAGCAGGGCACAGAGAAAGGACAACCGTCTATTAACTAGCTCTTGTTTCCTTAGCATCTCATATTGGAAAAAATATTTCACTAGAGTGGCTGAGTACTGTTTAATGTTAAATAAAATAAACCATTACTATTCTTGGCAGAATATGAATGAGGATTATCTAAAAAAAATTACTCATTTAATTCAAGGAAAGTCATTTCTGAAAATAACTGTGTTGAGCACTCTTTATTGTATATTGTCTAAATAATAAGGTATGAGTCTAAAAATCTTGGCTTTTAAAATACTCCCTGACCAACAGATTATAAACAAATATGACCATCCAATATTATCACTGACAATAACCCCATCCCCAATAATGTTATACTTTTGGTTTTCAATACAAGTATTGACAGAATATTGCTTACAGCTTCTTATCTTTCTGTCAGGTAACCCCTATATTTTTATCTTTTTTTTTTCACTCACATCACTATTCCTATGGGATTGGTCTTTCAAAGTAAGCTCTCTTGAACTTTAAGGGGATTGATGCAATCAACCTGTAAATAAAACTGTACTAATTAATTGGTCTTTTATTAACATTTCTAACGATTAAAATGGTTATAGGAATCATTACATGGTCATAAAAAAGGATGAAAAATTGCCATTCATAGTGTCATGGATGTACCTAGAGATTATCTTACTAAGTGAAGTCAGTCAGACAGAGAAAGATGAATATCATATGACACCACCTATGTGTGAAAGCTAAAATAATGATACAAATGAACTTATTTTCAAAACAGAAATTGAGTCACAGATGTAAAAAACAAGCTTATCATCACCAGAGCTGGAAGGCAAGGGAAGAGATAAACTGGGAAATTGGGACTGACATGTACACACCACTGCTGCTAAGTCACTTCAGTCGTGTCCAACTCTGCGACCCCAGAGATGGCAGCCCACCAGGCTCCACCTTCCCTGGGATTTTCCAGGCAAGAACACTGGAGTGGGTTGCCATTTCCTTCTCCAATGCATGAAAGTGAAAAGTGAAAGTGAAGTCGCTCAGTTGTGTTTGACCCTCAGCGACCCCATGGACTGCAGCCCTCCAGGCTCCTCCATCCATGGAATTTTCCAGGCAAGAGTATTGGAGTGGGTTGCCATTGCCTTGTACACACTACTATATATAAAATAGATAACTAATAAGGCCCTTGGAGTAGACTCTTGAGAGTCCCTTGGACTGCAAGGAGATCCAACCAGTCAATCCTAAAGGAAATCAACCCTGAATATTCACTGGAAGGACTGATGCTGAAGCTCCAATACTTTGGCTACCTGATGCGAAGAGAGGACTCATTGGAAAAGACTCTGATGTTGGGAAAGATTGAAGGCAAGAGGAGACAGGGATGACATAGGATGAGATGGTTGGATGGCATCACCAACTCAATGGACATGAGTTTGAACAAGCTCCAAGAGTTGGTAATGGGCAAGGAAGTCTGTTGTGGTGCACTCCCTAAGGTCACAAAGAGTCAGACATGACTGAGTGACTGAACTGAACTATCATCAATAAAATTTTAAGGGTATAAATATGACATAGCTATAACTGTTTAAAAATACCACTTTAATAATGAGATCATTTGATATTATAATTTATCATAAAAAACATATATTTGATTTTCATCTCTGTTTATGGCACAGAGCTTTTAAAACTTTTGGAATTTCCTAGTTGAGTAGGGTCATAAAAGTGTCTTGTGTTAAATTGATGTTAGGTAACTTTTGGACCACACCTAAGGATGGGAATTGGTTGTTAAGAAACCCAACCATGAGATTAGAGGTTAGAACTTATAGTACCACACCCTGGTCTCCAGGGAAGGGAGAGGGACTGGAGGTTGAATCAATTGTCAATGATTTAATAAATTATGTCTCTGTAATGAAGCCTCCATAAAAATCCAAAAGCACTGAGTGTGGAGAGCTTCCATGCTACTGAACCTGTGTAGATTTGGGGGAGAGTTGACTCATTGGAAAAGACTCTGATGATTTGAGGGATTTGGGGCAGAAGGAGAAGGGGACAACAGAGGATGAGATGGCTGGATGGCATCACTGACTCGATGGACGTGAGTCTCAGTGAACTCCGGGAGTTGGTGATGGACAGGGAGGCCTGGGGTGCTGCGATTTATGGGGTTGCAAAGAGTGGGACATGACTGAGCGACTGAACTGAACTGAACTCTGCTCTCCAAGGACCATGGAAGCCTGGTGACTTTTCCCTTATCTTCCCTTCTGTATTTCTTTCATTTGAATGTTCCTCTGTACGGGAAACTGTACCCAATACTCTGTAATGGCCTATAGTGGGAAAAGAATCTAAAAAAGAGAAGATACATGTGTACTTATAACTGAATGACTTTACTGTGCAACACAATGTTATAAGTCAACTATACTCCAATTTTAAAAAAAAATGCTTATAGGAATCATATAGAGAAAAATGGTGAGCACGTATAACTTTATTTCAGAGAAAATGAAGAGTTATGATTACTTTTCTTAAGAGAACCTTCTCGATACCAAAGCCTTCAGTAGGATAACATGAGAGAAATTGTCCAGGCCTCTGAGTAAAAGGAATAATCATTTATTTAGTAACCACTCTTTCAAGTGCATTCACATAATTCCCACAGATCAGATCAGATCAGTTGCTCAGTCGTGTCTTACTCTTTGCAACCCCATAAATCACAGCACCCCAGGCCTCCCTGTCCATCACCAACTCCCGGAGTTCACTCAGACTCGCATCCATCGAGTCAGTGATGCCATCCAGCCATCTCATCCTCTGTCGTCCCCTTCTCCTCTTGCCCCCAATCCCTCCCAGCATCAGAGTCTTTTCCAATGAGTCATCTCTTCGCATGAGGTGGCCAAAGTACTGGAATATCAGCTTTAACATCATTCCTTCCAAAGAAATCCCAGGGCTGATCTTCAGAATGGACTGGTTGGATCTCCTTGCAGTCCAAGGGACTCTCAAGAGTCTTCTCCAACATCACAGTTCAAAAGCATCAATTCTTCAGCACTCAGCCTTCTTCACAGTCCAACTCTCACATCCATACATGGCCACAGGAAAAACCATAGCCTTGACTAGACGGACCTTTGTTGGCAAAGTAATGTCTCTGCTTTTGAATATGCTATCTAGGTTGGTCATAACTTTCCTTCCAAGGAGTAAGCATCTTTTAATTTCATGGCTGCAGTAACCATCTGCAGTAATTTTGGAGCCCAGAAAAATAAAGTCTGACACTGTTTCCACTGTTTCCCCATCTATTTCCCACGAAGTGATGGGACCGGATGCCATGATCTTCATGTTCTGAATGTTGAGCTTTAAGCCAACTTTTTCACTCTCCACTTTCACTTTCATCAAGGGGCTCTTTAGTTCCTCTTCACTTTCTGCCGTAAGGGTGGTGTCATCTGCATATCTGAGGTTATTGATATTTCTCCTGGCAATCTGGATTCCAGCTTGTGTTTCTTCCAGTCCAGCGTTTCTCATGATGTACTCTGCATATAAGTTAAATAAACAGGGTGACAATATACAGCCTTGATGTACTCCTTTTCCTATTTGGAAGCAGTCTGTTGTTCCATGTCCAGGTCTAACTGTTGCTACCTGACCTGCATACAGATTTCTCAAGAGGCAGATCAGGTCATCTGGTATTCCCATCTCTTTCAGAATTTTCCACAGTTTTTTGTGATCCACATAGTCAAAGGCTTTGGCATAGTCAAGAAAGCAGAAATAGATGTATTTCTGGAACTCTCTTGCTTTTTCCATGATCCAGCAGATGTTGGCAATTTGATCTCTGGTTCCTCTGCCTTTTCTAAAACCAGCTTGAACATCAGGAAGTTCACGGTTCACATATTGCTGAAGCCTGGCTTGGAGAATTTTGAGCATTTCTTTACTAGCGTGTGAGATGAGTGCAATTGTGCCGTAGTTTGAGCATTCTTTGGCATTGCCTTTCTTTGGGATTGGAATGAAAATGGACCTTTTCCAGTCCTGTGGCCACTGCTGAGTTTTCCAAATTTGCTGGCATATTGAGTGCAGCACTTTCACAGCATCATCTTTCAGGATTTGGAATAGCTCAACTGGAATTCTATCACCTCCACTAGCTTTGTTCATAGTGATGCTTTCTAAGGCCCATTTGGCTTCACATAATTCACACAACAATTTTATAAATGCTGTTGTTGTTGTTCAGTTACTAAGTTGTTTCACACTCCCTGAAACCCCATGAACTGTAGCACTCCAGGCTTCTCTGTCCTTGACTGTCTCCCTGAGTTCACTTAAACTCATGTCCATTGAGTCAACCATCTGATCCTCTGTCACCCCTTCTCCTCCTGCCCTCAATCTTCCCCAGCATCAGGGTCTTTGCAAATAAGTTGGCTCTTGGCATCAGGTGGCCAAATATTGGAGTTTCAGCATCAGTCCTTCCAATGAATATTCAGGTTAATTTCCTTTAGGATGGACTGGTTTGATCTCCTTGCAGTCTAAGGGACTCTCAACAATCTTCTCCAGCACCACTACAGTTTAAAAAAACATCAATCCTTCAGCACTCAACCTTCTTTATGGTTCAATTCTCACATCCATACTTGATTGCTAGAGAAGCAATAGCTTTGACTATATGGATCTTTGTCAGCAGAGTAATGTCTCTGCTTTTTAATATGCTGTTTAGTTTTGTCATAGCTTTTCTTCCAAGGAGCAAGTGTTTTGTTTTGTTTTGGTTTGGTTTGTGGCTTCAGTCACTATCCACAGTGCTTTTGGAGTCCAAGACATAAACTCTGCCACCGTTTCCACATTTACCTCATCTATTTGACATTAAGTGATGGGACTGGATGCCATTATCTTCATTTTTTGAATGGTGAGCTTTAAGCCAGCTTTTTCACTCTCCTCTTTTACCTTCATCAAGAGGCTCTTTAGTTCCTCTTTGTTTTCTGCCATTAAAGTGCTATCATCTGCATATCTGAGGTTCTTGGTGTTTCTTCCGGAAATTTTGATTCTAGCTTGTGATTCATCCATTTCCCATGATGTATTCTGCATATCAGTTATAAATAGATATAAATATAATGATAAATATATAAATGCTACAGTAACATATATATATATATATACACATATATATATATATATATATATATCAATGCCATGGTATAAACTATAAATGCTACAATATTATTTAAATTTTATAGATGTGTAAAATGGAGCACAGGAAAGTGAACATTTCCCAAAGGACACATGGGTAGTCAGTAGTGAAAATGTGGTTCAAATTCTGCAGGCTAGTCTTCTACTGGTACTTGATGTTGCTGTTCCATCAGCCTAAGGGTTTTCTGTGTATCTCAATGCAGCTGTGGAATCAGATTCTCCAGTGGCTTTGTTGGAGTCCTGAGTTCTTAACAAATGTTTTATATTTCTGTCTTTCCCAAAATACCATATTGTTTCATTTTTGATGGGAGAAAACCTAGGAGTACAATATACAATAATTCTTTATCTGGATGTGTTTACTGCAAAATATCCAGGAATTGTTTCTATATACCAAGATTCTTCCATCCTCAGTGGTGACTCTTTGTGACATAAATCAATCATCATGCATGTGCATTAGGGTCTGTTCAAGTCATTCTCTTGACCTGCCTCTGGAATTGAGCTAGACACAAATATGCTTCCATTTACCTGCATTTAGGTTTAAACATTAGATTTCTCCATTGTACACATGATTATTCTGCCTTGACTCTGTTCCACACTTTATTCTTGTTCTCTGTTATCATGATCATTTATATATCACATAATATTCTGTTATAAACCAAGACAAATCTTGAAATTGAGTTACTTAAATATAAATCAATTTATTTAAAAGATTATTTAAGACAGGATCCCATGTCAACATTATGCAACCTAACATTTAGAACATAAGATTCACCAATTTTCATCAGGTAAACTTTGCCCTCTTTCATAATTCTGAATGGGACCACAGAGGAATCAGATGTGAAAAGCACAACTAACCTGATGTTAACCTTTCAGTACTCCAACAAAATATTAGGATGTTAAAAAGATCCGCTAAGTAAATAAAGCTAAATCTTAGATATGATGAAACAAGCACAGAAAGTTGTGACCTGAAAGCACATTAATTCTTAACAGCTTTCTCTTTGACTGACTGTTCAGGCCCTGAACTTTATCTGCTTCTTACATTGATAAATTGCATGAGTAAAATAATTTACTCTTCTTTTTTTAAAGCAAAAGTTTAATGCAAAACTTTACCCTTTGCTCATAAATCTCAAATGAATTTCAAACTGGTGTATTTAAGTACCTGCCAGGTATTTCGACTTAGATATACACTAGCACTACAACCTGTTTTATCTACTTATAAATGTTCTGTTTCTTTTCTTCTCTCTCTACTCACTCATTTGGCTTAGCCAGATAGTAACCTAGACATTCTTCTAGAAATCTCCATTTACTACCTCTCTTTATAGTCAAACTATCTTTATGGAATTTTGATAAATTCTCTGCAATATATTTTGATACTGTCAACTTTTCTTTATTCTCATAAGTGATACATTAGTTACCATTTGTCATTTTCCTCAAAAGTGTTACAAAGTGCCCCAACAGGTCTGCCCTTTCCTGTGTTTGCTTCCCGGATTCTCTCAGACATGTTGAGCAGAAATTCTGTACGGAGCTTCAGAAAATATGTGAAAATCTTGAAACTTCTTGTAGATATTGCTATTTTCATCCCAACCATAGACTTCTTCATATCCACACAGAGCAAGAATGAGCTTTTAATGTATATCTTACCATGTTATGAGCCTACTTACAATTCTTCAATATCTTCCAGTCCTTAGAAATAAAAGTTGAAATTGTCCTAAATGTCACAAAAGCCTGTCTGTGTTCAAATCTTAATTCAATCTTTAGTCACACATCTGACTATCCTTCAGTGCAGTAACACAAACTTTTGACTTTCCTTTTTCACCCTCCCTCATAATAAGTGTTTATATTCCTTAAAATTTATGCAGACAATACTGTTTTTTTTTTTCCTTTAATGTGCTTTCCTCTTCCCACTAACTGAATTTGCTATCACTTAAACTATCTATACTGAAAGCATAACTAGTTTGCACCATTTTTAATACCTTAAACCATTAAGACATTTCCATATTGTATCTGAAGAAACTAGCAGTTTTTAATGAAAGGCATTATCGGTATGAAGGTTACCAACATAAGCTTCTCTGTCATTCCCTGCTGTTGTCGGTACAGAATTTCCTCTGTGAGTTTTGTTCTCCAGACCTAGGGAGGAATCCGTCCCTACCCTCTTTCCCTAGTTTACTCCCACTCTTCTTTCCAGTCTCATTTCAAAGGTGACTCCAATTGTGCTCAGGTTCCCAATTCAGTTCTTCAGAACTTCAGAAAATACTGAACCGGAAGAATCAGCATTGCCTGAGAACTCACGAGACATGCACATTCTCAAGCCACACTCAGACCCCACAAATGCCAAGACACTATCTTCCAGAAGATAGGAACTGATTGTTTTGTTTTTGGTTGTTGTTGTTGTTATTAATCATTATATTTTACTTATACAAGGTACATCAGTGGTCCCCATCCTTTTTGGCACCAAGGACTGGTTTCAGAGAAGACAATTTCTCCATTGACCAGGGGTGGAAGAATGGTTTGGGGATGATTCAAGTGATTTACACTCATTGTGCACACGATTTCTATTATTATTACATCAGCTCCACCTCAGATCATCAGACATTAGACCTCAGAGGTTGGAGACTCCTAAGGTATGGCATTGGGTAAATATTTACTGTATAATGAATATACAGGTAAAATCTTCTCTGTTTTTTCCCTTGCCTTTCTTATTCTCAGTTCACTTCAGCTGCTCAGTCATGTCCAACTCTTTGTGACCCCATGGACCGCAGCATGCCAGGCCTCCCTGTCTATCACCAACTCCTGGAGTTTACCCAAACTCATGTCCATTGAGTCAGTGATGCCATCAAATCATCTCATCCTCTGTCATCCCCCTCTCCACCTGCCTTCAATCTTTCCCAGCATCAGGGTTTTTTCAAATGAGTCAGCTCTTTCCATCAGGTGGCCAAAGTATTGGAGTTTCAGCTTAAGCATCAGTCTTTCCAGTAAACACTCAGGACTGATCTCCTTTAGGATGGACTAGTTGGATCTCCTTGCAGTCCAAGGGACTCTCAAGAGTCTTCTCCAACACCACAGTTCAAAAGCATCAATTCTTCGGTGCTCAGCTTTATTCACAGTCCAACTCTCACATCCATACATGACCACTGGAAAAACCATAGCCTTGACTAGATGGACCTTTGTTGGCAAGGTAATGTCTCTGCTTTTTTAATATGCTGTCTAGGTTGGTCATAACTTTCCTTCTAAGGAGTAAGAGTATTTTAATTTCATGGCTGCAGTCACCATCTGCAGTGATTCTTATTCTAGGATCTCATTATGCTGGACTCTTCCTCTCCTCCCTAAGTCTCTCCCTTGATAGATTGATAAATAGATAAATATACATATGTACATATACTTGTGTTGCTATTTAGCTACTGTCATATCTGACTCTTTGTGTCTTATATTCAAATACCTCTCTCTCTATATATATATACATACATGTACATACATCTACACATATGTTATTGAGATCTACTGAATTTTCCAGTAATACATATTTTCCTTTCCTTTTCTCAGGCAAAGTGACCATTATAAAGAATGCACAGACCAAGCTTGGTATAATATTCTGTTCTGAAAATTAATTTTACTCTTTGGCTATCTGTATAAACACAGTGTGTTACATTCAAAACATTGTGAAAAACTGGCTTAAAATGATATTGTATTTAGTATTTCAGTGTTTTTGTATATTATTTTATTCCTATTTAAATATAGCCTCACAGACAATTATGGTTTAGTACAGCAAAATATATTAGTTTTTACTGTAATTGAGATTACTGAAATATGTATTTATATGAATGCAGGGTAAACACAAGGAAACACATGTTTTTCCTGATGTGAATATTTCAAGACTGAGGTGTCATCTAGTTAGGAACATACTGACCATGTAGTGACCTTTATATCTTATTTTTGACAGTCAAGAAACATCATTCATTACAAGACTATGTTCAATTATTTTAAAAATATCTCTTCCATTCATACATCTTTTAAACCACACTGAGCTCTTTGACTTTCACTTATTTTATTCAGAACTGAGCCAAGCTGATAAGTCTTTTATTATTTTATATAATAGTGACTTTAATTCTCTGCAAACATTCTTGATAGACAGTTATCTCTTATTAATTAAATGGATACCATTTACATTTTAAATTATTATAGCAGTTCTTTTATGATAGTGGTCTAATGCCCTAGAAGAATAGAAATATATTTAAAATAAGTGGAAGGTCATTATCATCTTATTTGTTTTTTTGAATATAATGAGAACATAGAAACTAATAGAATATTAATGAGAACTTTATGGTAACTTGAAAGTGTTTCTGAAAAGTTAACAGTACATATTCATTCAGATGCTGTATGTGCATGCAAAGGCCACACACATAGATTCACAAAGAAGATTCTAGTATTGTCTCATTCACAAATGGATAGGAAAAAATGTAATTGCATATTAAAGTTTTTAATTTGTTACTATCCAGGCAGTCATTTCAGATAATTTGCTTCATTTTAAGTATTCAAATTCATATTTTTGCTTTAAGAAAGTCCTTGTCTTTACATCAAAGAAATCAATAAACCAACCATAATTTTAGGAGAAAGTGAAAAAGTATTTTATAATTTTTGATTACCTTTATTATTATTGGTAAAACTAAATACCCCAAAATATGTTTAATCATTCTTTTTGTCATGGGACGTATCACATGACTAATTAGGAAGCAAAAGATACAACTAAAATTGTTCTGTAGCATCAAAAGTAGATTCCTATTGTAAATGACATTTGTTTGGTATATCAGCCACATTAAGGTGAGAACAAATATCAATTGGATTTTAATACATGGTTAAAATAATGCATAAACTTGAGGATATATATATATATATATATATATATATATATATATATACACATTTGAGTAAAAATATATTTAGATCCTTTGAAAAAAATTTAAATACATATATAAATTTAACCATTGCTTAAAATGGCAAATATTACTATATATGATATATGTTGTCATTGTTGTTGTTGTGTTAGTTACTCAGTCATATCTGACACTTTGCAACCCTATGAACTGTAGTCTGCCAGGTTCCTTTTCCTTGGAATTCTCCAGGCAAGAATACTGGTGTGGGTAGCCATTCCCTTCTCCAGGGTATTTTCCTAACCCAGGGATTGAATCTGGGTCTCCCACACTGCAGGCAAATTCTTTACTGTCTGAGTCACCAGGGAAGCCCACATTATCTGTGATAAATGATGCTTAAATAGTCTGTTTAATTACTTTTACTATGACTCCTATATCTGTATCTAACTCTGGGAGATAGTGAAGGATAGGGAAGTCTAGCGCGATGCAGTCCATGGGGTTGCAAAGAGTTGTACATGACTTAGTGACAACAGCAACGACAGAAATTTGTGTCACTCAGAATTAGCAAGCTAGTTTATGTATGAACTAGAAAGCTAGTTTATATGCATGATTACCTAACCAACATACATTATGGTTATGTGTCATGAAAAATGTTAGATTATAAAATACTGA
Organism: Bos grunniens; assembly: GCF_055505025.1. NCBI lineage: Eukaryota > Metazoa > Chordata > Mammalia > Artiodactyla > Bovidae > Bos > Bos grunniens. The sequence goes on along the minus strand of NC_141184.1, from coordinate 18,165,583 downwards.
AAGATGCTTTTATGGTTTTAGGATTAAAAAAACCCATAATCTATTATAATAACTAACTGATTAAATATTAAATATATTAATTCACAAGTATAAAATAATATTGACTATAAATAATTGAAAGTTTAATTCATCAAACCGTTATTTATATAGTAAGAAATAGTTTGGTCTATTCTGTACAGATAAAATATTAGATGCTTGAAACATCATCAACTTGACCTGCATACATGGAATTTCCTTATTTTTATCAATTTGGTGTATGAACAAAATTATTTTCTCAGCAAATTTTAATTGCTAATTTAAAAAGGAAAATATTTTATTCAAACATAGCAGATTAATTAAAATATTATTTCAACATTTAAGAAAACATATTTGTGTCAATCCTTATCATATTTTATTTTATTTTAATTTTATTGGAGTAAAGAATGCTCAAACTACCACACAATTGCACTCATCAAACACTCTAGTAAAGTCATGCTCAAAATTCTCCAAGCCAGGTTTCAACAATATGTGAATGGTGAACTTCCAGATGTTCAAGCTGGTTTTAGAAAAGGCAGAGGAATCAGAGATCAAATTGCCAATAACCGCTGGATCATTGAAAGCAAGAGAGTTCCAGAAAAACATCTACTTTTGCTTTACTGACTATGCCAAAGCCTTTGACTGTGTGGATCACAATAAACTATGGAAAATTCTGAAAGAGATGGGAATACCAGACCACCTGACTTGCCTCTTGAGAAATCTGTATGCAAATCGGGAAGGAACAGTTAGAACTGAACATGAAACAACAGAGTGCTTCCAAATAGGAAAAGGAGTATGTCAAGGCTATATATTGTCACCCTGCTTATTTAACTTAAATGCAGAGTACATCATGAGAAACGCTGGGCTGGATGAAGCACAAGCTGGAATAACCTCAGATATGCAGATGATACCAACTTTATGGCAGAAAGTGAAGAACTAAAGAGCCTCTTGATGAAAGTGAAAGTGGAGAGTGAAAAACTTGGCTTAAAGCTCAACATTCAGAAAACTAAGATCATGGCATCTGGTCCCATCACTTCATGACAAATAGATAGGGAAACAGTAGTGACTTAATTTTGGGGGGCTCCAAAATCACTAGACGGTGATTGCAGCCATGAAATTAAAAGACACTTACTCCTTGGAAGGAAAGTTATGACCAAACTAGACAACATATTAAAAAGCAGAGTCATTACTTTGCCAGCAAGTCCATTTAGTCAAGGCTATGGTTTTTCTAGTAGTCATGTATGGATGTGAGAGTTAGACTATACAGAAAGCTGAGCGCTGAATAATTGATACTTTTGAAATGTGGTGTTGGAGAAGACTCTTGAGAGTCCCTTGGACTGCAAGGAGATCCAACTAGTCCATCCTAAAGGAGATCAGTCCTGAGTGTTCATTGGAAGGACTGATGTTGAAGCTGAAACTCCAATATTTTGGCCACCTGATGCAAAGAGCTGACTCATTTGTAAAGACCCTGATGCTGGGAAAGATTGAAGGCAGGCGGAGAAGGGGATGACAGAGGATTAGATGGGTGGATGGCACCACCAACTCAATGGACATGAGTTTGGGTAAACTCCAGGAGTTGGTGATGGACAGGGAGGCTTGGCATGCTGTGGTCCATGGGGTCACAAAGAGTTGGACATGACTCAGTGACTGAGCTGAACTGAACTGATAGTTAATTTACAATGTTGTTAGTTCTAAATGCACAACAACGTGAATTAGTTATACACATACCCACTGTTTTATAGATTATGTCCCCATATATTCCATTACAGAATACTGAGAGAATTCCCTGTGCTTCACTAAGTCCTGATTATTTATCTATTTTATGTATAGCTGTGTGTCCCAATTTCCCTACTTATGCCTCACCCCCTTACCCTCTGATAATCAGAATTTTATTTTCTACATCTGTAACTATTTCTTTTTGTAGATAAGTTCATCTGTACCTTCTTTTAGATTCCACATGTAAGCAATATTAAACAATATTTGATTTTCTCTATCTGACTTACTTTACTGTTGATGAGTCCCTAGGTCCATCCATGTTTCTGCAAGTGGCCCAGTTTCTTTCCTTTGTAATATTCCATTGTATATGTGTACTGCATCTTCTTTACATATTCCTCTGTTGATGGACATTTAGGTTGCGTCCATGTTCTGGCTGTTGTAAACAGTACTATGGTAAACTTTGGGATGCATATATTGAACTGTTAGGGGAAGCACACTGATTGAAATCGCCCACCCTGGCCAGGCACCATAGTAACCATTTGCATGAGTTGTTTTACAACTGGAGGTCCTGGTAAGGAACACGGAACTAATAAGCGACCATTTAAATAATATTCTATATTTAAATAATAAGTTCTATGATAATATTTAAACTGTCAACAGTTTAAATAATGTCTTGATATTATAGAACTTGGGCTTCCCAGGTAGCACTACAGGTAAAGAACCTGCCTGACAGTGTAGGAGATTTAAGAGACTCCATTTGACTGATGCCAAAGCTGAAACTGCAATACAATATTGCCACCTCATGCAAAGAGATGACTCCTTGGAAAAGACTCTGATGCTGGGAGGGGTTGGGGGCAGGAGGAGAAGGGGACGACAGAGGATGAGATGGCTGGATGGCATCACCGACTCGATGGACATGAGTTTGAGTGAACTCCGGGAGTTGGTGATGGACAGGGAGGCCTGGTGTGCTGTGATTCATGGAGTCGCAGAGTCGGACACAACTGAGCCATAGAACTGAACTGTACTGAACATAACGATAGCTCTTTCTATTGTATAATCACACTTCTTTCTTAGGTTAACTTTCTCTCTATTCCCTAACCCAACACTGCATTTCCATGTACAAATGATTCCTATTTTCAGAAGAATACCTATTTTATCACGTTCATATCCTGATCCATTCTCTTTCCATTCATAACTTACATGTTTCCTGAGTTTCTAGAATTTAAAGATCAAAACAATTTACCTTTTTAAATGAAAACCTATACTGACTTAATCAGTAGTGCAGAATTGTATTCATGTATGCTATTGCATAAACAACATAACTGGAAGTTGCTGATAAGAAGAAGCAGTTAATACATTATCAGGTGTCTTTTAGTCTTCATCCTGCAAAGAAAAACACTGAGCACATAACAGCTATATGAATATTGCATGCATGCCAAGTTGCTTCAGTCATGTCTGACTCTTTGCAACCCTATGAACTATAGCTCATCAGGCTCCTCTGTCCATGGAGTTCTGCAGACAAAAATACTGGAGTGGATTGCCATTTCCTCCTCCAGGGGATCTTCCCAACCCAGGGACTGAACCCTCATCTCTTATGTCTCCTGCAGTGGCAGGCAGGTTCTTTACCACTAGTGCCACCTGGGAAGCCTATATGAATATTAAGAATTTAAAATTTATGTCTTTTTAGTCAATAAATATGGAGAAGAAAATGGCAACCCACTCCAGTGTTCTTGCCTGGAGAATCCCAAGGACAGGGGAGCCTGGTGGGCTGCCGTCTATGGGGTCGCACAGAGTCGGACACGACTGAAGTGACTTACCATAGTCAATAAATATAAATATTGATATATTAGATTATTTGACAATTCATTCCCCAGTTTATTACTTATGTATAAAAAACTTTTACTCCAGAAAACAAAAGTAATAATTAAAAATGTCTATAATTGCTTTCATTTATTTTTGAGATAGTTTATATAATGTTTTAATGTATACCTCATAACATGACATGAATATGAATAGTAATTACTATAATAAAATAATTTTTTATAAATTTTTTCTATAACATTCCTAAATGACAATATAGGTCTGAGGTTTTCTTCTTTTTTTAATGTTTATCTTTAGAAATACATAAAGAAAATTTTTATGGAAACACTCTTCCAGTTATTACTTACAGTTGTTGCCTAACCTGTGGAGGTCTTCTTGCTCATGCCTAGATTTCCTCAAGCCATTCATTTTCCAAACATATTTATGGATATCCAACTCTATGTCATACATTCTTCTACATACAGATATACGGAAAAAATAAAACTGATGTAATTCTCATGCTCAAGGAAAAATACAGAAATTTTTCTTGCCTTGGTTTTAAGAGCTGTAAATTGGAGGTAATGGATTGTTTTGAAAATTAACTGATTTAATGTCTGAAGGGTACAATATTGTGTCTCACACATACGATATGGTGAAAAAATGCTAGCTTATTTCAATGCAGCCTGTGATGCCATCATGCTTTTTCATGAACACATAATAGATGAGACTCATTTTAAACATATATTTAAATAAGCATTCTTAATATTTTTTCACATATATTGGGGCTGATTTTAAAATATGCAGTTTATTTTTTAATATTAGGTTTAGAATTTCACATTATTTTTCATCCTTTCATATACAGTAAAGATTTCTACCTAGATTGGAATTTGATTTAATGAACCTAGAGGGTTTTTTTTGTTTTTTTTTTTTTTCAATTTTACATAGTATACACATTTGATCAGTTTTCCATTTGTGTGAACGTATTGATCATGAATACAATAATAAATTTTCAGGACTGATGAATGCTCTAAAGGACATCTAAATGCTACTAATTTATCTTGAGTCTCATACTAATTTTACCGTAAGAAAATTTGATCATGGGAGATAAATTTAGGATATTTTGAGTGTCCCCCAAAATTAATTTCTCTGGATGGCTTTTTCTTTTTTAATTGAAGGCTAATAGAGTGATCATGTCAAAAACATTATGATCAAAGTCATCATATATTTTCTTAACGTCCCTGGTTATATTGTAATTTGATTAACAAGCCCTGACTTGTTGCTGAATGCACATTGTTTCACAGAGATAAATGTACTTCTTCAAAATTATTGCATACCATTTCTTGAAAATTTTATTCTACTGTTTGGCATTAATTTTGTAGAATCCATTTCAGGAAATATATTTCTCAATATATTAATTAAAAATACTTATAACTTCTAAATGTTCATTTTTTCCCCCTCTCTAAAGAACTATGTTCAAAAGTTAGGAATAGTGGAGTATCTAACATTTTCTTTTGTTTTGAAAGTTTCTGCTATTCAAAGCTAAAGAAAAACTCTAAGAAAGAATTCCATCCTGTGACAGAATTTCAACTCTCAAAATATTTCATGTGAAATATTAATACACTGATTGAAAATGGATAAATTTAAAAAATGTTCACTGGTCAAGTAAATTGAGAATTGGAGTTTGTTAGGTTTGTTCAGTGCAAAATTCATTAAAGTGTTTAGTATGTAATGTAAAGGGTTTGATTTAGGTCATACTTGAATGATCTAGTAGTTTTCCCTACTTTCTTCAATTCAGGTATGACTTAAATCAAATTTCTTATGATTATACACTAGAAGTGACAAATAGTTTCAAGGGATTAGATTTAATAGACAGTGTGCCTGAAGAACTATGGATGGAGGTTTGTAACATTGTACAGAAGGCAGTGATCAAGACCATCCCCAAGAAAAAGAAATGCAAAAAGGCAAAATGGTTGTCTGAGGAGGCTTAACTAATAACTGAGAAAAAAGAGAATCTAAAGGCAAAGGAGAAAAGGAAAGATATACCCATATGAACTCAGAGTTAAAAAAAAAAAAAAAAGGCAAGGAAAGAAAGGAAGCCTTCCTCAGTGATCAATGCAAAGAAATTGAGGAAAACAGTAGAATGGGAAAAAATAGAAATCTGTTCAGGAAATTGGAAATACCAAGGGAACATTTCATGCAAAGATGACACAATAAAGGACAGAAATGGTGTGGACCTAACAGAAGCAGAAGGTATTTTTAAAAGGGTGACAAGAACACACAGAACTGTACAAAAAAGATATTAATGACCCAGATAATCATGATGTTGTGATCACTCACCTAGAGCCAGACATCCTGAAATGTGAAGTCAGGTGGGCCTTAGGAAGCATCACTATGAACAAAGCTAGTGGAGGTGATGGAATTCCAGCAGAGCTATTTCAAATCCTAAAAGATGATATTCTCAATACGCCAGCAAATTTGGAAAACTCAGCAGTGACCACAGGACTGGAAAAGGTCAGTTTTCATTCCAATCCCAAAGAAAGGCAATGCCAAAGAATGTTCAACTGCTACTGCTAAGTCACTTCAGTCGTGTCCGACTCTGTGTGACCCCATAGACGGAAGCCCACCAGGCTTGGCCGTCCCTGGGATTCTCCAGGCAAAACACTGGAGTTGGTTGCCATTTCCTTCTCCAACGCATGAAAGTGAAAAGTGGTGGCCCAGAGGGATGGTATGGGGAGGGAGGAGGGAGGAGGGTTCAGGATGGGGAACACATGTATACCTGTGGCGGATTCATTTTGATATTTGGCAAAACTAATACAATTATGTAAAGTTTAAAAATAAAATAAAATTAGAAAAAAAATTAAAAAAAAAAAAAAGAAAGAAAAGTGAAAGTGAAGTCGCTCAGTTGTAGCAACCCCATGGACTGCAGCCTACCAAGCTTCTCTGCCCATTGGATTTTCCAGGCAAGAGTACTGGAGTGGGGTGCCATTGCCTTCTCCAAAGAATGTTCAAGCTAATGCACATTTGCACTCATTTCACAAGCTAGCAAAGTAATGCTCAAAATTCTCCAAGCGAGGCTTCAATAGTACATGAACTGAGAACTTCCAGACGTACAAGCTGGATTTAGAAAAGGCAGAGAAACCAGAGATCAAATTGCCAACATCTGTTGAATCTATGAAAAAGCAAGAGAATTCCAGAAAAAACATCTACTTCTGCTTTATTGACTATGCCATAGCCTTTGACTGTCTGGATCGCAATAAGCTGTGGAAAAAATAGTGCTTCATTTTCATTTCATGAGTAAAAAAAAAAAAAAAAAAAAAGGCACAATGGAGCAAAATATCCTAATAATCATTGCCTCATTTTAATAGCAAAGACATGAAAAGAGTGCTTTCTGAAGTGTGGAGTGAGACACTGCTGTATATATACAGACACATAGCCTTTTCTTGCTTTTCCAAGAATAAGTCAGCAAATCTGATATTTGAGACCCTGACCCTATAGCTCGTATCTCCCCAATGTCGCCCCCAGTACAAAAGCATCAGTCTTTGGTTCTTATCCTTCTTTATGGTCCAATTCTCACATCCATACATGACTACTGGAAAAACCATAGGTTTGGTTAGATGGACCTTTGTTGGCAAAGTAATTTCTCTGCTTTTTAATATGCTGTCTAGGTTGATCATAGCTTTTATTCCAAGTAACAAGTGTCTTTTAATTTCATGGCTGCAGTCACCATCTGCAGTGATTTTGGAGCCCAAGAAAATAATGTCTGTCACTGTTTGTATTGTTTCCCCATCTATTTGCCATAAAGTGATGGGACCGGGTGCCATGATCTTTGTTTTTTTGAGTATTGAGCTTTAAGCCAGCCTTTTCACTCTCCTTTCACTTATCTTTTGCAGGAAGATAAAATCATTTTATTTCCTCACTAAGGCATTTTCCCCTGATAAATTCCTGTCATTATTTGAAAGTTTCCCAAAATGCCCAAATGGCCATTAGCCATATAAAAGGAAATGATTTTGAAAGCATTAATTTTGTTAGTTTTAACACATGGCTGCATTATTGTAATATTTAAATATCTGCAAAAAAATCCCTGAAAACTGTTAGCTGAGTAGTGTAATTTTCAGCTTTAGTGTAATTTTCAGAGTTTTATGTGACCTTTTCTCATCAATGTTATAACAAGATAGGGAATTACAGTAGATAAATTCATTCCCCTAATTTTTCTACCTATTTCCCCAAGTTGTCTTTGTTCATTTTGCATTGTTTTTAAAATTGTACAACCATATAAGCCTACCTACTTATTATTCTCACATACATAGTACTTTATTCATTTTGGAAATGAAAGTATAGGTGTGTTGTGCTATAATTTTAAATCTGTTTTTTTTTTTCACATTTCACATTAATTTCACACCCTCTACATGTCCTGAGTAAAACAAAAATTCATAAGAAATGCATGGATAGTGAAAAATAGGACAGATAAAATAGTATGCTATTTACAGCTGATCAAACTGCTATAAATTGTATAGGAAAGTTGGAATAGATACATAATAGAAAAGACATTTTAAATGTTTTATTAAACAGGATGGCAGACCTCAAGCTTGCACAGGATCGCAAGAGTCAGACACGACTTACCAACTAAAGCACCATAAGCTTCTAGAACTAAAGTATGGAGATAATACAAGCTGTGCAATTACGTAGTTTTCAGGGGATAAAACTACGTACCTATGGAACTGAAACATAAAGTCACAGCAAGAATTCTTATATGGTGATATTTCCCTCTTCTACACACAGTAACTACTGGTAAGCAACTACTTGTGGCTGAGATGGTAAAGAATCTACCTGCAATGCAGGAGTTCAATCCGTGAGTCGGGAAGATCCCCTGGAGAAGGGAATGGCCATCCACTCTAGTATTCTTGCCTACAGACATACTATGGTGTTGCAAAGAGTCAGACAAGACTGAACAACTAGCACTTTCACTTTCACGCACAGTAAGAAACGGTACATTGGAAGATTAGATGATCCATTTGTTCTTTTTTATTCCCTCAAAATATCTATGTGGCATTTCATCAGCACCACTGTTCAAATGAGTGGCACACGCTAGCTTGAAATAAATGCCAGAATATCATGAAAAATTCTAAACACGGAATAACATCTTGAACATTCTGGGTATGTACTTAGATATATTTTCATGTGTAAAAGAAACACCAGTTTATAAAAAGAGCATACTCCCTTGTATGAGATTTTAAAGCATTTAAAACATCTTTAAATAAATTGTATGTTTTTAAAAAGTCAGTTTATTTTTAAAAGTGAAAAAAGTAAGCCAAACTAGTGACTGCATTTTATTAGCTCCCACATATTTTCAATTACCCAATGGGCATTGTAATCTCAAAAAACATGAGTTTGAACTGAGGCATGCTTATCATGAATTATTTTGTCCTCCCAAGGTGAAGTAAATGTAAAAGCTGACTGGCATCATCCTCTTTGGGTTTCACTTCACACAAATATGCAGTCTTGCTCTAGCTTCTAAAATCAGAACCTATTGTAGGTGGCGCTAGAGGTAAAGAACTTGCCTGCCACTGTAGGAGACACTGAAGACTCGGGTTTGATCCCTGGGTCAGGAAGATCCTGCAGAGTAGGAAATGACAACCCACTCAGGTATTCTGGCTTGGAGAATCCCATGGACAGAAGAGCCTGGCGACTACAGTCCATAGGATCACAAACGGACACAACTGAAGCAACTTAATACACACATACACATTGTATACAGATTGCTACGAGAAATATCAGTAACCTCATATATGCAGATGACAACATCCTTATGGCAGAAAGTGAAGAAGAACTAAAGAGCCTCTTGATAAAGGTGAAAGAGGAGAGTGAAAAAGTTGGCTTAAAACTCAATACTGTGATACTGTTTCCTTACAGTGAAAAAAAAATGGAATATGATACCATTTTGTGAGAATGTGGAAAAAGAGAGGCATTCTCATACATTGTTTTAATTGGGTATTTCATATGATTCCATTCTCTCTCTCTCTGGCTGCACTGTAGGGCTATTGGGATCTTAGTTCCCTGACCAGGGATTGAACCCAGGCCCTTGACAGTGGGAGTGTGGAGTCCTAACCACTAGACCACAAGGAATGGTTTTCTTTCTTAGCACATCAGTTATACTTAAAAATTTTGGTTTTCATGATTGCTTTAGAGTTTGGAATACACATTTACATCCAAGTCCACTTTCAAACAATACTGTAAACACGTTTTAGGTAGTGGGAGTACCATAACAAAATAATCCTGATCCCTCCTCCCACCTTTTGTATCATTTTGCTATTCATTGTACTTATACATAAGCATACACACACACATAACTAAACACATTGTTGGTGTTATTTTGAGCAAAATGTTTTCCTATTAAATCAATGAAGAAAAAATTTTTTAATTCTTCCATATTCTTTCTCTGATGATCTCCCTTTCTTAATGTAGATCTGAATTTCTGCCCTACCTGATTTTTCTTCTCTCTAAATAACTTCTTTAATTTTTTTTTTTTTTTGTAGTGCAGATCTACTAGCAGCGAATTTCTCAATTTTTGTTTATCTGATAAAGTATTTCTCCATTTTTGTAGGGTACAGAATTCTAAGCTGTTATTTTTTACTCTTAATGCTTGAAGTATTTCTTTCCACTTGCTTTTGCTTGTTTGGTTTCTTGGGAGAAGTTGGATATAACTAATCTTTGTTTTTTTATAGATAAGGTTTTCCCCTACTCTGGTTTCTTTCAGAATTTTTTCTTTATCTTTGATGCTTGTATAATTCATAAAAAAAAAAAAAAGTTTCTTGGCATTCATCCTGCTTGATGTTATTTGAGTTCCTGGATCTGTGATTTGGTGTCTGACATTAGTTTGGGGAAATTATTAGTCTTTATTATTTTAAATATGTCCTCTGTGATGTATGTCGGAGAGTGTTTTGCCTATGTTCTCCTCTAGGAGTTTTATAGTTTCTGGTCTTACATTTAGATCTTTAATCCATTTTGAGTTTATTTTTGTGTATGGTGTTAGAAAGTGGTCTAGTTTCATTCTTTTACAAGTGGTTGACCAGATTTCCCAGCACCACTTGTTATGGTAACAATAACCCGGTGTACGAGACAGCAAAAGAGACACTGATGTATAGAACAGTCTTATGGACTCTGTGGGAGAGGGAGAGGGTGGGAAGATTTGGGAGAATAGCATTGAAACATGTAAAATATCATGTAAGAAACGAGTTGCCAGTCCAGGTTCGATGCACGATACTGGATGCTTGGGGCTAGTGCACTGGGACGACCCAGAGGGATGGTATGGGGAGGGAGGAGGGAGGAGGGTTCAGGATGGGGAACACATGTATACCTGTGGCGGATTCATTTTGATATTTGGCAAAACTAATACAATTATGTAAAGTTTAAAAATAAAATAAAATTAGAAAAAAAATAAATATGTCCTCTGGTACTTTCTCTTTAGTCTCCTAATATTCCGATCACACATACATTATAGCTTCTGTGGTTGTACTACAGTCCTTGGATATTCTGTTCCATTTTTGCAGGTTTTTCTCTTTTCTTTTCAGTTTTAGAAGCTTCTATTGCTATATCCTCAAGCTCAAAGATTATCTCTTTGGTCACGTCTAACCCACTGTTAAGTTGATTAAAGGCATTCTTCATTTCTGTTATAGTGTTTTTGATCTTTAGTATTTATTTTTCATTCTTTCTCAGGATTTTCATCTCTCTGCTTACATATTCCATTCTGATTCTAGCTCTATGTGTTCAAAGTGTGTTTTGTGCCATTTAGTATACCTTGTAATTTTTCCTTGATAACCAGACATGATATGCTAGGTAAAAGGAACTGTTGTAAGGAGACCTTTAGAACTATGCTAGTAAGGTGTCAGGGGAGGGGAAACATAGTCCTATGATTAGGTCTCAGTCTTTCAGTGAGCCTATGCCACCGGACTGTGAGTTTCATGAAAATCTCAGTTTTTTTCCTCGCCTCTTGGGTGAGGCAGAATGGCTAGAGGGAGCTGAAATTGAGCATTTCCCTTCCCTCCTTACCCTCCCACCCCCCACCCCCCAGTAGGCTCTGATATCTCAGCAGATTAGGCTCTGGTTAAACAGTTTTCCCTGATGGCAGGTCTTGACAAAAAGAACAGAATGATATGGCATATTTCAAACTGGTTCCTTTTTCCATCCTCATGCTGGAAACATGAAGGGATTTTTCTCATATATTTGCTGTGGGCTCCCCTATGACTCTGTTGCCTGGAGTTTTTAACTCTCAGACTTGCCCATGTTGAGGCTCCAGCAATTCACAATTACAGTTCAGGTTCTCCTACCCAGACACTGATTTCTAGTTCATTTTCTGCTTAGGCAGGAGTCTCTGCTCTGATAAACTGTGACTCCCTATATTCAATTGTCTTTCTGATCTGTGTCCTCAATTTTTTATTTTTCTATCTGTCAGCTTTTTACTCATTATTAGGATGGAGTGGTGACTTCTATGCTCCCTACATGTGAAACTGGAAGTCGTCATATATTATTGAGGGAAGTTTATAGCGATATTTCTATGGAAGACAGCTGACAAAATCTATTAAAATTACAAATGAATGTATCCTTTAACCTAACATTTTTACTTATGAATTTATTTCATAGATTTATTGACATATATATATATATATATATGAAATGACATATATTAAAGGTTATTCATTGCACCACAGTTGTATTAGGAAAAGATTAGAAGCAACTTGATATTCATCAACTGAGAGCTTGTCATGTCCACATATTCATGGGGTGGAAAACTAAGCAGCCATACATATGAAACTGCTAACACCAGTTGCTTGAGTAGAGGAACCATAACAGAAGGTAGATGTTTCATTACTCACTCACTTGTGTCTTTTGAGCATTGAATCACCTGAATTTACAAGGGTTTAAAAATAAATAATTGAGTTAAACCCCTGCTCCCCCAGCCCTCTGAACCTGCCTTCCCTGGTTCCCCAAGGACCTTAAACCTGAGATGGACATGTCTAGGGTGACTATTATACTCACTCTAGATACTCAACTATTCAGTTCAGTTCAGTTCAGTTCAGTCGCTCAGTCGTGTCCGACTCTTCGCGACCCCATAAATCGCAGCACGCCTGGCCTCCCTGTCCATCATCAACTCCCGGAGTTCACTCAGACTCATGTCCATCGAGTCAGTGATGCCATGCAGCCATCTCATCCTCTGTCATCCCCTTCTCCTCCTGCCCCCAATGCCTCCCAGCATCAGAGTCTTTTCCAATGAGTCAACTCTTCGAATGAGGTGGCCAAAGTACTAGAGTTTCAGCTTCATCATCATTCCCTCCAAAGAAATCCCAGGGCTGATCTCCTTCAGAATGGACTGGTTGGATCTCCTTGCAGTCCAAGGGACTCTCAAGAGTCTTTTCCAACACCACAGTTCAAAAGCATCAACTCTTTGGCACTCAGCCTTCTTCACAGTCCAACTCTCACATCCATACATGACCACAGGAAAAAACATAGCCTTGACTAGATGGACTTTGTTGCAAAAGTAATGTCTCTGCTTTTGAATATGCTATTTAGGTTGGACATAACTTTCCTTCCAAGGAGTAAGCGTCTTTTAATTTCATGGCTACAGTCACCATCTGCAGTGATTTTGGAGCCCAAAAAAATAAAGTCTGACACTGTTTCCTGATACTGATTTTTCCTGTAGTCATGTATGGATGTGAGAGTTGAACTATAAAGAAAGCTGAGCAGCAAAGAATTGATGCTTTGATCTGTAGTGTTGGAGAAGACTCTTGAGAGTCCCTTGGACTGCAAGGAGATCCAACCAGTCCATTCTGAAGGAGATCAGCCCTGGGATTTCTTTGGAGGGAATGATGATGAAGCTGAAACTCCAGTACTTTGGCCACCTCATGCCAAGAGTTGAGTCATTGGAAAAGACTCTGATGCTGGGAGGGATTGGGGGCAGGAGGAGAAGGGGACGACAGAGGATGAGATGGCTGGATGGCATTACTGACTTGATGGACGTGAGTCTGAGTGAACTCCGGGAGTTGGTGATGGACATGGAGGCCAGGCGTGCTGCGATTCATGGGGTTGCAAAGAGTCAGACACGACTGAGTGACTGAACTGAAACTCGACTCACAGACGAGGGCAAGTTCAGTACTCACTATCCATCTGTGCTTGAATGTATATGAGTCAGGCTCTTAGAAAGTTCTTATTTCTCCTTGCAAAATCCTCCTTATCTCCAAATTATGGCATTATGCTTGATAAAACCCTTCTCTTCCAAGCTCCATTCTACCTACAGGTCATTCTGTGTATTTTTTTTGATATTTTTATCATGTTTTGTAAAGTATTTCCAAAAATGTAATGACTAACATGAGATGTTGTATTTGAATCTCACTTTACAATTAAATTTTTAAGTCTATTCTCTCACTAGTCTTATTGAAAGGGAAATAAAGTAAAAAGTAGAAGTGTTAGTCATTCAGTCATGTCAGACTCTTTGGGACCCCCCGACTGCAACCCTCTAAGCTACTCTGCCCCTGAAATTGTCTAGGCAAGTATACTGGAATGGATTGCATTCCCTTCTCCAGGGGATCTTCCCAACCCAGAGGTTGAACTCTAGTCTCCCATATTGCAGGCAGATTCTTTATGGTCTGAGCAACCAGGGAAGTAGAAAAGTAGAAGAAACTTTAATATTATTTTATTTTAAAATAAATATCCTCTTTTATGAACTACTTTTCAAGTATATAACTGATTTCTTTTTTTGGCCAGCAAATAGATTAAAGGATGCCATAAGTTATCAGTCTTTGCCTTTTTTACAAGAGTACTTTAAGAAATAACATTTGCCCAAGAACCTCAATTCTTTTCTGATTCTAAAATATATGTTTGGGGTATTTAATTGGAAAGTAAAAAGGAAACAGAAATTTAAAAGATTAGAAATAAGTACTGTTCAAATTTAAATAGATATGCAAATATAATAGTAACTTTCCTTTCAAAGCCTAAAGGATAATTATATAGTCAATATGCTTATCACACTTCCCAATGTTTTGGTTTGTGTTTGAATTTTTTTGCCCTCCCACAGGAAATGAGGTTTGCATTCAGTCCCCTGTTTTAGCATTAGTTTCTACAGCTGTGTAACAAATTACACAAACTAAGAGGCTTGAAAGAGTAGCACTGTGTTGTCACAGTTTTTCAGCTGGGCTATACCAGATTGTCTGCTGGGAGTCTCACAAGCTGAAATCAAGGTGCTAGCTGATTCCATTTTTGTTTTTATCCTGAGGTTCTGGGGCTCTGTGGGGGAGCTCTTTCAGCTTGTTGGCAGAATGTAGTCCCAGGCTTTTGTAGAACTGAGATCCCAGTTTTCTTGCAGCTCTGAGGTGGAGGTGGATACTCTCATCCCTGAGCCGCTGCTCTCAGGTCTCTCCGCTGAAGATGCCCCCGTGCTTTTCAACTCCAGCAACAAAATATCTCTTTTATCAAATCTTTCTCAACTTCACAACTCTACTTGCACTGTAACTACACCTGTCAGTGGGGCTTCCCTGGTGGCTCACAGGTAAAGGCTCTGCTTGAAACATGTTAACGCAGGAGACTCTGGTTTGATCCCTGGATTGGGATGATCCCCTGGAGAAGGAAATGGCAACCCACTCTAGTATTCTTGCCTGGGAAATCCCATGGGCAGAGGAGCCTGGTGGGTTACAGTCCAGGGGGTCACAAAGAGTTGGACATGACTGACACTTTGTGGACATAAGTCCATATAGCCAAAGCTATGGTCTTTCCAGGAATCATGTACTGATGTGAGAGTTGGACCATAAAGAAGGCTGAATATTCATTGGAAGGCTGTTGTTTATATTTCTGTTATTGTAATCATCTTAGCACTACTTGCTCTAAGATACTTGTATGAATAAATAGCCACACACAGGTTAAATTGGCATCTACCATTTTTTAGCTTTACTGAGATAATTGACATATAATATTGTGTAAAGTGTAAGGTGTACAATGTGATGCATTGATACTCATACTGAAAAATGATTATCACAGAAGGGTTAGTTAATAACTTCATCATCTCAAATAGTTATCATTTCATTTTTGTGGTGAAATCACTCATGATCTATTGTCTTAGCAACAGTTAAATATACAATACCATATTGTTAAATATAGTCACCCAAGCTGTACATTAGATCTCCAGATATATTAATCTTAAAAGAGGGAATTTGGTACCCTTTTGGCTGGCATCTTCCCACACAACCTCCCGCCCCCCATTTTCTGGCAAATACCCATCTACTCTCTGTTTCTATGAGTTTAGTGTTTTTATATTTACAAGAACATAATACCATAGAGTATTTGTCTTCTCTATCTAGCTTGTTTCACTTAGTATAATATAATGTCCCCAAGTTTCAGCCCTACTGTCACAAATGTCAGAATTTCCTGCTTTCTCAGGGTTGAATAATACTCCATTGTGTTCATGTATATACATACCACATCTTCTTTAACTATTCATCTATAGGTAGATAGGTTGTTTCCGTTTTTTGACTATTGTGAATCATGTTGTCTCAAACATAGGGGTGTAGATATCTCCTGAGATCCTGATTTACTTTCATTTGGATATGTACCCAGAAGTGAAATTGTCAGGTCATTGAAATTGTAGAATTTGTTGAAATTCAGAATTTGAAATTGTTGGTCATTCCTTTTTTATTTTTTTGAGGAACTTTCATCTGTTCCACAATATATTCCCATCAACGGTGCATAAGATTTCCCTTTAATCCACACCCTCACCAGTTGCTTGTTATCTGTTGTCTTGTTGGTGGTAGCCATTCTAATAGATATGAGGTGATATATTACTGTGGGTTTAATTTGCATTTTTGATGATTAGTGATGTTACACATCTTTCCACATACCTGATGACTGTTTACATGTCTTCTTTAGAAGAATGTCTCACCTTTCCCTTTTAGATTTCTTTTGGATATTGAGTTGTATGAATTCCTTAATATTTTAAATGTTGACCCCGTATCATACTCTCTCATGGCCTGAAGCATCATGTGAGAAATCTGTTGATAGTCTTACGGTATTTTCTTTTTGAATTGTAACTTGTTTCTTTTTCTTACGATTCCCCTTGCTTTTCATTTTTAACCACATTTTATTATAGTGTGTCTTGAAAAAAACTCTAACTTGCATTTTTTGGTGACCTGTGACCTTCCTGAACTTGGATATGCAGATCTCTCCATATATTTGAGAAGTTCTCACCCTTTATTTCTTTAAATAAGTGTTCCTCCCCCTTCTTCCTCTCTTCTCCTTTTAAGTCTCCAATACTTTGATGGTTGTTTCTTTTTGAGGTTATTCAAGACATCACTTACACTTCCATTCTTTTTCCTTTGTTCTCCTCTTACTGGACAATTTCAAAGTTCTTGTCCTCTAATTCACAGATTTTAAAAGTCCTATTGATCTCTTCTGTTGTTGATTTTTCTCTATTTTATTTTTTATTTAATCTATTCATTTTTAGCTCCAGAATTTCGTTTCCTATGAAATCTCTTTGTTAAACTTCTCATTTTATTCGGGTATTATATTCCTAATTCCATTAAACTATCTTTCTGTATTTTCTTCTAGCTGTTTTTACTTCTTTAGAGTAGCTATGTTTAATTCTATGTCAATGTATTTAGGGACAATAATTGTGATCCATTAGTGGAGCCAAGTTTTCTTGATTTTCTTCGATTTCTTGAAGTCTTGGGATGCTGTTATCTGTTGTTATCTACCTCCTGCAATCTTTGGGGACTTTCATGGTGGCCCAGATGTAAAGACTCCACCTGCAATGCAGGAAACCCGGATTCAATCCCTGTATCAGGAACACCCCCTGAGAAAAGGAAATGCAAACCGCTCCAGTATTCTTGCCTGGAGAATACTGGGAACAGAGGAGCTTGGCATGCTACAGTCCATGGGGTCCCAAAGAGTTGGACACAACTGAGCGACTAACACTTTCTAGTCTTTACGGACTGACTTTGGGAGAGAAATATCCTCTACCAGCCCTGGTAGGGATGCTGAGGTTTTTACAGACTTTCTGTGGATATGTCTGCTTCACAATTTCTTGCTCCCTCTTGTGGCAACATTCTTAGATTTGTATGCCTTCCCTTAATCATGCAACACTTAAAGGCAAGTGCTGACAGCCTCTCTTTGCTTTCTCCAGAGTGCCCTAAAGTTAAGCTCTGTGATCTCTTCCTGGGCCACATGGGCTGATCTTCTGCAAGTGGTCAACAGCCATTTGCCAAAGGACAGTTTTATGCATGTGCAAAGAGCCATCCACAGGGTGGGGTGAGTAGAGGGGTGAAGGGTGTATCATGCTGGGAGTGGCGGGGAGCTATGTGAAGGAACCAGGAGGCGGGGCATCCTCAGAGCCTCATGGACTGACTCTTGATGGAGGCTGTGATACCACTGGTAGGATCCATGTCCCTTGAATGCTCTTTAATGGTCCTCCTTGCTGCTTTCTGGGTCTTTTCCAGGGCCCCCATTCATAGAGCTCACTTCTCAGTGCTTTAGGTGGGGCGAGAGATACTTGCGCTTCTTTGGCTAAGTCCCACACAACAGGGACAACCAGGCATTTACCCACCCGATCTCACTTCCCCGCAAGGGTAACTCATGTCTTGAAAAGGTCTCACTTGGCACTAAACTGGGCCACCTCAGGGAAGGGAATGACCCAGGTAAAGTCAAACAGGCCCTCTTACCCCCTTCAGTGTATTCAGTCCCAGGTGTTTTTATCCCAGTGATGTACTGGAACTTCTCTGCTGGAAACCTTGATTTCCACATAGACTCTCAGCCATGGGTGATCATATAAGACCTTCTTCTCCCAGGGCCTCCCAAGACAGGTGCTGACAGGGGTGGAGACTGTAGGACCCAACCCACAGTTGTGACTGAGATCTGTGTGCCTATTCCCCCATGCATGGGTAGGTGAGACTCCTCCCAGATCCTTTGACACATGATGTGGACCCCATAGCTCCCACTAAGGCATTTTTGTCTGAGGATGGATGCCAAATCTTTGTTGTTGAGGATGGATGCTGTCTATGATGATGTCTTAGTCTTGTTGCTGATGTCACTCCAGCATCTTTAGTTGAGATACTGGTGTTCTGCTTGGAACCTGACCTAGCACTGGGGACTCCCTAATGTGTACACAAGTTAATTCCATTTGTTATTTTCTGTATAAATATCAAAAGTGGTCAGCTCTCATGTGAATATTTGTCAACAGAAATGAATATTTCATCAGTTTCTGTTTTTGTTTGATTGCTTGTTCCATTTCTTCCTTGTTATCATTTAGTCATTCCAGCCTGGCAGTGTACGCATTTATATATCTTTGTGGTTGTTGTTTAGTTGCTAAGTCATGTCAACTTTTTTCCAACCCCATGAACTGTGCCTGCCAGGCTCTCTCTCCATGGAATTTCCCAGGTGAGAATACTGGAGTGGGTTGCCATTTCCTTCTCCAGAAAGGAAAGATCACTTCAGGGGATCTTCCTGACTCAGGGATTGAAACCTGTTTGTCCTGCGTTGGCAGGTGGATTCTGTAACACTGAGCCATTATGTATTGTCAGCACATTCTAATAGACTTGAAATAATTCTCTTAAATGCAGCTATATATCAATACTGTTCAAAAGGAGGGAAAAAATGTACGCCTTTTTTTCTCTCCACACTTTCCTTATAGTCAGCCTCAATAGAACTTGTTCAAATGGCAGCATGATCCCCCTGTAGTTTTTTGTTTAGCAGTGGCTTTAGCTTGATTTTAACATATCTTTTCTATTTAAATATATGTTAATTAAAGGTTTATTAGAAGGTTTAAAATGCTGTTGTTCAATCAAAGAAAAATAAAAATGTGACCATCACTAGATTATGGAAGATATAGTAAATTGAAATTAAATATGATATCCTGGCATTAACTGTGGTTAAAATGTTAGAAAGAGTTGCCTTTTTTTTTTTTAACATACTCAGAGATAAGTTACTCAAAAATAAATTTCCTGCCTACTTGCATGAAGGTAGCTTTAAGGGAAATTGCATTCCTGTTGGTTATGCCTGAATATATTTCACAGTCAGAATTTCAATTACTAAGGACCTTACATTAGTGAGCCAAGAGAAATCTGTCAGTAAAATAAATAAATAAATAAGTGAGTAGACTAAAAGTATGTCTTCTCTTGTGCTTCTTCTATGTATGGGAAGAATCAATTTGCTTTCATCGTAATCCCAAATAGAAGGAGCAATTGACTTTGGGGAAATCCTGTAAAATTTATTGCTGACAGCATGTTAGAGAGTACTTTCTAAGGATGACAGAACACATGAATTGATTTTGCTTCCAGTGACACTGGGATAACTGATTCTCTCAATCACCTAGCAGAGCTCTGGGGGTTGTTGTCACTTTTTCCTGCAGTTTAAAAGGTTTATATCAAATTAGAGGGAGGATAGTCTGAAAGGAAATATCTATTGTGGTACTTAATTAATATGATATATCCAACTGCCATTGCTCACATACACATGCTTTACAAAGAATTATTTGATTAAATATATAAGAAAGGAAATGTTGACTTAAATATAATTGCAAGATTTAAATACTAGCAATATATTAAAGGATAAAATAATGTACTCCAAAAACCTTAATTAAAACTCAGTTTAAGAAAAAGACAATTTAGAGAGACACTCTCTTATTTAGAAATATATGTGTTCCCTGATGCATCAACTTTAGCATTTATAATATAAAAATGCATATATGCATATTTGGTATATAGTTATCAAATACAGTGCTTGATTTTGGAAAACTACATGGAATTCTTCTTGAGTAACTAATATACAGCTTGCGAACTTCACAGGGTATTTGTGAGGGATAAGTACACAGAAAATGTGTGAGGTATATAATACATAAGACAGTACGGTGGACATAGGCATATGTTTTGTAAGGGATTCCCCAGTGGCTCAGCAGTAAAGAATCTGTCCTCAATGCAGGAGATATGGATTTGATCACTGGATCAGAAAGATTCCCTGGAGGAGAAATGGCAACCCACTCCAGTATTCATGCCTGGAAAACCCCACGGACAAAACAGCCTCGTGGGCTATAATCCATAGGTTCTCAAAAAGATGGACCCAACTGAAGAGACTGAGCACATACACATGTTTTTATATATTTTATTAGTATACATAGACTTGGATTACTGTGATATTGAGTCGTTTGCCTTGGAAATGAACAGAGATCATTCTGTCATTTTTGAGATTGCACCCAAGTACTGCATTTCGGACTCTTTTGTTGGCCATGATGGGTACTCCATTTCTTCTGAGAGATTCCTGCCCACAGTAGTAGATATAATGGTCATCTGAGTTAAATTCACCCATTCCAGTCCATTTCAGTTCGCTGATTCCTAGAATGTCAACATTCACTCTTGCCATCTCTTGTTTGACCACTTCCAATTTGCCTTGATTCATGGACCTGACATTCCAGGTTCCTATGCAGTATTGCTCTTTACAGCATCGGACCTTGCTTCTATCACCAGTCACATCCACAGCTGGGTATTGTTTTTGCTTTGGCTCCATCCCTTCATTCTTTCTGGAGTTATTTCTCCACTGATCTCCAGTAGCATATTGGGCACCTACTGACCTGGGGAGTTTCTCTTTCAGTGTCCTATCATTTTGCCTTTTCATACTGTTCATGGGGTTCTCAAGGCAAGAATACTGAAGTGGTTTGCCATTCCCTTCTCCAGTGGACCACATTCTGTCAGACCTCTCCACCATGACCCACCCATCTTGGGTTGCCCAAGGGACATGGCTTAGTTTCATTGAGTTAGACAAGGCTGTGGTCCTAGTGTGATTAGATTGACTAG
Organism: Bos grunniens; assembly: GCF_055505025.1. Taxonomy (NCBI): domain Eukaryota; kingdom Metazoa; phylum Chordata; class Mammalia; order Artiodactyla; family Bovidae; genus Bos; species Bos grunniens. The sequence goes on along the minus strand of NC_141184.1, from coordinate 18,144,236 downwards.
TTTTCTGTGAGTATGGTTTCAGTGTTTTTGCCCTCTGATGCCCTCTTGCAACACCTACCATCTTACGTGGGTTTCTCTTACCTTGGGCATGGGGTATCTCTTCATGGCTGCTCCAGCAAAGCGCAGCCATTGCTCCTTACCTTGGAAGAAGGGTATCTCCTCACCGCCACCCTTCCTGACCTTCAACCTGGGATAGCTCCTCTAGGCCCTCCTACGCCCACGCAGCCACGGCTCCTTGGACGTGAGGTTGTTCCTCCTGCCCACCGCCCCTGGCCTCAGGCTTAGGGGTGTGGGGTATCTCCTCCCGGCCGCCGCCCCTGACCTCGGATGCAGGGTAACTCCTCTCATCCCCACCCCTAACCTCGGACGCTGGGTATCTCCTCTTGGCGGCTCCCTGCCCCGCCCTGACCTCGAATGCGGGGTAGCTCCTCTCAGCGGTTCCTGCGCTGTCGCCATCTGGCACTCTTGGCCGCTGCCCCTGACCTCGCAGTCTGGTACTCACGGCCGCTGCCCCTGACCTCGGACGTGGGGTAACTCCTCTTGGCCGCCGCCCTTTGGGTATGGGGTTCTCCCGGCTCCTGACCCTGACCTCGGACGTGGGGTGGCTCCTCTCAGCTGGGCTTAGCGCACGGGTCGCAGCCGCCTGCGCTTAGCGCACCGGTTGCAAGTCTATGCCCCAACCAGTAATGCTGATGAAGCTGATGTTGAACGGTTCTATGAAGACCTACAAGAACTTTTAGAACTAAAACCCAAAAAAGATGTCCTTTTCATTATAGGGGACTGGAATGCAAAAGTAGGAAGTCAAGAACACCTGGAGTAACAGGTAAATTTGGCCTTGGAATATGGAATGAAGCAGGGCAAAGACTAATAGAGTTTTGCCAAGAAAATGCACTGGTCATAACAAACACCCTCTTCCAACAACACAAGAGAAAACTCTATACATGGGCATCACCAGATGGTCAACACCGAAATCAGATTGATTATATTCTTTGCAGCCAAAGATGGAGAAGCTCTATAGAGTCAGCAAAAACAAGACCAGGAGCTGACTGTGGCTCAGACCATGAACTCCTTATTGCTAAATTCAGACTTAAATTGAAGAAAGTAGGGAAAACCACTAGACCATTCAGATCAGATCAGATCAGTCGCTCAGTCATGTCCGACTCTTTGTGACCCCATGAATCGCAGCACGCCAGGCCTCCCTGTCCTATGACCTAAATCAAATCCCTTATGATTATACAGTGGAAGTGAGAAATAGATTTAAGGGCCTAGATCTGATAGAGTGCTTGATAAACTATGGAATGAGGTTCATGACATTGTTCAGGAGACAGGGATCAAGACCATCCCCATGGAAAAGAAATGCAAAAAAGCAAAATGGCTGTCTGGGGAGGCCTTACAAATAGCTATGAAGAAAGCCTTCTTCAGCGATCAATGCAAAGAAATAGAGGAAAACAACAGAATGGGAAAGACTAGAGATCTCTTCAAGAAAATCAGAGGTACCAAAGGAACATTTCATGTAAAGATGAGCTCGATAAAGGACAGAAATGGTATGGACCTAACAGAAGCAGAAAATATTAAGAAGAGATGGCAAGAATACACAGAAGAACTGTACAAAAAAGATCTTCACGACCCAGATAATCACAATGGTGTGATCACTGACCTAAAGCCACACATCCTGGAATGTGAAGTCGAGTGGGCCTTAGAAAGCATCACTACGAACAAAGCTAGTGGAGATGATGGAATTCCAGTTGAGCTATTCCAAATCCTGAAAGATGATGCTGTGAAAGTGCTGCACTCAATATGCCAGCAAATTTGGAAAACTCAGCAGTGGCCACGGGACGGGAAAGGGTCAGTTTTCATTCCAATCCCAAAGAAAGGCAATGCCAAAGAATACTCAAACTACCGCACAATTGCACTCATCTCACATGCTAGTAAAGTAATGCCCAAAATTCTCCAAGCCAGGCTTCACCAATATGTGAACCGTGAACTTCCTGATGTTCAAGCTGGTTTTAGAAAAGGCAGAGGAACCAGAGATCAAATTGCCAACATCTGCTGGATCATGGAAAAAACAAGAGAGTTCCAGAAAAACATCTATCTCTGCTTTAATGACTATGCCAAAGCCTTTGACTGTGTGGATCACAATAAACTGTGGAAAATTCTTCACGAGATGGGAATACCAGACCACCTGATCTGCCTCTTGAGAAATTTGTATGCAGGTCAGGAAGCAACAGTTAGAACTGGACATGGAACAACAGACTGGTTGCAAATAGGAAAAGAAGTGCGCCAAGGCTATATATTGTCACCCTGTTTATTTAACTTATATGCAGAGTACATCATGAGAAACGCTGGACTGGAAGAAACACAAGCTGGAATCAAGATTGCTGGGAGAAATATCAATAACCTCAGATATGCAGATGACACCACCCTTATGGCAGAAAGTGAAGAGGAACTCAAAAGCCTCTTGGTGAAAGTGGAGAGTGAAAAATTTGGCTTAAAGCTCAACATTCAGAAAACGAAGATCATGGCATCCGGTCCCACCACTTCATGGGAAATAGATGGGCAAACAGTGGAAACAGTGTCAGACTTTATTTTTCTGGGCTCCAAAATCACTGCAGATGCTGACTTCAGCCATGAAATTAAAAGATGCTTACTCCTTGGAAGGAAAGTTATGACCAACTTAGATAGCATATTCAAAAGCAGAGACATTACTTTGCCAAGAAAGGTCCGTCTATTCAAGGCTATGATTTTTCCTGTGGTCATGTATGGATGTGAGAGTTGGACTGTGAAGAAGGCTGAGCACTGAAGAATTGATGCTTTTGAACTGTGGTATTGGAAAAAACTCTTGAGAGTCCCTTGGACTGCAAGGAGATCCAACCAGCCCATTCTGAATTAGATCAGCCCTGGGATTTCTTTGGAAGGAATAATGCTAAAGCTGAAACTCCAGTACTTTGGCCACCTCATGCGAAGAGTTGACTCATTGGAAAAGACTCTGATGCCAGGAGGGATTGGGGTCAGGAGGAGAAGGGGACAACAGAGGAAGAGATGGCTGGATGGCATCACTGACTCGATGGACGTGATTCTGAGTGAACTCAGGGAGTTGGTGATGGACAGGGAGGCCTGGCGTGCTACGATTCATCGTGTCGCAAAGAGTCGGACACGACTGAGCGACTGATCTGATCTGATCTGATCTGATTAGTATACATTGAAACATTTATACACATGCATGTATACTGACATTTATATATGCACATATACACGTACAGTCATACATCAGAGATATTGAGGTTCGGTTTTAGACAACTACAATAAAACAAATACCACAATAAACTGCAGTATACATAAGAATCATATTTACAGTGTATTATAGTTTTAAAAGACCCTGATGCTGGGACTGATTGAGGGCAGGAACAGTAGGGGGAGACAGAGGCCGAGATGGTTGGATGGCATTCTTTTAATCAGTGGACATGAGTTTGAGCAAACTGAGAGGTGGTGAAAGAGGAGGCCTTGTGTGCTTCAGTCCATGGGGTTGCAAAGAGCTGGACACAACTTAGTGACTGAACAACAAGTGTGAAACAACATTATGTCTAAAAAATGTTTAAACCTTAATTTAAAAATTAAGGGACTCCCCTAGTGGCTCAGACGGTAAAGCATCTGCCTACAATGTGGGAGACCTGAATTCAGTCCCTGGATTGGGAAGATCCCCTGGAGAAGGAAATGGCAGCCCACTCCAGTACTCTTGCTTGGAAAATCCCATGGACCTAGGAGCCTGATAGACTACAGTCCACAGGGTCACAAAGAGTCAGGCACGACTGAATAACTTCACTTTCACTTTAATTTAAAAATACTTTTTAATTGCTAAAAATGCTAATCATCTTCTAAGCCTTTAGTGAGTCATAGTGTTGTTGTTTAGTTGCTAAGTCATGTCAAACTCATTGTGACCCCATGGACTGTAGCCCTCCAGTCTCCTCTGTCCATGGAATTCTCCAGGCAAGAATACTGGAATGGGTTGCCAATTCCTTCTCCAGAGGATGATCTTGTCTCAGAGATCAAACCAGCATTTCCAAAATTACAGGCAGATTCTTTACCACTGAGCTAGCAGGAAAGCCCCTCAGTGAGTCATAGTGGTAAATTAAAGATCACAGAGCAGCATAGCAAGTATAATAATAATAAAAAGTTTTAAATGTTGTGTGAATTACCAAATGTGACACAGGGACATGAGGAGAGCAAACCCTTTTGGAAAAATGACGTCCATAGACTTGCTCTACTCAGGGTGGCCACGAGCCTTTATATCTGAGAAGCCCAAGAGAGCAAAGCACACTATGATGAGATATGCCTGTGATTAGTTTCATACATGCACATGTCATTTAAATATTATAAAGTATTTTCAAATACATAGGATGTAAGGGGGAGTTTTTTAAATCTTCACAAGACCAAAAAACCCCAGAACATTAGAGATGTTTTGTAACTTCTTTTCCTCCTCTCACTTATGCCTCCACCATCTCCAGAAATACCCTCATGGGAATCAAAACCAAGATTAAAATACACACGTTCTATTTTTAAAGGCCTGTGTTACAGATTGCAAGTTAGCCTCTCCTATTATTTTAACAATTCCACTGAGGACTCTGAGAAAGGCTGAGGAAGAAAAACAATAGGGCCCTTTCATCTCCCTCTCAGGAGAAGTAGGAGTTGTCTATCATTAATTCCAAAAGGAATGACTCAAGTGTCCTTTGCGAAACATGAAACAGTCAAGCACCTGCCTCTGCTAAGTGAGGTAGTGGTCAAAAATGTGGCAGATGGGACCTTAATAGAAAAATTGAAGCATCTTGCCCATCAACCACTTCCGCCAGCCCCTTCTTGAGCAAAGACATGGAATTCTTCCCTTCATCTTAAGCCAAGTCAAGGAGGTTTGAAGGTAAGCACAGCAAGAGTATGTCATCTCTTCACTGGGACTTGAAGACCCCAGGGGCCAGCAGGAGAGGATACAAAAATATAGCTAAGGTGAACATTGGGGTACATGTGTCTCTTTCCCTTCTGGTTTCCTCAGTGTGTATGCCCAGCAGTGGGATTGCTGGATCATAAGGCAGTTCTATTTCCAGTTTTTTAAGGGATCTCCACACTGTTCTCCATAGTGGCTGTACTAGTTTGCATTCCCACCAACAGTGTATGAGGAAACCAGAAGGGAAAGAGACACGTGTACCCCAATGTTCATCGCAGCACTGTTTATAATAGCCAGGACATGGAAGCAACCTAGATGCCCATCAGCAGATGAATGGATAAGAAAGCTGTGGTACATATACACAATGGAGTATTACTCAGCCATTAAAAAGAACACGTTCGAATCATTTCTAATGAGGTGAATGAAACTGGAGCCTATTATACAGAGTGAAGTAAGCCAGAAGGAAAAACACCAATACAGTATACTAACACATGTATATGGAATTTAGAAAGATGGTAACAATAACCCTGTGTATGAGACAGCAAAAGAGACACTGATGTATAGATCAGTCTTATGGACTCAGTGGGAGAGGGACAGGGTGGGGAGATCTGGGAGAATGGCATTGAAACATATATAATATTGTGTATGAACCGAGTTGCCAGTCCAGGTTCAATGCATGATACTGGATGCTTGGGGCTGGTGCACTGGGATGACCCAGAGGGAGGGTATGGGGAGGGAGGAGGGAGGAGAGTTCAGGATGGGGAACACAGGTATACCTGTGGCGGATTCATTTCTATATTTGGCAAAACTAATGCAATATTGTAAAGTTTAAAAATAAAATAAAATTAAAAAAATATATATATATAGCTAAGGTGGAAGAGAGAGAAAGCCAAGCCTATACTTCTGGCAAGATGAATGTGCCCTACAGAGAGAAAAGTAAGACAACCATGGGGATTCTGCACAAGTGAGTATATTCGAAGTTTAAAATAACCCTCGATGACAGTCTCAGCTTCCCTTGACCCAAAGGATTAGAAATGCTAAGTAAGGTGACAGAGCAGTTTTGGATCTTGTCTATATCAAGGCTATTGCCAATGCAGGTCCACAAAAAATTGACACTGAGAAAGATACAGTGAGGATGCCTCAGTGATGGAGAGGACACTAACACAGATCTCAAGTCACTCTGTCTCATATGATCACGTTGCTTTCAGCAAATCCTACCTTCTTTTGGGTCAGATTCTGGAAGTGGTTTTAAATTTCAGCTATTAAAAAGAGAAAAAAATCATATTAACACATGTATGTGGAATCTATAAAAATGGTACAGTTGAATTTATTTTCAAAGCAGAAAGAGAGACATAGATGTAGAGAACAAACATGGACACAAAGGGAGGAAGGGAAGGGTGGAATGAATTGGGAGATTGGGATTGATATATATATATATATACACACACACTCTCTCTCTCTGTGCTGAGTTGTGTCCGACTCCTTGCAACCCCATGGACTATAGCCTGTCAGGCTCCTCTGTCCATGGAGATTCTCCAGGCAAGAATACTGGACTGCATTGCTATCTATGAAATAAATAACTAATGAAACATACTGTATAGCACAAGGAACTCTATTCAATGCTCTATCTGTTCAGTTCAGTTCAGTTCAGTCACTTGGTTGTGTCCAACACTTTGCGACCCCATGGACTGCAGCACGCCAGGCTTCCTTGTCCATCACCAATTAGCTTAGAGAATTTTGAGTATTACTTTGCTAGCATGTGAGATGAGTGCAATTGTGTGGTAGTTTGAGCATTCTTTGGCATTGCCTTTCTTTGGGATTGGAATGAAAACTGTCCTTTTCCAGTCCTGTGGAAACTGCAGACTTTTCCAAATTTGCTGGCATATTGAGCACAGCACTTTCACAGCATCATCTTTTAGGATTTGAAATAGCTCACCTTGAATTCCATTACCTCCAAAAGCTTTGTTAACAGTGATGTTTCCTAAGGCCACTTGACTTTGCATTCCAGGATGTCTGGATCTAGGTGAGTGATCAGACCATCATGATTATTTGGGTCTTGAAGATCTTTTTTGTATAGTTTTCTATGTATTGTTGCCACTTCATCTTAATATATTCTTGTTTGGTCCATACCATTTCTGTCCTTTACTGTGCTCATCTTTGCATGAAATATTCCCTTGGTATTTCTGATTTTCTTGAAGAGATCTCTAGTCTTTCCCATTCTATTGTTTTCCTCTATTTCTTTGCATTGATCACTGAGGAAGGCTTTCTTATCTCTCCTTGCTATTTTTTTTTTTTTTTGGAACTCTGCATTCAAATGGGTATATCTTTCCTTTTCTCCTTTGCCTTTAGCTTCTCTTCTTTTCTCAACTATCTGTAAGGCCTCCTCAGACAACCATTTTTCCTTTTTGCCTTTCCTTTTCTTGGGGATGGTCTTGATCACTGCCACTGATACAATGTCACAAACTTCCATCCATAGTTCCTCAGGCACTCTGTCTATCAGATCTAATTCCTTGAATCTATTTGTCACTTCTACTGTATAATCATAAGGGATTTCATTTAGATCATACCTGAATGGTCTGGTGGTTTTCCCTGCTTTCTTCAATTTAAGTCTGAATTTGGCAATAAGGAGTTCATGATCTGAGCCACGGTCAGCTCCTGATCTTGTTTTTACTGATTATATAGAGCTTTTTCCTATTTGGCTGCAAAAAAATATAATCAATGTGATTTTGGTGTTCACCATCTGGTGATGTCCATCTTGTGTTGTTGGAAGAGGGTGTTTGCTATGACCAGTGCATTTTCTTGGCAAAACTCGGTTAGCCTTTGCCCTACTTTGTTTTGTACTCCAAGGCCAAATTTGCCTGTTATTCCAGGTATCTCTTGACTTCCTACTTTTGCATTCCAGTCCCATATAATGAAAAGGACATCAGTTTTGGGTGTTTGTTCTAGAAGGTCTTGTAGGTCTTCAGAGAACCATTCAACTTCAGCTTCTTCAGCGTTACTGGTTGAAGCATAGATTTGGAGCATAGATTTGGATTACTGTGATATTGAATGGTTTGCCTTGGAAATGAACAGAGATCATTCTGTCATTTTTGAGATTGCATCCAAGTACTGCATTTCAGACTCTTTTGTTGACTATGATGGCTACTCCATTTCTTCTAAGGAATTCTTGCCCACAGTAGTAGATGTAATGGTCATCTGAGTTAAATTCACCCATTCCAGTCCATTTTAGTTCACTGATTCCTAAAGTGTTGATGTTCACTCTTTCCATCTCCTATTTGACCACTTCCAATTTGCTTTGCCAACAAAGGTCCGTCTAGTCAAGGCTATGATTTTTCCTGTGATCATGTATGGATGTGAGAGTTGGATTGTGAAGAAGGCTGAGTGCCATAGAATTGATGCTTTTGAACTGTGGTGTTGGAGAAGACTATTCAGAGTCCCCTGGACTGCAAGGAAATCCAACAAGTCCATTTTGAAGGAGATCAGCCCTGGGATTTCTTTGGAGGGAATGATGCTAAAGCTGAAAATGCAGTACTTTGGCCACCTCATGCGAAGAGTTGACTCATTAGAAAAGACTCTGATGCTGGGAGGGGTTGAGGGCAGGAGGAGAAGGGGACGACAGAGGATTAGATGGCTGCATGGCATCACTGACTCGATGGACATGAGTCTGAGTGAACTCCAGGAGTTGGTGATGGACAGGAAGGCCTGGCGTGCTGCGATTCATGGGGTCATGAAGAGTTGGACATGACTGAATAACTGAACTGAACTGAACTGAATTTGCCTTGATTCATGGACCTAACATTCCAGGTTCCTATGCAATATTGCTCTTTACAGCATTGAACTTTACTTCCATCACCAGTCACATCCACAACTGGGTGTTATTTTTGCTCTATAGTGACCTAAATGGGAAGAAAATCCAAAAAAGAGAGGAATATGTATATTACAGCTAATTCATTTTGCTGTACATCAGAAGCTAACATAACATTTTAAAGTAACTATACTCCAATAGAAATTTTTAAAAACATTAAAAAAATTTCTGCTAAGTAGGGAGTAGTTCAAAAAAGATACCTAAAGAAGGAACCAACTAGTTCATCTTCCACTAGAGGCTGGCAGGGCTTCAGCAGATCCATGTTTTGGGTCTGCTGCTCTGAACTAGGTTGTTGTTATATAACGAACATCCTGTCTGGAATGTTTATGCAGAAGCAAGGAACTATTTATATTGTATATTTATGGAGTGCCTGAAAAGCTTGAGGGCTTGTCTAAAGTTTTATCCTGGAGCATTAATAGAAGGATTAGACCACAAAGCAGATGTAAAGGTAGAAATAAAAATAGGTTGGTTTCTCATTACAAGCCAAATCAAGTTCTTTGAAAACTCCAGTGTTCAAATGTAGGAAATCATTTCCATATCTAGTAACTCCACTTGTAAAGAAATACATCCTTTTATCTAAACTTAAAGAAAACTTTGGTGGTTCAGATGATAAACAATCTGCCTGCAATGCAGGAGACCTGGGTTTGATCCCTGTATTGGGACAATCCTCTGGAGGAGGGCATGGCAACCCATTCCAGTATTCTTGCCTGGAGAATCCCAATGGACAGAAGAGCCTGGTGGGCTACAGTCCATGGTGTTGCAAAGAATCTGACATGAGAGCAACTAAGCACAGCACAAAGAAAACATTTATTTTCCACCTTAATAATATATGTATATAATTTGTCCCTCCTTGGCCACCCCTGATACTCCCTTAGTTCATATACCATTATGCCATCATTGTTGTTCTAAATGGTTTTGCCACCTGTGGTCTCAGAATTATCAGTCTATATGCAACACTTTCTCCAGTCTGGTATTAATATTCAAAAAAATTAGAATCCAATCATTTGAGTTTTTGCTTCATATATCTCAGCTCCCCCAACACCTTCAGAATAAAAGCCATTCTTTTCTTTCTTTTTATTATTGTTTTTTACAACACATATCAGCCCCTTTTTTGATCTGTCTCTTATTTTGACTTTCAAGGGTCATGTTTATCATCAGTGCATAAACTCCTTTTGCTCCAGTATTTCCTCAAAAATGTGATGTCTCCATGTCTCTTTATTAAATGCCAGTATCACTGCCTGACTCCTTCCACCATTTTTTTAAGCCTGACTAACATCTTCTTTGCCATAAAAATTAGTCTCAGAGGCACTTCTAACTAGTGATTTCCTTAAAGGCCCTTTCTAGTTTTTTTTTTTTTTTTCCCAGCTTTCACTCTGAGCTAAATCTGTCTATCCTACTACGTAACCTCCCACAAATTTCTGTCATTGCACTAGATCTGTCAGGTATGCATGCCTAGTTGTGTCCTGCTCTGAAACCCCATGGACTGCAGCCCACCAGGCTCCTCTGCCCATGGAATTTTGCAGACAAGGATACTGAAGGTCTGTCATGAGGAAGTAGTAAATTAAATAGATACTGCTAATAACAAAAATTGCCAGTAACATGACTTCTACAGAAAGCCCTGCTCTTAGTGAATTTCTCTGCTTACTACAGCTTATAAATACTGACAAGGCTAGTCAACACCTCACATCTAATCTTCTATATTATTTAGAACTTTTCTGGCTATTTCCATCTACTTACTTTACTTCAGCTTTAAGATCAGCTTATCAGGTTATAAAAAGCAAATTTCTGTTGATACTTTAATCAAATACAATTACATCAACGTTGTAGACTTATTTAAAAAAAATAACATTGTTATTATTATTTTTTTTTGAGTTTTGCCTATAAGAATAAGATATGTATAGGGGAGGGATAAATTGGAAACTGTTGGAATAGGAAATGGCAACCCACTCCTGAATTCTTGCCTGGACAATACCATAAACAGAGGAGCCTGGCAGACTACAGTCTATGGGATTGCAAAGAGTTGGATATGATTGAGCAGGCATGCACGAACAGGGAACTACACTCAATATCTTGTAATAAACTATAATGGAAAAGAAAAAAAAGAAGAAAACCATATACTAATGATTAGCTTCCACCATCATGTGAGTGTAATAAAAAATGTTACATGTGAAATGAAATATAAATAATAGAATTAATGGTGTATCATGCCAACCAAATAAGAGGCCAGTATCTTTTATTATGGGGCTTCCCTTGTGGCACTGGTGGTAAAAAACCTACCTGCTGATGCAGGAGACATAAGAGATGTAGGTTCAACCCCTGGGTTTAGGAAAATCCCCTGGAGGAGAGCATGGCAACTCACTTTAGTATTCTTGTCTGGAGAATCCCATGGACAGAGGAGCCTAGCAGGCTGCAGTCCATAAGGTCACACAGAGATGGACACGACTATAGTGACTTAGCACAAAATGTGTATAAAATGTTAGCAGTAATATGAATGGCATGGATAGTTACTACTTATTAAGGGCTTACTTAATCCCAGGTAAGTTTTATAACTCTACAGAGAACATCATATAAGTTAATTAAACTTAAAAAAAACTGTAGCTTATTCTTATTTTTTCCATTCTTATATGAGAAAACTGCTGTTTTGAGAGATTAAGTAAATTCACAGAAGTAATAAAAGAGCAAGATAGAGTGCTAACCCTATTCCTGATTCTGAAATTCTTTCAGTTGACTTTTAGTTTTCACAAAATAATCCTGACGACCCATAATTCTTGTTTTTATTATATCTGCTAACTGTAAATATGCATCCCTTTAAATAAAAACAGAAATGCAAGTTGATAATTTTAGCTTGGTTCCTAAGTGTATTTAACAGAGAAGGGAGGCAGGAGAGAGTTCTGTCTTATCATTTTGATGAGACTCACAATGAATCCTCATTTTGGAGTCTTTTAGATCAAATCCTCTGTCTGGTAAAATATTTCTTTTTTCCTTTAACACGGTTTTGATAGAACTTAAATTCTTCTGTTGCTGCTTCTGATGAGCTGTTCTGACCTCTAAAGGTTTATGATGCTGACGCTGAGGCCCAGGTCTTCATGTCTCAATATTTTAAGTATATTTTTAGATTTATAACTAGCTATGAAAAAATGCCTTTGATAAGCAATTCTATTGAAATACTTAAAAAAAAAAAAACCCAGAGATATGTTTTGGCAACTTTATTCCTATATTATCTGGAAAATATTTCCTTCATTTATTCATTCTTCCCACATTGACTTAGGAAGTATATAATATAGGGATAAAACAAAAGAGAGCTTCACATATATCAGTTAATGTTGATTTTTACTGTATCTTAGTTGGAAAACTTGGTTGTTTTACAATTACAAACTTATTGCTAAGCAAGGGTTTTTCTATATGGATACTCATAGATTTCTAAGAAGCTGATTCAGTATTAGGATTTATTACATGGATTTTTTAATGTGTGGGTTAGAACAAGTGGTTTATAGATTTCCATGCCATGTACTATTTCTTCCTGCCTTAATGGAAAACTCTTAAACAAATGTGTATATTAAGGAAGTATCCTAAGGTAGAGGTAAGTAGTAATTCACTATGAATTCTTTATTTAGCTTCTGCCATAAAATTATCCTTGCTGTAAGAGTAAGCAAAATATGCTAACATGTTAATAATATATACTAGGGTCACAAAATAAGGCAAATTTTTTCATTATAAATAAATATACATATATATTCTAATTTAAATTGAAAAATATCCCTCCACATACAAAATGTTATTTGTTGTGAGGAAAAAGAGAAGATTTGGAGACATAAACTAAAAGTGCTATATAAATTCAAAACTAAGGTTTTTCTTTCTTTAATTCATCATTAAAATTATTGGGAGAAATCAACATCTGATTATAAAATAATTCATCATCAAAGAGAGAGATTTCAAGTGTAAAATGATGTGAGCACCAGTTGGATAGCTAAGGGAACATGTGTATACCCGTGGAGGATTCATATTGATGTATGGCAAAACCAATACAATATTGTAAAGTAATTAGCCTCTAATTAAAATAAATAAATTTATATTAAAAATTTTTTAAAAGAGGAAGACTTAATAAGGCAGAGACTGGAATTTTGTTCAAAAATTGATTTTGAAAATAAGTAACAGAATAAAATTGGAAATGTATGAGTAATATTTATCTACTCATGAAACATTCCAGAATGTCTAATCTTTCTTCCCATTTTATTGACATTGAACGTACAAGACATGTACGTGTACAAGCTGAGATCTCTTTAGATCTGGTTCTTGTAATCAAGACTCTATGCCAATGGATAGCTTGATAGTTCTATTCTCAAGTATCTTTAAAGCATATCATATCATTTTTTTCCTGCCTGCATAGCTCTGTTTTTGAATATTTGGGATTTTAGATATTCTCAATTATAAATGAACACCTAAAGCATAAGTTGGTGATGGACAGGGAGGCCTGGAGTGCTGCGATTCATGGGGTCGCAAAGAGTCTGACATGACTGAGCGACTGAACTGAACTGAACTGAACTGAAACCATAAGAATCCACACGTAAAACTAATTAAGAATACTTTACTGATTTTTTCACTTATACTGATTAGGGAACTTAGGGTTTTCAAAAATGATAGCTGAACCCTCTAGTTTCCTGATGACATGTCCCCATCAATGCAAAGCTAGCAGAAGAGAACGCAGTAGCAGATGAAGTGCTGTTCAATGGTCCATCTGAGGCTTGGGTGAGCTGGCCTTCAGGAACACTGGCCGTCCAATTTCTTGAAACTGTTCCCTGTGTAAGTATTGCTGCAGAGAGGAGATTGCTGCTTCTAAATTGTTTCTGCCTGCTCAGGGCTGGCCTCTGGGACTCACTACAAAAGGCTTTCTTAAATTGCACAATCTCTAATTGCCTAAGGGGTTCAAAATTATGCATTTCTTGCCCTTCAGTTAGGAATGTCAGTGAAAACCGTAACTCCTCTAACTTTATCTTGTGAGACCACACTTCTTTTCTTGGGCGTTGGGGTGTAAATATGCCCAAATCTGCAATTAACCTTGAAAAAAAAAAAAATCCTTGCATCAGTGCTGTTCAATGCTACTCCCTTTTATTATAATTCTCACTCTTAACAATGAGTATGTTTGACCTGAAATCTTGTCATCTTTCAGTCAGAAATTTTACTCCTTGACCTTATCCTCATCTGTCTTTTTGACCCCACCCTATCTTCTATCTTTGATCATTGCATGTGTTATATTTTATCATTTTAATGACTTTGTTGCCATTTATTCAATGCTGGAATCTATCCCCTATGTTGGCTTTTCTCTTATTCCCTTCTTTTTTTGCTCTTCTCTGTGAGAAAGTTTCAAGATGTTTTCTACATCATTTGTTTAAATTTTTCAGTGCTGATGCTGTATTTTATTGCTACTAAATTTTTAATTTAAATTCAGAAATAAATTTTGTGGGTTTTTTAAATGTAATTTTTCTCATATAGGCCATATTTTGATTTATATTTCAGTTTCTCCATCTCAGTAAATGACAAATTCGTTCTTCTGGTTGTTCACAGCAAACAACAAAGCAGAAAGTCATCCTGAGTTTTTCCTTTCTCCCACACCTTATAGCCCGTCCATCAGCAAATGCCATCGACTCTACTTTCAATTTATATCCTCAGTTCAATCACTTCATTTCTCCTCTATTTCTTGTATCTTAGAAAGAGGCATTATCATTTTATATATAAAACCTCAGTATCATCTGATCTAATGGACACCCACTCAAGTACTCTTGTCTGGAGAATTCCATGGACAGAGGAGCCTGGTGAGCTACAATCCATGGGGCCACAAAGAATTGGACACAAATGAGCAACTTTCACTCTTTCACATTCATCTCCTGGTTCTATTCTCGTTCCCATGTAATGCATTCTCCACAAAGCAACGACTGAAGTGTCCTTTTAAAACTCACTCAATCATGCTAACTTAAAAAATGATATTACTCTTTACAATCACCTGATTCTTCCTTTTTATTGGGTGTGTATTCTCTATACCTGTTACATTGGGATTCTTAGGAGGAAGAGTACACATCCTGATGTCATAGTGACTTGGGGAGTAATTTGATGTAAGAGCAGTGATCTGGGCCAGTTCTCAGCAGAAGTAAATCCATCTTTCTTGCTCTTCCCACCTTCCTTGGGGCATGGTTGTTCAGCATGGTGCCCAGAATGGAAGGACACAGAGGAAAGTCATAGCTGACCTATATCCATGGATGTGCAGTGTGAACAAGAAATAAGTCCTTGAAGTTTATGTCGCAGCTCAGCCTATCCAGGTAGAGTCCTCTACCTTCCCTACCAAAACCGTCCAGTGCTTGCTGCAAAATGGAAGACCATACCCTTTTGAGGGCCTGCCTGTAGGGCCTTCCGTGATTTAATGTCTCTACCTCTCTGCTCTGATTCCTGTATGAACTCTGATTCAGCCTGAGTACTAATGTTCCTGGACTCCTCCAGATCCCTCTCATTTTGCATGGTATGCATTTACTTTCAGTTCTGCCTGAAAAGCTTTAAAAAACAAAATGTGTGAGTCATTCCCTCCCTCAATTTAGCTCTCACCTTTCATAAAGGTCTTTTCTAACCACTCAGTAAATTATTCAAAGAGAGTGACTTTGTGTTTCATACCCTGCATTATTTGTCTTCACAAACCTATTGCTTACATCTTTAAAAACAACCATACAATGGATAGCATTTATTGTGTAGTTACCACATGGAAGCACTGTTCTAAGTCTTTTCTGTGTCTCATCTCATCTTATCTTCTCAGTAGTACTATGAAAAAGGTACTGCTATTATCTTATTTTACAGGTTAGGAAACTGAAGGACAAAGAGGTTAAGTAATTTGTCCACATTCATAAAGAATTAAGTGAAAAAGCCTGTAACAAACCTGTGCATTCTCATTTTAGAGAACAGGCTCTTAGCCAGTAAGCTAAGCCAGCCTGCAGTTGTCTCAAGTGTGTGGATGACTTCTCCTTGGGGCTACACACTATTCATCTAGAAGCTATTGCGATTCCTTGCCAAGATCAGAAGTTGAAAGCTGGTGTGATGTAACCTGCCAATATTATTTCAGAGGTTCAGCGGATTTAGAAAAGCCAAGATGCTATTCCGGCCATACCAAACCCTGGCAAAGGAAACAGGCATTCTGTTCACTGTGTTCCTATTTTCATATATTATTTTTTTTTCTATTTTTTAAAATTTATGTAATTCTTTGGAGGATATACATAAAGAAAATAAGCATTTCAGTGTCTAGCTTATTACAACTTCCATGGAATAAGTAGATCATATATAACAATAAGGATCTAATAATAATTAAATCATGAATAATAATAATAACTTCTTAGCTATGATCCAGTGTCAGAGAACCTTGAACTCCACTGCATGGGAAAAGGAAGAGCAGTCTCTAATGAGTCGTCTGGTCTCTGTTTATTGTGGCTCTCCTAGCCCTGGGCTTCCAGACATAAGTGACTCAGAATGATTTAGATACACAGCACAAGAAACAGGTTTTGAACATATTGCTTTCATCTCTTATAGCCCTTACTCATTTGGGTATGTTGGTGAAGGAAAGCTTAGATGGTGTTTTTGTGTTTCCTGTGACACATGCCACAGTATTAGGAAAGATAATATACACTTCATCCCTAAGAATTTTCCTATCATTTGATTTTCCAATCTATGACCATGGGGCTTCCATTCTAGTTGTTGAGGGTGGTGAAGAGAGAACAGACAATGAACAATAAAAATGGAATAAAAATAAAATTACATAGAATGTAAGAAGCTGGTAACTGCTATAGGATAAGAAGAGCAATCAGAACAAAGGGGTTAGAAGTGTGCAGACTAGAACAAAACAAGGTTTGGTATTAAATAAGGGATCCGGGTGTTGGCATGGATATTAGTATGTCCAATCTGAAGAGGATAAAAATCTACCTGCAATTTGTAGATTCCCAAAGCCTCTACCTTCGTTTTCCCCAGAGGAGCAAAACTCTATTAAGGAAAGAGGCACAGATGGCTTTGATTCAGTCTTTTCTCTCAGTTTTGCTTGAGAGGCGATGGCATTTATTGTGTCATTTCTGGCTGAGTCATATTGCTTAGAAAAGGTAAATTCATAGTTACGGAAATAAGATACAAAAGAAAATACATGCTTACAAAATGTCAATAGGAGCAGAGATTTGGCTAAAAATGAACATTGTCATGATTTCGGTTGTCGTTTTCGTTGTTTTTACTATCTGAATAATATACTAATATGTGAATAACTAGAACATAGTATGAAAAAATCCAGACAAAAAATAAAGGAGTACATAGAGTACAGAGTAGTGGATTTTTAAAAATAATGACTATGCTGATTCCACAATTTTGTATACAGAGTTTGTATTATTTACAATATAAATGAAAATATTAGTTTGAATTTAATTTACATTGATAACATCTTAAGATAACATCTTTATCTAATTGACAACATTTATATTGATAACATCTAAAGATGTTATCAATATAAATAATTTTTATACTTCTTTAGTTTAGAAGTAACAGTGTATGTGAAAATTAATAGTCAAATGTTTTAAAAGTAAAATAATTAAAATTTAAATCAAAAATAAATTTCTTCATACCCTCAAGATACATCGTGTGAACAAAACATTTATGAACACAGAAATAAATTAAAATATTTCCC
This sequence comes from Bos grunniens, assembly GCF_055505025.1. Lineage (NCBI taxonomy): Eukaryota > Metazoa > Chordata > Mammalia > Artiodactyla > Bovidae > Bos > Bos grunniens. The sequence continues at coordinate 18,126,746 of NC_141184.1, read as the reverse complement.
TACAAAATCATTTGTAATAAAAATATCATACATCTTTAAATGGAAATGTTTGTTTATGGCATTTGAACTATTAAAAATGTGAATAATATTTATTAATTAATCTTCAAAACCAGGTATATTTGTAAATCCACAGCTTATAATCCTTTTCTGTGGTATTTATTGCCTTAAGTGAATCAGACTATACAAAAATCAAGGGAGGATTGTTTTTAACTTAGTAATTGAAAATCATCGATTGAACCAAGCCTATTTCAGCAAATAGTGGTTTTATGGGTAATATTTCACAATTCATTGGCACTTTGCTAAGAGAAAAATCCCAATTTACTTTTAGGAAACATTCTCTTGCTGCCATCACCTATAATAAATATACATTTTGACTGAAAATTAATGGGAATGTCTATTTTTTCCTCTGCCAAAACACATAAAAATGATTGTAACTCTTGAAGGCAACCACTTTGGAGAATTATATTCTATACAATCATGTCAAACTTGTTAAACATACCTTTGCAAAACCATATTCAAAGACAGTATGGAATAGAAAACAGAAAAGTAAAACAGAAGACAGAAAGATAGATGCCTACATACAGTCTGCTTTCTCAGGATTTATACCTTCTTTTTTTTTGGCCCAAACACATCATATTCATTTAATTTAACCACTTATTAATTAGATTTAGCATTAAGTTGCTACTTATATTTCTAACTATTAATGAAGCTTAAGCAGATGAAGGATTTGTCATTAAGGGTTTCCAAAGCAATCATTTCATATTTCTTCTGGTCTTCCAGGAAACCGAAAGTGTTAGTCTCTCAGTTGAGTCCAACTCTTTGTGACCCCGTGGACGGCAGGCCCCTAGACTCTTCTGCACATGGAATTATCCAGGCAAGAGTACTGGAGTGTGTAGCCATTCCCTTCTCCAGGGGCTCTTCCCATCCCAGGAATGAAACCTAGGTCAACCACATTGCAGGTAGATTATTTACAGTCAGAGACATGGTTCCAAAATAATTCTCAATAGCAACACCTTTGATTTTAAAATTAAACCACAAAAAGACAATTTGTGGATTTTCCATATGTATATATGTAAATTTATATTTCATGTAATTTAAGGCTTACATAATGATCAAAATCACCTAATGATCAAGTATCAATAAAGTTATCAAGTATATACTTATGTCAAAAAAGCTGCCTACAGTAAAATATAAAGAACTCCCATAGGCAACTCTGGTTCTATGTAAGGAGAATACTACATTCATTGCTCTGGGAAAGCAAATCTGGCATCAGTGATCAATAAAACATTGCTAAACATTATCAGCTAATCTGGATGAGTTATTTGACATTTTTGTGCCTTTCTCCTCCTCAATAAGTTAAGAGTAATGTATAAACATTGTGTCTGGCCACCTTATAGAACTATATGGAGTAGAAAATTAGACTAAGTTACGTGATTTTGAAATGCTATAAGAATTATGAGAACAATGTTCATCTAGCATATTCTCTGAAAGAATATTTCCCACTAAACTATTTATTTATTTATTTGGTTTCCCTGACACATGGTACTATATAAAAATGATAACAATGGTAAATTTTCCATGTGCTTTTCTGTGCAGTTTTGCATGCTGTGCACATTCTATTTTATTTAATCATTATAATAGTCTCATGACAATATGAGAACTCTTGTCATGAGGAAAGGAGGAAACTGAGTGACAAGGAGGAAACTGAGTGACAAAGAAGGGATTTTCTTAAAGGCACAGTGTTCATTAGTGAGAATAGGAATTGAATTCCATTGGCCCATCTGCAGAGCCTATGTTCTTAATCTATACGGTATTTTCAGTACTGTCTCTATTTCTAGTGTGGGAATGAAAAGAACCATCAGTTTGTTCTATTAAATAATAGTATTAGGGTTTTCCAGGTGGCTCAGTGGTAAATAACCCACCTGTCAATGCAGGAGACTTGTGTTAGATCCCTGGGTTGGGAAGATACCCTGGAGAAAGAAATGTTGATCCACTCTAGTATTCTTGCTTGGAAAAATCCCATGGACAGAGGAGCCTGGCAGACTACAGTCCATGGGGTTTCAAAGAATCACAAAACTTAAACGACTAAACAATAACAACAAAATTGTTGTATATCAAAATATAGTTATTTCAGCCTTTTCATTCACACATTAAAAAAAAAAAAAGTTCTGCCAAAATAGCCTGATATGATGATAGATGAAAGAATAGGAAGTTTAACTTAAATTCCCACATGACATTACAAGTATACTTCAGGGAAAAGGAATTTGTCTTGAATTTGATTAATGTTCCCAAAAGACAAGTGAGAAGTTACTGGAGCAGCATAATTCCATCCAAGAGCTCACTCATTTCTCACCACAGCATATCTTTAGCTGGTAAATAATTTAAATATTAATTAGCAGATAGTCCCATCCCTCATTGCCTCATTCTCTAAATAAATTTTTAAAAAATGTTTGATATAATCCAGGCTAAACTAACTTAGTTATTCAACATTAATAAAAAGGTCATTCTCTTTAATCTGTAAGCACATGATCTTGGGGACTGTTTGCTGTACCCCTTTGTATTCTGAACACTTAGTATGTAATAACGCAGTCAACCCTCACAGAATTAATTACTTCATTATACAAAGTAACTGGATTATTTTGGTGATTTCCAATTTGTCAGAATTTTGTTCTTTTAACATGCAAAATGCAATAGAAGGAAATTGACTGTATTTAATATCTGTTGACATATGGAAATTAGGCTGATGTCTTTGCTTCCTTAATTCTATTTAATGACAGGCCTGCAAAGTAAAATCTGAAGACAGTTTATAATAAATCTACTATAGAGAAGAGAGACATTACAGGGACCCAGATATACAGAAATTTTGTGATTGTCTTTATTTACAGTAAGGAGCTAGTTAAGTAATTATGCAATGTAAATGAATACACTGCATGAGCCACTACGTACAACATCACACTATCTTCTCTACTTAGAGGTCTCCAGCAGTCAAAGCAACCTTTGCAACCTTCAGTGAAGTGGAGAGAGACAGCAGGAAGTTGGAGAATGCATGCAAAAACATGGGTGTGATGTTTTAGTGGAAGACATGTACCTACAGAACATAGGGCGGGAGGCACACCAGCAGGAAACTTCATCTTCTTCACCTGAATGAGGTGCCCAGGTAAAGAGAAAAGATAGAAAGCAATTTATAAAAATTTAAGCCTTGATAAGTAGGAACTGGGATCACAAGGATAATTGTGAAATAGCTGCAAGGTTACATTTATCATATTCATAGCACATGTAAAGATTTCATAATTATGTATATATACACATAGTGAGGGGCTTCCCTGGTAACTGAGATGGTAAGGAATCCGACTACAATGCAGGAGATGTGGGATTAATCCCTGAGTCAGGAAGATCCCCTGAAGAAGGAAATGGCAACCCGCTTCAGTATTCTTGTCTGGGAAATCCCATCAACAGAAGAGCACAGTGGGCTACAGTCCAAGGGGTCAAAAAGAGGCAGAAATGAGCACATAAGATACTCACACACAAATAGTGAGAGATAATGACCATCATAATAGCATATAGTAAAAGCTCGCTAATATAACCAGGATTTCAGGAAACTCTTTTTTTTTTTTTTTAGAAAAGAGACAATCTTGGCTTTGGGAGTAACACAGATGCTTTAGAATCAGCAGGAAGAAAATTAGAAAGTTTGAAGGGAAAGTAATTTTATATTTAAGGAATAGTTCATGCAAAGATGGGCACACTAAAGGACAAAAATGATATGAACTTAACAGAAGCAGAAGATAGTTAAGAAGAGGTGGCAAAAATACACAGAAGAACTATGAAAAAAAAGATGTTAATGACCCAGAAAACTGTGATGGTGTGATCACTCACTTACAGCCAGACATGCTGGAATGTGAAGTCAAGTGGGCCTTAGGAAGCATTCAGTTCAGTTCAGAAGCTCATTCGTGTCTGACTCTTTGCGACCCCATGAATTGCAGCATGCCAGGCCTCCCTGTCCATCACCAACTCCCGGAGTTCACTCAGACTCACGTCCATCGAGTCAGTGATGCCATCCAGCCATCTCATCCTCTGTCGTCCCCTTCTCCTCTTGCCCCCAATCCCTCCCAGCATCAGAGTCTTTTCCAATGAGTCAACTCTTTGCATGAGGTGGCCAAAGTACTGGACTTTCAGCTTTAACATCATTCCTTCCAAAGAAATCCCAGGGCTGATTTCCTTCAGAATGGACTGGTTGGATCTCCTTGCAGTCCAAGGGACTCTCAAGAGTCTTCTACAACACCACAGTTCAAAAGCATCAATTCTTTGGCGCTCAGCCTTCTTCACAGTCCAACTCTCACATCCATACATGACCACAGGAAAAACCATAGCCTTGACTAGATAAACCTTTGTTGGCAAAGTAATGTCTCTGCTTTTGAATATGCCGTCTAAGTTGGTCATAACTTTCCTTCCAAGGAGTCAGCGTCTTTTAATTTCATGGCTGCAGTCACTATCTGCAGTGATTTTGGAGCCCCAAAAATAAAGTCTGACACTGTTTCCACTGTTTCCCTGTGTATTTCCCATGAAGTGTTGGGACCGGATGCCATGATCTTCATTTTCTGAATGCTGAGCTTTAAGCCAACTTTTAAAGCTAGGGATGGTGTTGGAATTCTAGTTGAGTTATTTCATCCTAAAAGATGATCCTGTGAAAGTGCTGCATTCAATATGCCAGCAAACATGGGAAACTCAGCAGTGGCCACAGCACCTGAAAAGGTCATTTTCATTCCAGTTCTAAAGAAGGGCAATGCCAGAGAATGCTCAAACTACTGCACAGTTGCACTCATTTCACGTGCTAGCAAGGTAATTCTCAAAATCCTCCAAGCAAGGCTTCAACAGTACATGAACAGATAACTTCCATATGTTCAAGCTGAATTTGGAAAAGGCAGAGAAACCAGAGATCAAGTTGCCAACATCCATTAGATCATAGAAAAAGCAAGAGAATTCCAGAAAAACATCTAATTCTGCTTCATTGACTGTGTGGATCACAACAAACTGTGGAAAATTCTTAATCAGATGGGAATACCAGACCTTACTTGCCTCTTGCAAAATCTGTAGCAATGGACTGGTTCCAAATTGGGAAAGGAGTGTGTCAAAGCTGTATATCGTCACCCAGCTTATTTATCTTCTATGCGGAGTACATCATGTGGAATCCTGGGCTAGATGAACCACAAGCCAGAATTAAGATTGCTGGGAAAAATACCAACAATCTCAGATATTCAGATGAAACCACACGGCAGTATGCAAAGAGGAACTAAAGAGCCTCTCAGTGGAGGTGAAAGAAGAGAGTAAAAAAGCTGGCTTAAAACTTGACATTCAAAAAATTAAGATCATGGCATCCAGTCACTAAGTTCAGTTCAGTCCCTCAGTAATGTCCGACTCTTTGCAACCCCATGAATTGCAGCAGGCCAGGCCTCCCTGTCCATCACCAATTCCTGGAGTTCACACAAACTCATGTCCATCAAGTCAGTGATGCCATCCAGCCATCTCATCCTCTGTCATCCCCTTCTCCTCCTGCCCAAAATCCCTCCCAGCATCAGAGTATTTTCCAACGAGTCAACTCTTCGCATTAGGTGGCCAAAGTATTGGAGTTTCAGCTTTAGCATCAGTCTTTCCAATGAACACCCAGGACTGATTTCCTTTATAATAGACTGGTTGGATCTCCTTGCAGTCCAAGGGACTCTCAAGAGTCTTCTCCAACACCACATTTCAAAAGCAACAATTCTTCGGCACTCAGCTTTCTTCACAGTCCAACTCTCACATCCATACATGACCACTGGAAAAACCATAGCCTTGACTAGACGGATCTTTGTTGGCAAAGTAATGTCTCTGCTTTTTAATATGCTATCTAGGTTGGTCATAACTTTCCTTCAAAGCAGTGTCTTTTAATTTCATGTCTGCAGTCACTATCTGCAGTGATTTTGGAGCCCCCAAAAATAAAGTCTGACACTGTTTCCACTGTTTCTCCATCTATTTCCCATGAAGTGATGGGACCAGGTGCCATGATCTTAGTATTCTGAATATTGAGCTTTAAGCCAACTTTTCCACTCTCCTCTTTCACTTTCATCAAGAGGCTTTTTAATTCCTCTTCACTTTCTGCCATAAGGGTGATGTCATCTGCATATCTGAGGTTATTGATATTTCTCCTAGCAATCTTGATTCCAGCTTGTGCTTCTTTCAGCCCAGCATTTTTCATGATGTACTCTGCATATAAGCTAAATAAGCAGGGTGACAATATACAGCCTTGACGTACTCCTTTTCCTATTTGGAACCAGTCTGTTGTTCCGTGCCCAGTTCTAACTGTTGTTTCCTTACCTGCCTACAGGTTTCTCAAGAGGCAGGTCAGGTGGTCTGGTATTCCCATCTCTTTCAGAATTTTCCACAGTTTATTTTGATCCACACAGTCAAAGGCTTTGGCATAGTCAATAAAGCAGAAATAGATATTTTTCTGGAACTCTCTTGCTTTTTCCATGATCCAGGGTATGTTGGCAATTTGATCTCTGGTTCCTCTGCCTTTTCTAAAACCAGCTTGAACAACTGCAAGTTCATGGTTCACGTATTGCTGAAGCCTGGCTTGGAGAATTCTGACCATTATTTTACTAGCATGTGAAATGAGTGCAATTGTGCAGTAGTTTGAGCATTCTTCTTGGCATTGCCTTTCTTTGGGATTGGAATGAAAACTGACCTTTTCCAGTCCTGTGGCCACTGCTGAGTTTCCCAAATTTACTGATATATTGAGTGCAGCACTTTCACAGCATCATCTGTTAGGATTTGAAGTAGCTCAACTGGAATTCTGTCACCTCCACTAGCTTTGTCCATAGTGATGCTTTCTAAGGCCCACTTGACTTCACATTCCAGAATGTCCAGCTCTAGGTGAGTGATCACACCATCGTGATTATCTTGGTTATGAAGATCTTTTTTGTTGAGTTCTTCTGTGTATTCTTGCCACCTCTTCTTAATATCTTCTGCTTCTCAGGTCCATACCATTTCTGTCTTTTATCGAGCCCATCATTTCATGAAATGTTCCCTTGCTATCTCTACTTTTCTTGAAGAGATCTCTAGTCTTTCCCACTCATTGTTTTCCTCTATTTCTTTGCATTGATCACTGAGGAATGCTTTCTTATCTTTCCTTGGTATTCTTTGGAACTCTGCATTCAGATGATTATATCTTTCCTTTTCTCCTTTGCTTTTCGCTTCTCTTCTTTTCACAGCTATTCGTAAGGCCTCCTCAGACAGCCATTTTGCTTTTATGCATTTCTTTTCCATGAAGATGGTCTTGATCCCTGTCTCCTGTACAATATCACGGACCTCTGTCCATAGTTCATCAGGCACTCTGTTTATCAGATCTAGTCCCTTAAATCTATTTCTCACTTCCACTGTATAATCATAATGGATTTGGTGTAGGTCATACGTGAAAAGTCTAGTGGTTTTCCCTACTTTCTTCAATTTAAGTCTGAATTTGGCAATAAGGGGCTTATGATCTGAGCCACAGTCAGCTCCTGGTCTTGTTTTTGTTGACTGTATAGAGCTTCTCCATCTTTGGCTGCAAAGAATATAATCAATCTGATTTTGGTGTTGGCCATCTGGTGATGTCCATGTGTAGAGTTTTCTTTTTTGTTGTTGGAAGAGGGTGTTTGCTATGACTAGTGTGTTCTCTTGGCAAAACTCTATTAGCCGTTGCCCTGCTTCACTCACTTCATGGCAAATAGATTGGGAAACAATGGAAACAGTAATAGACTTTAATTTGGGGGGCTCCAAAATCACCACAAATGGTGACTGCAGCCATGAAATTAAAAGAATCTTTACTACTTGGAAGAAAAGCTATGACAAACCTAGACAGTATATTAAAAAGCAGAGACATTACTATACAGAAAAAGATCCATATAGTCCAAGCAATGGTTTTTTCAGTAGTCATGTATGGATGTGAGAGTTGAACCATAAAGACAGCTGAGCAATGAAGAATTGATGTTTCTAATTGTGGTGTTGAAGAAGATTCTTGTGAGTCACTTGAACTGAAGGGATATCAAACTACTCAATAGTAAAGGGAATAAACCCTGTATAATCATTGGAAGAACTGATTCTGAAGCTCCAATAATTTGACCAACTGATGCGTAGAGTCAACTCACTGGAAAAATCTCTGATGCTGGGAAGGATTGAAGGCAAGAGAAAAAGGGGATGACAAAGGACAAGATGGTTGGATAACATCACTGGCTCTATGGGTATGAGTTTGAACAAGCTCCAGGAGATAGTGAACAGGCAAGCCTGTAGTGCTACAGTCCATGGGTGCAGAGTTGGACATGACTGGATGACTGAACAACAGCAAATTGTATATTTGGAAGAGAAAAATTTGGTGCAGTCAACCTGTAAAAAATATGATTAGAAAATGCATTTCTAATTGAAATTACAAACAGAAAAATGCTAAATTCTGCAATTACAGATTTTGCTGATATATATGCAAACAAAACAAATAAATCACCATTCTAAATTCACTAGGGAAAAAAAAATTAGAGAACAATTCAGTTTTTTAAAGCTTCTGACTTGCATATTTGGCTTGAAAATATATAAAACCATTTTGAATAAAAAGGAAAAACAGAAATTCTGTCAAAGCAGATGATACCTTTATTTAGCATTTCTATGTGACATGTGCTTTCCTAAAGGTTTTCCTGAATTAACTAATGTAATTTCACATTAATAAAGTAAAATATGTAGTATTAGTTTTTTCCATGTGCAGCTGAGGAAATAGACAAAAAAATAAAGTAAATCCTTCAAAATATTTATGTAGAATAAGAGAAATTTTTATTTGTATTGAAATATAATTGACATATTAGTTTTAGGTATACAAGATGCTTCAATATTTGTATGTATTACAAAATGATCATCTCAATAATTCTAACAGCTGTCACTGTACATAGTTGCAATTTTTTTTTTTTTCTTGTGATGAGAACTCTCTCTACTCTCTTAGCAACTTTCAAATATGCCATACAGGATTCAGTTCAGTTCAGTTCAGTCACCCAGTCATGTCTGACTCTTTGTGACCCCATGAACCACAGCACGCCAGGCCTCCCTGTCCATCACCAACTCTCGGAGTCCACCCAAACCCATGTCCATTGAGTCGGTGATGCCACCCACCATCTCATCCTCTGTCGCCCCCTCTCCTCCCACCCTCAAATCTTTCCCAGCATCAGTCTTCTCAAATGAGTCAGCTCTCGCATCAGGTGGCCAAAGTATTGGAGTTTCAGCTTCAACATCAGTCCTTCCAATGAACACCCAGGACTGATCTCCTTTAGGATGGACTGGTTGGATCTTTTTTTTTTTTTTCTTCATTTTTTTTTCATTTTTTTTTTTAACTTTACAATATTGTATTGGTTTTGCCATATATCAACATGAATCCGCCACATGTATACATGTGTTCCCCATCCTGAACCCTCCTCCAGCCTCCCTCCCCATACTATCCCTCTGGGTCGTCCCAGTGAACCAGGACTGGTTGGATCTGCTTGCAGTCCCAGGGACTCTCAAGAGTCTTCTCCAACACCACAGTTCAAAAGCATCAATTCTTCGGTGCTCAGCTTTCTTTATAGTCCAAGTCTCACATCCATATACAACTACTAGAAAAACCATAGCCTTGACTAGACGGACCTTTGTTGCCAAAGTAAGATTATAAACTATAATTACCATGTTGTACATAGTATCCTCATGACTTATTTATTTTATAACTAAAGTTTTGTACTTTTTGATTCCCTTCATCCATTTTGCCCACCACCTAGCCCTCAACACCCTGTGTCTTATTCTCTGTATCTGAGGATTTTCTTTGGGGAGAGGAATGTTTGTTTATGCTCCACATACGTATATATGAGATTTACTGCTGTTGCTGCTAAGTCGCTTCAGTCGTGTCCAACTCTGTGCGACCCCATAGAAGGCAGCCCACCAGGCTCCCTCATCCCTGGGATTCTCCAGGCAAGAACACTGGAGTGAGTCACCATTTCCTTCTCCAACGCATGAAAGTGAAAGTGAAGTCGCTCAGTCGTGTCCGACCCTCAGCGACTCCATGGACTGCAGGCCACCAGGCTCCCCCATCCATGGGATTTTCCAGGCAAGAGTACTGGAGTGGGGTGCCATTGCATTTGCCTTTCTCTGTCTAATTTATCTTGGCAAAACATTTTCAGTATCCATCTATGTTATCACAAATCATAAGGTTTTATTATTTTCTTATGGATGAATAAGAGATATTTTTAAAACAGTCCATTCCAAATATACATTTTAATAATGGTAATAGTATACAGTACCTATTACCTCTCAATGATTTTTAACTGTAGTATTGGATGATAGTTAGCTATATTTCTTCAGTGCTTCAAAAAGACAATATAATCTTCAATTTTTGTGAATAAAATGTGAGTAAGTTTCTTAAGACAGTTCATAAGCCCTTCAAAAAAGCACTGAATACTTTTGTGGTATGTAGTAAAATCCCTTGACCTAGTCTGCTTGAAAATAGCCTCAGAGTTTGAGAAATGGCTGATTCAGTGACCTTGCCAAAGGTTCCACAAAGGATAGATTAAGAAGTAAAAATGTATGTTTTAAATTAAGGGCTCACGTAGACAAATTTCTGTTACAAAGCAATGCAAAAATGGACAGATTGAGGATCAGTTTGCATCTCAAATTACTAAATGGAGTAAAATTGAAAACAGTTTTATATATATATATATATATATAGTCTGCTACTTCTTCTGAATTGATGTCAAAATATGTCAGAATTCCCCTTAATACACCTTTTCAATTGTCCATATGCATGAAATATCTCAGGCTTTTGACTCACCTCTACTCACATTTGGTGCTGTTTAGTTAATTTCTTTCAGAATTATTTTTGAAAGGGAAATACTGCAAAGTAAGATGTATAAACCCTTGCTTGGTGAGTGCAGGCAGTAATTTTGATAAATGGCACTTGAGGTACTAGGGAGACATTTATAGGTTCTCTGGAACTGTAAGAGTGAACAGCATTAAAATAAGCAGTGAAAAGTGCTAAATCAACAAAAGTGATATGATTTCTGGGTTTATTTTAATAGAAAAAAGTCTGTAAATAACTAAATCAATGCCTCATTTAGCCTTCCTTCCTCACCATTATTTGCCATATTAATGCTTTTCCTGGTTCAATCCTTGTTCCATAATCCTGTCTGATTATTTTCTTGTTCTCTAATATAACTCATTCTTCAAATTCTAAATAGCTATATGAAGTATTCTCAAATATTTCTAGCAAACCAGACTGTCACATTCAATCTTCCAATATATTACATTGATTAACACAGTATTTGTTCTACTTACTTCATAGGCCACCTGAGAGTTCTCTTTCTTCCTGGTTGTCCTAGTAAGAAACAAAAGGAGAACGTGTCAAATGGCAAGTGCTTCAATTAAAAAAAAAAAAGACTTTAGTAGGAAAATTAGAAAGCAGCCACTCCCAAGCTGTAAGAACCTGGTCCGCCTCACAGAACACAAGCATCCATAACTTCAAAACAGCAAGAGAACACATAGATATGCACAAAACCCAAAACAGTGATTCTAATTAAGCCTGAATGCTACTTTAGGGAATATAGAAATGACATTAAGAATATAAAGCTTCAATAGGGCAGACTTTCAAATATTTTTTGTTAGTTCTAGTTGCCAGATATCTTGTGGGATATAGCTTCACAAATGAAGGACCACATTGATAGCTAATTAATAATGACTGAAGAAGGATGTGGATAGACAGTTTAGTGACTAAAAAAATATTAAATCTACTTCCCCTTTCTTACATTATTTATTTATTTTTTTTTTGTAAATCCTTTTCTTCCCATTTTGGGGCATGTAGCCTACTTTTCTAAGTGTCCTAAAATAATCTTTATGTTGTGTAAGAAAAATCCTTCAAATTTTCCTGAGGAAAATTCAGCATAGTCAAGTTGTTATAGTCCTCTCTGATTATAACCTGTTAACATAAAGGAGTAATTCAGGTAATTATGTCCATTCAGTAGTCACTTTATAGATGGAAAAAAGTCATGACATTTTCAGTCAAAATAGTTATTTATTGTTTTATATTCACTAAGGGTTAGATACATTGATTTTATCTCACTTGCCTTTTAAGTAAACTTTCTGTCATGACTGATAAATTTTAAGATTAATACAGGATACAAGGAATAAAGATTCAATAGAGAACAATTTAGGCCATTAATTGTAAGTGACACTCTCTTCATTATGTTGGGCAAGAGCGAGTTTATATCCATCCATCTCTTTATAAGTATCATTATTATCTTGACTCACCAACCCAGACCTTTCTACAAACGCCATGTGTTCAACTACTCTTTTTCACATAGATAGCTCTCAAGCACATAAAAGTCAAAATAACCGTGAATTAACTCTCTTCACAGATCTTTGTCTTATACTCCTCATCTTGTAGAGGGCTTCCCCCCACTGGCCAAGTTCTTAAGCTGAAAGCCTGAACACTATGTGAATCATTTCCTTTCCCTCCCACCCTACTTTCCATCAATCATCTGGTCCTTACAAATGTACTCCAAAATGCCTCACATATCCTTTTCTTCATTTTGTATCTACTGTTGAGTTTAGATCTTGCTGTCACATTTCACATTATGATGTCCTTGACATTGTACTTGACTTAGCCACAGCATTTGCCACAATGGATCCCTTTCTCTTCCTTGAAATACTTTTTTCCAGGATGCCACACCCTCTTGGTTTTCTCCCTTTCACAATAATCACTGCTTTTGTGTTGCTTCTACATTTTCTCCTAAACTCACTGGCATGTTGCAATGTTCATTAACTGAGCCTCTTTTATACCCTTATTCTTTAGGCTGATATCATCAATCTTAATGGCTTTAGATATTATCTTTATGCTGAACACATTACAATGAGAGTCTGAACTAGTGTTCTCTGAACACTGGAATATGAAAGTGAAAGTTGCTCAGTCTTGTCGCAACTTTTTGTGATCCCTTGAACTATACAGTCCATGGAATTCTCCAGGCCAGACTACTGGAGTGGGTAGCCATTCCCTTCTCTGGGATATCTTCCCAACTCAGGTGTTGAACTCAGGTCTTCCACGTTGCAGGCAGATTCTTTAGCAGCTGAGCTGCAAGAGAAGCCCCAGAATACTGGAATGGGTAGCTGTTCCTTTATCCAGCGGAGAAGGGGTCTTCAATTCCTGACCCAGGAATCAAACTGGGGTCTCCTGCATTGCAGGTGGATTCTTTACCAAATGAGCTATCAGGGAAGCCCCCTGAATACCAGCTTACTGTATGTCAACCAAATATCTCTGCCTGGGGGACTGAAGATACTTATCACAGGGTTTGTTCAAAACTGCTTTCTGTAACTTCACCCACCTCCCCCAAATAGTTCATCTCACACTCTTCTACCTCTCAATGCAAAAACCTTGGATCACACTCCATTTCTTTTTTCTTTAATACAACACATCTATTTCATCAGCAAGCACTGCTTTCCAGACACATCTCCTTGCTTCTATTTTAAAAAAAACTTTATTATCTCTTAACCTATTTCCTTAATTCTACCTAGTCTATTCCCAACACAGCAGCCAAAGCATTATTTTTTTAAGGCCTTGCACACAGCTTCTTGGGCTTCCCTAGTGGCTCAGTTTCGATCCCTTGGTGGGAAAGATCTCCCGGAGTCAGAAATGGCAACCCACTCCAGTATTCTTGCCTGTAAAGCTCTTGGACAGAGGAGCCTAGCAGGCTACAGACCATAGGGTCCAAAAAAAGTCAAACAAAACTTAGTGACTAAACAACAGCAACACAGCTTTGTAGATCCCTGGCCAGGGATTAAACCCAGACCCTCAGCAGTGGGAATATGGAGTTCCGACTTCTAGACCACCAGGGAATTCTTGCAATCATGTTAAAATATGTCAGATCACATCATTCTTTGCTGAAAACCTGCCAATGGCTTCCTGTTGTCACCAAAATAAAAAACTCTACAATAACTTCAGTTCAGTTCAGTTCACTCAGTCATGTACGACTCTTTGCGACCTCATGAATCACAGCACTCTAGGCCTCCCTGACCATCACCAACTCCTGGAGTTCACTCAGACTCACGTCCATCAAGTCAGTGATGCCATCCAGCCATCTCATCCTCTGTCGTTCCATTCTCCTCCTGCCCCCAATCCCTCTCAGAATCAGAGTCTTTTCCAATGAGTCAACTCTTTGCATCAGGTGGACAAAGTACTGGAGTTTTAGCTTTAGCATCATTTCTTCCAAAGAAATCCCAGGGCTGATATCCTTCAGAATGGACTGGTTGGATCTCCATGCAGTCCAAGGGACTCTCAAGAGTCTTCTCCAACACCACAGTTCAAAAGCATCAATTCTTCGGCATTCAGCTTTCTTCACAGTCCAACTCTCACATCCATACATGACCACTGGAAAAACCATACCCTTGACTAGAAGGACCTTTGTTGGCAAAGTAATGTCTCAATAACTTACATGCCAGTAAATGTAATGATGTAGGTCTATGATGTCATTCTGATCTTGTCTCCTCTTTTTCTTGTTCTTTTTGCTGTAGAGATATTGCCTTCACAGATTTCACTGAAACAAGCTAGAAAAGCAACCACATTAGGACATTTGTACTTGTGACTCTTTCCTTGAAACTTTTTTCTGTCAAATCCATTTAACACCAGCCATCAGTCATATGCTAGTAAGTATTTAGCAACCAAAAATATGTAAGCATGTATATAAGCATATACATGAGTATACAGGTTTATTATAAATTTCATTGGTAAAATAGATATATAGCACCCAATTTACAAGCAAGTATAATGTACACATTATTTTAATTCTGCATAATTTATTAATTCTTACAGAATGCTAGCATTGATTTTTGCCAAACCCTTGCATCCACACACAAATTATTGCTGCAATCCAATAGATATTGACAAAACCCCACTGCAAATAAATGCTTGATTGCTATCTTATTCAGCAAGAAGTTTCTCAGGTCATTGACAAATTAGTTTTAGGTTCTGGCTTGAGTTTTGGTTAATATTTTTGTTTGCTTTAACCTGTAGATAAAAGATGTTTGTAAACATCTTCATTTTTTAAAATCAATTATATGAGCCACCATTTTTTTTTCTGCTAAATTGAACAATAGGTTTAATTAGTTAGGTTAGTATTTTCTTCACACTTTGTGTTATTCTCATGTAATGACTACACATTTGAGTTTAATATTCTTTATTTATTCCTTTTCTTTTACTTTCTTAAGTTTAGACATCACTAACAAAATAGATTCAACCTTGATTTAGTCAGCACTTGCTGACTTTCATAAAAATATTTCCATCTGCCAATGATTTCAAGTTACCCTGGTGATACCACTGAACATATTCTGGGGAAAGGATGAGCAGCAATACTTAATTCTATAGTATTTACACCACATAGATGAAATAAGCATAATTAATATCAAGAGCATAAGTAAAAGTAAAATATAATAGATCACTTAGACAGTGATAAAATTCCAGATTTATTAAAGATATAATGTTACTGTGTAAATTTATATAATTAATTCCTTATCAAGGGCTATATTTACTAGCCAGCTGTCCAAATTCTAGAAATTTTAAAAATCAACTCTTCTGAGTCAGTACTAGCTAACTCCAGCACCTCAGTATTACAGTTCTAATTAAAACTGTGGTGGTTTAGACACTATGTCTTATCCAACTCTAGTGACCCCATGGACTGTAGCCTGCAAGGCTCCTCTGTCCATGGGATTCTCCAGACAAGAATATTTCAGTGGGTTGCCATTTCCTTCTCCAGAGGATCTTCCCAGCCTAGGGACTGAACCCAGGTCTCCTGCGTTGCAGGCAGATTCTTTACTGACTTAGCTACAAGGGAAGCCCAAAATGATGGTAAGTTTGCTCCACTAGAGCCCTGGGGCTGTTGGTTTACCTCAAGTAACCAGTGGGGAAAGTTCAAGTTCAATTAAAACTGTAACCCCTAACCAAATGCTTCATTTCTCCACTCACCCCCCAGCAAATCTGCTCCGTATCATGTAGGTAGTTATCTTGTTGTTGTAATTTTCTTTTTTTCCCCCTACTCTGTTTTCTCTAGAATGTAAGCTCTGTGAGGGCAGTAATTTTGTCTACTCTTAGGACTGTATCTACATTTTAGTAGGCACTCTCTAACTACTGCTCGAAGGAATGAATGAAAAATCAGTCTTTGCAGTTCACTTCATAAGGGAATTCACAGCCACTCTTATAATCATACATTTATATAGTCCATCTTCTTTGATCTCTGAGACTACTTACACAGAAGTCTTTCTTCATCTCCATCTTTTCTGTGACATATTCTTTCACTTTTTTTTTTTAATTTTGTGTTTTGTTTTGTTTTTGCTTTTTTTTTTTTTTTTTTTAATGAGTGCCTTCATCAGTCCCTTTTGGGTCAAACTAGCTCTTGCAAATTTACTTAAAGAGTTTCTCTAACATAGGCTCAAAATCTCACATATTCAATATGCATTCATTTTTTTTCTTGGTGCAGTTTTACTTTTCATACTGTTCATGAGGTTCTCAAGGCAAGAGTACTGAAGTGGTTTGCCATTCCCTTCTCCAGTGAACCATGTTTTGTCAGAACTTCCACCATGACCCATCTGTCTTGGGTGGCCCTACACCACCTACAACATGACTCATAGTTTCATTGAGTTAGATAAGGCTGTGGTCAATGTAATCAGTTTGATTAATTTTTTGTGATTGTGATTTTCATTCTATCTGCCCTCTGAGGGATAAGGATAAGAGGCTTATGGAAGCTTCCTGACAGGAGAGACTGACTGTGGGGGAAACTAGGTCTTGTTTTGATGAGCAGGGACATGCTCAGTACATTTAATCCAATTTTCTGTTGAGAGGTGGGGCTGTGTTACCACCCTGTTGTTTGTCCGGAGACAAAATAAGGTGGGAGTCATGAAAATAGTGGAGACCTCCTTCAAAAGGTCTTGTGCACACACTGTTATATTCAGTGCCCTTGACCCTGCAGCAGGCCACTGTCTACCCACGCCTCTGCCAGATACTCCTGGACAATTATAGGCAAGTCTGGGTCAATCTCCTGTCAGGTCATTACTCCTTTCTCTTGGTCCATGTGTGCAAAGGTTTTGTGTGTTTCCTCCAAGAGTCTGTTTCCCCACTCCTGTGGAAGTTCTGTAATCAAATCCCACTGACCTCCAAAGTCAAATTCCCTGGGGATCTCAGTCCATTTGCCAGATCCCCAGGTTGGAAAATCTGCTGTGGGTTCTAGAACTTTCCTAACAGTGCAATAACTTATTTGGTATAATTTTTCTGCAGTTTGTGGGTCATCTGCTCAGTGGCTCTATTGTGGGGTTAATGGTGACCTCTTCCAAGAAGGCTAATGACACATGCTGTGTGACCCAGGTCAGCTGTACCCAGAGCCCCTGCCCTGCAGAAGACCACCGCTGACCCATGCCTCCACAGGAGATACTCAAACACTCAAAGATAGATATGGCTCAGTCTCTGTGGAGATCTCTGAGTCCTAGTGCACACAAGATTTTATTTGAGCCCAAAATAACTGCAGATAGTGACTTCAGCCATGAAATTAAAAGATGCTTGCTCCTTTTGGAAGAAAAGCTATGACCAACTTAGACAGCATATTAAAAAGCAGAGACATTACTTTGCTGACAAAGGTCCTTCTGGTCAAAGCTATGATTTTTCCAGTAGTCATGTATGGATGTGAGAGTTGGGCTATAAAGAAAGCTGAGCACTGAAGAACTGATGCTTTTGAACTGTGGTGCTGGAGAAGACTCTTCAGAGTCTCTTGGACTGCAAGGAGATCAAACCAGTCCATCCTAAAGGAAATCAGTCCTGAATATTTACTGGAAGGACTGATGCTGAAGCTGAAACTCTAATACTTGGGCCACCTGATGCGAATAACTGACTCATTTGAAAAGACCCTGATGCTGGGAAAGATTGAAGGCAGGAAGAGAAGGGGATGACAGAGGATGAGATGGTTGGATGGCAGCACTGACTTGATGGGCATGAGTTTGAACTAGCTCTGGGAGTTGGTGATGGACAGGGAGGCCTGGTAAGCTGCAGTCCATGGGGTCGCAAAGAGTTGGATATGCCTGAGTGACTGAACTGAACTGAGATGAATTATTTTACTTTGTGTCATGGGTCAGTGTATCCCCCACCCCCAATTCATAGGTTGAATTCCTAGCCCCAGGATCTGATAGTGTGACCTTATTTGGAGATAGGGTCTTTGAAGAATAAATCAAGCTAAAATGAATTTTTAGTGGTAAAGAATCCACCTGCCAATATAGGAGATGAAGGATGTGGGTTTGATCCCTGTATTGGGACAATCCCCTGGATTAATAACTGTCAACCCACTCCAGTATTCTTGCCTGGAAGATTTCATGGACAGAGGAACCTGACAGGCTACAGTATGTGGGGTTGCAAAGAGTAGGATATGTTTGAGCAACTGAGCACCATAGGGTGACCCTTAATACAATATGACTGATTTCTTTATAATAAGGAGAAGTGTATACATGGAGATACTACAGAGGAAAGATGATTTGATAATACAGCGAGAATGTGATGTGGGCATAAAAATAGTTATCTACAAGCCAAAGAGAGAGATCTGGAAGAGATCCATCTCTCACGGCCCTCAGGAGAAACCAATCCTACCAAAACCTTGATTTCA
Organism: Bos grunniens; assembly: GCF_055505025.1. Classification (NCBI taxonomy): domain Eukaryota; kingdom Metazoa; phylum Chordata; class Mammalia; order Artiodactyla; family Bovidae; genus Bos; species Bos grunniens. Next base: position 18,108,054 of record NC_141184.1, on the reverse strand, counting down.
GACCTTTTATTTTCCAGAACTATGAGACAATAAACTCATTTTAAGCCACCCAGTATGTGGTACTTTATTACAGATAACAGATTTTATATCCAAAGAAAATAAATGGAATGTCATAGCTTGTTTATTTTAGAAACTAATGTTAATTTTATTCTAAAACAAAACTCAACACTATGATGAATTCTTGTGGGTTTTGTGGCACTTCATTCATTTAACAAATATTCATTGAGAACAACTATGGACCAGGGATTGTTTTAGGCAATGAGCATATAGCAATGAAAATACAACAAAGATCTTCGGCTTTGTGAAGGTTTTATTCTAGTGGAAAAGAACAAACAGTTGCCAAAAACTATAAATAAATTTAGATAATGACAATAAGGAAATTCGTATGATGACAATATGAAACATAAGAGAGAGAGGCAAATGGAGTCTTTGGGAAAGGTAAGAACAGTACACTGTGGTCAGTTTGCTGCTGATGAAATGAAAATAAACATTATCTATTGGACCTGGCAATATGAGAACTATTGAAGGGAAGAGAACATGAAAACGTATACTGTTGCTTACAGCTTCAGTGGAGGGAAACAAACTACATCACCTGGCATAGACACAGATACACGGCAGCTTTAAAGAAAGACTTTCAATTCAGTATGGGGAATGCCACTCCCAACATCCCCAGTGTGGGGAATTCCACTCCCAACATTCAACTTCTCAAGACCTATGTCAGGTGCTGATGGACATCTTGCTGGGGATGTATAAACTAAATTTAATGGTGTTAGGGGTAAATTTAGAAAGCCAACCATCTTATATTTCCCTGTGAGAAATAAACATGTATGTGTGTTTATTCATATGTATTTATGAATGTATGTATGTATGTATGTATGTGTATCTGAATATATATGTGTGTGTGTGTGTGTGTGCACATATTTATCTGTTTCTGTATATGTGTACTCCAAATTCGAATGTCATTGCAAACTTACCCAACAAAGAGCTTTCAAAACAACAGTGATTTTGGAAGGAAAGTAGTTGAGCAAAAATCTGACAATTTCTTGATCCATGTGACTCTAACTTGGTTACCTGGTAGCATTCATCGGGCAAGTGGAATCATTCAAAAATGAGTCCACTCATATGCTCAGTGCCTCAATGAGAAGAGCTGTGGAACTGGGCTCAGACACATCCAAAGCACATTCCATCTCAGAGCATCTCTATGTGGTCTCTATCATGGTAATTAGACCACTTACCTGAAAGCTCAGAGCTTATATATACTAACACAGAAGATTCCAGTCCTCTTAAGTCCAGTGAAGAAATTGATATACTGTCACTTCTACTGTACTATATTGGTCAAAGAAGTCATAGATCAGCCATGGATAATGGCATTGGTATTTGATACCCTGCAAAAAGACCATAACCAGCTAATGACCACTTGCATCAAGATAAACTCAGGTTTTTGTTTCTCACTGTTTATTCTTTTGGACAAAATACTGAATCCTCAGCTATTAAAGTAAGATCATTTGGTTACCTATGGTTGAAAGTGAAAGTGTTAGTCACTTAGTTGTGTCCAACTCTTTGCGACCCAATGGACTGTAGCCCACCAGGCTCCTCTGTCCATGGAATTCTCCAGGCAAGAACACTGGAGTGAGTAGCCATTTCCTTCTCCCAGTTGATCATCCCCAAGGATCAAACCCAGTTCTCCTGCATTGCAGACACATTCTTTACCATGTGAGCCACCAGGGAAGCCTGAATGCATGACAACCACGTTTCATCCCTGGGTCTAGAAGATCCCCTGGAGAAGGAAATGCCTACCCACCCTGGTATTCTTGCCTGGAGAATCCCATGGTCAGAGGAGCCTGGCAGGCTATAGTCCATGGGGTTGTGAAGAGTCGGACATGACTGAACATTTAACACTTTCATAACCTGTGATTATCTACCATCTTTCTGACCTCTTCTTGATCATTGTAAGAACTTTGCTTCCAGTGCTATTAGAACCTAAACTGTTCAAGAGAAAGTGATTTTTTTCTGATACCACACTATCAAGAAGCAGACATTCTCCCAAAATCAATTTCAGGCTCTTTGGCAGTATATTCCTCAATTTACTTGCAAGGAATCAGAAGCTCAGTAGTGATCATGACAGCAGACTCTGAATTCTAATTACATAGATTAAATACTGACTCTATCATACCTATCTGTCCTTGGGCAAACTTCTTAACCTTTCTGTTCTTGAAATCGCTCTTTGTTTAAAAAAGGGGATAATATAAATAACTTCCATAGTCAGTCGATGTGAGGATTTAGTGTGAGGATTAGTGATTTAACCTAAAGCATTCCTCATTATGCTCAATAAATACTAAATAACTGTCAATAGTTCTATTATCAGGAACATCATCACCATTGGAATTTCATCCCCCAGATAAGTCTTATTTTGAAGTTTATACTTTATTTTTCTCCCTACCATGCTGTTGCAGTACATTTTTTCTGAATGGAGTCGTTAAGCTGAAAGCCTAAAAATCCATATAATATTTGGTCTTCACAAATGCCCTGGAAAAGCTATGACTATCAGTGTGGTTATTAAATATTTTGACTAGAAACACTGGGGCTTCCCATATAGCATAGTAATAAAGAATCCACCTTTAAATGCAGGAGGCAGAAAAGATACAAGTTTGATCCCTCAGTTGGGATGATCCCCTGGAGTAGGAAATGGCAATCCACTCCAATATTCTTGCCTAGAAAATTCCATGGACAGAGGAGCCTGACCAGCTACATTTCATGAGGTTTCAAAGGGTCGAACATGACTGAGCTACTAAGTTCACACACACACACACACACACACACACACACAACACAGAAAGATGGGTCTCTTGAAATTGTAGATCACATTGAAACACTAGAAATAGATATAAGCCATAAGCAAATGCAAAAACAATAAAAAGAGAAAGAGAAAGAAACATGGAAATAAAATAAAACCTTCTAAGTCAGAAGCACATTTGACAATGTATAAACACAACCACCTTCTCTTTGGATCTGTTTGATCTGTGCCCCCAAATCCATAGAGAAGGTAATACTTATTTTTATAATTCTGTTCCTCTCTCCACCTCCTCCTCTCCTCTCCTCCTCCCTGTCTCTCTCTTTCTCTATCCACCACCCCAGACCCCTCCCAATATCACAAGCCTCTCCTAAGAGCCCACAAGGTCCGAGGACTTCATTACTTGAACTAATAGCATGGTGGCACTCTGTCAGGAAGCCCTTGGTTACATTTTGGCTTCTGCTGATTTCTCATCTGGAGAGCGTTACTTAAACTTTGAGCTTTCTCTCCCATGAAGAACATGTGGGAAAATAATACACCTGAAGAGAGTGCCTGAGTCACAGTTCATACTCAAAACATATAAATTCACCATTCTTTTCTCCTCACCAGAAATAAAATGCTTCATCATCAATTTTGAGGGTAGGAAGAAAAAACTTGTAGAAGAGGAAAAATTGAATCTTCCTCTTAAAACATATAAATGTCTACATTCCTGAATTTATGATGATTAATTCGATGAGTCATAGCTTGAAGCTAAATATGTTTATTTTTAATTGAGATGCCAGTGTTTCATACAATATAAATTTTCTTTAAAAATAAAATGCATCATATAATGAAAACATAAATAAAATTATGAAGTTTAATTAGTTATTAAACTAGTTTAGAGTTTGAAATGTGTCAAATGTAGCTGTAGATATAACCATGTATCTGCCGAACCACAGCCTCTGACAACTGACTGGTAGTAATGTTTAGTCAGTGATGACTTTCCATAGGGGTGGCAGCAGAGCTCTTCAAACTTTCAGTCACTTGAGGAAGAAACCATAGAAATATTCAGAGTATTAATGAGTACCTAAACCTCTACTATTTCCCACAGTACTTTTCCAATGCAGCCAATCTTGGCAATGCATCCATGTACATTCTGTATCTGCCCCTTTGTTGATGACAGATCCCCTTTCCAAGGGTTCCTTGCTTCTCCATTCTTCTTTCTATATCCTACAAACGTGTTGTTGTCTCATGAAGTACTCCTTTGTCATGCTCATGCATATGGATAAATACGGCCTTCAAAGTCTGGGTTTTGCCTATTCGTTTAACAAAATCTATTTGTAGTATTGGCGCTTCCCTGATGGCTCATATGGTAAAGAATCTGTCTACAATGCAGGAGACCTAAGTTCAATCCCTGGGTTGGGAATATCCCCTGGAGAAGGGAATGACTACCTGCTCTAGTATTCTTGCCAGGAGAATTTAATGGACAGAGGTGCCTGGCTGGCTATAGTCCATGAGATCTGAAAAAGTCAGACACGACTGAGTGACTAACACTTAACTTTCCATACTTTCATATTTATTCCCCTGTCAGTAAAGACTCTAATCATGACCTTCTAAAATCATAAGCCCTATCGTTAATGTCCCAGTACTCCACATTTTAAATAGAGCAGAGACACATTCAATATACATTGGGTTGGTGGTGAATGAAGAAAACAGATTTCTGAAACTGTGGTGATGATTTAATGTCTCAGTGTTTTTGATTTCAATGTAGATGGGAATTTATGAAAGTCACATTATCTTTACAAAATCAGTAGGAAAAATTCATAATGTGTAGTTGAATAGAAGTACCATATAATATACTAAATGTTGAAACAAATAGCACTTCGTTAGCTAACATAAAAAATCTCCCAGGTACCTAGATCATCATTTTCAGGCAGTTGGAAGGATAAATTATTACTGCAAGATGTTAAATATCATTGTGTAGGAACTGGTTAATGAAACTTTTAAATATATATAAACCTCTTAATGTTTTCCTAATTGTTTTAAATGATCAGATACTCCAATGAAATATGAGTACTTGGAGGCCAGATATCATATGTCCTCAACTGCAGGTGAATATCTCAGATTAGACCATTCATGGGAACCACAGAAGAGGTTTGTCACAAATACTGATGATGGGCCCACTTCCCTAAATTTTCATTCAGTAGGTCTAGAATGGTGTCCTTGAAGTTGTATTATAATTATAACTTCACATAATTTTGTTTTTAAGTAACCCTTATGCCCCATTTGGCTTCTGATCCAATCACTTCATGGGAAATAGATGGGGAAACAGTGGAAACAGTGACTGATTTTATTTTGAGGGGATCCAAAATCAATGCAGATGGTGACTGCAGCCATGAAATTAAAAGATGCTTACTCCTTGGAAGGAAAGTTATGACCAACCTAGATAGCACGCTAAAAAGCAGAGACATTGCTTTACAAACAAAAGTCCGTCTAGTCAAGGCTATGGTTTTTCCAGTGGTCATGTATGGATGTGAGAGTTGTACTGTGAAGAAAGCTGAGCACAGAAGAATTGACACTTTTGAACTGTGGTGTTGGAGAAGACTCTTCAGAGTCCCTTGGACTGCAAGGAGATACAATCAGTCCATTCTAAAGGAGATCAGTCCTGGGTATTCTTTGGAAGGACTGATGTTAAACCTGAAACTCCAGTACTTTGGCCACCTCTTGCAAAATGTTGACTCATTGGAAAAGACCCTGATGCTGGGAGGGATTGAGGGCAGGAAGACAAGGGGACAACAGAGGATGAGATGGCTGGATGGCATCACCGACTCAATGGACATGAGTCTGAGTGAACTCCAGGAGTTGGTGATGGACTGGGAGGCCTGGTGTGCTGCAATTCATGGGGTCACAAAGAGTCTGACATGACTGAGTGACTGAACTGTGCCCCATTAGAAAAACAGTAGGACTCCAGTACATTTTGGGGCTTCCCAGGAAGTACAGTGGGAAAGAATTTCCACCTGTCAATGTGGGAGATGTGAGTTTGATCCTTGGGTCAGGAATATCCCCTGGAGTAGGAAGTGGCAATCGAGTCTAGTATTCTTGCCTGGAAAATTCCATGGACAAAGTCCATTGGGTCACTAAAAGTCAGACATGGCTGAACACACTCTTATACAGACCCATATCTTGTAATAGAAAGTGAAGTCGCTCAGTCGTGTCCATCTCTTTGCAACACATGGACTGTAGCCTGCACCAGGCTTCTCTGTCCATGGAATTCTCCAGGCAAGAATACTGGAGTGGGTTGCCATTTCCTTCTCCAGGGGATCTTCCCAACCCAGGGATCGAGCCAGGGCCTCGAGCATTGCAGGCAGACGCTTTACTGTCTGAGCCACCAGGGAAGCCCTGATATCTTGTAATAGGCGTTACATAATTATATGAGAGTTCAAATGAATGAATGAACAATTGAAAAAATTAAGAAAGAAAATAAGCAATTGAGCCCAAATGAATATATGTAGTTAAGATATGGAAGAAAATTTACCAGCTCTTCTTATAAATCCACATATGCACTTGAAAATGTTTTTAACAATTTGAATGTCATGCCTGTTTATTTGTTCCACCCTTTTAGAGATTTTATTTTTCAGTCTTCTGTGGTATTACCTAATAAACTTGATTTGTATATTTCCATCTTAAATTCTTTTTAGTGGCTAAAATACAAGAAACCATTTTGGAGGATCTATTGCTCTATATGAATATCACCAGTCAAGGAAAAAAACACATGGTGATCTAGTGAGTCAGGTTCAGTGAGTAATGTTTATAACTGCAGATGAGTTCCAATGTTATGAGCTTGTATTCAGCAAAGAGTCATTCCCAGTTACAAGCCCCTACATATCAAGGTGATTGGGAAACCGTAGTCAGAAGGTAATTTGCAGGCAGTGGGGCACATGTGATCGTTTACCAGGAAAGAAATAAGAAACAAAACAAAATGATACAAAAGTAATCACTTTCTGTTGATTCAACACAGCATCACAGGCAAATAAAAGGCAACAATTTCTGTTAAAAATTTTGAAATAAACATTGCTAGTGAAGCAAGTCAGACAAACATTCAGAATATGTTAGTAGTAGTTACCTAGCATATATTGAAAAGTGGAACGGTTCCTTTGTCCTTATGCAAACACCGCACTAATTTAAGGTGATTAATTTAGCTACTCTGCATTGTTTTCTTTACAAATTTACCAAATAAAAAGGCCAGGTGATGTCTTTATTATTAGGTTTATTTGAAAGAAAAAAATAAGTTAAAATACAATTACTGGATCCATGGATACGTGATAGAAAAGCCAAACATAAAATCAAAATATCAGTTATTATTTGGCCTATACAAATATATTTTATCCTAGTCTTATATAGGAGTTTAGGCTTCATAGTTTTGAAAAATGTTTATTATAATTGAATATTATTGGTTGTTTTCATGTGTGTGATTCCACATGTATTTTGATATGACAAGATGGTGATAAAAAATGAAGAAATGTATGAAAACAATGGCAGAATTTCATCCTTCTAATTGTGACTTTTCATACTTTTGACCTACTTACGCTGGACTCACCTATAGTTGTTGTTAATGTCAGGGGAGGTCATTCAGAGGACATGAATGCCAGTTGACTAACAAGCTGAAACCACGTAATCAGAGGCTCCTCACCCACTTCTCTGCCCTTGGAATAATTTTTCTGCTAACATTTCCCAGAGTGGGAGCTATGTCCAAGGACACAGTCTTTAGAGAGAAAGGTTTCAGGATATAAGGTTGATATATAAAAGTCAACCTCTTTCCTATTTATGAGCAATAAAAAAGTAGACTTTGATTTAAAAATACAATGCCATTTAGGTTAGCTTCCCCTAAAAAGAGATAATTGGGGGTAAATTTAATGATAAAAGGTATGAGATCTATATGAGGAAAACTATAAGAGTCTCAATAAAGAAACAAATAAGAAGTAAATAAATGGAGATATATGTTATGTGCAAGGATAAGCAAGACTCAATATTATCATGATGTTAATTCTGCTTAATATTATCAGTACATTCAGTGGGATACCAATCAAATCCCAGACATTTTTTATAGGTATTGACAAACCTATTTTACAGTTTTTAGGTGAAAGCTAGAAAAGAACATTGCAACCCACTCCAGTGTTCTTTCCTGTAAAATTCCAAGGACAGAGGAGCCTGGTGGGCTACAGTTCATGGGGCTGTAAAGAGTGAGACATTACTAAGCACATACAACAGTTTTAGAAACAAAGGAACTATCAAGCCATGGACAGACATGGAAGATCCTTAAATGCCCATTACTAATTGAAGACGTCAATTTGAAAAGATCGCAAACTGTAGGGCTCCAATTATATGACATTTTGGAAAAAGCAAAATTAAGAACACAGTAAAATGATCAGTGATTGTCAAAGGCTGAGGAGAGGGAGGGAATGAATATGTGGAAAAGAGAGGATTTTTAGGGCAGTTAAAGTATTCTATGTTATACTGTAATGAATACATGTCATTATACATGGATCCAAACCCATAGAATATGCAACACCAAGCGGGATCTCTAATGTAAATTATATACTTTGGGTGATCAGTTCAGTTCAGTTGCTCAGTCATGTCCAACTCTTTGCAACCCCATGAATTGCAGCACGCCCCTGTCCATCACCAACTCTCAGAGTTCACTCAAACTCATGTCCATTGAGTGGGTGATGCCATCCAGCCATCTCATCCTCTGCCATCCCCTTCTCCTCCTGCCCCCAATCCCTCCCAGCATCAGAGTCTTTTCCAATGAGTCAACTCTTCGCATGAGGTGGCCAAAGTACTGGAGTTTCAGGTTTAGCATCAGTCCTTCCAAAGAACACCCAGGACTGATCTCCTTTAGAATGGACTGATTGGATCTCCTTGCAGTCCAAGGGACTTTCAAGAGTCTTCTCCAGCACCACAGTTCAAAAGCATCAATTCTTCTGTGCTCAGCTTTCTTCACAGTCGAACTCTCACACCCATACATGACCACTGGAAAAACCATAGCCTTGACTAGACAGACCTTTGTTGGCAAAGTGATGTCTCTGCTTTTCAATATGCTATCTAGGTTGGTCATAACTTTCCTTCCAAGGAGTAAGCATCTTTTAATTTCATGGCTGCAATCACCATCTGCAGTGATTTTGGAGCCCCTAAAATAAAGTCAGCCACTGTTTCCACTGTGTCCCCATCTATTTCTCATGAAGTGATGGGACCAGGTGCCATGGTGATAATGATGTGCTAATAATGTATGTTTATCAATTGTAACAAATGAATTATTTTAGTACACAATGTGGCTAGTTGGGGAGGTGGTGTACAGTCTGGAGAAAAAAGGTACATGACAACTATATTTTCTTAATTTTACTGTGGACCTAAAACTACTCTGAAAAAAATTCTACTGAAAAGGAAAAAACTAAAGTAACTGTGCACCAGCTACGTTCTAGACTATCCCACTCAGGAACATCAGGGCTATATGTTGGAATCATATTTTGTATAAGGGGATCATGAGGCAATGGCAATTTGCTCAGTAACCTGTGTGCACTCAGGCGAGGTCATAGCTAAGAACATGCAAATGAGCCATTCTCAGGAGAATTGAATGTTTAAATTATTCCTTAGACAATCATTTTTGAGAAACATGTGTCAATTCTAGATATGCTCTTTTCTTTCCATAAGCAAATTTCTTTGATAAATTTCTTCCTGTTTCATGTCACAGTGACACTATTATAAAAGAAGGGATATAATGAAATTATTAAAGTCTGTGCTATAAAACAGGGTTTGTGTTAATTCTTCTTCTCTGATCCTTTTAAATGAATGACATTCAGATTGCATAAAATATCTGTCATTCACTTTGGTGATAGATGGGAGGGAGTTTCAAGAGGGAGGTGACGTGTATACACCTATGGCTGACTCATGTTTATGTTTGACAGAACAAAACAAAATTCTGTAAAGCAATTATCCTTCAATCAAAAAATAAATATTTTAAAAAAGATTTTATTTTCATATTTGTATATTCTACAAATATTACTGTAATGATTTCATTGTAAAATATTCTGTATAGTAATCTCATACTTCTACATATCAGAGGTAAGTCCCTTTTTTCTTTCAGAATGGTATTGTGTTTTTTTTTTTTTTTTAATATTAGAAAGTATAAATTTCTTTCATTTAATGTTTTCATAAACTCTTAACTTGTTCCCCTCTGCATCAGTTTTCTGCAACTTTTTTCTTATATAATTATTATATGGGAAAAAAACATTGTTCTTTTTAATAAGAATGCTTGAGGCTTTTTCATATGCATGGTTTAGATGAATCATTTATTATCATATTATTATAATTCATTTTGATATGAATAATTTTCATTCCTGTTTAGCTTCAGGAAAGTTCTCCTAAACTTCCTCCATTATATGTCCACAAGTATTAAAAGTTGGAATTCTATTTTCCTGGGGCCTGTGGCTCTTACTCAAAGTCATTACATGTGCAATCAAGTCAGTAAAGAAAAAAAAACATAGTGGTTAAGTGTCTTATACTCTGGAACTCTCTTGCTTTTTCAATGATCCAGTGGATGTTGGCAATTTTATCTCTGGCTCCTCTGCCTTTTCTAAAATCAGCTTGAACATCTGGAAGTTCACATTTCATGTATTGTTGAAGCCTGGGTTGGAGAATTTTAAGCATTACTTTACTAGTGTGTGAGATGAGTGCAATTGTGCAGCAGTTTGAGAATTCTTAGGCATTGTCTTCCTTTGGAATTGAAATGAAAACTGAACTTTTCCAGTCCTGTGACCACTGCTGCATTTTCCAAATTTGCTGGCATATTGAGTGCAGCACTTTCACAGCATCATCTGTTAGGATTTGAAATAGCTCAACTCCAATTCCATCACCTCCACTAGTTTTGTTCACAGTGATGCTTTCTAAGGCCCACTTGACTTCACATTCCAGGATGTCTGGCTCTAGGTGAGTAATCACAACATCGTGATTATCTGGGTTGTGAAGATCTTTTGAGTATAGTTCTTCTGTATATTCTTGCCTCTTCATTGGATCATCAAAAAAAACACAAGAGTTCCAGAGAAAAAGATCTATTTCTGCTTTATTGACTATGCCAAAGCCTTTGATGGTAAGGATCACAATAAACTGTGGAAAATTCTTCGAGAGATAGAATACCAGACCACCTGACCTGCCTCTTGAGAAATCTATATGCAGGTCAGGAAGCAACAGTTAGAACTGGATGTAGAACAACAGACTGGTTCCAAATAGGAAAAGGAATACCTCAAGGCTATATATTGTCACCCTGCCTATTTAACTTATATGCAGAGTACATCATGAGAAATGCTGGGCTGGAAGAAGCACAAGCTGGAATCAAGATTGCTGGGAGAAATATCAGTGACCTCAGATATGCAGATGATACCACCCTTATGGCACAAAGCAAAGAAGAACTAAAGAGCCTTTTGATGAGAGTGAAACAGGAGAGTGAAAAAGTTGGCTTAAAGCTCAACATTCAGAAAACTAAGATCATGGCATCTGGTCACATCACTTCATGGCAATAGACGGGGAAACAATGGAAACAGTGAGAGACTTTATTTTGGGGGGGCTACAAAATCACTGCAGATGTTGACTGCAGCAATGAAATTAAAAGATACTTACTCCTTGGAAGAAAAGTTATGACCAACCTAGACAACATTTTAAAAAGCAGAGACATTACTTTGCCAACAGTCCCATCTAGCCAAAGCTATGGTTTTCCCAGTAGTCGTGTATGGACATGAGAGGTGGACAATAAAGAATGCTGAATAATTGATGCTTTTGAACTTGATATTGGAGAAGACTCTTGAGAGTCCCTTGGACTGCAAGGAGATCCAAGCAGTCCATCCTAAAGGAAATCCATCCTGAATATTCATTAGAAGGACTGATCCTGAAGCTGAAACTCCAGTCCTTTGGCTACCTGATGCAAAAGACTGACTCACGGGAAAGACCCTGATGCTGAGAAAGATGGAAGGCGGGAGGAGAAGGGAATGATAGAGGGTGAGATGGTTGGATCTCATCACCAACTCAGTGGACATGACTTTGAGTAAATTAAAGGAGCTGGTGATGGACAGGGAGGCCTGGCATGCTATAGACCATGGGGTTGCAAAGAGTCTGACTCGATGGAGTGACTGAACTGGAGACATATTTGGTAGTTCTTATATAAACGTTGACCCAGTGCAAAATTTGTGTCAGTTTTCAATGTAAGGGTCTATTGACAGAGCTATGTGTGTGTGTGTTTGTCTGTGTGTGTGTGCATCTGTGTGTGGTGTGTTTACCTACATATAATTACATATGACATATAGCATTTGTATCTATTGAATGTCACTGTAAGACAAAGCATATTACATGTCACTGCAAGACAAAGAATGTGACTTTACATATAATTTTTTGAACAGTCTCATCGCTTTCTTTATTTTGCTCATGTACTGAGATCTACGTTTTATTATAGTTGTTATTTCCTGACAAAAAAGTAGTCAGTTTCCTAGTCTTGATAAATGTTAAAGTACTACCTGCCTATAATCTTTTTCAAGTGTCTACACTCTGACAATGTTTTCATCATCAAAATTTGACAACCCTGTCAGCAAACTATGTAAATTGTTGTGTAAGGAGAAAAATTAACCTCTGCTCAAATCATCTGAGCGACACTTAGGATGAGCACAAGTCATGAAATATTCAGGTCACCAGCAGAAGGAAAGAGCAGGGACTGCAGGTCTGCCTCTTACAGGCCTGTCACCCCAAGGAGCGCCAAGAGATGGGATACCTTCATTTGTCCCTTATTATCTATAGATTCCCTTGGAATCTATGGTTGTAAACAAATATTTCCATGAGACAGTTTTAATAACATGGGCAGGTACTGTTTGTCTCTAAAGCCCGACTTTCTCCTAAAAGCATTTCAGTTAAAACTACTTTTCTTAAATGGTGCAGATGAACCTATTTGTAGAGCAGGAATAGAGGTGCAGACATAGAAAATGGACTCGTGGGGACTGAGAGGGAGGATTATTGAGAGACTAACATTAACATATATATGCTACCATATGTAAAATAGCTAGCTAGTGGGAAGCTGCTGTATAACTCAGAAAGCCCATCTAGTACTCTGTGATTAACCAAATGGGTGGAATTGGGGGCAGGGAAGGGAGGCTCAAGAGGGAGGGGATAAATGTATACATATGGCAAATTCATGACGTTGAGTAGCACAAACTAATACAACATTGCTGAGCAATTATATTCCAATAAAAACATTAAAAGACCTACTTTTCTTAAAATGAAAATAAAGAGAGATATATAGCTATATTGCTTTTCATTTAATGTATAATCCATGCTATTCTGTTTGAAACATGTATTACAGGAGTTATTAGAACTGCCTTACATAATATGGACAGAGAAGCCAGAGAACATTACTCAGTGGTCATTCAAGCCAAAGACATGGCTGGCCAAGTTGGAGGGCTTTCAGGATCCACCACAGTCAACATCACCCTGACAGATGTCAATGACAACCCCCCAAGGTTTCCTCAGAGTAAGTACATGTTTCTTTTGATCTGCACTTATCACTATTCATTTCTGTAAGACAAACTGAAATACAGCTAAGCCTTGAACAATATGGACTTGAGATACAAGAGTCCACATATTCATTTTTCTCAGTAGCAAGTACTATAGGACTACATGACCAGATCAGTGGTTGGGTGTATCTGCAGATACTGAGGAACCTGGATACAGAGGGCTGACTATAAGTTATATGTATGGACAGTGTAGAGTTTGGATGCTCCTAACTCCCACATTGTTCAAGGTCAACTGTACTTGGACATATAATGTCATGTGACTATTCTCTTAAATGGAAAGATCGTGTTTGTACAGTCTTCCTTTTATACACAAGACTAAGGAAATCACCCCATCTGTTGTCTCCTGAACTTGGTAGATAGGTGTCACTGTGTTTAAGATATCCATTTCAATTGACATCACAGTTAAATACTAAAAATGAGATACTAGTACTAAGAATTGATGCTTTGTATTTGCTGAAGTATTTATGTATTAGAGCGACTGAACTAAACTGAACTGAAGGAATTCCTGGAGGTATCCAGAATAAACATTTTGATATGGACATTCTACTCTTGTAAAACTATTGAATATGTACTCTTTGTGGGATGATTTTTTTTTTTAATTCTTCCTATTAGGAATGAATGCTCTTCACATACACACAGAAGCACACCATCCAATGGCAAGGTATCACAAACATAATAAACTACAATCTCAGAGTAGAATATGAACCTTCTGAGTGGAGAGCCCATCAGGTGATTCAAAGAGAGAGTATCAGTTCTGTGAGTTCAGAATGAAATACTGTTTATGACACTTTCAGAAAGGGAAGGAAACATATTTGAGTATTTCTAACGTGGCCGAAGAATTGAAACTTTTGAACTGTGGTGTTGAAGAAGACTCTTGAGAGTCCCTTGGACTGCAAGGAGATCCAACCAGTCCATTCTGAAGGAGATCAGCCCTGGGATTTCTTTGGAAGGAATGATGCTAAAGCTGAAACTCCAGTACTTTGGCCACCTCATGAGAAGAGTTGACTCACTGGAAAAGACTCTGATGCTGGGAGGGATTGAGGGCAGGAGGGGAAGGGGACGACAGAGGATGAGATGGCTGGATGGCATTACTGACTCAATGGATGTGAGTCTGAGTGAACTCCAGCAGTTGGTGATGGACAGGGAGGCCTGACGTGCTGCAATTCATGGGGTCGCAAAGAGTCGGACAGGACTGAGCAACTGAACTGAACTGACTGATGGATGATTCACTTTACTGTAAAGCAGAAAATAACATAATATTTCAAAGCAACTCTACTCCAATAATTTTTTTAAAAAGACCTGCTAGGTTCGTCTTTGAAAAAACAGCTTAGCAAATATCATCAAAAAGTTACAGAGAAGTAGCTGCTGCAGTGATTTTTAGAAAAATTTGCAGAGGCATATTTGAAATAAAAACAAGTAATGGACAATTTTGATGGTTATTGGTAAATAATGAGTTTTAAGGACAACAGAAATTTCAGAGGTAAAATATTTTGCCTGTTTGTATTTATAGTCCAAGGAATACATTTCAACTTCAATAAATCTGGGGTGAGGAAGAAAATAAACTCTGTAACAAAGTAGACATTGTGGCAAGTCAACAACGCTCTCCACGTGTCAGTGTGAAAGGCTTACCCAGCCTTATCTCCCAGTATTGCTCTCAGTACTCAATGGAATACTGCCTGTTCTGAAAACACAGCAAGAATATGCATATCCTTAAATCAGTCTAGAATTTTTCACTCACATTCCTTTGTTTGTAATAGTCATTCAGTTGTATCCAACTCTTTGTGACCCCATGAACTATAGTCCTCCAGGCTCCTCTGTCCATGGAATTTTCTAGGCAAGAATACTGGATTGGGTTGTCATTCTCTTCTCCAGGGGATCTTCCTAAACAGAGATCAAAGCTGGGTCTCCTGTATTGAAGGCATTTACCATCTGAGCCACCAGGACTACCACATTCCTTTGTTTAAAAGCCCTCCTAAAAGTTTCTCTGAACTCCATCACAGAATTAGCAGTTAATTAACCCTTGGTTTCTGTAACATGGCACTTTCCCATGTGCTTTTATGCTATATTTATCTCCATAGGTGCAAATCTCCCCTATACTGTGGGTCCCTCTAAGTAAGAATGATGCTTGATTTGTCTTTGTAGCATTAAGTGTTTAGATTGGTGCCTAGCTCTGTCTGGATAAATGGTTACAAAATGAATGAGTAAATGAGTTTAATTTAAATACTCTGTAAAAATATTATTATTAAAAGACTATGGATAAAGACAGGCAAGTTGAATTCATGGTTAGGCAAAGTTCCTTTAAAATATCAATTCTAAGGACAAGATTATGTGACTTGGTTCTTTCAAGTGGCTTTTGCTCTATGAAGAAAACATATTTGAAAGAAAATTATGTCATAGATAAGTACATATTATTAAACTATGAAGTATAATTAAATTCCAAGTCATTTTACAAAATTGCAGTGTATTTTTGTATTCATTTAACCCCTTATTCCACACAATATGCATATACGCATGTTTCATTATGAGACTAGTGTAATCGGATGGTGACTGTAGCCGTGAAATTAAAAGATGCTTGCTCCTTGGAAGAAAAGCTATGACAAACTTAGACAGTATATTAAAAAGCAGAGACATCAGTTTACTGACAAAGGTCCATATTGTCAACAATTTGGTTTTCCAGTAGTCATGTACGAATGTGAAAGTGGGACCATAAAGAAGCCTGAGTGCTGAAGAACTGATGCTTTTGAACTGTGGTGCTGGAGAGGACTCTTGAGAATCCCTTGGACTGCAAGTAGCTCAAACAGGTCAATCCTAAAGGAAATTAACCTTGAATATTCATTATAAAGACTGA
Organism: Bos grunniens; assembly: GCF_055505025.1. Taxonomy (NCBI): domain Eukaryota; kingdom Metazoa; phylum Chordata; class Mammalia; order Artiodactyla; family Bovidae; genus Bos; species Bos grunniens. Next base: position 18,091,832 of record NC_141184.1, on the reverse strand, counting down.
TGCTGAAACTCCGAAAATTTGGCCACCTATATGTGAAGAGCCAACTCATTGGAAAAGACCCTGATGCTGGGAAAGATTGAAGGTCGGAGGAGAAGGATGAGGATGAGATTGTTGGATGGCATCATCAATTCAATGCACATGAGTTGATCAGACTCTGGGAGATAGTGAAGGACAGGGGAGCCAGGTATACTGCAGTCAACAGGGTGGCAAAGTGTTGGACTAAACAACAACAAAACCCTTTTATAGAGTAAGGAGTTCATTGGTTGATTTAGTCACTAAGTCATCCCCGACTCTTTTGTGACCCCATGGACTGTAGCGTGCCTCGTTCCTCTGCCCATTGGATTTCCCAGGCAAAATTACTGGAGTGAGTTTCATTTCCTTCTCCGGAGGATCTTCCTGATCCAGGGATCAAACTCTCATCTCCAGGCAGAATCTTTCCTACTGAGCCACCAGAGACTAAAGTTCAAAGATTTTTTTTTTAAGAGGTAATGAATGATAATGCTGAATTAAGCTGAATATAAACGTTATTATAATTACAACACCAACCTCATTTTCAACCTATGTTATTTAAGTAGATTCTATCACCACTATTTTTAAGATGTATATTAATATTATAACCCTTATTATAATAGAGTGAAAAATTTATGCAGGGGGCTTAATAAACTGATTTTAACCTGACAAGTCCATTAAAACTTATTTTAGAAATCACTAGAAAATCAGAAACTGGTGATGAATAAAGAAAAATGTATCCCTAACTTTACTCTGATCTATGATTGTTGCTGAAGCATCAGTTCATAGTGAAACAATTGTTTAACTTGAAAAAGGATAAATGAATACTCTTTGAGTGAACTCATTACATTAATCACTAAAGGGATCTATATATCTTCAGTCTCCCCAGAATGACTGACAACTGTCAATCCTGCCCCATGGTGATATGCTCTTAGTGTGTTGAAACAAAGGCGGTACACACCCAGAACTTCACACTCTGATTTGTTTAAAAGATATTTTATTTTGCACCCATACTGCTCTAAGCACATTGTTGCTCTCAGAATGATTTGGTGTCACCACAATAAGAGTAGCTTGCAGTATTCTTTAATTATCCCCAAAGCATTATAACTCATCAAATGAAAAAAAAATGACAAACTATACCTTGGGAAACTTTGCAAATTGCTTGAAGAAAAAACAATCATATATATTATTAAGACTTGCATACATAAAGCAGCATGAAATGCACAAATCTAAACACAGTTCAAATCCTATAAAGTTCTTATTTCAGTTCAGTTCAGTTCAGGTGCGCAGTCATGTCCAACTCTTTGCAACTTCTTGAACTGCAGCATGCCAGGCCTCCCTGTCCAACACCAGCTCGCGGAGTTCATTCAAACTCACGTCCATCTAGTGGGTGATGCCATCCAGCCATCTCATCCTCTGTCATCCCCTTTTCCTCCTGCCCCCCAATCCCTTCCAGCATCAGAGTCTTTTCCAAAGAGTCAATTCTTTGCATGAGGTGGCCAAAGTACTGGAGTTTCAGCTTTAGCATCATTCCTTCCAAAGAAATCCCAGGGCTGATCTCCTTTAGAATGGACTGGTTGGATCTCCTTGCAGTCCAAGGGACTCTCAAGAGTCTTCTCCAACACCACAGTTCAAAAGCATCAATTCTTCTGCATTCAGCTTTCTTCACAGTCCAACTCTCTCATCCATACATGACCACTGGAAAAACTATAGCCTTGACTAGACGGACCATTGGTGGCAAAGTAATGTCTCTGCATTTTAATATGCTTTCTAGGTTGGTCGTAACTTTCCTTCCAAGGAGTAAGTGTCTTTTAATTTCATGGCTGCAGTCACCATCTGCAGTGATTTTGGAGCCCCAAAAAATAAAGTCTGACCCTGTTTCCACTGTTTCCCCATCTATTTCCCATGAAGTGATGGGACCAGATGCCATGATCTTCATTTTCTGAATGTTGAGCTTAAAGCCAACTTTTTCATTCTCCTCTTTCACATTCATCAAGAGGCTTTTTAGTTCCTCTTCACTTTCTGCCATAGGGAGGTATCATCTGCATATCTGAGGTTATTGATATTTCTCCTGGCAATCTTGATTCCAGCTTTTGCTTCTTCCAGCCCAGTGTTTCTCATGAAGTACTCTGCATATAAGTTAAATAAGCAGGGTGACAATATACAGCCTTGATGTACTCCTTTTCCTATTTGGAACCAGTCTGTTGTTCCATGTCCAGTTCTAACTGTTGCTTCCTGACCTGCATATAGGTTTCTCAAGAAGGAGGTCAGGTGGTCTGGTATTCCCATCTCTTTCAGAATTTTCCACAGTTGATTGTGATCCACACAGTCAAAGGCTTTGGCATAGTCAATAAAGCAGAAATAGATGTTTTTCTGGAACTCTCTTGCTTTTTCCATGATCCAGCGGATGTTGGCAATTTGATCTCTGGTTCCTCTGCCTTTTCTAAAACCAGCTTGAACATCTGGAAGTTCACCGTTCACATATTGCTGAAGCCTGTCTTGGAGAATTTTGAGCATTACTTTGCTAGCATGTGAGATGAGTGCAAATTGTGCCTTTGTTTGAACATTCTTTGGTACTACCTTTCTTTGGGATTGGAATGAAACCTGACCTTTTCCAGTCCTGTGGCCACTGCTGAGTTTTCCAATTTTGCTGGCATATTGAGTGCAGCACTTTCACAGCATCATCTTTCAGGATTTCAAATAGCTCAACTGGAATTCCATCACCTCCACTAGCTTTGTTTGTAGTGATGCTTCCTAAGGCCCACCTGACTTCACATTTCAGGATGTCTGGCTCTAGGTGAGTGATCACACCATCGTGATTATCTTGGTCATGAAGATCTTTTTTGTACAGTTCTTCTGTGTATTCTTGCCACCTCATCTTAATATCTTCTGCTTCTGTTAGGTCCATACCATTTCTGTCCTTTATCAAGCCCATCTTTGCATGAAATGTGCCCTTGGTATCTCTAATTTTCTTGAAGAGATCTCTAGTCTTTCCTATTCTGTTGTTTTCCTCTATTTCTTTGCATTGATTGCTGAGGAAGGCTTTCCTATCTCTTCTTGCTATTCTTTGGAACTCTGTATTCAGATGCTTATATCTTTCCTTTTCTCCCTTGCTTTTTGCTTCTCTTCTTTTCACAGCTATTTGTAAGGCCTCCTCAGACAGCCATTTTGCTTTTTTGCATTTCTTTTCCATGGGGATGGTCTTGATCCCTGTTTCCTGTACAACGTCACAAACCTCTGTCCATAGTTCATTAGGCACTCTATCTTATCCAGGCATTAAATAGACCCAGTAATCTAATTGTTTTTCTTAAGATGTTCTTGTTTGTTTTACATTTCTTCTGACTTTTTTTTTCCCTCTTCAGCTGTGAAAGCCATGTTACAGCAAGACTGTGACTGACTCTCGCGTAAACATCTAGCACATATTTTTAACAATGCATTTTTCTTTCTTCTATTAATTTACAATGGAATCAATTTCTTACCTCTTATATCTCAATTTAAAGCTATCGCTGTATCTTTTCTAAATTAGAGTATAATCACTTTACAGTATTCTTTTGGCTTCTGCTGTGGCCTTCCATTTGAGATTCCCTGCCATCCTCCATCCCATACCACCTCACTAGGATATCACAGAGCACTGAGCTGAGCTCCCTGTGCTATATATCAGGTTCCCACTGGCTATTTATTTTACATGTGGTAGCGTATATATGTCAGTCCTGCTCTCCCAATTCACTGCCCCCCCATCCCATGTCCATATGTCTGATCTCTACATCTGCTTCTCTATTCCTGCCCTGCAAATAGGTTCAGGTGTACCATTTTTCTAGATTCCACATGTGTGTGTTAATATGTTTGTTTATCTTTTTCTGGCTTACTTCACTCTGTATGACAGACTCTAAGTCTATCTACTTTATCTTAATTTAAGCTGCCTAGGTTTTGAGTAAGCATTTGAGAGTAAGAGAGGGGACTAGATTAATAATTTGCTTTACAAAGACTCTGCACTAGGGAGATACAAACTCAGTGGCCTGGAATACAAGACAAACAAAGGTCCAGGTGAAAGCAGGCTGTCTGCGAGTGTCAGGGAGGTTACAGGGGAGAACAGAGACGGGAAGGTACATACACAGCTAAGAGGACAGCCACTGCTCAATTCTAGTAATGCCTGTATGTGGGCAGGAAAGTATTAGGAATGGGAGCTACTTGCAAGACTTGCAGTGTAAGAGAACAAATAAATATATCTGTGGCTTGAATCCTTACTCCAAGGACACAAAAGTTGCCCAGTTCTTCTTCAGAAAAAAATATCTCAAGGTATAAATTCCTCAATATTATCCCTTCTGTTGAAAGGAATTTATTCTTTAAGATTTTTGTTATTTCCTTCTCTGGTTTTAACTATATTCTAGTCATTTTTAAATTTATTCTCAGGCAGGTAAAAATCACTGACCTCTATTATTCTGTATAAAGAATATGCATATAATATCAATGCCTTATGAACATGAAAGTTTATAAAGTAAACTTGAACCCTAAAGGGAGCTGTAGTTTGAGATTTGCCTTTGTAGAGTTTTTGCTTTGGCTCCATCCCTTCATTCTTTCTGGAATTATTTCTTCACTGATCTCCAGTAGCATATTGGGCACCTACCAACCTGGGGAGTTCATCTTTCAGTGTCCTGTCTTTTTGCCTTTTCATACTGTTCATGGGATTCTCAAGGCAAGAATACTGAAGTGGTTTGCCATTCCCTTCTCCAGTGGACCACATTCTGTCAGGCCTCTCCACCATGACCTGTCCATCTTGGATGGCCCCACACAGCATGGCTTAGTTTCATTGAGTTAGACAAGGCTGTGGTCCATGTGATCAGATTGGTTACTTTTCTGTGATTGTGGTTTCAGCCTGGCTGCTTTCTGATGCCCTCTCTTAGTGCCTACCGTTTTACTTGGGTTTCTCGTACCTTGGATGTGGGGTATCTCTTCACGGCTGCTCCAGCAAAGCACAGCTGCCGCTCCTTACCTTGGACATGGGATATCTTCTCTTGGCCATTCTTGTGCTGCATAGCCGCCATTCTGAAGCACAAGCTGGAGGCAAGATTGCCTGTAGAAATATCAACAACCTCAGATATGCAGATGACACTACCCTTATGGCAGAAAGTGAAGACAAATTAAAGAGCCTCTTGATGAATGTGAAAGAGGAGAGTGAAAATGTTGGCTTAAAGCTCAACATTAAGAAAACTAAGATTATGGCATCCTGTCCCATCACTTCATGATAAATAGATGGGGAAACAGTGGAAACAGTGTCAGACTTTATTTTGGGGGGCTCCAAAATCACTGCAGATGTTGATTGCAGCCATGAAATTAAAAGAGGCTTACTCCATGGAAGGAAAGTTATGACCAACCTAGACAGCATTTTTAAAAACAGAGACATTACTTTGTCAACAAAGGCCCATCTAGTCAAAGATATAGTTTTTCCATTAAGTCATGTATGGATGTGAGAGTTGGACTATAAAGAAAGCTGAATACAGAAGAATTGATGCTTTTGAACTGTGTTGTTGGAGAAGACTCTTGAGAGTCCCTTGGACTGCAAAGAGATCCAACCAGTCCATCCTAAAGGAGATTAGTCCTGGGTGTTCATTGGAGGGACTGATGTTGAGCTGAAACTCCAATACTTTGGCCACCTGCTGCAAAGAGCTGATTCATCTGAAAAGAACCTGAGGTTGGGAGGGATTGGGGGCAGGAGGAGAAGCTGAAGACAGAGGATGAGATGGCTGGATGGCATCCTCGACACAATGGACATGAGTTTGGGTTAACTCCGGGAGTTGGTGATGGACAGGGAGGCCTGGCCTGCTGTGGTTCACGGGGTTGCAAAGAGTCGGACATGACTGAGTGACTGAACTGAATTGAACTTGTAGGGTAAGTAACCAATCTAGGGAAATAAGAATAATGCATGTCAAATAATCACAATAAAAGAATAGATATTTGATTATTTAACAAAACTACCCTAAGAACTTGAAATGATTGCAAAATTATTAAGTGGTCCACTTATGAGTCCAGTTGATATAGTGAAATGTAATGTTGGGAGGATCAGGTCCTAAAAGTTAAATAGATGGCAGTATTTCCCATAATTCTAATTATAAAATTATAACTGATATGGGTAAAATTTAATGTTAGTGAAAAAGGAAACATCACTGATGAATACATTAATATTGATATGATCTTTGTCAATAGCAAAATATTTCAGTGAAGGATTATTGTTTTTATTAGTTTAGTTTTTATGAAAACAAATATAAATGACATATAATAAATTAAACATTAATATTTTATTTGAAATCGTTGTGAAACAAGCAATCAAGCTTCTCCTCGATCCTTCAGAATGTGAACTGTATGTTTTAATTACTAGCAAGTGGAAGTTTTTCTCATATACTTTAGAAAAGATACCTAGTTTATTATGGTTAAGACATGTATTTTGAAACTTCTTGAGAGTTTCCTTAAATGTCAACATGTACTTGATTTAAAAGAAGGTGAACCAACTTCATGGTTTGTTTCCTACATATATAAATTAGTTCAGGTTTATTCAATCAGTTCAGTCACTCAGTCCAGTCTAACTCTTTGTGACCCCATGGACTGTAGCATGGTAGGCCCCCCTCTCCATCACCAACTCCCAGAGTTTACTCAAATTCATGTCCACAGAGTCAGTGATGCCATCCAACCATCTCATCCTCTGTCATTCATTCCCTTCCCCCACCTTCAGTCTTTCCCAGCATCAGAGTCTTTTCAAATGAGTCAGTTCTTCACATCAGGTGGCCAAAGGGTTGGATTTCAGCTTTAGGATCAGACCTTCCAATGGATATTCAGGATGGATTTCCATTAGGATGGATTAGTTGGATCTCCTTGCACTCCAAGGGACACTCAGGGGTCTTCTCCAACACCACAGTTCAAAAGCATCAATTCTTCACTATTCAGCTTTCTTTATAGTCCAACTCTCACACACATACATGACTACTGGAAAAACCATAGCTTTAACTAAATGGATCTTTGTTGGAAAAACAATGTCTCTGCATTTTAAAAAGTTATCTAAGTTGGTCATAACTTTCCTTCCAAGGAGCAAGCATCTTTTAATTTCAAGTCTGCAGTCACCATCTGCAGTGATTTTGGAGACCAAAAAAATAAAATCTGTCACTGTTTCCCCATCTATTTGCTGTGAAGTGATGGCACCAGATGCCATGATCTTAGTTTTCTGAATGTTGAGTTTTAAGCCAACTTTTTCACTCTCCTCTTTCACTTTCATCAGGAGGCTCTTTAGTTCTTTGCTTTCTGCCATAAGTGTGGTGTCATCTGCATATCTGAGGTTATTGATATTTCTCCTGGAAAACTTGATTCCAGCTTGTACTTCATCCAGTTCAGCATTTCTCACGATGTACTCTGCATGTAAGTTAAATAAATAGGGTGACAGTATACAACCTTGTCATACTCCTTTCCCAATTTTAAACCAGTCTGCTTTTCCCTGTTCAGTTCTAACAGTTGATTCTTGACGTGCATACAGATTTCTTAGGAGGTAGATCAGATGGTCTGGTATTCCCATCTCTTGAAGAATTTTCACAGTTTGTGGTGATCCACACAGTCAAAAGCTTTGGCATTATCAATAAAGCAGAAGTAGATGTGTTTCTGGAACTCTTTTGCTTTTTTTTTTTTTGCTTTTTTGATGATCCAACAGATGTTGGCAATTTTATCTCTGCTTCCTCTCCATTTTCTAAATCCAGATTGAACATCTGGAGTTTCACAGTTCACGTCCTATTGAAGCCTGGCTTGGAGAATTTTAAGCATTACTTGCTATTTTGTGAGATGAGTACAATTGTGCAGTAGTTTGAGCAGTCTTCAACATTGCCTTTCTTTGGGATTGAAATGAAAACTGACTTTTTCCAGTCCTGTGGCCACTGCTGAGTTTTCCAAATTTGCTGGCATATTGAGTGCAGCACTTTTAAAGCATCATCTTTTAGGATTTGAAATAGCTCAACTGGAATTCCATCATTTCTACTAGCTTTGTTTGTAGTGATGCCTCCTAAGACCCACTTACTTTGCATTGCAAGATGTCTGGCTCTAGGTGAGTGATCACACCATCATGATCATCTGGGTTGTGAAGATATTTTTTGGATAGTTCTTTTGCGTATTCTTTCCACCTCTTCTTAATATCTTCTTCTGTTAGGACCATACTATTTCTGTCCTTTATTGTCCTTTATTGTGCCCATCTTTCCAAGAAATATTCCCTTGGTATCTCTAATTTCTTGAAGAGATCTCTACTCTTTCCCATTCTATTGTTTTCCTCTATCTCTTTGCACTGATCACTGAGGAAGGCTTTCTTATCTCTCCTTGCTATTCTTTGAAGCTCTGCATTAAATGGGTGTATTTTTCCTTTTCTCCTTTGCCTTTTGCTTCTCTTCTTTTTATAGCTGTTTTTAAGGTCTCTAAGACAGTCATTTGGCCTTTTTGCATCTCTTTTTCTTGGGGATGGTCTTGATCACTGCCTCCTGTACAATGTTACGAATCTCCATCCATAATTCTTTAGGCACTCTGTCTATCAGATCTAATCCCTTGAATCTGTTTGTCACTTCCACTGTATAGTTGTAAGCAGTTTGATTTATGTCATACCTGAATGGTCTGGTGGTTTTCCCTACTTTCTTAAAGTTAATCTGAATTTGGCAATAAGGAGTTAATGATCTGAGACATAGTCAGCTCCTGGTCGTGTTTTTGCTGACTATATAGCTTATCCCTGATGCTGGGAGGGACTGGGGGCAGGAAAAGAAGGGGGCGACAGAGGATGAGATGGCTGGATGGCATCACTGACTCGATGGACCTGAGTTTGAGTGAACTCCAGGACTTGGTGATGGACAGGTAGCCCTGGCTTGCTGCAATTCATGTGGTTGCAAAGAGTCAGACACAACTGAGCAACTGGACTGAACTGAACTGAACTGAACTGATAGCTTATCCATCTTTGGCTTCAGAGATTATAATCAATCCAATTTCAGTAATGACTATCTGGTGATGTCCATGTGTAGAGTATTCTCTTGTATTGCTGGAAGAGGGTTTCTGCTATGATCAATACAGTCTGTTCCCAAAACTCTGTTACCCTTTGCCCTGCTTCACTCTGTATTCCAAGACCAAATTTGCCTGTTACTCCAGGTATTTCTTGACTTTGTACTTTTGTATTCCATTCCCCAATAATGAAAATTACATCTTTTTGTGGTGAAAGATGAACTCCCCAGGGCTGTAGGTTTATTCAATATGTCAGTCCAATTTTCTATAGCCAAACAGAAGTTTTATTTGTCAGCTACTGAGAGATATATGTTAACGTATGCCATTAAGATACTGGATTTTTCTATTTATTTATTTTGTTTTAATTTTGGTTAAATATAGTTTGAAATCATGTTACTGGATGTACCCAGATTTAAGGCATAATGTCTTCCTCTTAGTTTGAAAATATTTCCTTTTGCAGCATCTCTCTTTAACAATGATTTATAACTTAAAGTCCAGTTTATCTGATATTAATATAATTATTCAAGATTTTTCTTTTCCTTTTTTTAATTTATCAGTTGGCTAGAACAATGTTTTTCATTATTTTCTTATTCACTATATTTTCTTATTTTTAAAATGTTTTATGTAAGCCACTAAACTAAATTTTTGTTCATTTGTTTTCATCTGGCTTCACATTTTGTTGTTTATTTTTAACTTGTAATGGGGAAGTGTGTAAGTTCCTCAGTTCTGTCTCACCACAGCAAAAATTTGCAATGGCAGACCAATGTTACTGCTTGGTTACAGTTCAGTTTTATTTGGCAAGCAAAGGAAAAATACATCCTCAAGGCATGAGGGCAGGCCAACCCAAAAGAGGCGAGTGGCTCAATTTTCACTCCTCTTTTTATATGTTTTTTTTCTCTTCCCTCTGAGCCTGCTCTCTGTAAATTGGGCTAGCCAGGAGGGCTGTTTCACTCGAGGTTCTAACTCTGGTCCTTGGACCTTCCTTTGTTCTATTTTCATGGGCTTTTCCCTTCCTTTGTCTTTTAGCCACCAATATTTTGGACCCTTTTTTCCTATTCTAATGGCCTAAATACTTTACTGATAGATTCGTAAACAATTACTGATACATTTCTATTTAAGTCATTATCTTGGTACTTGTTTCTTTTGTTTGTTTTTTTTCTATTCTCTCCTTCCTTACTTTCTATGAATTATTCATGTATTTAATTTTGTTCATTTTATCCTCCATCAGTTTTATTTTACTTTCTTCTATTTTCTTTAATGTTTGCTTTAGATATTACAGTTTATTTCATTCTACCTTAAGATATAATTTATCACTTGAAATAATGGAACAACTTTAAACTCTTTGAGCCTCTTTGAGTTTTACTACTTTTGTTCTCATATTTAGCATTATATGGAATTGCCATTTTCTTATTAAAGATTTGTGCTTTAAGTCAATTATAATTTATCTTTCTGGTGCTATTTATTCTTTATTTTCTACTTTACTTCTATAGCCATTAATAGTTTTCTATATGTTTTTAAGCATAGATTTTCAGTTCAGTTCAGTTCAGTCACTCAGTCATGTCTGACACTTTGCGACCCCATGAATCACAGCACGCCAGGCCTCCCTGTCCATCACCAACTCCCGGAGTTCACTCAGACTCACGTCCATCGAGCCGGTGATGCCATCCAGCCATCTCATCCTCTGTCGTCCCCTTCTTCCCCTGCCCCCAATCCCTCCCAGCATCAGAGTCTTTTCCAATGAGTCAATTCTTTGCATGAGGTGGCCAAAGTATTGGAGTTTCAGCTTCAGCATCAGTCCTTCCAATGAACACCCAGGACTGATCTCCTTTAGGATGGACTGGTTGGATCTCCTTGCAGTCCAAGGGACTCTCAAGAGTCTTCTCCAACACCACAGTTCGAAAGCATCAATTCTTCTGCGCTCAGCTTTCTTCATAGTCCAACTCTCACATCCATACATGACCACTGGAAAAACCATAACGTGACTAGACTGACCTTTTAGGTATTTAAAAATCCTTTCCTAATAATTCCCAAATCAACATCATCTATGGGTCATTTTAAGGACTGGTTCCTTTTTGATTTTTGTCATATTTCATTTTCAAGTGTATCTTATCATTATTGGTTGAACATTGTATGTAAGCAACTGTAGAAGTTCCTGACTATGTTACCTTTATCCACAGAGATTTGCTGTTTTCTTGTAGATTAAATTTAGAGTATGTTATTGTCATTCAGTTGCTCAGTCATATCTGACTCATTGCAACTCCACAGCCTGCAACATGCTAGTCTTCCCTGTCTGTTACTATCTCCCTGAATTTGCTCAAATTTACAAATTTAGGTAATTCATATAGAGTTGTATACAATATAGAGTTAATATCCTATACTAGCACAGTTAAACTCTGCTAAAACTGGTATATTTCATCTTTTCCCTTACTCCTGGGAAATAAGCTCTTACTCCTAAGAACTAAATTTTCTCTAATATCAGCTGGAGTCAAAAGCATTTACTAATTCTGATTCCTGGTGCCTCATACCTTCTGAAATATCTGTGTAGCTCTTTATGTCTTTCAGCTTTGCTTTATTTCGGTTTACTTGAGTCTCTACATGTGCAACTGTAGTGCATGTATCTATAATTACCATACAGAAAGACATTCAGTCTTTTGGGTTCATTTCTCTAGTTTCTTATTTGTGCCTTCATTCTCCTTTCAGCTACTATGGCAGCCCTTTAATCCCAACCTTGGTCTCACAAAGTACATAATTTCTGTTAGGGTCTTCTCTTTAGCACATTATATTGAAAAATGCTCTGAGTCCCTGAGAATATAAAACTCATCTCATGTGCTTCCTTTCCCTCAAGGACTATACCTCATCCAAACCTTCCTGCATTGAATGCTTTTCAATGACAGTCATTTTATGTATGTTGTACAGCTTGTATACTTGTATTTTTGATGGGAGAGATAGTTAGATATGGGGTTCCCTGGTGACTCAGACGGTAAAGAATCCACCTGCAATGTGGGAGACCTGGGTTTGATCTCTGGGTTGGGAAGATCCCCTGGAAGAGGGCATGGTAACCCACTCCAGTATTCTTGCCTTGAGAATCCCCATGGACAAAGGAGCCTGATGAGCTATAGTCCATAGGGTTGCAAAGGGTCAGACACATGACTGAAAAACTAAGCCCACAGCATAGTTAGATATATACCATTCAATCAAGTCCAGATTGGAAAGACCACTCCACTTATTTAAGTTGCAAGTCAGGGAAAGTACTTGGAAAAACAGTATATCAATTTGATATTTAACCTAGCTAAATTGAAAGTATACATTTTGAAAGAAAGTTGGGAATGTATTAAAAATAGTTTTTCATTCAACCCTATTAAACACAAAATACATTTATCTATATTATGATTTAATATATAAAATAAAAAATTGAAAAGGTATTTTATATATTTATTCTATAAAACAAGATACATATACCTGAAGAGAAAAGTCTCTCAGACAAGGTAACAGCTAAATTTAATAAGTTTGTGGAATTATTTTAATTTTGAAGTTGTGTATTTTGGAATAATTTGAAATTACATAATTTGAAATTAGAATAATTTGAAATTACATTTTGGAATAATTTGGAAACTGATCAGTTATAATGTGAATTATTTTATGATTTGTTTTTGGTCTCTTTGGTTGTATATGGCAGAGTTGTAGACTGATTTATTAATTTACTCATTTTTACTTGTTCTGTTTATCTTGTATAGATATATGTGTTCATGGTCATGGGCATTTATTTCTTAGAGATGATTTGATTGTTATTAGTCTTTACAAATCAATTTCTAATTCTTCATTGAACCCTGAACAAAAAGTAGGAAAGGTTTTCAGTTAGTATTTATAATTTCACTTTTTTTTTACTGTGTTGTGTGTAGTGTTCTGTAGTTGTAACTCACTGGCTTAGTTGCCCTTTGGCATGTGGGTCTTAGCTCCCCAACCAGGGGTCAAACTCATATCCCCTGCAGTGGAAGGCGGGTTCTTTACCTTTGGACCACCAGGGAAGTTCTAAACATTCTTTCAGTTTTTTATGAATCATGTTTATGATTATAAATGAGGGGATGTTAAAAAGAAAAGTGGCCCCCTTGTATCATTGCTTTGAGGAAAAGCACATTTTGTACAGGAGAATCAGCTTTGCAATAGTGCGTGTTGACACATGATAATGCAGAAGTAGACTAAGCGATTTTAAAGATATTAGTCCTGATTACAGTGAATATTCTGATGTAGGTCAATTGTCCTTCTGATGTATGGAATTCAAATAGCCATAGAACTAGTAATTTATTTTATTCATGTATTAAAAATATTGTAGGCAGAGCTTAACATAATGTTTAATGATTAGTATTCAATAAAAGTGTCTTAGATTCAGGAAAATCTTTTTTCTGTTTTTAATTTGAAATTAACATTTCTAATGTATACTGTATATGCATAAAGCAAGTTAATATAGAGATTTTAAAATTCTCTGGTTAATTTATGATATCAGATATCCTGGTAAGTCATATATCACAATATCTATACCACTTATATTTCAATCAAATTTCTATCTCAAAATCTTCTATAAATATATATATATATATGTTATTAAAGGCACTTTCCCAAGTAAATGTCATTCATGTAAAAATATATTAATTAGTTTGCATAAATGTAATGATTAGTTGATTGCAGTTCTTACATGCTAGGGCATGGGCTTAATCATAGGGAATGACTTATTTGCTCACCTTGCAAAGTTATTGAAGCATAGACACAAAGTCTTTTAAAAAGCAATTAGAATCAAGACTATCCTGGGAAAAAAGTGTATTAAAAGGGACAAGCTTCAATGAATCAAATGCTCTTTTGTTGTTCGCATCAACTCTTCCTTTCTTAAATGTGCTTCAGCTAATCATTAGCATTTTATGATAGACTCTAAGAAATTATTTGAAAAGGATCACATATGACATATGAAATTATGGTACATTCAGAAATAAAATATGAAATGATATCTGTATCTCTATGACATGTAAAATTATGTAGTCAACACCAAAATAGGTAATATTATTTAAAGTTATCTTTAAAACTTGCTAATGAGGCAGATCATTACTTAGATGTAATACACATATATTCAAACTAAGATAAAAGGACATTAGTAATGTGCTATAAATAATATGGTACCTAAAATTCAATAATGCACATTCTGCCACCTCATAGTTCAGCCAGTCTAAGCTTCATATCCAGGATTAATCCTAAGTGTTCCAATATATTTAACTTTCCTAAAAAAGAATAAATTCTACCATAAAGTAATTTAAGGCATCAAAAATGCTATAGATTGTGTAGTAGACATTTGGTGTAATAGACATTTCATTAAGAGAAAAATTCTGGAGTTTGTGCAAAGTCGTATCCATTGATAAGGTGATGCCATCTAACCATCTCATTATCTGTTGCTCCCTTCTCATCCTACCCTTAATCTTTCCCAGCATCAGACATGGTACTTCCCAGTGAGTTGGCTTTTTGCATCAGGTGACCAAAGTATTGGAGCTCCAGCTTCAATATCAGTCCATTCAGGGTTGATTTCCTTTGGAGTTGACTGGTTTAACCTCCTTTCAGTCGAAGGGACTCTCAAGAGTCTTCTCCAACACTACAATAAGAAAGCATCAATTCTTTGGTGCTCAGCCTTCCTTAGGGTCCAACTCATACTCCCGTACATGACTACTGGAGAAACGATAGCTCTGGCTATACCAATCTTTACTGGCAAACTGATGTCTCTGCTTTTTAACATGCTGTCTAGGTTTGTCATTGCTTTTCTTCCAAGGAGCTATTGTCTTTTAATTTCATGGCTACAGTTACCATTCACCGTGATCTTGGAGCCCACAAAAATAAAGTTTGTCACTGTTTCCATTTTTACCCGTCTGTTTGCATGAAATGATGGGACTGGATGCCATAATCTTAGTTTTTCAAATGTTGGGTTTTAAGCCAGCTTTTTCAGTCTCCTCTTTCCCCCTCATCAAGAGGCTCTTTAGTTCTTAACTTTTTGCCATTAGAGTAGCACCGTTTGCATATCTTAGTCTTTTGATATTTCTCCAGCAATCTTGATTCCAACTTGTGATTCATCCAGCCCCACATTTTGCATGATGTATTCTGCATATAAAGTAAATATGCAAGGTAACAATATGCAGCCTGGATGTACTCTTTTCCTAATATTGAAACAGTTCATTGTTTCATGTCTGGTTCTAACTGTTGCTTCTTGACCTGCAAACAGGTTTCTTAGAAGGCAGGTATGGTGGTCTGATATTCCCATCTCTTAAGAATTTTTCACTGTTTATTGTGATCCACATGTCAAAGGTTTTAGCATAGTCAATGAAGCAGAAGTAGATGTTTTTCTGGATTTCTCTTGCTTTTTCAACAGTCCAACAGATGTTGACAATTTGATCTCTGGTTCCTCTGCCTTTTCTTCAGTTCAGCTTGTACTTCTGGAAATTTTCCTTTCACATACTGTTAGAGCCTAGCTCAAAGGATTTTGAGCATACCTTGCTAGTATGTGACATAAGTGTAATTGTATGGTAGTTTAAACATTCTTTGGCATTGCCCTTCTTTGGGGTTGGAATGAAAACTTACTTTTCCCAGTCCTATGGCCACTGCTGAGCTATATCTTATAACTGCTAAGAGTAAACCAACCTTCATGATCTTTACAGGAAAATAAATGTAGTGTATAAATTATTGATATTTTGCTTTTACAGCAGTTAGGTAGCTACTATAAAAAGGAACTTAAATTTAGAGAAATGAAGGGAAAAAGTTGCAGACAATCTGAACATTGATTCCATTGTTAAAAAAAAAAAAAACCCACAAACAATTCAATAGATGTGAGTTAGTATTAGAATCTATAAGCTGGCATTAGCTATAGAACTCAGAGACTCCTTTTTTTCCCAATACAGCCACATCTTTGGCTAGGGAGGATATACTCTTGCATATTTGCCTAGGTATTGCAGTGCTGTCTTCTGACCTTGAAAATATAAAGAACATGTAGGAGTTCCTTTCTACCAGAGATCTGTTGTAGAGTTCTGTACAGCCTAAGTGTGATACTCTGGAATAATAAGAATTTAGGAGTTTATGAGCATTCTGCCACTGATATAAGTTTTCCCTCAGTAGACTTCATATTCTCACATGGTCATAGTAGTTTGAGTGCATTGGTACTTCAAGTGAGAAATTTTCAAGTTGATGTTGTGGGAGCTCAGAGCAACTATAAGGAAGGATCTGGCTTGGCATCTTAGCTTGTGAGCCATGGAGGAAAGAGGGAGTATACAATCCCAGGAATTCAGGGAGATGTTACTAAAACTAGGTGTATGGCATGAAACCAGGGTTTGCTCTGAAATTAAAAAAAAAAAAATGGAAAAAACTTCACCTGTCAATCAACAGAAGAAAGCACAGGCATTGATGTTAAGAACTCAAGTAAATTAAGGAAAAGAGTTAGACACAACTGAACACAAAGAAAGTAAACTGGAAGACATATGTGAAGAAAATTAGCCAGAATTCATCTGAGAGGCTCAAGATTAAAGAGAGAAATAATTATGTACAAAAGGAAAATAAAGTTTCAAATGTACAATCAAATGACTTTCATATGAAGACACCAAAGAAAATGGTGAGGCAGTATTCAAAAAAAAAAAAAAAAACCTAGACTAAGATTTTTCAAGAATAAATAGAGACATGAATCCTTAGATAAAAAATTATAAGAAGCTCTGAACAGGGTCAAAATTATTATCACCTAGATGTGTTATGGTGAAGTTTAGAATTACAAAACCAAAAAGAAAGCAATTAACTTACCATGAACTTGTCAACAAAAGTAGAGTACAAAAAATGATAGAGAAGTGGCTTCAAAATTGAGGAAAAAGAGGAAAAACTGTTTCTCAGAGAAACATTAACATGCTAAATTGCATTTTTAAAAGATGATATAAAGATGCGTTAAAACAAAAAGTGCATTCAGTGAGTTCATTATTCTAACTCACTGACAAACTACTTAAGATCTTTGGGTCAGGGACTGCAATCATTATACAACATTCATTCTCATTTGTCTCACTTCCTCAGAGAATTATGTTTGTAACAGCATTTTACTGACTTCCTATCCTCAAATACTTGGTATCTCTCTTACCTGCCCTGGTAGATGTAAATGTTCTCTTCCTGTCTCTGCTGTACTTTCCTATTAGCGAAAGTTATTCTCCCATTGAATTTAGGATTCATCAATTAATTTGACTAAGGCAACAACAATAAAATATGTGGATTTGTGTCTGAAGAAGAGCAAAGCACTAAGTAATGCTTATAGGATGCTATAAGGTGACTGTATTTTGCTTTGATAAATATTTTCCTAGAATAACTTGGAGGGCAGAAAATGTACCTAATGTACCCATGGCTTTAGGAGAAGAGATTTTAAATGAGAAAGTGTATGCATTGATTACTATTGGCTGCATTTGATAATATACTACAAAGAAGAGATGAGGTCAGGAGAAAAAATACCAGTATATTTTGTAACAGACATGAAAAAGAAGAGGAAGAAACAAAAATTTCATGACTTTTATGGCTAAAATGTAAATGTAAAGAGTTCAACAAATAAATTAGCCTCAAAGTTTTAAGAACAGAAATCCTTGTAATGATTGCATAGAATCATTTTTGAATTGCTGTATGAGCCACTAACATTTTTTTCCATCTAAATGGGATTTTTATTTCAATAATTTTGTCCTTGCTGCTGCTAAGTCACTTCAGTCGTGTCCGACTCTGTGCGACCCCATAGTCGGGAGCCCACCAGGCTTCCCCGTCCCTGGGATTCTCCAGGCAAGAACACTGGAGTGGGTTGCCATTTCCTTCTCCAATGCAGGAAAGTGAAACTGAAGTTGCTCAATCATGGCCAACCCTCAGCAACCCCATGGACTGCAGCCCACCAGGCTCCTCCGCCCATGGGATCCTCCAGGCAAGAGCACTGGAATGGGTTGCCATTGCCTTTATCCCCAATTATATGTTGAATTTGTGGTGGGCAAATAATGTGTCCTAATTCAGTAGTCTCTGGAACAAGAAAATCTATGTTGTATATGATTATATCGAAAGATCTTAAAATCAAGATGGTACTTCATTTAAAGAGATTTGGGAATGTCAGGGAACTGGTAAGTATTTTTTAACTCTAAGCAACACATAGTCCCTTAGACTCTAGAGAGTAAACTAGAGTTATTTGAGTCCAGAGAGTAGACTGTGTACAGGTTATATTATTTTTTCACAATCATTTATTTCTTTCCCTCCCTTATGTTTTCCTATAAACGGTGTATATGCTCCTGCTACTTAACTTTGTGTCAAAGGCTGTTTTGCCAGCTGAATATGGATAGACATGCCACACGGCACCTTAAATGCCCTTCAGTGGTTTCATCCTTTGTTCCTTATCTTGCCCTTCCTGATGACTATCTTTTCAGCTCACATTCTGGAATGAAAATTCACTTTGAACTGAGCCTAACCCAGCAGTTATAACTCAGTCATAGTTCTTAGCCTATGCAAGATAGAATTAAATATTTGCTGTTGTCTGAGATATTTTGGTGATTAATCAACACATAAACAGATAATAAAAATCTGTTATCTTTAGCATTATCACTTCATAATATACTATAAAGTTTTATCATATATCTTGCCCATAAGAATGTGCACTCCAAAAGGATAAGGATTTTGGTCTGTTTTGTTTACTGTATACTTAGTACTTGAAACTGGGACTTCCCAGGTGGTACTAGTGGTAAAGAACTGAGACTTAAGGGATGTGGGTTCAGTCCCTGGGTCAGGAAGATCCCTGGAGGAGGGCATGACAACCCACTCCAGTTTTCTTGTCTGGAGTACCCATGGACAGAGGAGCCTGGCAGGCTACAGTCCATAGCATCACAAAGAGTCAGACAACTGAAGTGACTTAGCACATATGCACAGTACCTGAAATTATACTGGCACAAGGTAAGTGACATTTAGTGCATGAGTCAATAATCTAGACTGATCCAAAATGTCAAGTGAAAGGGTACATATTTATAAATAATCAAGAACTTTTAAAGGAAAATAATTGAAGGGGAGTTGATAAAACAGATATCAACATCTGCTTGGTTTGAAAAGTAAATCTAGTGGACTTTGTGAAGCCCTTAGGAAGCCATAAAATGTGTACCCCAGGACTTGGTATATGTCCAAGTTGGAGTTGCAGATAAAATACACATCAGATAATGAAAGGCACAGGCACCAGTGGTCATCCTTGTAAAAGTAGATAACTCAACATCTTAAAGGTTTACCAAAGTGATTAAAAACATATGTTATTTATACTTTAAAGGAAAATATTAGGTTATTTTATGGCATTAGAAAAGGGGAAGATTAAAGGAGAAAGACATTAAACACAAAGTGATTGATCAATATTACTATATAAGCATTATATTTCTTTACACAAAAGATATAAACATAGGGAAAATATAAATTGCTTTGTATTTTTTAAAACATAATACTCATAATAATTATATATGATAGATGATATTAGAAGATTTTAAAAAGCTTTTTGTATTACAAAATCATAAAAGTTAGGAGTATGTACAGTTACTATAATAAAAGAGAAGGTGATATTACAGATGTCCAGAGATCTGAAGATAAACCAAGTATAGGTAACAAGTTTTCTTGTTTGAAAGCTAATCATCATTTTTAACAAAATAGAAACAGAAATAGTTTCAATATAATAAGTAAGGAAGGCTTGAAGTTTCTGATATAAATAAATTTTTGTTCAGCACCCTGACGATGTGTAAAAGAAGATGTAGGAAATAAATTAGGAGTTCTAGAAAATTGAAAATGCTTAGTGAAGATCAGCCTTGAAAGCAATACAAATCACGTGTTCCCATGATGTATGGCAAAACCAATACAATATTGTAAAGTAAAAAAAGAAAAGAAACAGTGAAAAAAAAAGAAAGCAATACAAATCAAAAGAACCAATGATCATATGAAAACAATTATATAAAAATGAGAAAAAAAGAGAAAAATCTTTATGCAATAAGCACAATAGTATTTTGTTTGCAAGAGAGGACAGAGAGAAAAATCTATGAATGTAAACATCCCTTCAAAAACAACAACAGAAAATAAGTGTTTGGAAAGAAAAATTTTAGGACTGGGAAAAAAGAAACTCACATTAAAGCAACTCAACATGTTTTAATATTAAAACACCACCCAGATTTAAACATATCCTGGTGATATTTGTGTATTATAAAGACCAAAATACATACAAAAATTATGGATACAGGAAAAGAGCTTACCTCACAGCATTAAGTAGGCTGTCTGGTTGTAATTTTCATCAACTGTAGCTCATCTCCTCACAACATGTAGTGGTGAACATATGGACACTCTGGTTAGTTTGGGACAGTTTTTGCATCACATTTTTGCAAGTCATTAAATCCTTCAGCCTTAAACAAAACAAACATTTGCTTTGCTATGAAAGTTTTTTTTTTTTTTTTTTAGTGATTCTTTATTGCTACACAATTCAGAACTGATGACTATCAAAACAATAACCAGGGCTGTTCTGTTGTAGCTTGTGTATATGACAACCAAGTTATTAATTATGAGTGTACTGGAACAGCACAATTATTAAATATGACTATTTTTTACAAAAGCCAGGCTACAGGTAAAGAACAAGTAGACTGTTTTATATACCAAAAAATGTGTAAAATAAATTTCATTTTAAAAAATATGTTAAATTATTGGGATTTTATTTTTTAATGCATAACCTATTCTATAAAATATATTTTTAATCAATCCCTTTGTTATATCAACTAGATCTATGATTGTATCTATGACATTATGATATTTTAAAGTAAATATTTTTTAACTATGCAATATATATATAAATATTTTACATATATAGTCATACACATGACAAGTTTTCTCTTGTAAATGCTCTGAGAAAAGAAAGGAAACTGGGAGAGAAAGAAACCTCTCCCCTTAATTTTAACAGGGAAAATGAAGAACGAAGTCTGTTGTTTTAAATTTGTGTTTTTCCTTATGAACCCAATTATAAAATTTATTTCTGTAAAATGAATAATCTCTCTCTCAAGCTAATATATACATGAAGATAGTAAAAAAACACAATCCATATGATATGTTTGTGTGTGTGTGTTTATATGTGTCTGTGAGAAATAAAATCTCAATGTATTTTTTTTAGTCCACCTTCCTCCTCTTGAAAGTTGAATAACACTCCTACAATGTACAACCTTTCTGTGAACTCAAGCAGAGTACACTGAGGGAGTTTTTTGGCAACTACAGAAATGCTTATTAGACTGTACTGTAAAATTATCCAAGATAAAATCTTTTTTCTTTTTCCCAGAGAGAGCAATTACCGAGTAAAAATAACACAGAAAGGCAAGAGATCATTTACCGTTTGTACCAAGATTCTGAGAGTTTTGACCTTTGCTAATCTTATTTAAATAAGAGTGCATTTCTTTCTAAATCATAAACTGACTCTTTCCATGTGATTGAATTATATCACCAATAGGAAAGCCAAAACTTTAGACCACAGGTCAAAGATTTCTAAATACATTTGAACTATGTCCTTTAAAGATTCTCCAAGGTGTTTTTAGTCCTAAAGAGAATTCCAATTTTCATAAAATAACAGGCAAATGAAAATTCATGTATTATCATTATTATTCAAAGATGATAATAACCTGATTATTTTGGGACTGTTGACCCTCAGTTGTCAGAATTCTTAAAGGGGACTCTGCATGCTGTATGTCTTCATAACTGATCATTGCATGATTTTGTTATAACTAGTGTGTAAAGTTTTCTCTAAAATCTTTTGTTATTTTAGGATAATTTTAGATATTTCTTCCCAAGGTTAATCATAGTATCTTAAAATGTGATAAAACATAAAAAATATATTTAGAATTAAAATTTCAAAGAACGTGTGAATATTTATGTTTAACAGAACTATTAATAAAATATTTGAGCATTAAGTGCCCTGGGCTCTTTTTAGAATATGATTTCTACTCTAAAAGCATCTGGATCCCAAAGACCTTGGTTTCCTTGAAATCATTTAAATCCTAGTAACTTTATTTTTATATTCTTAGTGATCTTTGTTGTCAGCAACTTCAAAAGTTCATTGAGTTCATATCCATTTATCATAATATCTGTTTTATTTTAAATTTTTTCTTCTATTAATTCTATAATTATCTCACTAGAATTTCATATACATACACATACCCACTATACATTCAATAGTTCTGTTTCCCAAATTGCTGATATTTTTATCTTATTGGACAATTTATTCATTATTTTTGTTAAAAGACGCTTACTCCTTGGAAGGAAGGTTACGAGCAACCTAGATAGCATATTCAAAAGCAGAGACATTACTTTGCCAACAAAGGTTCGTCTAGTCAAGGCTATGGTTTTTCCTGTGGTCATGTATGGATGTGAGAGTTGGACTGTGAAGAAGGCTGAGCGCCAAAGAATTGATGCTTTTGAACTGTGGTGTTGGAGAAGACTCTTGAGAGTCCCTTGGACTGCAAGGAGATCCAACCAGTCCTTTCTGAAGGAGATCAGCCCTGGGATTTCTTTGGAAGGAATGATGCTAAAGCTGAAAGTCCAGTACTTTGGCCACCTCATGCGAAGATTTGACTCATTGGAAAAGACTCTGATGCTGGGAGGGATTGGGGGCAGGAGGAGAAGGGGACGACAGAGGATGAGTAGCTGGATGGCATCACTGACTCGATGGACTTGAGTCCGAGTGAACTCCGGGAGTTGGTGATGGGCAGGGAGGCCTGGCGTGCTGCAATTCATGGGGTAGCAAAGAGTCGGACACAACTGAGCGACTGATCTGATCTGATGAATAAAATAGACATGGGTTGTTTCTGTTATCTTGGCCATTGTGAATAGTGCTGCAGATACCATAAGGACACAGACATCTCTTGGAGATTGTAATTTCAATTCCTTGGAGTATGTACCCTGAAGTAGGATTTCTGGATCATGTTGTAGTTCTATATTTACTCTTTTCAAGGAACTCCATACTCTTTTATGTAGCTGCTACACCATTTACTTTCCCACCAAGAGTGTCCAAGGATTTCAATTTCTCCAAAACTATGCCAACACTTTTTATTTTCTATTTTGCCAACAATAGCCAGACTAACAGGTTTGAGGTTATCTCTCACTAGAGTGTTAATTTGCATTTCCCTGGTAAATAATGATGTTAAGCATATTTTCATATAACTGTTGCCTATTTTTATGTCTTTTTTTGGGGAAATGTCTGCTCAAATCATTTGTGCATTTTTAAAATCGTTATTGTTTCTGTTTTGTTTTGCTTGAGTTGTAGGAGTTATTTATATGTTTTGCAAGTTTGCAAATATTTCCATGCATCCTCTGCATTGCCTTTTAATTTGGTTGATTATCTGCTTTGCTATGCAGAACTCCTTTAGTTTGCTGTAGTCCCATATTTTGAAGACCACAACACTACAGTGTTAACTGTAGGCACCATGTCATACAGCAGGTCTCTAGAATTATTAAATCATCTGATATAATTGAGTCAGCTTCCCAGGTGGCTCAGTGGTAAAGAATCCACCAGAAAATGCAGCAGACATGGGTTCAGTCCTCAGGAAGATCCCCTGAAGTGGGAAATGACAACCCACTCCAGTATTCTTGCTGGGATAATCCTATGGACAGAGGAACATCACGGGATACAATTCATCTGGTCCCAAATAATCGTACATGACTGAGCACACACAAGAGAGAGTATGATTGAAATTTTACATCCATTGAACTCAGAGGGAAAAGGATTCTTGATATTGGTCTTGGCAAAAATTTCATGAATATGGCACAAAACATAGGCAATAAAAGCAAAAATAAATGATGATTTCCAGGTTTTATCTGTGATAAATAAAGATGGTATAAAAGTCCATGTGTATGTTTTTATGTGGAAAGAAATTTTCAACTCCGTTTGGTTAAAAAAAAAAAAGCAAAGAGTGTAATTACTGAACGTCTGGTGTCTTCTAGGGGCTTCCAAGGTGACTCAGTGGTAAAGAATTTGTCTGCAGTGCAGGAGCAGCAGGCAGCATGTGTTCAGTCCCTGGGTTGGGAAGATCCTCTGGAGAAGGAAATGGCAACCCACTCCAGTATTCTTGCCTAAGAATCCCATGGAAAGAAGACCTTGGCAGAATATAGTCCATGGGGTTTCAAAGAGTTAGACATGACTAAGCATGCACCTACTTCTGGTATCCTCTAACCCAGGGGTCCCCAACCTCTGGCCAGAGGACCAGTACCTCCAGGCAGATTAGCAGTAGCATTAGAAATCAAGTGCTCAATAAGTGTAATGTGCTTGAATCCCCACACCAACCTCCACCACCAGTCCATGGGAAAATTGTTTTCCATGACGTGGGTGTCTGGTGCTAAGAAGGTTGGGGACCACTGTTACGAAGCCGAGCTGAGAATTTGATTATAAGTATTTCACCTTGAGCAGTGGATATAACAGCAATAATTTATTTCTTTACAAAATAAAATTGGGAGATTAAAAGGCATTTGAAAACTTGGCTCCAAGAATAACTGCTTATCATGTTTTGTTTGCTTGTTTGGATTTTTGTTTCAATTTTGCTTTTAACTTCCCCAAACATTAGGCAAAGCACCACAGAAAGGAAAGAACTAAACAGGGTCCCTTGTATTTGTCAAATCACTGACAACTACAAGGCTGCTGTATATGAATGATCTATTGGTGTATTGTAAATCATCCAATTGAGGAGCTTAAACAACCAATATTTATTACCTCATGATTTCTGGAGATCAGGAATATAGGTTTGACTTAGCTGGGTACTTCAGGTTCAGGTTTATTAGATCCCAGTATGTTTGGCAGCGGGGGTTGTGATCTTATTCAGAAACTTTCCTGGGGGAGGCAGGGATGGTTTTTGCTTCCAGCTTACTAACATCACTGTTGCCAGTTTTCAGTTTCTTGTCATATGGTACACTCCATAGGGCTTCAATACAACATCATAGATAGTTTCCCCCAGGGAAGCAATCTAAGGGAGCTTGAAAAATAGTACTCATGAAAGAAACCACAGCGCGTTCATAACCTTATCTTGGAAGTGATACCTCATTAATTTTGCTATGTTCAATTTATTAGAAGTGAGTCCCCATATTTAGCCAACATTTGAGGAAAGGGAATTACTTAAGGGCATTGATATCACTGCAGATGGTAACTGCAGCCATGAAATTAAAAGACACTTGCTCCTTGGAAGAAAAGTTATGACCAATCTAGATAGCATATTAAAAAGCAGAGATATTACTTTGTCAACAAAGGTCTGTCTAGCAACAAATATCCATTCTTTCTTTGCACTGAATCTTCTTCTTCCAGGGTAGGCTTCTTCTTGAAAGAGTATGCCTAAAGGTTTTCTGAGCCATGCCTCTTTTATGACCCTCTGGTACTATTTTTTCAACTTCCTTTGTTAAAACGATGTGCTTTGTAATAATACCATCATAATAATTATGTGATTTACTTATTTATTTCTGTGTAAAAAGACTTTTTTTTTACAAGTGTCATCACCCTAATTTTCACTAGTCAAAAATCCTTTAGGTGGCTTATTGAATTATAGAAAGTTATAGTATAGCTGTAACTTACAGTCTTTCGCAACCAGGAAGTTGACTTCCTAGCCTATCTCAATAAGTTTTGGGCAATAGATTTTAATTTATTTTACAACTTTTCTATATGTTTTTCATCAGAACACTGTTCTATTTTATATGTAACTTCCTGGAGCTTCCCTGGTAGCTCAGATGGTAAAGGAAATCTGTATGCAAAACAGGAGACTCAGGTTCAATCCCTGGGTCAGGAAGATCTCCTGGAGAAGGAAATGGTTCCCACTTCAGTATTCTTGCCTGGAAAATCCCATGGACAAAGGAGCCTGGCAGGCTACAGTCCACGGGTTGCAAAGAGTCGGATACAACCGAATGACTAACACTTTCACTTTCCCAAATATTGTAACATTTTTAAGGATTCTAAAAATTTATTACAGACCTTAGATTAGTTATTCCAACATGAATTTTGGAAGCACATGCATTGTCAGAAGCTTCTTTCAGTGTATCACAGCGAAGAGAAATGAGCTCCAGTTTGAACATTTTGGGGAATGGAATCTCCTTGTGAATCACCTGCCTATCCTTGCATTCATCAACTGTGAGAAGAATGGTGGAGTCCTATAAAATTGTGGGTTTCATGCTTTTCCCAGGTCAAATAACTTTGTTAAGAGGAATATGGTGCCTTTAGCAATCTGACAGATCCTGGTCAAAGCACATGATTAAGATCAGGGGATCATGTTTCGCAGAAGGTGCTCTACTCATGAACTGTTATGTTGGTGAGGGCTGTTGAACTATAAAAATAATATTTGAAGTCAAGTATAGTGTAAACAAATTTATAGAACTGGGAAAAATCTTTGTTGCATAACAAGCAGACACGTACAGATACACATATAAAAGTCAGTTTTCAGTATCTTCAAGTAGGTGCTGGAAAAGACTCTTGAGAGCCTGTTGGACACCAAAGAGATCAAACCAGTCAATGTAAATGAAATCAACCCTGAATATTCATTGGAAGGACTGATGCTGAAGCTGAGGACCAGTACTTTGGCCATGTGATGCATTGAGCCAACACATTGGATTAGACCCCGATGTTTGGAAAGATTTAAATCAGGAGGAGAACGATTGACAGAGAATGAGATGGTTGGAAGGCATCACCAATTCAATGGACATGAACTTGAGCAATCTCTGGGAGATACTGAAGGACAGGGAAGCCTGGCACGCTGTAGTCCATGGAGTTGTAAAGAGTTGAACATGACTTAATGACTGAACAACAACAACATATAGCACTTTAAAACATGCAATTTTACCAGAAGAAAATTAGAATACTCCACACACTTACAGATGCACTAACCAAAAAAATGAAGTATCATACAAAAACTAAAAAGAAGTTATTTTTATAGATGTTTAACATTCACCTATCTATATGGCCTAATTGTATTTATGTATAGTATTACATCTCATTAATGTAACCTTGGTTGAAATTTTTATAAAATTACATTTTAATTAAAGGTTTCTGTTATTTATATAGTAATTTGAAGCTTTATATAATAAATAAATCAATCACTGTAATAGATGTTTCTAACTTCTCAATAAAACAATTGGTGACAACATGTATATTATGCTTAATATCTGTCATAAGTGCCTATAGGGAAATGTGAACATTGTTGAAATAGATGTAAACATTAATAGATGTGTGGCCTAAATATTTCAGTGTCTTTTTATGAAATGATTGTTGTTTTATGACCATTATTATATCAAATAATTTTAATATAAAATATTTTTTTCAGAGCACTATCAGCTGTATGTTCCTGAGTCAGCTCAAGTTGGTTCAGCTGTTGGGAAAATCAAGGCAAATGACGCAGACACTGGCTCAAATGCGGACATGACATACTCCATCATTAATGGTGACGGTGTTGGCATATTCTCCATCTCCACTGACAAAGAGACAAGAGAAGGGATCCTTTCCTTAAAAAAGGTGAAAAAAAAAGTACTGTTAGTGAGCTAGGCAATTCACTCATTTTTCTATGAAAGCAAATTTGGCAAGATATTAATAATATATATTTTCAAGTCATTAAAATGACAAAGTATTTCCTCTTTAATATGTAATTACATTTGAATTATGATTATGTCTAACTGTTTAAATCATTTCTTGTGTTAGTTGCTGAGTTGTATCCAACTCCATGACCCCATGGACTATAGCCCACCAGGGCTTCTCCATCCATGGGATTCTCCAGTCCAGAATACTGGAGTGGGTTGCCATTTCCTCCTCCAGGGTATCTTCCTGCAGGCGGATTCTTTACTATCTGAGCCACCAGGGAAGCCCTAAGCATTTTAGTATGGTGGGAAGATCAGATGTAGAAAACACTATGAATGTATTCCCTTATTTTTATTTTCAGGTAGCATAGTTATCATGGATTCCAGTTCTATTAATATCATTATTTTATGTTATGCTAATCAAAGTAGCATTATAAGACTTTCCTGCTTGATGATCATGGACCTTTTAGTGAAGTCATTTACTTCTCATTACCCTTATTCTGTTTTATTCCTAAGAATTTGTCACCAGACTAAACCTATTGCCTTTTGCTTTTAAGAGAACACTATGCTCTTACCTTTGTAAGAATGAAGTAGAACACAGGCAATTATCAAAGGAGAATTTAAATGTAACTTCCAAAGAAGTATGCCTCAGTGTTTAAATGTTTAACAATTTCAGCTTGAAAATCTTGTAACATGCAAGGCCCTAGACCTTACCTTCATTATATTTTGATTTAGAAAGGCTGGAGTGGGAGTGGGGAATTAGTCTTTTTAACAAGTACTCTGGATGATTCTACTGTATAGTATGTTGAGAACAAAGGCTGAAAAATTATATTCTGATGGCTCAAACGGTAAAGAATCTGCCTGCAGTGTGGGAGACCTGGGTTCTATCCCTGAATTGGGAAGATCCCCTGGAAGAGGGCATGGCAACCCATTCCAGTATTCTTGCCTAGAGAATCCCCATGAACAAAGGAGCCTGACAGGTCAAAGTCCATGGGGTCACAAAGAGTCAGACACGGCTGAACAACTAAGCACACACACTGTAATAGTGAACTGAATCAATCAATATGTCATTCTATCAATCATCTATTTATCTATTTGAATCTAGTTGTCATTTATTATATTATCTAGCTATCTGTCTAGATATCTGTCTGGTTTTGTATATATATTTATATTTGTACTATGTAAAATCTCATTTATTCTTCTAATAATCATAATTTTATATTGATTTAAAATTGAAGATTAATATGTCTTTTGTATGTCACAAAAGGGGCCTGAGAAGCAGAGTTTAAAGTGTGCAAATACTTAGAAAATAGTCATCACTGGTCTATATATGATATTGATTCTTCACCTAAATATCTTCTCATTTTAATCTTTCTGAAATTGCCAAACTTGGATAAAAAAATGTGTTGATAAAAAGAGTTAATTTCCACACCTTTATTTTAACAAATATTGAGTTTTAAGTGTCTCTTATGTGCCAGTAATTGTGTTCTACATGAGCCATGAAAGCCTGAGCAAAGCAAAAGTCATTCTCAGCCTGCTTAGAGCTTCCCACCTATGGAAGTGGAGAGACACCAATCAAGTATCACATGCATTCTTAGATGGATAATAAAGAGATCTATGACAGAGAGTTAAACAGTGCTATTGGGAAGGCAAAATTTAGGGTGTTTAATCCTGTCTGATTAGTTAGCAGCGGTTGAACAGAGAATTAAAACCTACTTAAGTTCAGTTCAGTCGCTCAGTCATGTCCAACTCGTTGCAACCCCATGAATTGCAGCACGCCAGGCATCCCTGTCCATCACCAACTCCTGGAGTTCACTCAGACTCACGTCCATCGAGTCAGCGATGCCATCCAGCCATCTCATCCTCTGTCATCCTCTTCTCCTCCTGCCCACAATCCCTCCCAGCATCAGAGTCTTTTCCAGTGACTCAACTCTTTGCATGAGGTGGCCAAAGTACTGGAGTTTCAGCTTTAGCATCATTCCTTCCAAAGAAATCCCAGGGCTGATCTCCTTCAGAAAGGACTGGTTGGATCTCCTTGCAGTCCAAGGGACTCTCAAGAGTCTTCTCCAACACCACAGTTCAAAAGCATCAATTCTTCGGCACTCAGCCTTCTTCACAGTCCAACTCTCACATCCATACATGACCACTGGAAAAAACATAGCCTCGACTAGACAGAACTTTGTTGGCAAAGTAATATCTCTGCTTTTGAATATGCTATCTAGGTTGGTCATAACTTTCCTTCCAAGGAGTAAGCGTCTTTTAATTTCATGGCTGCAATCATCATCTGCAGTGATTTTGGAGCCCCAAAATAAAGCCTGACACTGTTTCCACTGTTTCCCCATCTATTTCCCATGAAGTGATGTGACCAGATGCCATGATCTTTATTTTCTGAATGTTGAGCTTTAAGCCAACTTTTTCATGCTCCACTTTCACTTTCATCAAGAGGCTTTTTAGTTCCTCTTCACTTTCTGCCGTAAGGGTGGTGTCATCTGCATATCTGATGTTATTGATATTTCTCCTGGCAATCTTGATTCCAGCTTGTGCTTCTTCCAGCCCAGCATTTCTGGAACGGAATGCTGCATAGAACTTATATAAGCAGGGTGACAATATACACCCTTGAAGAACTCCTTTTCCTATTTGGAACAAGTCTGTTGTCCCATGTCCAGTTCTAACTACTGCTCCTGACCTGCATACAGATTTCTCAAGAGGCAGATCAGGTGTTCTGGTATTCCCATCTCTTTCAGAATTTTCCACAGTTCATTGTGATCCACACAGTCAAAGGCTTTGGCATAGTCAATAAAGCAGAAATAGGTGTTTTTCTGGAACTCTCTTCCTTTTTCCATGATCCAGCAGATGTTGGCATTTTGAGGTAATTAGATGAGAGAATTAAAAGAAGAGGAAAGAAAACATAATGAGAACCTGAGTGGGGTTGAATGTGGCACAGTGAGAGCCTAAATAACATCCTTGATTCTGGAGCAGAGAGAATGAAGAAGCTAGTGCATAGGAAAACACTTAGAATATTGTTATATTTTACCCAATGGAAAGCCACTGGAGCTATCTAAGCAGGAAGTGACAAGGTCTCATTTGATGTCTCTATTTCTAATGAAATTTTAATATAAGCTACAAGAGAACGAGATTATTTTTTTTAATTTGTTGCTGCATTCCCAATGTCTAGTCTGTTTTCTGACACGGAATAGGCATTCAATAAGCACTAGCATAATGAATGGATATATTGAATTGGCCAAAAAATTTTGTTTGGGGCTTTCTATAAAATGTTAAGAAAATCTCAAATGGACTTTTTGGCCAACACAATACTATACACTGAAAAATGAAACAAGGAATGTCTGCTTTTCATTCGTTGGATGGCTTCTTCACTCAAATAAATACAGGTAAATGGATGAATAATTCTTTTTGAAAGATGAATCCTAAACCCTAGGGAACACTAGCTTTTAAGAAACAAGCAGAAGGCAGGAAAGAGAGTCTTTGAAGAAAATATCAAAATAAAAAGAGAATTTTTTCAGTGAAAATTCCCAAAGGAGGCTGAATAGGAGGAATATAGTCATTAAAAATATGAAGGATTATAGATCTATGAAACCATTTAGGATTACAAAAGTTAATTCAGCTCTCTATCAGCATCTCATTTTCATCACAATAGATAGTAACGTCACATTTGTTGAGTGTTTCCTCTGTGTCAGGAAGGGTTTTAAGAGCTTATTCCCAAATCTTTATTGAGCTGGTACACCCATTATGGAGCTCCCCTGGTGGTTGAGTGGTAAAGAGTCTACCTGTCAATGCAGGAGTCGCAGGAGACTCAGGTATGATCTTCAGGTTCGGAAGATCCCCTGTAGTAGAAAATAGCAACCCACTCCAGTATTCTTGCCTGGAAAATTCCATGGACAGAGGAGCCTGGTGGGCTACAGTCCATAGGTTGTAAAGATTCAGAGTCGGACACAACTGAGTGACTGAGCACACAGGCACACCTTTACTATTCCTTTAAACCTAACTAGAATGTTGTGTGGGCTTTCCTGGTGGCTCAGTGGTAAAGAATCCACCTGCCAAAGCAGGAGATGTGGTTCGATGCCTGTGTCAGGAAGATTCCCTGTTGAAGGAAATGGCAACCCACTCCAGTTTTCTTGCTTGGAAAATCAGATGAACAGAGGAGCCTGGCAGGCTGCTATCCATGGGGTTGCAAAAAAGTCAGACATGACTTACCAAATAAAACAACAGAAATTGATGATGGAAAATTTGGCTCAGGAGTTTGTCTGTTTAGAATCTCAAAAGTTACTTGTATTACCTAGTTGAAAGAAAACATGAAGGAAACATCTGCTACAATGAAGAGAAGAACAAATTTATTGTAGTGTAGAGACTATATATGGGAGGCAAAGAAATGGAAGAAAAAAGTTTAAACACACCATCCTCTTTAAGAAGCTTTGTAGTAAAGCCAGGGAGGCAAATAAATGAGAACATCATAAAATGAAGATTTTAATTGTAAGTTGGGAGATGGAAAGTGTGTTTATAGCACGTGGATAAAAAGTCAAGGGATAAGAAACTGAGGATACTAAAGAGAGCATAATTGAATTAGAAAGATCCTCTGAGGTAGAGATGACCCTGTTTGAGATATTGATTGCAGATGGAAAGAAAGAATTTATGATAATATGCCTCTTTCTTTGACAGAATCAAATAGGAGGGAGAATTTAATGTTTGCAGATAAGTTTTTTTTTTTAATTAATTTTATTTTATTTTTAAACTTTACATAATTGTATTAGTTTTGCCAAATATCAAAATGAATCCACCACAGGTATACATGTGTTCCCCATCCTGAACCCTCCTCCCTCCTCCCTCCCCATACCATCCCTCTGGGTCGTCCCAGTGCACTAGCCCCAAGCATCCAGTATCGTGCATTGAACCTGCACTGGCATCTCGTTTCATACATGATATTTTACATGTTTCAATGCCATTCTCCCAAATCTTCCCACCCTCTCCCTCTCCCACAAAGTCCATAAGACTGTTCTGTACGTCAGTGTCTCTTTTGCTGTCTTGTATACAGGGTTATCGTTACCATCTTTCTAAATTCCATATATATGCGTTAGTATACTGTATTGATGTTTTTCCTTCTGGCTTACTTCACTCTGTATAATAGGCTCCAGTTTCATCCACCTCATTAGAACTGATTCAAATGTATTCTTTTTAATGGCTGAGTAATACTCCATTGTGTATATGTACCACTGCTTTCTTATCCATTCATCTGCTGATGGACATCTAGGTTGCTTCCATGTCCTGGCTATTATAAACAGTGCTGCGATGAACATTGGGGTACACGTGTCTCTTTCCCTTCTGGTTTCCTCAGTGTGTATGCCCAGCAGTGGGATTGCTGGATCATAAGGCAGTTCTATTTCCAGTTTTTTAAGGAATCTCCACACTGTTGTCCATAGTGGCTGTACTAGTTTGCATTCCCACCAACAGTGTAAGAGGGTTCCCTTTTCTCCACACCCTCTCCAGCATTTATTATTTGTAGACTTTTGGATTGCAGCCATTCTGACTGGTGTGAAATGGTACCTCATAGTGGTTTTGATTTGCATTTCTCTGATAATGAGTGATGTTGAGCATCTTTTCATGTGTTTGTTAGCCATCTGTATGTCTTCTTTGGAGAAATGTCTATTTAGTTCTTTGGCCCATTTTTTGATTGGGTCATTTATTTTTCTGGAGTTGAGCTGTAGGAGTTGCTTGTATATTTTTGAGATTAGTTGTTTGTCAGTTGCTTCATTTGCTATTATTTTCTCCCATTCTGAAGGCTGTCTTTTCACCTTGCTAATAGTTTCCTTTGATGTGCAGAAGCTTTTAAGTTTAATTAGGTCCCATTTGTTTATTTTTGATTTTATTTCCAATATTCTGGGAGGTGGGTCATAGAGGATCCTGCTGTGATGTATGTCAGAGAGTGTTTTGCCTATGTTCTCCTCTAGGAGTTTTATAGTTTCTGGTCTTACGTTGAGATCTTTAATCCATTTTGAGTTTATTTTTGTATATGGTGTTAGAAAGTGTTCTAGTTTCATTCTTTTACAAGTGGTTGACCAGATTTCCCAGCACCACTTGTTAAAGAGATTGTCTTTAATCCATTGTATATTCTTGCCTCCTTTATCAAAGATAAGGTGTCCATATGTGCGTGGATTTATCTCTGGGCTTTCTATTTTGTTCCATTGATCTATATTTCTGTCTTTGTGCCAGTACCATACTGTCTTGATAACTGTGGCTTTGTAGTAGAGCCTGAAGTCAGGTAGGTTGATTCCTCCAGTTCCATTTTTCTTTCTCAAGATCGCTTTGGCTATTCGAGGTTTTTTGTATTTCCATACAAATTGTGAAATTATTTGTTCTAGCTCTGTGAAGAATACTGTTGGTAGCTTGATAGGGATTGCATTGAATCTATAAATTGCTTTGGGTAGTATACTCATTTTCACTATATTGATTCTTCCAATCCATGAACATGGTATATTGTAGTGATCTAGCTGGAATATATGCGGGGGAATGGGAAACAGAGGATCCTTGCCAATTGAGTACAACTGTCTATATAAAGTAGGAAGCTTTATTATCTTTACAAAACGTGAGGGAAGTGGTGGATGGTGTGAATACACACATAATATAAAATACAAGTTTATATTGTGCGAGTAAGAACAATGGGGATCTTACCACCCTTCATGGCCTCGATTAATTTTAAGTTCCTTGTGAAAAATGAAGCCAAAATCATATGTGTGCGTGAGTGTGCACCTATATGTAATTAACACTCTCTATTCGATATTACATACACACATGCACATACACAATAGGTATTTTCAAGGTAAGTGTTGTAATTGTGTTAAGTGGTAATGTTAATACTAAAAATAAACTGGATATTTAATGAGTCCAAATTATCTTTCACTTTTTTTCCTGAATTTATTTTTTTAATATAGTCTATGCTGCTGAAAAGTCGCTTCAGTCGTGTCCGACTCTGTGCGACCCCAGAGACGGCAGCCCATCAGGCTCCCCCATCCCTGGGATTCTTCAGGCAAGAATTCTGGAGTGGTTTGGCATTTCCTTATCCAATGCATGAAAGTGAAAAGTAAAAGTGAAGTAGCTCAGTCGTGTCTGGCTCTTAGCGACCCCATGGACTGCAGCCCACCAGGCTCCTCCGTCCATGGGATTTTCTAGGCAAGAGTACTGGAGTGGGGTGCCATCGCCTTCTCTGGTATTTCCTCTAAACTACAATGTGTGCATTCATTTAATTTCTTAATCCTTCAGATATGGATTATCCATTTTAGAGTTATTCCATATCTCAATGGAATAACTCTAAAATGGATAATCCATATATAATGTTACAAACTATTGCAATTTGAAAATTAAGCCATATAACTCTGGATTTTAACCTTCAAGAGGCACTCATACAGATGGCAGGAAATAGATAAAACAGTCCTTTCAAACTTGTTGCTTATTTAATCTCAAAGGCAGTTCACTTGAGCCAGCAAGGCAGAACAGCTAATCTTCCCAAAGATCAAAATCAGCCCTGCTCTATAAATCAGTTTGCAGGAGCATCCGCACATTCTTTCTATATCGTGCCTTCATCAGAAAATTGCCAAGTTGAATTCACTGGTCCATGGTGCAGTACATTGTAAATACACTTTGATAACTTTCATTCCTTGTTTAATGGACCCTGACTAGGTGGAAAGGGGAAAAAGATAGGGATGAATGCAAGTTGATGCATTCTTTCCTGTGACATAAGCCTCTGTAGCCAGGGGTATGCTTTGTAGTAGCCTCTCTAAGATTCAGTTCTTGTGGTCCCTATGTCAATTGGCCTTCTTTATAGAAGTTATTCCATTTTTGGGGTTGTTTGTTTTAACTCAAGGCTCTAGCCCAATTTTCTTTCATGACTTTCGGCAAACAGTATCTGTAGTACCACTTTTCTTCTTCAAGTATGCTGCTAAGTCGCTTCAGTCGTGTCCGACCCTGTGTGACCCCATAGACGGCAGCCCACCAGGCTCCCCCGTCCCTGGGATTCTCCAGGCAAGAACACTGGAGTGGGTTGCCATTTCCTTCTCCAATGTGTGAAAGTGAAAAGTGAAAGTGAAGTCGCTCAGTCGTGTCCAACCCTCAGTGACACCATGGACTGCAGCCTTCCAGGCTCCTCCCTCCAAAGGATTTTCCAGGCAAGAGTACTGGAGTGGGATGCCATCGCCTTCTTCAAGTATACTTAATTGCAAAAACAATGCCTATTATTTTAAGCCTAAAATCTTAAACTTGGTTATTTAGTCAGTGAAGGACGGTGGAAAATACCATTTTTACTGTTGGATGAAAAATAAATTTTGGTCTTGCCATGTAAGAGATGTATGACATTATCACAAATCTCTAATCTTCAGTTTTCTTAATTTTAATGTGCTACAAAGTGATTGTTACGAGAGATAAATGAAGCAAAATAGTGCTCTAAGTTGTGCCTGGCTAATAAGCACAGTGATACTTCAATACCTGCATTTCTTCTTTTCTTTCTTTCTTCATCTATTTGCACTGAGTGTTAACTACACTTTCCAGAAAACTCCATGAGCTTATCTTACTGCCTTCCTTTATTTCACGTTATCTAAATTACCTATAATCACATAAAGAATAGCACGTCCTATGTATACTTTTGTGAATGATACAAATATTTTCTCATTGAAGCATAGCTGATTTACAATGTCAGATTAGTTTCAGGTGTACAGCACAGTGATTTCTATAGACAGTTAGATAGATAGATCGATCAATCTATCTATCTATCTATCTTCTGCGGATTTTTCCCTCAGAGGATATTACAAAATATTGCGTATAGCTGCCTGTGCTATAAAGTAGGTTCTTGTTGGTTACCTAGTTATACATAGTAGTGTGTATATATTAATGCCATCTTCCTAATTTATCCCTCCTCCTCCCTCCTCCCCTTTGGTATCGCATGCATAGACACCCTGGTGCCTCAGATGGCAGAGTCTTCCTGCAACGTGGGAGACTTGGGTTGGATCTCTGGGTTGGGAAGATCTCCTGGAGGAGGAAATGGCAACCCACTCCAGTTTTCCTGCCTGGGAAATCCTATGGATAGAGGAACCTGGCAGGTTACAGTCCATGGGTAGCAGAGCTGGACACGACTGAGCCACTAAGCAGAGCACAACATGAACTGTCATTCATGGCTTTTGGCAATCTACTTCCCCTTTAATTTTATACTATATATCATTTATACCATTTTATTTAATAAAGAATCAGAGGTGGATAGTGAGAGTAACATAAAAAGTTATAAAAGTATTTGTTTAAGTTTAAATTAACCCTGAGAAAAAATAGGAAGTGTTTCCAACTAAAACCATACTGCTGCTGCTGCTAAGTCGCTTCAGTCATGTCCAACTCTGTGCAACCCCATAGATGGAAGCCCCCCAGGCTCCCCCCGTCCCTGGGATTCTCCAGGCAAGAACACTGGAGTGGGTTGCCATTTCCTTATCCATACTACACCCATTCAAAATAATCACATTTTTAAATTGTTAGTGGATTGTATTTACTGAATTTTTCTGTATCATTTCTTCATCTTGCATTGAGTGACAGAATAATAATCAGGATGTTCTTTGCCATCAGATTGTAACGTTATGAGCCTGTGAGCCACGAAGTGCAATAGAAATATGGTATACCAACTTACTACAAATGCATACACTTCATACATAATAAGAAATTGGTTTCTAATACTAATGAACTATTGAAATAAAACATTCCTTAGAGATTGTATTTAAAAATCAGTCTAACTACTATTTTTATTCTTATAAGATTTAATTATCTTGAAAGTGGTCCTCATGTTCAGCCAGAAACTGAAGAGACGAAAGTTCAATTCAATGAAATCTACCACTGTATTTAAAATAGCTTTGACAGAAGACTGCTTTGTGGCAACTTTAGTTCTGATTCTTCATCCATAGGCATGGCTATGGAGTGATAGATTCATTGAAACTACTTTGACATTAATTAACAGTTTTTTAAAATTTAAATTTATTTTAATTGGAGGCCAATTACAATATTGTATTGGTTTTGCCATACATCAACATGAATCTGCCACAGGTGTGCACATGTTCCCCATCCTGAACCCCCCTCCCACATCCCTCCCCATACCATCCCTCTGGGTCATCCCAGTGTACCAGCCCCAAGCATCCTGTATCCTGCATCTACCTGGACTGGCGATTTGTTTCATATATGATATTATACATGTTTCAATGCCATTCTTCCAAATCATCACACCCTCTCCCCCCACTATTCCAGTAATATTCTTTGGGCTTCCCCAGGAGAAGGCAATGGCACCCCACTCCAGTACTCTTGCCTGGAAAATCCCATGGATGGAGGAGCCTGGTGGGCTGCACTCCATGGGGTTGCTAGGAGTCAGACACGACTGAGCGACTTCACTTTCACTTTTCACTTTCAAGCAGTGGAGAAGGAAATGGCAACCCACTCCAGTATTCTTGCCTGGAGAATCCCAGGGATGGGGGAGCCTGTTGGGCTGCTGTCTATGGGGTCGCACAGAGTCGGACATGACTGAAGCGACTTAGCAGCAGCAGCAGCAGCAGACATAGCTCAGTGGTAAAGAATCTGCCTGCAATACAGGAGATTCAGGTTCGATACCTTGGTC
Source organism: Bos grunniens (assembly GCF_055505025.1). Lineage (NCBI taxonomy): Eukaryota > Metazoa > Chordata > Mammalia > Artiodactyla > Bovidae > Bos > Bos grunniens. Next base: position 18,053,590 of record NC_141184.1, on the reverse strand, counting down.
TGGGAAGATCCTGTAGAGTAGGGTGCGGCAACCCACTCCAGTATTCTTGCCTGGGAAATCCTAAGGAGAGAGGGGCCTGGGGGCTACAGTCCATGAGGTCACAAACAGTCAGACACAACTGAAAAGACTGAGCACTCAGCACTGTAATACTATTTAGTATACTAGTTGGAAATTAATGATTTGTTGAAACAGCCTGATAAGTTGAGCTGTCCACAACAGTTCAGTTCACTTGCTCAGTCATGTCTGACTCTTTGCGACCCCATGAATCGCAGCACACCAGGCCTCCCTGTCCATCACCAACTCCCGGAGTTCACCCAAACTCATGTCCATAGAGTAGGTGATGCCATCCAGCCATCTCATCCTCTATTGTCCCCTTCTCCTCCTGCCCCCAATCCCTCCCAGCATCAGAGTCTTTTCCAGTGAGTCAACTCTTCGCATGAGGTGGCCAAAGTACTGGACTTTCAGCTTTAGCATCATTCCTTCCAAAGAACACCCAGGGCTGATCTCCTCTAGAATGGACTGGTTGCATCTCCTTGCAGTCCATTGGACTCTCAAGAGTCTTCTCCAACACCACAGTTCAAAAGCATCAATTCTTTGGTGCTCAGCCTTCTTCACAGTCCAACACTCGCATCCATATGTGACTACTGGAAAAACCATAGCCTTGACTAGATGGACCTTTGTTGGTAAAATAATATCTCTGCTTTTCAATATGCCTTCTAGGTTGGTCATAACTTTTCTTCCAAGGAGTAAGCATCTTTTAATTTCATGGCTGCAGTCACCATCTGCAGTGATTTTCGAGCCCCAAAAAATAGTCTGACACTGTTTCCACTATTTCCCCATCTATTTCCCAAGAAGTGATGGGACCAGATGCACAACTTAAAAAAATCTCATAGTAGAGCTACCATAAGACCCTACAATCCCACTTCTAGGTATATATGTGGAAGAAAACATGATCTGAAAAGATACATGCACCCCAATTTTCACTGCAGCACTGTTTATAATAGTTAAGACAGAAACAACCTAAATATGCACTGATAGAGGAATGGATAAAGAAGTTATAGTACATTTATACAATGGAATATTACTCAGCCATTGAAAAGAATGAAATGATGTAATTTACAGAAACATGGATGGACCTGGAGAGTCTCATTCTGAGTGAAGTAACTCAGACAAGGAAGGAGAAATATTGTATGACATACCTTATATGTGGAATCTAAAATGAAATGGCACAAATCAACTTACAAAACAGAGAGAGACTCATAGAGTTAGAGAACAAACATGGTTTCCAAGGGGGAAGGGATAATTAGGGAGTTGGCAAGGTTATGTACAATACACACTGCTATATTTAAAATGGATATCCAACAAGGTCCTACTGTATAACACAAGGAACTCCACTCAATGTTATGTGGCAACCTGGGTAGGAGGGGGATTGCAAGAGAATGGATACATGTATAACTGAATTGTTTTGCTGTTCACCTGAAACCATCACAAAATTGACTATACCCCAATACAAAAGTAAAATTTCAAAATAACCAAATAACAGAATATGTTTTTTTTCATAAAATTCCAGGACTTGGCCATATTTTGCACAATTGCAGTTCCATTTTTTATTTATATATTGTTATCAATAGCATTATTACCATCCCATTTCAATGATGGAACACATGGATCATGATGCAATATAATAACTGGATCAAGGAGAGGTCCTATGAGTCACTTTTATTATGTAGGAAAACAGAATTTTAGGATCTTCTTAGAGTCCATGAAGAAGTGAGTATTAGAACAACTTGGCTAAATGCTGTTTTTGGTATGTATCTATTTATGATGGTTCCATAGTTCCAGAGGAGGAATATATTAGTGTGATTTAATGAATAGTAGAAGTGATTAATGAGAAACAATTAAAATGTTCCAAATATGTAGAGCTGGCTAGAAAATGATTGATGGGGAAGATGATAACTTATCTAGAGGAATATGAAATGTGTTCTTGTTAAAGAGGGAAAAGTTTGATTTTATAAGTAAGAAAGAGCAATGATATGTGAAAGTAATTACTAGGAGTAATATGATAAAATTAAGAAATGAAAACTTAAGATGAAAATTGGAACCAATCAGCAACAGTGAACTGCATTAGAACATTGAAAAGTAACTGAAGAAAAGTAAGCAAAGCCCCACTGCCTGGGGAAGTTAGAATTACACCATAATAAACAGCTCTAACTGTCACAGAGGTTGCAGAAGATTTTGCAAGAAAAGAATTTCAAGTGTTTCATTTTTTCAGCTTTGTGAGTCTGAATTAAGGAATTATAAAAGTACTAAGAGTTTTGGTAGCCAGAATTAATGAAGTTAATAGTTCATGTTCAATGGAAGAGGCAAGAATGTATCCTTTATTAGTGAGGGAATTTTATTTCACTAAACATCTGGCAGAAAGTGAAGAAGAAGAGCTAAAAAGCCTCTTGATGAAAGTGAAAGAGGAGAGTGAAAAAGTTGGCATAAAGCTCAACATTCAGAAAATTAAGATCATGGAATATTTTCCAATCACTCCATGGCAAAAAGATGGGGAAAAAGTGGAAACAGTGACAGAGTTTTTATTTTTTGGAGCTCCAAAATCACTGCAGATGGTGACTGCAGCCATGAAATTAAAAGACACTTGCTCCTTGGAAGGGAAGCTTGACCAACCTAGACAGCATATTCAAAAGCAGAGACATTACTTTGTCAACAAAGGTCCATCTAGTCAAAGCTATGGTCTCTTCAGTGGTCATGTATGGATGTGAGAGTTGGACTGTGAAGAAAGCTGAGTGCCAAAGAATTGATGCTTTTGATCTGTGGTGTTGGAGAAGATTCTTGAGAGTCCCTTGGACTGCAGGGAGATCCAACCAGTCCATTCTAAAGGAAATCAGTCCTGAATATTCATTGGAAGGACTGTTGCTGAAGCTGAAACTGAAACTCCAATACTTTGACCACCTGATGCGAAGAAACTCATTAGAAAAGACCCTGTTGTTTGGAAAGACTGAAAGCAGGAGAAGAAGCAGACAACAGAGGGTGAGATGGTTGGATGGCATCACCAACTCAACAGACATGAGTCTGATTAAACTCCAGAAGTTGGTGATTGACAGGGAGGCCTGGCGTGCTGTAGTCTATGGGGTCACAAAGAATCAGACACAACTGACTGACTGAACTGAAATGAAAAATCTGTTCCTTGTTAGTCATCAAGTTGGAATGTTATATTACACCCTTTATATGCTAATTAGATTTCAGGCAAACTATCACAGTGCTTAAGAGCAAAGTCTATAGAGTTCCCACTACCTGAGTTCAAATCCTAAGTATATCACTTATAGGCTGTTGCCCTGAATAAGTTTCTTGACTTTTATGTACTTGTTTTCTTCATTTGTAAATGGAAACAATTGTAACTCACAAGAGTTGTGATCATTAAATGAGTTAATACATGTTAATTGTTTAGTTCACACATAGGAATTAACTTCATATTTTAAAAATAACATAGAATTTTTCATCCTTCAAGTGTAAACTATAAAATAGCACTTTTCCATACTCTAAACAAAGCTATATTGAAATCGAGGGAGGCTATTAATCACCCACCATGTACCAGGAATTATGCCAGATAATTAAAATGCAAAGATGAATTAGATAATATTCTCTCTCTTAGAGGAAACTGAGTAGCCATGATACATTGTTATAATACAAGATGTCAAATGTTAATGGTATAGGTTTATTTGTTATAAGCACTCAGATAAAAGAGGGCCAATTTTTCAAAGGTAGAGAACAGTAGGGAAATATTTTCATGCGAGATTTGTGTTAAGCATGCGTGAATACTTCCCATATACTCAGGAAAGTAAACGTGAGTCCCAGTCTTTATATCCAATTGAAGTGTCCTTCATATATGGAGATCACAGACAATTTTGAGCATTAAAAATGAGAAAATATTATGAATACATAACATGATCTGACCACAATAGTTGTTGCATGAGTCACTTGAAGTTTTCTGTGTTTCCTCTGAAATACAACTTTATGACCCAATAGCTATAAAGCTAAGAGTTTGTAACACCAAACTTGGAATGCAAACTGGATTCCCAACTGTGCTGGGGTGTCTTCTTTCCCAGGTGTGCCAGGGCAGTCACAGAAACTGGAAAACAATTTGTGAGGGACAATTTATAGGGCCTATAAACCTGAGCACTGCCAAATTTCAGACTCCCATGTTCCCAGAACTGCAAGAGAATACATTTTTGCTGTTTTAAACCCCTCAGTGATTACTGTTATGGCAGCCCCCAGCAACTAATGCAATGGCAGTTATACAAAAACTAGTAAATAATAGAAATGTTAAGCAACCTCTTGTCACCTGTAGAACCATTCTAGTAAAACAAAGCACATCACAAGTTGAATTCCTCCAGAAATGGTTCAGTGTCAGAAAATCAATTATATTAGGATATCAAGGATATTATGGAGAAGGAAATGGCAGCCCACTCCAGTATTCTTGCCTAGACAACTCTATGGACAGAGGAGCCTGGTGGGCTGCTGTCCATGGGGTCGCACAGAGTCAGACATGACTGAAGCGACTTAGCATCCATGCATGCATTGGAGAAGGAAATAGCAACCCACTCCAGTATCTTGTCTGGAGAATCCCAGGGACAGAGGAGCCTGGTGGGCTGCCATCTATGGGGTTGCACAGAGTCGGACATGACTGAAGTGACTTAGCAGCAGCAGCAGTAAAAATATTAATAAATATCAAGTATATATATATATATATTTATAAATACGCCAGTATATATCCTTGTTATAGTCCCTAGTAATTATATATTGCTAGTATATTTGATTACTAATTATGATTATCATGATTGCATCATATTTAGCATAGCTAGATAAAATACTAAAATTTAAAAAATTAAAGTTAGCTAGTTAATTTCTCATTTCATAAATGACAGTTTCCTGTCATAAGTATATCCTATTTGGTAATTGACACATATGATATTAAAATTATTTTAATTTACTAAATTTGTCAATAATAGTCATCAGTTGAATTCAATTCAGTCGCTCAGTTGTGTCTGACTCTTTGCAACTCCATGGATTGCAGCCTACCAGCTTTCCCTGTCCTTCAGCAACTCCCAGAGCTTGCTCAAACTCATGTCCATTGAGTCGGTGATGCCATCCAATCATCTCATCCTCTGTTGTCCCCTTCTCCTTCTGCCTTCAATCTTTCCCATCATCAGGGTCTTTTCCAATGAGTCAGTTCTTCGCATCAGGTGGCCAAAGTATTGAAACTTTAGCTTCAGCATCAGTCCTTCCAATGAATACATTTGTTAACTGTGAGCATCAGTTATGATGTAGTTTTGGTTCCTGACTCTAAGAATTTGTACTGCAACTGAGACCAATCCAGGGAATTAAGGCCAAGGCAAAAAAAAAAAAAAAAAAAACCCCGAAAACAGGGTTTGATAGAGTTCCTGGAATATTTCTCTTTAAGCATTATGTTAGTAATCTCCAGAAGAACACCTTTTCCTTAGACTCACCTGCTTCTCATCTTAAACACTGAACTGGTAATCCAGACTTACAGTTTTGAAAAGAAAGAAAGGAAAAAGAAACTTGGCATGGGTCTGATGTTTTGTTAAATGGGATAAACTGTATGTAAATTATAGACGCCCCCCCCCAACCCCTTACACCAAATATCTTGGTGAGGCAAAATCTAGGAGTAGATAATGGTGAACTTTATCAAAGACTGGAGGCTCATCTTTCCAAGAGTTGTCAAGTCGCTCAAAAGAGTTGATTGTTTTAATCTGTCCAATTCAAACGTCAGAATCCTGCCCCCCAAAACTGCAGGCATGGGCAGTTGAAATTTTTACATTGTATAGCTGGAAAAGGTTATTTATCATGCTCATAAACAATCTTTCATTCTATAATTGCCCTAATCAATTTCCTACTATGCCTCACACATATGAACTTGTTCTGTATCCTTTTTTTTTTTTGGTTGCTGTTTTGTTTTAAGATAGGAGAAGTGTGTGTTTTGTATACTCTCAGTTAAACATGTCTCTTTTTTTTGCTTTCTTTGGTATTTTTATAAACTGAGTATGTTTTAAAGTTTTTTTCTTCATCTTTTAATCAAAACTAGGTATTAGATGAATAGATTTCACTGTTCTTGGTCTATTGTTTTTGATAAACTACTTTCACATAATAAAAATAAAAATCTTGTGATATGAAAATTGATACCCTTAGACAGAGTTCTAACTAATTTCCTGGGAACAAAAGATTGTTAGGAAATTACTGAGTGATCTACTTACAGTGTGTGAATAATACGCACTTGGACGGCATTACCAGGATTTACAGTAAATGGAAAAAAATTATAATCCTAATTCTTTCTCTATATACTGTTGTATATTCTTTGTTTTAATATAAAACCAAGTATTAACATACTTTATTTTGTATACATAATCCTGCAAAAAGAAATCCTCCAAAAGCATAATGTATTTCCAGTTTCTCTAATTTGCAATTTAGCACTACAGTGTTTTGTTTATAAATGAGGTTGCTAAAACTATTTCCATGTGTGCTATTAGTTCGTCTGCTTCTGAAATTTTGTCCTGATCCAAAATATCCTCTCTTTCCTTAGTGACTTGAGACGGGTCCTATCCATCCATCTGCCAGACCTGAAAAACAAGTCCTTTAAAATGATTATCTCTTTCTTGGGATACTTAAATATATATGAGTTAGTCATAAACATGAAACCATGTGTTGACATAAAAACCTGTACCTTAGCAGTAGGTAGGCCAGTGTTGAGATAAATAACATCAAACTTGCCAGGGGATCTGCTAAAAATGGAAAGAGAGATGCCTGTTGTATTGGATCCACAGCTTGATAATAATATCTGATGGGATAGAGGTGGCTAAAATTATTTCCACAAGTTGCATTGAAAGTCTTTCTGACTCTCAGTGAACCTTAGTTATTATAAAGTCTACCAGATGCAGTGGGTTACATCTAAAAAATTACATTGATACTTAAAAAGTAGTAAGCCTGCCAAGGGCGGCTTTCCATGAGCCAAATATCTAGATTCTGACAGTCCCTGCTCCTCTGTGCCAAGGGGACCATATCCATGCACCTAATTCTAGATAGGCAGCAGTTGTGTACCATTTTGAGGAGAGGTCATTTAAATTTGGATGAAACTTATTGAATTATTCCAAAACAGATCCTTACTTACTAATGTTAGGGAGAAAGGAGTCAAGGAAAGAAAAGTGCAGTGAATCTGTGGGTCCAACTAAAAGTCATGCAAGTCCCCAAACAAGATGGATATTAGATACACTGGCAATTCATTTCTAGCTTTAATGCTCTAAGAAGGAAATGACTCCCACTTGGTGGGTCATAAACTGCAGATCCATTAGCCTTTCTTTAAAATTGTTGTTCTGTCACTCAGTCGTGTCCGATTCTTTGCAACCCCATGGACTGCAGCTTGCCAGGCTTCCCTGTCCTTCACTTTCTTCTGGAGCTTGCTCAAACTCATGTCCATTGAGTCGATGATGCCACCCTGCCTGTCATCCCCTGTCATCCCCTTCTCCTCCTGCCTTCTATCTTTCCCAGCATCAGGGTTTTTCCCAAGGAGCCAGCACTTTGCACCAAGTGGCCAATGTATTAGAGCTTCAGCATCAGTCCTTCCAGTGATACTTTGGTTTCTCTTCTTTAAAATATATAAATATAAAATGCATAATATTTTTCCATATATAAATGTATATGTATTGTATATTTGGTTCACATTTAAGAATTTGAGTTTTTAACATTTTTAATATTTTATTTTGTCTTATAAACACTTGTAAAATAATGTAATGACAATGTCTTATCTATCTTCCTGAGAACTATTATTTGTTCTAGGTTGTTATTATTTTGTTTGGAAGTTCAGGCAGTTCAGTTCAGTCAGTCAGTCATGTCCAACTCTTTGTGACCCCATGGACTGCAGCACGTCAGGCTTCCCTGTCCATCACCAACTCCTGGAGTATACTCGAGTCCATGATGTCATCCAGCCATCTGATTCTCTCTTGTCCCCCTCTCCTCCTGCGTTAAATCTTTCCCAGCTTCAGCATCTTTTCAAATGAGTCAGTTCTTCGCATCAGGTGGCCAAACTATTGAAGCTTCAGCATCAGTCCTTCTAATGAATATTCAGGACTGATTTCCTTTAGGATGGATTGGTTGGATCTCCTTGCAGTCCAAGGGACTCTCAAGAGTCTTTTCCAACACCACAGTTCAAAAGCATCCATTCTCTGGCACTCAGCCTTCTTTACGGTCCAACTCTCACCTTACCTGACTACTAGTAGTCATCCATACATGACTACTAGAAAAACCATAGCTTTGACTATTTGGACCTTTGTCAGCAAAGTAAAGTCTCTGCTTTTTAATATGCTTTGTAGTTTTGTCATAGCTTTTCTTCCAAGGATCCAGTGTCTTTTTAAATGGTTGTTTTCCTCCTATACAATCTCCAACCCTGGGTAGGTCAATTTTTACAGGCAACTCAGAAACAATAAGGGAAATAATAATCAGTAGGACTGACTTTCGGTTTATAAAATCCCACTAAATGTGCTCTATAGCTTCTCCTTGGGCCTTAGGGTAAATGAAAATATCTGATGTCCACCCTAGGGAATGATCATTCTCTGATGCTGCCAGGAAAGAAGACTGCAAGATTGAAGCAGACTGCTGCAAAATCCATTGCAGAAATAGGGGTGGAAAAATATCTATAGTTTTTTCTTATAGATGTTAATCTATAGGTACTTCTGCAGGCTCAAAATATAACGTTGATTTATGCATTGCCTGCACTAATATCACCATGGAGACTTTCAGCGTGATTAATCCTATAACTAAGCACATTTTGGATCCCAGAACCTGTTATGTCCCTCATGTTTAACACTTTCAAATGTTTCAGTCATTACCTATAAAGGTACTTCCTCTTGGAAATACTACCTACTGACTCACACACTCTTGCTTCTAAGTCTGCATCCTTATTATTTTCATAACACTTGATGTTGATGTTTAGTTGCTAAGTCATGTCCTACTCTTTGCAACCCCATGAACTGTAGCCCATGAGGATCTGTGTCCATGGGCACAGTATTCTCAGACAAGAATACTGGAGTAGGTTGCTGTTCATAATGCCTACAATGTCATATATCCCTAAGCGTCCAGTGCTATAAATGAATGTTTACTATTTTATATCCTATAATAGACCATATATTCTCTTGGACAAAACACCAAGATTGACCTAGTTCTTCATTATTGTATATGAAGTAAAATTCATGGCTCCTAATAAATATATTAATAGAAGATACATAAATATTATCTGGATTATTTTTTAAAGTAAGAAAAAATAACTAGAAAGATACAGAGAAACTATTAATGCCGATTCAAAGCTAAAAAGATAAACGGTATAAACAAGCAGAATACTACAATTGAAAAAAAAAGTGGATAAAAATATCATAATAAAGGAAATGAAAACCAAAATAAATATACAAAATGGTATTACAAGCAAAAAAAAAGTAAATAATTACAATTAAAACTATAAAAGTGAACTTTAGAAGTGTGTATAAAACCTTTTGCTAAAATTTCAAGATAATGTTAATTGAAAGCTTAAAAATTTGTCAGATTTTAAAATAAGATATCAAGTTTAAGACCAGCAAGGTAAAAATAATATGATGATAGATAAAAATCAATGGTACAAGATAGATTAAGTACAAAACAAACAAAAAAGTACCTTTTCAATTTAGCAGATTGGTAGAAAACATTTCCGCATTGCTTCAGGAGCAAAGAATCCACCTGCGGTACAAAAGATGCGAGTTCCCTCACTGGGTTGGGGACATCCCCTGGAGGTGGAAATGGCAATACACTCCAGTATTCTTACTGGGACAATCCCATGGACAGAGGAGCCTGGTGGGTTCCAGCCCATGGGGTCACAAAGAGTTGGACACAATTGAGAGACTGAACATCCACACAGCAAATATTTTAAAAAGTTAATGATTTAAGTCGAAGAGGAGATAGAAAAAAGTTGCTTGAAGAGATTCCCCAAAAAGCAATATTAGCTTGACTGCGGAAAATACTCTTTTGTCCCTAATTATCATCATATTTATGGCTGTGAAAAATCACTGTTGTTTCAGACTTGAGTTTCCATGATTTCTGCTGTAGATATTACTGCTAAGACAAACTTTATAGTTTGTTTATGAGTGGATAGATCGACCTAAACATATCCATGTTTGTTTGTTTCAAAAATGGAAAAGGGAATATTTGTTTGAAAAGTGATGGGAGTCATAACATTGGAAATCTTATTTTTTCCCCACAGCCACTGAACTATGAGAAAAAGAAGTCATATACCCTCAACATAGAAGGAGCTAATACACACCTTGATTTTCGCTTTTCTCACTTGGGTCCTTTTAAAGATGCTACCATGCTGAAGATCATTGTTGGGGATGTAGATGAACCACCACTATTTTCCATGCCTTCCTATGTCATGGAAGTCTATGAAAATGCCAAGATCGGGACAGTTGTTGGCACAGTTTTGGCCCAAGATCCTGACAGTGCTAATAGCTTAGTAAGGTATGGTATACTTTCTCCTTTTAGATATATAAAGATTTTATTGTCTCTGATAATAATTTTAAATGGATGAGTAATATTTAAAATGTTTATTTTCCATGTTATTTTCCATTAATGCAATTCAATCATAGTATCATCTGTTTCATTAACTGAGTAAATAACACAGGGGTTTCTGTCAAATTTAGCAGACATGTAGCTATCTTTATGAATATATTGGCGACCACACAGATGATTGTTTTTTCATTTGATAATAGATGGGGGCATTATTGACTGAAAAAATTTATAGAGAAATATTTCAGTACATATTAGAAACTCTTTGGTACCTTGGTAATAGGGAATATAAATACAGTGAAAAAAAGGTGAGCGTTTGGAAATAGCATTCATCTCTGAGTCTGTCCTTGTTCTGTCATAATGTGGTAAACCTTTGGGAAACTATCTACCCTTATTTCTAAAAGAAGAACACTAATATATATCTCTCAGAGTTATTATGATTGTTTATCAAGCAGTGTGCTCTAAGTTCCAAGACAAGTGGCCTGCACCTAATAGCCACTCAATAAATGCTGACTCGTCCAAGGCAGGTTCAGTTCAGTTCAGTTCATTTCAGTTCAGTCGCTCAGTCGTGCCTGACTCTCTGCAACCCCGTGGACTGCAGCACACCAGGATTCCCTGCCCATCACCAACCTCTGGAACTTAAGGTGGGTTAGAGACTTACCTCTAATGACAGGAAAACCAATGTGAGAATTCTGGTGACCTGATTTACTAGCTGTGTAATCTTATACAGTCATTTAACCTCGCTAAATCTCAATATCAGGTAAATGAATAAGAAATAATAATGTTGCATGAATATGTTGACAGAAGTAAATTACATTGACAGAAAGTACTTAACACAGTAAGAGCTCACTAACATTACTGTGGCATGTCATGCGTAGAGATAATTAAAGCTTTCCTTGCATAATCAGCAAGATTTGTATCTTAATTATGATAAAAATCAAAGAACTATGTAAATATATAAAAGTCTTTAGTTACCTTGTATATATACTCTTGGATAATTCTAAGGCCCTAGAAGGTCTGAAATCCTTAACAAATCAGTCTGCTTTTTCCCATCAAGGTTATATTCTCACTCTCTTTAGTTCTCATCCATTCTAACAAAAGCTAGTATGATAGTCTCCTCAGAATCTATGAAATCTATGTAAAGGGTTTCAATTTCCTGTTATATAAAAATGATTCTTTTTAAGTTTAAAAGAAATGACCAGAACACTCACACATGGAGAGAAACAATGTTCAGAGCACAAAGTTATGTATTTAATAATTCTGTTTCATCTGTGAATGTAGAAAAATCATCCTGTTAGTTGATAACCCTTCTGTCACACTGAGAACAAGAACTCAACATTGCTAGAAGCAGGATAGGCAAAGTATACAAAACAAAATGAAAGAACTCAGTTGTGAACATTAATCTTTAATTAAGTGTTACAAACAGAAGTTGATGTGCTTATTTGTTTAACCATAGGAAAACCCACTATGCTTCATCATTCCATAGAAGACCATATGCATTTCATAAGGAAAATGTGTCTTTAGAACTAACTACATTAAAAGCTAACATTATAAAGTGTGGAAGTGTTACTCACTCGCCTGACTCTTTACGACCCCATGGACTGTAGCGCACCAGGCTCCGCTGTCTATCAGATTCTCTAGGCAAAGCTACTGGAGTGGGTTCCCATTTCCTTCTCCAAGCATTATAAAGGATACTTAAAAATCAGTGGTCATTTACCTAAAGGAGCCAACACGTTTTGAGAATAAAAATATTTCATGCTGTGAGTTTAATGTGAAAATATTTGATAAAGATGGGTAAGACTTTCTTTTTAAAACTAAAGCTTGATATCAATGATACATTCTATATTTGTAGTTAAAAGCAGCAGGAGGTACATGGAATTTAAAATGATATCTAAAGTACCATATCATATGCAAATATTACAATATTCCTCATGATAAGGAAATTAAACACACACACACACACACAGAGCAGCTTGAAGCCCAGTGGAGAGAGAGAATAAAGATCTAATACAAATGCAAGGAACAAGTGTGCCTGATATCTTCTAAAGGGAATGAGTTGAGGAAGACTGAATTGAGGTTCAAAACCCAGGCTAAGGATTAGACAGGTGAAGAATAGGGAAAATAACTGCAGTTTGCTGTGTACACAAGGAGCTTAGGCTGCCTGTGTGGGAATGGCAAATAATGAGGTTGTAAAAAGGAGCTCAAGAGAGATTGTACAAAGGCTTTGCACTAAGCTAATGTCTTGGAAATTCATCCTGACAGCAATGTCAGTGGGGGGAAAAGAGAAATCAGAGATGCATGAGTGAGTTTAATAAACAGAGTGATAGGAAAATGTACATTTCAAAATAAATAATGGATTTTTAAAATGTCAAAATGCTGTGAAGGGAGGAATGTATGTTCCCAAAAGATAGGCCAAAGGAGGAAACATTGAGGTCAGTGACAGACTTTCTCTCAGTGTTGCTTCTATATATCACAATAAACAAACAAACAAACAAAAAACACTGATTCCACATAAAACAGTAGTCATCCAAGAGCAAAATCCCCGCTTTTGTTATTTAGTTACTAAGTCATGTCGAATCCAGTTCCTTTGAAACCCCAGGGACTGTAGCCCACTGGGCTTCTCTGCCAATGGGATTTCCCAGGCAAGAATACTGGAGTGTGTTCCATTTCCTTCTCCAGGGGATCTTCCTGACCCAGGGGTGGAATCTGTGTCTCCTGCATTGGCAGGTGGATTCTTTATCACGGAGCCACCTGGGAATCCCCAAAGTACCCCCTACCTGGGGACATTTGACAATGTCTGATGAAGTGTTTGGTTGTCACAACTGAGGGAAGAATATTATTCTCATTTGCAGGCAAAGGTCAGAGGTGGTCCTGAACATCTTACAACTCACAAGTGAGTCCCCACAACAAAGAATTTTCTGGTCCAGAATATCAATAGAGCTCAGGTCAAAAAACCCTCACACAGAATAAACCAAACTGGGTAGTATGGTGGTAAAATTGGGGTGCTAATTATACTCATGGCAAATGTTGAAAACTATTTTGGGGCAATGCATACCAGCATATGTGTTTTGCATATATGCATATTCATATGAATGTTTCAACATATGCATTTTATTTAGCAAAAATTATTTATATAATTCTTCCATTTATAGTGCTGTTTGTTTTTTTGTTTTTTTTTTTTTTAATTTTATTTTTTAAAAAAAAATCACATGCTCCCCATCCTGAACCCTCCTCCCTCCCAACCTCCCCATACCATCCCCCTGGGCCTTCCCAGCGCACCAGCCCCAAGCATCCAGCATCGTGCACTGCCTCTGTAGTTGCTCTATATTATTGAGGGCATTTAATTGAACACCAGGTATGTTACACACATATGCCCAGTTGTTGCTATGCAAAAGTGATGGGTATATGTCTCTAAATGTAGATATTGAGAAGCACAGATCCATTAGAATGTACATTTTTCTTTCAGCTTTGTTTTGGTTAGACAACTAAAATGAATCCTTCCAAAGCTGTCTTAAAATAATCAGACTGCATAGCTGGTGTTTGGGGGCATAATTTACATAATATTTGTTCTTGATTTTAATAAAAATGTGTCATTCACATGGGCCTCTAGGTGCTAACAGGGAATAAAAAACAGAAAACATTAACAAATACAAAAGCAATCCTTATTCTTCTACCTTTCCCAGGGACCAAATGTTTGTACTAATTAAGGAAGTGCACACTGAAAAGATGTACCTTGCCTTGTGCCCTGAAATGCAATTAACTCCAAGTCTGTAGCATTGATAATGAAAGGGAGTTTTAGCCTTACAGGCATTTGTGAAAAGCTTCCTGACTTGTCTTTTGTATTTTCAATTTTCTAAACTATTAGTAAGATTCTTCAGATTTTTAAGAACAGACCATGTCCCGCTTTTGTCTCTTTTATCTCAAAACAAGGATGTGCAATTTACAGCAATATTACCATCAACTCTCTTAAAAATAAAAATCAGAACTGGGCTATTTACCAAAAGTGAAGAAACCTTTGTTTAAAAAGGCTGTGCTCACTTGCTGGTATATTGCAAATGGAATTCAGGAATTTCCTCAGTAGCTGCTGACATATGAGCACGCCTATGATGCATAAGAGAAGCTAGAGAGCTTTCTGGAAATGTGATCCTGCATCATGTGACTATTTATTGCTTGCTATCTGTGGGCCAGGGGGTTGTAATAACATGCCCCAAATTTTTGTAACAAACCTAATGAGGCTTCAGTGTTAGTCCCATTCTATAGTCAAGGTGCAGACAGGAAATTTGGCCAAGTTTACACAGTGATAAATTGTTGCTTCCTGACCTGCATATAGGTTTCTCAAGAGGCAGGTCAGGTGGTCTGGTGTTCCCATTTCTTTCAGAATTTTCCACAGTTTATTGTGATCCACACAGTCAAAGGCTTTGGCATAGTCAATAAAGCAGAAATAGATGTTTTTCTGGAACTCTCTTGCTTTTTCCGTGATCCAGAGGATGTTGGCAATTTGATCTCTGGTTCCTCTGCCTTTTCTAAAACCAGCTTGAACATCTGGAAGTTCACGGTTCACGTATTGCTGAAGCCTGGCTTGGAGAATTTTCAGCGTTACTTTACTAGCATGTGAGATGAGTGCAATTATGTGGTAGTTTGAGCATTCTTTGGCATTGCCCTGGGTGTTCTTTGAAAGGAATGATGCTAAAGCTGAAACTCCAGTACTTTCGCCACCTCATGCGAAGAGCTGACTCATTGGAAAAAACTCTGATGATGGGAGGGATTGGGGGCAGGAGGAAAAGGGGACGACAGAGGATGAGATGGCTGGATGGCATCACTGACTCGATGGATGTGAGTTTGAGTGAACTCCAGGAGTTGGTGATGGACAGGGAGCCCTGGCGTGCTGCGATTCATGGGGTCGCAAAGAGTAGGATACGACTGAGCGACTGAAATGAACTGAACTGACACAGTGATAAAGTGGCAGATCCAAAATTTAAATTCAATTTTGCTTCACTAAAAAACCCTTGTTTTTTAAAAGCCCCGAACTGCTTCTCATGTATTTCAAACAATAACAGTGTAAATTGTATTATAGAAGTCAAATGTCATGTAGGTGGAAACGAATGTTTTGTGTTCAGATGTGTTTCATACTCTGGAGAAAAGATATGCTGAAAAGAGTTCCATTTCTAATTCTAGCATCTCATGAAAAAAACTTTTTAATTTTAGAGTTTCTCCATATTGTAAAATCAAAAACATATAACTTGATTTACTGCAACATAAAGAAAATTACTAAAGTCCTCAATCAATGATTCTTATCCAGTGAAGAGCTTTAGTGTGAATTTATATGAGTAAATCTGCCCTTTTCTACTCTGATTTATAATCTGAATTTATCTATATATTTACTTATTGGTAATATTTTAATATTTTCTTTGTATAATAACTTTAAGCCATTAGAAGGAAATATTAAATATCTTGTGTAACTGTTTTAAATGCTTAGCATAACATTATTTAGGAAACAATAGCCAATTTATATGCTAAAATAAGAAATAAAATTGTGATCAGGTTTGGAAATAGCTGTCAAATTAAAAAAAAATCTGTCTAAAATATCTTTAGGAAAAGAATAGTTGCAGAGCATTAGGAGTGTTTACTTAGTTGATTTTGAGTTTAATTGTAGCCTCAGAGAACAAATGCTTGAAGGATGTTCACTGCGTCCTTATTAGAGTACTTAATTTCTTACACATTCCTGAGATTTTCATATAGCTTATGATGAGATGTCAGTTAGAAATACCTCTTTAAATTAACAAAAAAGAGAGAGAGAGAGATTTCAAAATGATGACAAGGTCATACAGCAAACTTGAAAAAGAAACTAAAAATTGGATTAAAAAATTTGAATATAGGACTCAAACTTCTGAAAAGAAGGCAAAGATACTCAGAAAATGTGTTTCAAAATATACTCATATTAAAGTGAGTTTTTATTCTATAGATCAAATCTATTTATAAAAATTTAGTGAAAGTCAATATTGTAATTAAGCCTTTAATAGAAACTCTTAATATACCCTCATAAAAGCTGTCATAGTTTTCTGATACAAAGGAGATAACTCATTAAGGATATTTCATGCAAACTGTGTGCAGATAGAAAGCATGCTTCCATTAAGACTGGAAGTGTTTGTCTTTGACTCCTGTTTTGTGATTCAACACATTACGTATAGCCAAGTAGGTACATTTAGAGAGACCAATACCTTTACTCTTAAATGACATGACTATGGCATTTGCAAATGTAAAGGGACCTAAAGATGTCCAAGACAAATCTGTTCTTATAGAGATGAAGAGATCGTAGACTAATATGGCTGGGAAATCAGCGCCCGGTCACACAACTGACAACTCATAGAGACTGGATAAAATGAGGTCTCTTCTACCATGCTTCAATAAAGACACAGAAGATCTCTGAACATTTTTAAATTCGGGGCTCAGATTTACCAAAGAGTTTAGCATGTGGTATTAACCACTCCCGATCAGAGTCCTGACACCAGAAGGAGAATCTAAGTTCCGGTTGGGCATGTACAATTAATTTAGCTCTGGAATGAATACCTAAATCCTTGCTTGCTAAGTTGCTTCAGTCGTGTCCGACTCTGTGTGACACCATAGACGGCAGCCCACCAGGCTCCCCCGTCCCTGGGATTCTCCAGGCAAGAACACTAGAGTGGGTTGCCATTTCCTTCTCCAATGCATGAAAGTGAAAAGTGAAAAGGAAGTCGCTCAGTCGTGTCCGGCTTTTAGCGACCACATGGACTGCAGCCTACCAGGTTCCTCTGTCCATGGGATTTTCCAGGCAAGAGTACTGGAGTGGGTTGCCATTGCCTTCTCCAAAATCCTTGCTTAGTGATGTCTTTTAGTCTACTGACTGGAGACTAAAACATTGAAATAGCTTTCATGTGAATTTTACAAAGAAAGAAGACAATGGTTAAAATGGTGCCAGAGCATTTCCAGAACTCAAGATTACTGGAATTTTTAAAATCTTAGTTACTTAAGGGCATAAATAACAGATGGAAACTTATTTTTTGTGCAGAGATTTCTAGGTGCTGTTGTTTTGTTGGATCAAGGTTTCAGTATAGGAAGTTAAAAAGCTTTCTAAAATATCTATGTGCTATACGTGCTGCCCATTTTATTAAGCACAGTACATTATCAAGTGACAAATGATCCTTATGTTCTATTTTTTTCTTTTGGAAAGATTATTTTCTGGATGCGTGACTTGTGGAATAAATTGCATCCCCAAAGTGAGCTAAGGGAATCTGAGCTATACTGCAGATGTGTGACCTTTTGTTAAATTAAAGATGAGGCCAAGCTGCTGTAATATCCTACAGGGTGTATATTGATTACACTTTATCCTGTCTATTGATCATGGTCAGTAAAATTTATGAAAACAGCTGTTTGGGAGGGAAGATCTCAAGTATATTAGTGTCACCACTCACATTCTGTATGTACAAGTATCAGAAGTATGACAATGGAAAGGCATCTTCTATTATTTTATCCAACTAATGTTTCTTCAAATACATCACTGTAAAAATAGATTTCCATTACACAAGTTTTAAATTAATTTTTATGGTGAAATGGATAGACTGTAATAAAAATAATAAGTGCCTCTGAGGACTGAAATTTTGTTATTGAAGTGAAAAATAACTTTTCTAATGTACTTTAACATGATTAATAATTATTTTGAATCTATGCCTATATAGTCAAATGGAAATTGAGCACCAAATGATGAACTCGGTAATTTGTTTCAAGTAGCTTCTGTTGAAGAAAATTCTTGAACAAAGGCAATCATTATTGAGATTGACTGCTACCTATGGCCAAAACTTGTTTGCCTATTTGTTTGCCCAGAAATTCTACTTTTAAGAATAAAACTTTATCATATGTCAATGCAATGTACTTTCTTTCCACTTTGCTCATCACATTAAAATATGTTTACTAGAAATATGAAGGTGCATATATTGAATGGCAGAACAGAGAGTAGTTGTAGGAATAAAAATGATAACCTAGGTTTATAAACACATACAACTTTGCAAGTGTTAAACGAACCCATTTCTCAGCCAACATGAAATTAGACATGGATTGAATATGGAATTGAACAGTTAAAGCACTCTAAGGAACTACTGGACAAATCTGAGATAGCACAAACTTAATTGCACTTCCTCTGGTCTATAGCCAGGGGATCACCAATCCCTCAGAGGCAACATCCAGTTGATCATTGATCATATAACTTCCTAAGTAGCACTTAGCATAGAGATGATCCTGTTACCTAGTTCATGAAGGATACAGTGAACTTATAGTGGTGGTTGAGTTATAATGTGATTTGGAGAAGGAAATGGCAACCTACTCCAGTATTCTTGCCTGGAGAATCCTATGGACAGAGGAGCCTAGGAGACTACAGTCTATGGCATCGCAAGAGTTGGACATGACTGAGTGACTAAGCACACATATACAATCATATCAAGCTTCCAGGATGGCGCTAATGGTAAAGAACTCTCCTGCCAACGCAGGAGACAAAAGAAACACAGGTTCAATCCCTGGGTCGGGAAGATCCCCTGAAGGAGGAATTGTAACCCACTCGATTATTCTTGCCTGGAGAATTCCCTTGGCAGAGGAGCCTGGAGGGCTACAGTCCACAGCGTTGCAAAAAGTCAGCAGGACTGAAGTGACTTAGCACACACACATGCAGTGCACCCCACTCCAGTACTCTTGCCTGGAAAATCACATGGACGGAGGAACCTGGTAGGCTGCAGTTCATGGGTCGCTAAGAGTTGGACATGACTGAGCGACTTCACTTTCACTTTTCACTTTCATGCATTGGAGAAGGAAATGGTAACCCACTCCAGTGTTCTTGCCTGGAGAATCCCAGGGACGGTGGAGCCTGGCGGGCTGCCATCTAGGGGGTCGCACAGAGTCGGACACGACTGAAGCGACTTAGCAGCAGCAGCAGCAGCAGCATGCAATCATCATATCAGAGTAGCCCTTGAAACTGCCTAAACATTTCCTCCCTAACTAACTCCCAAATGAACAGCCATGCTGTTTTTGCTACGTATACCTGTGGATTTGCCCAAAGTGTCAGCTAGACGTACCACAAACTACATTTTTCTTAAATTCAAACTGAAGTCTAAAAAAAGTGACTGATTAAAAAAAAATCATACTTGTATTACATTTTAAAATTAGTTCCAGAACTATAAGCTAAATAAAATACTGTAAAAAGTGTACATTTGTCATTTTTGACAGTGTTTAGATATCCCTCAATGAAAGAGAGGTGTAAACTAAGCACAGGCTGTGAAAAATAAAGTCTATTCTGAAATTATTCTGACAAATTTCAAGCATAATTGGAGAATATGTATAAAGGGTAATATTAGGAATCTGTGTCTCTGACATTGGTACGTACTGACAAGCAGATTCGTGACCACTGAGCCACCTGGGAAGCTTATTCATTCTCTTAGCACTACTCAGTGCCATTTTAACACATATGCTAGATCCATTTTAGAAACAAATTTCCATAAAATTCATATTTACATTGTGCATGAATCGAGGCCAGAATCTACAGATTGTTAACCACTGAGGAAAAGACTGTAGATGTACCTCTTTGATATCCGAAAATGGGCCTCCCAGGTGGCCCTAGTGGTCAAGAATGTGCCACAGGAGATGTGGATTTGATCCCTGGGTCAGGAAGATCCCCTGGATAAGGAAATGGCAACTACTCCAGTATTCTTGCCTGGAAAATACTATGGGACAAAAGAGCCTGGCGGGCTACAGTACATGGGGTCACAAGATTGGGACATGACTGAATGACTAAACCACCACTATATCTGAAAACTGGGAAATTTGTTTTGGGTAAATCCCCTTGTCATTTTTCTCAACTCTATTTATCTTCAAGAACCAACCTATGCAGAAATGCACTGGGAGTTGAATTTTCCCCACCAACCACCTCTAATCTATCTCTTAAGCATTCTCTCATTAATTTATTTGATGACACTACTGAATCAATACTCATTCCTTACCCAAGAATATTTTGTTTTAAAGTAAGTTCTTACTTCTAGTGTAACACTGTGTAAGGTGAAAGTGAAAGTCACTCAGTTGTGTCTGACTCTTTGTAACCCCATGGGCCTTGGAATTCTCCAGGCCAGAATACTGGAGTGGGTAACCTTTCCCTATCTTCCCAACCCAGGGATCGAACCCAGGTCTCCCACATTGCAGGTGGATTCTTTATCAGCTGAGATACAAGGGAACCCCAAGAATACTGGAATGGGTAGCTATCACTTCTCCAGATAATCTTCCCTTCCAAGGAATCACACCAGGGTCTCCTGCAATGCAGGCAGATTCTTTACCAACTGGGCTGTCAGGGAAGCAAAAAAAAACTCAAAATTCTAATCCCTCAGGTTTTATGAAAGTGAAAGTGTTAGTCACTCAATCACATCTGAGTCACTTCATAATTTTAAATGATTAACATTGAATGATTCCACTTATAACACTCCAAAATAATTTTGCATAGTTCTTTTCTGTCACATTTCTGTTTTCCCTTTTCTGCCTTTTTATCACTATGGCTGGGTAGAAACATAAGGGTAGTTAAGCAGAACTATTTAGCTCTACTTGAGTCAAAATTCAACTGCAACCCCATGAATAAGATTCTTTGGCTCCAAGCACCTGTCTGAGGTCTAGCCTGTATGTTGTAGATTTCCAAGAGAATTAGGTCACATAGAAAATCAAGAAGTAAATACCATAAGTCTGGATTCATGCCTCGTATTATACCTACCATTTAAGCGTAGGTAAGCTATTTTTTTTTAATTTCAGATAAAAATGTATTTATCCTAAAAGTGTTTAGCCACTATTTCTAGTACTTATTTTTAGTAAGCTCTGTGTAAAGAGCCTAAAAGAGAGGAGATTGTTCTGATAAAGGAACTACATATTTTCAGAGTCTTAATTCACCTTATAAGCAGAAGAAAACACATTTTCTTCCAGACTGACAGTTTTAAAGTGATCACATTTCTAAAATGGGGCTTGTCCTGCTATATTTCATAGAGGTGTATTGATAACAATGCAATCTGAACTTTGCTGATAGTTGCTGCAGGAAACGTTGAGGTTGAATAATATTTTCAATTTCAGGTCCAACTTTCAAATCCAGTAGCTGTTGTTCTTAAAGTAAACCAAAATGGAAAATTTCTTGAAGACAGGTTACTTTGGATGATGTAATAACCAGATTGCCAACTGATTACATTTTAAGGATGTTATTCTTTTCATGTGACAAGATTGCTCACATCTCCTTAGCAATTCAGCCTTCATCCTCATTCATCCTTGATATCAGGCCTCTGGGGAAGGATATTATGAGAAGATATTTTTGTGATATAATCTTAAGTCAAAAGAAGGTAAATCAGTGTCAACATGCCATGGCCTAATGCTTTGGGAAAACCCAGTGATATCTCTCTTAACCACTTTTCTATGGAGTCTGGATCTAATGTTTCTTTCAATCAGATTTCTTTTATACCTTTATATTTTCATGTTTAAATGATTTTGCATGTTGAATTTCCTTTAAGTAACAGAATTTCTATTAGAACCATCAATGCCCAAAATGGCCAATTCTTTGTCTTGATCATACAGTTCCAAGTGATTTATTCTGTTATTTTCTGATGTTATTTTCATTTAGTGAGCTCCTAGATTTCTTGGGATGTTCTATAGCCTGGGTCTCTGTGGTACTGTCTTCTACCATGTTTGTGCATTTATGTCCATAGGTTTTTATGATGTTTATACCTTAGAAATATGTTTTAGGTACCCTGTTAAAAGAGTATGCCTGTGCTAGGCATGGGTTGTATTTCAATTATACTCTGTTCTAGAAAGTATGACAAATTTTGTAATATTTCCATTACCACAATCGCCTATCTTTTGATATGTTCTTCATGTTAAAATGGAAGGAGTTTCTCTGTTTCTTTCAATAGAAATCCCTATATTTGTGGCCTGGAACCCAGTCTGTTCACCTTCTCATGAATTTCATCTTTTTAGATATTCCCCTCGTTACAAATTGTCATTCTTTTCAGCAAAGACAGTACTTAATATTTCCTGTATCATAAAATATTAATTTTTTGAACCCTCTTCTCTGATGACATAAGACACCATTTTTTATATCTTCATTTCAGGTAATGGTATCCAATAAACTGTGAAGACTCATGGGCTCCATGGATTTACATTCAATAGACTTTTGACTCCACCACAGTAAAACTTCCATGCTTTCATATTTTATTGAAATTACTCTTTTCAAGTTAACCAGGGATGTCCATCCTGCCAAATCCAGTTCAGCCTTTATATTCCAATTTAACTTCTTGATAGAAGTAGACAGCTCTTCTGTCCACTTAGAACCCTCCTATCTAAGAGTACATCCTTACTCTCCCAGTTTTCCTTCTCTCCAGGGCTGTTCTCCTTTCTCTGACACCTTCTGCTATTCAGAGACTGGACTCCTTAGACTCAAAAGACTGGGAATTTTACTGCTCAGTCTTTTACTTCCTGTTTTCCTTACAATTCTCTCCCAGATGAGATTGTTCCCATTACCTTACATTTAGACTGATCTAACTCAAGTTTGTATTTTCTGTTTATTTAGAAAGCATATTTGAACTCTACAACCATTTCTAATTTTCTAGTTTTTATTCCACATTTATTTTTTGGCATCTCAGACATAACATTGCAAAATCATTGATTTCTCCCACTCCTTTTTTCCCAACGGGAATTTTTTCTCCTAACTCTTTATCCCGTGCTATGAACAGGCTTATCAATTACATGCTGGGTGAAATACAAAGAAACAACACAAAAATTGAGTCATTTGTAATTTCTTCTTTATACTGATACCACTCCAACAGAAAGCTGTATAGTTTGTAGCCAGCTTATAGTACTATTTCATGTATTGTTCCATTTCCTTCTATTTTTTCACATTTGTCCATGATGACATCATTTCTTTTCTGAATTTTGTTAAAATATTCCACAGTCTGATTCAAAGTAACCACTATAATTTTTCCAGAATCTAAATAAATCTATGTCCTTTGTTTAGAATGTTTTCCCATTTCTTTCATTAAAAAAAAAAAAAAATTAAAGACCATGCCTTTCATATGCTCCAGGGCTTGCTCGTCCTATGCCCTAGCCATCCACTTCCATTCTGCCAGTTACATTAAAGCATCTATTTGTTTTTCAACCAAGTCAAGCTTTTTCTTCATTTTGATCTTTGACTTTAGTCTGTTATATCCAAGTCTTTTTCCCCTTGTACTTTTCACATAGTAGTTCATCTTTTTTCTCTTCAGGTGTTGATGAAATGTCACATAAGCTAACATGGATATGAGAGGGAAGATGTATTAGAGGTTTAAGGAGAAGAAAGCATTCTCTCCTTAAATCTATTTAGGAATAGTTTGGAACATTTCGAGAACATATGATGATTGTTGACTATATTTTGTATTCATATTTATGTTAATTAAATATTGCTGAATAACGTAAAACCTCCAAATTCAATGCTATAGAAAAATGTCATGTATAACCACATTGTATGTATCTGTGAGTTAACTGAGGATTGGCTGAACTTGGCTGGCTTCTGTTTGCCAACTGTGCTACCTCCAGGACATTCAATCCTGCAGCTGCTCGTTTATTAGGTAGATCTGCTCTAGGAGGGAACCTGACAACTCTGCCTGTGGGGTTCACCTTTCTTCTGGGGACCAGTAGACTAGTCCTGGCATGTTCTTCTTATGGCAGTGGCAGAGCATAAGAGGAAACCTAGACCCAGCTGTGGAATAGGACACCATCACTTTCAACTCATTCTATTGCCCAAGTTAGCTGGAGGCCAAACCTAAGGGAAGAGAACCCTGCAAAATTACATGAATTAGTGAGGGAAGAAGATTTGTGGCCGGTAATGCAACCTACTTCCTGTTTATTTATTTTATCATTATTTGACTAAAAAAAGGTGCTAGGTGATGTGGACATGATGGTTATTAATCAAAATGTTTTGGTTTTTATTTTGTATATATCTTCAAACTTCAGCTATGATGAAATTATAAGATAAATTAATCCCCGACATGTTATCCTAAAAAAAAAAAATGTACACACAGCAATTAGAAGTTTTATTAAAGGTTCATTTTTTTTTCCAATGTACTATGAACTTCACAGAGACAGGTTTTTTCCTATGAACTTCACAGAGACAGGTTTTTTTTTTTTTCTTTTTTAAATCTTTCCCTTATTAATTACTGCAGTTTTGCCGTCTACTACCTCCTATTCTACTCATGGAGTTTAAAGTTTTACTTTTTAACTTTTTGAATTAGTAATTAAATTGAATATTAAGTAAGGACAGACAGGAAAATAATTAATATTAGCCTATGCAAATATAAAATGGACAGGCAAAATGGAGGGCCATATACAGAAAGTAAAAATTCATATTTCAATATTTGAGTATAATAGATTTAATACCCCCCTTGGTTCAGTTTTCTTTATCATAGCACCAGGTAAAAGATTTATCCTTGTTTTGTCTTGTTTTTTCCTTTAGATACTTCATTGACTACAATGCTGAAGATGATAGATTTTTTAACATTGATGCCAACACTGGAACCATTAAGACTACCAAGGTTCTTGATAGAGAAGAAACTCCATGGTACAACATCACAGTTGCTGCTTCAGAAAATGGTAAACTTCTTTATTTTATGTACCATAGAAAAGATGTCACTTAAACATGAAGATTTATGCTGAGATTTTCTCCAGAGCAGGGCTTTCATGATTTTTATTTATTTTAATGCACCTAGCAGAGTGCATAGAATGTATTAGACACAATTACTCATTGTCAGATATGATTAGTAAATCTTATATCTTTTCCTTTACTATAATCTCTGCATAGTGGTAGAAAATTGATATCACAGAGTACTTAGTCTGTATCACTTAGTCAAAATATCTAATTCTCTTCTTAATTGTGAGACTTGTTTTCTCCTGTGCTTATGCCTTACTTAAGTAGAAGAATGCTTCATATACAGTGAAGCAGTTAGGAAAATAAAGAGAAGAAAAGAAAATTTAACATTTTACTTGAATGACTTTATCGATACAACACCTTTCTTCAAGCTTCAATTGACTCTTAGAAATTTTACAGTAACGGAATAACTCTTGGTATTTCAACAAGCAGGTCTAAGTCATTTTTAAAAAATGTACAGCACCATACAACTGAGGAAGGCTATTGTTTGATCCTCATCCAGAACATTGCATTGTGCTAAATAACCACATTTTTAAAAAAGTATAAATATCAACAATTATCTCAAAGTTCAAAAATATGTGCATAAATGTCTTCAAATTAAATTAGAATAAAGCTCTAGGAAAATGGATCTGCTATCAAAAATATGAAGTATGTATTGACATGTTGAGAAAGAATTCAAAGGTATAAACTGCCCCAAGTTTACTATTATACATGAAATATCAAAGTGAAAGCATTAGTTGATCCATCATGTCTGACTTTTTGTGACCCCATGGACTATAGCTCCGCAGACTCCTCAGTCCAAGGAATTTTCCAAGAGAGAATACTGGAGAAGGGGATGTCATTCCCTTCTCCAGGGGATCTTCCTGACCCAGTGATTGAAACTGCATCTCCTGAATTGTAGAGAGTCTCCTGTATTTCAGGCAGATTCTTTACCATCTGAGCCACCAGGGAAGCCCAGTATTGTATATATCATATGTATGTGTGTGCACTCAGTCGTGTCTGACTCTTTGTGACCCCATGAACTGTAGCCTGCCAGGTGCCTCTCCATGGGATTTCCCAAGCAAGAATACTGAAGTGGATTGTCCTTTCCTTCTCTGGAGATCATCCCAACACACGGATCAAACCTGCGTCTGTGGCATATCCTGCATTGGCAGGTGGTTTCTTCATGACTAGTGACACCTAAGAAGCCTAACTTTCAATGCCTTTTAAAAGATTTCAATATATTCACAAGAGAACTATAAATATTAAAATTTAGGAATACTTCATATTGGAAAATCGTATACAGTTCAGTTCAGTCACTCAGCTATGTCTGACTCTTTGCGACCCCATGGACTGCAGCACGCCAGGCCTCCCTGTCCATCACCAACTCCCAGAGTTTACACAAACTATGTCCATCAAGTTGGTGATGCCATCCAACCATCTCATCCTCTGTTGTCCACTTCTCCTCCTGCCTTCAATCTTTCCCAGCATCAAGGTCTTTTCAAATAAGTCAACTCTTTGCATCAGGTGCCCAAAGTATTGGAGTTTCAGCTTCAACATCAGTCCTTCCAATCAGCACTTAGGACTGACCTCCTTTAGGATGGACCGGTTGGATCTCCTTGCCGTCCAAGGAAGTCTCAAGAGTCTTCTCCAACACCACAGTTCAAAAGCATCAATTCTTCGGCGCTCAGCTTTCTTTATAGTCCAACTCTCACGACTACTGGAAAAACCATAGCCTTGACTAGATGGATCTTTGTTGGCAAAGCAATGTCTC
Source organism: Bos grunniens (assembly GCF_055505025.1). Lineage (NCBI taxonomy): Eukaryota > Metazoa > Chordata > Mammalia > Artiodactyla > Bovidae > Bos > Bos grunniens. The sequence goes on along the minus strand of NC_141184.1, from coordinate 18,026,528 downwards.
TGCTTTTTTAATATGCTGTTTAGGTTGGTCATAACTTTCCTTCTGAGGAGTAAGCGTCTTTTAATTTCATGCCTGCAGTCGCCATCTGCACCGATTTTGGAGCCTAAAAAAATAAAGTCTGTCACTGTTTCCCCATTTATTTGCCATGAAGTGATGGAACTGGATGCCATGATCTTAGTTTTCTGAACGTTGAGTTTTAAGCCAACTATTGCACTCTTCTCTTTCACTTTCATCAAGAGGCTCTTTAGTTCTTTGTTTTCTGCCATAGGGGTGGTGTCATCTGCATATCTGAGGTTACTGATATTTCTCCCGGCAATCTTGATTCCGTCTAGTGCTTCATACAGTACAGCGTTTCTCATGATGTACTCTGCATACAAATTAAATAAGCACAGTGACAATATACAGCCTTGACATACTCCTTTTCGTATTTGGAACCAGTTTATTGTTCCATGTCCAGTTCTAACTGTTGCTTCCTGACCTGCATACAGATTTCTGAAGAGGCATGTCAGGTGTTCTGGTATTCCCATCTCTTTCAGAATTTTCTACAGTGTATTGTGATCCACACAGTCAAAGGCTTTGGCATAGTCAATAAAGCAGAAGTAGACGTTTTTTTGGAACTCTCATATAAAATGAAATTATACTCTTTCTTCTGCCCTCAGAAAATATAAGAAATTTTACAAAATATTCAAGCTTCATTTAGAAATACTTTACATACCATATGATTTACCTTTTTATAGTGTATACTCTATGACTATTAGTATATTCAGTTATCCATCAGTTGTCACAATGGATTTTAGAATGCATTGACTAATTCAGAAAGAAATCCTGTGTCCTTAGTCATCATGCTCTAATCCCTCTTGCCCATGCCTCAATTCAAGGAGCCACTGCTCTAGCATCTGTTTTTATAGATGCCTTTTCTGTTTAGGCTGCTGTAACAGTATGTCATAAACCTAGTTCTTAAACAGCAAACATTTACTTCTCACAATTCTGGAGGCTGGAAGTCCAAGATCAAGGGGCCAACAGATTTGGTGCCTGGTGAGAACACACTTTCTGTCTTCTGGTGGTGTACTCACATGCTGTAAGAGCAAGGGATCTCTCTGCGATCTCTTTTATAAGGGATCTAATCTCCCTCATGAGTGTTTCACTCTGAATTTAGGGAGGGGGGTGGGAAACATTCAGTCTACAGCAATAGTTTTTCCTTTAATTGGCATCTAGTATAAAACAATCATATAACATGTAGTTCTTTGTGACTGGCTTATTTCACTTATTGCATTATTTTCAAAGTTCATTTACATTGTATGTATCAGTGTTTCATTCTTCCTTACTGGTAAAAAGCTTTCCTTTATTTGAATATACTGGATTTTATGTATCCATTCACCACTTGATAGACATTTGGGTTGTTTCCACTTTTTGCCTAATTTGAAGAATGTTGTCATAAGCATTGATATGGATGTTTTTGTGTGAATGACTTTTCATTTCTCTTGGGTATTTCCCTAAGAGTGGGACTGCAGAGTCATATAGAAACTATGTTTAAATCTTTGATGAATTGCCAGACTGTTTTCCAAAGTGACTACATTTTACATTCACAGCGGCACTATATGAGTGTCCTAGTTAGTCTATATTGTTACCAATATTTAATATTCCATACTTTTTTGATCATGATCATTCTATTAGATGTGAGGTGATAGCTCATTGTTGGTTTATGCACTTTTATAATGTCTTGTATCACAAAACAGTAAAGCTGCTCCAGCCTTTTCTATTCTACCTGATTTTTCATGTGTTCATCTCAAAAATCAACTCAAGTGGTTTCCATTTAGATCATTTTTTCAATATAGCATTTCTCTTTGAAAATAAGGATTTGCTAATTACTTTTAAATGAGCATTATAAATAATACATAAGTGGATTCATTTGTTATCATTCTGGTTAATTTTCATTTTCAAAATGGCCAGAATAGTTCTAGAATTGCATGTGCTTACTTACCAAGAACAATAAAATAACTGCCATATGATAAAGCCTCATTTAAAATTAGTTTTAAAAATAAAGGAATAAATGGATTGATAAATTGAAGCAGATGCGATGGAGATATTGAAAAGTTTCCAAAAGTATTGTATAGTTATTCTTGCGATCAGGCTCCATGTATAGATGATGGAAGGGGAGAATCCCTGGAGAGAATACTTGCTTGTCAGAAACAATAAGGACTTATTTTAGAATAATATCAAATTCAACTCCGGAGGTATTTTGATCAGAAACTTTACTTTCGTTCACTTAAATCTCATCTCAACCCATATAATATTTGCATCAAGGCAAAACTACTTTGTAAATACACATGAGTTCAAGTGTATCATGAAAAGTATATTATTTGCAATCATTACCAAACGAAACCAAAGGAAATGTTAATTTTTACTAAAGTAGCATCTTAGGTATGTACTTTCTTTTTTTTTTTTTTTTTTACTAATTGGTAGGTTTCATATGGGAAATGAGTTAATACACATCTACTAAGTAAAACAGTACAGTAAATCGTAATATCATAAATTTTATAGTTGGTAATAAAGAAGCCTTAGAGACACCTCAATGAGCATTACTAAAATATAATTTAATCCTAATCATAAACAGGTATGTAGAAAGAATGGGCCCTAGTTAAGATTTTATAGCTATACTGGGAGACTGTGTTTAGAAAAGTGCACACTCACTCACTGATGGCTCGGCCTAAGTGCCTATTAAATAGAGTTGAGAGCTCTTCAACATACAATTGTTTGTAAGCATTAACAGGAGCGATGTCAGAAAAGTATTTTATGGTATATTTCATATTGGATACTTTTCCAACAGGACTTTTTAAAAGGCTGTACTTTTTGTTAGTGCATTTTAGGTTTAGCAAAATTCAGAGAAATGGACAACAATTTCCTATGTATCTTTTGCACCTATACATGCTTAGCTTCCTCCACTATCAATATCCCCCACCAGAGTGATGCATTTGTTACAACTGATGAGCCTGCACTGACACATCATAATCAACCAATGTCTACAGTTTGTTGTAGGGTTAACTCTTATTATTCTATGGTTTTGGACAAATGCATAATGGCACATACCCACTAACATAATATCATATAGAATGTTTTGGCTGCACTGCAATGTTCTGTGCTCCATCTGTTCATCTCTCCGCATCTCTACCTCTGGTAACCACCTATCTTTTTATTGACTCCATAGTTTTGCCTTTTCTAGAACATTATATAGTTGGAATCATATGGTACGTGGACTTTTAGGTTGGCTTCTTTCACTTAGTAATATAGATTGAAGTCTGTTCAAATCTTCCATGTCTGTTCCAGTTTTGATAATGCATTTCTTTTTGCACTCAGTAATATGAAATTGTCAACCTGCACCAGTTTGTTTACCCATTATCTACAGAAGAACATCATGGTCGTCTCCAAGTTTTGGCAATGATGAAATAATGCTGCTATAAATATACATGTGTAGGTTTTTGGGTGGACAGATGTTTTCAGCTCCTTTGTGTAAATACCAAACTTTGCAATCCCTGGATCATATGGTTAGAGTATGTTTAATTTTATAAGAAATTAATAATGTCTTTTGAAGTGCCTGTGCCATTTTGAACACCCACCAGGTACGAATGAATAGGAGTTCCCATTGTTCCACATTCTAACTAGCATTCGGTGGTGTCATTATTCCCTGGATTAGCACCACTCCAATGGATACATATTGGCATATTGTTTTAACATGCATTTTTTCTGATGTTATATATGTGGGGCATCTTTTCATAGGGTTACACCATGTGTGTGTTTTCTTTGGTGAAGTACTTATTAAGATCTTTGGCCCATTTTTTTAATCATGTTGTTTGTTTTCCTAACATTTAATTTTAAGAACTCTTGGCATTTTTTTTGGATAACTAATTTATCAGATGTGTCTTTTGCAAATATTTTCTCCCAAACTTTGTCATATCTCCTCATTCTCTTGACATTGTCTTTCAAGAGCTGAAATCAAATTTTTAAAAATCTTAATGTAACAATTTTGAGGAGACTGTTGCTCTATGGAATTATAATTAGAAGTTAATGCTTTAAAATAGCCTACCCACTACCTAGGGGCTTGTGGCAGCAAGAGAAATGTTCTTCCTCTGGGCAGATGAAGCGATGCACTTGATTTAAGAGAGAACAGGAGCAAAGCACCTTTGTGCAAAAGAAAAAAAAAAGGAACAACTTCAAAAATCTTGCCTCTTTCTTCAGGTGAACAGGCCTTATGCTAGAAGACCATGTGGAGGTTGAGGGTGCCACAGCTGGGCATCCATTGAGCATGCAGGTGGGGCTCAGATGCAATGCAACTGTTAATTACATGGTGTTTGATCTGCCTTCTTTCATCCTGTGGTTTGTAGGTCACAGTGATTATTCAGTTGCCCAGTCATGCAAGAAAGGCAGGAATCTTGGGTCTGGTCTATGATTATCTTTTTTACTTGTTGTTGTTCAGTTCCTAAGTTGTGTCCGACTCTTTGTGATCCCATGGACTGCAACACACCAGGCCTCCCTGTCCCTCACCATCTCCCAGAGCTTTCCCAAACTCATGTCCATTAAGTCAGTGATGCCACCCAACCATTTCATCCTGCCCTCCACTATCTCCCAGAGTTTGCTGAAATTCACGTCCACTGAGTCAGTGGTGTTATCTAATCATCTCATCCTGTTGCCCCAACTCCTTGTGCCCTCAATCTTTCCCAGTATCAGGGTCTTTTCCAATGAGTTGGCTCTTGACCTCAAAGAGGTGGCCAGAAGTATTGGAGCTTCAACTTCAGTAACAGTTTACTGCTGTAGCTAAACATATGTAGCAGCTATTTTCACTTGTATGTTGTGCTTTACAGCCAAGTCATTCTAAGAACAATCTCTGTGAAATAGAAAAAAAACAAACAAACATATTATTCTTGCTTTATAAAAAAAAAGAAAGAGAGAGAGACTCATATAAATTTGAATATTTTTATTCCTAGATCTGTGTTCATTCTGTGTCAGCTGATGTTCATTGAACCCAAGTACTCGTCAGGTATTTTAACTGGTTGAGATTTATCTTATTATTTTGAAAATTCATTCTGTGACATAAGACTATTTTCACCGTCTTAAAGAATACACTAGGAATCAAATAAGTTCAATATATATGTCTTTGGTCAGGGGAATAGAAAGTGGTGTTACACGTTACATGTATCACAGTTCTCAGGGCAGAGGACTTTCTTGATAAATAACTGCGGAACATTTCTGTTACAGCTAACAATGTAATCCATAATAGAACTATTTGGTAACTTCTATTGCTTTTCTGTTGGTGTGTAACAAATAGTCACATGATTTCTGTAGGTCAGAAGTCCAGGAGGGTTCAACGTAGTCCTCTGCTTTAAATCTGGAAAGACTGAAGTTTTGTGTCAGCTGGGCTGGTGGTCTCTTATCTAAAGGCTCCAGGGAAGAATCTGAATTCATGCTCATTTCCCTCACTGGCAGGATCCACTTCATTGAGGATGTAGGTGGGAGGGCTACTTTTTTTCCTGGATCTTAGCTGGGAGAGCTTTCTCCTTTTAGAAGCTGCCTGAATTTCTTCTTCAAGCAAGCAATAGTGTGACAAGTCCTTCTTATGTCTGAATCTCTTTAATTGTCTCTTCTGCTGCCATCTGGAGAAAGTCTCTGCTTTCAGTGGTTTTTCACCTGATTGAATCAGGCCCACCCCAATAATCTTTGTACATTAAGTCACCTGCCTTGAGACTTCAGTTACATCTGCAGAATTCCTTCATAACAGGACCCAAATTAATGTCTAGTTGAATGATCGAGGGACAGGAATCATATGCTGGAATCTTTAGAATTCTGTGTCCCATGACCCTAAAATGTCTGTAAAATTTGGGAGAACTTTTTAATAGGATAATAAATACTCTTTCTAATTTGTATGTCATGGCTTGCTTTTCCTTTTATATGATTCCTCAGTAAAATAAAGGCACTAGTAGGCACTCAATAAGTAGTTCTTAACATGTTTTTTCAAATGACTAGCTCTCATCTCCCTGGATTTCCTTGTTAATGCCTCAGTTCAGGATAATGCATATTTTTATTCTAACTGCTTTTCAGAAACGCCACTGTGTTCATCACTTCATAATAGCGAAGTTCAATGAATAGTCTTCATTTCTTATCTCCCTGATTTCTTTGTGATATCTGACTGTGTTAATCATCTTCTTTCCTCTTGGAATGTTCTACTTCCTTGGCTGCCATTCTAGTACTTTGGAATGGTGTACTTTATCATCTGTGTTCTAAAGAATGCATTAACTGACTCACTCAGAATGTAGTAATAAATGATACCTGCTAGGGAGTGTAGTATTTTTGGGGCTAATCATATAGAGGGATTATTTTGTCTTTGAGGAATTTAAGAGTCTAATGTAAAAGACAAGGTAGCTGAATAATTGCATTATGGATAATTACTGTGAGGATAAGTTTTTCTAGGGACTAGAGAAACATGGAAACGTGGTGGCTTAATCTCTTTATGAGGACCAGGGAATATTTCATAGAGAGTAGAATGCTTGGCTTGTGTCTGAAGATGAAGGATGAGTAAAGGTTAGCATGCATTCTGCTCTCAAAATAGTGGCTCAGATGGTAAAGAATCTGCCTCCAATGCAGGATACCTGGGTTCTATCCCTGGCTTGAGAAAAATCCCCTGGAGGAGAGTATGGCAACCCACTCCAGTATTCTTGCCTGGAGAATTCCCATGGACAGAGGAGTCTGGCAGGCTGTAGTTCATGGGGTCTCAGAGTTGGACATGACCAAGTGACTATGCACAGCAGAACAAACAGTATTCAGAACCAAAGTGAAAGTCACTCAGTTGTGTCCGACTCTTTGTGACCCCATGGATTATGCACTCCATGGAATTTTCCAGGCCAGAATACTGGAGTGAGTAGCCTTTCCCTTCTCCAGGGGATCTTCCCAACCCAGGGATCAAACCCAGGTCTCCTGCATTGCAGGCGGATTCTTTACCAGCTGAGCCACAAGGGAAGCCCAATAATGTATTAAGTAAGTATGCTATTTACCCTCATTAAATTTTAATAAAATAGAATTAACCCACTGAAATAGTGTTCTAATGTCACAGTAAGTTGGGAATTGTTGAGGCAAGCCACAAATATCAGGAAGCAAACTAAAGACAGGTGGGCAGGAAAGAATTCTGATGGCCATAAGGCAACCAAGTATGTTAAGTAAGTCTATGCAGATGCTGAATATAAAAGTAAATATTTGGAAGCTCTGGGGTTTTCATGTTCTTGTTTAGTCACTAAGTCATGTCTGACCCTTGTGACCTCTTGGACTATAGTCCACCAGGCTCCTCTGTCCATGGGATTTCCCAGGAAAGCCTACTGGAGTGGATTGTCATTTCCTTCTCCATCAGAACCAAAAAGGATATTTATTATGAGGATTGGTTAATGTTGGCTCATGCAGCTATTGAGGTTGGCAAGTCTAAAATCCTCAGATCCCCTGTCCTATGTCAAACTTTCTTGCCACAACCAGAACCAGTGCCTCAAAGATCATTGGGCAAGATAATTCTCTCTTATTAGAGGGAAAGTCAGCCTTTGGTTCTATTCAGGTCTTCAACTGATTGGACAAAGCCCACTCACATAATGAGAACAAATCTACTTTACTCAGTCTCACAATTTAAATGCTAATCTTATACAAAGACAGCCTCACAAAATCACACAGAATGATGTTTGACCAAATATCTGGGCCCTCCATGAATTAGAAACTGCAGCCCAGTGTCTTGGGTTTTATCAGGCCTTCTAGATGATTTTCATGCATACTAATGTTTGAGAACCACTGACCTATGTGATTCTAATGTAAATTAAATTCAAGAAGCATTGTTGTATTTAACAATTTGATTTGTATCATGGTTCTATCAAGAACTACTCTCATGGGCATACACATATGCACACACTCACTCATATACATACACACATCCTGATGGAGAAATAAACTTCATGTAAGGTATATGTGGAGAAGGCAATGGCACCCTACTTTCTAGGCAAGAGTACTGGAGTACATCCCATGGATGGAGGAACCTGGTGGGCTGCGGTCCATGGGGTCGCTGGGAGTCGGACACGACTGAGCGACTTCACTTTCTCTTTTCACTTTCATGCATTGGAGAAGGAAATGGCAACCCACTCCAGTGTTCTTGCCTGGAGAATCCCAGGGACGGGGGAGCCTGGTGGGCTGCCGTCTATGGGGTCTCACAGAGTCTGACACAACTGAAGCAACTTAGCAGCAGCAGCAGCAGGGCATATGTGGCTTTTTTCCCCCCTTGTGTCTTTCTCTCTCTTTTTTTTTTTTATTTATTTTTTATTGGAGGATAATTGCTTTACAGAATTTTGCTGTTGTTATGTGGCTTTTGTTTATAATATTTGGTCTGCTCTCAGCTTAATCCTCTGAAAAATGTATATCACAGTTTTAGCCACAGACCCTCAAGTAGGCCATGTCCTTTCAATAGTTTTATAATTCTTTCATCTCTTAAATATTTCTTTTCATTTTTTGCTGCTTTACAAACAATTATTTTCTTTCAAGAACTATTTCAAAAATCATGAGTCTTTGAAATCTTTCTCAGTTTCTCAGGCATATTTTGTAGCTCCTTATCTTCTATACTCTATGTAGACCTTAAAATAATGTTCATCACTTATACTCTCATAGTTGTAAATATACCACTTATATTTTATTCTAATATTGTTCACCTATACTACATTGTGAACATCTCAAATCTAAGAATCAGGTCTATTTTATCTTTGTTTATTAGAGTACTCCCAAATTCTTAGTAAATTCCCTGACACATAAAACTGGGTTAATAAAATTTTGTTAAGTTCATGAATATTATCTGTCTTCATTTCTCAGCCCACCTTAATTACGCAACAACTACATCATTCACTACACATTGCAATGATCACTGTGCATTTCCCAGTTTACCTAAAATATTCTACTTCTGCTTGTTCTGTTCATTAAATGTGAGAATTCATTGTACCTGATCAATATACCAAAATGGGACTCTTTTTTTATTAATTGTTTGCAAGATGATGTTATTTGCAAAAGAGTCAAATTCAGGGAGATGCTTATTTATTCATATATCTAATGAGTTCAAAGGTTCTGATGTCTCCAGAGTTCACAGTTTAAGCAACAACAAAAGCAACTGCATGATTTGTGCATTGATAGGAAAATTTGCCTTAGTTTCCTATTTCACATTTCTCTCACATTATGTACATAATTGCAGTCCAGAAACCAATGTATACTTTTTTTTTAAATTCATTGAATATTTCTTATTTTTTTGTCCTCAATTCTTATTCAAACATATTCAAAGATTAGGATACACAAATTTCAAATTTAATCCAACTGTTAACTGCAGGCAATGGAAATTAAATTTAGATTTTATGAACTCATTCCTTGTTTCCTTTTAATCTGAAGTTAATTTTTGTTAGCAGCTGCAGCTAACAACATAAAGCCTTGTTACTGAAGAGTGGGTGGTTTTAAGTCCCTTTGGTTACTTCACATTCTTTTGTTGTTGTAAATGTGCTTATTTTGATACATAAAAGTTGTCTTCCACAATGTGTTCATATTAGCAATTTCCTTTTGCACATAAAGGTTCATAATGAGACTTTATACCTTAGCCTACAGAGAGGATAACATATAAAAAAAATTGGCATCTCTTTTAACCAATGATCAAAAGTAATACAATAAAATACTTTTCTGAAATTTTTATTTATACATGCAAGGGTCAGTGTATTAGCTACCTATAGCCATATGATAGATTACTTCAAAATATCAAAAAGTAGTTCAATTTTTTTCTAAGACTTAAAATAAATTTATTGACTCATTTATCTGAATATTCCATAGATAAATTGAGCTTCAGACTTACCTTTATCAGGACTCTTATCTCCATTTCATTGTATTTTTTTCTGCATTCCATTTTATCATATTTTGACTTAAGGTTGCTATATTATAGTAACAAGCAACTAGTACTATGTTAACTTTTAGTATGTTAATAGGGTGAATGCCACCTTAATTTGGTACACACTCAGCCTCATTCAGGGTGCAATAAATTGTCACTTTGGATAATAAGATGCTGCTTTATTTAATTTAAACTAGTCTCCATTCACTTTCTTTAAAAACTGTGTTTAGTACATGAAATGTGCCCATAATTTAATTGCTTAGTATGACAAAAGGTATGGAATTGTTTGTATTGGCTCAAGACTTTCAAGATTCACATTTTTATTTTCACTTGCAGTCAATTCCATTCAAATCTCTTGGATTCTACATATAAGGAGGAGGCTCATCAAGCAATTATAACATTTAATACATTTTATTGTTGTTGTTGTTTACCTAATATGTCAATACACTGAGACATTACTAATTGCACTATCCCAAACTCAGTATCAAATTCTAAAATAAGTAGAACATATTAGTTTATTCAAGAGAAACTCAAATAACTCAAACAATTATATCAGGTCAGTTCAGTTCCGTCACTCAGTCGTGTCCCACTCTTTGAGACCCCATGAACTGCAGCACACCAGGCTTCCCTGTCCATCACCAACTCCCAGAGCTTACTCAAACTCATGGCCATCAAGTCGGTGATGCCATCCAACCATTTCATCCTCTGTCATCCCCTTTTCCACCTTCCTTCAGTCTTTCCCAGCATCAGGGTTTTTCCAGTGAGTCAGTTCTTTGCATCTGGTGGCCAAAGTATTGGAGTTTCAGTTTCAACATCAGTCCTTCCAATGAACATTCAGAACTGAGTTCATTTAGGATTGACTAGTTGAATCTCCTTACAGTCCAAGGGACTCTCAAGAGTCTCATCCAACACCAAGGTCAAAAGCATCAATTCTTCAGTGTTCAGCTTTCCTTATAGTCCAACTCTCACATCCATACATGGCCACTGGAAAAACCATAGCTTTGACTAGAGGAAACTTTGTCAGGAAAGTAATGTCTCTGCTCTTTAATATGCTGTCTAGGTTTGTCAGAGATTTTCTTCCAAGGAGCAAGTGTTTCTTAATTTCATGGCTGCAGTCACCATCTGCAGTGATTTTGGACCCAAAGAAAATAAAGTTTCACTGTTTCCATTGTTTCCTCATCTATTTGCAATGAAGTGATGGGACCAGATGCCATGATCTTAGTTTTCTGAATTGCTGAGCTTTAAGCCAACTTTTACACTCTGGTCTTTCACTTTTATCAAGAAGCTCTTTAGTTCTTCTTCACTTTCTGCCATAAGTGTGGTGACATCTGCATATCTAAAGTTATTAATATTTCTCTTGGCAATCTTGATTCCAGCTTGTGCTTCATCCAGTCCAATATTTCGAATGATGTACTCTGCATATAAGTTAAATAAGCAGGGTGATAACATACAGCCTTGACGTACTCCTTTCCTGATTTGAAACCAGTCTGTTGTTCCATGTCCAGTTCTGACTGTTTCTTCTTGACCTGCACTCAGATTTCTCAGGGAGGCAGGTCAGGTGGTCTGGTATTCCCATCTCTTTCAGAATTTTACATAGTTTATTGTGATCCACACAGTCAAAGGTATAGTCAATAAAGCAGAAGTAGATGTTTTTCTGAAATCATCTTACCTTTTTGATGATCCAATGGATGTTGGCAATTTGATCTCTGGTTCCTCTGCCTTTTCTAAATCCACCTTGAACATATGGAAGTTTGTGGTTCACATACTATACTGTGGAATGCTGGCTTAGAGAATTTTGAGTATTAATTTGCTAGTGTGTGAGATGAATGCAATTGTGCAGTAGTTTGAACATTTTTTGGCATTGCCTTTCTTTGGGATTGAAATGATAACTGACCTTTTCCAGTACTATGGCCACTGTTGAGTTTCCCATATTTGCTGGCGTATTGAGTGCAGCACTTTCACAGCATCATCTTTTAGGATTTGAGCTAGATCAACTGAAATTCTATCACACGTCCACTGGCTTTATTAGTAGAGATGCTTCCTAAGGCCCACTTGACTTCACATTCCAGCATGTCTTGCTGTAGGTGAGTGATCACACCATGGTGGTTATCTGGGTCATGAAGATCTTTTTTGTATAGGTCTTCTGTGTATTCTTGCCACCTCTCCTTAATACCTTCTGCTTCTGTTAGGTCCATACTATTTCTGTCCTTTATTGTGCTCATCTTTCATTAAATGTTCCCTTAGTATTTCTAATTTTCTTGAAGAGATCTCTAGTCTTTTTCATTCTATTGTTTTCCTCTATTTTATTGCATTGATCACAGAGGAAGGCTTTCTTATTTCTCCTTGATATTCTTTGGAAGTCTGCATTCAAATGGATATATCTTTCTTTTTCTCTTTTGCCTTCTGCTTCTCTTCTTTTCTCAGCTCTTTGTAAGGCCTCCTCATACAACCATTTTGCATTTTTGCATTTCTTTTTTCTTGTGGATGGTCTTCATCACTGCCTCTATATGATGTCAGGAACCTCTTTCAATAATTTTTCAGGCACTCTATCAGATTTTATCCCTTGAATCTATTTGTCACTACCACTTTATAGTCGTAAGGGATTTCATTTAGGCCATACCTGAATGGTGTAGTGGTTTTCCCTGCTTTCTTCAATTTAAGTCTGAATTTAGCAATAAGGAGTTCATGGTCTGAGCCAGAGTCAGCTCCTGGTCTTGTTTTTGCTGACTGTATAGAGCTTGTCCATCTTTGGCTGCAAGGAATATCATCAATCTGATTTCAATATTGACCATCTGGTGACGTCCATGTGTAGAGTCCTCTTGTGTTCTTGGAAGGGGGTGTTTGCTATGACCAGTGTGTTCTCTTGGCAAAACTCTTTTAGTCTTTGTCCTGCTTCATTTTGTACACCAAGGCCCAATTTGCTTGTTATTCCAGGTATCTCTTGACTTCCTACTTTTGCATTCCAGTCCCCAATAATGAAAAGGACATCTTTTTGGGGTGTTAGTTCTAGAAGGTCTTATAGGTCTTCATAGAACCGTTCAGCTTCTTCAGCATTACTGGTCGCGGGTATAGACTTGGATTATTGTGATACTGAATCGTTTGCCTTGGAAATGAACAGAGATCATTCTGTCATTTATGAGATTGCATCGAAGTGCTGCATTTCAGACTCTTTTGTTGACTATAATGGTTACTCCATTTCTTCTAAGGGATTCTTGCCCACAGTAGTAGATATAATGGTCATCTGAGTTAAATTCATCCATTCCAGTCCATTTTATTTCACTGATTCCTAAAACGTGAATGTTGACTCTTGCTGATCTCCTGTTTGACCACTTCCAATTTGCCTTGATTTATGGACCTAACATTCCAGGCTCCTGTGACATATTGCTCTTTACATCATCAGACTTTACTTCCATAACCAGTCACATCCACCACTGAGTGTTGGTTTTGCTTTGTCTTCCTCTCTTCATTCTTTCTGAAGTTATTTCTCCACTGATCTCCAGTAGCATATTGCACACCTACTGGCAGGGAGATTTCATCTTTTAGTGCCCTTTTTGCCTTTTCATACTGTTCATGAGATTCTCAAGGCAAGAATACTGAAGTGGTTTGCTATTCCCTTCTCCAGTGGACCACATTTTGTCAGAATTCTCGACCATGACCCATCCATCTTGGGTGGCCCTTTACCACATGGCTCATAGTTTCATTGAGTTAGACTAGGCTGTGGTCCATGTGATCAGTTTGGTTAGTTTTCTATGATTGTGATTTTCATTCTGTCAGCCCTTAGAAGGATAGGGATAAGAGGCTTATGGAAGCTTCTTGATGGGAGAGACTGACTGAGGGGGAAACTGGGTCTTCTTCTGATGGGCCAGGCCATGCTCAGTAAATCTTTAATCCAATTTTCTGTTGATGTGTAGGGATGTGTTCCCTCCCTGTTTGACCTGAGACCAAACTATGATGTAGTTACTGAAGATAATGGTGACCTCTTTCAAAAGGTCCCATACATGCACTGCTATACTCAGTGTCCCCGACCCTGCAGCAGGCCACCACTGACACACGCCTCTGCCAGAGACTCCTGGACACTCACAGGCAAGTCTGGGTCAGTCTCTTATGGTGTCACTGCTCGTTTCTCCTGGGTCCTGGTGTGCACAAGGTCTTCTTTGTGCCCTCCAAGAGTCTGTTTCCCTAGGCCTGTGTAAGTTCTGGTGGTTCTATGGTAGGGTTAATGGTGACCTCCTCCAAGAGGGTTTATGTCATACCCTGGTCTGTTGCACCCAGAGCCCCTTCTCCTGCAGTAGGCCACTGCTGACCTGTACCTCTGCAGGTGAGACTCAAACACTACGGTTAGCTTAACTTTAAAATATATCCATGAGGCAATAACTTCTTCCCATTTCCATCACTCCTACCCCTGTCCAAACAACCATCATTCCCCACTACAGTATGGCAATAGCTTTCTAAATAGTACTTTGAACTTAACCCTCACCTCCTTTCATCTGCCAGTGTTTCTTTTAAATCATGAGTATATCATGTAGTTCTGTTTTCAGTATGATAAAATACTCCCAAAGAAGTTAAAGCTACACTACATGACACTTATGTAGGGTGTACCAGTACACACACACACTAACATTGCGTCAAATAAGTAAAAGGTAAACATAGGATATATCTTCTGTTTTACCTTTAGTTCTTGGTAGACGGAGTGAAAGTGTTACCCATCAGAAACTGTGTACGTGATGCTTCTTACATGTCATTTCAGATCACCTTAACCTCAATGACTCTGATAAGTGAGAAATGGAAACTAAAATAACTAAAGTTAAGTAGGTTAACGTTGTTATTTTGAAATTTTTTAGAAAGAAAATTATCTCAAAAGGAAGGTCTAAGACTCAATTAGAAACAATAACAAAGACAAAGGTACACATGAGAACACTGACTCTTTAATAACATAATATGTCAAATTTTATGGATTAACAAAATCACAGGCATCATCACAGCATTACCATAACTTACAGGTGTAAAGTTGTGTGAGCTGATTGGAATTAAATCATTTAAAATTTGTTTAAATGTTTGGGAAAAAAGTAAAGACTCTGATTGTTTTTAGATTTTCTGGAGTTACATGAGCATGTTAATGTTTGCAGATTTTAAAAAATTAGCATACAAATGTAAAATTAGAGGGGAAATATAATAGGAATAAAACCTTAAGCAATCTACTGGAATGTAAAATTGCAAAGAGCTAAAAACAGAAAAATTAGGACAAATTTGAAGTGCATAATAAAATGGTAAATATATATGTATTACATATATATATATAAATAACCAAAGTGTCATAAATATGATAAACAAACAACATTACCATACCATGGTGAAATAAAAAATATATCATCTTTATGCTACTCATAATAGGCACATGATGAAATATAAAGATATAGAAGTTTCTAAAATAAGAAGATACAATAAATCATAGACAATTATAACCAAAATAAATCTGGCAGAACTATGCTAGTGTCAGAAAAAAATATACTGTAAATCATTTAGCTAGCAGGATGGTAAGAAAGTCAGCCCATATCAACATGTATTTTGTGCCATCAGGATCTTCCCTCTTATCTTAGCCAGTAAAGAATCTACCTGCAAGGCAGGAAACCTGGGTTTGATTCCTGAATCAGAAAGATCCCCTGGAGAAGGAAATGGCAACCCATTCTAGTATTATTGCCTGGAGAATCCCATGGAGAAAGAGTCTGGCAGGGTGGAGTTCATGGGGTATCAAGAGTCAGAAATGACTTAGTGACTAAACCACTACCTTGTATTATCAGAGTGAAGTAACATGGAGCTCGTATGCACCTAATGAAATATCTTAGGATAAGAAAGCCATGGTACATATATACAATGGAGTATTACTCAGCCATTAAAAGAATTCATTTGAATCAGTTCTAATGAGATGGATGAAACTGGAGCCTATTATACAGAGTGAAGTAAGCCAGAAAGAAAAACACCAATACAGTATACTAACACATATATATGGAATTTAGAAAAATGGTAACAAAAACCCTGTATACGAGACAGCAAAAGAGAACAGTCTTATGGACTCTGTGGGAGAGGGAGAGGGTGGGAAGATTTTGGAGAATGGCATTGAAA
Source organism: Bos grunniens (assembly GCF_055505025.1). Lineage (NCBI taxonomy): Eukaryota > Metazoa > Chordata > Mammalia > Artiodactyla > Bovidae > Bos > Bos grunniens. Next base: position 18,010,486 of record NC_141184.1, on the reverse strand, counting down.
CATGTATACTATCATGTATGAAACAAGTCGCCAGTCCAGGTTCGATGCACAATACTGGATGCTTGGGGCTAGTGCACTGGGATGACCCAGAGGGATGGTATGTGGAGGGAGGAGGAAGGAAGGTTCAGGATGGGGAACACATGTATACCTGTGGCGGATTCATTTCAATATTTGGCAAAACCAATACAATATTGTAAAGTTTAAAAATAAAATTAAAAATTAAAAAAATAAAATAAAATAAAAGATCTTAAAAAATAAGCAAAAACCTAAGCATGAAGAAAACTGGTAATGGATTTCTCTCAGAAACATTATATGAAGCAGACCAAAAAGTTAGTAATAACAAAAGTGTTTCAAAGAACACAAGAAAAACGCATATTTGACTATATAGAGTACAGTAAATTAAAAAAAAAATTCATATCATTTTTCACACACATGAAGCAAAATATACTAGCATTGATGACATATGAAAGCACATTGAAATTTGGCACACAAAAAAAATGTGTTTATACAAATTCCATCCTTTGAAAACCACACAATCAAATTGTCACAAGTCAATGTTATTTGTAGGCTAGTGGGGAGAAGGGACACACAGTTCAACAGAGGTATGTCATCTAACTCTCAAAATGAAAATTTATCTACCTCCGAACCATAAGCAACAAGCATTTCCAGTTTGTGGAAGATGAAAATTAAACCTTAAATGAAAAATAGGAAAACATAACTACGACTTTGAAATAGAGAAAGTTTTATAAAAACACAAATTGTAAATCCCTTAGTGGATGATACTGATAAACAAAACTATGAAAATTGTGCTTACGTGGTAGTTAGAACATAATTTGAGATAATGAATGAAGATGTGTATATGTACATGTATGCATGCATATAGGGCTTTCCTGGTCACTCAGTGGTAAAGAATTTTCTGCCAGTGCAGGAGACACAAGAGTGATAGGTTTGTCCCCTGGGTCAGGAAGATTCCCCTGGAGAAGCAAATGGCAACCGACTCCAGTATTCTTGCATGGAAAATCCCATGGACAGAGGAGCCTGACAGCTATAGGCTATGAGTCCATGGGGTCTCAAAGGGTCAGATACAACTTATCAACTGGCCATGAGCACACATTCATATATATCTATTAATATATGGATAAATTAAAATAATTGTACTATTTTTGGATTGGTATTACAAGATATATCAGATATATTGACATCAAGTATATATTCCATTTAAATAATAAAATAAGCACTAATTTAAAAACCACCTACTGTGAAAAATAAATTTTACATGTGCCTCACTGTGACATTCCTCTCCATTCCAGCCAAAGCTCGTCACTATTGAATTTTATATTATCTATTAACTTTGTTTTCTTTATAGTTTTACCAAATACAATTTAGCAGTTTATATACACTTATATATATAACTGCATCTTTATATTTATTAACTCATGGGCATTGTAAATTAAATGGCATAATATTCTATGTACTTTGTGTAATTTCTTTTTTGGTTCTGTGTTTTAAAGATTCATCTATACAGAAAAGTACAGCAGAAATTTATCCATTGTTACTATGATGACAAAAATAAATAAAATTTAATTAATGCATGTAACTTCCAATGGCTTTGGGCTGTTTTCTCATTTTCTATAGCTTCAGGTATTATTAATATTGCTGATATAATGCTTTAAACTTATTTCTCATTGCAAATGTAAAAAACCTTCTCTACATATACGACATTGAGTGCACCTACCAAGAGCATATATTTCTAGAAGTATTCTCAAATGTTTTTCAAAAAGAATGCTTAACATGTATTTTATAAAGTATGTAGTATATTCAGTGATTGACTCAGAAATTAAGGTATATATTTAATATGTGAACTAAATATCTTTGAACCAAGATATTTCATTTTATAAAGAAAAAAATTCCACTTTCAAATATGCTTGTATTCAGTTGCAGAATTACATTAACTGTCCTGTCTCACCTTTCAGGCTACTTAAAATTGTAAGAATTTAAAGGTTATAGAAAAGATATTCTAATATATCATATATCAATTGGAACACATTTTAAAGATGTTTTAGTAAATGTGGACTGTTCTAGCTTTTTTATGGTTTTCATTACATACACTTTTCTATTTTTACTTCTATGTTTATGGAAGATATTGATTAGATCTAATTAATTATCACTGTAATATCAGTAAATCCTTGCATTATCATAGTAGGCAGTAATGCGTAAAATTTAAATCTAAAATAAGGCAGGCTCTAGTTAGGTTCTGTTTATGTTCAATATAAGTAGTTGGAACTTGGGGAAATTATTTAACTAAAATATTACACATTTTTTTATCTGTAACAAAGGATTAGACTAAGAATTAAATGAAGTATAACTTCATCTAGTGTCTGGCATATGGTGTCATAACAAATGACAGCTTTTATCATTATCATAAATATGAATGAACTATATGCTAAATCAGTGTCAGTCATTACTTGTTACATCTTCATGGGGCTTGAGACAAAATTACATTTTGGAAACCACTAGAAAGTAGCATTGGAAATGCATTTTTATAATTTTTTTATATATAGTGATAAACTATTCAAGTACCTCTATCAACATTTTAAATATAATTTTTAATTGGATCCCTGTTAAAAATACATTAATTAAACTCTCTTAACTGTGATTGATTTTATATGAAACTTACTGAATAGATGTCCATAATTAACTGTATGTTAGTAATCATAATCAGATTCTCTCTAGGATGTATGAGAATTCTATTCTCCTTAACTAAGATTTTTTTTTTTAAATGTGGATAACATTGAAATGTCCTAAGATGTACAGATCTTGTCACATTTCAGTGGGCTTTCAAATGCACACTTCCATGGTAATCACATCCTTATCAAGCTACTCGACATTTCTGTAACCTCAGAGAAGTTCTCCTCTACAGTGAATTCTTTTACACTTCACCCCTCAGAGGTAGCAATATTGTTATTTATTGCTGCCACTTCTAGAATTTCATATAAATGCAATCAAAAAGTATAGAAGATTGGGTTATTGTTGAGTCACTATGTCGTGTCCGACTTTTTGTGACCCCATGAACTGCAGCATGCCAGGCTACCTGCCCTTCACTATCTCCTGGAGTTTGCTTAAACTCATGTCCACTGAGTCTGTTATGCCATCCAACCATCTCATCATCTGTTGGCCCCTTCTCTTCCTATGTTCAGTCTTTCCCAGCATCAAGGTCTTTTCCGAGTCTGCATCAGGTGGCCAAAGTACTGGAGCTTCAGCAAAAATTCTTCCAATGAATATCCAGGGTTAATTTTCTTTAGGATTGACTGGATTGATTTCCTTTCTGTCCAAGGGACTCTCAAGAGTCTTCTCCAGCACCACAATTCAAAAGCATCAATTCTTTGGTGCTAAGCCTTCTTTATAGGTCATCTCCTCACATCCATGCATGACTACTGGAAAAGTCATAGCTTTGGCTATATATGGATAGTTGTTGGCAAAGTGATGTCTTTGCTTTTTAGTATGATGTCTAGGTTCGTCATAACTTTTGTTCCAAGGAGCTGCTGCTGCTGCTCCTAAGTGGCTTCAGTCATGTCCGACTCTGTGCGACCCCATAGACAGTAGCCCACCAGGCTCCCCCGTCCCTGGGATTCTCCAGGCAAGAACACTGGAGTGAGTTGCCATTTCCTTCTCCAATGCAAGAAAGTGAAAAGGGAAAGTGAAGCCGTTCAGTCATTTCCAACTCTTAGCGACCCCATGGACTGCAGCCTACCAGGCTCCTCCATCCATGGGATTTTCCAGGCAAGAGTACTGGAGTGGGGTGCCATTGCCAAGGAGCTAGCATCGTTTAATTTCATGACTACAGTCACCATCCACAGTGATTTCAGAGCCCAAGAAAATAAAATCTGTCACTGTTTCCACTTTTTCCCCATCTATGTACTATGAAGTGATGGGACCGTATGTCATGATCTTAATTTTTTGAATGTTGAGTGTTAAGCCAGCTTTTTCATTCTCTTCTTTCACCCTCATTAAGAGGCTCTTTAGTTCCTCTTTGCTTTCTGCCATTAGAGTGCTATCATCTGCATATCAGAGGTTGTTGATATTTCTCCACTGGCAATCTTGATTCCAGTTTGTGATTCATCCACCTTGTTACACTGTTATTGTATAAAGCCTGAATGATTTTATATAGTATAGTTTCTACTGAAAATCACATGTATAGGATTGTTAGTGTGCCCTATATTTTGATTTTTGGAAAGGATTAAATTCAATATTCTGCTCTCTCCTAGTCTCAGTGTTTTAAAGTTTACACAACTTCTTTAATTGTGTCTCAAAAGTACAGTTTGGCCCATGGAACCATTCTTATTCCTGTTTACAGATTAAATAATTAAGTTATAGAAATAAAAAATAACTTGCCAAAGTTCATGTTCCTTAAGGGACATGGATAGTGGCTCCTACTGAATAAGTTGGCTGAAGACAGTATATTTTTATTTACTGTGCCATCAAAAGGACGGAACACTTATTTTGAGAAATGCATGTGAGCCTGAAATTAATAGTAACAATGACAGAAATGTGCATTAAGAATTCCTTGGACATTATCCAGTTTTTACCACAACAAAATGCTTCTCACACACAAAAATGTGTCTGCATTTATAGGTAAAGTGGTTGGTATTCAAAGAATAGAATACTAACACTAAGGCTGAGGGAAATTAAAAAAAAATACCAAAGAATCTTGCTAATTTACTAATATAGATTTAGCTAATTTCATTATTGAGCAGAAATACTAGAATGAGTGTAGGTAAGCCACAATTGGTTACAAAACTATAGTGAGTTTTCCACTCTAATTATCTGAAATTAAAGTTACAGTTTTTACACACCGTCCTACTTTTCAGTTCAGTTCAGTTGAGGTCAGTCACTCAGTCATGTCTGACTCTTGTGACCCCATGAGCTCAGCTTTCCTCATAGTCTAACTCTCACATCCATACATGACCACTGGAAAAACCACAGCCTTGACTAGACGGACCTTTGTTGGCAAAGTAATGTCTCTGCTTTTCAATATGCTATCTAGGTTGGTCATAACTAAGTGTCTTTTAATTTCATGGCTGCAGTCACCATCTGCAGTGATTTTGGAGCCCGAAAAATAAAGTCTGACACTGTTTCCACTGTTTTCCCATCTATTTCAGGAAATAGCAATTATTTAATTTGCATGTGTTGGAATCAAGCTTACTCTGAGACTGTTTTTCATGACTCTTCATCAGTATCTCTTGAGATTCCCCTGACAAAGCATGCCCTACAGATCACTAGTTGCATCCACAATAAGGTTAGATTCTGTTCCCTACAAAACAGAAAATTATAGTACACTTACCTACAAATAAGTATCTGTTTGATCCCAGCTCTGTACTTTTAATCCTTACATGATAGAATAGTAATTGTACACTGGAGATACAATATATAACATTAGAGAAACATGGAGAGAGTCTGTTTCCATCCAAGAGGATTTAGTTTCCTGTGCCCAAGTATGGAGTACAGGCAAGGCTATGCCAATTCCAGAGGACAGCATGAGCAATGCAGAGGTAGGGCAGTGAGAAGTAGTGTTTGAAAACAATAAAATGCTTAGTCGTTCTCTTATTCTAGTCTTTCCTCAAGACATAGTCTTCCCAGAATCCTTTCCTAAAAAAAAATTTTTTTTAATTTTTTAATTGAAAGATAATTACTTTACAGAATTTTGTGATTTTCTGTCATACATCAACAAGAATCAGCCATATATACACCCTTGGCCCCTCCCTCCTAAACCTCCCTCCCATCTCCCTCCCCACCCCACCCTTCAGCCTGTTTCAGCTCCTGTTTGAGTTCTCTGAGTCATACAGCAAATTCCCATTGGCCATCTGTTTTACACATGGTATTAGAAATTTCTATGTTACTCTGTCCATACATCTCCCCTTCTCACTCCTCTCTTCCCACCTTGTCCATAGGTCTGTTCTTTATGCCTCTTTCTACACTGCTGCCCTGAAGATAAATTCATCAGTGCCATCTCTCAGATTTTATATATATATATATATGTGTGTGTGTGTATATATATATATATATGTATGTGTGTGTGTGTGTGTGTACATAATATTTGCATTTCTCTTTCTGACTTAATTCACTCTGTATAATGGGCTGTAGTTTCATCCACCTCATTAGAACAGATTCAAATGTATTCCTTTTTATGGCTGAGTAGTATTCCATTGTATATATGTACCACTGCTTCTTTATTCATTCATCTGTTGATGGACATCTAGGTTGCTTCCATGTTCTACCTATTGTAAACAGTGCTACAGTGAACATTGAGGTACATGTGTCTTTCCTGAAAACATTTTTCTGATACAACAAAATAACATCTAGTTCTTCTCATTCAGAAAAGGAGCAGAGAATTTTGATGCCTTTTAAGACTGTTGATACCAATGATTAAAATTAATGATATTCTTGTCTCAGATTTATAGAACAGATTTCTTTTGTCTGCTCTTAAAAGTGAACAAATACCTGGTTGAGAAATATAGAAATATACTAGCATATATACAATGGTTAGAAAAAAAGCATTTATACAGTGGCAGTTGTATAAGGTCTGAGAAGTAATTCATAACCCTGGCTTTGTCAAGATAAGTCATTTAAACTATGTCGGTTTTACTTCGGTAATTTACAAAATGAGAATTCATACTGAATGTTCTTTTTTATTTTTAAAATGATAAAACGATCAAGTATGATCAATATCAGCTTCCAAAAAAACTTCATTTCAGTTCACTCAGTCACTCAGTCGTGTCCAACTCCTTGCGACCCCATGAATCACAGCACACCAGGCCTCCCTGTCCATCACCAACTCCCAGAGTTCACCCAGACTCATGTCCATCGAGTCAATGGTGCCATCCAGCCATCTCATCCTGTCATCCCCTTTTCCTCCTGCCCCCAATCTCTCCCAGCATTAGAGTCTTTTCCAATTAGTCAACTCTTCACATGAGGTGGCCAAAGTACTGGAGTTTCAGCTTTATCATCATTCCTTCCAAAGAACACCCAGGGCTGATCTCCTTCAGAATGGACTGGTTGGATCTCCTTGCAGTCCAAGGGACTCTCAAGAGTCTTCTCCAACACCACAGTTCAAAAGCATCAGTTCTTCGGCACTCAACCTTCTTCAAAGTCCAACTCTCACATCCATACATGACCACAGGAAAAACCATAGCCTTGACTAGACGGACCTTTGTTGGCAAAGCAATGTCTCTGCTTTTGAATATGCTATCTAGGTTGGTCATAACTTTCCTTCCAAGGAGTAAGCGTCTTTTAATTTCATGGCTGCAGTCACCATCTGCAGTGATTTTGGAGCCCAGAAAAATAAAGTCTGACACTGTTTCCATTGTTTTCCCATCTATTTCCCATGAAGTGATGGGACCGGAATCCATGATCTTCATTTTCTGAATGGTGAGCTTTAAGCCAACTTTTTGACTCTCCACTTTCACTTTCATCAGGAGGCTTTTGAGTTCCTCTTCACTTTCTGCCATAAGGGTGGTGCCATCTGTATATCTGAGGTTATTGATATTTCTCCCGGCAATCTTGATCCCAGCTTGTGTTTCTTCCAGTCCAGCATTTCTCATGATGTACTCTGCATATAAGTTAAATAAGCAGGGTGACATATACAGCCTTGATATACTCCTTTTCCTATTTGGAACCAGTCTGTTGTTCCATGTCCAGTTCTATCTGTTGCTTCCTGACCTGCATACAGATTTCTCAAGCGGCACGTCAGGTGGTCTGGTATTCCCATCTCTTTCAGAATTTTCCACGGTTTATTATGATCCACACAGTCAAAGGCTTTGGCATAGTCAATAAAGTAGAAATAGATGTTTTTCTGGAACTCTCTTGCTTTTTCCATGATCCAGCAGATGTTGGCAATTTAACTCTGGCTCCTCTGCCTTTTCTAAAACCAGCTTGAACATCAGGAAGTTCACAGTTCACATATTGCTGAAGCCTAGCTTGGAGAATTTTGAGCATTACTTTGCTAGCGTGTGAGATGAGTGCAATTGTGCAGTAGTTTGAGCATTCTTTGGCATTGCCTTTCTTTGAGATTGGAATGAAAACTGACCTTTTCCAGTCCTGTGGCCACTGCTGAGTTTTCCAAATTTGCTAGCATATTAAGTGCAGCACTTTCACAGCATTATCTTTCAGGATTTGAAATAGCTCAACTGGAATTCCATCACCTCCACTAGCTTTGTTCATAGTGATGCTTTCTAAGGCCCACTTGACTTCACATTCCAGGATGTCTGGCTCTAGGTCAGTGATCACACCATCGTGATTATCTGGGTTGTGAAGATCTTTTTTGTACAGTTCTTCAGTTTATTCCTGCCACCTCTTCTTAATATCTTCTGCTTCTGTTAGGTCCATATCATTTCTGTCCTCTATCGAGCCCATCTTTGCATGAAAAGTTCCCTTGGTATCTCTAATTTTCTTGAAGAGATCTCTAGTCTTTCCCATTCTGTTGTTTTCCTCTAATTCTTTGCATTGATCACTGAAGAAAGCTTTCTTATCTCTTCTTGCTATTCTTCGGAACTCTGCATTCAGATGATTATATCTTTCCTTTTCTCCTTTGCTTTTCGCTTCTCTTCTTTTCACAGCTATTTGTAAGGCCTCCCCAGACAGCCATTTTGCTTTTTTGCATTTCTTTTCCATGGGGATGGTCTTGATCCCTGTCTCCTGGACAATGTCATGAACCTCATTCCATAGTTCATCAGGCACTCTATCTTATCAGATCTAGGTCCTTAAATCTATTTCTCACTTCTACTGTATAATCATAAGGGATTTGATTTAAGTCATACCTGAATGGTCTAGTGGTTTCCCCTACTTTCTTCAATTTAAGTCTGAATTTGGCAATAAGGAGTTCATGATCTGAGCCACAGTCAGCTCCTGGTCTCGTTTCTGTTGACTCTATAGAGCTTCTCCATTTTTGGCTGCAAAGAATATAATCAATCTGATTTCGGTGTTGACCATCTGGTGATGTCCATGTGTAGAGTTTCTTTTGTGTTGTTGGAAGAGGGTGTTTGTTATGACCACTGCATTTTCTTGGCAAAACTCAGTCTTTGCCCTGCTTCATTTCATATTCCAAGGCCAAATTTGCCTGTTACTCCAGGTGTTTCTTGACTTCCTACTTTTGTATTCCAGTCCCCTATAATGAAAAAGACATCTTTTTTGAGTGTTAGCAATGCCTTTTTTTCATAATATTTTATCTTGTTAATTGCTCAGCTGTGTCTGACTCTTTCCAACAAAGGCTGAATAGATGTAACAAATGTGATAGTTTATATCATCAGTTCAGCTCAGTCACTCAGTCATGTCCAAATCTTTGCAACCCCATGAATTGCAGCATTCCAGGCTTCCCTGTCCACCACCAACTTCCAGAGTTTACTCAAACTCATGTTCATTGAGTCAGGGATGTCATCCAACCATCTCGTCCTCTGTCCTCCCCTTCTCCTCCCGCCTTCATTTTTCCCAGCATCAGGGTCTTTTCAAATGAGTCAGGACTTCAGCATCAGTCCTTCCAATGAATATTCACAATTTATTTCCTTTAGGAAGAATAGCAGCAGAGCTACAGCAATAGTTAAAATCTTAGAAACCAAATGCTAATTGAAATATGTATTTTCAGAAATTTCTCAGAAGACTGCATTTAAAATTGTAGTATTTTGTAAAGATGAAAAAAAAAACACATGCAAAACTAAATAATTCATTGCAAAATTAAATAGTATATTGTTGAGTATAACCTTCTTAATAATATTAGTTCTTGAGTACAGTGATATGATAAAATATATTTATTATTATGCTTTGCACTATCTTCTTTGTTGATATTGAGTTAAATATATAGACTTCTAACTTTGTTGTTGTTTAGTCAGTAAGTTGTATCCAACTCTTTTTTTACTCCATGGACTGTAGCCCTCCAGACTCTTCAGTCCATGTGATTCTCCAGGCAAGAATACTGGAGTGGGTTGCAATTTCCTACTCTAGGATATCTTTCCAATCCAGGGATCAAACACACGTCTCTTGTATCTCCTGCATTGGCAGGTGGATTCTTCATCACTACACCACTTGGGAAGCCCCTTTTTCATAATAAGTCACTCTAAATAAGCAAATATTTTAATCAACATCGGGCTAACTTTAATATAATGGATCTATTTGTCTTTATAATATAAAATTGACTGATATGATACATCAGCATCCCATTATCTTTTATTTTACATTGACAAAATATCATAAGTGCCAATTCTATTAGTCATTATATTAAGCTATTCATACAATATATTAATTTTAATATTCTATGACTTTTTTCTGTATATTTAGGTTTCCATGGTGGCTCCATGGTAAAGAACCTGCATGCCAAGGCAGGAGACACAGGTTTGATCCTAGGGTGTTTGATCCATAGTTGTTGGTTGTTGTACAGTCACTCAGTCATGTCCAGATCTTTGCAACCCCATGGACTGTGGCACACCAAGCTTCCCTGTCTTTCACTATATCCCTGAGTTTGCTCAAATTCATGTTCACTGAGTCAGTGATGCCATCCAACAATCTCATCCTCTTTCATCCCCTTCTCCTCCTGCCTTCCATCTTTCCCAGCATCAGGCTCTTTTCCAGTGAGTCAGCTCTTCTCATCAGGTGGCCAAAATATTGGAGGTTCATCTTCAGCATCAGTCCTTCCAATGAATAATCAGGGCTGATTTCCTTTAGGATTGACTTGTTGGATCACCTTGCTGTCCAAGGGACTCTCAAGAGTCTTCTCCAGAGCCACATTTTGAAGGTATCAATTCTTCGGTGTTCAGCCTTTTTATTGTCCAGCTCTCACATCTGTACATGACTTCTGGGAAAAGCATAGCTTTGACTACATGGACCTTTGTAGGCGAAGTAATGTCTCTGCTTTTTAGTATGCTGCCTAGGTTTGTCACTTCTTTCCTTCCAAGAAGCAAGTTTCTTTTAATTCCATGGCTATGTCCGTTCTAACTGTTGCTTCTTGACCTGAATACAGGTTTCTCAGGAGGCAGATAAGGTGGTCTGGTATTCCCATCTGTTTAAGAATTTTCCACAATTTGTTGTGATCTACACAGTCAAAGGCTTTAGCTTAGTCAATAAAACAGAAGTAGGTTTTTTTTTTTTTTTCTGTAATTCTCTTGCTTTTTCTATGATCCAGCGGATGTTGGCAATTTGATATTTGGACCTCTGCCTTTTCTGATTCCAGCTTGTGTATCTGGAAGTTCTCAGTTCACATATTGTTGAAGCCTAGATTGGAGAATTTTGAGCATTTCTTTGCTAGCATGTGAAATGAGTGCTATTTTGCAGTAGTTTGAACATTTTTTGGCATTTCCTTCCTTGGAATTGGAATGAAAACTGACTTTTTCCAGTCCTGTGGCCAATGCTGAGTTTTCCAAATTTGCTGGCATATTGAATGCAGCACTTTGACAGCATTATCATTTAAGTTTTGGAACAAGCTCAGATGAAATTGCATCACCTCCACTAGCTTTGTTCACAGTGATGCATCCTAAGGTCCATTTTTGTTTGTTTGTTTGTTTGTTTAGAATGTATGGATATTACATTTTATATCTTACTTTTTGCTATGTATATTAAGAGAAGTATCCCTGTGTTTTTTCTTCCTCCTTTAATGCTTTGACTTTTTAGATAACTTTTATATTTAAAAAAAAAATCCCTAATTTCTTCTCTCCCTCTCTCCTTCCTTCTTTGTTTCCTTTTTTAATGATGAACTAAGAAACATTCCGGGAACTAAACAAATAATAGATTTTCTTTTATATACCACTATAATGGGTTTGGTATTATTTTGTTTAATCCACTGACAGATAATACCTCTCATGAGTGGGAGTATCTGATATTGATAGTAAAACTTTACTGGCCACAGAGAACAAGTTGTAGCATATTTTATCCTTTGTCTTCTGGGGAAAAGATTTATAAGGTTGAAGATATTTTTTTTCTTTAACTTTAAGTAAAATTATCTAGGACTGATACTTTATCTTTGAAAACTATTTTTAACCTAAGAATTTATCTTCTTTAGTTATTGTAGTACCACTCTGATTTCCTACTTTTTTAAAAGCACCTATGTCATGTGTAATACATCCATTTTCTTAATGGATAATTAAATAATGGATAACTTAAATATCCATTTTCTTTAGTATTTTATGTATATGTATTTTATCCTTTTTTCCTACTATGTTTTGTTTTTGCCTTCTCATTAGTTTTTCCATTATGAATTCTATATTTTTAGCTTTGACATATAAATAAACCAAACATTTCTTTTCTTATATCTCATAACTAATAAACCTATTGAAAAATGGTAAGACTGCACTTTAGAAATATTTTAAAATAGTAGCTCTAATATATTGATATTTATCAGGGTTTTATATGAATTCTATGCTGTTCCAATTTAAATTATTCTTTTTATTTTTCCCCAAGTATGACTTGACACTGCAGACTGCATATATTGTCCTATAAGAATTTTATCCTTGTGTAAAGAACTTTATTTTCTCCAAGTTGATTTAGACTTGAAACCTTGAATGTTTTAAAGATTATCTTATTTTTTTCCAACTACTGTGCTTTTCTTAGATTAATGATGAAACCAATTGTTCATCTCTTGGACTTTGACAGCGTACAGTGAGTTCTGACAACTTTCTCCCACTCCAGTTCCTGAATAACATGTAATTTCCTTGATATGACAAAGTATCATTTTAGCATTCATGTCATGCCATGGTGTACATTTTTCATTTTTCTGTAAGTTAATGAGTTCTAACAAAGAGTGCCTTCATAAAGTTGTCTTTTGCCAAAAGTCCTGCAGCAGCATGTGGGGCTAGTGACAAGCTACAGTATTAAGGAGATTGGTTTTAAATCAAGTCTCTAAAGTGTGCATGGAAATACTAAATGCATCCCTATGTGTTTTGCAGACAATCCGAGCTTGCTGAGCCATGTCACAGTGGGTATTAGAGTTCTGGATGTCAATGACAATCCACCCGAGCTTGCCAGGGAATATGATATTGTTGTCTGTGAAAATTCTAAGCCTGGTCAGGTAAGTTAATTGTTTCCTTCCTATAATTTGAATGGAAGAAAAATAAGCAGCTCTGTTTCTATTATTCTTAGGTATAATCCTCAAAAATCCCTCAGTGTTATTTTTGTGCTTAATACAAATAATTTTATAAAGCTTTAAGTACCAAATAGATTTTTTGAGAACCATAGAAAATAAATGTTCTCTGGATCACAAATGTAATTCAACAAATGAACTCCATCATGCATGTATTTTTTATGCCAATAAAATTATACTGAATGATTTGCATACAGCCCTGCATTAAGTGAGGAGGAAACAGTGAACTTTCCTGCCCTGATGAAGCTTATAAACTAGAGTGGGGAGAAGAGAATGGCCTGGTCTATTTTGGAGGGAATGAGGGAGCAACATACAGTGGCCATTGAGTACTATGGATACAAGAAGGTGATTAGGTTTCAACATGAAGAATGTATATGTTTGAGAAGGTAGGGAGAATGAAGAATGGACAGAAGAACTGGAACTTGGAACCTGCATCTGGATGTAGTGTGGCAGCCAGATAAAGGAGCATGGTGATTCCATAGGGAGACTAGTATTGTTGATGCCCATAAAACAAGTGGGCTATGGGAAGGGGATGTGCCTCTGTCTTCTCTACTATGTAACAAATTACACAAACTTAGCAGCTTCAAACACCTATTTAGCATCCCATAGTTTCTGCAGTCAGAATTCTGCTCACAGCTTAGCTCAGTCTCTGTAGGAATATCACAAGATGTAATCAAGCTGTGTTCTTACCTGAGGCTGGGAGAACTCTTCCATGCTCACATGGCTGTTGGTAGCATTCAGTTACTCTCAGCTGCAGACCTGAGAGTTTCAGTGTTCCCCAGAGTTTGGAGAGGCCACCACAGTTGGTTTTGCTTGTTTGTTTGTTGTTCATTTTGTGTTTGTTTTTCTTTTCTTTTTGTCATATAGGCTTTCCCAATATGGCCACTTCAAATAAATAGAGAGTCATTCTGAAGAGTCTGACGGTTTCATATAATGTAATGTGGTGTTACCAGTGTGATATATCATATTTCCATATTCTGTTGGTCAAAAGCAGGAAACAAGACACACCTAGAATTCAAGAAAGGGATCACAATGAGGCATGGATTCCATGATGGACACCTTGATGTCTGTCTGTCACATGAATCAAAAGAAGTCAAAATGGTCTGGATCTAGTTCAGTCAGATAACCCCTTTCACTGATTTGTTAAACCAGAGTAAATATATCATACAAAATTATTTTAAATCATTTTGAAACATGATAAAATTATGGTTGTGAGAAACATTGCCTTGTGTTTTTGTGTATAAGGACAATCAGGTATGGCTTGTTAAAGTAATCACTGCTTATATGTTTTTAATATCTCCAGAGGACATATTTACATATGTATAAATGCAGGACTCTTTATATAAAGCTTAAATAAAGTTTTCTCATGTCCATTCCTCACAGGAAAGTGAGGAACAAAATGATTAAAAATTGTATTATTTTTAGGTATTAACAGGTTATCTGTTTTACTGTTAGCAATATATTAAGGTTATCACTTCTGGTGCTTAATTTTTTTTTCCACTTCACCATGTGAAAAAAAAGCAGAGTTTTGTGGTACATATATAAAATGATTTACTTACCAAATCACACTTCAATAGTGCTAGAAATGGATTCACACACTCTAAAATTATTTTCTTAGCATATATTATACAAATACAATTGAAGAGGAAAATGTTAAATATTCAAATAGAAAATTTAGATTAAAAAAAAGTCATTTAACATGGGATTTCAATTTTTACTAGCATCAGATTAGACATAGCTGATAAGAAAATAGTGAAAGTAGAGAACTGCAAATTAGATTCGATTAAAATATTCATGTTAAAGAATGGAAAGACAAGAAGGTAAAAAGTATAAATCAGAATAAGAAAAACATAGAACATGCAGATCTAATATAAAAATTAACCAATTCTCAGAAGGATATTAAAAAGGAAAACTGGGCAGAAGTAATATTTGAAGCAATCATGACTGAAAATTTTTCCATACTGTTGGCAAACATAAAATCAAGAATTCAAGAAACAGAGAAAAACAAAAAGTTGAGCAACTGTTTATAAAAATAACTTAACCTAGATAAATTGAAATAAAATTTCAAAAATAAAGTTAAACTTAAAATTTAAAATATCAAGTGAAAAGAGACATTATACTGTTAAGGAAAAATGCATGTAATGCCAGGCAGAGGTCCTAAGATGACACCAAAAGCATAATCAAAAAGTCAATAAATTTGACTTGATCAAAATTAAACATTTCTGTTTTCTGAAAGAACATTAAGAGGATGAGAAGTAAAATCATAGAGTAAAAAAAGATATTTCCAAACCATTTATTCAATGAAGGATTAGCATGCAGAATATAAAAAGAATATTCAAAACTTTCTAAAAGACAATTTTAAAAGCTGATTATTTAATCAGGAAGATAAAATCCCTCCCTAGGGGAAGATAATTCCCAAGAGCCAGAAGATAATATCTGGCAACCATAAATTATTTTCCTACAAAAAATATTCCTCAAAAATAAAGATAACAAAAGTTCATATTTAGACCAAAAAAAAGAGAGAGAGAGAGAAAGAAAGTTTCTTACCATAATAAACATACTAATGATTTTTTTTTTTGGGGGGGGGAAGGGCAGGTAATCAAATTGGCAGTTTGAAGTAGCAAGAATTCTTAAAGACCAAATCAATCTGTAATTATATTGGTAACATTAAATTATTGATAAGTGAATAGCCCCTGTAAAACTCTTTACATTTGGGGTAATTGATAAACTACTAAATTATAATAGATTGTAGAAAACCTATAACTTTAATTTAAGTGACAAAATAGTAAAAGTCTGTGTAACTAACATAATAGAAATTATAATTTAAAATATTCCTAAATAAAGTGATCTTAAAGTTTTATTTTTGACCTTTATTACATTAATTAAAATTTAAGGACTAAAGAGCCTCTTTATGAAAGTGAAGAGGAGAGTGAAAAAGTTGACTTAAAACTCAGCTTTCAGAAAACTAAGATCATGGCATCGGGTCTCATCACTTCATGTCAAATAGATGGGGAAAAAATGGACTTTATATTTTTGGGCTCCAAAAAGTGACTTTTTAATTTCTGCAACCATGAAAAGCAGAGATATTACTTTGCTAATAAATGTCCATCTAGTCAAAGCTATGGTTTTACCAGTAGTCATGTATGGATGTGAAAGTTGGACTATAAAGAAAGCTGAGCACAGAAGAATTGATGTTTTTGAACTGTGCTGTTGGAGAAAACTATTGTGAGTCCTTTGGACAGCAAGAAGATCCAACCACTCCATCCTAAAGGAAATCAGTCCTGAATATTCATTGGAAGGACTGATGTTGAAGCTGAAACTCCAATACTTTGGCCACATGATGCAAAGAACTGACTTATTGGAAAAGACCCTGATGCTTGGAAAGATTGAAGGTGGGAGGAGAAGGGGATGACAGAGGATGAGATGGTTGGATGGCATCACCCACTAAATGGACATGAGTTTGAGTAAGCTTTGGGTGTTGGTGATGGACAAGGAAGCCTGGCGTGCTATAGTCCATGGGGTGGCAAAGAGTCAGACACGACTGAGCAACTGAGCTGAACTAATATTAATTAAAATATTAATTAATTTAAATAATTTACACAGTGACAATACTGTTGCATGTGGCTTTATTTTAATTTCTTTATATTTTACACTACAAAGATACAGGGAAATTATTTTTATATAGGATCTATTTTAAAGGATTATAGAAGGGCATATTAAAAACTAAGATGTAATCCTAATAAAATATATAACCAATTTAATATTTCCAAAACAACCCAGAAAATTCTGTGAAATTTTTAAAGCTTTAAATTTTTAAAGCTAAAGTTAAAGTTACAAATTTTCATATTTGCCCTTAAGATATAGTTTTGTCTTTTAACACAAGATAGCAAAATAAAAGGGAAAGGTTTAGTACATAAAATTATAATAGCTAGGTAGAATCATGGTAATTAAAAAATAATAAATAAGATAATAAATATAGAATGAGTTCAGTTCAGTTTAGTGGCTCAGTCGTGTCTGACTTTGTGCGACCCCATGGACTGCAGCACACCAGGCCTCTCTGTCCATCACCAACTCCTGGGGTTTACTCAAATTCATGTCCATTGAGTCAGTGATGCCATCCAATCATCTCATTCTCTGTTATCCACTTCTCCTGCCTTCAATCTTTCCAAGCATCAGGGTCCTTTTCAATGAGAGTTCTTCGCATCAGGCAGCCAGGGTTTTGGAGTTTCAGCTTAAGCATCAGTCCTTCTAATTAATATTCAGGACTGATTTTCTTTAGGATGGACTGGTTGGATCTCCTTGCAATCCAGGTGACTCTCAAGAGTCTTCTCCAACACCATAGTTCAAAGGCATCAATACTTTGGCTCTCAGCTTTCTTTATAGTCCAACTCTCACATTCATACATGATTACTGTTAAAACCATAGCTTTGACTAGACAGACCTTTGTTGGCAAAGTAATGTCTCTGCTTTTTAATATGCTGTTTAGTTTGGTCATAACTTTTCTTCCAAGGAGCAAGTGTCTTTTAATTTCATGGGTGCAGTCACAATCTACAGTGATTTTTCGAGACCCCCAAAATAAAGTCTGTCACTATTTCCACTGTTTCCCTATCTATTTGCCATGGATGATGGGACCAGATGCTATGATCTTAGTTTTCTGAATGTTGAGTTTTAAGCCAACTTTTTCACTCACCTCTTTCACTTTCATCAAGAGACTTTTCAGTTCTTCTTTGCTTTCTGCCATAAGGTTGGTGTCATCTGCATATCTGAGATTATTGATATTTCTCCTGGCAATCTTGATTCCAGCTTGTGCTTCATCCAGCCCAGTGTTTCTCGTAATGGAGAAAAATAAAAATTAAATAAAATAATGTAAACTTAAAGAAGTATATGTCAGCATTTATATTAAAATGACATAACCAAAATACTTTAAAAATATCTATTCTCATAATAGGTAAGAAAAAATGTCAACTTAATGTTGTTTATAAGAGATCCATAGTCAATATAGTAAAAAGCTTGAAAGAAAAATCAAGAAATTACTTGCATAATTGCCACATACATACTCACCAACTACATACACACATACAAAGATACAAATTATCCAAGGAAATATTGGTAATATACAGAAGCACACTTATTGATATAAAAAGGGTCAATGCAATAGACAGAAACAATTTTAAATTTTATATATTTATCAAAATTTCTTCAAAATAAATAAAGTAAAAATGTATAGTAAAATAAAGAAAAATATACAAGTCCATTATTATATTGTGAGTTTTCGTATGGTTTTGCAAGAAATTGATAGAATAATAACATAAAATGTTAGTAAATAAGCTAAAAATTTGAGCACCACAATTAACCAAGCATTACTGTTTAACACATACATAATATTGCAGTGAACAAATTTAAATTACATTGGTTAAAATTTTACATAGATATTGACCAAATTTCTTCCATATTCAGCAGCACAAAGCAAGTTTTAGTAATTGTCAATATTTGACTTTATCTTATTACAATAAAATAATGTTAGATACTAATTCAAAAATATTACTAGAAAAACTCCACCAAAATTTAAGTCATTTCTAAATAAGCATGAGCCAATAAAGTAATAAAAATTGAAAATATTTCCATGGAATTATAATCAAAATATACTGTATCAAAAAGGAAAAAAAAAAAAGGCAATCAGTTTTTTACTCATTTTATAGTGATAACAAAAGTTTGAAATCAAAACTTGTAAGGATATAATTTGAATTATATTCTCTTTCATGAACATAGAAATATCATAAACAAAATATTGTCAAAGAGAATCCAGGAAAAGTAATACTTTAAATTGGAAAGGAGAAAAATTAAAACTCATTTTGATAGATGAAACAAAATTTTTGATAAAGTTAAATACTCATTATTAATAGCAGTGCTACTAATAGTAGTGATGATACCACTACATTGCTATTGTTTGTGACCCCATGAACTGTAGCCCACCAGGCTCCTCTGTCCATGGGATTTCCTAGGCAAGAATACTGGAGTGGGTAGCCGTTTCCTTCTCCAGGGGATCTTCCCAACCTGGGGACTGAACCTGTGTCTCATGTCTCCTGCATTGGCAGTCACATTCTCTACCTCTAGTACCACCTGGGAAGCCTTTTTTTAAAAAATATAACTGTTATTATTTTTGAGAAGTAATTGCTAGGCTTGAAACCCCAAAGTTCTAATATATATTTTTAATATAAATTTATTTATTTTAATTGGAGGCTAATTACTTAACAATATTATAGTGATTTTGCCATACATTGAATCCGCCATGAGTGTACATGTGTTCCCCGTCCTGAACCCCCCTCCCACCTCCCTCCCCATACCATCCCTCTGGGTCATCCCAGTGCACCAGCACCGAGCACCCTGTCTCATGCATGGAACCTGGACAGGCGATTCGTTTCACATATGGTAATATACATGTTTCAATGTCATTCTCCCAAATCATCCCACCCTCTCCCTCTCCCACAGACTCCAAAAGACTGTTCTCTACATCTGTGTCACTTTTGCTATCTCGCATACAGGGTTATCGTTACCATCTTTCTAGATTCCATATATATACGTTAGTATACTGTACTGGTGGAGAGGCAATGGCAACCCACTCCAGTACTCTTGCCTGGAAAATCCCATGGATGGAGGGGCCTGGTAGGCTGCAGTCCATGGGGTCGCTAGGAGTCGGATATGACTGAGTGACTTCACTTTATTTTTTCACTTTCGTGCATTGGAGAAGGAAATGGCAACCCACTCCAGTGTTCTTGCCTGGAGAATCCCAGGGACCGGGGAACCTGGTGAGCTGCCGTCTATGGGGTCGCACAGAGTTGGACACGACTGAAGCGACTTAGCAGCAGCAATTAAAAGCTGAAACTCCAGTGTTTTGGCCACCTCATGCGAAGAGTTGACTCACTGGAAAAGACTCTGATGCTGGGAGGGATTGGGGGCAGGAGGAAAAGGGGATGACAGAGGATGAGATGGCTGGATAGCATCACCGACTCGATGGACATGAGTTTGGGTGAACTCCGGGAGTTGGTGTTGGACAGGGAGGCCTGGCGTGCTGTGATTCATGGGGTAGCAAAGAGTTGGACACACTGAGCGACTGAACTGAACTGAACTGAACTGATACTGTATTGGTGTTTTTCTTTCTGGCTTACTTCACTCTGTATAATAGGCTCCAGTTTCATCCACCTCATTAGAACTGATTAAAATGTATTCTTTTTAATGGCTGAGTAATATTCCAGTGTGTATATGTGCCACATCTTTCTTATCAATTTGTCTGCTGATGGACATCTAGGTTGCTTCCAGGCCCTGGCTATTATAAACAATGCTGCGATGAACATTGGAGTACACGTGTCTCTTTCAATTCTGGTTTCCTTGGTGTGTATTCCCAGTAGTGGAATTGCTGGGTCATAAGGCAGTTCTATTTCCAGTTTTTTAAGGAAACTCCACACTGTTCTCCATAGTGGCTGTACTAGTTTGCATTCTCACCAACAGTGTGAAATGGTTCCCTTTTCTCCACACCCTCTCCAGCATTTATTGCTTGTAGACTTTTGGAGAGCAGCCATTCTGACTGGCATGAAATGGCACCTCATTGTGGTTTTGATTTGCATTTCTCTGATAATGAGTGATGTTGAGCATCTTTTCATGTGTTTGTTAGCCATCTGTATGTCTTTTTTTGAGAAATGTCTGTTTAGTTCTTTTGGCCCATTTTTTGATTGGGTCTTTTATTTTTCTGGAATTGAGCTGCAGGAGTTGCTCTTATATTTTTGAGATTAATTCTTTGTCAGTTGCTTCATTTGCTATTATTTTCTCCCATTCTGAAGGCTGTCTTTTCACCTTGCTTATAGTTTCCTTTGTTGTGCAGAAGCTTTTAATTTTAATTAGGTCCCATTTGTTTAGTTTTGCTTTTATTTCCAATATTCTGGGAGGTGGGTCATAGATGATCCTGTTGTCATTTATGTCAGAGGGTGTTTTGCCTATGTTTTCCTCTAGGAGTTTTATAGTTTCTGGTCTTACGTTTAGATCTTTAATCGAGTTTGAGTTTATTTTTGTATATAGTGTTAGAAAGTGTTCTAGTTTCATTCTTTTACAAGTGGTTGACCAGTTTTCCCAGCACCATTTGTTAAAGAGATTATCTTTTCTCCATTGTGTATTCTTGCCTCATTTGTTGAAGATAAGGTGTCCATAGGTGTGTGGATTTATCTCTGTGCTTTCTATTTTGTTCCACTGATCTATACTTCTGTCTTTGTGCCAGTACCATACCATCTTGATGACTGTGGTTTTGTAGTAGAGCTTGAATTCCACCAGGTTGATTCCTCCAGTTCCATTCTTCTTTCTCAAGATTGCTTTGGCTATTTGAGGTTTTTTGTATTTCCATATAAATTGTGAGATTATTTGTTCTAGTTCTGTGAAAAATACCATTGGTAGCTTGATAAGGATTGCATTGCATCTATAGATTGCTTTGGGTAGTATACCCATTTTCACTATATTGATTCTTCCAATCCATGAACATGGTATATTTCTCCATCTATTTGTGTCTTCTTTGATTTCTTTCATCATTGTTTTATAGTTTTCTATATATAGGTCTTTTTTCTTTAGGTAGATATATTCCTAAGTATTTTATTCTTTTCATTGCAGTGGTGAATGGAATTGTTTCCCTAATTTCTCTTTCTGTTTTCTCATTGTTAGTGTATAGGAATGCAAGAGATTTCTTTGTTAATTTTATATCCTGCAAATATTATATTCATTGATTTTACTATATTCATTGACTAGCTCTAGTAATTTTCTGGTGGAATCTTTAGGATTTTCTATGTAGAGTATCATGTCATCTGTAAACCGTGAGAGTTTTACTTCTTTTCCAATCTGGATTCCATTTATTTCTTTTTCTGACTGATTGTTGTGGCCAAAACTTCCAAAACTATGTTGAATAGTAGTGGTGAGAATGGGCACCCTTGTCTTGCTCCTGACTTTAGGGGAAATGCTTTCAATTTTTCACCATTAAGGATAATGTTCTAATATATTTAAATTAGATTATGTGATTACTTTGCGTTCTTTAAGCACTATATTCACATTTAATATAATTGCTGTCTTTACTATCACAGTATCACATGATTTTAGTTGTCACTATAAGGAAAATATTCTTTTTTGTATCTGAGATTTTTCCAAGTCTTTTACCAAAATGAATTTAGATTTTTCATTGAGGGGATAAAAACATCATGTTTACATATTGTTTATTACACCTGTATTTAAACAAATCATTACCCATTCAGTTCTATGAGCAACCCATTATAGAGAAAAATGGTCTTAATCTTTCTGTTACTTAATTTTACAGATTTTGGCTCATTTAATCTTAGTGTTATACCATTTCTGGAGAAACTGTATATTTTGAGGCAGAGTTGGAATAGGAAACTACTCAAATAATTATTTGTGAAATAGGTTTTCCTAAGCGTATTTGTATTGCAACAGTTCCTCTTTCTATGACAATTACTTTTAGAATTGCCAACACTTCTATTATGGATGTTGTGCATTTAAATATAGCAGCATGTGGCTATGACAGAGACTGGTCTTTTCTGAAAGCAGAGGTTCAAACCACATGTAATAGTAGAGTTCTGGTTGGTGCAGGTATCAATATAAACTTCTGAGTTAATATATTTTCCTACTCTGGAAAAAATCTTTTGCATATGTTTTTATGAAAAAATTTTAAAGGAAAATCATGCATGCATGAAATTTTAAATCACTTCTCAAGTAGAGTGAATTCAAAATACTTAAGATGTGCCAATAACTAGGAAGTTTGAAAAATAGCAAAGGGAATTCTTTCTGTCTTATTCATATTGAATTTTTCCTCTGTATTTTTTATACGTAAACTTAGAAAACAAAACATATAAAAGAAAATATTTCACTACATAACACCAACCTCTGCCCACAAAATATCCAATTATTAATAGTACAGATCAGATCAGATCAGATCAGTCCCTCAGTTGTGTCCGACTCTTTGTGACCCCATGAATTGCAGCACACCGGGCCTCCCTGTCCATCACCAACTCCCGGAGTTCACTGAGACTCACGTCCATCGAGTCAGTGATGCCATCCAGCCATCTCATCCTCTGTCATCCCCTTCCCCTCTTGCCCCCAATCCCTCCCAGCATCAGAGTCTTTTCCAATGAGTCAACTCTTTGCATGAGGTGGCCAAAGTACTGGAGTTTCAGCTTTAGCATCATTCCTTCCAAAGAAATCCTGGGGCTGATCTCTTTCAGAATGGACTGGTTGGATCTCCTTGCAGTCCAAGAGACTCTCAAGAGTCTTCTCCAACACCACAGTTCAAAAGCATCAATCTCCAGCTACTTGTCAAAGTTAAACTTCAACTAAGTAACAAAAGTTGGTATTATTTTCAATGATCATTTAAGATCATATTGTAGAGCAAACTCAATTAATTTTAAAGAAGATGCAATGCATTCCATAGAATTTTTTCTTCATTTTAAGTCTTAGATGGAGTTAGCACATTTCCCAGATAGAAAACTATGTTATTTGTATAAATTTCTGACACTATTTTTCCTAATAAAATACTCTATAAGTAATGGATTTAATATGCTTTAAACATATTTAAACAAGGGGATTGAAAGTGGAAGTGTTTGTTGCTCAGTCATATCCACCTCTTTGCGACCCCATGGACCATAGCCCACCAGGCTCCTCTGTCCATGGAATTCTTCAGGAAAGAATACTGGAGTGGTTAGCCATTTCCTTCTCCAGGGATTGATCCTAGGTCTACTTGCATTGCAGGCAGAATTTTTGCCATCTAAACCACTAGAGAAGCCCAAACAAGGGGATACATTTAATAAAAGAAATATAAAATTGGTTTTAATTAGTTTCTACCAAAAGTGTATCCTTATTCATGGGCATTATCAAAAAATTCTAGTAAGTATTTATAAATACAACTCATCAATTTGAGTTTTTCTCCTTTTGTTAGAGTAAATCTCAGGTCTTTCAAAGTAATTAAAGACTTTACACACTTAATACATAATGTGCAAGTGATAAAAAACATTTGAGTTCAGTTAGAAGGTATGCTACGCTATGCTAAGTAACTTCAGTCGTGTCCGATTCTGTGTGACCCCATAGACAGCAGCCTATCAGGCTCCCCTGTCCCTGGGATTCTCCAGGCAAGAACACGAGTGGGTTGCCATTTCCTTCTCCAATGCATGAAAGTGAGAAGAGAAAGTGAAGTCGCTCAGTCGTGTCCCACTCTTAGCGACCCCATGGTCTGCAGCCTACCAGGCTCCTCCATCCATGGGATTTTCCAGGCAAGATACTGGAGTGGGGTGCCATTGCCTTCTCCGTTAGAAGGTATGAGAGTCAGAAAATAAAGTTTTATGGATCATACATCACCACCCAGTTGCACAAGCAGAGAGCACAAAAACTAAACAGAGTAGATAAATCAGTAAGTCTGAGAAAAGTGTAGAAAATATTGATAAAAGTGACATAGCAACTATCTAGATATCTGCCAGAAGTGTAAATCTCCTAAAAATCAGAAACATGTTTAACTTTCAAGTATGTTTTCTAAAAAATGTCTAAGGAAACAAATGAATATCCCATTTCCTATTGACAGAGAAAAAGTTAATAATAAAATAACCAATAGAGAAATTAAATATGCCTTCTCTCATCAAGAGAATATCTAGGAGTGGTAGATTAAAAAAAGACCAACATACTAGGTTTTTGGAAGCATCTTTCAAAAGTATTATGGAAAAATATTTAAGTATAGATGCATGTCCAACAATTCTACAAAAGTTCAAGATGTATGGTTCACTCTTAAACAAAATATGTGAACCAAATTATCATTTATTATGTAGATGAGACCTTGATCCCTTTCTGAGGAAAACATATGTACTCTATGTGAACTTTCTGGTAAACTGAGATTTGAAATTACCTGCAAGAAAATGGGAAGATTTATATTTTAAAGTTAATAGAAAAAAAAGTGTAAATATAATAGAATATGAATTATACCAATGTTTAACAAATTGAATAGGGTCATGTTTGTAAAAATATTAAGAAAATTTAAAATAAATTATAAATTAACTTTGAAAGGAGAAAATTGTTTCAAAGAAGTGATAGCAATAAGCATATAATAGCTCAGTTAATTTAATTGTTCTTTACCAACCCCCTCCAAAATTGCTTTCTAAGATAAGAGATAAACTTGCAAGTATGTCAGCATATTATGAGGTATCATTGAGAAAATAATATTGCCCATTTGAGAATCACAATGAATGAAAAATAGGGGTGGGAAAATATTTATTTCTTCCCTCAAAAAATTTACACAGCTGTCCACAGAAATTTATACAATTTCTGTGGGAAACTGGTTCCAACATCCCCCTTCTGTCCCTGGGATACCAAAATCCATAAATGCTCAAATCCTTTATATCAGTGGTGTAGTATTTGCATATAAACTTCACACATCCTTCTATATATTTTAAAATCATCTCTGGTAATTACAATATATGATACAATGTAAATATCATGTAAATAGTTGTAACTACAACATAAAGACCATTTAAATAGTTGCCACTGCATGGCAGTTTCAAGTTTCACTTTTTGGAAGTTTCTGAATTTTTAAGAAACATTTTTAGTCCATGGTGGTTGAGTCCACAGACTCAGAACCATGGATATGAAGGGTTGACTGTATTTGTTTTACTTACTTATCCCTGAAAATGTGATATTTTATTTCCATCTGATACTAAGTAACTAATATGTAGAAACTGCAATTGTGTTTTTAGAATCTGCACATTCTAATTAAACTTGACTACACTAAAGTCTTTAACTGTGTGGATAACAACAGACTGTGAAAAATTCTTAAAGAGATGGAAATACCAGACCGCCTGACCTGCCTCCTGAGAAACCTGTATGCCAGTCAAGAAGAAACAGTTAGAAGTGGACATGGAACAATGGACTGGTTCCAAATTGGAAAAGGAGTACATCAAGGCTGTATATTGTCACCCTGCTTATTTAACCTATATGCAGAATATAACATGTGAAATGCTGGACTGGATGAAGCACAAACAGGAAGTAAGCTTGCCAGGAGAAATACCGGTAAATTCAAACATGCAGATGATACCACTCTAATGGCAGAAAGCAAAGAGGGAATAGTCTCTTAATGAGGGTGAAAAAGAGTGAAAAAGCTGACTTAAAACTCAACATTCAAAAAACTAACATCATGGTATTCGGTCCTATCACTTTATGGCAAATAGATTGGGAAACAATGGAAACAGTGACTGAGTTTATTTTCTTGGACTCCAAAATCAGTATGAACAGTGAATGTAACGGCAGCTACAAAATAAAAAAGATGCTTGCTCCTCGGAAGAAAAACCGTGACAAACCTACACAGCATGTTAAAAAGCAGACAAAATAAAAAAAAACAGAGACATTACTTTGTGGACAAAGGTCCATATAGTCAAAGCTATGGCTTTTCCAGTAGTCATGTATGGATGTGAGAGCTCTACCATAAAGTAGGCTGAGCACTGAATAATTGATGTTTTCTAATTGTGGTGCTGGATAAGACTTTTGAGAACCCCTTGGTAAGCAAGGAGATCAAACTAGTCGATCCTAAAGGAAATCAACCTTGAACATTCACTGGAAGGACTGATGCTTAAACTGAAGCTCCAATATGTTGACCACCTGATGCAAAGAGCCAATTCACTGAAAAAGACCTGATGCTGGAAAAGATTGAGGGCAGGAGGAGAAGAGGGCAACAGAGGACGAGATGGCACTCCTGACTCAATGAACATGAGTTTGAGCAACTCTGGGAGATGGTGAAGGACAGGAAAGCCTGGCGTGCTACAGTCAGTGGAATTGCAAAGAGTCAGACATGACAGGACCGAACATCAACAATAAACTATAGAACTTTTCCTGCACTCAAAAAAAAGTCATCAAGTTTCCTTCTGATTATCCATCAATTTATTCTATTTATAGTCAGAAGGCAATAACAACAACAACAAAATTCTGTCCAGAGACTAGTTGTACTTTAAGTGAGAAAAAAATTCAGCAATTATGTAAATGTTCAGTTCATATATAAATGATATGGTAATATGGAGTGAAATAATGAAGAGAAGGATAGAATGTGTGTGTGTGTGTGTGTGTGTGTGTGTGTGTGTGTGTGTGTGTGTGTTTGAGGGGCTGGGGGTCTTTTACCAGGATCTCTTGCTGAGAGAATACTGGCTGAGTGGTGATGGAAAAGAATGTAAAGAGTGACCCTTGGGACTATATGCTGCTGCTAAGTTGCTTCAGTCGTGTCCGACTCTGTGCGACCCCATAGACGGCAGCCCACCAGGCTCCCCCATCCCTGGGATTCTCCAGGCAAGAACACTGGAGTGGGGTGCCACTGCCTTCTCTGAGGGACTATATGGAGGAAGTTAATCACGTCTGTATCTTGAGGCCCTTTCTTCATGTTCACTTCATGAAAGCACATCCCCTTCTGGTCCTACTTGCCCTGACCACTCATTCTCACTACTTCGATATTTCTTCGCTTCTCCCTTGCAAACTAATGGGCTCAGTACTTGGAAAGGAATTTATCTTTTAACTCTGATGCATACTGGTGGTTTGTTTCACTTGTAAAATATTGAAATGGAGTGAATGAAAATGGGTAAAATATTCTTAGTAACCATGTCAGTTTTTGAAATGTATGTACTATATTTCACATGCAGAAAATGCTATTTTTCTGGCTCTTCTTCACCTCTGTCTGTTTTCAGTTTCTCTACAGAAACACTATAAAGAGGATACCTAAGCTTTAGGATACCATTTTTTTTCAAAGGGAAAATATTATTTTATTCGTTTCAAATATTGTTTTTAAAGATTGTGATGAGTATAAATATTGGAATGTGTGTATTGCTCTTAAGCTACCTGGAATATTTAATTTATGTATTCTAACTTTCTCTGTTCCTTAAAGTACATGAAGTCCAAATTTTGGCATTGCTTTCTCTCAAACACCAGGATGAAAAATATATCATAAAGCTCTGCATGATTTAGTTTTACTTCTGTCACTATTTTACAGATTTGAGGCACATCACATTCCTTTTGGGACTCAGAGTCTTCCTCTCTAAAATTCAGGGTCTAGATCATGATCTCAGAGGTCTCCTGAAACAAAAATTATGACTCTAGTGCCTTTGTGTTTTCTGACTGAGCCCAACATGTACTGAAAGGCTGTTCTACATCAACACTGGGATATTTGTATTTTTACAAACAATACTTCATGTCTCCCCAAACAGGTGTTCACACAAAACCTTACAACTAATTGGCCTCAAGATACTGTGGATAATAAAGGAAAACACACACACACACACATTAAATATTTGTGGCATTCTGGAAAAAAAAATTGTGAATGATTGTAAGGTATGCCATACTACATTTCTTAAAGTCTAATGCAATGGAGAGCAAATTAGTTAATTCTGTCATTAGAATAAGCATTTGAAAACACTCAAGTTGGATATTGAAATGTTATAATTGAAATCAAGGAAAGAGCTAAATTAAATTTACTCTTAATTTTGTGTTTTCTTTAGGTTATTCATACCATCAGTGCCACTGATAAAGACGATTTTGCCAATGGACCAAGGTTTAACTTCTTTCTTGATGAACATCTGTCTATAAACCCAAACTTCACTCTGAAAGATAATGAAGGTGAACATGCATTCATATATTTTTTGATCTTTTTGGTATCTGCTTTGACTTGATATGGAGTAGGACTGAGCAGCTTTGCTTGATTCTGATATACCCATGAACAGCTTGCAAATCAACATTCAAAGTCAGTTTGACGTTAATGTGTTATGATCTGTGAATAGCTTGTATTTAAAATTGAGCCATATGTACAAATAACTTCCATTGAGTTTATTCAGAAGCATCCCTTTAAACCAGAAACGTACATGTAATATGCTCTTGGGCAAATTTTAAGAGAAATCTTAGCTGACAAACATGTTTATGAGAGCTGCTATAACTGCTAGGAGATAGAAAAAATTTAAATTAGGAAAAATGAAAAATATGTCCTAGGGAGATTTAGGAAAGGAAATGCGATGTTTGAAATCATCTTGCATTAGCCAGGCTATCAGGATGTTATGTACAAATTATATTTCCTCTTGTTATTATGAATATTTTTCTAAAATATGGGTAGTTACATATGCATAATTACAGAGCATTGTGGAATTTTTTGAATTATTTTCGTTTAACCTTATCTACTGTGTGGAGGAAAAATAACACCGTAATAAGTAGAGAAGATTTACCAAGATTTAGAATCCCTTGTTGGATAAAATCTATTCTTCTGTATGGAAGGGAAGCAGCAAGTTATTCAATATGTACAGTGTTCTGATTGGCATCAACTTTCTTGTCATAAATGTTTTTGATCACATTTATCTGAATATGCTATTATTTAAGACTTAACAATAGCCTCTGAATCCCGTGAAAGAAACAATGACACATACATTTTGGAGTAAACAGTTGACTTCTTCTCTGTATTCCTCATGGAGCATTTTCAAATTCAGAAGAAATCCCTGACAACCCAGTGAACAGTTTACTCATTATCCGAAGCTTCTTTAAATTATTATAATAGAGGTACTAAATTGTGCATGTGGCTGTTGCAAAATTCATCCAAAAATACCAAACTTGTTTGTTGTTCTCATTTAAAATATCCCTGTGGTCAGCTCTACTTATGGCAATACATATTTATCCATGTTTGTGTATGACAAATCATATTAATTGACTATTGTATATTTGTTTACATATGTACATCTCACCCAAAAATCCCAAATGTATTTATTACAATTAACTATGCTAAATATGTAAAAATAAATGCATATTGTCCATATTCAAATAATTGCATATTTAGAGAACATTCAACTTTCTGCCTTAGTAGATTGAAATCTACCATATTTAGAAACCCATATTTAGAAAGCATATATATATTTCAGTTGAATTTTTCCATTCTAATAAGATTTTATTATACATTTTAAAAGTAATTTTAATGTGATGATATAAAAAAAATTGACTTAGATTTAATGATGTGTTATAATCAAGCTATTTAATATAAATAACTCCCAAAGTATTTTAGAAAAATAAGAGAGTATTACTTGTTTAAACCCACATTAGTGACTAAAAGTCCTTTACTCAAGATTATTACATCTGACATTTTTCATTTTAATTAATGGATATATTCAAAAGGCCACAGTTCCGTTATTTAACAATGTTATCAGTTCTAGTAACTCAAACTGAAGAAATCCCACTCAAATATATATACACTTTTGAAATGTTTATAATGCCGATGTAAATGTTTTAAAATTTATTTTAACCATGTATATGAATGTTTTAAATCATCTATGCTATATCAAGTATGTGATACCTACAGACAGTTGTGTAGGGGTAAAAATGTTTTAACTTATTTTTAAATGGATTTAATTTATTTAAACATATTTGGGAGTTTATGAAATTATAAATAGCACCAATAATTTATTTTGGACAGAAAAAGCAACAAGATTCTGAAGAAAAAAAAAAGAGATGCTAATACAGCAATAAATACATGTGCTTGAACAGTTTTGTTTATGCTAGATAAGACAAACCACCTAACTTCTCTCAACCTATTCTTAAATCCATTAAGTTGTGGTTTGAATTATTTACTTTGTAGCATTGGGGAATGAATGACACTGTGTGTAAGAGGATTACAGTCAAGATGGCTTTTTCTCCAAACAGAAAGCAGTTATGGATAATAATTTATAAAGATGAAATTTAATATGGGGTTTATTGTGGGCTTCCCTTGTGGCTCAGCTGGTAAAGAATCCACTTGCAATGTGGGAGACCTGGGTCCGATCCCTGCATTGGGGAGATCCCCTGGAGAAGGGAACAGCTATTAACTCCAGTGTTCCGGCCTGGAGAATTTCATGGACTGTATAGTCCATGGGGTCACAAAGAGTCGGACAGAACAGTAGCTAAGTCATGTCCAACTCTTTGTGACCTATGGACTGTAGCCTGTCAGGCTTCTTTGTCCTCCACTATGTCCTGGAATTTGCTCAGTTTCATGTGCATTGAGTAGGTGATGCTCTCTAACCATCTCATCCTCTGTCTCCCCTTCTCCTCTTGCCCTCAAACTTTCCCAGCACTAGATCTTTTCCAATGAGTCAGCTGTTTGCATCATATGTCCAAAGCATTGGAGCTTCAGCTTCAGTGACAGTTCTTCCAATGAATATTCAGGGTTGACTTCCCTTAGGATTTACTGATTTGATCTCCTGGCAGTCCAAGGGACTCTTAAGAGTCTTGGAATACCCATACCAAAATGAATATATATATATATATATACACACACACACACACACATATGTATTCATGGGTGTATAAACAGCTCTCAGAACAAAAACAAAGAAAGTAAGAGTTGCCAAATCTAAGCCTACAGCTTGAGCATTGCATTCTGTGAGTTAGTAGACATTTACATGCCATCAAAACACAGAAAAATCTAGAAGAAAAAATTAATAGCATTATTTTCTGTGCCCACTGTTTATAACAGAGAGGAACAACAGAAAGCAGACAGAGCCTCCAAGCCAGGATGAGTGATCAGAAAGTCATCAGTTTAGTGGCGTCTCCAAAACTGTTTATGGCCAAGATTTATTGCAGAGAAAAAGCTGTTTCCAAAGTTAGACACAGAGAAATACATTATATTGATAAGCCTGAAAAATCAAAATATTAAGATAGTCAATAGATAATAAGATAATGAGAAAATGAATTAACTCTGAATAATGCAAAATATATAAATGAACAGAAAAAAGTGAATATTAATGTTTTTAATGTTTAGCATTTTAAAAATTTTTAAAAAGTGACATCTTTTGAAAAAGACTAAGAAGTTATATGAAATGAGACAATGAAATTAAATGTTTGCATAAATATAATTTCAAAATATTTATCAAAATAAAGCTATAGTTTTCTCATAGTTAAAAAAGTATATAAAGTTATATGAAAATATATATTTAGTGTTATATACATAACTGTATAAACCTATAAGTAGATGTTAAACTCTTGTTTTATATATACTATGCACATGTATATATCATGTATGCATGCATGCATGCTCAGTTGCTAAGATATGTCCGATTCTTACAACCCCATGGACTATAGACCATCCAGCTCCTCTGTCCATGGGATTCTCCAGGCAAGAAAACAAGAGTTGGCTGCCATTTCCTTCTCCAATATATCATGTAAACATACGATATATATTAAAATATAGGTATTAAATATATAAAATGTATAAAAGCTATATTTATAAATTTATATTTAGATATTTATATATATACACACACTAAGCATATATACATTATCCATATATTTAAAATTTAATGATGTGTAAATATATATGTATATATACAAACACACACACAGACCAAAAGAAAGAACAATAGGAAAAAAATTAATAGCATTACTTTTAGACTGGACACAAAGAGAGATTTAACAAGCCAGATGGAATTCCATTAATTCAAGCAAAGTTCAAATAGGTCAAAATTTTAAAATATTGTGAGAACACTTAGATATGGAATATAATATATTCAGAAGAATTAGGAATAAATTACATCAACAAGCAATATATAGATAGATTAAATTGTACAGCAGTTTTTTAAAGTTAAAAATATGTAGACCCTCATGATGAACATGAAAAACAAAAAGAAGTAGAAATTCTGTACTTAAATATGCCAGTTTAAAAGTGTTAAATCTCAAAAATAAAGATAAAAAATATTAATCAAAATAAAAGGGAGGATACATTAAAAGTAATAATAATTTGCTCAGCTCTAAAGTAGATTCCTGTTAGAAAAACTATTTGACAGAAATGATAGCAATTATATAATCAAATTGCTAAAGGAAAAAAATTTCCGTTGTCAACCTTTTCTATATTTAGTTAACAGTGGTAAACAATCAGGAATTAAGGGAAGACAGTAAGTAAAGTCATTTTCCAGTGTATAAAAAAATAAAATTTTTATTTTTAGCTACTGATGTTTTGACAAATATTATATTAATCTTTGCCTTCATGATCTCTGCAAGAAATAATAGACCAAAAAGGCTTATAATTGATACTGGATTTCTAACATAAAGAAATTTGAAGAGTTAACACTAAATTAATAGAATAAGAATTTATAATTTCCAAAGCAAAGCAATTTTTAAAAAAGGTAAATCTTATTTTATCAATAGAACAGAGGCCAGAAAGTAGAATAAAACATTCAAATAGACACAATGACAATATTTTGTGTAGAAAGTAGTTTAAATATATGATAGTCACACTCAGATTAAATATCATTCTTAAAGATATTTTATTTTTAAAATATAGTGTTATATGCTGCTTACAAGAGATATATCAAATTCAAAATGTGATTGGAAGTTTATATAAAAAGGTAGAATATTTAGCTATTGCTGAGTGAAAAAGTTGGTTTAAAGCTCAACATTCAGAAAACTAAGATCATGGCATCTGGTCCCATCATTTCATGGGAAATAGATGGAGAAACAGTGGAAACAGTGTCAGACTTTATTTGGGGGGGCTCCAAAAATCACTGCAGATGGTGATTGCAGCCGTGAAATTAAAAGACACTTTCTCCTTGGAAGGAAAGTAAGCGTCATATTCAAAAGCAGAGACATTACTTTGCCAAAAAAGTTCCGTCTAGTCAAGGCTATGGTTTTTCCAGTGGTCGGTCATGTATGGATGTGAGAGTTAGACTGTGAAGAAAGCTGAGCACCAAATAATTGATGCTTTTGAACTGTGGTGTTGGAGAAGACTCTTGAGAGTTCTTTGGACTGCAAGGAGATCCAACCAGTCCATTCTAAAGGATATCAGTCCTGGGTGTTCTTTGGAAGAAGAAGCTGAAACTCCAGTACTTTGGCCACCTCATGTGAAGAGTTAACTCATTGGAAAAGACTCTGATGCTGGGAGGGATTGCGGGCAGGAGGAGAAGGGGACGATAGAGGATGAGATGGCTGGATGGCATCACGGACTCGATGAACATGAGTTTGGGTGAACTCTGGGGAATTGTTGATGGACAGGGAGGCCTGGCGTGCTGCGATTCATGGGGTCACAAAGAGTCGGACATGACTGAGCGACTGAACTGAACTGAAGAATACAACAAATCACAAACTTGTTTTCTTAAAGCACATTCCTTTATTTACCTTGCATTTCTAAGAGTTAGCAGTTTCTTATGAGTTCATTCAACTGGCAGTTATTTCCGTCTTAGGATACTTTCAACCACTCACTACTAATTGAAATTAGCTAATCAGCATTGTACTGAGTGTTCCTCTCAGTCCAGAAAAATAAATCAAAAACAAAAGAACAATAATAAATAGAAACAAAACACAAGATTATCATTGTTAACAAATGAGATGCAATTGCCTCTGTGAAAAGTCAAACACAGAAACATCTTAAGAAACAATAAGACTTGATGACAAATTTTGGAACATAAATAAATGCCCCAAATGTCTAGATTTCTTATATGAAAAATATGAATAAATAGCATTGGTAAATTTAAAATGATAAAAACAAGTCAAACAAATTAACAAAATTCTTCTCAGATCATGAGGAAAAATGTCCAATAAATAATGACCAAGTTCACCATTATCAAAAGCAGTGCTACTGAAAATATTTTTTTAAAAAGCAGCAAAATAATGTATTTATGCAATTAGTAAATCAAAACACTAGAATTACCATGTTAATGTGAAAATTAAATATAGTAGTGTTTTAGTCGCTAGGTCATGTCTGACTCTTGCATCCCATGGACTCTACAGGCTACCCTGCCAGGCTTCTGCGTCCATGGGATTTTCAAGGCAAGAATACTGGAGTGGTTTGCCATTTCCTTCTCCAGGGTATATTCCCTGACCCAGGGATTGAATCTGTCTCCTCCATTGCAGACAGATTCTACACTGACTGAGCTTATCATAAACTGAATTTAACTGGGGCTTCCATCGTGGCTCAGAAGGTACACAGTCTGCCTGGAATGCAGGAGTCACAGGCTCCATCCCTCGGCCAGGAAGATCCCCAGAGAAAGCTATGGCCACCCACTCCAGTATTCTTCATGGAGAACTCCATGGACAGAAGAGCCTGATGAACTACAGTCTATGGGATCTCAAAGAGTCAGACACTACTGAGCAATTAACATACACAAGTGTAATTTTTATCATAACCTGAAATTAATAATCTGTGAATAAAATGCAAACAGTAATGGGCTGAGAAAAAGCAAAACTGTAGTAAAGGAAGATGAAGGAAGTATAAAGTTAAAGGAAGGAGAAAGAGGACATATCCCTCTAGGTATTGAAATATTATAAGATGGTAAAGATTTACATCTCTATTTATGTATGTAAGAAATGGCTGCCAACTAAAGCAGTAAGTATTTGGATCACTTTCTTTTTGAACGGATGTATTTGCCTTGATACGACTCTTGCTGCCTTGAGCAAAATGTGACTCAAGGAATAATCCCTTATTTCCTCTAAAGTGAAAGTTTTAGCCCCCTAGTCCTGTCAG
This sequence comes from Bos grunniens, assembly GCF_055505025.1. NCBI lineage: Eukaryota > Metazoa > Chordata > Mammalia > Artiodactyla > Bovidae > Bos > Bos grunniens. The sequence continues at coordinate 17,974,865 of NC_141184.1, read as the reverse complement.
ACTCTTTGGGACCCCATGGACTATAGCCCACCAGACTCCTCTGTCCATGGGATTCTCCAGGCAAGAGTACTAGAGTGGCTTGCCATTTCCTTCTTCAATTGTAAAAATGTGAAGGCAATATGAGCCCTGACTGCTGGCTTTTCTTTCTTTTTTTAAATTTCTTTTTGGAACGCAACTGACTAAAATTTGATTGATTGATAGAATCCACTTCAAAGAGGCACCCATTTCAAAGATGGAAGTCTTGACTAAACAGGTTGCCAGCTGCTGGTAGGTGAAAAGCCAACTCCCCCATTTCCCTTTGTTCTAGAGATTTTTGGATGATTTCAGTAACTGATACCTTGGACTTGTTTGTTTTATTTTTTCCTTTTCCTCAACTTTAAATTCCTGCTCTTATGTTTTAAATTCATCCATAAAGAGAGAGCTTGAGAAACTCTCGGCCTCTGCCCTTGACCACAATGAAAGCTGAACTGCAAGATAAGACAGATAACTTAATAATATTCCTGCCTGGAAGAATGTGAAATGGTAATAAATTTCTTCAGAGAGAGTTTGTCATTTTATTGGATGAACAATTAGAGAGGGACATTATTACTGGTGAACCACAGAGACATCATGGGTTTAGTTCCTATCCACCATAATAAATCAATTATAATAAAATGAGTCCCATGATTTTTTCCAATGCATATAAAAGTGGTGTGTACATTTTAATCTGTTAAGTATGAAATAATGTTAGGTCTAAAAATATGCATAATTTAATTAAAATATTTTATTGCTAAAAGCAATAATCACCATCTGAGTAATTAGTGAGTCATACTATTTTTTGCAATAGTAACATCAAAGACCCCTGATCACAGATCACCATAACAAATATACTAATAATGAAAAAGTTTGAAATATTGTGAGAATTACTCAAATGTGACACAGAGACCGGAAGTGAGCAAAGGCTGTTGGAAAAATAGTGCCAATAGACTTGTGTGACACAAGTTGTTGAAAAACTTCAATTTTTTAAACAAACACAGTGTCTGCAAAACACAGTAAAGCAAAGCAAGATTAAAGGGGGCATGCCTGTACATAAGAGGTTTATGGAAGCTTCCTGGTGGGAGAGACTGACTGAGGGAGAAACTGGGTCTTGTTCTGATTGGCGGGGCCATGCTCAGTAAATCGTTAATTAATTTCCTGTTGATGGGTGGAGCTGTGTTTCCTCCCTGCTATTTACCTGGGGCCAAACTATGGTGGAGGTAATGAAGATAATGGTGACCTCCCTCAAAAGATCCCATGCATGTACTGCTACACTCAGTGCCCCCAATCCTGCAGCAGGCCACTACTGACCCACGCCTCCCCCGGAGACTCCTGGACACCCACAGGCAAGTCCGGGGCAGTCTCCTGTGGGGTCACTGCTCCTTTCTTCTGGGTCCTGGTGCACAAGGTTCTGTTTTGCCCGCCGAGAGTCTATTTCGCAGGCCTGTGTAAATACTGGGAGCTCTATGGTGGGGTAATGGCAACCTCCTCCAAGAGGGCTTATGCCATACCCAAGTCTGCTGCACCCAGGGCCTCTGGCCTGCAGCAGACCATACCTCCAACAACCCATACATCCATAAGAGATGCTCAAACACAGTTCTGTCTGTCTCTGTGGGGATCTCTCAGTCCTGGTGTTCACAAGGTTTGTTTGAACCCTCTGAGCATCTCTGGTGGAAATGGGGTTTGATTTTAAAGGCGAATTCGCCCCTCCTACCATCTTGCTGGGGCTTCTCCTTTACCCTTGGACATGGGGTATCTCCTCACAGCCACTCCAGTGCCTACCTTCTTACTGGGGTTTCTCTGACTTTGGACATGGGGTATCTCCACAGGGGCTGTCCAGCGCCTCGCAGCCACTGCTTGCTGCTCCATAAGCCTCTTATCATTCTCTATCAGAGGGCAGACAGACTGAAAAGCACAATAACAGAGAACTAACTAATTTAATCACATGGACCACAGCCTTGTCTAACTCAGTGAAACTATGAGCTATGTCATGTAGGGCCACCTAAGATGGGCAGGAAATGGTGGAGAGTTCTGACAAAATGTGGTCCACTGGAGAAGGGAATGGCAAACCACTTCAGTATTCTTGCCTTAAGAACCCCATGAACCATATGAAAAGGAAAAAAGATAGGACACTGAAAGATGAATTCCCCGGTTCATTAGGTGCCCAATTTGCTACTGGAGATCAGTGGAGAAATGACTCCAAAAAAGAATAAATAGATGGAGTCAAAGCAAAAGCAACACCCAGTTGTTGATGTGACTGGTGATAGAAGCAAGGTCTGATGCTGTAAAAAGCAATCTTGCATAGGAACCTGGATTGTTAGGTCCATGAATCAAGGCAAATTGGAAGTGGTCAAACAGGAGATGGCAAGAGTGAACATAGAGATTTTAGGAATCTGCAAACTAAGATGGACTGGAATGGGTGAATTTAACTCAGATGACCATTATATCTGTTACTGTGGGCAGGAATCCCTTAGAAGAAATGGAGTAGCCATCATGATCAACAAGAGAGTCCAAAATTCAGTACTTGGATGCAGTCTCAAAAATGACAAAATGATCTATATTCATTCCAAGGCAAATCATTCAATATCATGGCAATCCGTTTATGCCCCGACCAGTAATGCTGAAGAAGCTGAAGTTGAAAGGTTCCATGAAGACCTACAAGACCTTCTAGAATTAAAACCCAAGAAAGATGTCCTTTTCATTATATGGGATTGGAATGCAAAAGTAGGAAGTCAAGAAACACCTGGAGTAACAGATGAATTTGGCCTTCAAGTACTGAATAAAGCAGGACAAACGCTAATAGACGTTTGCCAAGAGAATGCACTGGTCATAGTAAACAACCTCTTCCAACAACATAAGAGAAGACTCTACACATGGACATAACCAGATGAACAACACCAAAATCAGATTGGTTGTATTCTTTGCAGCCAAAGAGGGAGAAGCCCTATACAGTCAGCAAAACAAGACTGGGAGCTGACTGTAGCTCAGATCATGAACTTCTTATTGCCAAATTCAAACTTAAATTGAAGAAAGTGCAGAAAACCACTAGACCTTTCAGGTATAACCTAAAACAAATCCCTTACAATTATACAGTGGAGGTGAGAAATAGATTAAAGGGACTAGATCTGATAGACAGAGTGCCTGATGAACTATGGACAGAGGTTCGTGACACTGTACAGGAGACAGGGAGCAAGACCATCCCTAAGAAAAAGAAATGCCAAAATGCAGATTGGTTGTCTGAAGTAGCTGTGAAAAGAAGAGAAGCCAAAAGCAAAGGAGAAAAAGAAAAATATACTCATTTGAATGCAGATTTCCAAAGAATAAGAAGGAGAGATAAGAAAGCATTCCTCAGTGATCAATGCAAAGAAATAGAGTAAAACAACAGAATGGGAAAGACTAGATATCTCTTCAAGAAAATTAGAGAACTAAAGGAATATTCCATGCCAAGATGTGCTTAATAAAGGACAGAAATGGTATGGGCCTGACAGTAGCAGAAGATATTAAGAAGAGGTGGCAATAACACACAGAAGAACTGTACAAAGAAGTTCTTCATGACCCAGATAATCACGATGGTGTGATCACTCACCTAAAGCCAGACATGCTGGAATGTGAAGTCAAGTGGGCCTTAAGAAGTATCACTATGAACAAAGCTAGTGGAGGTGATGGAATTGCAGTTGAACTATTTCAAATCCTGAAAGATGATGCTGTGAAAGTGCTGCACTCAATATGCCAGCATATTTGGAAAACTTGGCAGTGGCCACAGTACTGGAAAAGGTCAGTTTTCATTCCAGTCTCAAAGATAGTCAATGCCAAAGAATGCTCAAACTACAACACAATTGCACTCATCTCACACACTAGTAAAGTAATGTTCAAAATTCTCCAAGCCAGGCTTCAACAGTATATGAACTGTGAACTTCCAGATGTCCAAGCTAGATTTATAAAAGGCAGAGGAACCAGAGATCAAATTGCCAACATCCACTGAATCATCGAAAAAGGAAGGGAGTTCTAGAAAAAACATCTATTTCTGCTTTATTGACTCTGCCAAAGTCGTTGACTGTGTAGATCACAATAGACTGTGTGGATCACAATAAACTGTGGAAAATTCTGAAAGAGATGGGAATACCAGACAACCTGACCTGACTCTTGAGAAATCTGTATGCAGGGCAAGAAGCAACAGTTAGAACTGAACATGGAATGACAGACTGGTTCCAAATAGGAAAGGAGTACATCAAGGCTGTATATTATCACCATGCTTATTTAATTTCTATGCAGAGTACATCATGAGAAACGCTGGACTAGATGAAGCATGAGCTGGAATCAAGATTGCCAGGAGAAATATCAGTAACCTCAGATATGCAGATGACACCACCCTGATGGCAGAAAGCAAAGAAGAACTAAAGAGCCTCTTGATGAAAGTGAAAGAGAAGAGTGAAAAAGTTGGCTTACAGCTCAACATTCAGAAAACGAAGATCATGGCATCCAGTCCCATCACTTCATGGCAAATAGATGGAGAAACAGTGGAAATAGTGGCAGCATTAATTTTTTTGGGCTCCAAAATCACTGCAGATGGTGACTGCAGCAATGAAATTAAAAGATTCTTACTCCTTGGGAGAAAAGTTATGATCAACCTAGACAGCATATTAAAAAAGCAGAGAAACTGCTTTGCCAACAAAGGTCCGTCTAGTCAAGGCTATGGTTTTTCCAGTAGTCATGTATGGATGTGAGAGTTAGACTATAAAGAAAGCTGAGCGCTAAAGAATTGATGCTTTTGAACTGTGGTGTTGGAGAAGACTCTTGACTGTCCCTTGGACTGCATTGAGATCCAAACAGTCCATCCTAAAGGAGATCAGTCCTGAGTATTCATTGGAAAGACTGATGTTGAATCTGAAACTCCAATGCTTTGGCCGCCTTATGAGAAGAGCTGACTCATTGGAAAAGACCTTGATGCTGGGAAAGTTTGAAGGCAGGAGGCAAAGGGGACGACAGAGATTTGATGGCATCACTGACTCAGTGGACATGAGGTGGATAGGTTCTGGGAGTTGGTGATGGACAGGGAGGCCTGAAGTGCTGCAGTCCATGGGGTCGCAAAGAGTCGGACATGACTGAGTGAAGGAACTGATGCAATGTACATTAATCCAATCAGGGTTGAACTAAGTCAAGGCTAATAGGCAGTTTTCTTTACATTCAGTCTGTCTCTGATTTATTCTCATCCCTAAGGCATGACCCTCTATGGCTTTCAACTAAGATTCTTTGTTTACTGGGGCCTTCACCCTGGTCCCCTTCCTTAATCATTGTTCAACAGGAAGAGATGGTGGGGTATAAAAATAATAAGCTTCTTCTTTCTGCTTTTCCACTTACAGTTTTGTTTTTGTTTTTTTTTTTTTGTAGTTTACTGAGTTTTATTTATTTATTTATTTTTTACTTTACAATATCCACTTAGAGTTTTAAATCTCTACTAAACTTTCAATTTAAATTTTCAATTTAACAAATGTCTTTAGGGATAATCAGCCACATTAAGACTTCTCAATTTTCAGTATGACTGTGTGCCCAGGAGACTTCTTCTTTTTTTTTTTTTTTTAAATCCCAGGAGATTTCTAAAAGTTCTTTTTTCTCTGTACCTAGCTTGGTATCCCAGCCTCTTGTTGCTGCTGCTGCTGCTAAGTCACTTCAGTCGTGTCCAACTCTGTGCAACCCCATAGACTGCAGCCCACCAGGCTCCCCTGTCCCTGGGATTCTCCAGGCAAGAACACTGGAGTGGGTTGCCATTTCCTTCTTCAATGTGTGAAAGTGATAAGTGAAAGAGAAGTCGCTCAGTCATATCCGACTCTTCGCGACCCCATGGACTGCAGCCTACCAGGCTCCTCCGTCCGTGGGATTTTCTAGGCAAGAGTACTGGAGTGGCTTGCCATTGTCTTCTCCGCAGCCTCTTGTTAGCTCCTGGTATAATCAAATACATTGTAATCCACAGTTCAACTCTACTCATTTTTGCCCTCTCAAGCATCTCATCCCTCTACTTACCTTGCCTCAGCAACTCTCTATTGTCATTAAACAGACATTTCCTTGAAGATTTCAGGTTTTTCTTAGTTATCTGTTAGTCAAAAACTACTATTTTATCCAGACTGTGTATTATATCACAAGAACCATTTGGCTAGTTTCATTAAAGAGTTGGGATATAAACAGGTCTTAGAAGAAAGGACACAGTTCATTAATAATCTAATTATCATTAAGATGCTGGCAGCCTGGTTATTCATTAATATTGGACAGATATTTGTTCTTAAAAATATAATTAAAACTGGTTCAGAATCCCATCTTATGTACTGAGAAAAACCAAGAATCTCTGTGCAAATTCTGAGGATTATGAGAGTAGATCATACAACATTGTTACTCTTTGTGCCATTCACCAATTTAACCAGTTTTCTCCTATTTCTCTGGCTCTTGTTTTCCCTGCTACTCCCCTATGCCTGTTATGTACTCAAAGCACAAACTTTTACTAAAGGTAAACAGAGTGCAGGGAAAGAGCAGCCCAGCTTAGCAGATATCTGAAATGGATAACAGATGAAGGAAATTATAGCTTAAAAATTATGTCAAACTCATATTAAAAAACAAAACAACTCTTTACTGGGATCACATATACTGCTAAATAAATTAAACCTCTGAATAGATCCTGAAAATCACCTCCGAGGCAGTGGTCCAAGAAAGTTTAGGTACTGACCCAATTGTACCCAATAAATCTTACCCTATTGGAGCAATCCCTGGGAATCAGCTTGAAGGATCTCCCTAAGTGGATGATTACAGAACACTGCAGGGTCGTGCAGGTGGAAGGACAGAGGCAAACACACATTGAAATGGGATAGAGTAGGGTCAGGTTCTCTTGGGCAGTTGCTGATTCCTTTTTACTAATTTAGTTTTCAGCAGTATCAGTGGAGTCAGTGTCCTTGGGGACCTTCTCTCTAGTCCTTTGAGCCTTGTGGCATTTTGCTATGTCTCCTATCATCAACTTACCTCCAGTCACTTCCCCTTTTTTTGTCAAAGTCTTGGGAACACTTTCTCCATCCATACTCAGAATCATAACTCTGCAAAAATTCAATGCCCCAAAGAGCAAGTTGGCCAGCACATTCGTCATCCAACATTCAACACCCAACAGGGATGCCAAAGCAGATTCATGTCTTTAAATGACACCTGTGGTTGTTTGATACCCTGCACCTCCTTCATTGTACTACTTCCAACATGTGAGCTCTCCCCATTTAGATGATAAGTTCTGTGAAGGCAGGGATTTTTGTCTGACTTATTTGTTACTGTTATTCCTAACTACAATGCAGGAGACCTGGGTTTGATCCCTGGGTCAGCAAGATCCCTTTGAGAAGGGAATGGCTGCCCACTCCAGTGTTCTTGCCTGGAGACATTCCGTGGACAGAAGGAGCCAAGCAGGTTACAGTCCATGGGGTCACAAACAGTTGGACACAGCTGAGTGACATTCACTCACTCACTCAACTCCTACTAGAGAGCCAGACACACAGGATATTTTAGATTTTTTTAAAAATTGTTAAATTAAAAAAAGAAAAAGAAGATGAAGGAAGCAACATAGAAGAATGTTTCAGAGCTCTACTCAGGAAACAGGTTGCCTCAATTTGAAAACTGCTTCTTCTGCTAAATAATTATGTGTGAGGCCATAGCCATATTCTTGTGCTGTGTGCCTCAGTTTCCTCTTTCATCAAATGGAGACAGAGAGACCCTTATTCCTATTTCATTTTTATGAAGAGGGATCAAAATATAAAGAATTTGAGATCATGTACGAAATGCTGCATGTTTTAAAGGGTGCATTAAAAATAACTAAGAATTAAATAAATAAATACATGGAAAATGACAAAGAAATATCTGAAGGAACATGCATGAAGGAATGTATCAGTTTAAGATTAAAAAATTATGTATATAATCCCAGAGAAATTCCCTAACTTAATAGATAAGAAATAATTTTACAAATTTCCAGAAAATGAATTTAAATTGTAAATAGATTAAATGATGCTGAAGTATTCATTTGCAAAATTACAAGCTAATAGTTCATGGACTTTCTTTTAATAACATTTCAAAAAGAGAACTACAATCAAATACATCTCTTCCTATCTAAGATAATGTTCATGTGACAGTTAAGGAAGGGTATTTTAAAATGCTAAATACCTCAGAAAATATAAAAACTATTTGTCAATCATAGTAAAATCCTATTGATAAAATATTTGCAACTACAACAGCCAAATGAATAAGATAAAAATAAATTTCTGGAAAAGTAAAAACAATATAAAACAAACAATATAAAAAAACAATATAAAACAATATAAAAAAACAATATGATTAAATATCAAATAGAAATGATTTAAGTGCCACATATATTCACATGGAAAAGTAATAATTTAATATGTTAGAAAATATACTTTTTAAGATATGTTTTTCAACACACTTTGAATATTTTCAGTAAGAATGTACTCATGTATTGCATAGAGTTAAAAATATAGAAAAACACCTGAAATACACACACACACCCACACACACGCATGCACACACACACACTCAGCCTTATCCCTACCCCTGACACTTCACACTGGTCTGTCCAGCATGTTCTTCTCCAATCTTACACTGTATTACTATTCACCACCATTCTTACTCTCTTTTTTAGAATGTTTTCTTCTAAAAGAAATTCTATAGTCAGCTCTTAAGTTAGTTTTTGTTTTTTTTTTCCCCCCTTGCCATTCAGTCTTCAAGGCACTGTCTGATGTGTTTGAGGCAATGATATAAGCTGTTCAGAATGCAAGAAAATAAAACACACAGCTTCTGCTTTCAAAGGACTCTCCACCTACCTAGGAAAATAAAGATGATATGAATGTAACTCACAGCTGAAGGCAGTGAAATGTGAGTTTCTTTAGAGGGATGACTGGAAGTCATATCATTAAAAGAAGTGGGACGTGATTTGCCTTTACAGAATGGAGTCTTGTTCCCCTAGCTGGAGCAGATTAGAGAATATTTTTCAATGATATGGGGAATGAAGACAGCATAGAGATGACAGAATGTGACATTAGTCTTAGGAATTTAGCCAAAGAGATGACAAAGCAAAAACATGTGCATTTTAATTCACTATTAAAAACACTAGGCATGAAACACTGTGCTGTACTTTGTGCTCCCCCCACCGAAATAGACAAGATATTCTGCCATTAATTCTTTACTTGCTCTAGTACCAAATTGTGATAGATAAAAACATTTTTATTAAACACGAGTCTTCAACATTTATCTGGAAAGTTATGACCATTAGCTATTAAAAAAAAAAACAAAAACTTCTTTGATTTGGAAAATAGCCAAGTGATGATTTTTATTTTTCTGACAACATATACAGCAAAAGTATAATGTAAATACATTTTTTAAATAATGACCTTATTTTTATCATTAATATACTGGTAATAGCATAATTTTATTTAAAATGAAAAACAAGAATTCAGATGATAATTTTTAAGTTAGAATTTAAAGGTTTTATTACCTTAAAATAACAATGAAAGCATGATATGTTTTCTGATTAAAATGTAGTTTTTCCTACAACCATCTTCTCTTTAAATTGTGATAGGTAAACTTTTCTTTTTGACATAAAAAAAAAATCCACTGTATAATTTCAACTTCTTAACTAAGTATCTATAGCAAATGAACCATAGCTGTAATGTCTTAAAATCTAGGAGTCTAGGCTTACCCCAAAGGTCTGAACGTACAATGCTTTTGTTCATTCATCTTGTAGTAGCAAAGTGTAGCCTAATCCACCAATATAAAATCATCCTTAGTCTACAAGTCTTTTCTGCTTCATGATCTTTATATTGCCTCTGGGAAGACTAGGCTTTATTTGATGCAAGGAGATTTGCCAGACTAATTCCTAGGCTTAATTCCAATTATCAAGTGCATTTGTAAATCTTAAAGATTTTGGTAGAGAAAGAGATCATTTTTAACTATGTGTATGTTTGTATCTCTATATTCAGTTTCCTAAATCACACTTCATGTGCCTTTTAGACTGAAAATTCTTATCTTACTTTTTATTGATAATTTACTATCAAGAACATCTGTTACTCATATTTATCTCTAGGTTATCTCCTTTATATATATGTTTCCCACTTCTGTAGATGCTTCCATTTTTTAAAAATGAATGACTTCAAATAGCACATTCTTTCTAACAAAATGATTAAACTGCAATGAAAATGACCACTTTAAAGCATGTTAAATGAAAGATTCTATAGACTGTCATTTTCAACTTGTTGCAGTATATTGAAGACTTTTCCCCCTTGGTTTTATTACTTTTTATTGTTTCTTTATAATATTACTTCTAAAAGTGAAGGTTATATTATTTATAAATTGTATCATTTTTAGCAAAATACTTAATATTATTTTCAGAAAACACTGTTTTTCCTTGTGGCTGTTTGGATTTGATGAAGAATAAGTTTACATTGCATTGATTTTAAGATGTGATGTTTTCAAATTTGACTAGGAGCTGTGAAGAAAATATCTTTTGGGGCATTTTCTTTCAGATTTCACAGTCCACTGGTAGTGAAATGCAGTTATTTACCTTGATACATATTGGAAACCATAAGAGATTTTATGTTTATTTTACACTTCTTCGGCGTTGTCATATCCCAAGCAGTCAATATTCCCATCATTTATTTTGTCCTTCAAATGAGAACTCACAGCTGGTGTTGTAATATGCTTAATTTCTCTGCAGATTATAACCATTTAAAATTCTGTTTTTATCCACAGGGCTTTAAGAGACCATTTAGCATTTCCTCCCATTCCTAAATAAAATAGCACATGCACAGTCTGTCCTGAGAGTATAGTTGCCTCAGAAATCCTCTCGTGGATGTGGGCGCAGCTGTGCCCCGAGTCACTACTATCAGTGATGAGGCTGATACGCAAGACAGATTGTTTTTGTTCACCCACGAATTTCCTTTCTCCTCCTAGGCAAGTCTTAGTCTTATTCAGTCATACCTGACAGATTCACACTGTCCTTTATAGGAAGGCAGAGACTCAAATCTTGACTAATGAGAAGGCAAACAGTCTGTAAGCCATCATGACTCTAAAAGGGGAAAGGGTAACTTACAGAAGATTTAATGAATCTTCTGCTGTAGATAGAAAAATATGCTTTTATTCTCTCTTTAGTGATTTTAACCCCTGTTGATTTTTTTTTTACTTTTATATATATATGTGATGAGATGGCTGGATGGCATCACTGACTCGATGGACGTGAGTCTCAGTGAACTCCGGGAGTTGGTGATGGACAGGGAGGCCTGGCGTGCTGCGATTCATGGGGTTGCAAAGAGTCGGACATGACTGAGCGACTGATCTGATCTGATACATGTATACTCATATATATATATAGTATATATACAGTGTATATATTATATAGTATATATATGTGTGTGTATATATATAGTACATATATATATATGAGTATATATGTACTATTCTGTACTTTGTATTGTTTCTTTATAATATTACTTCTAAAAGTGAAGGTTATATTATTTATAAATTTTATCATTTTTAGCAAAATACTTAATATTATTTTCAGATATATATATATGAGTTTGTTAGCCCACACCTTATCACCTTCTTATATACCTACTCACAGTGTCAGCAAAAAAAAAGGAAAACAAAACAAAAAACAGCTGACACGTATTCTAAGCAATAAAAATATGACTGATTTTGCTATTCAGCACCACTTTGCTTTGTTTTCCTGTTGCGAAAATGTAGGTTACACTCTTGCCTTAATTCCTTCCTTGCTCAGAATCGCAAAAAATGCTGCAGGAGTCATCAACTCTACTCTCTGCCTTAAGGCAGAAGAAACTTGAAACATAGAATCTTAAATAATTTTTAAACAGGATTATGTGTTCACTTTTTTAAACTCTGTAAGAATTCATCTTAACAGTTTCCTTCAGTGTTTATAAATACCGTGTCCAAACATAGTTTACTGTAGAATACTTGATTCATTCATTTCCTACCATAATTTAAAGGTATGTGATAAATATTGACAACAGGGTTTCTGCTGCAATTCATATTCCTTTTGCGGGGAGTGGATAAACTGCTGCTCTTATCTGTAGTTCTACAGTTTCTGTGGTTATATTATTGTGATAAGCTTATGAATTATTTTAGATTTGGGTTTCTATTTTAAAAAGCTCCTGTTTTTCTTCTTTACCACCCTATTCACCTAAGTTAACACTCTTATGCAAATTTATATGTGCTTTTCATGAGCAAATTTGCTGATATTCTACAAGATTCATATTTTTGTTTCGTATGTATTCATGTTCTTTTTAAAGTGAATAGTATACAGAGTCTTGTATACATAGATAGACATTATTAGTAGCAGGGAAGGGTTGAGCAGTTTTCAAATGTGGTTTTAATATGTTGATAATAGATAGGAGCTTCTTTTCAGAAATAGATATTTTCCTACTGTGCATGGGGGATTGAGGCTCAAGAGAAAATGGCAAAATGAGCTTAGAATAGCTACTCTATAGCATCTGATGAAATATTAATTTTAATAAACCGATTATTCATCTCCATTGAGAACATACTCAGTGTTACCCTCTATCCTTGTTAGGGTCATTTATGATGGCTATAACTATTTAACAGCAAATTTGTGAATTTGAAAGCAGAATCTCTAGCAGTGGATGGTTGTGTTTATCAGGGATGTAAAAGTTATCAAGAAGGAGTGTGGCAGATGGTGAAAAGGGTGACATTCCAGGGTGCAAATAGGAACATAATGACATATTGGATCAGAGTTCTGTGGTTTGGCAGAAACACAGTGAGGCCAGGAGGATGTTTACAAATTTAAATGAATGGGCAGAATCGAGAGTCTCAGAAACTGAGATTAAAGCAATTCTAGGATTAAAAGAATAGGAAGTCAGGAAACAGGAGAAGAATAAGAATGAACCTTAAGCAGAGACCATGAGGAGATCAAGATAGATTAGTTCATTTTGGTTTTAATTTCTTAATACATAACATAATAAGGAAACTATAACAGAAGACAATTTCCTGCCAAGTGTAGTTCAAATCATTATTTACCAAGTACCTGTTATGTGAAAGGGTATTTTGCAGGAAAGCAAAAGAGTATTGTTTCCTGCATGGACTCTGATAATAGTTAAATTATGACTGTATCTTACTGCTGCTGGAAGACCAGATAAAAATGAAAATGAAATGAATCCATGAATATTTATCTCTCTGGTAGAAAATAAGGTTCTATCTCCTAGTGTGTTTTTTTTTTTTTTTTCAGATTAAAAAAAAAAAAAAACACAAAGGAAATAAAGTTTATTCCAATTAAAGAGATATACCTCTTTAATTAAAGATCTCAAACTTTTCTGCTATTGTAACAGATTTGGAAATATCACTTTAATAGTCTGCTTGACTATGCTTGAGAGAAGTTTACCTTTTTGCCTGCATGATCAAATGGGATTGCATGGGCACCTAGTAATTCAAGAGTTTTGAGGAATGCATGGTTTTAGTACTTTCCAAAATCAAAGGTAATTTTGAACTTTAATATAAGACATTTTTGCCCTTGGGAGTATTTTAAAAGCATGCCTCATTTTAACTTAAACTGTACTACCGTTTATGAAAGTAGCACAAAGATTGGAAACATTCAAGATCTTTCAAGACGTTGGCCAAAGAAATAGTAGAGCACATACTACTGATTCAAGAAAATTATATCTGAATTTTAGAAGCACTTTGCTATTTGTGTTATACTATTATACTCTGTAGCCTTCTGTCCCTGTAGAAATATAAAGGTTGGAGTTATTCCTATCCAACCTTACATTTTACTGTAAATATCTTGTGTGAAAGATCCTTCCAAAATTATCAATTATGAAATCCCTGGACTTCTTATAGCTGCAAAAATAAGTTGTTATTATTATTATTATTTTTTAAAAAGGACTTCAAGTATCATTTCTTTCACAGTCATCACAATGATATTTGTAAATATCTACTTGAGCCAACTATGATATATTTTTGTATGGCAGTCTCCCTGCTTCTTCCTATATGTCTGCACATCCTTTTCTGAACAAGAAATGGGATATATGACAAAATAAATAATGTACTGTCATCTACTTCGAAATATTAAAACACATTTAGGGTTTTTTTGACATTGCATTGAAATATAGTTGCTGGGAATGTCATGAAAATGTTGATTTTATTCAGAAAGACAATAATTACTCAGAGCTTCTCAAAATTTTCTGGAAAATTTCCAAGACATTTTGGGCACCTAAACTCATACAAGACATGTAGAATTCTGACACTCTTTGCTTCAAAGATTCTTCATATGACATATTTTTCAAAACCTTTTATCAATGTCAAGGACTTCAAAATTGAGTTAAAAATATCAGTTTAAGACAATAGATCCAAACTTATGGACAGTATGTAATGGAATATTCCCAGTGAAGAATTGCCTTAAAATTCCACAGCTTTATTGAATGCTTCTGAGACTGCTTCAGATCTATTGCTTCATTATTGCATTCAGATAGTGTATGTATTTGAAAACAAAAGACATTACTCAAGTTCTCTCCCATATGATACCCTTTAAACTTTACATCTAATATGCATCTTTATTTTCTGTCTTCTTGTTAGTTTGAGTTCTTTGTACTAGCTAGCTGTTCAAAATCTCCTTGAATCCTAATCCAGGGTTAGCTATATTGGCTTGGCTTCGAACCATTCTATTATCCTCCGTCTTCATCCAAATTCTTTTTTTTTTTTTTCCTGTCATTTAATTGGGACTTTTGTTTATTTTTATTTATTTTTTAATATAAATTAATTTATTTTAATTGGAGGCTAATTCATGTTGATGTATGGCAAAACCAATACTATATTGCAAAGTAATTAGCGTCCAAATTCTTAAGAATTAGAATTAAGAACCAACATTGAGTACACATTATTAGAGATTATCCTTTACTTGGCATTGAAAATTAGCACTTCTTATTCACAGATTTAACATCCTGGTATGGTTTCCATTTATTCAATTCATATTAAATTTTGTCTGGTTTAAAGTTATTCTAGACTTTCTGTAATACTTTTTTTAAATTTTATTTTATTTAACTTTACAATATTGTATTGGTTTTGCCATATGTCAAAATGAATCTGCCACAGGTATACATGTATTCCCCATCCTGAACCCTCCTCCCTCATCCCTCCCCATACCATCCCTCTGGGTCATCCCAGTGCACCAGCCCCAAGCATCCAGTATCGTGCATCAAACCTGGACTGGCAACTCGTTTCATATATGATATTATACATATTTCAGTGCCATTCTCCCAAATCATCCCACCCTCTCCCTCTCCCACAGAGTCCAAAAGACTGTTCTATACATCAGTGTCTCTTTTGCTGTCTCGTATACAGGGTAATTGTTACCATCTTTCTAAATTCCATATATATGCGTTAGTATACTGTATTGGTGTTTTTCTTTCTGGCTTACTTCACTCTGTATAATAGGCTCCAGTTTCATCCACCTCATTAGAACTGATTCAAATGCATTCTTTTTAATGGCTGAGTAATACTCCATTGTGTATATGTAATACTTTTTTTTTTTTTTTCTTTAATGGCTGCATCACAAAGCATGAGGGATCTTAGCTCCCAAAACAGGGATCAAACCCGTGCCTCTAACAGTGGAAGCACCAGGAGTCTAAACTACTAGACCACCAGGGAAGTCCCAATACTTGGGACTGGTTTACTTTTTACATCTTATTTTTTTAAATTTTTTTCATTATTATTATTATTTTTACTTTACAATATTGTATTGGTTTTGCCATACATCAACATGCATTCGCCACGGTGTACATGTGTTCCCCATCCTGAACCACCCTCCCACCTCCCTCCCCATACCATCCCTCTGGGTCATCCCAGTGTACCAGCCCCAAGCTTCGTGTATCTTGCATCAAACCTGGACTGGCAATTCGTTTCTTATATGATATTATACATGTTTTAATGTCATTCTCCCATATCATTCCCACCCTCCCCACAGAGTCCAAAAGACTGTTCTATACATCTGTGTCTCTTTTGCTGTCTCGCATACAGTGTTGTCATTACCATCTTTCTAAATTCCATATATATGTGTTAGTATACTGTATTGGTGTTTTTCTTTCTGGCTTACTTCACTCTGTATAATAGGCTCCAGTTTCATCCACCTCATTAGAACTGATTCAAATGCATTCTTTTTAATGGTTGAGTAATACTCCATTGTATACATGTACCACAGCTCTCTTATCCATTCATCTGCTGATGGACATCTAGGTTGCTTCCACGTCCTGGCTATTATAAACAGTGCTGCGATGAACATTGGGGTACACGTGTCTCTTTCAATTCTGGTTTCCTCGGTGTGTATGCCCAGCAGTGGGATTGCTGGGTCGTATGGCAGTTCTATTTCCAGTTTTTTAAGGAATCTCCACACTGTTCTCCATAGTGGCTGTACTAGTTTGCATTCTCACCAACAGTGTAAGAGGGTTCCCTTTTATCCACATCCTCTCCAGCATTTATTGCTTGTAGACTTTTAGATCCCAGCCATTCTGACTGGCATGAAATGGTACCTCATTGTGGTTTTGATTTGCATTTCTCTGATAATGAGTGATGTTGAGCATCTTTTCATGTGTTTGTTAGCCATATGTATGTCTTCTTTGGAGAAATGTCTATTGAGTTCTTTGGCCCATTTTTTGATTGGGTCATTTATTTTTCTGGAGTTGAGCTGCAGGAGTTGCTTGTCTATTTTTGAGATTAGTTGTTTGTCAGCTGCTTCATTTGCTATTATTTTCTCCCATTCTGAAGGCTCTCTTTTTACCTTATAGTTTCATTTGATGTGCATAAGCTTTTAAGTTTAATTAGGTCCCATTTGTTTATTTTTACTTTTATTTCCAGTATTCTGGGAGGTGGGTCATAGAGGATCCTGCTGTGATGTATGTAAGAGAGTGTTTTGCCTATGTTCTCCTCTAGGAGTTTTATAGTTTCTGGTCTTATGTTTAGATCTTTAATTCATTTTGAGTTTATTTTTGTGTATGGTGTTAGAAAGTGTTCTAGTTTCATTCATTTACAAGTGGTTGACCAGTTTTCCCAGCAACACTTGCCTGACTTCAGGCTCTAGTACAAAGCCACAGTCATCAAGACAGTATGGTACTGGCACAAAGACAGAAATATAGATCAATGGAACAAAATAGAAAGCCCAGAGATAAACCCACACACCTATGGACACCTTATCTTTTTACATCTTATATTTCAAGTTTAGAGGCATTGCTCGTCATGTAATATTGCAATTTAAGTGAGATAAAGTTTGTTCTCATACATAATTATATTTATATGTATGTAGATATATATGTATCTTCTTATCTCTTTCATTTTAGTTCAAAATTTGCTTGTTCAAGTTCAGTGAGCCTACTGCCAAGTACATTTTCTACAGGTCAAGAGAGGAACACAATATCCCTTGTCAAGAGCTCATTATTCTGCTATGCTAAGCCTTTCTAGGTAGGAAGCTTTTGCTTTCTGAATCTTCTTTCTTTTCAAAAGTCAGACCTTCAGCTGGGAAAATGAAAGAATATTGTCATGTCTCTGTGTCTGAGAGCTTTCTATTTGAGAACTTAAAGTGCCCTAGAAACATATTCTGGCTTTCTTCTCATTTCTTATCATGTTTCTGATTGTATTTCCAATAATTATCTTGATAAAGAACTTGCTACCAGATGAAGAATGTAAAGTGCACACAAGCCTAGAGCCATAAAGGGGAGTCCCCATCTACCCTTATATCTTATCATGTGATTCACACATAATGTGTAAAACCTCACATATTATGAGGTTTCTTGGGATCAGGGACCAGTGTCTTCCATCTTTTCTTCAGAGGACTGACTGTGAGATCCTCAAACATGTTTGTGTCTGTATCTGTTCATATCTTTTTCTTAGATTAAGAAATTGTGAATAGAGGCAATTTTATATTAACCACTATGCAACATCCTACACCTGATAGATGTACTTAATCAAAGGTCTGGGTTTCTGAGAGTGTACTTGTGATGGTTTTACTCTTAAAAACACATATGATGCAATTTCTCCTCTTTTTTTCCATCATTCTGAAACCTGCTTCAGAGTAGACAATCAATACACTTTTCTTTAAATTTCTCTTCTCCCAAGTAAGAAAATACTGGTAGTAACTTATTAGATTATTTATATTCTATAACACACCTTCAACAACTCATATGATGTATATACTCATATAGATCTATATATAAGTTTTACATATATAAATCACTCATGTGTTTTATTATCTGTATTCCATTGAATGTTTGAAATATTACCTGTTTTTTGGATTAGTTTGGCAATATACAATCAAAATATATCTATATTATATCAATTATCATAAGCATATTCATAAGTAATAGAATTCCAATTTTCTGAATAATAGAAATTGATATGAGAAAAAGAATTCCTAAATTATCTAACAATTTACTAACTTTATAGTGAAAAATCATTAATTGGCAGCTGTAGCCAAACGTTGGATTCTCTGGGAAGCAGGCTCTGGACTGGAGCTTAGAGGACAGGATGCTTCTTGCAGTTTGCCTTCGAGATCAGCAGTTATGGACCACAGTGCGAGTGGAAGAAAGGGCAGAGTGAGCAATTAAGCGACCATAAAATTTGAACATGTCTATGGCTGACCCCATGGGAAAGCTGGAATTAAGCTTGCCCTTCAAGGTTTTCTGCATTTAGCAGAAGTGACTTGATCTTTATAACCTTGAATTAATGAGTCATTGATTATGTGCTGCTCCAGAAGGATATGACCTTGGGCCAGGTAGCAATCGACAGTTCAGGTAACAAGTCACTCTATGCAGGAGTTCTGAACAGCACATACGAATGTGCACCTAAAGGATCCTTTAGCTAATAGATGCAGAAGGAGAAATAACAATGCTGAAATAAACATGTCCTAAGTGCATCCAAGGCCATCGACATGAACTGCCAGTGAACTGGTGAAGAAGCGGCAGTAAAATGGCATCCTGGTTTTGAGCAGGTTCTAGAATGTATTGGGGCGTAGCTTGATTATTGTCTAGCTCTGTGATTTGGGGCATTTTACCCCATGGGACTCAGGTTATTCATGTTAAAAGTATTATTCCTAATAAAAATGAATTTCCCTAAAATGTAAGGAATGTGGCATCCTCTCCCTTTTATGGTTGTATGGATTGATCAAAAGTCATAGCTTCTGCACATCAAAGGAAACTATTAGCAAGGTGAAAAGACAGCCTTCAGAATGGGAGAAAATAATAGCAAATGAAGCAACTGACAAACAACTAATCTCAAAAATATACAAGCAACTCCTACAGCTCAACTCCAGAAAAATAAACGACCCAATCAAAAAATGGGCCAAAGAACTAAATAGACATTTCTCCAAAGAAGACATACAGATGGCTAACAAACACATGAAAAGATGCTCAACATCACTCATTATCAGAGAAATGCAAATCAAAACCACTATGAGGTACCATTTCACACCAGTCAGAATGGCTGCGATCCAAAAGTCTACAAATAATAAATGCTGGAGAGGGTGTGGAGAAAAGGGAACCCTCTTACACTGTTGGTGGGAATGCAAACTAGTACAGCCACTATAGAGAACAGTGTGGAGATTCCTTAAAAAACTGGAAATAGAACTGCCTTATGATCCAGCAACCCCACTGCTAGGCATACACACTGAGGAAACCAGAAGGGAAAGAGACACGTGTACCCCAATGTTCATCGCAGCACTGTTTATAATAGCCAGGACATGGAAGCAACCTAGATGTCCATCAGCAGATGAATGGATAAGAAAGCAGTGGTACATATACACAATGGAGTATTACTCAGCCATTAAAAAGAATACATTTGAATCAGTTCTAATGAGGTGGATGAAACTGGAGCCTATTATGCAGAGTGAAGTAAGCCAGAAGGAAAAACATAAATACAGTATACTAACATATATATGTGGAGTTTAGAAAGATGGTAACAATGACCCGGTGTACGAGACAGCAAAAGAGACACTGATGTATAGAACAGTCTTATGGACTCTGTGGGAGAGGGAGAGGGTGGGAAGATTTGGGAGAATGACATTGAAACATATAAAATATCATGTAAGAAACGAGTTGCCAGTCCAGGTTAGATACATGATACTGGATGCTTGGGGCTGGTGCACTGGGATGACCCAGAGGGATGGTATGGGGAGGGAGGAGGGAGGAGGGAGGAGGGTTCAGGATGGGGAACACATGTATACCTGTGGCGGATTCATTTTGATGTTTGGCAAAACTAATACAATTATGTAAAGTTTAAAAATAAAATAAAATTAAAATAAAAAAAAAAAAAAAAAGTCATCATGCAATTATTTACCATATGAATTAACTATTTTATTCATCATTTACTTCCCCATGGTGTTCGCACTATAACAAAAGTTCTTCAAATTGCAAGTGTAAAACAATGTATCAGTTTATCTGGTGTCTCCATAAATATATTGCCTGTATCAGTGGTTCTTAAACATTTTTGTATATTAACCTCACTTGAAGTTTGCTAAACATATAGATACCTGTTTCTATCAGAGTCACCAGGTTTGGGATAGGGACACTAGCTCACCCCCCAGTTTGGTGTCCATGAATCACTTTCAACCCTTTGGCTAAAATGTCCACACGCCAAATGTTTATTGCTTCTACCTCCTCTGTCATCCACTATTTCCCCTCCCCTTTAGTCCAGGCCTTATTAATTTTTCACATAGTTTTCTCCATTTAATAACCAGTTTTAGTAACTGGTTAATAATCTCCCTTCATGTTCCTCTATCCATTTCATAAAAGAAAAAAAAATACACATACCCATGTTATCCTTTAAAGGAAATGTGACTCTTTAATGGCGGCTTTACTAAGTACATTTTGTTCTGCTTATGTCTGTCATAGATAACACAGCCAGCATTCTGACAAGGCGGAGGAGATTTAGTCGAACTATTCAGGATGTGTATTATCTCCCCATTATGATCTCTGATGGTGGAATCCCCTCTCTCAGCAGCAGCAGCACCCTCACCATCAGGGTTTGTGCATGCGAGAGAGATGGGCGCGTGCGGACCTGCCATGCCGAAGCCTTCCTGTCCTCGGCTGGTTTGAGTACAGGAGCCTTAATCGCTATTCTTCTGTGTGTTGTCATCCTCCTAGGTAAGTCACTCTAAATCCTAAGGGATGATGGCATTTCTGAGTGTGCCCTACAGCGGTGCGTTCAAAAACAGAGACAGACAGAGACAGAGTCATTTTAACAAGACTTTAGAGCTAGGAATGCTTTATGTAATACCAAAACTTGACTGCACTGATTTTCTTTTAAATAACCTTCTTGATACCATAGTTAATCTTGAAATAATTTGGTTCGAATGTAATGAGAGTTGAAATGTGAGAAGAAAGGGTAGGATAAATCTTTTTAGAAAAGATCTACTTTAGAAAGAAATGGTATTAAGTATTCTGAATCCCATATTGAAAGGGCTTTTCCAATTTATTTCAAAGAACATAAGTGACATTATTTACAATGAATCTGACCACAAATTAAAAAGAATACGTTTCCTGTAGAAACTTCTATCAGTCTAAAATATTAGTTGGTCATCAACTTCAGTTGAATTTACAGGACTAAGTCTAAAATAATTTTTGGTCTCAGAGATATCAGATATTATTATTAAATTAAAACTAATGTATTTTAATTTATTGAATTACATTTTTTTAAAGAAGATAATTTCTCTAATTTTATGTTCTCTTTGATAAGTCAAAACCTTACCAACTGCATTTGAAGCCAATATTATTATAAACTCTTTAGAATTACTATACAAAGTGAGACAGCAAATTCAGATATTTTTTTATAAGAAAGGTAGATGTAAAGAATCTTTTGATTTAGAGTTTAAATGGGTATGTATATATGTTTCCAGTGTATCTTCACCCTCTATCTTTCTCATAGCACCATATATTTTGCTCTGTTCTCTGTACTTATGTGTATATGTTAGAAAAACAAACAAAATACATACTTTGGTGAGACAGAGATATTCTTGTCCCTTGTTTTGTTCCTGGGTTAGAAGACAAATTACTTTTACAGAGGAGTGGAGATCAAGGTGACATGAGACTGAGTAGAAAGGATGGGGTAAAATGAAAAAAAAAAAAAAAAAAGGTGGGTTTGGTTTTAAGAGTCCAAGGAGAAGTTTAAAGTAGGCGTGTCCCATCATAACATCTGTATGCTTAACAAAGACAGCTATGAATGAAGTGGATAGCAGATCTCATGATGACAAGAGAGTAGGTAGGCAAACCAGTTAGGAATACAATACATTTGTCTCACTCAGACACAGCATAATTTGGACCAGCACATTCCCTCATGGCTCAGCTGGTAAAGAATCCACCTGCAAAGTGGGAGACCTGGGATCGATCCCTGGGTTGGGAAGATCCTTTCTAGGAAGGAAAGGCTACCCACTCCATTTCAGGTCAGTAAGCAAACATTTAATATTTATGATATGGTGTTTTTTCTAGAAACACGTATCCAAGGCTAAGAGTATAATGGCCAAAAATTACAGAAAACAAACAAACAAACAAACAAAAACAAACTTGGATAAACTAGATATGCAGCTGAGTTAGAACAGTATCAGAGACTTTTCATCTCTTGCTAAATGTGAATCTTCAAGATCTTCATTGATCTTCCCAGAGCTGAGGGACACTAGAAATGCGTTTTGTTGATGTCACCACAGCCAGAGACGATGAAGAGAGAAGGATAGACCAGGACTGAGCTGTGATAAACTGCAGTGCGATCACCAAGTCAAGAAGGATGAAATACCAGAGAAAGCAAAGCAGAAATCACAGAAGAAGGAACAGAATTACTAAGGGTGATGTCCTAAAATCAAAGAAAATAAGTGTATCAAGGAGGACAGAGCATTAAACCATGCAAAAACTGCCTAAAAGTTAAGTAAATTGAGCAGCAAAAAGTGTCAATTGCACTTGGCAATTTGAAGCATGGAGGTTTAACTCTTCATAACAAGAGCTATTTCATTGTAGTACAGTCTTTTGTAGTAGAAGCACGGTGGTGAAGGCAACCAGAAAAATCAGATTTTTCCCCTTTTTTTTAATTTAATTTTTTAAAGTATAGTTGATAAGAAATGTTGTGACTCAGTTATACACATATATTCTTTTTTTCATGTTCCCTTCCATTATGATTTAGCATAGGATATTATTCCCTGTGCTATACAGTAGGACCTGTGCTTTATCCATCCTATATACAATAGTTTATGTCTCCTAATCCCAAACTCCTCTCTCACCCTCTCCCCCAACCCCCTCTCTCTTGGTAGCCACAAGTCTGTTCTCCATGTCTGTGAGTCTGTTTCTGTTTTGTAGATAGGGCCATTTGTGCCATATTTTATAGTCCACATATAAGTGATATCATATGGTATTTCTCAAAAGCAACAACCAAAAAAAAAAAAAAAAAAAACCCAAAGAATAAACAGCTACAAACATTGAATCCTCTAGATTTCCTAAATGAAACTACAAAGAATAGAACTCAGTGACTTTTTGTAAGACAACTATACTTCAATTAAAGAAAAAAAAAAAAAAAAGAACACTCTGACATTAATATAAGTTCTTCCAAGTCCTTATTCTGAAAGATATTTCAGTGGTGGAACCTGTTACCTTTGGCTTTTATTTTCATTTATCATCAGAAAATTATTTTGCATACTAAGATTAAAACCTTTAAAACTGACAGATATCAATGTAAGGTACATTTAGGCATATTATATAAAATAATATTCTTTACCAGCTGAGCTACAAGGGAAGCCCAAGAATACTGGAGTGGGTAGCCTATCCCTTCTCCAGTGGACCTTCCCGACCTAGGACTTGAACTGGGGTCTCCTACATTGCAGGAGGACTCGTTACCATCTGAGCTATAAGCAAAGCCCCTATATTACATAAAAAAATCATTTCATTATTTCGTGAAACAATACATTCCTTTAATTGATTTTATGAAAATGGCTTTTCCCCCCACTTTGAGGTAAATAAGAGAATATTTCTAAAAATTATGCTATACATCAGGGCTAATGAAACAAAGGTTACATTTGATATGTTTGCTCCTTCAATTTTTATTGAAAATCAAATGTCTTTACACTATAGTTCAAAAGTTGCAGAATTTCTTAACCTTGGGTTTAAGCAATAATTATTTGTAATGTAATTTATATTTTTCATGGCATTTTAAGGGCATATATTGTTATAGAGAAAATATCTGGCCCACAAACTTGAAATATAGACATTTGTAATTTTGAAATCAGTTCAGTTCAGTTCAGTCATTCAGTCATGTCTGACTCTTTGCAACCCCATCAATCACAGCATGCCAGGCCTTCCTGCCCATCACCAACTCCCAAAGTTCACTGAGACTCACGTCCATCGAGTCAGTGATGCCATCCAGCCATCTCATCCTCTGTCGTCCCCTTCTCCTCCTGCCCCCAGTCCCTCCCAACATCAGAGTCTTTTCCAGTGAGTCAACTCTTCACATGAGGTGGCCAAAGTACTGGAGTTTCAGCTTCAGCATCATTCCTTCCAAAGAAATCCCAGGGATGATCTCCTTCAGAATGGACTGGTTGGATCTCCTTACAGTCCAAGGGACTCTCAAGAGTCTTCTCCAACACCACAGTTCAAAAGCATCAATTCTTCGGTGCTCAGCTTTCTTTACAGTCCAACTCTCACATTCATACATGACCACTGGAAAAACCATAGCCTTGACTAGACGGACCTTTGTTGGCAAAGTAATGTCTCTGCTTTTCAATATGCTATCTAGGTTGGTCATAACTTTCTTCCAAGAAGTAAGCGTCTTTTAATTTCATGGCTGTAGTCACCATCTGCAGTGATTTTCGAGCCCCCCAAAATAGTCTGACACTGTTTCCCCATCTATTTCCCATGAAGTGATGGGACCAGATGCCATGATCTTAATTTTCTGAATGTTGAGCTTTAAGCCAACTTTTTCACTCTCCACTTTCACTTTCATCAAGAGGCCTTTTAGTTCTTCTTCACTTTCTGCCATAAGGGTGGTCTCATCTGCCTATCTGAGGTTATTGATATTTCTCCTGGCAATCTTGATTCCAGCTTGTGCTTCTTCCAGCCCAGCGTTTCTCATGATGTACTCTGCATATAAGTTAAATAAGCAGGGTGACAATATACAGCCTTGACGAACTCCTTTTCCTATTTGGAACCAGTTGTTCCATGTCCAGTTCTAACTGTTGCTTCCTGACCTGCATATGGATTTCTCAAGAGTCAGTCAGGTGGTCTGGTATTCCTATCACTTTCAGAATTTTCCACAGTTGATTGTGATCCACACAGTCAAAGGCTTTGGCATAATCAATAAAGCAGAAATAAATGTTTTTCTGGAACTCTCTTGCTTTTTCGATGATCCAGTGGATGTTGGAAATTTAATTTCTGGTTCCTCTGCCTTTTTTAAAACCAGCTTGAACATCTGGAAGTTCACGGTTCACGTATTGCTGAAGCCTGGCTTGGAGAATTTTGAGCATTACTTTACTAGCATGTGAGATGAGTGCAATTGTGTGGTAGTTTGAGCACTTTGGCATTGCCTTTCTTTGGGATTGGAATGAAAACTGACCTTTTCCAGTCCTGTGGCCACTGCTGAGTTTTCCAAATGTGCTGGCATATTGAGTGCAGCACTTTCAACAGAAGCTGACTGTGGCTCAGACCATGAACTCCTTATTGCCAAATTCAGACTAAATTGAAGAAAGTAGGGAAAACCACTAGACCATTCAGGTATGACCTAAATCAAATCCCTTATGATTATACAGTGGAAGTGAGAAATAGATTTAAGGGACTAGATCTGATAGATAGAGTGCCTGATGAACTATGGACAGAGGTTTGTCACATTGTACAGGAGACGGGGATCAAGACCATCCCCATGGAAAAGAAATGCAAAAAAGCAAAGTGGCTGTCTGGGGAGGCCTTACAAATAGCTGTGAAAAGAAGAGAAGCGAGAAGCAAAGGAGAAAAGGAAAGATATAATCATCTGAATGCAGAGTTCCAAAGAATAGCAAGAAGAGATAAGAAAGCCTTCCTCAGCAATCAGTGCAAAGAAATAGAGGAAAACAACAGAATGGGAAACACTAGAGATCTCTTCAAGAAAATTAGAGATACCAAAGGAACATTTCATGCAAAGATGAGCTCCATAAAGACAGAAATGTTATGGACCTAACAGAAGCAGAAGATATTAAGAAGAGGTGGCAGGAATAAACTGAAGAACTGTACAAAAAAGATCTTCACAACCCAGATAATCACGATGGTGTGATCACTGACCTAGAGCCAGACATCCTGGAATGTGAAGTCAAGTGGGCCTTAGAAAGCATCACTATAAACAAAGCTAGTGGAGGTGATGGAATTCCAGTTGAGCTATTTCAAATCCTGAAAGATAACACTGTGAATGTGCTGCATTCAATATGCCAGCAAATTTTGAAATAATGTTGGCTAATATGTGAGTTCACAGGCTGCCAGAAAAATATCAGCAATATCAGAAGTAGCAATACTTTATTTTAGAACTTGTAATTCTGAATTTGCATTCAACCTCAACAGCTAAATAAATCATGAAACTAATATTTTGATACTGAAATGTTTCAGTTAGTAGCTCTTTGTGAACATGACTGGCATTGTGGAAATTCAGCCCTATTTTTGCCACTAATTAACTGTGTGATCTCAAGACCACGGTATTTTTGCTTCTATTTATGAATCTATGAAAATGAAGTTTCAACTAGAATAACCTTACAGTCATCTGTAAGAATTTTTGTTTCTTATTTATGTTTTATTATAGGCTAGATATTATTCAATATTTTGCAATTTGGTAGACCCCATCTATGTATACATCAATTACTAGAAAATGGTGCTTGAAAACCAAAGGGCCTAACTTTAAGTGCCAAATGTGCACCTTGTGAGTTATGTTTTGTCAGGATTAACTTTTCAGATCCCTTTTAAGAAATGGATAGGAAAGAATTTACAGTAAGCCGTCATGATGCAATCCTTTTGGTGCTAGAGGATGGGGTTCTTGGAATTCCCTTCCTCTCCTGGGCATCTGACATCTCTTTCCCAACCCACTGCATTACTTGTCAGAGGCTCCAGAACTGTGGGCAGAGCAAACCAGGGCAAGAGATCATTTTATCAGGATCTAAAATGGACTTCTTCCAGCTACCTTCATAGTCCACACATCACATATAATCAGCTGACTTAGATGAATTCACCAAGTTGTTTGCTCCTATTTGGGGATGTAAATTTCCTCCTGCATGGGAATCACGGTGGATGTGGTAAGAGGAGACTGAGGGGCTAGGAGAGGAAGTAAAATTGATGAGAAGATAAGTGGCAAACCTGTTTGTCATCAGAGTTATTATGAATGACTTTATGGATTCCCCTGGGTGTGAAAAAATAAGTTGCAGTGAGAAGTGTCATTACCAATTATGGCTACAGAACCTAATAAAATAATCTCCCTGACTTGGGCCACTTCATCCTATCAAATTTAGTGCTAACATATGATGATACAAAAAAAGAATCAGTGATATTTAGGGGTAAAAATATCTGCTATGAAAAGTATTTGGGGGGTATGTTAGGAGTCAATACATAATTTATTCAAATGTAAGTTGTATGTCAGTTAAGTTATGAAAATTCAAAACCCCTTAGTACTCTGGGTATTGGAAAGATTATATGAGTAAGTAAATATAATATAGAAGAAAACAAAGAGAAAACTGTTTCCACAAATTTGAATCTCTTAATGAATAAAATAATGATATGGTAAATTCATTTTAATTTTCTTTGAAATGAATCATGCAGGATTAAAATCCTGGTCACACTTAATGAAAATAAAATAAAAAGAAATACACTAACCAAGAATAAAATATTCATCAGGATGCTGCTGCTACTGCTAAGTCGCTTCAGTCGTGTTCGACTCTGTGCGACCCCATAGATGGCAGCCCACCAGGCTCCCCCGTCCCCAGATTCTCCAGGCAAGAACACTGGAGTGGGTTGCCATTTCCTTCTCCAATGCATGAAAGTGAAAAGTCAAAGTGAAGTCGCTCAGTCGTGTCCAACTCTTTGTGACCCCATGGACAGTAGCCTGCACCAGGCTCCTCTGTCCATAGGATTTTCTAGGGAAGAATACTGGAGTGGGTTGCCATTTCCTTCAAATACTACAATTTATTCATTTCACCCCAGTTCATATAACTAAGCTGCAAAATACCAGAAATCATTTATAATATAATTTTGAACAGAGGACAAGCTCTGTATCTCTCTTTCTCATTTTCAACAACTCCGTGGCTCTATCATAGTATATTTTCTCAGATGAAACACTGAAAGAAGTGCTACCCTGTTATACGTCTATAGTTTGATATACTGTGAGGGATTAATTCAAATATATCACTTGCCTGCCAGTTTTAAAATTGGGTTTAACTTTCAAGTATGATTATTATCTTCACTCATTCTCTTTAAATAAATTTGGCCTTGCGATTTTAGGGAAGCATTTTTTTTTCAAACTTTAAGAAATACTTTCAAGCAAACTTAGGTCTTTGGAATTTTTAGGAACATGAAGCTGATTTTTTAAATATTTAAAAATTATTTTCCTAGTGAGACAATTACTATTCATGAAGACTCAACCCAGTGTCACATTGTCACTCTCAGAAAAAATTTTTTGTTCATCCACATAAGAATTGTTTATGGATTATCTGCTGTGTGCCATCTGCTCCAGAAACATCTACTAAACAAACATGAGTGTAAAGAGAGACATTAGGAATGTACCTTCCACATTCTTCTCTGCATCCATATTCTTCTCTGAGTTGATTTAAATTTGCCCTTGACTATCCCAGGTGGCGCTACTGCTAAAGAACCCGCCTGCCAATGCAGGAGATGTAGAGAGACATGGGTTCGATGCCTGGGTGGGGAAGATCCCCTGGAGGAAGGCATGGCAGCCCACTCAAGTATTCTTGCCTGGAGAACCCCATGGACAGAGGAGTCTGGTGGGCTACGGTTCATAGTGTCTCACAGAGTTGGACGTGACTGAAGCGGCTGAGCACGCACACGTGACAGTTTCACACTAATTAGTACGGTGTGGCTCAGACGGTGAAGAATCTTCCTGTAATGCAGGAGACCTGGGTTCCATCCCTGGTAGGGAAGATCTCCTGGAGAAGGGGATGGCTACCTACAGCAGTATTCTTGCCTGGAGAATTCCATGGACAGAGGAGCCTGGCAAGCTACAGTTCATGGGGTCAACAAAGAGTCAGACAAGACTGAGAGACTCACACTTTCACTTTCAAAGGGACTGTATGTCCATATGTGTCCTGGTATTCTGATGTAATTATAAGTGAAGTCCCTTTACACCCTTAAAAGTGTTCCAGATTGTATGGATAATTATATATTGATCTTTATAATAAACAGGTATGCAACAAATCTAGGAATCATTTGTCACTGGCAAGTAACTCTCTTTGCCTAGAAAGAAATAGATGTAAAACTGTACATTCGAATTTAACTAGCATCTATATTTTGAATCAACCCATATAAGTCAGGGATAGGTTTTTAAGCTTTAGAAGCTATCATGGAGAAGGCAATGGCAACCCACTCCAGTACTCTTGTCTGGAAAATCCCATGGACAGAGGAGCCTGGTAGGCTGCAGTCCATGGGGTCGCAAAGAGTCAAACATGACTGAGTTATTTCACTTTCACTTTTCACTTTCATGCATTGGAGAAGGTAATGGCAAACCTACTCCAGCATTCTTGCCTGGAGAATCCCAGGGACAGTGGAGCCTGGTGGGCTGCTGTCTCTGGGGTCGCACAGAGACGGACACGACTGAAGCGACTTAGCAGCAGCAGCAGCAGCAGAAGCTATCATAACAATAAATCCAGCATTATCAAATATGTTACATTAGGCAAATAGAATACTAGTATTAGTAAGGGATGTATATTACTTCCATACTTTAGTAATAGTATTGATCACATTCTCCCTGTTATACATCACATAAAGTCCCTTGACATCCATCATCAGCCATTTGAACATAAGGAAAAATAGCTTAATTTATTGAAAACACTAAGAAATTTTATTATAATAAATTAGGCAGTGTGTAGAACTATCAGTAGATATTTTAATCTAGAACAGCCTCCTCACTTAACCATAATGATGAGCAGAAATATATGGTGGATAATAAATATAAACCTCTGGATAGAATGAAGTATGTTACTTGAGGATTCTGCTTGGGCTACTGAATTTAAAGGCTATACGCTGAATTTACACTAAAATAAATAGTGAGATATCAAATACTGACGGCATTCAGCAAAAAGAGTAAGTCATGTGAATAGAAAAGTATTGTACTCTGTAACAGAGCATTTATGAAGCGGGGTCATATGTAGAATCAGCATTTCATTTCCAGCCTTTTCTGTGATCACTCCCTTCCAAACACAGTGATCAAAGCTTTACCATGTCAACTCTAATTTCCCCATTGCATTTTCACATTACCCAGTCAGTATCCTTTTACTCCTTACATTTCCAGATGATTCCTTAACTCTCTGTAAAGATGTTTTGTCTTTTTTGTTTTTTCTTCATTCCCACAGTCTTCCACCTGCCTCAAATTTAGACTCCTCCCAGTATTGTGACCCTCTCTTTCCACATATGGTAGACCTCTCTCTCGTAATTATCCTATCCACTTCTGGCTTGAATGCCTATTCTTTTTCCTCTCCATATTTTCAAGACTTCAAAGCATGTACACACTATGATATATAGTTCAAATTCAGCAACACTTATCTAGTTTAGGGCTATCATAAAAAGGGGGTAAACTATATGAAGACAAGCAAGGAAATAATAAAAAATGAAGAATAGAAGTTACTTTTTAGAGGGGAAGGGAGGTATAGAAAGGTTGTTTCTAGGGTATCAGGTATGTTCTTTATCAGAGGATAGCTAACCCGGTGTTTGCTTTATGATCATTTATTTAAGCTTACATATAATCAGGATTTCCAAGTAAAATATAATATACATATATAAATAAATAGATAAATAGACAAAATACAGCAAAGAAGTGTGAAATTTGTATAAAATTATAGATCTGTAGGTGTTTATGCATGTATGTATATGTATGCACTTACACACCTTCAGATATATTAAACAAGACATACTTATGCTATGCATATACACATATATGTATGCATACGTACATGTATATATATATAAGTATATATATATATAAAGTTGTATTGAGATATATATATATATATATATATATGTATATATTCCCTGATTTTTCAGACAGTAAAGAATCTGCCTGCAATGCAGGAGACCCAGATTTGATCCCTGGGGCAGAAAGATTCCCTGGAGAAGGGAATGGCAACCCACTCCAATATTCTTGCCTGTAGAATCCCATGGACAGAGGAGCCTGACAGGCTACAGTCCATAGGGGTGACAAACAGTCAGAAATAATTGAGTGCCTAACACTTTAACTTTCATACTTAAATTATAAGCAAAAATATGCCCCATGCATAATAGTGAGATAAATCTATATTATATATATATTTTTTTAATGTTTCCATAAAATATATCCATATTGCTTTGGACATAATTATATATATATGTATGTATGTATATATGTACACACACTATATAATATATGTTGTTTATGTGTACACATATACATACATTATACATGTATTTTTGCTGTTTCATCTCATGTTATACATATAGTATATTTTTGTTGTTGTTACCATCTCAAATTCACATTTAGTTGGGTGTCCTGAATTATTCATTAAATCTAGTTAT
Organism: Bos grunniens; assembly: GCF_055505025.1. Taxonomy (NCBI): domain Eukaryota; kingdom Metazoa; phylum Chordata; class Mammalia; order Artiodactyla; family Bovidae; genus Bos; species Bos grunniens. Next base: position 17,943,069 of record NC_141184.1, on the reverse strand, counting down.
CCTACATTCCATTTGAATTTACTTCTCTGATTATCATATTGTGATATTTAAAATAAGAGTGAACCTAATACTTGTTATAATAAAATGTAGAGTATCAGCTAACCAAGAAGAACACAGTCTGTAGAGATGAAGTAAAAGACCTTGGGCCTAATGACAAAAAGTAAAATGAGATAATTCTGTTTAGTAATGGTTTAATACCATCCAACTGAATAATTTGAAAGTAATGAAAGAACAACCAAAGTAAAATACCCAGGATAAATTTATATCAATTTACCCAGTGGCTACATTACTGGTAATAAGAAACTATTCACTGTATTTGGAAAAATTTCCCTAAGACACACATCCAACAGGACACTCAGTTCTATGTACTTTTTCATGTTCTATATTTTTAAAATACTAAAGTTGAATATGGCAATGGAAATATCATCACCTTTAATGTGAAAAGTAATAAACTAGAGCCCCAGCTTTTCCACCCACCATTTGTATGACCTAAACTTATACAGTATTTACTCATGTAATTTTTCCTGAGTCTCAGTTTTTTCAATTTAAAAGTGAGGATATCCCAGCTCTATTTTGAGCATTAAATAAAAGTTTTATGTAAAGAACATTGTGTAAATGGAAATATTTCTTCATGAACATAAAAATAAATAACATATTTTGAAATCTGATAGTTAAATGCAATAATTACAGCCTGATAACATCATTCTAAAGGATAATGGACAAAAGAGATGAACCATGTAAAATATCCCTGCTTTTATTCCTACCCAGAATCAAAAAGGGTTAAAGATAGGGGCTCCTTCTTCCTGTTTTACAAAAACTTAAAATACCCTGCTTTTAGTGTATGCATCTTTAGATGAATTAATATCTATAGATTGACCCCTCCACACACAATTATTTTACCAGTCAGAATTTCATATTGCTTTTCCATCATCTATTCCCCTCAGTGTAAACAATGAGTGGTTAGACAATCACAAGTCAGGAATCCTGAAAGCATAGCCTGGCAAATGAGAATATCATGGGGTTCACCAGATCAACTATTCCCATTGTTTTGTAGGGACAATCATTTTCTACATTCTTCGGACTATTAAAAATTCTTGCGGTGGTATTTAGAGAGTGCAGAGATCACAGTGTAAGCCCAAATGAAACAAAGCTGATGAGAATAGTTGGAAATTGCTGATGTCCAATCTCCAAAAATGTTCTTTTTTCTAACTCTTCATCCTCTTTCTGTTTTTGCTTAGCGATTGTTGTACTCTTCATCACCCTGAGACGCAGCAAAAAAGAGCCCCTGATCATTTCAGAGGAGGATGTGCGGGAGAATGTGGTCACCTACGATGATGAGGGGGGCGGCGAGGAAGACACGGAGGCCTTTGACATCACCGCCTTGAGGAATCCATCTGCTGCTGAGGAGCTAAAGTACCGCAGAGATATCAGACCGGAAGTGAAACTTACCCCCAGGCACCAGACATTGTCCACCCTGGAAAGTATAGATGTTCAGGAATTTATTAAGCAAAGACTAGCGGAAGCTGATCTAGACCCCAGCGTCCCTCCTTATGACTCTCTGCAGACTTACGCCTACGAGGGTCAGAGATCAGAAGCTGGATCCATCAGCTCCCTGGATTCAGCAACTACTCAGTCAGACCAGGATTATCAGTACCTTGGAGACTGGGGGCCCGAGTTTAAAACATTAGCTGAACTCTATGGAGAAATAGAATCTGAAAGAACAACTTAGGGGGTCAATCCTTGCAACCTTCTAGAATTTGCTTACTGAGCAAATGGAGATGTAACCTCAGCAATGGCAAGGAAGAAGCTTGGAAACAGTACTTGGAACTGAACAAGCAGAGCACAGCTACTGTAGAAACAAGTGCCCTTTTCATGATTGAAAACTGGGTTATTTAAAGGGAAGAAAGTCAAATTAAAAAAAAGAAAAAATCAGAGAAAAAGCTATTGTTCCTTGTGTATATTTTCAATCGCTCAATAAAGTCTGTGTACTGTTTAATGAAGAATACCTGAATTAAGCCAAACAATGATATTTGTTTCAATATCTTGTGATTTCTTTTCAAAAAGCAAAACTAAACAAAAAGTTTCCAAATCACTTGTGACTCTGATTTCTAGGGGTGGTACACTGATAATCATGTGGTGGTGAAGGTAATCATGACCTTTTTCCACCTTTTTGGGTGGACTTGAGATCCACACCCTATTATGACACAGCTCATTAGCCTCATCTTGAAATGACAGGAGGTATTTCCAGCCTACCAGGCCACTCCATCATGGACTCGTATGTACCATTTTCCTTTGCCCTCCCCACTTCTTTTCTCCATATGGAATTGATGGAGCATGGGGATTTGCTGCTTGCACTATGATGTATGCAACTTCTGTGCACCAGTTGTGCACTGCTCTGAATCATGGAGACTGTGGTCTCTGTCCTGCCTGTGCCCCTTTAACAGGAGAACCCCCTTTTTTAAATGGATAGAATGAATGTTTTAAGATATACTCAGACCATCTGATATGTCAGGGAAAGATTTTATTAAAAAAAAAAAAAAGCAAACTGCAAACCTTATCCTGTATAAAACATTGAGGAACTCTATTCTTTTTCTTTTCCATTTGTTTTAGGACATTTACATCAACAATTCTGATCATTCTTGTACCTCAAACTGGTTGTCAAAAATTTGATAATTGGTTTATACTTGTGTAATTTGCTTAAACATGGCAGTCATTAAAAAAAAAAAAGTGTACCTTACATGATAACTATGTAGTCTGAAAAGATTATCCTCTAATTTACATAAACTTCATAGATTTTGGTTGACTTGCCTTTATTCCTCACAGAGGCTCAGACTTCCCCTCTATCTCACTGTCTGATTAGCCTTTTATGTTTGGGACTTACAAAAAATATGTAGGTCTAGTAGCAAAAAATTGGAGGTTCACACATTATTCTCAGACATGTCTCCTAATGTCACTGAATTTTAGGGTCCCAAACTAGAAAATAGAGATGGTAAAGACTTTCCTGCCTATCTCACAGTTTATATGAAGATCAATAAGCATTTATAAAAATGTTTTCCCAATTGCAAAGTAGTTTGTTACGTAAAGGCTCGCAGACTAGTGTCTAATTCCATTGGTTCATAATTACATAGTTACATACTTTGTAAATGAAATAATACATTGTCTTAGGAGTATTTAATGAAACTTTTAACAGTGAAGCAATTGTTAACAGAATATATAAAAGTTTAATTCTTTTGATATTTTCCCCAAATAATCTGATCTTTTTTTCAGAATTTATTGGTTTTTCCCCCCTAAATTGCTTAGATAACAATTTACTACTGTTGATATTGGTTGTGAAATAAAAATTCATAACATAGTGAGCCTATTCTGCAAAATTGAATATATCTATGTGTTTCAGATTAATTGGAATTTTGAAGTCCTCAAATTAAAATTTATTCCAAGGGCAAGTTTTCCTTTTCTCTTTAGGTCATTATAGTTGAGAGTCCTCAAAAGTTATAGGACATTTTCTGTCTGATTCTACTCAATTGCAAAATTTTGAATTTTGCCTCTGTTGGCAACTGCCTTGTGCTATTATTATTTTTCAGTTTTGAGGTATGGGAAGTAAATAAATTTAATTTGAGTATTTCTCAATTTGTGTTTGAAGCCTGAGGAATAAAATGTAATTTATGTGTTTTACAACATTTTAGGTTTCCCGATGCTGCTTGATCATTTTTTAATCTCATAGTGGTATACATTCCAGTATAAAGTTAAATCAAAAGAGACACTCAGGGGCTTTGGGGAACAAGCTCTGGAGATCCATACTGGTTACGTGAATGCTGGACTATACTCACCCTGACAGAAGGATACACCTTTGAAGAACGACTGTGGATACTGGTGTTTGGACTGCTATGCAAAGAGGACCAGGGAAACCAGATTTGGGAAGTCAAGTAGGCCTTTGGATTTATAATTTTGATAAACTATTCACAGTTTTTTTGTTTTTTCTTTTTTTAATATTCATCTGGAAGCTTTACCAGATGAATCTTTCAAAGGCTTGAAAGATGAGAATGTGTGTATAAGGCAAACTATTCAAACTTAAAAGTTAAGGTCCTCTACATGGTTGTATTGGAAGTATTCCTCTGATTTTGTGGAAAAACACCTAGGTTCATCCATTTTTAATCACACATTATAATGATAATGGATTGCTTCTCAGCCCCTGATATTAAATCTCATATAGAGGCAAAAATGAGCTTCTGTAGTATTGAAATAATATGTTCTGATGTTGATTTATTTCAGAATTTTGTTAAGGAAAGCATTCCATATATTATTTTTATATACATTCTAAAATGAGGCAATTATATAACTATTATAAGTATGGATTAGGTCTCATATTTTTTACTGTGCTACTCTGAGTTTGAAAAACAAGTGTTGGTGTTCAGTTGCTAAGTCATGTTCAACTCTTTGCCACCCTATGCACTGCAGCACACGAGGCTTCCCTGTCCTTCACTATCTCCTGGAGTTTGCTCAAATTCATGTCCATTGAGTTGTTGATGATAATCATCTTATCCTCTACTGCCCTTTTCTCCTTTTGCCTTCCATCTTTCCCAACATCAGAGTCTTCTTCAATGAGGTGCTTCTTTGAATGAAGTGGCTAAATTATTTAAAAATGTTCGGCCAATGAACTGAGTCATTTAGGACTCAGTTGTGTCTGACTCCTTGTGACCCCATGGATTGCAGCCCTCCAGGATCCTCTGTCCATGGCATTCTCCAGGCAAGGATATTGGAGTGGGTAGCCATTCCCTTTTCCAGGGGATCTTCCCAACTAAGGAACTGAACCAAGGTCTCCTGCATTGTAGGTAAATTCTTTACCATCTGAGCCACCACACTCAACACTTTGTTTTAAAAATTTAAACTTATCAGTGTTTAAAGATAATTCTCAAGTAGTTTAGTGAGCAAAGAGTTTGAACATACTTTGAGCCCTCTCTAGGCTCAGATAATCAGTTATAGACTATGTGATTCCTTATGGATTCCACCATGGAATCACTAATGTGTTTCAGCCTTGATTGATATTTATGCTGCTGCTGCTGCTAAGTCGCTTCAGTTGTGTCCGACTCTGTGCAACCCCATAGATGGCAGCCCACCAGGCTCCCCCGTCCCTGGGATTCTCCAGGCAAGAATACTGGAGTGGGTTGCCATTTCCTTCTCCAATGCATGAAAGTGAAAAGTGAAAGTGAAGTTGCTCAGTTGTGTCGGACTCTTAGCGACCCCATGGACTGCAGCCTACCAGGCTCCTTAGTCCATGGGATTTTCCAGGCAAGAGTACTGGAGTGGGGTGCCATTGCCTTCTCTGTGATATTTATAGATCTAGTTAAAATATAACTTTGAAATCAATTTACTTATTTCCAAAAAAAAATTTTTCTACAGACAGACCTTATACAATGTGGTGGCTGCTAAGTTAGAGGAAATACAAACCGTTATTATTTTTTATTCAATGTCTTTCTTATTAAAATCTATAAATTCCAAATTACCTTTGTGCAAACATAGGTCTTGCAGGATTTACCAAAGACTGATCACTTTAAATTATTTCTATGATAACTATGTACATATACAGATTCAAAGTGGAAACTGAAGAAGAAACTATCCTAAGATGAAGCTTTGTATAAAGTTATGACTTTTCCATTATCAAGTATAAGAAGGAAAATATTCTGAGAAATGGCATTCATGTAACCACACAATCACATACACATATGCATCCATATATGTCTTCATGAAGAATAGAGTAAAAGACTACTCAAAATAGTGACTTAGCTATTGATATGATTTAAATATGATATGCATACAAAATTTAAGTACCCAGCATATGGAAAATTCAGCAAGGAGTTAAGGAACATTTTTGGGGGGCTTTTATTGTGTGTCTAGCCTCAGCCTAAGCTTCAGCACTGGCCAAGATTGAAGCTAATTCACAGAAGTGATTTCATAGAGCAGAAAAAATTATCAAATATTGATAAACCAAGATTTTAGAAATGATTTAATGCACACACTGTGGCAATTAAATACAAATAAGTGCTTTGGCTTAGATTCTTAGTGTATTACAGTGTACAAGTCTGGATCAAAGAAGGGCAATGTACTAAATCATTTTCAGCAATGCTGAAAGTTACATAAATAATTAGTCATTATCTTATTTGTTACTGTGGACCTAGATCCATACTTAAGTCCATTTCCCTTTTGGTTTAGCTGAATATACATACAGGTAATACACACAGAAATTCAGGTAGACTTGTTCATGTCAGCAACCATCAAAAAGTGTCCTGATTAAATGAGCATGATTATAGGTACATCAGACATGCATAAATAACATTGTTTTTTTAAATAACATTATTTATTTAAAATAAATAACATTATATATAAAAAAGACAACCCATACCAATGAGGAGGTGAATTTATGAGATCAAATACTTTGGGTTAAGCCTTTATCTGCTTTTTAGTGTGGGCAGTGCTTAATTAGTTATTCAACACAGCAGAACTCTAAAGCTGATCATTCTGGAAAGAGGCAAGAGTCCCATTTTTCAAACTCAAATTGTACTTAGCTTCAAGGTATGGTAACATTCAGTTAATATACTTGGCTTTCACTTTCAAGAATAGAACAAATCCCAGAACTGTTCTTGAAAGATATGTGACTCAAATTTAAATTATCTCTCTTTTTTATCCTTTAGGATTAAAGGCAAATTAAATACTATCTGAAGAAAACAAAACCACTTCAACTTTTATTTTCTACATCATCTGCAGAAGGTAATTTTTTAAAATAAAAGATTAGAAATTATAAACCCAACAGTCAAAAGTAGTTCACCATCATTTGAACGTAAAAGTAACACAGAACCCACTCTTTTTTTTCAGGTTACAAATGCAGCATTTTAAAATGAAGACATTAATAGCAACAGTTTTTAACATGTTGAAAGATGTTTCTGCCCTCTGCTTGTAGTGAGGAATTTGTTTCTGTTTTGTGTTATTTTTGTTTTAATAAGAAAAAAAAATGTTCTTATTTGAGGCATTGATGCAAAAAAAAAAAAAAAAAAAAACTTTTAGGATATTGGAGTATTTATCCACTTTGCTGAGTCTATGGAAATGAAGGATTTTTGATCTTCAACATTACAGAGGTATCAAACCAAAATAATTTGTCTTTAAAGTAAAGTAAAGTGAAAATGAATGGGATAAGAATTCAAAGACTCTTGAAATGATATGCTGTGAGAAAGGCATGTGCCATTTAGAGGTAAAAGTGGATTCCTCATATGGCTTTGTCTTATGACCCAACAATATTACCTTAGGAAATAAATAAATGGCTATGCTAGTTAGTGTCACCCTAATGATCTTATCAAGACAATTTTTCTTGCGTCAAAGTGCATCCAATTCTTATTCTAAAGCATTTATTGCCATTTTTCAGTAGCACTTCACGTGCCTTAATTTCAAGCAGAAATTCATATAATCTAACATTGTGATTTATTGAGTAAGCTCTTCTAAACATGCATTATACATAAGATACTACTTCCGGCACTGTAAAAGATGAAAAGTATTTTGGTGATAGGTGTTATCAATGAAATAAGAGTCTTGCTTGAGAGTTAAGCTGCTGCTGCTGCTAAGTTGCTTCAGTCATATCCGACTCTGTGCGACCCCATAGACAGCAGCCCACCAGGCCTCCCCGTCCCTGGGATTCTCCAGGCAAGAACACTGGAGTGGGTTGCCATTTCCTTCTCCAATGCATGAAAGTGAAAAGTGAAAGTGAAGTCACTCAGTTGTGTCCGACTCTTAGCGACCACATGGACTGTAGCCCACCAGGCTCCTCCTTCCATGGGATTTGCCAGGCAAGAGTTAAGAGTTACACATAAAAAGATATAAATAAATATAAAGCAAAAAGTGGCAAAAGTTCTGAAATAGACTCATATATATGCTAGGAAAGGTTGAAGGGTCACATAAAAACTGTGTCAGTGGTGTACAAGCTTGAGGTTTTCTACAGAACATGGAGAATGATACCAGTGCAGAGTGAGCCACTTAAATGATTGTCCAAAGCTATGTAATTTCATGTGGAATAGAGTACTCATGCAGGGCATCAGAGATAAGATGTTAGGAGAAGTTAGATTTAGGTTTAAGATGACCCAATGTCATTTATGCTTTAATCAATGCCACTGATTTTTGTTTTGTTTTGTTTTCCTAAAGAGAAAAATTACTGTGGCCAAACATCTCTTTTAAAAACCTCTGCTGCTGCTAAGTCACTTCAGTCGTGTCTGACTCTGTGCGACCCCATAGACAGAATCCCCTGTCTCTGGGATTCTCCAGGCAAGAACGCTGGAGGGGGATGCCATTTCCTTCTCCAAAGCATGAAAGTAAAAAGTGAAAGTGAAGTCGCTGAGTCTTGTCTGACTCTTAGCGACCCCATGGACTGCGGCCCACCAGGCTACTCTGTCCATGGGATTTTCCAGGCAAGAGTACTGGAGTGGGGTGCCATTGCCTTCTCCGTTAAAAAACTCAATCCTTCATTACTGTCTACCATTCAGTGGTAGTTTAGCCATTGGTGGTTTCGTCGCTTAGTTGTGTCCAACTCTTGTGACCCCGTGGATTGTAGCCCTTGAGGTTCCCCTGTCCATGGAATTTTCCAGGCAAGAATACTGGAATCGGTTGTCATTTCCTTCTCCAGGGGATCTTCCCATCTTAGGGACTGAACCCATGTCTCCTGATTGCAGGCAGTCTCCTGGATTGCAGGTGGATTCTTATAGAGATATCTTAAAGAAAGACCATTGAGTCATGTACCTACAGAAAGAATATTAGACTATTTTTCTGAGCCACCAGGGATGACCATTAGACTATTGTAATTGTTTCCAGAAGATTTTAAAAATGTATATTAAGAAGGTAAAAAAAAAGTCATAGGTGATATACACTTCGGGGCCTAATTGTTGGAGTCATTTAATTTTATAAATTCACTCATTGTAATAAAGATAAGTTTGAAAGAGAGCAAAGGAGATACTTTTAAGAACAATATTTTTTTCTTAAATGGATAAATGTGTCCAAACTCTATAGTCATTTTTTTAGGTATAAAAATATTTTAATGTCTGAAAACCAAAGACCAAATTGATGCCTTATTAAAATCCCATGAGTTACTTTTAATACTTAACAAAAATTATGTCACGTAATTTAGTGTTTCATTATATTCAAAGATTTGAATTTGGATTTGTTTCCAAGAAGTGATCATGATAATAAGCATGAAGATGCAATGATAAAGGCAGATTTCTTAGAAATTCCCACTTTTAAATCTTGTTTCTCACTTTTTTTTCTTTCACATTTACTTGCTTTTTGAAAACAACCCTTGCTATATTTGAGCAATTTCTATATCTCATGTATTTCAGAATGAATTCAAGAAAATGTTTTTCAGACATAGAAGGCAGTTATCATGTTGTTTTCAAGGTTTAGATTTTCATCACATTTTCTCTCCCTCTGTCACTAATCATGCTCTTCCTCACCAAAAAGTAATAAAAGAAAACTGCATTCAGAAAAATAGTTTGTGACAGTCACTTTCCTGTGAGCCCTGAGGTTCCCTTCCCAGATGTGGTTTGGATTTTTAGCTCTTATAGCCAGTACTGTGTATTTCCAATCTGCTGGACGTCATCCTGTCTTCATTCTTTCAAAGATAGCTGGAGAGAAAGTCATTTTTGGTTCATATGAATGTGTCTCAAATGTTTCAAATGGCTTGGATGATCCATTTCACAAGCCACTGAAATTAAAAATGAAAATGAAATAGTACTTTCTACTTTAAAAATATTTTAATGTCATGTTTTAAAAGTTTAAAGTATAATTTTTTTTTTAATTCAGTGTAATTTTATGAATACCTTTTCCATCACTTTGAAGAAATTTTAGAAAATTGTTTTTTTCAGAAAAACTAACACTATGAATAAGGCTTCCAAATTTCATCACCTAAGTGATGTTTTTCTCTTCAGTTGCACATAATTTTGCATTGATTCTACAATGACAATAAATGGAAGTTAGCATATCAGTAAAATACTTTATTTAAATTTACTTTTAATCATATATTCTAGTTTAGGGTAAGCGTCTTTCAATTTGTGTTTCACTAAATTCCCCTCAGAAAATGATTTCCAAAGTATGGAAAGATTAACGTTCTTTGCCTGCCTCATCAATATTTATCTTTTCCTTTTGTTTGTTTTTGCTGTTGTTGTTCAGTACCTAAGTCATGTCCAACTCTCTGGGACCCTATGGACTGTAGCCCGCCAGGCTCCTCTGTCCATGGGATTTCCCAGGCAGGAATACTGGAATGGGTGGCCATTCCCTTCTGCAGCAGATCTTCCTGACCCAGGGATTGAACGTAGGTCTCCTGCATTGGCAGGCAGATTCTTTACCACCGAACCACCAGGAAAGCCCTATCATTTCATTGCCCAGACTTAAATTCACTGTCCTGCCTTTCCTCAGCTGCCTCAGATTTAATTTGAGAGAATGAGCAATCCAGGGAAATGAAAGACCTGATTGGGTAAATAACTTGAAAAAAAGGGTCACAACTCAGCTTTCCTGATTCTTAATCAATATTTTGTATTAAAACATGAAACTGGAAAATACTAACAGAAAACATGTATACCTAGATTAAAATGGGAAAAAAATTAGGATTTGAAATCTAGGTTTGAAAATATGTCCAGAATCTGTGACTCTAATTTTGTAAACTTAAATGTCAGTTTAAATATGGTTTCTTCTTTGATTTAAATCAGAAATAATATCTTTATATTTACCTCACAGAATTGCCATGAATATCAGATGAAATCTAGTGTTTGAAACACATAAATGAGTCAAATTCTTGAAAAATTGAGTAATTTTATTATTATGTTTCATTTTCTTCCCTCAACTCAACTTCTGGCCTCAGAAAATTGTGATATAGGCTGTATATTACAGGCACAAAGTTTCAATACATACTAAGCACGGTGATACAGTCCCCATCAGTACAGGCAAAGAAAAGGACCATTCTACTATAGTACATTGAAGCCTTCTTTTCACCATGTAGAGGACAAATAAAATTGCAATCTCTGTATCACTATGTGTCTTAGATTTCCTTTAATAACTTTAGTACATAAAACTCTAAATATAAGATTAAACTAATAATTTAGTTGACCATCTGATGCAAAGAACTGACTCATTAGAAAAGACCCTGATGCTGGGAAAGATTGAAGGCAGGAGGAGAAGGGGACGACAGAGGATGAGATGATTGGATGGCATCACCAACTCAATGGATATGAGTTTGGGCAAGCTCCAGGAGTTGGTGATGGACAGGGAAGCCTGGCATGCTGCAGTCCATGGGGTCACAAAGACTTGGACACAACTGAGCAACTGAAATGAACTGAACTGAATAAGTTAGAATTGTGTTATAAATTACACTTACTCTTTACTTCTGTGTTTCAGAATATTTTAAAAATAAAAATCAGTTTCTCTTGATATAATTATTTCAAAAATAATAAAAGTATTTTTTGTGATTTTGGGGAAGAGATATAATTGAAATATTTACAGCAAGGATATTTGGAGGTTCATAAAAACTCCAAAAATTCAAGAGAAACAAAACTCATTAGCATAGCCATGAAGCACATTTTTCATGACTAAGAAAACACTTCTATGATATCTGAGGGCACTTTTCATTTAAAAATTACAGGGACCCTATCATGGATAATAGCATAGTATTATAAAATAATAATTTAATAAACACCAAAATATAATAAACACTCAAATGTCATCTAGTGCTTGGAAATTCTTAAATAGAATAGATAGGTTACAGTATCTAGGAAAAAAAAAAAAAAACAGAACAAAACTTGGCATTTCCTCCAAACTTTTTTTCTTCCAATTTATCCACAACCCCAAAATACCAGGGTGTTAATTTTAATTGAAAAGTTATCAATTGTGATGGAATTATATCTCCAATAGATAATGGAATCTATTCTCCAATTTCAACCAGAGAAGAATGCTACAGGTTTAGGAAGTACTGAACAAAATAAAAATGATTTCTTTAGAGGCTCATCCTTAACCTGCCAGACAATAAAAATCATATGTCACATATAGGAGAAAAGATACACTTGTTTCAATAAAACACAGCTTTCTTTTGAGGAAGTATGCATCAGTAAACTTTATTAGCACACAATAATTTAATAGTATTAAGAAAGGACTTATTGGAAACAATAATACATTTTGAGAAAATTTCTGTTCTTCTCAATATCCTAATCACATACCAGACTCTCTGTTAAATCTCAGTGTATTCTTCTTATTCACTGACAGGATAGAAATCCTTGAGTGAGTCAATAATAGAATTCTACCACATTCCCATTTTCTCTCCCAAATATTGTTTTGTTTCAGCAAACAAATTTAACATCTAGGACTCTTTGTAGATTCCCCTGAAGTATACATCCATAGCTACTTATTATTCTGTCAGTTACTTAAATAATTGTCCTCTCAAATTTCCTTTCAGCCTTTGCACAAAAAGACCATTGAAGAAGTTCCAAAAAATAAACAAACAAAAACAATGTACCCAAAATTTTTTCAGTGTTGGTGAAATTATACAGATCTCAAGAGTGTTACTCCCTGGCACATTTAATCACGTCTTTACTAGTTTTTTTTTTTTTTTCCTTAAGAGGACCAACCAACAATCTAACCAGGTTGCACTCAATATCTTGAACAAGAAAAAATTAGAGGGGAAGTGAATTTTTTTAATCTCCAAAATAAACGTTTTGATAGTATAACTTAAAATAGTACAGATGCAAACTGTCGGGAAAGGAAAGTAAATAGAGATTATTTTATAAACTGCAACTGGCCAGTTCAGTTCATTCATTCTGTCCAGTCTGACTCTTTGTTGCAGTCATGAACTGCAACATGCCAGGCTTCACTGTCCTTCACCAACTCTCGGAGTTTACTCAAACTCATGTTTTGAGTCGGTGATGCCATCCAATCATCTCATCTTCTGTCGTCCCCTTCTCCTCCTGCCTTCAATTTTGCCCAGCATCAGGGTCTTTTCTAAGGAGTCAGTTCTTTGCATCAAATGGCCAAAGGATTGGAGTTTCAGCTTCAGCATCATTCCTTCCAATCAATATCCAGGACTGATTTCCTTTAGGATTGACCGGTTGGATCTCCTTGCAGTCCAACGGACTCTCAGGAGTCTTCTCCAACACCATAGCTCAAAAGCATCAATTCTTTGGCGCTCAGCTTTCTTTACTGTCCAACTCTCACATCCATACATGACTACTGGAAAAACCATGGCTTTGACTATATGGACCTGACTTTTTGTGACTCCATATACCGCAGCCTGCCAGGCTCCTCTGTCCATTTGGACTCTCCAGGCAAGAATACTGGAGTGGGTTGCCATGTCCTCCTCCAAGAAATCATCTCAACCCAGGGATCAAATCCAGGTCTCCCACATTACAGGTGGATTCTTTACCATCTGAGTCACCAGAGAAGCCCCTGTTTCTTTTAGCTGGGTGTTTAATAATCATTGTGTATTAACGTAGGGTTGTGATATTTATAGAGCCTGTATAGTTCTCCTGAGCTCCAAGATTTGCATTGGGTTCCCTGAAGTTACCAGATGCATATATTTGTGTTTTCACTTTACAAAAGAGTCAAGTACCCTAGAGCATGAATGCTACTGAATGTTGAGTTGATGTAATTGTTATAGAACAAGAAAAAGACTGTCTACAAGGGGAAAAAAAGTATGTTATCATTGAGGAGAGTCAGATTTAATAGTTCATGACTTATGTTTTATCATGAAATATACATAGATTTTATAAATAATCATTTATATATGTATGGATAAAGAAAAATAAATAATATAGTCTTTTTTAAGTTTCCCAGGAGGATATGCCCAATTACATTATCTTCTTCCCTCCAAGAGGTAGCCACTATCATGATTTTTTATTTCTTCTTATAATGGTGGCTCTAATGGTAAAGAATCCTCCCTACAATGCAGGAGTCTCAAGGGATGCAGTTTCTATCCCTGGGTTGAGAAGATCCCCTGGGGTAGGAAGTGACAATCCACTCCAATATTCTTGTTTGGAAAATTCCATGGACAGAGGAGCCTGACGGGCTACAGTCCATGGGCCCACCAAGAGTCAGACATGACTGAGCATTCAGTTCAGTTCAGTTCAGTTGCTCAGTCATGTCCGACTCTTTGAGACCCCATAAATTACAGCACGCCAGGCCTCCCTGTCCAACAACTCCCAGAGTTCACCTAAACTCATGTCCATCGAGTCAGTAATGCTATCCAGCCATCACATCCTCTGTCATCCCCTTGTCCTCCTGCCCCCAATCCCTCCCAACATCAGTCTTTTCCAATGAGTCAACTCTTCGCATGAGGTGGCCAAAGTATTGGAGTTTCAGCTTTAGTATCAGTCTTTCCAAAGAACACCCAGGAGCATTATATACAATTATAACTTCAGAAATATGTATTTTTGAAATATTTAAATTGAAGGATAATTTCTTTGATTTTCTCTTACTAATATATGTTTCTGAAAGCATATAGTTTATTATTGGCCAAAATTACTGTCCTCAATTCTGATGTGGGGGATGATTCTGGAATATAAATTATGCTATAGAATTGTCCCCATTTGAAGCCAATGTTCCTGGCTTTTGTGCTCTGGTATTTGTGATTTGGTGCTCAGGGAAATTTTTCAGGAATATCCCAGACAGGCTGTTCCTGACGACTCAGTGAGACTTCTGCATACAAGGCACTCAGAACTGCTTTTAATAGGTGTACTCACCAGCATTCTTGCCTGGAAAATCACATGGACAGAGGAGCCTGGCTGGCTACATTCCATGGGGTTGCAAAGAGTCAGACACGACTGAGTGACTTCACTTTCACTTTTACATTTTCACCAGTAAAGAGGATCCTGCTAGATATCATCAGCAGGATCAACCATGTGAGTTCTCCTCCTCTAGTCTGCTCATTAATAGTTTCTTAATGTTAAACTTTCTAAAAGAGATACAAATTATATACACTATTTTTTATGAAAGATGATGAAATTGATTTGCTACTATTTTGATTTTCTATATCTATGTTTATGAATGAAATTTGCTTGCTATTTAATTTCACAAATTGCCTTTTCTAATTGTGGTGTCAAAGTTATTCTAGAATGCAAATAAAAATTAGGGACTTGACCATATTTTTATTTTCTGGAATATTTTATATTAGATTGGGGACACCTGTCCTTTAGGAAACTTAGTAGAAGTCATCCTTAAAATTATCTGTGCCAATAATGGGGGGAGGGGATGTTGGAGAAGAGTAAGACTTCATTCTTGACTCAATTGCTTAATGATACAGAAATATTCAGTTTTTAAATTCTTCTTGAGTTAGTTTTAATAAAGCTACACTTTTCTAGATATTTATCTTTTTTAAAAAGTTTTGAAATTTTAAGATTTTTTCATATTATCTTAATATCTTTAAAATTATTCCTGCATATGGATTTATCTCCTTTTTATTTTAAAACATGTTTCTTACTCTGTTATTTTCTTTTTATCAAACTTGAATTTTTTCAGTGTCATAACTTTTAATGAATAGTTTGAATTTTCATATTTCTTTCTATAGTGTTTCCTTTTTATTACTTACTTTCTGCTCCCACTTTATGCTCTTTAAAATTCCTTCTAGTTTATTTGACTTTACTAACTGATGTTTGCACTTCTTTGGTAGCTCAGCTGGTAAAGAATCTGTCTGTAATGCAGGAGACCTGGGTCCAATCCCTGGGTTGGAAAGATCTACCGGAGAAGGGTACAGCTACCCACTCCAGTATTCTAGCCTGGAGAATTCCATGGACTATATAGTCCATGAGGTTGCAAAAAGTCAGATGTTTACTCTACAATTTACATCAGTAAATTGATGTTTACTGAACATTTATAGTTTGAAACCTAATAATTTAAATTCCGATTTTCTTATTTTCTAGTATTATCTTTTCAAGATACAAATCTCTCTCCCATCCTATCACTGTTCTATCTGTACTTATAAGAGCAATAGTATGTACTGTTATAGACAAGAGTCCAAATGACATTGGCATCAGAGTAGAAGTTTATTTCTTGCTCTGCTGCTGCTAAGTCACTTCAGTCGTGTCCGACTCTGTGCGACCCCATAGACAGCAGCCCACCAGGCTCCCCCATCCTTGGGATTCTCCAGGCAAGAACACTGGAGTGGGTTGCCATTTCCTTCTCCAATGCATGACAGTGAAAAGTGAAAGTGAAGTCGCTCAGTCGTGTCCGACTCCTAGTGACCCCATGGACTTCAGCCCACCAGGCTCCTCCGTCCATGGGATTTTCCAGGCAAGAGTACTGGAGTGGGGTAAAGTCTAAGTAAGTATTCCTTAAATGTAGTTGTGTCTACCCCAAGCAATGATCCATGAATACAGTCACCTTTCATTTTATACCTCTGATATACCCTAGGTTTTGGAGACAAATACTGGACCCTCTTCCCCAGTTGCTCATGGAAGACAGACTGATTCACACACAAACTATTTGGTGAGACCTGGTACTATGCCTCATCTTGATGCAAGAAAAGGTATGAAACATCACTGGCTATTGCAGTGCTTCAGAGTTCAATGCCCAAGGTATTCAATGGAAACTTGTCACATACACATCCTCTACCTACATAGGTCAAAATTTCAGATACTCAGAGGTAAAGGAGATTTTTCTGTGCTTTTTTTTTTTTTTTTAACATAGTTTTTCCACATTTAGGTATCATAAACCATGGTTCTCAGGGGAAATGGGAAGTCTCCTAAAATCTAAATTTTCAAATGCCAGCTAAAGGCCAAATCCTTTAGCCAAAATCATTTACAAAGGAAATCCTGCTTTCCTTTGTAAGAAAAGCAGTTTTAGGTTTACTAGGCTAATTATTTTCTGCAAGCTTGCCTTGTTTTTTGAGGAAAAGTGTCCAATTTCTCACCATTATCTATGTTACACTGAGAGTTTTGTTAAAGATAGTCTTCATTAAGTCGAGAAAGTTCCTAAGTATTGCTAGTTTGCTGAGGGTATTTATCATAAATGGGTGTATTAGAGTTCTCTAGAGAAGCAGAACCAATAGGATGTACATATAAATATATTTATGTGTGCTAAGTCTTACATACAAATATATGTATGTATGCTAGGCTTCCCTGTCCTCTACACTAGATACATAGTGAATCCCAATATCTGGATATCAAACATGTCAAACTCTTTGCAACCCTGTGGGCTATAGCCCACCAGTTTCCTCTGCCCACTGGATTTTCCAGGCAAGAATAATGGAGTGGGTTGCCATTTCCTCCTCCAAGGGGTCTTCCTGACCCAGGAATCAAAACTGTGTCTCTTGTGTCTCCTGCACTAGCAGGTAGATTCTGTACCATTAAGTCACGTGGGAAGTCCAATGCATGTGTGTGTGTATGTGTGTGTATATATATGTGTGTGTGTGTATATATGTGTGTGTGTGTGTGTGTGTGTTATAAGGAACTGATGAAATCAATTGTGGATGTTAGCCAGTCCAACATCTGAGACACATGGGTGGCAAGTTGTAGAGTCAAGAGAGCCTATGGCCCAGGTGAAGCCCAGAGACATTCTGCTGAAGAACTACCTCTTACTCTAGAAGGATGCTTTTTCCTTGTTGCTATTCTACTTAGGTCTGTAGCTGATTGGATGAGATCACTCACACTGTGGAGGGAAATCTGCCTACCCAAAGTTCACCAACTTAAATGCTAGTCTCATCTAAAAGTACCTTATACTTTGACACATAACACAGCCTCTAAGACAATAATTCAATCCATTGTACACATGTTGTTGTTACTGTTGTTCAGTCATTAACCCCTGTTTGAATCTTTGCGACCCTGTGGCCTGCAGCACACTAGGCTTCCCTGTCCTCTACACTAGACACATAGTGTGTCCCAATATCTGGAGATCAAGCTGTTTGAGCTCCCTGATTGGTAGACACATGGATGGGTCACAAGGGTGATATGTTCTGATTCAATAGGGGAATGATGTGATGTGTAATGGCTACACTTTTGAGATCCTCCTAGACTTCTCCCTATAGGTCTCTTCATGTGGCTGGTCCTACTGCTAAACTATAAAATCTGATCAAGTTACAGGAATCCTAGAATTTTCAGCCATTTGATCAGAAGGATAGATTTTGTGGGAACCTCTGAACTTATGGTCAGTGTTAGAATTGAGAGCAGTCTTGTTGGGAACTGTGTCCTTTAGCTTGAGTCTGTGCTGACTCTGGGTAGTTAATGACAGAATTATATTACAATATTACATATAACAAGCTAGATTCAATTTGCTAATTTTTGATGAATTTTGTATTTATGTTTAGTCTAGTTTTCCTTTCTTGAAATATCTGGTTTTGGTGTTAAGGTAATACAGGCCTCATAAAATATGTTCTGAAATTTTCCCACTGCTACTGTTTTCTGAAACATATTGTCAAGAAGTGCTATCATTTAGTCCCCAAGTGTTCAGTAGAACTCACCAGTGAAACCATCTGGTTCTGCTTCTTTCTTTTTTGGATGGTTATTAAATATTGATTAAATTTCTGCTGAAATTATTTGTTTCTCCTTGTGTCACTTTCAGTTGTTTAACTTTCAAGAAACTGCTCATTTCATCTAATTTGTTGAGCTGTTTACAATAGTCCTTTATCCACGACTTAGTCTCAGCTTACATCATTTTTCTTTTCTTGTGTATTCTCTAATTTTGCATTAGTGCCCTTAACATATTAATTATAATTATTTTATATTCTGAAAACAATCATCTTCAATTCTGGTGCTTTCTTGGTCTCTTCAGAGTGTATTTTGTCCTTGTCTTTTAATATGTCTAGTAACTTCTGCTTGGAAGCCAGATATGGTTAATTGGGTAAGTGGGGCTTGTGTACATTATGAGGCTTTATGACCTTCTAGTTAGAATTTGGACATTGTTTAATGTTTGTACTACAGGCATATGTCAGAGAATTAAAAATCTTTTATTGTCCTTGTTTTTTCTTTCCTGATGTCCCAAATTCCCCTTCAAATGGTCTGCTCCTTGCAGCTCTTTTGGTTGTAATCCACTGTTTTGGTTGTAACATATGGTACCCATGTTGATATGGTAATAAGAAGTGTGAAAGGGGAAGTGCCATATAATCCCATGATTAAATCTATGCATTTTCACTTCCCTGGGTTTCTTAAGACGTGATTTTTTTTTCCACAAGTGCTTCTTTGCTTACACCCTCTCTTAAGTCTAACCTTGGAGATGAATAATTTCTTTTAAGTGGAATAGACTCTGATAAATCTTTCCCAGTTTCCCTTGTTGGTGGTGGTGTTAGGTCGCTCAGTCCTGTCTGACTCTTTGAGAACCGATGGACTGCAGCACATCAGGCTTCCCTGTCCTTCAGTATCTCCCAGAGTTTGCTCAAACTCATGTCCATCGAGCCGGTGATGCCATCCAACCGTCTCATCCTCTGTCATCCCCTTCTCATCCTGCCTGCAATCTTTTCCAGCATCAGGGTATTTTCCAGTGAATCAGTTCTTCGTATCAGGTGGCCAAAGTATTGGAGCTTCAGCTTCAGCATCAGTCCTTCCAATGAATATTCAGGGTTGATTTCCTTTAGGATTGCCTGATATGATCTCCTTGCAGTCCAAACGACTCTCAAGAGTCTTTTCCAACACCACAGTTCAAAAGCATCAACTCTTCAGCATTCAACCTTTTTTATGTTCCAACTCTCACCTCCATACATGACTACTGGAAAAGCAAAGCTTTGACCATGTAGACATTTGTCAGCAAAGTAATGTATCTGCTTTTTAATATGTAGTCTAGATTTGTCATAGCTTTTCTTCCAAGAAGCAAGTGTCTTTTAATTTTATGGCTGCAGTCACCATCTTCAGTGATTTTGGAGTCCAAGAAATTAAAGTCTATCACTGTTTTTTTCATTGTTTCCCCATTTATTTACCATGATATGATGAGACTAGATACCATGATCTTTGTTTTTGATGTTGAGTTTTAAGCCAGCTTTTTTATTCTCCTCTTTCACTTTCATCAAGAAGCTCTTTAGTTCCTCTTCGCTTTCTGCCATAAGGGTGGTGATATCTGCATATCTGAGGTTATTGATATTCCTCCTGGCAATCTTGATTCCAGTCTGTGCTTCATCCAGCCCATAATTTCGCATAATGTACTCTGCATATAAGTTTAATAAGCAGGGTGACAATATACAGCCTTGATGTACTCCTTTCCCAATTTGGAAGCAGTCTGTTCTCCTGTATTCCATTCTAATTGTTGCTTCTTGTCCTGTATACAGATTTCTCAAGAGGCAGGTCAGGTGGTCTGGTACTCCCATCTCTTTAAAAATTTGCCACAGTTTGTTGGGATCCACACCATATAAGGCTTTAGTGTAGTCAATGAAGCAGAAGTAGATATTTTTTTCTAGAATTCTCTTGCTTTTTCTGTGATCCAACAGATGTTGGCAATTTGATCTCTGGTTCCTCTGCCTTTTCTAAATCCAGCTTGAACATCTGGAATTTCTCCATTGATATTCTGTTGAAGCTTAACTTGGAGAATTTTGAGCATTACTTCCCTAGCATGTGCGATGAGTACAATTGTGTGGGAGTTTGAGCATTTTTTGGCATTGCCTTTCTTTGGGATTGGAATGAACACTGACCTTTTCCAGTACTATGGCCACTGCTGAGTTTTCCAAATTTGCTGGCATGTTGACTGCAACACTTTAACAGCATCATCATTTAGAATTTGAAAAAGCTCAGCTGGAATTCCATCACTTCCACTAGCTTTGTTCATAGAGATGCTTCCTAAGGCCCACTTGATTTCACACTCCAAGATATCTGGCTCTAGATGAGTGATCACAGCATCATGGTTAACTGGGTCATTAAGATCTTTTTGTATTCTGTGTACTCTTCTCACCTCTTCTTAATACTGTCTGCTTATTTTAGGTCTACACTGTTTCTACCCTTTATTGTGCCCATTTTTGCATGAAATATTTCCTTTGTATCTCCAATTTTCTTGAAGAGATTTTTAGTCTTCCCCATTCTATTGTTTTCCTCTATTTCTTTGCATTGATCACTGAGGAAGACTTTCTTATCTCTCCTTGTTATTCTTTGGAAATCTGCATTCAGATGAATATATCTTTCCTTTTCTCCTTTTCCTTTTGCTTCTCTTCTTTTCTCAGTTATTTTTAAGATCTCAGACAACATTTTTTTTGTTTCTTTTTCTTGATTTTAGTTTTGATCACCACTTCCGTACAATGTTAGGAACCTCTGTCCATAATTCTTCAGGCACTCTATCATATCTAATCTCTAATCTCTTGAGTCTATTTGTCATGTCCACTCTATAATCACAAGGTATTTGATTTAGGTCATACCTGAATGGTCTAGTGGTTTTCCCTCCTTTCTTCAATGTAAGTATGAATTTTGCAATAAGGAATTCATGATCTGAGCCACAGTCAGCTCCTGGCCTTTTTTTTTTTTTTTTGCCTTGTTACACAGAATATAACCTGTTTATTTCTCCTCACCTTGACAGAGCCAGGAAGAAATCTTTCTTTGCAATTCGAACAAGAATATGATGGATTTCCTGTAAATAAAACACAACAAGTGTTTTGGACCCCCTCAAACTGAGTACCAGGAATTTTTTCACGAGTCCAGAATGAATTCAAAAAAATTGTCAAAATTACCATTTAACCATTCTTACTAAGGTGTCAGTCCAATGACCTCCGATATAGGTGAGCAAATGTTGGCTGTTATTCTCTGCATTTGCATTTATTTCTAGATTTCTGTGTGGCAGTTTTTCCTAAGGCCTCATTTCTCTGATAGGTCCAAAAATTCATTGATTTTTAATTTATTGAGTGTTTATTTTTTTCTTCTTGGAAGGATAGGAATAATGAGTTCCAAAATTTTCATATGTGGAGGCTGAGATTGAGAATAACTGGTCATTTTCAATATACACATTCTATTATCATGCATTTCTTCAGCCCTTTAGTTTAGTTCAACATATTAATTGCATCTATTTTCACTAGTATTTTTAAAAATTTTCAGAATCCTAGTCTTCCAGGTGATCCTGGTGATGAAGATTAGAGGCAACAAGCTCTCACCATAAACTCTGCCCAAATTACAGCTTTGGGAGTAAAATAAATGATTGTTGCTATGGTAAACACTGACTTTGAAGTGATTCATATGAATTAATTAAAAACTAGAATGTGTAGATTAAGGGGAGATTTTTGTTGTTGCTGTCTTATCCAATACTAGAATTACTATCAACTATCTCAAACTAAATAATCTGATGACACTTGTATTTGAAGTCCTTTTTCAGTCTTGTTCCATGGCTAGAATGTGTTTATCATCTCTTAAAGGAAAATTGTTTATCTTACTTTGACCTCTTAGATCCAGACCCCAACTGTGATGGACTGTTTTTCTCTCCATTTCCTTCTCTAGTGTGATTTTTATAATTCTCACTTTCATTGATGTTTGACTTTTCTTGCTCCTAGACTTATGAGGAAATTTCTAATCTGAAGTCCCCACTTTCATGAGCCCATAAGCCTTTTCTTTTGTCTCCCTATCATCCAATTTCTGGGTCAGAAAGCCCTTGGGACCACTGCCGGCTAGACAACTTGTTTTCCTTTCTGAATTCATGCTTTTTCATTGTTTGGAACCTGCGAAGATTCACTTTATATATTTGTCTGCTCAGTGGTGTCTTAAAAATATGTCTTTTTATTTTATCGAATATTTGAAGTGCTTTCCACAAAGAAGCATTTTTGTTTTTTAGCACATCATATTCCTTTGCTGCCAGAAAGAGAATTGGTTTGCATTTCTACACTCTTCTTTTAAATAACTTTTAAAGTTATTTCAGAACAATTCTCTAAAGGCTAATAACCAATCATACCAGATACATCTCAAACACACACACACAGAACAGTTGTTAATATATTAAACCTGATAATAAACAAAATGTAAGTGAAAAGATAATAGTGAACTATGTTCAATCATTTTTATCTTGAAAATATATTCATTGCCATCACTTGCTTCTGTCTTTTTTTCTTTTTTTGGAATGTTCATTTAGTGAGGATATTCAGGGGTCATGAAGCAATTTGAATTTGCAGCAGCTAACCACTATCACTTCACAGGGAAAATTCTTATCATAGTGCACACTTCTCTTGGGAGTACTCTCTTTACTTAAGAATCTACATAAATTTTGTTTTCCCAAAAGGAAGGTGCAGGCTCAGCTTTGTACCTCCTCTTATTTTATCCACTTAGTTTCTTTACTGGCTGAAAATATGTGCCCACACATACACACACACAAAACTAGAATTCCCTACAATTATCAACCATGAATCCCTGCTAAACTATAGAAATAAATGCATTAGTATATTCATCCATATTAAAAATAATTAATAGAAGTATTTTTAACTTCTAAGTATTTAATATTTTAGGTCACTTTTTTATTATTATATTTGTAATTTATTATATTGTAATATGGGAATATGACTTTAATGTTTCAATATTCAAAATATTGTAACAGAATTTTCTGATAAATATTCTTTTAAATATTCCATGGATATGTGGAGTATTTATATGAGTGCAAAGGATGCAGTGCTTTATATACTGAAAAGAATTCTGTGAACCAATAAATTCATTAAGGGCAAAAATAATTTTCTTTATCGAAAAAATAGAACCTTTTAAGATTCATTTAGAGCATATAAGAGTTTTCCTGGTGGCTCAGTGTTAAAGAGAATGCAGGAAATGCAAGTTCAATCCCTGAGTCAGGAAGATCCCCTGGAGGAGGGCATGGCAACCTATTCCAATATTCTTGCCTGGAGTATCCCATGGACAGGGGAGCCTGGCGGACAGTCCACGGGGTGGGAAAAGAGTTGGACAGGACTTACACTAAAACAACTAACGAGCATACAAAGATTGGGCCTTGCTACTGTGTTGCTCTCTACTTAACAAGCTATGATGTAGATCTGGATAATCTCTCAAACCTAAAATTTAGGAAAATGCATAAATATACACCATGCTTCCTTTTCTTCATAATAGGCATAAGTAATATGATACCATGTGTGAATCATTTTAGGTTTACAAGGTAGTCTAATTTATGTTTATAGCATCTCCAGATATTCTATTAATTAAAGAAATCCCTTGTATTGTGCTGTGTTCAGTTGCTTAAGTCATGTCTGACTATTTGCGACCTAGGGACTGTAGCCTGCCAGGCTCCTCTGTCCATCGGATTCTCCAGGAAAGAATACTGGAGTGGGTTGCTGTGCCCTCTTCCAGGGGATCTTCCTGACCTGGGAATCATACCAACATCTTAGGTGTCCCCTGCATCAAATGCAGCTTCTTTCCCCACTGACCCACGTGGGAAGCCCCAAAGAAATCACTGAGGGTAAAGCAAAACAAATTGCAATGTTCTGGTTTTTGTTTGTTTGCTTTGCTTTATTTTCCCTTAACAATAACTATGTTGGATGTCATCACCAACTCAATGCACATGAGTTTGAACAAACTCCAGGAGATAGTGAAGGACAGGGAAGCCTGGTCTGCTGCAGTCAATGGGGTGGCAAAGAGTCAGACAGGACTTCATGACTGACCAACACCAAAATAACCATCATGAGAATCTTAAATTCACATGTTACAGATGGCTATAGAATTGGTTTAAATATTCCATTTATCAAGGCATAATTAACATAAATCAGTGGAGCTTCCATGTTGGCTCAAATGGTAAAGAATTTGCCTGCAATGTAGGAGAACGGGGTTCAATCCCTGGGTCAGGAAGATCCCCTGGAAAAGGGAATGGCTACCCACTCCAGTATTCTTATCTGGAGAATTCCATGGACACAGGAGCCTGGCAGGCTACAATCCATGGGGCCACAAAGAATCAGACATGACTGAGCAACTGAGCATACACAATTAACATAAAATAAAGTTCACATGTTTAAATTTTTATTTTAATAAATATTGATATATGTGGATATCTTTAAAGCCATTATTAGAGTCAAAATGCCAAAATTCTCTACTAGAGTTGAATTGCATAGTTAACAGAAACACAGTCTAAGCTAAAGAAATCAGATATTTCAGAACTTAACATTTTACATAGAACAAGTAATTAATATCTCCATTACCAATGGAAAATAATATCAATAAATAATATTCCATTTCATCTTTAAGATCTAACCTTTAGAATAAGTACTAAATCACCACATTACATGGAGAAGAGAGAAAGTATTCTCTTGTCAACCAATGCTAATTTCATTTAAAAACAGTCACCCATCATGTTTAGCTGATGCTCCAAGCATTTGTAGAATGGAATTGAAGGCACTTGAAAAATGACAGAATAAGAAACTTGGCTTCCTGCCGAAAGGAGATATCATTTTATGTGCCCCCAAGGAGACAGTGACAATATTAATCCACAAGTGTTGGAAAATGGCCATTCTGAAGGAAAATGGTATTTCATTTTATGAAACTAGGGTGGTAGTGTACAATGAGAAGTGTTATGTCTTTTGGAATTGTGTGTAAACTCATATTTAATTCAATTCATTAACATTGTCATAGATGTGTGTGTTAAAGGTGTCTCACAATATTACATAATTCATTTGCCTTTCCAGTACTACAGCTACTTTTTCCATTATTTTTAAAATACATTGGCATATCTGGTCTTAAGGAAATGTGATATTATCATTATAGCAAACCTCATTATGGCTAAGGATAAATTTAGTCTAGGCCCTTACAACTTGTAAAATTATCTTTGATTACATTATTTTTTTCCAATTTTATAAGAAAGGAAACTGAAAGTCAGGAATAAAAAATATATATAATAGGGATTGGGCTAGAGAGAAATGTTTTCATTCTCATATCTGGGACTCTATTCCCTGTATCATTAATTCAATTTAAATGTAATTTAGCTTCCAAGGAGATCAAACCAGTCAGTCCTAAAGGAGATCAGTCCTGAATATTCATTGGAAGGACTGATGCTGAAGCTCCAATACTTTGGCCACCTGATTCGAAGAACAGACTCATTGGAAAAGATCCTGATGCTGAGAAAGATTGAAGGCAGGAGGAGAAGGGGACGACAGAGGATGAGGTGGTTGGATGGCATCACCGACTCGATGGACGTGAGTTTGAGCGAGCCCCAGGAATTGGTGATGGACAAGGAAGCCTGGCGTGCTGCAGTCCGCTGGGTCAGACACGACTGAGGGACAAACTGAACTGAACTAGCTTCCAAATATAAATAGCAGCCATATGCTATGAATGTCTAATAACTGATAGTATCTTGCCGAATAATCAATGATGTGAAAGTGGCGTAATGCAGTGAACAGGTATCAAACTGAAAACAAGCAAGGAGACTGTATGAAGGACTGTCTCCCGGAAGACAAGCTGGATGACATGACGTGACTCAGTATTACACATGTAAGTCTATTCATCTGTAAAGCGGAGTTGTGACATGTACTAAGTTGTACACACCTCAAAAATTAAATATTTAATGTTTTTTTCATTTTTCATTTACTTATCTGATTTCACTCAATTTAAGGTGTATTATTTTTAGCATTTAATCATTGTCATCATGAAAGAGAATGGATATTCCTAAGGATGTATACCTGGAAATTTTAGTTCTTTCATTAGCATGCCCCTTTCCATATTTCCTGAAACTAATTTTTCTGAGCAAGTGTTTGCACTCCCTAGTCAGAAGCAGGTATTTTGTCTGGGATTCCTACATGCTAAAACCTATTAAAGTGTTCTAAAATTTTGAGTTTATTTTGCCATAAATAGCTTGTGATTTTTTGTATATATGATTACTTTTTTTTTAATCTTAAACTTTTTTTTTTTTTTTTGTATTGGGGTATGTATGGATGTGAGAGTTGGACTGTGAAGAAGGCTGAGCACCAAAGAATTGATGCTTTTGAACTGTGGTGTTGGAGGAGACTCTTGAGAATCCCTTTGACTGCAAGGAGATCCAACCAGTCCATTCTGAAGGAGATCAGCCCTGGGATTTCTTTGGAAGGAATGATGCTAAAGCTGAAACTCCAGTACTTTGGCCACCTCATGCGAAGAGTTGACTCATTGGAAAAGACTCTGATGCTGGGAGGGATTGGGGGCAGGAGGAGAAGGGGGCGACAGAGGATGAGATGGCTGGATGGCATCACTGAGTCGATGGACGTGAGTCTGAGTGAACTCCGGGAGTTGGTGATGGACAGGGAGGCCTGGCGTGCTGCGATTCACGGGGTTGCAAAGAGTTGGACACGACTGAGTGACTGAACTGAACTGAACTGATAGCTTATTAACAAATGTTAATGTTTGTTACAATGATAGTTTCAGGTGTACAGGAAAGGGACTCAGTCATGCATATCCATGTATCCATTCTTCCCCAAACTCCCTCCTATTCCTGCTGTCACATAATATTGAACAGAGTTCCCGCACTGTACAGTAGGTCCTTGTCAGTTATCCATTTTAAATATAGCAGTGTGTACTTTTTAGATTAGGCCAGGAAATTATCAATTGCTTGTTGCCATCTGTGCCACCCAATGTCAAGTGTAGCTCCTTGAAGTAATAAGTGATGCTTACTAATGTTCCAAATTCGTCCTGACTGCATTACAAGAGCAATCAACTAAACTTTGTGTACCAATTGGAGAATTCCATATAAATTTTCTCAGAACTTCCAAATTCCGAAAAGACTTTCCCAAAACTCCATGATAGTCATGGGAAATGTGTAAAAATGTAAGGAGTATGTGAACAAATAGGAACATGAAAAATATTGACAAATTCTTCCATGATAACATTCAACTGAGCTATTTAATAAAATGCAATACATAAATTTTAATAAGGAGAGAGCTGAACACAGTCTTCCCTTGAATTTACCTTGATTACACTAATGAAGGGCTTACTATTCCTCAACTGGGAGTACGTTGCTCTTGTTTTCAGCACAAATGTTTCCTTCTACAGGAAGTCAACTCCAGTTTTTCACACTTATACAAACATTTGTACAGTTTTTAGGTAGGCATGAGTTAGCTGTTGGATAAATGATTGCATGTTCTGTGTTTACATGTGTACTTCACAACTGAATTTCATTCTCAAGTCTGGGAAAACATTAATAACTCAGACCGTATCTTAGGTATTTTAGATGTAGTTGCAGGTGAATATCACTCATATATGTGCCAGTGCCTGTTTTATAGATCTCAAACCTAAACATATTATGTTTTATGCTTTGGACATTTTGATATATATTTATTTGTTTTCCACATCTGATTAATTGAATATTTCTGAATGTAACACTGTGATGATAGAAAGTAGCCTAAGTCTACTGGCCCCAGAGAAAGAATGCTAAACTCTGTGGCATTGTGATTGTGGGATTTCAGTTTTGACAGAGCTCAGCACTGGCTCCCAGTATTGGAAAGCAGCCTCATTCTTTAACTGTTTTAAATGGGGCAGAATGCACTATCCTAAGACAGTAAATATTGTGTGTGAGAATGAAAGTTGCTCAGTCATGTCTGACTCTGTGATACCCTGGGCTGTAACTCACCAAGATCCTCTGTCCCTAGAATTCTCCAGGCCAGAATCCTAAGGTGGGTAGTCATTCTCTCCTTCTTCTTCTTTTTTTTAATTTAAATTTACTTTAATTAGAGGCTTATTACTTTACAATATTGTTTTGGTTTCTTCTTGAGGGGATCTTCCCAACCCAAGGATCGAACCCAGGTTTCCTGTACTTCAGGTGGATTCTTTACTGTCTGAGCCACCAGGGAAACCAGGAACAGTAAATAATCCTGTCCCAAAATTTATTTGTAAATATTGCTGGTTAGATGGGACGTTTGAAGCAGTCAGCATTCAGAAAAATAAATGCTAAATGACATAGGAAGATGATGTCACCAAATCCTCATTAAATTTGATTAGTTAGGTATTAATACTTAGATAAAAAATATTCCCATACCTTGCATCTTTTTCTTGGCAAAGGTGAGGTTTAAGACTTAGATTTCTGACTTAGTGGAAGGCTTTGATTACATGTTTTCAGTATTTCCCTTGCATACATGCTAAGTCACTTCATTCGTGTCTGACCCTTTGAGATCTCATAGGCTATACCCACCACGCTCCTCTATCCATGGGATTTTCCAGGCAAGAATATTGGAGTGAGTTGTCATTTCCTTTCCCAGGGGATCTTCCTGAACCAGGGATTGAACCTGTGTCTCTTACATCTCTGTCTCTTGCAAAAGCAAAATAATAAATGCTTGCTAACTTAGAATTAAAATGTGAATTATAGATCAGTCCTGAATTCACAATTTAGGCAAACTTTTTGCAAAGAAGAATTAGCATGAGTTTCTTTGTGTGTTAAGGATTGTAGCATGGGTTTCAGCATCATATTAAAATAGGAAAAAAAAAAAAAAAACTGTGACCTAACGAGACCACGTAATTTACTATTAGTCTGTATTCATAGTCAAATTGTGAATATATTTCATCAAATACTTTTTACTCTGTTCTATTTTTTGGCAGAAATTATTTCCTGAACTTGACATTTGAAAAATTCAGGTAATTATGTTCTTTCTATAATGAGGAACTTTTCAACTTCTGTGATGGACCTCAGCATAGAAATTACCAAACACATCAATTAAATTAGCATCTTGACTTTAGAACAAGGCTGATTTTTAATGCTCCTTCATTTTTAAATGTAACCATAAGCAGAACACACACATTTATTACTTGATTTTTTTAAAAAGTTGGTTAAAACAGGCACCATCATTGCAGAAAAACATCTTAAAAATAGAGTGAAAAATGAAAGTGAAAGTCACTCAGTTGTGTCTGACTTTTTGTGACTCCCATGGAATTCTCCAGGCCAGAATACCGGAGTGGGTGGCCTTTCCCTTCTCCAAGGGATCTTCCTAACCCAGGGATTGAACCTGGGTCTCCTGCATTGCAGGCAGATTCTTTACCAGCTGAGCCATAAGGGAAGCCCAAGAATACGGGAGTGGGTAGCCTATCCCATCTCCAACTGATCTTCCCAATCCAGGGATCAAACTGGGGTCTACTGCATTGCAAGTGGATTCTTTACCAACTGAGATATTGGTATTTAAAATTAAATGTGAAGGAGTCAGCCAAATATCTTCACCGTTTTCTGTGTGTTTGGTGTAAGAGTAACGAGTTTTAATATCCATCATTTCCCTTAGCCATCCTCGCTACAAGGAAGATGCACTGTGATTCTGGAACCAAATCTATGTTCCCATGTGGAATTCTTCCCCTGGTAGCTCAGTGAAAAAGAATCCTCCTGCCAGTGCAGGAAATATTTCTTAGTAACTAAACAGCAACAACTAATGTCACCTGAAGAAATTTATCTCAGCCGTCTTTGGTGTCGTTTATAACCAGTGCTTTAGGTTCTACTCTCCACTGTGCTAGACTACTAGAGCAATTCAAAATGAAGTGATTGTTTCCTTGGATCATTCCCTCTGTGTTGGTGTTCATTTGCTAATTTGGTCTGACTTTTGGCAATCTCATGAACTGCAGCACACAAGGATTCCCTGTCCTTCACCATCTCTGGGAGTTTGCTCAAACTCTTGCCCGTTGAGTTGGTGATGACTTCCAACCACCTCATCCTCTGTTGTCCACTTCTCATCCTGCCTGCAATCTTTCCCAGCATCAGGGTCTTTTCCAGAGTCAGTTATTTGCAACAGATGGCCAAAAGATTGGAGCTTCCGCTTTATCATCAGTGCTTCCAATGAATATTCAGGGTTGATTTCCTTTAGGATTGACTGGTTTGTTCTCCTTGCAGTCCAAGGGACTTTCAAGATTCTTCCTTCCCTGTTAGCTCAACTGGTAAAGAATTCACCAGCAATGCGGGAGACCCTGGTTCCATTCCTGGGTTGGGAAGATCTGCTGGAGAAGGGATAGGCTAGCCACTCCAGTAGATATCTTGGGCTTCCCTGGTGGCTTAGCTGGTAAAGAATCCACCTGGAATGCAGGAGACCTGGGTTCAATCTCTGGGTTGGAAAGATCCCCTAGAGAAGGGAAAGGCTACCCACTCCAATATTCTGGTCTGGAGAGTCCATGGACCTTATAGTCCATGACGTCCGAAAAGAGTCAGACATAACTTAGTGATTTTCACTTTCCTCAGCACCATAATTCAAAAGCCTCAGTTCTTCAGCACTCAATCTTCTTTATGGTCCAACTCTCACATCCATATTTGATTACTGGAAAAAACATAGCTTTGACTATATGGACTTTTGTCAACAAAGTGATGTCTCTGCTTTTCAACATGCTATCTAGATTTGTCATAGCTTTTCTTTCAAAAAGCAAGTATCTTTTAGTTTTGGGGCTGCAGTCACTGTCTGCAGTGATTTTGGAGTCCAAGAAAATAAAATCTGTCACTGTTTCCACTTCTTCCCTCATCTGTTTGATGAGATCGGATGCCATGATCTTCATTTTATGAATGTTGAGTGTTAAACCAGCTTTTTCACTTTCCCCTTTCATCCTCATCAAGAGGCTTTTGAGTTCCTCTTTGCTTTCTGCCATTAGAGTGGTGTCATCTGCATATCTGAGGTTATTTATTTCTTCCTGCAGTCTTGATTCCAAGTCTTGAGTTATCCAGCCTGGCATTTTACATGATATGCTCTGCATAGAAATTAAATAAGCAAGCCGACATATACAGCCTTGTTGTACACCTTTCCCAGTTTTGAACCCTCTGTATTAAAGAAAAAATATAATCTCTTTAAGTTCTTTAGCTAAAATTGCAAATGTGTTTCTGTTGCTTGTTACTTTTCAATATTTTTTATTCTAGAAATGAGTATACACGTCACAGTGGCTTTGCCATCTCCTACTTGTGAATGATCTCACTAGAACTTTTTGGGTATAGTCTCAGAATTACCATATTCTATTAGAATCATCAAAGGATTTGAGGATTTATAAAGCCTGGAAGATTTTTTGTTTTTGTTTCTTTCCCGCCAGGAAGAAAGCAAATTTAAACTGAGTAGAACTTTGGTGGCAGGAGGGAGGTGGAATAAGCCATCTCTGTGTATTCCTTACAAATAGCACTCTGGTTCCAGCAACTGGGAAACTACTGGTTAACCATATTTTATCCACCGCATGTAGGCAGCAGCAGTTCCATAATGATAAAGAGTCTCAAATTATCTTTTTATTGATGTAATTACCTCAATTATAGTAAAGCCTACGGACAACTAGAGATACATAATTAAAACAATTTGTACTTAAAAATGGAGTTCCAATACTTAAAGATCAGTATTTAATGGGAACTATTTTGAAATAAACTGCCACAAGTGGATATATGCTAAATTATCCACAAAACTACCAGATGGTTAAAGATGTTTCATTTTATTTTACAGAATATCAAGTGTAAAACTCCAAATGGCACTGCCAAATTTAGAAGGGAAAAAAAAAAAATTTCAAGACTTTCAGAGTAATGCTCAGCCAGTTTTACAGTTCTTGAAACTGATCTTATTCAACTGGATGGGCTTTATATGAAAAATATCTAATCAGAATCATCAGATCAGATCAGACGAGATCAGTCGCTCAGTCGTGTCCGACTCTTTGCGACCCCATGAATCACAGCACGCCAGGCCTCCCTGTCTATCACCAACTCCCGGAGTTCACTCAGACTCACGTCCATCGACTCAGTGATGCCATCCAGCCATCTCATCCTCTGTCATCCCCTTCTCCTCCTGCCCCCACTCCCTCCCAGCATCAGAGTCTTTTCCAATGAGTCAGCTCTTTGCATGAAGTGGCCAAAGTACTGGAGTTTCAGCTTTAGCATCATTCCTTCCAAAGAAATCCCAGGGCTGAGCTCCTTCAGAATGGACTGGTTGGATCTCCAGTCCAAGGGACTCTCAAGAGTCTTATCCAACACCACAGTTCAAAAGCATCAATTCTTCAGCGCTCAGCCTTCTTCACAGTCCAACTCTCACATCCATACATGACCACAGGAAAAACCATAGCCTTGACTAGACGGACCTAGTTCATATTCATAAAGCTGAATTTCAGACCAGTTGTTCCACCAACAATCTATTGAATTTAACTAATTTTTCCAATAAACCTTTTTGGAATTCCAGAGATTCAGTTTACAGGATGCTTTTTCTTCAGAATTACCTCCACTCTATCGACCTAGTAAGACAAAAGTAAGTTACACATGGGTTATAGGAGTTTAAAAGCAAAAGATACAATATGCTTCTATCATTCCAAAATGAGCAAAACAATTATTATTTGTAGTTCCCAAATGTCGGAAATATTTCTAAGAGGATCAAATGGTGTATTTCAGACACACCCATTACTGGCACTCTTTCACTTAGGAGTGTATCAGATTTCTGTGCATTAGGCAGAAATGATGTTAGCTAGTCCATGGTGAGTTACTTTTCCTAGATGTTTTAGTTGGAGGCTATTTTGGGGTAAAATAGTTTCTCATCTAGCTGACCCATTTGATAAAATATCCAGTAATGGTAAATTATTTTTATAACTTGATCTCTTCAGCAATACCTGAACCATGAATTTCCTGATGTTTAAGCTGGTTTTAGAAAAGGCAGAGGAACCAGAAATTAAATTTCCAACATCTGCTGGATCATGGAAAAAGCAAGAGAGTTCCAGAAAAACATCTATTTCTGCTTTATTGACTATGCCAAAGCCTTTGACTGTGTGGATCATGATCAACTGTGGAAAATCCTGAAAGAGATGGGAATACCAGACCACCTGATCTGCCTCTTGAGAAATTTGTATGCAGGTCAGGATGCAACAGTTAGAACTGGACATGGAGCAACAGACTTGTTCCAAATAGGAAAAGGAGTTCGTCAAGGCTGTATATTGTCACCCTGTTTATTTAACTTGTATTCAGAGTACATCATGAGAAATGCTGGACTGGGAGAAACACAAGTTGGAATCAAGATTGCCAGGAGAAATATCAATAACCTCAGATATGCAGATGACACCACCCTTATGGCAGAAAGTGAAGAGGAACTCAAAAGCCTCTTGATGAAAGTGAAAGTGGAGGGTGAAAAAGTTGGCTTAATGCTCAACATTCAGAAAATGAAGATCATGGCATCCGGTCCCAGCACTTCATGGGAAATAGGTGGGGAAACAGTGGAAACAGTGTCAGACTTTATTTTTCTGGGCTCCGAAATCACTACAGATGGTGACTGCAGCCATGAAATTAAAAGACGCTTACTCCTTGGAAGGACAGTTATGACCACCCTAGATAGCATATTGAAAAGCAGAGACATTACTTTGCCAACAAAGGTTCGTCTAGTCAAGGCTATGGTTTTTCCTGTGGTCATGTATGGATGTGAGAGTTGGACTGTGAAGAAGGCTGAGTGCTGAAGAATTGATGCTTTTGAACTGTGGTGTTGGAGAAGACACTTGAGAGTCCCTTGGACTGAAAGGAGATCCAACTAGTCCATTCTGAAGGAGATCAGCCCTGGGTGTTCTTTGGAAGGAATGATGCTAAAGCTGAAACTCCAGTAACTTTGGCTACCTCATACGAAGAGTTGACTCATTGGAGAAGACTCTGATGCTGGGAGGGAGTGGGGGCAGGAGGAGAAGGGGATGACAGAGGATGAGATGGCTGGATGGCATCACTGAGTCTATGGACGTGAGTCTGAATGAACTCCGGGAGTTGGTGATGGACAGGGAGGCCTGGCGTGCTGTGATTAATGGGGTCGCAAAGAGTCGGACATGACTGAGTGACTGATCTGATCTGATTGTTTCTAATATGCAGAGAACCATTTTGGAAAAAAATAAATGAGGTCAATGAAAGTTCAGGATCCATAAGTTTACCATGTTGCACCTAAGTTTTTAATAAAATTTGTCTGCTCACATCTTATTATTTCTTCTCCACTCCCACACCACCCTACTACCTATAACTTGATTCCAATCAGCTTACCTTTGTTCTGCTCTATCCATTTACATGGTTGTTTTCTAACACTATGACTCCTCAGATTTCTCTCTTTTGAGATCAGTGGCTTTGTTTAACCACAGCTTAACTGATGGTGGTTTAGACATCAATGTCAAATTTGCATCCATTTTGAATAAGCAATATTTTGTCTAACCAATCTACATAGTACAAGCAAAAGAAACCATATACATTTAGACCCAGCTACTTTTCACTGCTGCAAAAGTACCAAAAAAAAAAAAAAAAGTCAAATTACATGTTAGAGACTAATATTTTCCCTCAGTTTAAACCACAGAGCAGTTAAAAAGATAGTGTTTTTCTCCTAGTATGCTGGAGGAAATGGTTTACTTCTGTTTGGGGCTTTATATTGAGGGGAAAAAAAGCCTAAGGCATTCGAATCATCTTATTAAAATGATTACACAGCATCCTTTGCCAGGCATTCATTTAGGATTTTAAAACTTATTGGGATTTAAAGAGTATTAAAAGGTCACTCATGGATTTTACTATGTGGATGCTTCGGAAATTTACTTAAGTTCTTGAGCATCTAAAATGAGAGAAAATGCTTCCAGTATCTCTTAAACTGGGATTTTCAAATGCTATAAATATATTATCCACGGGAACAAAAGTAAACTGTTTTAAGATAACACCTCCTCAAGGACATTACTAAAGTTTTCTCATCCTGGGCATTACAATCTTAATAAAAATCTTAATAAAATAATAAATTTTGGTCTATTATGCATAGAACATAGAATTAGTCTTTCAAATGGATAATAAATGCTCAATACATATGTGTAGAAATGATAAATCAAGGGGTTTTATAAGGAAAAGAAATCGTGGACGTCATATAGAGATTGCTAAAACAAGATAAAACAAAAATATAATTGTACATCAGGTATAGTAAAGTAGGTTGAATTTTAACTCCCAAATGCTCTTTATGGAGATGTATCAAAACTTATTTTTAAAGTTTTGATGTGTTGATTATGTGTGTGTGTTTTCCTCCATTTTAGTCATTCTGGACTGCACCAATCAACTTCTGTTCCACTCTTTAATACTCCCTCCAGCAGCAATCTGCATCAGAATTAATGTCAGGATTTGAGACCTTAGTCACTGAATTTTTTCCATCCTTACTTGCTCAAGGAGTGAATTTTTATTAACATTTTCTGCAGCACACATCTTACTGGTATTTGAGAAACTGCATTCTATAAAACATGTGGTTCCTCTTTTTGGATGGAAATTACTTTTTTCTATGGCTCTTCTCATGAACTCTTTTTCTTTCACTCTTGACTTTTCTTCTGTATTCTTGAACTTTCCTGAATTGTGAAATAATTTAATTCCTTCTTTGGTAGGAATGAGGCATTTCTTGACTGAGCAGGATCTGATTTATAATTTTAAAAAAAAAGGCAAAAAAATAACCTACTACTCATATCAGCCTTCCGCGGTAGCTCAGTGGTAAAGGACTTACCTGCCAATGCAGGAGATGAGTGTTCAATCCCTGGGTCAGAAAGATCCCCTGGAGAAGGAAATGACAACCTACTCTAGTATTCTTACCTGGGAAGTCCCATGGACAGAGGAACTTTGCAAGCTACAGTCCATGAGGTAGCAAAGAGTCAGACATGGCTTAGCTACCAAATGCAGGCACTTTTCATATCAGCTCTCCTCCCACCAAAATCCCAGTTAAAGACCTTAACATTACAGTTCACTATTTTAACCATTAATCACATCAAACTATCCTTAAGAGATGCAGGTTTAATCCCTGGGTTGGGGAGACCCCGGAGGAGGGCATGGCAACCCATTCCAGTTTTCCTGCTTGGAAAGTTCCGTGGACAGAGGAACTTGGTGGTCTACAGTCCATGGGATCACAAAGAGTCAGACATGACTGGAGAAACAACACATGCACGCAACTTATGTTTAACTAGTTGTGTAAATAGTTATGTAAATCTTATGTCCTTCTCAATGGTTTTATGTATACTGATAAATAGGAATAGTAGCATGTCTACATGAAAATGATTACTTGTTATCAATCATGTGTTTATTGCAGTCTCCTGAAGTTGCTTCTTTGGCTGACAAGATTCGGAGCGTTATTAGCAAGTGTATTACATTTGAAGCCTTTTGATGCAGTGTTCACCAGCCTCCTTACCTCGAATCTGGATCATCCATAAAAGACTTTCATTGAAGAAAGGATGGTGGGAATAGGGGATTGCATCCAAGTACTTATGACATCCTCCTTGTTTCAAACCTCTGTTAAGAATGACTTCGCTTCACATTTGAACTCGTTGAGCCTTCCTTACAGAACTGAAGGAGTAGAGAACATAGCTTTTCATCACCGCACTTTTCCTCAAGCAATTCTTTGAGCCAGAGGCAGAGTTTCACGAACATCTCTTATTTTGAAAGAGGTTGTTTCAAGCAAGCTTTTATATCTTGTTTGATGTTATATCACACATTGCTACTTGCCTTTAATAGCAGTATTTTCCCCAACTTCCAACTCTTCAGAAAGCTACTGATCTTCCTGGGTGATTTGAGGGATTTCTCATCAAATGTTGTCTTTTTAGTAGAAAGTATGGAAAAGACACCTGAGAGTCCCCTGTACTTCAAGGAGACCAAACCTCTCAATTCAAAAGTAAATCAGTCCTGAATATTACTTGGAAGGACTGATGCTGAAGCTGAAGCTACAATACTTTGGCCACCTGATGGGAAGAACTGATTCCTTAGAAAAGACCCTGATGCTGCAAAAGACTGAAGGGAGGAGGAGACGGGGACACCAGAGAGTAAGATGGTTGGATGGCATCACCAACTTGATGGACATGAGTTTAAGCAAGCTCCAGAAGATCGTGATGGACAGGGAAGCCTGGTGTGGTGCAGTCCATGGGGTCCCAAAGAGGAGGATGCGACTGAGCAACTGAACTGAACTGAAACTGCTTGTAGAAAAAAAGAAGGAAGACAAGGAGTACCATTTCTGTTCTAGAAACAACTTTATTCTTGTTTTTACAATGAGCATTCAGTGTATTTTACTTTCTCATTTGAAAAAAAAGTTAATTTAAACAAAAGAGATATTTAGGATATTCATAATTGTTGGAATTTATTGTTTAGTTTCTGGTCTATTCTAATAATGTCCATTCATGTGACTGTAATTATATCATTTTGAGTTTGGGTTTATGTCATTTAAAATAAAAAGCAGGACACAAGTGGAAGCTTACTCTTGTATCTCTCATGTCCTTCTTTGTACTTGTTAGTCTGAGAAATAGTCTGTCATGATGTTTTTAAATACTTCTAACTCACATGTGTAGACAACTATAATGATTTTGAGTGATGGAGGAACTGATCTCATTGATCTTGAATGGTATAAAGCAAGGTGGAAACTATTGGAAAAAATAGTTCTGTGAATTAAATGGAGGTAGTTTTCTATTAGGAGAGGGAAATGGCACCCCACTCCAGTACTCTTGCCTGGAAAATCCCAGGGACGGAGGAGCCTGGTAGGCTGCAGTCCATGGGGTCGCTAAGATCAGACATGACTGAGTGACTTCCCTTTCACTTTTCACTTTCATGCACTGGAGAAGGAAATGGCAACCCACTCCAGTGTTCTTGCCTGGAGAATCCCAGGAATGGGAGAGCCTGGTGCGCTGCTGTCTTGGGGTCGCACAGAGTCGGACACGACGAAGCGACTTAGCAGCAGTTTTTTTTTTTTTTTTTTTAATTTTATTTTTATTTATTTATTTAAAAAAATTTTTTTTCCAACTACAATTTTATTTTATTTTTAAACTTTACAGAATTGTATTAGTTTTGCCAAATATCAAAATGAATCCGCCACAGGTATACATGTGTTCCCCATCCGGAACCCTCCTCCCTCCTCCCTCCCCATACCATCCCTCTGGGTCATCCCAGTGCACTAGCCCCAAGCATCCAGTATCATGCATTGAACCTGGACTGGCAACTCGTTTCATACATGATATTTTACATGTTTCAATGCCGTTCTCCCAAATCTCCCCACCCTCTCCCTCTCCCACTGAGTCCATAAGACTGATCTATACATCAGTGTCTCTTTTGCTGTCTCATACACAGGGTTATTGTTACCATGTTTCTAAATTACATATATATATGTTAGTATACTGTATTGGTGTTTTTCCTTCTGGCTTACTTCACTCTGTATAATAGGCTCCAGTTTCATCTATCTCATTAGAACTGATTCAAAAGAGATATATGTTTTAGCACACTCTTCATAAAAGACACATTTGGATTAATAGTAAACCAAACCATGAAAAAATTTGAAACATAAATGGCATATTTCAGCAATGAGTGAAAAAACATTTAACATAGAAAAACAGTCATAGAATAAAAAAGTTTATCAAATTTTGATAATAGACCTAATTTATGAATGAAAAATATGTTTCTTCTCATATGTTAATAAAAGTAAAACATTATCTATTGCTCATATGATCAGTTCAATTATGATTATATTTAGAATAATTGCTTACAAACCTTTTTTTTTCCAAATAGAGATAAAGCATTATGCAAAATACACACACTATATCAAGTTAAAAACAGTTCAACACCTAAGAATCAATGAAGGAAGACATTGTGAAATAAAGACAGAAATGGTAATACATGGCCAACAGTACTGCTACTCTCAGCTCAGTCATGCCCGACTCTTTGTGACCCTGTGGACCATAGCCCACCAGGCTTCTCTGTCCATGGGATTCTCTGGGCAAGAATACTGGAGTGGGTTGCCATGCTCTCTTCTAGGGAATCTTCCTAACCCAGGGGTAAAACCCACATTTTTTATGTCTCCTGCTTTAGCAGGCAGGTTCTTTGCCACTAGCACTACCAAATAGAGAAAAACATTGTGCAAAATACAGACACCATATCAAGTTAACAGTAATTCAACAAATGGGAACCAATGAAAGAAGACATCAGTGGAACAAAGACAGAAATGGTAACCCATGGCTAATATATTATGGTAAAACAATTCAACATCAAATCAATTAAATAATTGTAGTTTCCAAAATCCAAAGTAAAAGACAAAAATCACCATTGGCTATTAAGTTATATTTTCATAAGCAAAAAATATTAGTCAAATATTTATTTTGATGTCCCAATTATTCTTAATACTGAGATATCTAAATAGTGTTTAGGTGGAACCTCAGTTGCATCTTTAGACATTATTGTATAATTAGTAACTAACCCATAAATCTCTTGTAGTAAATATGAGAAAGATTTGTATATTTTTTGTCTAAAATCCCTCAGTATAGAATAATACCACGAAGTCAAAAGTTGTTTTTATAGTTGGAGCAAAAGATGTGAAGGATGGCATTTTATATAAATCAGGTACACAAGCCTGATTCTTTACCAACTGAGCTCTCAGAGAAGCCCACACAAGCCTGATAGTTTGTCTTAATCCTTAATCTAGATATTCTTCTGCAAACATGGTTGTGAGTTATATTATCCCAGAGAATTCATGTTAAACTTCTAAATCTCAGTAACTCAGAATGTAAACTTATTTTGAAATAGAGTCTTTGCAGGAAAAATCAGTCAAATTAAAATGATGTCATCCGGGTGGACTCTAGTCAGTGTGACTGGTGTCCTAAGAAGGAGAGATTTGGACAGGGAGATACACATGGGGGAGACAATGTGAGGAGACACAGTTGTCTCCAAGTGACAACTGAGGCAGATGGGTTGATAGTTTTACCAGCAGGAAACCAATCCTGCTAACACCTTGATCTCATACTTCTAGATTTCAAATATGTGAGATCATTTCTGATGTGTAAACCACCTCCTTTGTGGTGGTTCTGGCAAACTAATGGGCTCCCCCTTGGTGGCTCACATGGTAAAGAATCTGCCTGCAATGCAGGAGACGGAGCTTCAATCCCTGGGACGGGAAGATCCCCTGAAGGAGGAAATGGTATGCCACTCCAATATTCTTGCTTGGGAAGTCCCATGGACAAGAGGAACCCAGCAGGTTACAGTCCATGGGGTTGCAAAGTATCTGAGTCGATAGAGTAACTGACACTTCACTTTAGCAAATTAAAACATACATTACCTCTCTTTACCATGTTTTTGATGAATATTGTATTGCTCCGTTTTTGAGAATATGAGCTTTGGGAGATACCGGAAGTTAAGGTTTTTGTGTTTCAAGACCCTGTGTTTTGTTTTAACTCTCTGTAACCCTATTGATAGGCTTCACAAGGGCAAATTTTTTTGTCTGTTTGCTTCACGATGTAATCCAAGTGATCTGAATGGTGTCTCTGACATATGGTCCATACTCAATAAATATTTGTTGCATGACTGACTGAATCCACTTTTGAGAGCTGAAGGGTCTAACTGTTACTTCTCACTGAGTAGAGTGTTATTCACCCATTTCACAGAAGTGGACCCTGGGAGGACTTAACAGATTTCCTCAGCAAATACTTATGGGTTATCTCCATAAGGAAAAACATTAAAATGAACCTTAAATCCCCATATTAAAGGGAGTATAAGAATGCTATTTTCAAGCTTGTATTTCTAAATATCCACTATTGAATCTTGATGTAAGAAAGGAAATGAAAAGCCACAATGGAATGTAAGCCTGGAAAATTTCAAATACTTTTTTTCTAATCTCCAAAGATGACTTTAGATTGACTTTTTACTTACCTGCTTCTCCAAAAGGAACAAAAATGATTGAACTTACACACTCTGGCAAATCATCAAGGGGCATATGTAAAAATCACCTGTCTTTATCTCATTTCAAAAGAAAATATGAATGTACTGCTCTTTGGCACAGCCACTAACCTAAAAACAGAAAAGCAATCCACACGTTCAGTTTCTACAGTTGCACTATTGTAATAGAATGAGGCAGTAAGAATAACTATTTTTCTCAGTCATTGTCAGCCAGAAAATAATTGAAATCATCAGGTGAGTGGTGATATCTCAGTTTTAACTATGACTGCCCAGCTTAAGGAGATGTCTACTGGAAAGAAAATCTATTTCTTATTTTACACGTATATCATTTGATTTCTTGATTTTTTTAATGGACTATTCCTAAGAATCCTGATTCATGATTTTTACTTTATAGAAATATCTGTAAGATATCTATGCTGAATTATACAATTTCATGCCAGTCCTGCAGACAGAAAGCAAAGAAAGATGAATATATACTAAAGGTAATATTATATTATTAATGTGATTCTTAGGTCATAACAAAAAATTAAAGTCATCTGAGGGAGATTAGATGTATAAATCTTATCTGCTTCTCAAAATTATATAGTAATGATGATATTAGAATTGTATTTGATTCTTAGTAAAGGTTCCCTAATGCTTTCAAAAACTGTTCAGAGCAAGAAGCAGTTAACTGACAATGGAAATTATCAAACTATCTCGCTTCTGTTTCAATTTGAAAAGTATTTTCAACTTGTGTAAGACCAGAGTCTGTAAATAGATATTTTAATATGAAAATATTGTGAAAAATACCCCAAACATATTTGAAAGGTAATTATCAGGACTGTAGAATCTCTAAACACACAGAAAAATAAAACAAACATGGAATTGCTTACTGCTTGTGGATAAAAGTAAGAATAATGACATCATAAAGACTGTTATAAGTAAGCATACAATTTAAAATTAGGCAGGTCTGAGTACAATTATTAGCTATCCTTATGAGTAGTTTAACTTGGGCATATTATTATACTTCTGTGCAACCACGTGGACTGTAGCCCACCAGTCTCCTCTGTCTATAGGATTCGCTGTGCGTGAGTACTGGAATGGATCGCTATGCCCTCCAGGGATCTTTCTGACCAGGGATCGAACCATCATCTTTTATGTCTCTGCACTGGCAGGCAGGGTTCTTTACCAACTGTGGCACTATATTCCCCAAATTATTTGTTTCAACCATACTTTATTTTTGAATTTGTCTTAAAGTTTTAAAATCTTATTACTCCTCTGAAAGAACTAAATTTGGTTCCTCCTTTCTCTTTCTTTTCCTCTTCTTTCTCTACCTTTCCTCTTACCTCCATATTCTATTTTCTGTATTTTATTTATTTCTTCTATGATAAGTTTTCCCTCCTCATTTTCTAAGGGTTAACTTGTTGCTTGTGTAAACTTACAGATCTTTTACTTTTAATGCTTTCTTATTTTCTAAATTTTCTACATAAAGATTAAAAAAAAAGATTCAAGTGCTGTTTTACTTATATCACACCAGTTTTAAAATACAGTGTTCAGGAGGAGGAGGAGCCAAGATGGCGGAGGAGTAGGATGGGGAGAACACTTTCTCCCCCACAAATTCATCAAAAGAGCATTTAAAAGCCGAGCAAATTCCACAAAACAACTTCTGAATGCCGGTAGAGGTTATCAGGCACCCAGAAAAGCAACCCAAGTCTTCGAAAGGAGAGAAACTTTTCATCTTTAATGTAGATGTTTTATCAATGGTGCCGTATAGAAGGAGAAGTTTTGAAACTACTGTAAAAATAAGACCAATACCTGGAAGCAGGAGGCTTAAATCCAAACCCTGACTCCACGGAACTCCCGACCCCAAGGAACATTAATTGACAGGAGCTCATCAAACGCCTCCATACCTACACTGAAACGAAGCACCACACAAGGGCCAAAAAGCTCCGGGGCAAGACATACCAAGCAAATTCTCCAGCAACAAAGGAACACAGCCCTGAGCTTCAAGATACAGG
Source organism: Bos grunniens (assembly GCF_055505025.1). Lineage (NCBI taxonomy): Eukaryota > Metazoa > Chordata > Mammalia > Artiodactyla > Bovidae > Bos > Bos grunniens. The sequence goes on along the minus strand of NC_141184.1, from coordinate 17,899,618 downwards.
CTGCCCAAAGTCACCCCAAAACCATAGACATCTCATAACTCATTACTGGACACTTCATTGCACTCCAGAGAGAAGAAATAAAGCTCCACTCACCAGAACACCAACACAAGCTTCCCTAACCAGGAAACTTTGACAAGCCACCTGTACAAACCCACACACAGTGAGGAAACGCCACAATAAAGAGAACTCCACAAACTGCCAGAATACAGAAAGGACACCCCGAAATCAGCAATTTAAACAAGATGAAGAGACAGAGGAATACCCAGCAGATAAAGGAACAGGATAAATGCCCACCAAACCAAGCAAAAGAGGAAGAGATAGGGAATCTACCTGATAAAGAAATCGGAATAATGATAGTGAAATTGACCCAAAATCTTGAAATCAAAATGGAATCACAGATAAATAGCCTGGAGACAAGGATTGAGAAGATGCAAGAAAGGTTTAACAAGGACCTAGAAGAAATAAAAAAGAGTCAATATATAATGAATAATGCAATAAATGAAATTAAAAACACTCTGGAGGCAACAAATAGTAGAATAACAGAGGCAGAAGATAGGATTAGTGAATTAGAAGATAGAATGGCAGAAATAAATGAATCAGAGAGGATAAAAGAAAAACGAATTAAAAGAAATGAGGACAATCTCAGAGACCTCCAGGACAATATTAAACGCTACAACATTCGAATCATAGGGGTTCCAGAAGAAGACAAAAAGAAAGACCATGAGAAAATACTTGAGGAGATAATAGTTGAAAATGAAAACTTCCCTAAAATGGGGAAGGAAATAATCACCCAAGTCCAAGAAACCCAGAGAGTCCCAAACAGGATAAACCCGAGGAGAAACACCCCAAGACACATATTAATCAAATTAACAAAGATCAAACACAAAGAACAAATATTAAAAGCAGCAAGGGAAAAACAACAAATAACACACAAGGGAATTCCCATAAGGATAATAGCTGATCTTTCAATAGAAACTCTTCAAGCCAGGAGGGAATGGCAAATCATACTTAAAATGATGAAAGAAAATAACCTACAGCCCAGATTATTGTACCCAGCAAGGATCTCATTCAAGTATGAAGGAGAAATCAAAAGCTTTTCAGAGAAGCAAAAGCTGAGAGAATTCTGCACCACCAAACCAGCTCTCCAACAAATACTAAAGGATATTCTCTAGACAGGAAACACAAAAATGGTGTATACATTTGAACCCAAAACAATAAAGTAAATGGCAATGGGATCATACTTATCAGTAATTATCTTAAACATAAATGGGTTGAATGCCCCAACCAAAAGACAACGACTGGCTGAATGGATACAAAAACAAGACCCCTACATATGTTGTCTACAAGAGACCCACCTCAAAACAGGGGACACATACAGACTGAAAGTGAAGGGCTGGAAAAAGATTTTCCATGCAAATAGGGACCAAAAGAAAGCAGGAGTAGCAATACTCATATCAGATAAAATAGACTTTAAAACAAAGGCTGTGAAAAGAGACAAAGATAGTCACTACATAATGATCAAAGGATCAATCCAAGAAGAAGATAAAACAATTATAAATATATATGCACCCTACACAGGAGCACCACAGTATATAAGACAATGCTAACAAGTATGAAAGGAGAAATTAACAATAACACAATAATAGTGGGAGACTTTAATACCCCATTCACACCTATGGATAGATCAACTAAACAGAAAATTAACAAGGAAACACAAACTTTAAACGATACAATAGACCAGTTAGACCTAATTGATATCTATAGGACATTTCATCCCAAAACAATGAATTTCACCTTTTTCTCAGGCACACATGGAACCTTCTCCAGGATAGATCACATCCTGGGCCATAAATCTAGCCTTGGTAAATTCAAAAAAAATAGAAATCATTCCAAGCATCTTTTCTGACCACAATGCAGTAAGATTAGATCTCAACTACAGGAGAAAAACTATTAAAAATTCCAACATATGGAGACTGAACAATACGCTGCTGAATAACCACCAAATCACAGAAGAAATCAAAAAAGAAATCAAAATTTGCATAGAAACAAATGAAAATGAAAATAAAACAACCCAAAACCTGTGGGACACTGTAAAAGCAGTCCTAAGGGGAAAGTTCATAGCAATACAGGCATACCTCAAGAAACAAGAAAAAAGTCAAATAAATAACCTAACTCTACACCTAAAGCAACTAGAAAAGGAAGAAATGAAGAACCCCAGGGTTAGTAGAAGGAAAGAAATCTTAAAAATTAGGGCAGAAATAAATGCAAAAGAAACAAAAGAGACCATAGCAAAAATCAACAAAGCCAAAATCTGGTTCTTTGAAAGGATAAATAAAATTGACAAACCATTAGCCAGACTCATCAAGAAACAAAGGGAGAAAAACCAAATCAATAAAATTAGAAATGAAACTGGAGAGATCACAACAGACAACACAGAAATACAAAGGATCATAAGAGATTACTATCAACAATTATATGGCAATAAAATGGACAACGTGGAAGAAATGGACAAATTCCTAGAAAAGTACAACTTTCCAAAACTGGACCAGGAAGTAATAGAAAATCTTAACAGGTCCATCACAAGCACGGAAATTGAAACTGTAATCAAAAATCTTCCAGCAAACAAATGCCCAGGTCCAGACGGCTTCACATCTGAATTCTACCAAAAATTTAGAGAAAAGCTAACACCTATCCTGCTCAAACTCTTCCAGAAAATTTCAGAGGAAGGTAAACTTCCAAACTCATTCTATGAGGCCACCATCACCCTAATACCAAAACCTGACAAAGATGCCACCAAAAAAGAAAACTACAGGCCAATATCACTGATGAACATAGATGCAAAAATCCTTGACAAAATTCTAGCAATCAGAATCCAACAACACATTAAAAAGATCATACACCATGACCAAGTGGGCTTTATCCCAGGGATGCAAGGATTCTTCAATATCCGCAAATCAATCAATGTAATACACCACATTAACAAATTGAAAAATAAAAACCATATGATTATCTCAATAGATGCAGAGAAAGCCTTTGACAAAATTCAACACCCATTTATGATAAAAACTCTCCAGAAAGCAGGAATAGAAGGAACATACCTCAACATAATAAAAGCTATATATGACAAACCCACAGCAAACATTATCTTCAATGGTGAAAAATTGAAAGCATTCCCTCTAAAGTCAGGAACAAGACAAGGGTGTCCACTTTCACCATTACTATTCAACATAGTTTTGGAAGTTTTGGCCACAGCAATCAGAGCAGTAAAAGAAATAAAAGAAATCCAAATTGGAAAAGAAGAAGTAAAACTCTCACTATTTGCAGATGACATGATCCTCTACATAGAAAACCCTAAAGACTCCACCAGAAAATTACTAGAACTAATCAATGACTATAGTAAAGTTGCAGGATATAAAATCAACACACAGAAATCCCTTGCATTCCTATACACTAATAATGAGAAAACAGAAAGAGAAATTAAGGAGACAATTCCATTCACCATTGCAATGGAAAGAATAAAATACTTAGGAATATATCTACCTAAAGAAACTAAAGACCTATATATAGAAAACTATAAAACACTGGTGAAAGAAATCAAAGAGGACACTAATAGATGGAGAAATATACCATGTTCATGGATTGGAAGAATCAATATAGTGAAAATGAGTATACTACCCAAAGCAATTTATAGATTCAATGCAATCCCTATCAAGCTACCAATGGTATTCTTCACAGAGCTAGAACAAATAATTTCACAATTTGTATGGAAATACAAAAAACCTCGAATAGCCAAAACTATCTTGAGAAAGAAGAATGGAACTGGAGGAATCAACCTACCTGACTTCAGGCTCTACTACAAAGCCACAGTTATCAAGACAGTATGGTACTGGCACAAAGACAGAAATATTGATCAATGGAACAAAATAAAAAGCCCAGAGATAAATCCACACACATATGGACACCTTGTCTTTGACAAAGGAGGCAAGAATATACAATGGATTAAAGACAATCTCCTTAACAAGTGGTGCTGGGAAATCTGGTCAACCACTTGCAAAAGAATGAAACTCGAACACTTTCTAACCCCATATACACAAATAAACTCAAAATGGATTAAAGATCTTAACGTAAGACCAGAAACTATAAAACTTCTAGAGGAGAACATAGGCAAAACACTCTCTGACATACATCACAGCAGGATCCTCTATGACCCACCTCCCAGAATATTGGAAATAAAAGCAAAAATAAACAAATGGGACCTAATTAAACTTAAAAGCTTCTGCACATCAAATGAAACTATTAGCAAAGTGATAAGGCAGCCTTCAGAATGGGAGAAAATAATAGCAAATGAAACAGCTGACAACTAATCTCAAAAATATACAAGCAACTCCTACAGCTCAACTCCAGAAAAATAAATGACCCAATCAAAAAATGGGCCAAAGATCTAAATAGACATTTCTCCAAAGAAGACATACAGATGTCTAACAAACACATGAAAAGATGCTCAACATCACTCATTATTAGAGAAATGCAAATCAAAACCACTATGAGGTACCATTTCACACCAGTCAGAATGGCTGCAATCCAAAAGTCTACAAGCAATAAATGCTGGAGAGGGTGTGGAGAAAAAGGAACCCTCTTACACTGTTGGTGGGAATGCAAACTAGTACAGCCACTATGGAGAACAGTGTGGAGATTCCTTACAAAAATCTGGAAATAGAACTGCCTTATGATCCAGCAATCCCACTGCTGGGCATACACACTGAGGAAACCAGAAGGGAAAGAGACACATGTACCCCAATGTTCATCGCAGCACTGTTTATAATAGCCAGGACATGGAAGCAACCTAGATGTCCATCAGCAGATGAATGGATAAGAAAGCAGTGGTACATATACACAATGGAGTATTACACAGCCATTAAAAAGAATACATTTGAATCAGTTATAATGAGGTGGATGAAACTGGAGCCTATTATACAGAGTGAAGTAGGAAAACACCAGTTTTCCTAACAGCCAGAAGGAAAAACACCAATACAGTATACTAACACATATATATGGAATTTAGAAAGATGGTAACAATAACCCTGTGTATGAGACAGCAAAAGAGACACTGATGTATAGAACAGTCTTATGGACTCTGTGGGAGAGGGAGAGGGTGGGAAGATTTGGGAGAATGGCATTGAAACATGTAAAATATCATGTATGAAACGAGATGCCAGTCCAGGTTCGATTCACGATACTGGATGCGTGGGGCTAGTGCACTGGGACCACCCAGAGAGATGGTATGGGGAGGGAGGAGGGAGGAGGGTTCAGGATGGGGAACACATGTATACCTGTGGCGGATTCATTTTGATATTTGGCAAAACTAATGCAATTATGTAAAGTTTAAAAATAAAATAAAATAAAATAAAAAAAACTAATACAATTTGTAAAGTTTAAAATAAAAAAAATTTAAAAAAATATAGTGTTCATACTGTCATTCATTTCAAAATAGTAAGTAATATCATAATATAATTCATTTGTTTGTTATTTAACAGACATTATTTTCATTGTTTTCTAACAATACATTTCACTTATAAATATCATTTATTTCAAGAAATAGCATAGTTCTGATAATAGTGCTAAATAATTCCAAAATACCCAGTAGGTTGTAGAAGTACTCATGAATCCCTTGGTGGTTATATGTATTTAACAACTTTTCCATGTACATTACCAGAATTTATAGAGATATTTTTTAAATGCAGGGGATATGAAGATAAGCCATCAGATGTCATAAGATCAAAAGATAGCATTTATTAATTGTTCCTGACTATGATGTTGCTAAATTTTCAGTCCCATTTTTTTCTTATAAAAACTTGTAATAATATTCCTCAGGCTTTGGAAGAGAAAATTAATTAAATTATTTATTAAAACTATTTCTGCAGCTGGGCTTCCCAGGTGGTGCCAGAGGAAAAGAACTCACCTGCCAATGCAGGATATGGGATTGAGTCACAGCTGAATGATCCCCAGGTTTAGGAAATCCCAATTTATAAGGGGACTAGCATCTAGTCAAGGCTATGGTTTTTCCTGTGGTCATGTATGGATGTGAGAGTTGGACTGTGAAGAAGGCTGAGCGCCGAAGAATTGATGCTTTTGAACTGTGGTGTTGGAGAAGACTCTTGAGAGTCCCTTTGACTGCAAGGAGATCCAACCAGTCCATTCTAGAGGAGATCAGCCATGGGTGTTCTTTAGAAGGACTGATGCTAAAGCTGAAACTCCAGTACTTTGGCCACCTCATGCAAAGAGTTGACTCATTGGAAAAGACCCTGATGCTGAGAGGGATTGGGGGCAGGAGGAGAAGGGGACGACAAAGGATGAGCTGGCTGGGTGGCGTCACCCACTCGATGGACGTGAGTTTGAGTGAACTCCAGGCGTTGGTGATGGACAGGGAGGTCTGGCATGCTGCAGTTCATGAGGTTGCAAAGAGTCGGACATGACTGAGCAACTGAACTGAACTGAGCAGCAAATCTGCCCATTATTTCTCTGGAGAGAAGCATTATTTTGTTATCTTGATCAGGAAACAAAAATATATCCTCTGTTCCAGAAGGAGATACTCTATATTTCAAGGCTGCTCTGCAAACAGCCTTGAAATAAATAATCTGAAAACTTATATCAAAGTTTCTTCACAAGATTTTCAGAAATGCAAGATATCCATTAAGGATTGTCTCTCAAGACTTCCCTGGCATCCAGTGGTTGGGACTTTGTCTTTCTGTGTAGGTTTGGTCCCTTTCGGGAAGAATCCCAAGTGCTTCATGGCCAAGAAACCAAAATGGTAAAAAACAAACAAGGAAAATTAATTTTGTAACAAATTGAATAAAGTCTTCAAAGATGGTTCACATAACAAAATCTTTAAAAAAAAATGTCTCTCAACAGGAAAATTCAGTACATATCCATCAATAACACTGATTACTTTTATTGCAAATGTCACATGTGTTTTACCTGGAAAGCATGAAAATTAATACAGATCCTATAAGAATTATATTGGGAACAAAGAATTTGACGTTTATTTCTTTTTACCAACAAGTATGATCATTTGTCACAACAAACTGTGGAAAACTCTTGAAGAGATGGGAGTACCAGACCACCTTATCTGCCTCCTGAGAAATCTGTATACAGGTCAAGAAGCAACAGTTAGAACTGGACATGGAACAACAGACTGATTCCAAATCGGGAAAGAAGTATGTCAGGGCTGTATAATGTCACCCTGCTTATTTAACTTATATGCAGAATACATCATGCGATGAAGCACAAGCTAGAATCAAGATAGCTGAGAGAAATATCAATAACCTCAGATACGCAGATGACACCACTCTTATGACAAAAAGTGAAGAAGTAAAGAGCCTCTTGATGAAAGTGAAAGAGGAGAGTGAAAAAGCTGGCTTAAAACTCAACATTCAAAAAACTAAGGTCATGGCACCCAGTCCCATCATCTAGTCCCTTGGACTGCAAGGAGATCAAACCAGTCTATCCTAAAAGAAATCAGACTTGAATATTCATTGGAAGGACTGATGCTGAAGATGAAACTCCAATACTTTGGACACCTGATGCAAAGAGCTGACTCATTTGAAGAGACCCTGATGCTGGGAAAGACTGAAGGCAGGAGAAGGGGATGACAAAGGATGAGGTGGTTGGATGGCATCATTGACTCAACGGACATGAATTTGAGTTGTTTCTGGGATTTGGTGATGTACAGAGAAGCCTGGTATGCTTCAGTCCATGGGGTCACAAAGAGTCAGACACGACTGAGTGACTGAACTGAACTGATGATGATCTTGTGTATTTTTTAAATGATTGAAGAATCAAAAAGTAATCACATGATTCATGACAAAGAATGACATTTATTTTTTAATTTTAAATAAACTAATATCGTTTCTCCCACATTTTCATCTTGAAATCAGATCACATCATCTATGACATTTCACCTCTCAGAAATGGAATAAAAATAATCTAAATGAATTTTCTTCTAGTTGTAAAACATGATATCAAGTAATAGATAATATGAATTACACATTTTCAAAAAAGAGTTGATGGCTTGATAAGAGCATTTAAGCATACTTAGTACATAAATGATTAATGCATGTTGAAGTATAAATTACTGACAAAAGCACGTCACCCGTCAGTATAATATTGCTAATTGCCCATTTCAGGGAATGATCAATGTATAAGAATTTCCCTGACATTTTCCACAGGCCAAGCAATTGAGAGAAATCTATTTCGTCTATTTGCCATTTCCCTTTTATGTCTAAGAACTTCATTTACACGCTCTTTAATAGTAACCCCACTGATTTGCAAGCTGACTTCCTTGTCTTACTATGCAATTAGAGCCTCGTAATTTTACTTTCAAGACTACTATCTGATGATTCTCTATTGAATTTTATTCTGCATGTCTTCTAGTTTTGTTGCCACATGAATAAAGAGATACAATGAAAGTTACCTGAATAAAGAATCTGATATGCTTGCAGGGTGCAATTCTAGGTAGGCACTTAAGTTTGCCCTTGTATGATTTCAGGGTCTTCAACTGAAAAGTAAGCAAGACTGATAGCATATTCAAACTCGAATGGGTTGTACACTTAAATTGTCAGAAAAAGGGATTTATTATGAATAAACAGCCATGGACTGTGGCATGGATGTCACCCAAGATTTTAAACTATAATTTGAATGATAATTTTTAAAAATATTTTATAGAGGACGATTACTTTACAATATTTTGATGGTTTTGCCATATATGAACATGAATCATCATTGCTGCTGCTAAGTCACTTCAGTCGTGTCCGACTCTGTGCGACCCCATAGACAGCAGCCCATGAGGCTCCCCCGTCCCTGGGATTCTCCAGCCAAGAGTGGATTGGAGTGGGTTGCCATTTCCTTCTCCAATGCATGAAAGGAAAAGTGAAAGTGAAGTCGCTCAGTCGTTTCCGACCCTCAGCGACCCCATGGACTGCAGCCTACCAGGCTCCTCCATCCATGGGATTTTCCAGGCAAGAGTACTGGACTGGGGTGCCATTGCCTTCTCCAAATTTAAGTATACATATACCCACTTCCTCCTGAGCTCCCCTCCCACCTTTCTCCCTATCCAACTCCTCTAGGTTGTCACAGGACACTAGTTTTGGTCCCCTCTGTCCTATGTCACCTCCCACTGGCTATCTATTTTACACGTGGTAATATCTATGTTTCGATGATATTCTCTCATATCATCGCACCCTCTCCTTCGCCCACTGTGTCCAAAATAACTATGTCTCCTTTGCTGCCCTGCAAGAAAGATCATCAATACTATCTATATTCCATAGATATATATTAATATACAATCTTTGTCTTTCTCTGACTTACTTCACTTTGTAATAGGCTCTAGGTTCATCCACCTCAGTAAAATTGACTCAAACAGGTTCCTTTTTATAGCTGAGCAGTATTCCATTGTGTATATGTACCACAACTTCATTATCCATTCATCTGTGGATGGATATCTAGCTTGCTTGTACATCCTAGCTCTTGTAAATAGTGATGCAATGAACATTGATGTGCCTCTTTCAGTTCTGGTTTCCTCAGGTTACATGCACAGTAATAGGATTTCTGAGCCATATGGTGGCTTTATTCCTAGTTTGTGGTGAATCTCCATATTGTTCTCCATAGTGATTATATCATTTTGCATTCCCATCAACAGTGTAACAGGGTTCCCTTATCTCCATACCCTATCCAAAACTTATTGTTGATAGACTTTTGGATGATGGCCATTCTGACTGGAGTGAGATGATACGTCATGTAGTTTTTATTTGCATTCCTCTAATAAAGAGTGATGTTGAACTTTCCATGTGTTTGTTAGCTATCTGTATGTCTGCTTTGGAGAAATGTCTGCTTAGGTCTTCTGTCCACTTTTTAATTTTTTTTTTCTGGGATTGAACTGCATAAGCTGCTTGTATATTAATTCTTTGTCAGATATTTCATTTGTTGTTAATTTCTCACATGGTATGAGTTGTCTTTTCACCTTTCTGATAGTTTCCTTTGTTGTGAAAAAGGATTTATGTTTGTTAGGTCCTGTTTGTTTATTATTGTTTTATTTCCATTATTCTAGGAGGTGAGTCATGGACAATCTTGCTGTTGTTTATGTCAGAGAGAGTTCTACTTATATTTTCCTTTAAGAGTTTTATACTTTCTGGTCTTACATTTAGTTCTTTAATCCATTTTGAGTTTGTTTTCTGTATATGGTGTTAGGAAGTATTCTAATTTCATTCTTCACATGTAATTAACCAGTTTTCTCAGCACCATTTGTTGAAAAGATTGTCTTTTTCTCTACTGGATATTTTTGCTTCCTTTATGAATGAAAATACTAATGGCTGAAAGCTTTCAGGGATGTATTATGAGATTTATCTGAGTACTGATTTGCATAATCTCATATTTCAAGTTTCAGTGTAAATCTATAGCCACCTTATATCAGTATGTGAACCGTGAACTTCCAGTAGTTCAAGCTGGATTCAGAAAAGATAGAGGAACCAGAGATCAAATTGCCAACCTCTGTTTAATCATAGAAAAAGCAAGAGAGTTCCAGAAAAATATCTACTTCTTTTATTGACTATACCAAAGACTTTGACTGTGTAGATCACAAAAATAACTGTGGAAAATTATTAAAGAGATGTGAATACCAGACTACCTTACTTGCCTCCTGAGAAATCTATGCACAGGTCAAGAAGCACAGTTAGATAAAGGGATACACCAAGGGTGTAGATTGTCACTTTGCTTACTTAACTTATAAATACACAAAGTACATCATGCAGAATGGTGGGCTGGATGAAGCACAAGCTAGAATGAAGATTGCTGGGAGAAATATCAATAACCTCAGATACGCTGATGACACTACCCTTATGGCAGAAAGTGAAGAAATAAAGAGCTTCTTGATGAAAGAAAAAGAGGAGAGGGAAAAAATTGGCTTAAAGCTCAACATTCAGAAAACTAAGATCATGGCATCTGGTCCCATCACTTCATGGTAAATAGATGGGGAAACAGTGGAACCAGTGAGAGATTTTATTTTCGTGGGCTCCAAAATCACTGCAGATGGTGAGTGCCATGAAATTAAAAGATGCTGGCTCCTTGGAGACAAAGCTGTGACAAACCTAGACAGCATATTAAAAAACAGATATGCAGTACAGTTCAGTCGCTCAGCCGTGCCCGACTTTTTAAAACCCCATGAACCGCAGCATGCCAGGCCTGCCTGTCCATCACCAACTCCCAGAGTCCACCCAAACCCATGTCCATCGAGTCAGTGATGCCATCCAACCATCTCATCCTCTGTTGTCCCCTTCTCTTCCTGCCCTCAATCTTTCCCAGCATCAGGGTATTTTAAAATGAGTCAGCTCTTAGCATCAGATGGCGAAAGTATTGGAGTTTCAGCTTCAACATCAGTCCCTCCAATGAACACCCAGGACTGATCTCCTTTAGGATGAACTGGCTGGATTTCCTTGCAGTCCAAGGGACTCTCAAGAGTCTTCTCCAACACCACAGTTCAAAAGCATCAATTATTTGGCGCTCGGCTTTCTTCACAGTCCAACTCTCACATCCATACATGACCACTGGAAAAATCATAGCCTTGACTAGATGGACCTTCGTTGGCAAAGTAATGTCTCTGCTTTTTAATATGCTATCTAGGTTGGTCACAACTTTCCTTCCAAGGAGCAATTGTCTTTTAATTTCATGGCTGCAATCACCATCTGCAGTGATTTTGGAGCCCAGAAAAATAAAGTCAGCCACTGCTTCCACTGTTTCCCCATCTATTTGCCATGAAGTATGGGACTGGATGCCATGATCTTAGTTTCCTGAATGTTGAGCTTTAAGCCAACTTTTTCACTGTCTTCTTTCACTTTCATCAAAAGGCTCTTTTTAGTTTTTCTTCACTTTTTGCCTGCATATCTGAGGTTATAGATATTTCTCCCAGCAATCTTGATTTGAGCTTGTGCTTCCTCCAGCCCAGCTTTTCTCCTGATGTACTCTGCATATAAGTTAAATAAGCAGGGTAACAATATACAGCATTGATGTACTCCTTTCCCAATTTGGAACCAATCTGTTGTTCCATGTCCAGTTCTAACTGTGTCTTTCTGACCTGCATATAGATTTCTCAAGAGGCAGATCAGGTGATCTGGTATTCCCATCTCTTTCAGAATTTTCCACAGTTTATTTTGATCTACACAGTTAAAGTCTTTGGCATAATCAATAAAGCAGAAATAGAGGTTTTTTTGGAACTCTCTTGCTTTTTCAATGATCCAGTGGATTTTGGAAATTTGATCTGTTTCCTCTGCCTTTTCTAAAGCCAGCTTGAACATCTGGAAGTTCACATTTCACGTATTGCTGAAGCCTGGCTTGGAGAATTTTAAGCATTACTTTACTAATGTGTGAAACGAGTGCAATTGTGTGGTAGTTTGAGCATTCTTTGGGATTATCTTTCTTTAGGATTGGGATGAAAACTGACCTTTTCTAGTCCTATGGCTACTGCTGAGTTTTCCAAATTTGCTGGCATATTGAGTGCAGCACTTTCACAGCATCATCTTTCAGGTTTTGAAATAGCTCAACTGGAATTCCATCACCTCCACTAGCTTTGTTCATAGTGATGCTTTCTAAGGCCCACTTGACTTCATATTCCAGGACGTCTGGCTCTAGGTGAGTGATCACACCATCGTGATTATCTGGGTCATGAAGATCAGAGATATTACTTTACTGAAAAACATCCATCTAGTCAATGCTATCGTTTTTCTAGTAGTAATATATGGATGTGAGAGTTGGACTGTAAAGAATGCTGAGCAGCAAATAATTGATGCTTTTCAATGGTGGGTATTGGAGAAGACTCTTCAAAGTCCATTGGACTGCAGGGAAATCAAACCAGCCAGTCCTAAAGGAAATCAGTCCTGAATATTCATTGGAAGAACTGATGTTGAGGCTGAAACTCCAATACTTTGGCCATCTGATACGAAGAACTGACTCCTTGGAAAAGACCCTGATGCTGAGAAAGATTGATGGCAAGAGTAGAAGGGGATGACAGAGGATGAGATGGTTGGATGGCATCACCTTCTTGATGGACATGAGTTTGAACAAGCTTTGGGAGTTGGTGACGGACAGGGAGGCCTGGCACACTGCAGTTCATGTGGTCACAAAGAGTCAGACATGACTGAAAGACTGAACTGAACTGATAACCATGTTAATATAAGAGATATGTTTATAATTTTTAAACAAACTGCCCATGCTCAAGAACACTATAAGTTTTCTCAATGGTAATTTATGTAAAACATAATTTATGTAAAACATATGTAATATGTAATACATAAAAATTATGTAATTTATGTAAAACATAAAACATAAAAAGCTGGGCAAGATAATTTGTCAGAACTAATATGTGCCAACAGTGTGTTGAGAAACAGAACCTATCTAATTGAAAATGACTCATCATTGTTGAAAGTGTAATGTAAAGATAAAAATTTGATAAATCTCTGGTGGTCTTCAACTCTTGTGAACAGTATTGTTCTCAGTTCCTAGTACTGCAATTTTACTTGTAGAAAAAGTATTCAAAATAAGACTTATCTTAAAATATCTGAAGCCAAAAGTAAAGAAAAGAGACTAGACCTAATTATCCTCTTGGGGAAAATAGGCAAGTTTTACAGAAGCAGTTTCCAACTAAAAATTACAAAGAAGATTTTAGTGATTGGAAATTGTAACATTATAACAATGGAATACATTACTTACTTAGAAGTGATCATCAGTAGAGTTATCCAAAATATATGAAAATATTGCTCATTAACATCTCATAAGCGTTCCTTGTCAGAAGTGGCCTTGGACATTCCTATCCAGCATTAATATTCTGTAACTCTGTGAGAGCTGATATGTAGGTTTTTAAAATTTCCTTATTGTTACATTTTTTTAACTTTGACAGAAGTAATATAAAGCAATATTTTTTTTCAAAACGAAGCTGAAAATAATGATAATTAGTAGGCAGAAAGTATTAACATAGTATGGTACAAGAAGAGATTATTAAATTATTTCATACTTTGAACTTGAATCAGTACTCTTGAAAGATACTACTATTGCATTTAAATAGCAAAATTTCAGCCAATTTTTGGGGAAAAAAAAGTTATCAAGAGAAAACTTAAAAAAAATAACCTTGAGGATAAAGAGTTTTATGAATCACCTTGACATTTTGGTCAGCAATATTAATTTAACCTTGTTGCTGATGTTCAGTCACTCAGTAATACCCAACTCTTTGTGACCCCATGGACTACAAAACGCCAGGCTTCTGTGTCCTTCACTATCTCCCTGAGTTTGCTCAAACTCACCCATTGAGTCAAGGATGCCATCCATCCACCTCATCCTCTATTGCCCCCTTCTCCTACTGCCCCCAGTCCTTCCAGTATAAGGGTCTTTTCCAAGGAGTCAGCTCTTTGCATCAGGTAGCCAAAGTATTGGAGTTTCAGCTTCAGCATCAATCCTTTCAATGAACATTCAATGTTAATTTCCTTTAAAATTGACTGGTTTCAACTTCTTACTGCCCAAGGGACTCTCAAGAGTCTTTTCCAGCACCAGGTTCAAAAGTATTAATTCTTCAGTGCTAAATCTTCTTCATGGTCCAATTCTCACATCTGTTCATGACTACAGGATAAATCATAGCTTTGACTATATGAAACTTTGTTGGCAAAGTGATGCCTTTGCTTTTTAATACACTGTCTAAGTTTGTCATAGATTTTCTTCCAAAATCCTTCCATGGTGGCTCAGACCATAAAGCATCTGCCTACAATGTGGGAGACTTGTGTTCAATCCCTGGGTCAGGAAGATCTCCTGGAGAAGGAAATGGCAACCCACTCCAGTGGTCTTGCCTGGAAAATCCCATGGATGGAGGAGCCTGGTAGGCTACAGTCCATGGAGTCACAAAGAGTAGTACACAGCTGAGCGACTAAACTTTCTTTTCTGCCAAGGAGCAAGCACCTTTTAATTTCATGGCTGCAGTCACAGTCTGCAGTGATTTTGAAACCCAAGAAAATAAAATCTGTCACTGTTTCCATTGTTTCCCCATCTATTTGCCATGAAGAGATGGTACCATATGCCATGATCTTAGTTTTCTGAATGTTGAATTTTAAGCCTACTTTTTCACTTTCCTCTTTCACCTTCATCAAGAGACTTTTTAATTCTTCTTCACTTTCTGCCATAAGAGTGGTGTCATCTGCATGTCTGAGATTGTTGATATTTCTTCTGACAATCCTGTTTCCAGCTTGTTATTCATCCTGCTGGACATTTCAGATTATGTACTCTGCATACAAGTTAAATAAGTAGGGTGACAATATACAAACTTGATGCACTCCTTTTCCAATTTTGAACCAGTCCACTGTTTCATGGCCTTCCCCAGTGGCTAAGTGATAAAGAATCCACCTGCAACACAGAAGATGCAGTAGACGCAGGCCCGATCCATGTCTTGGGAAGATTCCCTGAAGAAGGGAATGGCAACACACTCCAGTGTTCTTGCCTGAAGAATCCTATGGACAGAGGAGCCTGGCAAACTACAGTCCATGGCATTGCAAAGAGTTGGACATGATTGAAGTGACTTAGCATGCACTCATTGTTTCATGTCTCATTTTAACTGCTGTTTCTTGATCTGCATACAGATTTTTCAGAAGGCAAGTAAGGTGGTGTGGTATTCAAATCTCATTAAGAATTATCCACAGTTTGTGATCCACAAAGTGAAAGTCTTCAACATAGTCAAAGAAGCAGAAGTAGTTGTTTTTCTAGAATTACCTTGCTTTTGCTATGATCCAGCAGATGTTGGCAATTCGATTTCTGGTTCCTCTGCCTTTTCTAAATCCAATTTGTACATCTGGAAGTTCTCAGTTCATGTACTGTTGAAGCCTAGCTTGGAGGATTTTAAGCATTACCTTGCTAGTATGTGAAATGAGTGCAATTTTCTGGTAGTTTGAACATTCTTTGGCATCGCCCTTCTTGAGACTGGAATGAAAACTGACCTTCTCCAGTCTTGTGGCCACTGCTGCGTTTTCCAAATTTGCTGGCATATTGAGTGCAGCACTTTAACAACATCATCTTTTAGGATTTGAACTAGCTCAACTGTAATTTCATCACCTCCACTAGCCTTGTCCATAGTGATACTTCTTAAGACCCGCTGACTTCACACTCCAGGAATTCTTGCTCTAGGTGAGTGGCCACATCTCCATGGTTGTCCAGAAGGGAATGGCAAACTGCTTCAGCATTCTTGCCTTGAGAACCCCATGAATAGTATGAAAAGTCAATTTCACCTAATAATCTTAAAATACATCTGAGTTTGTAAGGATAAGCCAAGAGGTATATAATGCTTCTTGCATATCAAGATGTATTCTCAGAGAATAATGTCTGCCATATAGCCTCTAGTGTGGCATAAATTGTTTTGCCTGTCTTATCGGAGACACTTCCCTTCTTGTCTCTACAGTCACTGCTTTCCCTCATGCACAGCCTCTGGTCCTATAATGATGTTAGATCTCTACTACATTGTACAAGTTCCAGTAATCACTAGTTATTTTTCAGAGAGGTAGTAAGCGAAAGTTAAGAATAACAAAAAGAAAATCAGCATAGTTTCACCTAAATTGACGAATCAATAACTATCTTTGTTTTAATTGAAGGTTATATTACTTATCTATTGCTCCATAAAAAAATCATCTCACAATTTAGTAACAACTTAAAAGACAGCAACCGTTTCTGAGAGTGAGAATCCAGGCGTCAATTGGTTGATTCCCTGTGGCTCAAGGTCTCATGGTTTTGCAGTTATACCATTGGCAAGTGATGTGGATCTACCTGAGACATTGACTGTAGGGAAAGTATCTGCCACTGAGATTACGGTTAAGACTGTTGGCTGGCATCAGTCTTTGGTTACCTGGGTGCCTTCACAAGGCTGTTCACAACATGGCAACAAAGTATCCCACAACACGGCAATTAGCTTCTACCAGGGCAAACAATCCAGAAGAGAATGAGAAAGACAAACCAAGACGAAACAATGGATTTTTATAGCCTAATACTAGAAGTTGCATGATGTCACTTCTGCTATATTTTATTAGCTATAAAGAAGTCCAGATTACACTCAAGGGGAATAGACAAGACTATGGATATCAGGAGGTGGGCATTAGTGACAGATATGCTAAGGTCTACTTAGCACCATAGTCTTCTAATTTTTTAACCTCTGGGTTCCTACTTAGAGTACTCAGGATCTTTTTATAGGAATTCAAAACTCTGTTTTATTAGCAACAAGGAAATCAATATTCATAGGATCTTCCTTAATGATACCCACAGCCTCATTATATTACTGGTGTTCATCCAAGCTAAGGAGTTCAAACTGCTCTTATTAAGATGCTCTGTGTTGTCACTCTTTGCTATTATTTGATATTTAAAAGCAGAGACATTACTTTGCCAACAAAGGTCCGTCTAGTCAAGGCTATGGTTTTTCCAGTGGTCATGTATGGATGTGAGAGTTGGTCTGTGAAGAAAGCTGAGCGCCAAAGAATTGATGCTTTTGAACTGTGGTGTTGGAGAAGACTCTTGAGAGTCCCTTGGACTCCAAGGAGATACAACTAGTCCATTCTGAAGGGGATCAGTTCTGGGTGTTCTTTGGAAGGAATGATGCTAAAGCTGAAACTCCAGTACTTTGGCCACCTCATGCAAAGAGTTGACTCATTGGAAAAGACTCTGATGCCAGGAAGGATTGGGGTCAGGAGGAGAAGAGGACGACAGAGGATGAGATGGCTGGATGTCATCACTGACTCGATTGAATATGAGTCTGAGTGAACTCTGGGAGTTGGTGATGGACAGGGAGGCCTGGCATGCTGCGATTCATGGGGTTGCAAAGAGTTGGAGATGAATGAGTGACTTAACTGAACTGAGCACAGCAACAATATGTGTAAATATTCTTATAGTTTGCAAAGCTTTATTTAACACTTTTTATATTTTATAATGACATTGATAATTATATATTAACATCTTATTACTGAGTTAATTGAAATGAGGTGAAATGATACCTATATTGTACAGTTATTTAATGGTAGAATCAATACTTAAATACAGATTTTGTCAACTGCATAATTTAAAGTTTATAAAAGTAAATGGTTCAGTTCAGTTCAGTCGCTCAGTGATGTCCAACTCTTTGCAACCCCGTGAACCGCAGCGGGCCAGGCCTCCCTGTCCATCACCAACTCACGGAGTTTACCCAAATTCATGTCCATTGAGTAGGTGATGGCATCTAACCATTTCATCTGTAATCTCCTTCTCCTCCTGCCTTCAATCTTTCCCAACATCAGGGGCTTTTCAAATGAGTTAGCTCTTCGCATCAGGTGGCCAAAATATTGGAGTTTCAGCTTCATTACATTAAATTCTAATATAAATTATAAAACAGTTCTATAATTAAAGCAGACTTAATTATTTTTATTTTTAGGCTCATTGCTTTTATTTTTAAAATTTTTATTGGCTTATTTTTTACTATTTTAAATTATAAAAGCATGGTAGCACATTTTTCCAGTATTATCTAAGTCTCCTATTTTTCTGTTGATAAACAGGAACACCTAGGAAGAAACTTGTTTCAGAAAAAATTTGTTTTAAATACAGTGCTCAAAATGATATATCCTTGTAATAGTTTTGGTAAATCTAGGTCTTACATTCTGTACTGCCAAAATGCAAAGAATGTTACTTTTGTATATTTTGCTGATTTTTGAAATGCTGGCTCCCTTTAGCTCTGCTTCTTGTCACACTCTGCCAGGAATCTTAGCATGACATCCACTAATGATTTGCTAGAAAGAACAAAAGCTGAAGCAGGAGTCCCAGGATAAAGATTAAGGAAATGCATGGATGTGGTGAGAAGTAAACAATTTAAATTGCTCTAATGAGTTCAACAAAGTAGGTATTAGAATGTGATACTTAATCCATAAATGATTTTATTTTAATGGTGTACATACATGTCTTCAATGGATCTTCTCAGATGCAGAGAAATGGTTTTGAGTTATTTTATTTAGGAAAGAAAAAAATTCTGCATCACTATCTTTATTTAATACTTTGATCCAAGAAGCATCTCATATACAAAATAGCATTGCCAAAATTTCAAATCACTAATAGTATTTCTTTGATTATATTACATTAAAGAAAATATAGTTGTAGAACACTTCAGAGGGAGATAAAAGGGACCCATTTTTATCCAATATGTTTTCTCTTTCTCTCCTCTTTGTTGTTATTTAACAGTACTAAGTTGTTAAAATGAGACTGAGTTCCTTAAAAAAAAGAAAAAAAATTAACCCACATTATTTCTATAAAGGAATGAAAAGAAAATTAATCTTCATTTAGAATCCATTCTTTGCCCAGAGTCCTATGTGAGTTTTTTGTTTTTTTGTTTTTTTTTTTTCCTTGACAGCAGCATTACCACATAGATATTATCTTACAAGTTAGAAAAGTAAAGAGTATTTGAATAATGTATTTATAACAAAGATAACAATTAATAAAACTAGGATTTCAATAGTTTCCCTTAACACTTTCTTATAGTTTATAGGAGAATACTACAAAAGGGTAGCCATAGAGGGTCATCTGTTCCTTAAGTTCTGTGAGATACAGCTTGTTTACTTTTTTCCAAGTGAAAGACTTAATTTTAATTTGTGGATTCATCTATAAACTATGCTATGCTAAAGTAATATTATTACAAATGAAGCAAACCTTTGAGATAAATGTTAAAATGAAGTTATCATTATTTACTGTTTTAAAATCTAACTTTTTTGTTGCTTATGGCTGGCTATGGCTAATGAGGTAATGTATCATAAGTAGAGAATAAAATAGTTGCATTTATTTATGTATGAAAATCATTAGTTGCTCAGTCACATCCAACTCTTTGCAACACCAAGGACTGTAGCCTGCCAGGATCCTCTGTCCATGGAATCCTTCAGGCAAGAGTACCGGAGTGGGTGACCATTCCCTTCTCAAGGTTATCTTCCCAGCCCAGGTATCAAACCCAGGTCTCCCACATTGCAGTCAGATTCTTCACCATCTGAGCCACCAGAGAATAAAATAGGTGCATGTTGTTTATATGTGAATGAAGCTTCATACATTGATTCATTTTATAGGAGATCCTTATTCAATCTGCCTTAGTCTCAAATGACTCTTTCTTTCCTTCTATACACCTACTGTCTCTAATCTTCCTTGATATCTCTTAAAAATGTATCAAGTCTCAGATTATCAACTCGGACCCTTCATTCTTGGTTGAAGGTGGATTCTGCTCTTCTGTGCGTATTTACCATCCTGTTCACATACATACTTCCATCCATAATCTCACTAATAAGACTGTTATCTTTCCAACACCTAGGTCACAAAAAAAAAAAAAACAAAAACAAAAAGAAACAAAAGAAAAAGAAACAAACTAAAATCTCACATGTTTATCCACATTCAGTTGTGCCCGCTTCTCTTTCTATGAATTTAACCCTTTCTTTGTGCTTTCATGCTTAGTGCTCTGTTGTTCAGTCATATCTGACTCTTTGTGACACCATGGACCATGGCCTGCAGCTCTTCTATCCAGGGGATTGCCCAAGGAAGAATGCTGAAGTGGGTTGCCATGTTCTCCAGAGGATCTTCCCAACCCAGGGATTGAACCTGTGTCTCCTGCAGCTTCTGCATTGGCAGGAAGATTCTTTACCAGTGAGGCAAAAGGTTAATTGGCTTCTGCTCTGTATACCATATTTTATACTTCCTTATCACCTTCAAACCATTCATCATTCTTACTCTCTTCCATCATATCAGAACAAAAAGAATTAAACTTTATTTGATTCCAATTCATCTCACTGTAATTCCCAGTCTCTTGTTTCTCCTTTAAAGCTTTTACATTTTCTTAAAAGGGTAGTATATACCCACCTTACATTTGTTCTTCAGATCACTCCACTCTGAAAATTGTCTCCACTAGTACATGAAATAATCCTAACCTAGGTTGCCAATAACTTCCTCATTGCTAAATCTTACTACCAACTTTAATTCTTCACATTAATTAAAGTTTTGCAGTATTTCACATGCTTGTCCCTTTACCATTATTCTTCTTGGGGGATGTGTGTGTGTGTGATTTCATACCATGCTTGACTTTTCTACTCAAGTATTTTTTCTTTTTTAACAATGTTTTTGAGTTTTGCAGATTGCAATCTCCCTTCTTTGGCACAGTCTGACTTCAAGTGACATGACACCTCATATTTAGCTTAAGGAGCTTACAATTGCAAACTTTCATTTTCTTTTCCAATCATTGCACTCTTATTCATGTTTATGTCTGCATATGTTAAATGTCACACAATACATTGTTATTTCTTTTTGTTTAGACAGTCAATTATTTTCATAGACCTAAAGATAAGAAGGAGAAGGCAATGGCACCCCACTCCAGTACTCTTGCCTGGAAAATCCCTTGGATGGCGGAGCCTGGTAGGCTGCAGATCATGGGGTTGCTAACAGTCGGACACGGCTGAGTGACTTCACTTTCACTTTTCACTTTCATGCACTGGAGAAGGAAATGGCAACCCACTCTAGTGTTCTTGCCTGGAGAATCCCAGGGACGGGGGAGCCTGGTTGGCTTCCATCAATGGGGTCACACGGAGTCAGACACTACTGAAGCGACTTAGCAGCAGCAGCAAAGATAAGAAAGGCTCCCCTGGAGGCTCAGAGGGTAAAGCGTCTGCCTGCAATGCAGGAGACCTGGGTTTGATCCCTGGGTCAGGAAGATCCCCTGGAGAAGGAAATGGCAACCCACTCCAGTATTCTTGCCTGGATAATTCTCTGGATTGAGGAGCCTGTTAGGCTACAGTCCACAGGGTCACAAAGAGTCGGACACGACTGAGCAACTTCACTTCACTTGTTCAGAGAAGGCAATGGCACCCCACTCCAGTACTCTTGCCTGGCCTGGAAAATCCCATGGGTGGAGGAGCCTGGTAGGCTGCAGTCCATGGGGTCCCTAAGAGTCTGACGCGACTGAGAGACTTCACTTTCACTTTTCACTTTCATGCACTGGAGAAGGATGTGGCAACCCACTCCAGTGTTCTTGCCTGGATAATCCCAGAGATGGGGGAGCCTGGTGGGCTGCCATCTATGGGGTCACACAGAGTCAGACAAGACTGAAGCAACTTAGCAGCAGCAAAGATAAGAAAATATGTAGTCTATGTTTACTCATTTTTAAGACTACTCTCAGGACTACTAATTTCTATCTGGTATCACATGTTTTCTTCCTAAAGAATTGTCTGTAATATCTTTTATAATTTAGTTTGTCTTCTTAAATTCTTCTGGCTTTCTAAATTTTCTTTTGTCTGAGAAAGTCTTTTTCTAAATGTTCATTTAGAAAAATATTAGTTAAAAATACCGTAAAAACATAAAACATAGTATAAAAGTTTAAAAGGAACTAAGATCAAACTTATGCATTGTCATGTCAATAAATTTACATGTGTTTAATTCACCTATTGAATTTCAGTTCAGATTGAATACATCACAAATCTGATTTTTTTTTCTCTATAAGAGATGTACCTAAAACAAAATGATGCAGGAAATTTGAAAAATAGAAACATGAGCAATGATCTATTAAGTATGGACAAAGTCATATTGGAAATCTGAGTATTGAAAAAGGAGGAATAGTGATTTTCACATCAGCCTTGTAAATGCAAACCACAAAGCATTAATTCAAACAATTAATTATTTTGTTTGTATACAAGAATAAATTACTGTGCATTTCTAAAGTAGAATAAGACAGCCTTCTATGTAACTTTGTGCAATAGCTCCAAGAAATCGTGCTAAATGAAAAGCATCTTGAATCACAGTATGAATAGGAAGCTATCTTAGAAAACATTTAGTAAATGTGCCATCATACTTTTATTCAGTGAAAATATAAAGTTTATTTTAAAAGATTAGCATATCAAATTTTAGATTTATGCATGATAGTTTTATTTTTCAAGAATAGGGTTTTAAAAAATGCATATCATGTCATTTTGATTGAACAATGACTTGAAGTAATTTAGAAATACATAATGTATGACATACATTTAATATGTCAAAATTTGAAATGAGCTTCAATTTGTAATGAGCTTCAATTTGTGAGAATCAGAATTTCCCTCTACAGATGAATAAAATATTATGTTTTGATATTTCAAAAAAACCCATTTTTCAAGTTTTTTAAAAATTTTTATTGTGTTGCTATAAAAGCTAATATTCCTTTCTATTTAGCTATTTGTATGACCATGGTGATTACTATCACTCAGTTATTCTAGACTAGCAGTTCAGTACACAAAGAATATTAAGTCTGTTCCACCTTTAGTTCAAAACAATATCATACCAGCTGAAAAATTACATATTCTTGAATTTAAACGAAACAATTATTTTTCAATGTTTTAAAACAGCACCAACAGATGTTTAGTTACAGGTATTCTTTAAGTCATCAGTTATTCAATGTACATTATTTATGTTACCACTTAATCAGTGTATTTTATTTTACTATAGTATAGCTAGATGTGGGATTCCCAGATGGCACTATTGGTAAAGAACACCTGCCAATGCAGAAGACAAGAGACATGAGTTCAATCCCTGGGTCAGGAAGATTGTCCTGGTGGAGGGCATGGCAATCCAAGTATTCTTGCCTTAAGAATCCCCATGGACAGAGGAGCCTGGCTGGTGGGCTACAGTCCATAGGGTCACAAAGAGTCAAAATGACTGAAGCAACTTAGCCCACATGCACACAGCTAGAGGCAGAAGATATTGGCTAGTTGTTTGGTAAATTAAAAAAAAAAAAAATGCTGTGGTACATATACACAATGGAGTATTACTCAGCCATTAAAAAGAATACATTTGAATCAGTTCTAATGAGATGGGTGAAACTGGAGCCTATTATACAGAGTGAAGTAAGCCAGAGAGAAAAATACCAATACAGTATACTAACACATATATATGGAATTTAGAAAGATGGTTACAATAACCCTGTATGCGAGACAGCAAAAGAGACACTGATGTATAGAACAGTCTTTTGGACTCTGTGGGAGAGGGAGAGGGTGGGATGATTTGGGAGAATGGCATTGAAATATGTATAATATCATATATGAAACGAGTCACCAGTCCAGGTTCGATGCATGATACTGGATGCTTGGGGCTGGTGCACTGGGATGACCCAGAGTGATAGTATGGGGAGGGAGGAGGGAGGAGGGTTTAGGATGGGGAACACATGTATACCTGGACTGGCATCTCGTTTCATACATGATATTTTACATGTTTCAATGCCATTCTCCCAAATCTTCCCACCCTCTCCCTCTCCCACAGAGTCCATAAGACTGTTCTATACATCAGTGTCTCTTTTGCTGTCTCATACACAGGGTTATTGTTACCATCTTTCTAAATTCCATATATATGTGTTAGTATACTCTATTGGTGTTTTTCCTTCTGGCTGTTAGGAAAACTGGTGTTTTCCTACTTCACTCTGTATAATAGGCTCCAGTTTCATCCACCTCATTATAACTGATTCAAATGTATTCTTTTTAATGACTGCGTAATACTCCATTGTGTATATGTACCACTGCTTTCTTATCCATTCATCTGCTGATGGACATCTAGGTTGCTTCCATGTCCTGGCTATTATAAACAGTGCTGCGATGAACATTGGGGTACACGTGTCTCTTTCAATTCTGGTTTCCTCAGTGTGTATGCCCAGCAGTGGGATTGCTGGATCATAAGGCAGTTCTATTTCCAGTTTTTTTGTAAGGAATCTCCACACTGTTCTCCATAGTGGCTGTACTAGTTTGCATTCCCACCAACAGTGTAAGAGGGTTCCCTTTTCTCCACACCCTCTCCAGCATTTATTGCTTGTAGACTTTTGGATCGCAGCCATTCTGACTGGTGTGAAATGGTACCTCATAGTGATTTTGATTTGCATTTCTCTGATAATGAGTGATGTTGAGCATCTTTTCATGTGCTTGTTAGCCATCTGTATGTCTTCTTTCGAGAAATGTCTATTCAGTTCTAATGAGGTGGATGAAACTGAAGCCTATTATACAGAGTGAAGTAAGCCAGAAAGAAAAACACCAATACAGTATACTAATGCATATATATGGAGTTTAGAAAGCTGGTAAAAATAACCCTGCGTACGAGACAGCAAAAGAGACACTGATGTATAGAACAGTCTTTTGGACTCTGTGGGAGAGGGAGAGGGTGGGAAGATTTGGGAGAATGGCATTGAAACATGTAAAATATCATGTATGAAACGAGATGCCAGTCCAGGTTCGATGCACGATGCTGGATGCTTGGGGCTGGTGCACTGGGACGATCCAGAGGGATGGTATGTGGAGGGAGGAGGGAGGAGGGTTCAGGATGGGGAACACATGTATACCTGTGGCGGATTCATTTTGATATTTGGCAAAACCAATACAATATTGTAAAGTTTAAAAATAAAATAAAAATTAAAAAAAAACTTAAAAAAAATAAATAAAAAATTTAAAAAAATGGAGGTCAAAATGTCAAAATGATTTTATAATCCAGAAATTATACAAGATTTTTAATATTTGGCCCATATCATTTGTTTGGTTACCTTTGCATGCAGTGCTTGAATTTATGTAAGGGTGAATTTGTCAGGATAATCTTTCTCTAACTTTACTTCTAGGTTCAGGATGGGGAACACGTGTACACCCATGGCGGATGCATGTTGATGTATGGCAAAACCAATACAATATTGTAAAGTAAAAAAAAAAAATTAAAAAAGAGACTAAAAAACAAAACAAAACAAACTTGTGCGAATGTGACTGAATCAAAAAGAGTTAACTTATTTGTAAAACCCAATTTGTCACACCATAGCACATTCCCCAAAACACCAGTCCTGAGTCTTTAAAGTCATCTAAGAGGCTGTGTAATTTGGATCTAACTATAGTTGAATAACTTAAAGAAAGTAGTAAAACACTTCGAAAAAATATATGTGCGTGTGTCAAATGAAATTCTCCTGGGCACACTCAAGCTATCTTCTTTCCACTGTACTTTTCTCTGAACTCTAACTTTTCTCTAACTGGATTGAGTTCAAACTAGTTCTTCATGCCTCCCACCATCTCCCACCTCTTCCTCTCCCTCCTACCTCCTCCTTTCTTTCTGTCCTGTTCTACGCTCTGGACAATACACTGACATCAAATAGTGAACAAGTGGGGGATGAACTTCATCATTATGATTCTTTTTTATAATATTTTGATCAGATATGGGAACCCATCTATATAAATATATAGGTATATATGAGTATGTATGTTCCTGGGGGTGTGTGTGTGTTGTTTGTATGAAAAGAGAAACAGAGACAGAGAAAATAAAAAATAAATGTAAAGCAGAAGTTATTTACTTTGATATCACTACTGTATAATACAATGCATAAAATAAAAAGCAATTATACAAATGTTACCTCCAACTAAAGGTATGCTACTTAGAACAAAGTTAATATTTTGTTTTCATTAAAAGTGGAGAATAGATGTGAATCATTTTAAAAGGCATGGTGCTACTGATTTCAAGAAAGCATTTCCAAAGCTTCACCTTTAATTTTTGAGCACCCTATAAAATACAAAGATCTAATCATATTCAACAGATAACTAAAAATAAACCATGATTTCATTAAACAGAACATGATTGAAAACAGAATATGCATATGAAGTGAATATTTTCTGAGTGCAATTATAAGATTGTAAGTAAAATAATTTTATTAATCTAGAATCATAGCTTAAAACCAAAAATTAAAATGTTTGACAGTGTGAATTAATCATCATGAAATTAAAAGACGCTTACTCCTTGGAAGGAAAGTTATGACAAACCTAGATAGCATATTGAAAAGCAGAGCCATTACTTGGTCAACAAAGGTCCGTCTAGTCAAGGCTATGGTTTTTCCAGTGGTCATGTATGGATGTGAGAGTTGGACTGTGAAGAAAGCTGAGCGCCGAAGAATTGATGCTTTTGAACTGTGGTGTTGGAGAAGACTCTTGAGAGTCCTTTGGACTGCAAGGAGATCCAACCAGTCCATTCTAAAGATCAGTCCTGGGTGTTCTTTGGAAGGAATGATGCTAAAGCTGAAACTCCAGTACTTTGGCCACCTCATGTGAAGAGTTGATTCATTGGAAAAGACTCTGATGCCGGGAGGAATTGGGAGCAGGAGGAGAAGGGGACGACAGAGGATGAGATGGCTGGATGGCATCACTGACTCAATGGACATGAGTCTGAGTGAACTCCGGGAGTTGGTGATGAGCAGGGAGGCCTGGCGTGCTGCAATTCATGGGGTCACAAAGAGTCAGACACGACTGAGTGACTGAACTGAACTGAACTGATGCTATTTTACTGCAGTGAACAAACTCAAGTCTCAGTGGATTGAAAAATAGCTTATTATTCTTTTGTTTCTCACACATTTCCTTTAAGGTTAGCTTGGGGTTTTGCTTCACCTCTTCATTCCTCAAGGACCAAATCTCAGGGTGCCTAACATTCCATGCATCCTTAATTTCTTAGGCAGGAAAATGGAATCATGGCAACTCAACAGAGGCTTCTCAAGGTACCTTCTGGGAAATATACCAGGAACTTCTGCTGACCTTTCATTTGTCAGAGCAAATCCCCTAGTCAAATCAAACTTCAAAAGTGAAAGGAAGTATAATCTGATCATGCACATGGAAGATAGAGAGCCAGAAATATATTTGAAGAACACAAATGACTAAAACAGCAATGATCTAAATGTAAGCTGTTGAGTATCAGAAATTCAATGCATGATTGAGGCACACACTGGCAGTAGCTGATGTGAAAAATTCAGTTGAAGACAGTTCAACAAGGTGAGACATGGGTTGAACCATCCCTATGTACTCTGGCTACATTAACAGATTTTTGTCAATATGAGAAGTCACAGTCTTGTAGCCTCACTGCCCTTCCTAGCTATCAGCTGTCAAGCAGCAGTCTTCAATATGAATACAAATTGATAACCTCAGACTCAGGAGTCTGTGGAGTTCTTTGTCTGGGCTTAATCTTGCATCTTAAAACTTCCATTTGTGTTGTCAATATTCACTTATGAAAAAGCCTCTGCTGTGATTTTGTTTGCAGGAAAATTATCAGCCTGGGAGGCAGAATAATCATTCTAAATTCATCTGGAATAATAAATTCAGATATCTTATGAGACTTGATAAATCTTTCTCCCCAAAGCATTTCCCTTGAACTGAAATCTTAGCAACAGGCATGAATACTATTTCACATTGCACCTACACGTGAAAATGTCCTTATCTTTGCCAAACTTGCAGCATCAACTCTGGCAATGAAACATCTTGTCATTGCTACAAAATGGAATTTGTCCTTTTTGTATACCGATAATGTCCAGATTGTGTTTGCACTTGGTATTGTTTTAATTAGCTAATGCTGTTTTGAGGATCTCCCTTAGAAGGAATAGGAACTCATTCTTTCAAGCCTGTTTGTTTGTCTGAGTCAAAGTTATCTATTTCTGACTTATCACCTCTATTTATTTTTGGTGGTCACTATAAACAATTACCACAAACTTGCTGGCCTGAAAAAAAAAAAAAGCAAAAATCTATTCACTCACAGTTCTGGAATTGAAGATAAGGCTTGGTGAAAATGTGAAGATGAACTCTTCAATCCCATGTCTCTGACTCTATTTCTATTGAAATGTCTATAAACATTTGAGAAACAAAGTGTTTATCAGCATTAGAAATCAAACACAAAGACATGTGTTCTGGAAGACAACAATTTTTATTGCTGATGAAAGCCAAAATCTTGATGGGAATTGAAATCTCGTGCACAGACAGAATAGACTTGTGGATATGGGAGGAGAAGGTAAGAGATGAGATGAATTGGGAGATTGGGACTGACACATATACACCACCATGTGTAAAACAGACAGCTAGTGGGAAGCTTCTGAATAGCACAGGAAGCTCAGCTCCATGCTCTGTAATCACCTAGAGGGGTGGGATGGAGGGTGGAAGGAAGGTCTAAGAGGGAGGGGATATATGTGTACATATAGCTGATTCACTCTGTTGCACAGCAGAAAATAACATACTGTTGTAAAGTAACCATACACTAATGAAAGTTTAAAAAAATGGAAATTACACAAAGCAGAAACTCACAAATTTTGTTAACTTCTGAGTCAAAGCTTTTGGATACAAGGGCTTGCTAAGGAAGGTGGGAAGAGGATTTCAATGTGGGAAAAGCCACTGGGCAGAGTCCTGTGTGCAGTTTGCTACTCTGCTCACTCAATGTACACTCCAATAACAACTGACCTTGGAGATGTGCTCTGACATGGGTCATTTTGCACGATATGCCAAAGCTGGTTTCCAATGACAGCAAAAACATGATCTGGGAAAAGTGCCTTCCACAAACTGCTCTGATTTCAACCAATCTATACTACAAGTATTCATGCTGAGCAAACCCACTTTGTGCAGACCCACAACCTCCATTTCTAATTCTCTCTGTCTTCCCTACAGTATCCATCCATCACTCTAATCCTGTAATGTCACCTTCCAGTATTGTATGATGCGTGCGTAATAAGTTGTTTCCAACTGCTTCAGTTGTTTCCAACTCTTTGCAACCCTATGGACTGTAGCCTGCCAGGTTCCTCTGTCCATGGGATTCTCCAGCAAGAATACTGGAGTGGGTTGTCATGCACTTCTCCAGGAGATCTTTCTAAACCAGGGATCAAACCCACATCCCTTACATTTCCTGCACTGGCAGGCAGGCTCTTTACCACTAGTGCCACCTGGGAAGCAATCCTGTAATGTCACATTCCGATAGTAAACCAATTCAAAACTTCCCTGTGAAAACGTTATCCCTGTATTTCTGTATTTTGTTAACATAATGGATTAGTAAGTTCCACAGAATATTAGCTACCTCTTCAAGCTTTGGATAATTAATAGATGTGGTTTCCCATCTACAGTTGCCTTCATGGCATTTAAGTGTTGAGAGGCTATAATGGAACCCTTCCATCCTTCTTGAAGACAGAAACAAATCACACTTTGCATTTCACAGTTATTACTTACTTTTGATCCTATGATACAAAACTGCTTTGAAATAGCAGAAATGCATTCAGAAAATGACGTAGAGGTTCTTTCTGTGTGGTCAACCACTTCATTTGTCAATGACAATGTTCAGTACACATTGTTTCTATATTTACAATACTTTCATGAAATTACTGCATTTTTTAAAAACATTTATTGGAACTTCATAATGATAGGTAATCAATTACTCTATTATTTCTTTTTAAATTTTTTAAAATTTTGTTTTTGTTACTTATTTGTTTCTAGCTGTACTGGGTCTTCATTGCTGCTCGGTGTTTTCTCCACTTGCAGCAAGTGGGGGCTACTTTCTGGTTGCAGCGTGCAGGCTTCTCATTGCGGTGACTTCTCTTGTTGTGAAGCATAAACCCTAGGGTGCCTGGGCTTTAGTAGGTGCAGTACTTGGGCTCAGTAGATGTGGCTCTTGGGCACAAGAGCACAGGCTCAATAGCTGTGACACCCAGGCTTGGTTGCTCCTTAGCGTGTGGGATCTTCCTGGATCAGGGATTGAACCCATGTCTCCTGCATTGGCAGGCAGAGTCTTTACCACTGAACCACCAAAATTATCATCTTTGATAATTTACACTCTCCCTCACTAAAGCCACTATATTTTTGGTAAACAATTTCAACAGTTCTCTATTTGTAAATGGAGATTTGGAAACAAACATAGTATTATTCTATATTATTTTTTCTTATATCTCTCACTTATAAAAACATCATGAAAATGTTTCTAAGCATCCTGCCAAAATAATTTTTAAAAGTTGAATAATTTTCTCCTTTAAGAAGTACACAGTTTACTTACCCAGTTCTTGTTGATGGATATTCCCAAAGTTCCCAGGTTTCTGATGCTACAAAAGATACCAAAATATCTTCTTCTGTTTATGGAGTATTACTCAGCCATTAAAAAGAATACATTTGAATCAGTTCTAATGAGGTGCATGAAACTGGAGCCTATTATACAGAGTGAAGTAAGCCAGAAGGAAAAACACCAATACAGTATACTAACGCATATATATGGAATTTAGAAAGATGGTAACAATAACCTGGTGTACGAGACAGCAAAAGAGACACTGATGTATAGAACAGTCTTATGGACTCTGTGGGAGAGGGAGAGGGTGGGAAGATTTGGGAGAATGGCAACGAAACATGTAAAATATCATGTATGAAACGAGTTGCCAGTCCAGGTTCGATGCACGATGCTGGATGCTTGGGGCTGGTGCACTGGGACGGCCCAGAGGGATGGTATGGGGAGGGAGGAGGGAGGAGGGTTCGGGATGGGGAACACATGTATACCTGTGGCGGATTCATTTTGATATTTGGCAAAACTTATACAATTATGTAAAGTTTAAACATAAAATAAAATTAGAAAAAAAAATTAAAAAAAAAGATACCAAAATATCCACTGTATATTTTTTACACAGTGATATTTTAATATCTTTAGATTCTTGTATAAAGTGGGATTTTTGAGTAATGGATTTATGCATGCTCAGTTACTTCAGTTGTGTCTGACTCTTTGCGACCCCATGGACCATAGCCTGCCAGGCTCCTCCACTCATGTAATTTTCAAGGCTGAAATAATGGAGTAGTTTGCCATTTCCTACTCCATGGGATCTTCCCAACCCAGGGATCAAACCCGAGTCTGTTGCATCTCCTACACTGGCAGGCAGATTCTTTACCAATAGCACCACCTGAGAAGCAAGCAAAGGATTTATACTTTAAGCTTAATAGCTATCATCAGATTGCTTTAAAGAACTACTTTACCAATGCCCAGTTCTAATAGCAGTATGTGAGAATGATGCTTTCTTAATATTCTTGCAAAAGCTGCTGTTTATTCAATTTTTTCATGATAAAAAGTCTATTACATTTGTTCTTTTATTAAATTTCTTTGACAGCCTCTAATATTGAGTGTTAGTCTCTCAGTCATGTCTGACTCTTTGCAATCCCATGGACTATAGCCTTGTCAGGCTTCTTTCGCCATGGAATTTTTCAGACAAGAATACTGGAGTGGGTAGCCATTCCCTTCTCAAGGGGTATTTTCCAGCAAGGGATCAAAGCAGGGTCGTGAATACAGGCTGATTCTTTACTATCTGAGAACCCTAAAGTTATTAGACTGGCTAATTTTTCTGTGGTCTACAGGTACCTTGGAGACTCCTTGGATATTCAATTGCTTTGCCATTTTTTTTTTATCAGACTCTATTTTTTCTCTTAATTCATAGCAGGTGTTTGGACAATATAAATTATCAATTTTTTATTTCTATTAAATATTTGCTAATCACCTTTCTTTGAAGCTACATATAGTATAATTTTAAAGAATGTAAAACTTTGTATAGTCAAATATGTATTTTACTCTGTCTGGGTTTATTCTCTTATTTCTAAATTTCACATCCCCTAACGCACACTTTTATTTCATTAATATTTAATCTATACCGTTGATTTTTTTAAAATGTTTAGCCATTCATGCAATTTACATTCATCTCTCTCCAATATGAAATAAAATTTTAAACACATTTTTTTCAGATGTATAGCATTTTTTCAGCAAAAGTACTATTCTAATAGAAATAAAATAACAACGTTATAAATTAAATCTACATAAAACCTAGAATCTAATTTTTAATTCTGCATCCTGTATCTTTTAAAAAAACTTTTTATGAGTACTGAAATAATTGTTAATTTGCTTAAACACACGGAAAAACAGACTGGTTCCAAAAAGGAAAAGGAGTACCTTAAGGTTGTATATTGTCACCCGGCTTACTTAACTTATATGCAGAGTACAACATGAGAAACACTGGGCTGGAGGAAGGACAGACTGGAATCAAGATTGTCGGGAAAAATATCAATAACCATAGATATGCTGATGACACCACCCTTATGACAGAAAGTGAAGAACTAAACAGCCTCTTGATGAAAGTGGAAGAAGAGAGTGGAAAAGTTGGCTTAAAGCTCAACATTCAGAAACCTAAGATCGTGGCATCCAGTCCCATCACTTCATGACAAATAGATGGGGAAACAGTGGCTGACTTTATTTTTCAGGGCTCCAAAATCACTGCAGATGGTGATTGTAGCCATGAAATTAAAATATGCTTACTCCTTGGAAGGAAAGTTATGACAAGCCTAGACAGCATATTGAAAAGCAGAGACATTACTTTGTCAACGAAGGTCCATCTAGTAAAGGCTATGGTTTTTCCAGTGGTCATGTATGGATGTGAGAGTTGGACTGTGAAGAAAGCCAAGCACCAAATAATTGATGCTTTTGAACTGTGGTGTTGGAAAAGACTCTTGAGAGACCCTTGAACTGAAAGGAGGTCCAACCAGTCCATCCTAAAGGAGATCAGTCCTGGGTGTTCATTGGAAGGACTGATGCTAAGGCTGAAACTCCAGTACTTTTACCACCTGATGAGAAGAGTTGACTCATTGGAAAACACCCTGATGCTGGGAGGGATTGGGGGAAGGAGGAGAAGGGGATGACAGAGGATGAGGTGGTTGGATGGCATCACCAATTCAATGGACATGGGTTTGGGTGAACTCCAGGAGTTCAGGATGGACAGGGAGGCCTGGCGTGCTGTGATTCATGGGATTGCAAAGAATTGGACATGACTGAGTGACTGAACTGAACTGAAACATGATTTAATAATAATGAAAAACATTCTTCATTATTTAGGCTTTACTATAAGACTATAAAATTATCTTCAGTTCAGTTCAGTCCAATCGCTCAGTCATGTCTGATTCTTTGCAACCCCATGAATCACAGCATGCCAGGCCTCCCTGTCCATCACCAACTCCCGGAGTTCACTCAAATTCATGTCCATTGAGTCGGTGATGCCATCCAGCCATCTCATCCTCTGTCATCCCCTTCTCCTCCTGCCCCCAATCCCTCCCAGCATCAGAGTCTTTTCCAATGAGTCAGCTCTTCGCATCAGGTGGTGAAAGTACTGGAGTTTCAGCCTTAGCATCAGTCCTTCCAAAGAACACCCAGGACTGATCTCCTTTAGCATGGACTGGTTGGACCTCCTTGCAGTTCAAGTGTCTCTCAAGTCTTCTCCAACACCACAGTTCAAAAGCATCAATTATTTGGCGCTCAGCTCTGTTAACAGTCCAACTCTCACAACCATACATGACCACTGGAAAAACCATAGCCTTGACTAGATGGGCCTTCGTTGACAAAGTAATGTCTCTGCTTTTTAATATGCTATCTAGGTTAGTCATAACTTTCCTTCCAAGGAGTAAGCATCTTTTAATTTCATGGCTGCAGTCACCATCTGTAGTGATTTTGGAGCCCCCCAAAATAAAGTCTGACACTGTTTCCACTGTTTCCCCATCTATTTCCCATGAAGTGATGGGACCAGATGCCATGATCTTCATTTTCGGAATGTTGAGCTTTAAGCCAACTTTTTCACTCTCCTCTTTCACTTTCATCAAGAGGCTTTTTAGTTTCTCTTCACTTTCTGCCATAAGGGTGGTGTCATCTGCATATCTGAGGTTATTGATATTTCTCCCGGCAATCTTGATTCCAGCTTTTGCTTCCTCCAGTCCAGCATTTCTCATGATTTACTCTGCATGTAAGTTAAATAAGCAGGGTGACAATATGCAACCTTGACATACTCCTTTTCCTATTTGGAACCAGTCTGTTGTTCCATGTCCAGTTCTAACTGTTGCTTCCTGACCTGCATATAGGTTTCTCAAGAGGCAGGTCAAGTGGTCTGGTCGTCCCATCTCTTTCAGAATTTTGCATAGTTTATTGTGATCCACACAGTCAAAGCTTCTGGCATAGTCAATAAAGCAGAAATAGATGTTTTTCTGAAACTCTCTTGCTTTTTCCATGGTCCAGCAGATGTTGGCAATTTGATCTCTGGTTCCTCTGCCTTTTCTGAAACCAGCTTGAACATCTGGAAGTTCACGATTCATGCATTGCTGAAACCTGGCTTAGAGAAATTTGAGCATTACTTTACTAGCGTGTGAGATGAGTGCTATTGAGCAGTAGTTTGACTATGGTTTTAAAAATTGGTAAATTTACAGCAACAGTTTGAGCTGGACATGGAAAACTAACTGGTTCAAAATTGGAAAAGGAGTTTAACAAGGCTGTATATTGTCACCCTGCTTATTTAACTTATGTTCAGAGTACATTATGCAAATGTCAGGTTGGATGAATCACTAGCTGTAATCAAGATTACCAGGAAAAATATCAACAGAGATATGCAGATTATACCACTCTAATGATAAAAAATGAAGAGGAACTAAAGAGCCTCTTGATGAGGATGGAAAGAAGAGAGTAAAAAGCTGGCTTGAAACTCAACATTCAGAAAACTAAGATCACGGCATCTGGTCCCATTATTTCACGACAAATAGATGATAAAAGAGGAAGTGGTGAAAAATTTTATTTTCTAGGTCTCCAAAATCACTGCAGGGTCTTTGAGTCCTGTACAATCCATTCTAAAGAGAAGCAGACCATATGCAGTGACACACACATAACACAGGTGGCCATAAGCTGTGATTTCATCATCTATATTGCATTTATTTATTTTTTATACATGGAATATCATTTTTCTTACTTGTTGTTGTTCAGCCACTAAGTCACGTCCAACTCTTTGCTACCCTCTGGACTGCAGCATGCCAGGTCTCCCAGTCCCTCATTTTCTCTCAATTTGTCTAAACAAGTTTGTGTCCATTGATTCCATGATGCCATCCAAACATCCCTTCCTCTGCCACTGCTATCTCCTCCTTCCTTCAATCTTTCCCAGCATGAGGATCTTGGCCAATGAGTCAGCCATTTGCATCAAGTGGCCAAAACATTGGAGCTTAAGCTTTATCATCAGTCTTTCCACTGACACAATATTGTAAAGTTTAAAAATAAAATAAAATTAAAAAAAAAGAATAAACCTTAATTTACATGAAACTGAAAAAAAATGGAGGTATAAACTAGAGTTGCATAATTTTGCTTTCTGTCAACTCTTTATATTTATCACATCATATATACCATTATATGTTTTATGATCTTTACAAGATCACTTGTGTGGACTACAGTCCATGGGGTCACAAAGAGTTGGACAGGACTTAGTGAGTAAAGAACAACAAAGACTAAATTTTACCTATATTCATTTTAGAGGTGGTGTTATTATTTTCAGTTTCTCCAAGCAGACTACACATATATAAAATGTTTCAAATCTCTCTTTATCATTTTAACAATGGCTGTATATTTTTAACAACTATATATAGTAAAAACTTGGGTCTGCATGGCAAACACATTTTTAGTTTGCTTCAGTTCAGTTCAGTGGCTCAGACAAGTCTGACTCTTTGCGACCCCCTGGACTGCAGCACCCAGGCTTCCTTGTCCATCACCAACTCCTGCAGTTTACTCAAACTCATGTTCATTGAGTTGGTGATGCCATCCAACCATCTCATCCTCTGTTATCCCCTTCTCTTCCTGCCTTCAATCTTTCCCAGCATCAGGGTCTTTCCCAAGGAGTCAGTTCTTCCCATCAGGTGGCCAAAGCATTGGAGTTTCAGCTTCAGCATCAGTCCTTCGAATGAATATTCAGGACTTATTTCCTTTAGGATATACTGGTTGGGAGTCTTCTTTTGAACACCACAGTTCAAAAGCATCAATTCTTCAGTGCTGTTTTCTTTATAGTCCATCTCTCACATCCATACATGACTACTGGAAAAACCATAGCCTTGACTAAATGAGCCTTTGTTGGCAAAGTAATGTCTCTGCTTTTTAATAGGCTGTCTAGGTTGGTCATAGCTTTTCTTCCAAGGAGCAACCGTCTTTCAATTTTGTGATTGCAATCACCATCTGCAGTGAGTTTAGAGCCCCCCAAAATAAAGTGTCTCACTAGTTCCACTGTTTCCTCATCTATTTCCCATGAAGTGATGGGACCAGATGCCATGATCTTACCTTTCTGAATGTTGAGTTTAGGCCAACTTTTTCACCCTCCTCTTTTAATTTCATCAAGAGACTCTTTAGTTCTTCTTCACTTTCTGCCTTAAGGGCCGTGACACCTGCATATCTGAGGTTATTAATATTCCTCCCGGCAATCTTGATTCTAGCTTGTGCTTCATCCAGTCCAGCATTTCTCATGATGTACTCTGCATATCAATTAATAAACAAGGTGACAATATACAGCCTTGATGTACTCCTTTCCTAGTTTGGAGCCAGTCTGTTGTTCCACGTCCAGTTCTAACTATTTGCTTGGTCACACGAAAAATTAGCAAGATTGTCCTCAGGCCAAGTGCAATGAGACAAATTGCTCCTGTCTCTCATTTCAGTGCTAACCCCTCTTCCCACCCTCTGTGGTTCTTAATTAAGCTCCTTCTATATTCCTCACTCTCATGACTTTTTCTCTCTCTCTTCCCTGTAACATTTGCTCTAAGGAAACTGAAATGGAGAAGAGGAGAGAATTCATTTTCAGTGCAGGCATTTGCAGAAGAGTAGCATTTCACAGAACTCAGAGCCCAAAGGTGCAGGTGGAAACACAGATTCAAAACTGAACAATATCTGAGGAGTTAAATTATTTTTGTAAAGTTTGCCTTTTCTCACTCAAAATAGTGAAGAATTATTTTCTAAATTATAGTAAAATTCAGAATGGAGGATTTTGACATTAATTTTCTCTGTTAGGCCTTGCATCTCAAAATGCAACAATCTCTGTATTACACTATAATTCCCTTTTCAGTGCTTTTAAAATTAGTAGTCCCTTTAATTTGCCATGTGTAAAATATCTTAGTCATCCTCACAATGACCCACAATATGTTATTTTGGAGCCAATAAACAAAGTGGAAAACAATGACTCATACATGCTGACATTGAATCCTGAACTCCAAGCAGATTCCTTTACTGAGTCACAGGGCAATTCTTTGTCTGTGACATTTCCAACA
Source organism: Bos grunniens (assembly GCF_055505025.1). NCBI lineage: Eukaryota > Metazoa > Chordata > Mammalia > Artiodactyla > Bovidae > Bos > Bos grunniens. The sequence continues at coordinate 17,861,702 of NC_141184.1, read as the reverse complement.
GAAATTCCCTCTGGATATTTCAAATATAACATTTCTAAAGTGATTTCCACTGCTCATTTTTCCTCCACTTTTTTTTTCCCCCTTTTCTTTTTACCTTTGAAGGTCATTCAGAGGTCATAATTGTATGACTAGTTTTTTTTTTCCTGTTTTGTAAAAAACCATTAAGAATATGTAATAAAGGATCAATTTCTCATGAAGGCATATTAATACAAGTACTTTAAAGAATGTGCAGCACAGATTAAATAGACCCTACAAATGAACATGAATGAAGAGAGGTAATGGGGAGACAAGTCCAAGAGCACCCCCACCAGGATTTTCTCAATTAGACATTTTTCTTGGACACCAAGCATTTTTAACGTTTTGAAATACAACAACTGATATTATTCCCCTTCCTTCGAATTGAGAATTGAATAGCTTTGCTCAGTGGTAATTTCAGATTTGTATATTTTCTGAGGTTTAGAATTATTCCACAAAGCTTAGAAGTAGACATTAATATGTATAGCAGTGTTAGAGAAGAGACATGCTCTTTCCCTTATAGCATTGAAGTGCCTATAAACGTCCCAGCTGGGTGGGAGTAACTTGTTTACAAAACTCTTGCATACACCTTAGAAAACAGAGCCTGCATATGATACAAATGGGGACTCAAGTCCTCCTGGAAAGTATTAAATTACTTATTATGGTGCATCTAATCTCTATTTGAAGACTGTCATTTCTCTAAAGCATAGCCATAAACCAAATTAACTCCAACGGATGCTTCAGATGAGAAGCTGTGTTTATGTGTTTATGCTTAATAATGTCTTCAGCTCTGGGTGAAAACACCCACCAGGGCAAGCTCATTTCCACCTCTGCCTCCTTATGTAAGTTAATTATGTAACTAGAGTAAAACCTGGCCTACCATTCAGAGAATGTTTGTCTAACTAAACACCACATCCTATAAACTCCTACAATCTTCTGATTTCCTGTCATGTATGTACTAAAGTAAGTCTCACTACTCAGGTTTTTCAACCTATGCTGTGTTTTATTTATTTTTATTTTATTTTATATAACTATTCTTTGATGCATTTGACAAAATTTTCAAGTCTTTAAATTGTAGAAATTGATGCACACTTATATCAAAATTTGAAAAATTCAGAATATTATTGCAAATAATATATAAAACTCTTCTATCAATTGAATAGATCTTATTTTAAGAATCTGTCCAGTCATGAACCTTCCCTGTCACTTTTGCATAATACTGCCCACCCACTTTCTTTCCACCCCTTTCTTTCATGTTCTCTCTCGGTCTCTTCTCTGCCATCTTTTTTTCTTTTTGCACATCTTTCTCTTGCAATATTTTTCTTTCTTGGATATTCTTTAATTTTCTTTCTCAATCATATTGTTGGTGTTCTCTCTCTCTCTTTCTCTGAATCTATACACACACACACACACGTACAAACACACAAGATTACCGCTTACATTGAGGAAGTACAATTGCCTTCATAAAAACCCTAATCATTTCTTTTTGGGGTTACATCTAGATTTTTTAAGTCGCTACTTTTAGTGGAAAAATCCACACAGTTTGTCTTCTAACTGCATTTTCTGATATGTTTGAAAACTAATGTTTCTTTTTTAAAAGTAATTTTTATTGAAGTATACATACTTTACAATGTTGTGTTAGTTTCTACTATACAGCAAGGTGAATCAGCTCTATGTATGCACATATCTTTTTTTTTTAATCTCTATCCCAGTTGGATAATCACAGAGCACTGAGTAGAGGTCCCTGAGCTACACAGTAGGTTCTCATTAGATAACTATATTCTATACATAGCACCAGTACTTTGTATATGTCAATCCTAATCTCCCAATTCATCCCACTTCTCCTCACCTTTCCTCCTTTGGTATCCGTACATTTGTTTTCTATATCTATGTCTCTATGTCTGTGAAAACTAATATTTCTTAAACTTTATTACCACAGTTCCTACTTTTATGTATTGCTCCTTACATAGAGTAAATTTAACAAAAGAAAACTGGGTGATGATCATAAGCAAGTTTATTTATGCTCACTTTCAAAGGTAATGTTACTAGCATTTCATCATGAGGAGGAGCATTTGTTGTTATTTTGGGGCAATTATATGTTCTCACCTTAAGGAAGTAGCTTCTATTATTAGTCTTTGGATTTGTTCCCTTGTTTGTTGTTTATAGTTGTGGATTTTGGAATTTATTCAACATGTTTTAGCATTAACTAATATCATTGGAGATTTTTATTATCTGTACAATAAATAGCTTTTCTTAATATAGGTGAAATATTGTTTTAATATAGGTTATAAATTCTTTTAAAATATGTTTAAATTAATAAAAATAAATAATAATATCATGATATTATACAAGGCACACTTGTATCAATAAAAGTATCTGATTGTCTTAATATTATGTTTATTATTAATAAAAAATAAATTATCTTTAAAATAATAGAACCAATTATTATTCTATATAAGATTTATATATTCCAAAGATTGATTTTTATTTGACTTTTATTTTGCTAAATTTGTAGTTCTCTATCTTTAATTTTTAAAATAAGGATTATATATAGACTTTTACTAAAAAATACCATTGTAAATAAATGTCTGAAATACTAAATATGTGCTTCTAAATATATCCGTGCATAAGTGTGTGTGTGTGTTTGTGTAGAGTAAGAGAGAGAGAGTTCAGTTCAGTTCATTTCAGTCCCTCAGTCGTGTCCGACTCTTTGCAACCCCATGAATCGCAGCATGCCAGGCCTCCCTGTCCATCACCAACTCCCAGAGTTCACTCAGACTCATGTCCATCGAGTCAGCAATGCCATCCAGCCACCTCATCCTCTGTCATCCCCTTCTCCTCCTGCCCCCAATCCCTCCCAGGATCAGAGTCTTTTCCAATGAGTCAACTCTTTGCATGAGGTGGCCAAAGTACTGGAGTTTCAGCTTTAGCATTAGAGAACACCAACAAATGAGACTGGGTAAGAAAATTTAAAAATGCCCAAGAAAGAAAAAGACTGTGAGAGAAAAATATGGAAAAAGAAAGATTTCTCATGGTATAAAACATCCTCAGTTACTTTCTTTTAGATCCTATGATTTATTTATTTATTTATTTATTTTAATTAATTTTATTTTATTTTTAAACTTTACATAATTGTATTAGTTTTGCCAAATATCAAAATGAATCCACCACAGGTATACATGTGTTCCCCATCCTGAACCCTCCTCCCTCCTCCCTCCCCATACCATCCCTCTGGGTCATCCCAGTGCACCAGCCCCAAGCATCCAGTATCATGCATCGAACCTGGACTGGCATCTCGTTTCATACATGATATTTTACATGTTTCAATGCCATTCTCCCAAATCTTCCCACCCTCTCCCTCTCCCACAGAGTCCATAAGACTGTTCTATACATCAGTGTCTCTTTTGCTGTCTCGTACACAGGGTTATTGTTACCATCTTTCTAAATTCCATATATATGCGTTAGTATACTGTATTGGTGTTTTTCCTTCTGGCTTACTTCACTCTGTATAATAGGCTCCAGTTTCATCCACCTCATTAGAACTGATTCAACTGTATTCTTTTTAATGGCTGAGTAATACTCCATTGTGTATATGCACCATAGCTTTCTTATCCATCCTATGATTTAAAGTAAAAGAGAATTATTCAGTAGAAAACCATTTGAGCTGGTACTCTTATAAAGCAACAGTTAGAACTGGACATGGAACCATGGACTGGTTCTGAATGGGAAAGGAGTACCTCAAGGCTGTATATTGTCACCCTGCTTATTTAATTTATATGCAGAGTACATTATGCGAAATGTCAGACTGGATGAAGCATAAGCTGGAATTAAGATTGCCGGGAGAAATATCAATAACCTCAGATATGCAGATGACACCACCCTTATGTCAGAAAGCTAAGAGGAACTAAAGAATCTCTTGATGAAAGTGAAAGAGGAGAGTGAAAAATCTGGCTTAAAACTCAACATTCAAAAAACTGAAATCATGGCATCTGGTCTCATCACTTCATGGCAAATACATGTGGAAACAATGGAAACAGTGATAGACTTTATTTTCTTGGGCTCCAAAATCACTGCAAATAGTGACTGCAGCCATGAAATTAAAAGATGCTTGATGGACAGGGAAGCCTGGTGTACCCCACAGTTCGTGGGGTCACAAAGAGTCAGACACAGCTGAGCAACTAAACTGACTGACTGCTCCTTGGAAGAAAATTGTAAGAAACCTACACAGCATATTAAAAAGCAGAGATATTACTTTGCCAACAAAGGTCCATCTAGTCAAAGCTGTGGTTTTTCTTGGAGTCGTGTATGGATGTGAGAGTTGGACCATAAAGAAAGCTGAGAGCCGAAGAATTGATGCTTTTGAACTGTGGTGTTGAAGAAGACTCTTGAGAGTCCCTTGGACAGCTAGGAGATCAAACCAGTCAATCCTAAAGGAAATCAGTCCTGCATATTCATTGGAAGGACTGATGCTGAAGCTGAAGCTCCAAAACTTTGGCCACCTGATGTGAAGAGCTGACTCATTGGAAAAGACCCTGATGCAGGAGAAGATTGAAGGCAGGAGTAGAAGGGGAAAACAGAGGATGAAATGTTTAGATGGCATCAATAACTCCATGGACTGGATTTTGAGCAAGCTCTGGGAATTGGTGATGGACAGGGAAGCCTGGGGTGCTGCAGTCCATGAGGTTGCAACAGTCAGACAGGAGTGAGCAACTGAACTGAACTGAACTCATAAATATGTAAGTCAATCTTAGATTCTCTGCCTAGATTAGACAAAGACAAATACATACATATAACTATGGCATGCACATGCATGCTCAGTGACTTCAGTTGTGTCTGAGTCTTTGCGACCTCAGAGACTAGAACCCACTGGGCTCCTCTGTCCATGGGACTTTGTGGCAAGAGTACTAGAGTGGAATGCCACACCCTCCACCAGGGGATCTTCCCAACCCAAGGACTGAACCCGTGTCTCCCGCCTCTCCTGCATTGCAGGCAGTTTCTTTACCGCTGAGTCACTGGAGAAAACTACATCTAATGTATACTATATTTATAATAGACAATATTACATTCATGGTGTTGATTGATTTACTTATAATTGTCTTTATTTTAAAATTTTGCATTCACCAATGTTCTCTTCCTTTCTCTGATATTTTTAGGTTGATACAGTTTCTTTTGTTTCAACTTTTTATTTTCAAACTTAAAATTATGTTTTCTTTCCAACAATTGCAATTTCATTAAAATGTGTCTAGATGTGACTATATTTTCAATGCTACCCAAAATTAGTCTGTATATAAAAATCTGGTAAATTATCCATCATTTATATCTTTAAATACTCTCTCTTGCCCATTTTCCATTCTCTCTTTCCATACAAATGAGAGTGTTCCCAAGATAAAAGCCACAGTCTTTTAAAAAAATTCTGGTTTCAGCAATGACATTCTATCATTTCCATGGTACTCTATTTTATTAAAAGTTAGTCAAATAAGTCTAATAGTATCTGTCTAAACTCAAGGGGTAGATATTACACAAGGACATAAATTCAGGACATGGTGATCTTCGGGGAATCATTATAGAGGTTGCCTACCACAATAATTAAATACACACTGAATATTAATTTCTCTGAATTACACGGCTCATTCACATATTCTCATATTTATAAAATTGATTTTTTTGTAGCTTATCTAGTCAAATGTGTAACAATTTTATTGTAAAAGAAAAAAAGTCAATTTCAGATGTTTAGATTACAAAGTTTCACAGGTAGCAAGTTAACACTATTGCATAAACTATTCACATCATGTCTTTGTTTTTAACAGACCTGATCTCTCAAAGGCTGAGGGAATTTTATTATTCTTGGCAATATCAGATATTCACAAAGGCACAGTTGTATTGCTAAAAGTATCTGATTTTCTTAATATCATGTATTTCACTTATAGTAGAGTAATTTATTTAGATATTAATTTGAGTCCTGTTCACCAACTCCCCAGGCACACACCTCCTGCCATTCTCTGAAAGAAACCACAGAATAAACCTGAAGCTGCTGGACAGTAACTTGAAGCTTCTGATGAAAGACCTAAGACCGAATTTAGTTGAGTTTCATGAGTGCTTTATTCTAGCTCAGAGGACATGAAAGTATATTCATGATCAGATTTGTGGGAATATTAAGTCCACTATAACATTTGATGAAATAAATGGATGGAAAATGTATAACAAACTCTAATAAGCACAAGAGGACACAGGGTGTGGTGAATGCACTTGGACCTAGAGGGTGGGGCCTGAACAGTGACCGTATCGGTGAGGATGTTTGTTATAATTTGAGATCTAAGGTCAGGGACTTCCCTGGTGGTCCAGTAGCTAAGACTCCACACTCCCAGTGCAGGGAGGCTAGGTTGATCCCTGGTCAGGAAACTAGATCCCACATGCTGCAATTCAGAGTTCACATGCTGCACCAGAAAAAAGATCCCAAGTGCCTCAACTAAGAGCTGATGCAGCCAAATAAGTAAGTATATTTGTTTATAAATATTTATTAAACAAATATTATTTAAAAATCTAAGATCTTAGAATTGGGATACAAAACTCTCATAATGGCAGATTTAAATTTTCATAAGACTGTTCAGGTGCAGGCACAGTGTCAATTTTGTTTGGTTTATTTGTATATATTATTCTTTTTACCATGATATTTTAGCTCTCCTGTGATTCCAGTCCAAGAATCACTTATGTTACATACATGGAGTTTTTTCTAAAATTGCAATTATTTCAAAGAACTACAAGCAGAATACCTAGTCAGTCATTAAAGTTGGCATATTTTGAGACAAAGAACATGACCCTTTTAAGTTTTTCCTAAAAATATCATTGGTTATAAATGTCTAAAATACTAAATATGTCCCTTAAATATGTTTCAGTCTATCTTTTGCTTATTCTTAACTGTGGATTTAATAAGTGAAAAATTAAGGAGGGCATCATGATAAGATTTTGCTAATAAATCTGAGTAACTAATTTTGATTAATAGTGTTGTAAAATGGTATAAACTTAGGTGATTGGACTAGTGTTCTATTGCTGCTGCTACAAAGTACCACCAACTTTATAGCATTTTACAGTTCTGGAGGCTCGAAAACTCACTGGGCTGAAATCCAGGTGTTGGCATGGCTTTGTTCCACTTTGGCAGTTCTAGGGGAGAAGCCTTTTCTTGGCCTTTCTGGCTTTTAGAGACGGCATCCATTCCAAGCCTAGTGGCCCCCCTCCTCCAACTTCAGAATCAACAGGAAAGGACGAAGCGCTGTTCACAGGGTATCATTCTGACCTCTGCTCCTGTCCTCCTGTCTTTTCTGACTTGAACACTTCTGCCTCCCTCTGCACTATAAAAAACCAGTGTGATTACTTGGGGCCCACCAGGATAATCCATGATAATCTCCCTATTTTATTTTATTCTTTTTTATCAAAAAATGGTGTTTTATTAAGGCAGTGGGACACAGTGGCATAAAGCACTATACCATTTGACAGGGCGTCCTTTCAAAAGTGAGCCCCAGCATAGAATTATATAGCTTCCCCACTAATCTTTAATGTCTATGGCTACTTAATTTAATCCTAACGATTGAGTAAAATGTTCTTTCTACCACACACTGAACATTCACTTCAGTTCATCATAGAAGCTCTTCTAAATGTAAGAATGGGGTCAGGTGCTTGGCTGACAGCCACTAAGTACCTCATGGCCATGGAGCCAGATTCACTGAGCAGCTGCCTGACCAAGTGTCCCTGGACCCCAAAACCTGGGAGGGGATAGGGGAGGAGTGTCCCAAGATTGCAAAGAGGCTGAAAGAAATGGAACCGAGCCTCTTCATCAGGAGTGTCCATGGTGACCTTAGCTCCCCCTCTTAGGCATGACATACAGACACGTGGGCTCTCCTGTCTGGTGGCCAATATGGACTGCACCTGGGCTGAATGGGCTACTGTGAAACACACAGGTACCAGTATCAGATCTGAGTAACAATAGCCAAGGTAACTCTGCCCACAAGACCCTAAGCCCTTTGTAAAATTAATAGAGTTACTTCTCAAAATCATAAGGTGGGTTTATCATCACCCTCCAGTTAAAATCACAAAGAGAGCTCATTTATTTGCTAACGTAGATCCGGGATTTGAATCTGTTACCATGTACAAGCTGGCTGTTCTCACAGTGAGATAGGCTGATAAATCCAGGAGACGAGGTGTTGAGGCAAGGAGTAAGACTTTATTTGAAAAGCGAGCTGACTGAGAAGATGGCAAACTAGTGTCTCAAAATAAGCCATCTTGTTGAGGTCTGGATGCCAGGTTCTTTTGTGGATAAGAGATGGGGGGAGGTGAGGAAACAAAGTAAAAAGACCACTTAATTCCTGCAAGTATCTCCTAGAATGGCAAGCCTCAAGCAGGGGGATGCGTTCGTCTCACTTCCTTAAAGTCCTTCACAGGTGGGCAGGCTCAGATTATCTCACTGAGGGAGGCCACTGTTGTTATTCAGTCGTGTCCATCTCTGAGACCCCATGGACTGCAGAACATCAGGTTTCCCTGACCTTCACTAACTCCCGGACTTTACTCAAACTCATGTCCATTGAGTCATGATGCCATCCAAAAATCTCATCCTCTGTTGTCCGTTTCTCCTGCTGCCTTCAATCTTTCCCAGCATCAGGGTCTTTTCTAAAGAGTCAGCTCTTCGCCTCAGGTGGCCAAAGGATTGGAGCTTCAGCTTCAGCATCAGTCCTTCCAATGAATATTCAGAGTTGATTTCCTTAAAAATAAGGGTTTAAAGTCACAGAAACAGATCCAGGATGATATAAAGATTAACCCTTCCCAGTTACAAACCCAGGTTGTTTTGCTCTAAGTGTTGCACCCAAAGGGCTAGGGGAATGGGATGGAGCTCCCTGTCCAGTGTGCATGTGTGCTAAGTTGCTTCAGCTGTGTCTGACTCTTTGCGACCCCATGGACTGTAGCCCACCAGTCTCCCATGTCCATGGGATTCTCCAGGCAAGAATATCGTGGATTCTTTACCACTAGCGCCACCTGAGAAGCCCTGGTCAGCAGACAAAGCCAAGGCACAAGCAAGATGAGGCAGTTTTAACCCTCTCAGAAGCTGGCCCAGCACAGCCAGGCTCTGGCCCATGGCTCGCCAGGCCTAACTGGGGCTCTCTGTTGCAGAGAAGCCCAGGCTTTCTCTCTACTTGCCTCCCTAGTTGTCCCTGAGCCAAACTCTTTCTTCTGCCAGCCCTGCAGCTCTGACTTTTATTCACTCCCTGGACACTTCCTACTCCAGTAAAACAAGTGTGCATGCTAAGTCACTAGCCAGGCTCCTCTATCCATGGAATTCTCCAGGCAAGAACACTGGAGTGGGTTGCCATTTCCTTCTCCAGGGGATCTTCCTAATCCAGGGATCAAACCTGTGTCTCATGTCTCCTGCAATGGCAGGCAGATCCTTTATCATTAGTGCTACCTGGGAAGCCCTACTAAACCAAGCGGTCCTGAATCACCCAGTTCTCCACTCCTTACCAGCCTTGAGAACCATGGAGACCTGTAGTTTCCATACAAGGAACATATCAGCTGCCTCCGCAGGACAGGACGGTGCCTTCACTGTGCACCCATAGCTTCCTCTTTCTTGGAGAAAAATAAAGGGTTCGCGTTACCAGACAAAACCTGGGTTTGCTTACATGTGTGTAGTAAAGCTGATCTACTGATGCCAGGTTGCAGTGAAGGAAAGCACAGCGTTTATTATAGGATTCCAAACAAGGAGTCCAGGGAAACTAGTGCTGGAAAAGTGTGAAGGTTTCCGGAAAGCATTTTGAAAGGCCAGGTGAGGAAAGGGGATCGCAGGATATGTGGCCAGCTCCTGCACAACTCTCTGATTGACTGATGGTGGGGTAGCAGGATGGTGTCACAGGGGTCTATATTATCAGTCCTTAGGCTCCAGGAGGCCTGGGGCTGTGTGCTTATGGTCATCAAGTAGTTAAAGTTTTCCTTTTGGTGGAGGTTTTCACATCTGTAAAACAACTCAGGAAATGCACTTCAGATACTGTCATCTGGGTACTTCAGAGAAGAGCTAAAGCAGAGGATATGGCTTGGGAAAGGCCCGGTAGGGTCCTGCTCAATTACGTTAGTGACCCCTCTATCCTCACCTCTTAGCAACCTACTGCAAAGGCAGGAGTCCAGCCCTGACAGCACCTGCCTACTACTGTATCATCACCATCCTATATCCCCCAACTCTATTTAACAGACTCTCTTTCTGTTTCAGGCTGGGTGTCTTCATTTTGTGGAATAGGAAATGGCAACCCACTCCAGTATTCCTGCCTGGAGCATTCCATGGACAGAAAATCCTGGCAGGTTGCAGCACATGGGTTTCAAAAGTTGAACACAATCGAGTGACTAAGCACGCATGCAAGCAAGCCTGCATGTCTGCATTTTGAGATTCAACTTCTCCACTCTCCAGGCCAGTTCCAAAACCAGCTATTCTGCCTGAGAAGGACTATGGGAAGACAGAGGGGCTGTGAGAAGGCCCTGGGACCACAGGGACCACAACATCCCTATCACACCCTCTTCTTGCCATAACTGCAAATCTGAGACCACCGAATCTTGAAGTCAGCCAATTAGCAGCCTACTTTAATGTTGTCATTTAACCTAAGATATTCACAGGTTCTGGGGATTAAGCCATGGATATGTTGGAAGTGGAGGCATTGCTCTGCCCACAAGAATGGATTGAAGATAACTTTCAATTAGGAAGCATTAGTTACAGATTCTCATTTAGTGAAAATGTGCACTTATCAATACAGTGTTTATACTATTTGAAAACTGCAGGTCTTCTAATAATGATGTGACTTAAAAGTATGAAACAGTCCTTTTAGGCTTAACTCTTAGGAAAAATTGTACTAAGAAATGTTACATGGACTATTAAGAAAAAAAAGATAAAATATGAATTTCGAATATGTGTGCATTTGGGGTGTGAGCATGTCTGAGTATGTGGACATGGTGTGAGAGAGAAAGCACAAAAGAACAATAATGAAGGAGAAAGGAAATATATTTGGCAAAAACACTTTTTCATGAAATTTTTTCTAAGATAATATTTATTCCTTTTAAATCTCTGTGAAATGTCTTTAGGAAAGATTTGTTTAGATGCCTAGTCATTTACACTGTTCTTTAATGGACACTTTTCTTTTACTTAAAAGCCACCTTTGCAAATTTCTAACCAAAGATAAAAACTGTATGAAATTATATGGCTCCCTTCTTTCTTTCTGCATTTTCTGCTTTCTGTCTGTGACACCATCAGACCATTGGACTAAAACCAATAATTTTCCTTTCCAAAAGTATTTTCTTTCAAAAGAAAATCAACTGTAACTATTTCATACTCTCACTTGCCTATTCAAATTGGCGTACTGTATTCCATTTATATTAAGTTGGTTTATATCTCTGTGTGTGTGTGTTTAATATAATATGCTACTGTTGCACTTCTAACACTTTTTATTTTTACCAGATAACAATTTAAAACAACAAACACAATACTCCTTTGCATTAATAATAGCATTCTTCCCTACTGAGAACTCATGATTTAAATCTCTTATAAAAAAAATCATGATACTGAATTTACTCAAAACAAGCTCCATCATCCACATCCACATTGTTCTTAATGCCCCTACTTTTACCCCTGTATCATTCCTTTGCTCAGTCTCAGAAATTTAGTCTATTATTTGAACTGTACCAGGTGGGAATATTTTTCTGGACTTAACCTGACAAGACAAGTTTAATCATCTCTTGCCCTTCGTGCATATATAACTCTACTTTCCATGCTGAGGGAGCTAGGTATGTCCTGCAATTGCTACATTATTAATAAAGTCTTGGGGACACTATTAATCAATGTCATTTTGATTCGACCTCCTAATATACTGTCTATGAAACTCTGTTTACTTTTTCCACCACAAATGTGTCAAGATTGAACACTTCCTGCTATAAAACCTTCTAGAGGTCAACGAAGTTAACTCTAATTTATTGTGTTACAACTTGTGGTTTATATAATACTTACCACATTTATAACTGTATCTTAAATTTATTTTACTAATATCTTTCTTCCTCCTGGGCTCATATAAAGATTGTCCATTTTGTTCAACCTTGTCCTCTGGGGTTTAGCCTCATGGATGGAATAGAGAAAAGCTCAAAAATTTCTGAACAGTGAAAAAAAATGCAAGATTATTCCTACTTCCCTTTGGAAGCTTGGCATAGGGTGATTTGGCAGAGGTTATTATGAGAACAGATGAGTAATTCTTTTCATTTTTATCGTATATCTTCTAGATTCTGCTGTCAGTATTTTCCAAAATATATCAAGAATGTATGTATAAGATCAAGTCCTAAAAAGTGAACTTAATTTTATGCCACTAGAAGGTAAAAGCTTCAAAAATTATCTAGGCTTGTGACATCTGAGTTAGATGTCTACCTCTGCTTCTTTGTTTGCATAGTGTTGAATACAGCACTTAACCTTCAGTGGCTCAATATCAGCATCTGATGAATAAGAAAACTGTATTTCGGGAAAAACTAAAGAAGGTGATATAGCCCGTTTTTTTTTTTTTAATTTTTTTTGTTTCCATAAAGTTTATTTTAATATTTGATGTTTTATATCTAATTCTTGAATTGTATTTGTCTAATTATGGTGCTTAACTTATTCTTTACTTTTATGGAAACTATTATTCTATGATTGCTTTATGTATCTCACAAAAATGTTTTAAAGTCTTTATTAACATGCCCTAGATTTTCATTGTATAATTAAATGATTTATCTGATTTCTTGATTTAGGGGGACTATTTCTTTTCATCTTTTGTTTAGAAGCATGTTCTTGCAAAGCTTGTTTTTTTTTTTTTTTTGAATGAGAATTTCTTTTCTCTTTTCTTTGTCATTTTATGGTCATCTCCAATAGTTCAATATGTTTTGAACCATATTTTACACTGGGAGACCTTGCCTACCATTCCCAAGTGATATGAAAAATTCAATCCCTGAAACACTGTGCTTCCTGCCTTTGTGCCCAAGAATAGCCCACCACCCTCCTCAGAGAAGAGGGAAGCTTTGGAATTTTCAGATGCAGTTCTGGAAGTGGATTTCTCAGTTCAGGTTCTTCTAAATGAATGGAATATCTCTCAGGGTATGTTTTCCTCTGTAAGTTTCCTAATATCCCATTATAGCACACATCCTCTTTCAGAATTCAAATTTCTGGCCATACTGACGGTTTAGTTTCTGGACTCAAAGGCCAAGAGTTTATAGTAACAGGCACTATTCGCCATTCAATAATTTTATCATATTTAATCTCTGCTGCTGCTAAGTCGCTTCACTCGTGTCCGACTCTGTGCGACCCCATAGACGGCAGCCCACCAGGCTCCCCTGTCCCTGGGATTCTCTAAGCAAGAACACTGGAGTGGGTTGCCATTTCCTTCTCCAGTGCATGAAAGTGAAAAGTCAAAGTGAAGTCGCTCAGTCGTGTCCAACCCTCAGCGACCCCATGGACTGCAGCCTTCCAGGCTCTTCCATCCATGGGATTTTCCAGGCAAGAGTACTGGAGTGGGGTGCCATTGCTTTCTCCATTTAATCTCTATCAGATGTCAATTCTAAATATATATATATTTCCTATTCACCTTCTATGTTTGTAGCTGTGGTAGTGATGGGAGGACACAGAAAAATGACATGAACAAAAAAGTTGATTAACCTTTTTTATTAGTATTTTCTTTTTGATCCACAGGAAGCTCAAACTCACATTTGCACAAATATAAAAGCAATACCTGCCCTTCTAGATAATGCACTATTGCAGTTTAAGTATCTGTGCCTACATATACTGAGGTATTGTGCCTGGAACCCTGGACTTGCCCTGAACTTCTCCTTTTCCTTCTGTAATTTACCAAAACAATGACCGAGTACAGAAGAACATAATTCTGAACTTGTCATATCAGAATCTTTCTTAATTCTCTTTGCTATTATCTAGCTTGGATTCTCTTCATGCTTAATGCAAGGTAAACTTTTTACCCATGTACAGGTCCTAACTATTCACAATGGAGTGGTCAGTAAGTCAAAACTGATTTTTTTCTACTATTTATCATTACAAAGATGGCAGAGACAGTTATTCTTGTGGACATAGGATGAACTTTATAAATGTTATTTACTCTAAGAGTGGGAAAGGATTGAATTTTGTCAAAAAAAATTTGAGCTGCATTTATCCTAGTAAGCAATAAATATGTCACTTTTTTTAGCTGTAGGCTAAAGATACAGAAATGTCCATTTAGATATCATATACAATACTTACAATTATAAATACATATATAATATCTAAACTATTGCTTCTATAGTATTTGATACTGGTTTGTCCTTTAAAACTGCCAAGTCCATGACAATGCTCTTTAAGATATATCTTTAGCTATATCAATATATTTATATCTATACATATACATGCTATAAGTGTGTATTTTTATAACTTTAATTCTCATGACCTTTGATAAAGACAGAGACAAATAAATAAAGTATTTTTTTTTTAAGATAAGGAATCTGAAGTAGAGATTTCCCACAGAAAGCCATGAGAAAATGTACTGCTGTTTCTTACCACTGCAATAGGTTTTAAATTTTGACTAACAAAATACACAAGAGCTTGCATGGGTGCATACATACAAATGCTCCCAGACACACACACGCACACACACACACACACACACACACAAGACTCAGTTTGACTTAGTTAGAATTAATCTAGAATAAGATTTTTAATAGATAATAGATTAAGCAACTGACCTTCAGAAAACATGAGTAACAGTGTTTTATTATATACTGCTTGTTGTACAGGGGCTTCCCTGATGGCTCAGATGGTAAAGAATCTGCCTGCAATTCAGGAGACTTGGGTTTAGCCAAAATTATGCTTTCAAATTTTCACAGTGGCTTAATCAACTCTCTAAAAGTAACAGTTGTCCTCTCAAAAATTTACCAAAACCTTTGCTGAAATATTGGAACTCCAACCTCTATTTTTTAAATTTTTCTACATGGGGTACACAGTTGGACATAAATAACATTCAATAGCTGATAATCAAATACTGATGACTACTATCAATATTACTATTATTAAGGATGTAGTATCTGACATACAGTCCATCAGTCTAAATAATTTAAGTGTCATTTATTATAAAATGATTTGTAATATATTCTTCCCCCTCATAGATTGCAGCCTTGTCATGGTTAAGGGACTGGCGTAATTCAATGAATCTATAAACCAGCTTTGCAGGACCACCCAAGACAGACAGGTCATAGCAAAGAGTTCTGAGAAAATGTGGTCCATTGGATAAGGAAATGGCAAGCCATTTCAGTATTTTAGTCTAGAGAACACCATGAACAGTATTAAAAAAAAAAAAAAAAAAAAGATGAGAGACTGGAAGATGAGGCTTCCCAGGTCCGAAGGTGTCCAATATGCTAAATTTTAGTCAGAAGGCAATTACTGATAGCTCCAGAGATAATGAAGAGACTGGGCTAAAGTGGAAATGACACACATCTATGGATGTGTCTAGCCATGAAAGTAAAATCTTAGGCTGTAAAAATCAATACTTCAAAGGAACCTGGAATGTTAGGTACATTAATCAAGGTGAATTGGAGGTTGTAAAACAGGAAATGGCAAGATTGAACATCAAATCTTAAGAATCAGTAAACTAAAATGGACAGAAATTAAGGAATTTAATTCAGATGACCATTACATCTACTACTGTGAACAAGAATCCGTCAGAAAAAAAGGAGTAGCCCTGAGTAAAAAAAAAAAAAAAAAGTCTGAAATACAGTATTTGTGTTCAGTCTCAAAAACAGCAGAATGATTTCAGTTCACTTCCAAGGTAAACCATTCAGCATCATAGTAATACAAGCCTCTGTGCACCAACCACTGAGGCTGAAGAAGCTGAATTTGACCAGTTCTATGAAGATCTACAAGATCGTCTAGAACTAGCACTAAAAAAGATGTCCTTTTCATCATAGTATGCAAAGTAGGAATTTAAGAGATACCTGGAATAATTGATAAGTTTGGCCTTGGAGTACAAAATGAAGGAGGGCAAAGGCTAACAAAGTCTTGTCAAGAGAACACACTGGTCATAGCCAACACTCTTTTCCAACAAGATGACTTGTCCAAGAGATGACTCTTTATATAGAGTACATGTAGAGTATATGTTTACCATATGGTAAACACCAAAATCAGATTGATTATGTAATTTGCAGCCAAAGATGGAGAAGATCTATACAGTCAGTAAAAACTAGACTGGAGCTGACTGGTTAGATTATGAGCTCCTTATTTCAAAATTTAGGGTTAAATTGAAGAAAGTAGGGAAATTCACTAGGCCATTCAGGTATTGTTGTTGTTCAGTTATTCAGTAGTGTCTGACTCTTTGCAATGCTGTAGACTGCAGCACACCATGCTTCCCTGTCCTTCACCATCTCCAGGAGTTTGTAGAAAGAGTGCTTGAAGAACTACGGATGGAAGTTCATAACATTAAACCATCCCAAAGGAAAAAAAAAATGCAAGAAGACAAATTAAATGTCTGAAGAGATTTTACAAATAGCTGAGAAGAGAAGCAAAAAGCAAAGGAGAAAGGGAAAGATATACCCACCTGAATGCAAAGTCCAAAGAATGGCAAGAGGAGGTAAATAGGTCTTAAATGAGCAATGCAAAGAAGTAGAGGAAAACAATAGAATGAGAAAGACTAGAGATCTCTGCAAGAAAATTAAAGATATCAAGGGAGTATTTTATGCAAGAATGGGCATGATAAAGGACAGAAACTGTAGGGACCTAACAGAAACAGAAGAGATTAGGAAGAGGTAGCAAGGTTGTTTTCCATGTAATTGAGATTTTCTATTTATTGCTGACCCAGTATCCATTTTGAAAAGAGTAACCTGATTTCTTCTAAGGAATTAGTGCCTTTACTTGGACAAAGGATGAAAGACTTACATTAGACCAATCTGACTCATTCTCCTGGGATTTTCAATCTTAAGATGTATGATTCAGTGATGAAGCAAATAAAACAGAAGCTCATTATTTATGGCTGAGGCTCCCTAGTGGGATTGTTGAGTAATTTTTTATCCATGGCTCATAGAAGAACATAATGTACAGTTTTGTTAATCCTTGCTCTCTATTCTCCCTCTCAATTCTATAAAATAATTGATATTTTCTATCCAATTATTTTTCCAAACAAGTTAACCTAAGTAAATTTCCATTGTTTGCAACAGAAAACTTTAACTCATATACTCTTATAAACTTTGTGATTAGAGTTTATTACAAAAAAAAATCACATTAAACTTTGATTTTATGTTGGATTATACATGATTAACAATGCTGTGACAGCTTCAGGTAGACAGCAAAGGGGCTCAGTCATACATATAGAGAAAAATTTATATATATGAAAATTCTACTTCTTGTGTCATGTTGAAAACTGCAAAACTATATTTAAATGATGATTAATTTTGAGTGAAAACATACTCATCATATAAAATATAAGAATCATTTGGCTTTTTTCTACTTCCTGTTTGATGAAAAACATACTGAATTGTCTTAAAATTGCAACTGATTAGAAATTTCTAAAAGGATGTAAAAAATATAATTTACAACTCATTACTCCTATTTCCTGAATGGGTACATTGTCTATATTGTATAATCTTTATAAGTGTTAGTTGCTCAGTCATATCTGACTCTTGTGACTCCATAGACTGTAGCCCACCAGGCTCCTCTTTCGATGGAATCCTCCAGGCAAGAATACTGGAGTAGGTAGCCATTTCCTTCTCCAAGAGATCTTCTAGACCCAAGGATTGAACCCATGTCTCCTGCTTCTCCTGCATTGGCAGGCAGATTCTTTACTGTCTGAGCCATACAATAATGTAATCATGTGAAATGTTTGAATTAATATGAGAATAAGCATTCTAGATGCAGAGGGAATAGATACAAATAAAAAGTTAAAATATATTCAATGTGGAAAAATAGTTCAGTTCAGTTCAGTCGCTCAGTCGTGTCTGACTCTTTAAGTTAGGAAATGAGTGAAAACATTTTTATTACAAAGAGATATAGCAGAGACATAATCTCAATTAAAAGTAAAAAAAAAAAAAAAAGACAAAATATTACCATAAAAATATCTGTAAGACTATATGTATATTTTTTCTTTTTCTGAAGACTTTAAGTCAACTTTCTGGTATCTAACTTACAGTCACCAGGAAATGAAGTACATATGTTAAGATATAACAAAGTTCACTCGAATATCTTCAGATAGTTGTGAAAAAATGAAAATAAAATAACAGCTTCAAACTAAAGATAATTTTAAGAAGGCATATTAAAATATCTTCAGTTATATCTGTTTTGCCATATTATTTTTGTCTGCACTTGATTGCTCTATTTCTAAAATAGTATATGTGTAGCGAATACTTACATATGTACACAGTAAAAGATACAGCCAATCAGCACTGGTGGAGCACTGCTCATATGCTCCTTACTGGTCCTTCCTGTTTCATTGCACTGACTTCCAAATATAACATCTGCATTTCTTTGCCTGAAGGCGTCCTTTAGTGGCAGATCTCTGCTTTCTAAGTAGGCATGCAAGAGGTCAGAAATGCTAGAAAAAGAAATTTTTCTTGAGTATGACTTAACCTAAGATTGACAGAAAAATATTCCTATTTTTCTTATTTGTTGGTTGAGAAAACTCCAAAGCATATTTTCTAAATCTTCTACCATTGTTCTCTGGTGGGATTAAGCTCCAGGAATTTACAGGAGTAATTTCCCCAATGGCCTATAATTATTGACTGTCTGTACCTCCTTTTTACTTCACCAGCCTTCTTCTATTGTTTCGAAGTTTCTTGGGATCATCTTCAAAATAAACTACTTGCATTTGAATCTTTGTCTTAAGAACTGTTGCTACTACCACTTAGTCGCATGGGTTGTGTCTGACTCTGTGGGACCCTATGGACTGTAGCCCACCAGGCTTCTCTGTCCATGGGATTCTCTAGGTGAGAGTACTGGAGTGGGTTGTCATGCCCTCTTCCAGGGGATCTTCCTGACGTAGGGATTGAACCGAGGGCTCCTGCATTGCAGGCAGATTATTTACTGCTGAGCCTCCAGGGAAGCCTGTCTCAAGATCTACTTCTAGGCAAATGCAAACTAAGAGCAAAGGGAAATGTTTTATACTATGTAATTTAATCTTAATAGTAATACTTTGACATAAATAATCAAAATATTTAACATATATTTAACATATCATAATTTGCTTTATATTGTTGTACTAGATACTAACTTTCTCCTTGCCTCTCACTTTGTAATGCACACACTCGTAAAATTTACTTTACTTGATATCATCCTAAAAGAGTATACAGTTCCATCCTCCTATGTATTTGCTCATGTGGTTTATTATTCTTCACTGTTCTGTTCAGCATGAAATTTTAGTTCATCCTTTAAGTCTTTGTTCACGCACAAGTAAATTACCATACCATTTTTTCCAATACTTATTGGGTGTGCAAATCTAGTGAAATACCTCTTAGTTGAGTTATTTCAGTTAAATACAGGGTATAATTTCTATTTTGTTTTACTTATTTTACTTCTGGTAGATTGTAAGTTATTAACCAATGATTTCATGTAAGCCAAACTTCAGTTCCTGAGTTCACCTTTGGAGTTTTGTTTTGTAAACATTATTTTAATACTGTAAATTTACTGCTTCTTAGCATATATTCCCATAGATTTCACCTCTATTTTGGCACAGATTTCACATTGTTGTAAATATTTATTTATATACATTTGATAGCCAGTAGACTTAGTTTTCCAAAGGACAAAGTTCTCAAAAAGTGCTAAAAGTAGAAAGTGCAAAACTTGCTGCTTACATGTTTAACTCTATAAATCATGTACAGCATATATTTATAACAAGTGAGAGATGTCAAGAATTATATTTGAAAAGTGTATCTTGAGAAGTTGGAGTAAAATTCAGACTGTTGGCTGTCATTTTCATACAACTTAGAGGTACCTTTCAAATATCCATGCTATAAAACATAAACAATAAAATTTTATGCTTTGTAAAGTATAAAATCCATGAATTAAATGTATATAAAATGTAGACTTGGTGAATATAGATTTTCAGTTGACTTCTGGGTCAGGCACATTTTTCATATCAAATTTGGAATAATTTATAATACCTAAAAAACTTGAGATTAATACACAAATCATGAGGCTCTAAGTGACAGAAATATTCTCAATAAATTAAATATATGTGTATATTTTATGGTTATTATGCATCTAAAAAAATCAATGACTCAAAGTTCTCCAATAGTAATATATCCATATCATACAACCAATCATCAAATATATTAAAAATAATATTCAAAATATCAGGCAGTATTTTATGTATTTCAAAAAGCATCCCTTTTTTCCTAAGTTAGAAAATGGCTTATACATCATTCATATATCACATGATTTTCACATCTGCTGTTGTTCAGTCGCCCAGTGTATTGAACTTCAAATATCAGCTAACAACATTATTGAATAGGAGGAAATCATACAAATTAGAGAAGGAAATGGCAACCCACTCCAGTATTCTTGCCTGGGGAATCCTAGGGACAGGGGAACCTGATGGGCTGCTGTCTATGGGGTTGCTCAGAGTCAGACACGACTGAAGTGACTCAGCAGCATACAAATTAGATAATCAAAAGTGAATTTCTCATTGTTTAAAAAAAAATTCTCTCTCTTTACTTCAATGTTTGTGTTCCATCTCTTCAGTTTAGTAACTAAAAGAAAATCATACTTTATATTGCATATCCCAATACCTAAATAGATATCATGTTTTGGTTATGAGATTATATTGTGAAATTTCCAAAAATATGTACCAGAGTCTTAGTTATATATATATACATGATATCCCAAATAATTACTGAATTATATCATGTTACTAAGTCACTTCAGTCGTGTCCGACTCTGTGCGACCCCATAGACAGCAGCACACCAGGCTCCCCTGTCCCCGGGATTCTCCAGGCAAGAACACTGAAGCGGGTTGCCATTTCTTTCTCCAATGCATGAAAGTGAAAAGTGAAAGTGAAGTCGCTCAGTCGTGTCTGACTCTTAGCGACACCATGGACTGCAGCCTACCAGGCTCCTCCGTCCATGGGATTTCCCAGGCAAGAGTACCGGAGTGGGGTGCCATAGCACTATTTATATGATTGTATTTGGAGTCCTATACCAAAGTCACAGGTGTGAGGCCTTGTATGAAAACCACAGAAGTGAGCCCAGAACCAAGGTCACCTCTGGAGCTGACTGAGCCCCACTATAACCATTGTCAAAAGTCTCTCTGATTTCTAGAGGCTAGTTCCCTGACCCCATATTGCACAAAAATACCCACCCAGGTTGGGGAGGAGGGCATGGCGACCCACTCCAGTATTCTTGTCTGGAGAATTCTGGTGGACAGAGTAGCCTGGTGGGCTACAGTCCATAGGGTCACATAGAATCGGACATAACTGAAGCAATTTAGCAGGAAAACGTGCACCCACCCCAGCACCCTAACCAATCGCCTAATGTTACCCTTCCAGCAGGAATTTTCTTTGTCTTGAAGCTATATAAATTTACCTATAGCCCAGGAAAAGCCTCAGCTCTCTTTCTGGTCTGCCAAGAATTTGGCCAGGGGCATTTGCAGTGCCTCTCATTATCTCTACTCTGTTCTCAATAAACTCACTCCGTTCTAAACTACTTTGTGTAAGGGGAAATTCTTTTCCAAAACATGCCCAGACTGCCACGGCAAAATAGACATAAGATCCCCTGGTACTGGAGGGAAGGGATGATTACAAGGGGAAAGACAGGTGTAAGAGTCAATTTGAACTTGGGTTGAGCCTCAGCCTGCCAGTGGCAACTGGAAACACAGGTTCAGATAAACAGCCTGGCTTCATTCCCTGCTTTGTTTACCCTTTTGCCAAACACAATCAGAAACTAGGAGACAACAGAGTGCATGCAGGTCAGACTCACTGGGCAGAGACAGCAGACTGGAGAAGGGGGAGGAAAGGAGGTAAGGTAGGTTTAGAGGGGAAAATGTAAGGTATTCTGCATTCTGTTCTCTAAGTGTCTAATGAATTAAAAATGGAAGAAAAAAGAGATTTGCAGCTTGACAGTTTTCTGCTAAGCAGTGGTGGTAGAAGCAATACAATTTATCTTCCTTAAATCAAAAACCATAGTCTTTCCAAAAATCAGTATGTCAAAATGTGTTTTTCTCTTTCTTCTTGCCTTTCTTTTTGTTTTCTATATTTCTTTTTTTTTCCTAGTACACATGTGATTGGAAAGGGCACTCCTCATCACTCAGGTTCCTGAAGCCATCAAGGTGCTTGTCATTCAAGCCTTCAAGGTACTTGTTATTGACCTGAATCCAGCTCTCCTCAGCAAAATAGTAGCCACTTTAAAACCTGCCTAAAGCAAGAATTGTTCTCAAAGCTACAGTACAATATCAATACTTGGAATATTGGGTCATTTGTCCATGTGGTTCAATGCACCTTAATCTGTTGTCAAGGTGATGAATTAATTAGGCTTAAATTCTATTGTAGCATCCATGCCAAAGGGATCACCCCTTTCAATGTGTTTAAGGATGCAATTCCATTCTCTCATAATAATAAAAAGAATATGTTTTAATATGCAAGAAGGTATAAATAACAAAGACCAACAGAGTTCTTTCCAAGAGATATTCAGGAATGAGTGAAAGTTTTGTAAGGAGAGCTAAAAACAGACTGGAGAGACTTTTATCTGTTATAATGGTGGAGATGTATGTGGATTCACAGTGTCTGAAGAATGCAAAATAGAGAAACTAGGTTCTCATTTATGAATGGAGCATTAATTATATTATCTAACATCTTCAGCCAATGGGTATAAGACTCCTTTAAAATTACATGAATTCCTGACATTAAAGATAACAGAAACTATAAGAAACTAAAAATATTTCCTACCAAACTTTAAGTCCTGTATCTTAAAGGCAAGAAAAGGAAACGAATGCAATGAGATGACACCCTGACAGAGTCAGGTTATTACTTCTTCCAAAGCTTCAGGTTATTTATAATAAAAACAAAACACATCTACACATAAATGAAAAGAAAAGTCAGTCAACTGTATACACAAGAAGATAGAACACAACTGTTTTATTTGAGATATTCTTAATGATGTGGAAAACTACAAGGTAAAGCTTTTCTGATTTCTGTTTATTACTAATTTGTTCTATTATATTCCATTTTGGTAACCTGTAGATGTGTTTATTTTATGCTTACATTTCCTACAAGATATATTTATTTGTAAGTTGTATTTTGTTTTTCACCTAATCAAAAATGGATTAAAAAAAAACATAATGTAAAAATTACAGTTCAGTCTCTCAGTCATGTCCGAATCGTTGTGACCCCATGAATCCCAGCACACCAGGCCTCCCTGTCCATCACCAGCTCTCGGAGTTCACTCAAACTCATGTCCACGGAGTCGGTGATGCCATCCAGCCATCTCATCCTCTGTTGTCCATTTCTCCTGCCCCCAATCCCTCCCAGCATCAGAGTCTTTTCCAATGAGTTAAATCTTCTCATGAGGTGGCCAAAGTATTGGAGTTTCAGCTTCAGCATCAGTCCTTCCAATGAACACCCAGGGCTGATCTCCTTTAGGATGGACTGGTTGGATCTCCATGCAGTCCAAGAAACTCGCAAGAGTCTTCTCCAACACCACAGTTCAAAAGCATCAATTCTTCGATGCTCAGCCTTCTTCACAGTCCAACTCTCACATCCATACATGACCACAGGAAAAACCATAGCCTTGACTAGACGAACCTTTTTTGGCAAAGTAATGTCTCTGCTTTTGAATGTGCTATCTAGGGTGGTCATAACTTTCCTTCCAAGGAGTAAGCGTCTTTTAATTTCATGGCTGCAATCACCATCTGTAGTGATATTGGAGCACCAAAAAAATAAAGTCTGACACTGTTTCCACTGTTTCCCCATCTATCTCCCATGAAGTGATGGGACCAGATGTCATGATCTTAGTTTTCTGAATGTTGAGCTTTAAGCCAACTTTTTCACTCTCCTCTTTCACCTTCATCAAGAGGCTTTTTAGTGCCTCTTCACTTTCTGCCATAAGGGTGGTGTCATCTGCATATTTGAGGTTATTGATATTTCTCCTGGCAATCTTGATTCCAGCTTGTGCTTCTTCCAGCCCAGCATTTCTCATGATGTACTCTGCATATAATTTAAATAAGCAGGGTGACATTATACAGCCTTGACGTACTCTTTTTCCTATTTTGAACCAGTCTGTTGCTCCATGTCCAATTCCAACTTTTTCTTCCTCACCTGTATATAGCTTTCTCAAGAGGCCGGTCAGGTGGTCGGGTATTGAATCTCTTGAAGAATTTACCACAGTTTATTGTGATCCACACAGTCAAAGGCTTTGCCATAGTCAATAAAGAAGAAATAGATGCTTTTCTGGAACTCTCTTGCTTTTTCAATTATCCAGCAGATGTTGGCAATTTAATCTCTGGTTCCTCTGCCTTTTCTAAAACCAGCTTGAACATGTGGAAGTTTACAATTCATGTATTGCTGAACCCTGGCTTGGAAAATTTTGAGCATTTCTTTACTTGCATGTGAGATGAGTGCAACTGTGTGGTAGTTTGAGCATTCTGTGGCATTGCCTTTCTTTGAGATTGGAATGAAAACTGACCTTTTCCAGTCCTGTGGCCATTGCTGAGTTTTCCAAATTTGCTGGCATATTGAGTACAGCACTTTCACAGCATCATCTTTCAGGATTTGAAATAGTTCAACTGCAATTCCATCACCTCCACTAGCTTTGTTCGCAGTGATTCTTTGTAAGGCCCACTTGACTTCACATTCCAGGATGTCTGGCTCTAGGTGAGTGAGCACACCGTCATGATTATCTGGATCATGAAGATCTTTTTGGTACAGTTCTTCTGTGTATTCTTGCCATCTCTTCTTAATATCTTCTGCTTCTGTTAGTTCCCTACAATTTCTGTCCTTTATCGAGCCCATTTTTGCATGAAATGTTCCCTTGGTATCTCTAATTTTCTTGAAGAGATCTCTAGTCTTTCCCATTCTGTTGTTTTCCTCTATTTCTTTGCATTGATTGCTGAGGAAGGCTTTTTTATCTCTCCTTGCTATTCTTTGGAACTCTGGATTCAGATGCTTATATATTTCCTTTTCTCCTTTGCTTTTCACTTCTTTTCTTTTCATAGCTATTTGTAGTGAAGTCGCTCAGTTGTGTCCAACTCTTTGCGACCCCATGGACTGTAACCTACCAGGCTCCTCCATCCGTGGGATTCTCCAGGCAAGAGTACTGGAGTGGATTGCCATTTCCTTCTCCAGGAGATCGTCCCAACCCAGGATCCAACCCAGGTCTCCCGCATTGCAGGCAGACGCTTTACCATCTGAGCCACCAAGAAGACAGCTATTTGTAAGGCCTCCTCAGACAGCCATTTTGCTTTATTTGCATTTCTTTTCCATGGGGATGGTCTTGATCCCCATCTCCTGTACAATGTCATGAACCTCCATCCATAGTTCATCAAGCACTCTGTCTATCAGATCTAGTCCCTGAAATCTATTTCTCACTTCCACTGTATAAGATACAAGAAGATATTAAATCCACACTTCTGCTTTCTAAGCCATACTTACAAAATAGACACTAACTTGAAAAAAGAAATCTCTCCGAATAATTAGTTATTTTACAATCACTTCTCACTTAAATTAATATTTAATCATATACTGACATTTGAGGAGGTTTTTTAAAAAAAAAACTAATTTGAAAATCAATTTAGTAAAATATAAATTGCATTTAACCATTTTGCTTGAGAGGAAAATTCATCACCATTTGAAAGTTACTTCAAAAAAATCACAATTTTCTCACTGCATGAAGCAATAACTCTGCAAGATGAATAAGGGAAAAAATGGAGAAGTGCATTTCAATCAGTTATTTTCAGTTACCTTTAATTTCCACGTACATTTTATTTTTTATAATAATTCTTTATTAAATTTCCTCATTGAAAATTAGAATTCATAATGTTTTTATCTCAGTAATGATCTTAATTTATAGTTAGAAAGAAATGAAATATTTAATAAAATGAAGGTAAAAAGAATACAAAAGTACTTGCAACAACTTTTCTCCAAAAATATAACTTTCTAGGGTTGAAAAGGGCTTCTCTGGTAGCTCAGATTATTTAGTCTGCCTGCAGTGTGGGAGACCAGTATTGGATCCTGGATCAGGAAGATCACCTGAAGAAGGAAATGGCAACCCACTCCAGTATTCTTATCTGGAAAATCCCATGGACAGAGGAAACTGGCAGGCTACAGTCCATGGGGCCATAAAGAGTCATACACAAATGAGGGAAACAAGACAACAGCTCAAAATGGTGTCACTTATGCTAACCCCTGTATCACCAAATTGAGACCTGATGACAGTTTCAGCTCTCCCAGAAATGAAATCTTAAACCAATCAGTCAGGAATAACCTGGTTAGCACTAGTTAACCAGGTTAATAACCTACTTATTAGATCCGTGACATACTCTAAAAGAAAGCAAACTTGCAATGACAACCCTTCCCCTTTTTGCCTTGTACAACTTATTCCTGCTCCCTTCTGCTTATGAAACTCTCATTTTGTAGAGCCTCTCCAAATTCTTTTCTACCTGTTAGATTGGATACTATTGGGTTTTTACTAGATAAACTCTTAAAAATTTTAATAAGCTCCACTATATTTCTTTTAAAACTAATTCAATAGGCTTGGCCTAAGTTGTACACTATTTTTTCATTCATGAGTTTGAGTAAACTCTGGGAGTTGATGATGGACAGGGAAGCCTGGCATACTGCCTTTCATGGGGTTGCAAAGAGTCAAACATGACTGAGCAACTGAACTGAACTGAACTGAACCACCATCAACATCAAATGATGGAAAATGAAAACTTTTGAGATGCAATTTTAAGTGTGGGAAGAACTTTTAAAAATGGGAAAATAAGACATTGAAAATGGAAATATTCATAGGAATAGAATGTAGTATGCTATAAAAGGTAGGAGAGATTATGCACGTTGATTATACATTTGGTGGGGGAAATTTATACTAGATGGCATAATCAGGAAAGCCTTCATGAAGAAATTGAGATTTGACTTAAATTTCTAAAAATGAATAGCAGAAAATGTTAAAATGAAACAAGAGAAAAAGGGGATCTGTGAGTTATGAGTACTGGGATTAGAGTGATGGGATTTTTTTTTCTGAGTGCTATTATTTAGTTGCTCAGTCATGTTCAACTTCTTTGTGACCCCATTGACTGTAGCTTGCCGGCTACTCTGTCCATGGGATTTTCCAGGCAAGAACACTAGGTTGGGTTGCCATTTCCTTCTTCAGGGGATTTTTCTTGACCCAGGGATCCAATCCAAGTTTCCTGCATTGGCAGGCAGTTTCTTTACCACTGAGCCACCAGGGAAGCCCCGTCTGAGTGATGAGGACCCACCATATACAGAAAGGGAGTCTTTTACCTTCCCTTAAAAAGCCAACAAAGATGCTCTCAGTCAGATCCAAATACCACAGAGAGGCCAGGAGCTATTAGAAAATTTTAAAAGTGAAACATCTAATTAATAATAAAGAGTTTAGTAGAACAAATGCCCAAAATGCTATTTCAAACTAAATCCAGAGATAGTGTAATCCCAAAGAAGACAGTAAAATAAATAGAAACAATAATTTAAATTAAATGTAATTAATAACTTGAAAAGTATCAAGATAAATCAATAAATATATAGAGAATTAGATATTTGGAAACTTTATATAATTTTTAAAGTAAAAATTGTGGGACACAATGGTTTATAAAACATAGAGAGCTAAAGAGAAAATCTACCAGCTGGAAAAAAACATGAACAAGAATTTCACAGAAGCAGGAAAGCAATAATTGTAGATAACAATTTGCCCTAATCTAGCAAAACCGAAGATTCACATTGCACACAGATGTGAGGTATTTGAATAAACTTAGCAATTTTGTTTATAAGAAAAAACACTTGAACCAAGAACATTGTCCCCTACTCATAAAATATTGGATGTAACAGCACACATAGAAAAACACGCTCCGACATACATCACAGCAGGATCGTCTATGACCCACCTCCCAGAATATTGGAAATAAAAGCAAAAATAAACAAATGGGATCTAATTAAACTTAAAAGCTTCTGCACAACAAAAGAAACTATAAGCAAGGTGAAAAGACAGCCTTCAGAATGGGAGAAAATAATAGCAAATAAAGCAACTGACAAACAACTAATCTAAAAAATATATGAGCAACTCCTGTAGCTCAATTCCAGAAAAATAAATGACCCAATCAAAAAATGGGCCAAAGAACTAAATAGACATTTCTCCAAAGAAGACATACAGATGGCTAAGAAACACATGAAAAGATGCTCAACATCACTCATTATCAGAGAAATGCAAATCAAAACCACTATGAGGTACCATTTCATGCCAGTCAGAATGGCTGCAATCCAAAAGTCTACAAGCAATAAATGCTGGAGAGGGTGTGGAGAAAAGGGAACCCTCTTATACTGTTGGTGGGAATGCAAACTAGTACAGCCACTATGGAGAACAGTGTGGAGATTCCTTAAAAAACTGGAAATAGAACTGCCTTATGAACCAGCAGTCCCACTGCTGGGCATACACACTGAGGAAACCAGAATTGAAAGAGACACATGTACCCCAATGTTCATTGCAGCACTGTTAATAATAGCCAGGACATGGAAGCAACCTAGATGTCCATCAGCAGGTGAATGGATAAGAAAGCAGTGGTACATATACACAATGGAGTATTACTCAGCCATTAAAAAGAATAGATTTGAATCAGTTCTGATGAGATGGATGAAACTGGAGCCTATTATACAGAGTGAAGTAAGCCAGAAAGAAAAACACCAATACAGTATAATAACACATATATATGGAATTTAGAAAGATGGTAACAATAACCCTGTATGTGAGACAGCAAAAGAGACACAGATGTATAGAACAGTCTTTTGAACTCTGTGGGAGAGGGAGAGGGTGGGATGATTTGGGAGAATGGCATGGAAACTTGTATAATATAATATATGAAATGAATCGCCAGTCCAGGTTCAATGCATGATACTGGATGCTTGGGGCTGGTGCACTGTGATGACCCAGAGGGATGGTAAGGGGAGGGAGGAGGGAGGGGGGTTCAGGATGGGGAACACGTGTATACCTGTGGTGGATTCATGTTGATGTATGGCAAAACCAATACAATATTGTAAAGTAATTAACCTCCAATTAAAATAAATAAATTTATATTTTAAAAATTTAATTGGACAAAACCACTTAAACAGGGAAAAATATGAATTTGTCATTGTGAGTTTTTACAACATTCAAAGTTAAACAACATGAAGCTTAAGAATAGATACATATTTGGTAAAAATAAAGAAAAAAATAAAAGGAGTGTTTACTACTCATGGTAGGTGAATGCAATCAGACAGTGACAAACAGGGAGTTTCAAAATTACTAATGACAGCCCTTTTCATATTTTGAATTGTGGACATAATTTATTTAATTAACACAGCAAATCTGGAGTTGTAAAAGGTGAAATAAACTTGGTTATATATTTAATGTACATCAAGAGATATATGCAAGGAGATCCAATCTGTCCATTCTAAACAAGATCAGTCCTGGGTGTTCTTTGGAAGGACTGATGCTAAAGCTGAAACTCCAGTACTTTGGCCACCTCATGAGAAGAGTTGACTCATTGGAAAAGACTCTGATGCTGGGAGGGATTGGGGGCAGGAGGAAAAGGGGACGACAGAAGATGAGATGGCTGGATGGCATCACCAACTTGATGGACGTGAGTTTGAGTGAACTCCGGGAGATGGTGATGGACAGGGAGGCCTGGTGTGCTGTGATTCATGGGGTCGCAAAGAGTTGGACACGACTGAGTGACTGAACTGAAGTGCATAAAGATGAATTTTCATAAGATATGCAAACTGAATTTAAAATTCACCAAGTCAGTGATGATATCTAACCATCTCATCTTCCACCAACCGCTTCTCCTTTTGCCTTCAATCTTTCCCAGCATCAGGATCTTTTCTGATAAATTGGCTCTTCACTTACATTTTTCTATATAACTCATCATTTTTAAAAGAAATACTTTTTAAAAGTATTTGAGAAATAGGTGAAACAAATTTTTTTTAAAGCTATTAACAAGCAAATAGTAATGGTCTATAAGGGTTTTGAAACTGACTCATAATGGTTTGAGTCATGAGAGTAAGCTAATTGGTAAATTTTCAGGATTCCATGTTGGCAGTTTGAAATCAGACAGAAAGACTGTATTCATTTTCTAAGGCTGTGGTAATGAAGTAATACAAACTAACAGGTTTAAACAACAGAAATCTGTGGTCTCACAGTTTCAGAAGAAGTCTGAGATGAAGTAGACAGAGTCATCTTCCTCCAAAAGAACTGGAAGGGAATCCTTCCAGTCTTCTTGTTACCAAACATAAGTTCATCTAGATGATGTACAATGAGGTCAAAGAATATCAAAGTGTCAGAGTTTGAAGCAGAGAAAGGTTTATTGCAGGGCCATGTAAGGAAACAGAGGCTTCACACATAGCACTACTTGTAAAGAACCTGCCTGCAAATTCAGGAGACGTAGGTGATATAGGTTTGATCTCTGGATCAGGAAGATCCTCTAGAGAAAGAAACAGCAACCCACTCCAGTATTCTTGTCTGGAGGATGCTGGACAGAGGAGCCAGGTGTATTGCAGTCCATGGGGTCACAAAGAGTCAGACATGATTAAGAGACTAAGCATGCACACAAGGAGATAGATGACTCATGCCCCCCAAACCCTGAACTCCTTGAAGGGTTTCAGTGAAACATTTATTTTTGTTTGACTGTGGCAGGTCTTCATTGTAACATGTGGGCTCTACCTGGGCTGCCTGCATTGGGAAAGGAAGCTTAATCACTGGACCACCAGGGAAGTGCCCAGTAAAGTATATTTTTAAAGGTAAGGTGAGGGAAGCCTGTGGTTGATTGTTGCAAACTTCTTGGTGTAGGAAACCTTTGTTCTTGCAACTATGCAGGAAGGTCAGGTCAAGATGCCCCTGCAAACGTCTAATAAAACAAATTGTTATTCTCTGATCTGCAACTTCTTGTCTCTATATGAATGGGAACATATTATACCCTTAAGGATCAGAGCCTCAAGAATAGGCTATCCTGTGTATTTTGAACTATAGGCAACATTCTTGTTCAGTTGCTATGTTGCTATGTTTGTCCAACTCTTTGCTACCCCTTGAGCAGCAGCATGCCAGTCTTCCCTGTCAATCACTATCTCCTGGAGTTTGCTCAGTCTCATGTCCATTGGGTCGTGAATGACATCCAATCATTTCATAATCTGTCACCCATTCTTAACTTGAAGCAAAAACAATAGAATAAGCTTAAAGTAAAAGAAACACATCTAATATGGAGTCAGATTTGTTCTATTACATTCTCTCCAAACCTCTAGTAAAGCTTAGGCTTGTGGAAGCATAATTTCAATCATGATATGATGCCCTCCCTGAGTCCAAATTTTAAAGTAGTTTTGGGAAGCCATCTAGCATTGTCTCATTAAATTATATATCTATTAAACATTAGACTTAGTAATCTCACTTCTGAGAATCAATATTGTTTTTGAATTAGGGTTCACCTTAATTACCTCACTTTTACTCGATTACCTTTACTAATACTTCATCTCCCAAAAAATGTACTTTCCAAGATACTGAAATACAGACTGAAACATATCTTTGGAAGCTACACAATTAATCCTTTAATAGGGCAAGAATTTACAAGGTGAAAATTGGTAAACACTATACATAATGGCTTTTCCTTTCCCAAAGCCGGTTAAATTAACCAGCACACTACATATATGTATCTTACATCCAATAAACAGACAGTGTAAAGCACTGAAAGCCTTCTTAAGTGAACAATACAAAGAAATAGAGGAAAACAGAATGGAAAAGATTAGATATCTCTTCAACAAAATTAGACATACCAAGGGAAAAGTTCATGCAAAGATGAGCACAAAAAAGGACAGAAATGGTAAGGACCTAAGAGAAACAGAAGATATTAAGATGAGATGGCAAGAATACATAGAAAAACTATACAAAAAAAGGTCTTAATGACCCAGAGAACCGTGAAACTCGGCAGTGGTCAAAGGATTGGAAAAGTTCAGTTTTCATTCCAACCCCAAAGAAGAGCAATGCCAAAGAATATTCAAACTACCACAAAATTGAACTCATTTAATATGCTATAAAGTTAATGTTCCAAATCCTTCAACCTAGGCTTCAATAGGACGTGAACTGAGAACTTCCAGATGTATAAGCTGGATTTAGGAAAGGCAGAAGAACCAAATTACCAACAACCGTTGGATCATTAAAAAAAAAGAAATTTCGGGGTGGGTTGAGGGGGTTCTATCTCTGCTTCATTGACTATGCTAAAGTCTTTGTGTATATCACAAAAACTTTGGAAATTTCATAAAGAGGTGGGAATACTAGACTAGCTTACCTGCCTCCTGAGAAACATGCATGCAGGTCAAGAAGAAACAGTTAGAACTGGACATGATACAACTGACTGGTTCCAAATTGGGAAAGGAGAACCTCAAAGCTGTATATTGTCACTCTGCTTATTTAACTTATATGCAGAGTGCATTATGTGAAATGCCAGGTTGAGTGGAGCACAATCTAGAGTCAAGATGGTCAGGGGAAATATCAATTACCTCAGATAAGCAGATAACACCGTAATGGCAGAAAGCAAAGAGGAACTAAAGTGCCTCTTGATGAAGGTGAAAGAGAAGGGTGAAGAAGCTGGCTTAAAATTCAGCATTCAAAAAACTAAGATCATAGCATGTGGTCCCATCACCTCTTGGGAAATAGATTGAGAAACAATGGAAACGGTGAAAGACTTTGTTTTCTCGGGCTCCAAAATCACTGTGGACAGTAACTGCACCATGGAAGTTTGCTCCTTGGAAGAAAAGCTAGATAGTGTATTAAAAAGCAGATATATCACTTTTCCAGCAAATATCTATCTAGTCAAAGCTACTGATTTTCCAGTAGTCATATACAGATGTGAGAGTTGAACCATAAAGAAGGCTGAGTGCTAAAGAATTGATGCTTTCAAACTGTGGTGCTGGAGAAGACTTTTGAGAGTCTCTTGGACAGCAAGGAGATCAAACCAGTCAATCCTGAAGGAAATCAACCTTGAATATTCATTTGAAGGACTGATGCTGAAACTGAAGCTCTAACCAACAGATGTGAAGAGCCAACTCATTGGAAAAGACCCTAATGCTCGGAAAGATTGAAGGCAAGAGGAGAAGGGGATGACAGAAGATGAGATGGTTGGATAGTATCACCAATTCAATGGAAATGAGTTTGAGCAAACTCAGGGAGATAGTGAAGGACAAGGAAGCCTGGAAGGATGCATTCCATGTGGTCACAAATAGTTGGACACAACTGACTAACTGAGCAATGACAACAACAATTAAGCCCTGACTTCATTCTTGGGAGAAAGTATAAGAAACATAGGAAAAATAAGTATTAAGAATACAAAACTGCTAGATTCACTCTCACATTACTTGGAAGTACGTGCTTTAAGAGTAACTGGGTAGTCAAATCTCCATAGCATAAATAATTACCAGGCAATCTTTATGTCCCATTGTTGTTGCTCAATTCCTTAGTTGTGTCTGACTCTTTATGACCCCATAGACTGCAGTATGCCAGGCTGCATACTGTCCTTCACTATCTCCCCAAGTTTGCCCAAACTCATGTCCATTGACTGAGTTGATGATGCCATCCAACTGTCTCATTTTCTATTGTCCCCTTCTTT
This sequence comes from Bos grunniens, assembly GCF_055505025.1. Taxonomy (NCBI): domain Eukaryota; kingdom Metazoa; phylum Chordata; class Mammalia; order Artiodactyla; family Bovidae; genus Bos; species Bos grunniens. The sequence continues at coordinate 17,827,854 of NC_141184.1, read as the reverse complement.
TCCTGCCCTCAATCTTCCCAAGCATCAGGATCTTTTCCAATGAGCTGGCTCTTCGAATCAGGTGGCCAACAAATTGGAGCTTCAGTTTCATCACCAGTCTTTCCAATGAATATTCAGGGTTGATTTCCTTTAGAATTGACTGATTTGATCTTCTTGCTGTCTAAGAGACTCTCAAGAGTCTTAAGTACCTAATGACCTTCTATTCTAACTTTAAGATGATTTTATCTTATTTTAAATGTTTTTATATTGGTCCTGAGCTTCAACAATTTTATTACCTGTTTCTATTTTTGTTTTTTTTTGTTTTTTTTTTTATATATTTTTTTGATTTTGAGACAGAATACTACCAAGTTTATTAAATTTAGAAATAATTATAGAATAGTGGGATAGAAGAGAATAAAACAGAATTAGTCTAATATAATTAGCATAACAATAAAGTAGATTTTTGCTAATTAGAGTTGCATTTATATTATGATATCTTGAATGGTCACTACTTTTTAAACTAAATACTTACTAAAAAAAAATTACTGATGTGTAATAATCAACACAATCCCTTCTCCCCTACAAGAAGTATTTTTTCCAGGTTATCACTTAAAATGATCTAATTTTCCTTGATTTTCTTCAAATTTTGTAGTAGGGAAAATTCTAAAACTACTGACATTAATTTCACTAAAATTTTTTTGTAGTTTTTTCTACATTACATCTTGAAATAAGCATACAGAGTAGTTAATCTAGAGGATTTTTTTTTTTAATGACTATATTCCTCATGCTGCTGCTGCTAAGTTGCTTCAGTCGTGTCTGACTCTGTGCGACCCCATAGACGGCAGGCCACCAGGCTCTTCCATCCCTGGGATTCTCCAGGCAAGAACACTGTAGTGGGTTGCCATTTCCTTCTTCAATGCATGAAAGTGAAAAGTGGAAATGAAGTCGCTCAGTCATGTCCAACTCTTAGCGACGCCTTGGACTGCAGCCTACCAGGCTCCGCCATCCATGGGATTTTCCAGGCAAGAGTACCGGAGTGGGTCACCAGTGCCTTCTCCGTATATTCCTCATACACATTCAAAAAATCTCCAATTAAGAAGTGATTGACATAAACTCTATTTTTTGTTGAACAATGAGGAGAAAGACAAGAAATAAAGTACATATTCTCCTATGGAGAGTGAAATATAAGTACGAATGCCAAAGTTTTCTAGTGGGTGAGAAATAAATAATGTACTGGTACGTGTTTCCTTTCCCAATTCATTTTTCACACTTATGTTTCAATGGATAAACATGGCAAAGTTTCAATGGATAATAACCAATATTTTTCCATTTGTATCGAATTGCCAACATTCGCTGGATCATAGAAAAAGCAAGAGAGTTCCAGAAAAACATCTATTTCTGCTTTATTGACTATGTCAAAGCCTTTGACTGTGTGGATCACAAAACTGTGGAAAATTCTGAAAAATATGGGAGTTACAGAGCATCTGACCTGCCTCTTCAGAAACCTATATGCAGGTCAGGAAGCAACAGTTAGAACTGGACATGGAACAACAGACTGGTTTCAAATAGGAAAAGGAGTACATCAAGACTGTATATTGTCACCCTGTTCATTTAACTTATATGCAGAGTACATCATGAGAAACGAAGGGCTGGAAGAAGCACAAGCTAGAATCAAGATTGCCGGGAGAAATATCAATAACCTCAGATATGCAGACGACACCACCCTTATGGCAGAAAGTGAAGAGGCACTAAAAAGCCTCTTGATGAAGGTGAAAAGAGGAGAGTGAAAAAGTTGGCTTAAAACTCAGCATTCAGAAAACAAAGATCATGGCATCTGGTCCCATCACTTCATGGGAAATAGATGGGGAAACAGTGGAAACAGTGTCAGACTTTATTTTTGGGGACTCAAAAAAAACTGCAGATGATGACTGTAGCCATGAAATTAAAAGACACTTCTTCCTTGGAATAAAAGTTATAACCAACCTAGATCAGATCAGATCAAATCAGATCAGTCACTCAGCCGTGTCCGACTCTTTGCAAACCCATGAATCGAAAAACGCCAGGACTCCCTGTCCATCACCAGCTCCCGGAGTTCACTCAAACTCACGTCCATCAAGTCAGTGATGCCATCCAGCCGTCTCATCCTCTGTCGTCCCTTTCTCCTCCTGCCCCCAATCCCTCCCAGCATCAGAGTCTTTTCCAATAAGTCAACTCTTCACATGAGGTGGCCAAAGTACTGGAGTTTCAGCTTTAGCATCATTCCTTCCAAAGAAACCCCAGGGCTGATCTCCTTCAGAATGGACTGGTTGGATCTCCATGCAGTCCAAGGGACTCTCAAGAGTCTTCTCCAACATCACTGTTCAAAAGCATCAATTCTTCGGTGCTCAGCCTTCTTCACAGTCCAACTCTCACATCCATATATGACCACAGGAAAAACTATAGCCTTGACTAGACGAACTTTTGTTGGCAAAGTGATGTCTCTACTTTTGAATATGCTATCTAGGTTGGTCGTAACTGTCCTTTCAAGGAGTAAGCGTTTTTTAGTTTCATGGCTGCAGTCACCATCTGTAGTGATTTTGGAGCCCAGAAAAATAAAGTTTGACACAGTTTCCCCTGTTTCCCCATCTATTTCCCATGAAGTGATGGGACCAGATGCCATGACCTTCGTTTTCTGAATGTTGAGCTTTAAGCCAACTTTTTCACTCTCTACTTTCACTTTCATCAATAGGCTTTTTAGTTCCTCGTCACTTTCTGCCATGAGTGGTGTCATCTGCATATCTGAGGTTACTGATATTTCTCCTGACAATCTTGATTCCAGCTTGTGTTTCTTCCACTCCAGCATTTCTCATGATGTACTCTGCATATAAGTTAAATAAGCAGGGTGACAATATACAGCCTTGATGAACTCCTTTTGCTATTTGGAACCAGTATGTTGATCCATGTCCAGTTCTAACTGTTGCTTCCTGACCTGCATACACATTTCTCAAGAGGCAGATCAGGTGGTCTGGTATTCCCATCTCTTTCAGGATTTTCCACAGTTGATTGTGATCCACACAGTCAAAGGCATAGTCAATAAAGCAGAAATAGATGCTTTTCTGGAACTCTCTTGCTTTTTCCATGATCCAGTGGATGTTGGCAATTTGATCTCTGGTTCCTCTGCCTTTTCTAAAACCAGCTTGAACATCAGGAAGTTCACGGTTCACATATTGCTGAAGCCTGGCTTGGAGAATTTTCAGCATTACTTTACTAACGTGTGAGATGAGTGCAATTGTGCAGTAGTTTGAGCATTCTTTGGCATTGTCTTTCTTTGGGATTGGAATGAATATTGACCTTTTCCAGTCCTGTGGCCACTGCTGAGTTTTCCAAATTTGCTGGCATATTGAGTGCAGCACTTTCACAGCATCATGTTTTAGGATTTGAAATAGCTCAACTGAAATTCTATCACCTCCACTAGCTTTGTTTGTAGTGATGCTTTCTAAGGCCCACTTGACTTCACATTCCAGGATGTCTGGCTCTAAGTCAGTGATCACACCATTGTGATTATCTGGGGTGTGAAGGTCTTTTTTGTACAGTTCTTCTGTGTATTCTTGCCTTTTCTTAATATCTTCTGCTTTTGTTAGAGCCATACCATTTCTGTCCTTTAGCGAGCCCATCTTTGCATGAAATGTTCCTTTGGTATCTCCGATTTTCTTGAAGACATCTCTAGTCTTTCCCATTCTGTTGTTTTCCTCTGTTTCTTTGCACTGATTGCTAAAGAAGGCTTTCTTATCTCTTCTTGCGATTCTTTGGAACTCTGCATTCACATGTTTATATCTTTCCTTTTCTCCTTTCCTTTTCGCTTCTCTTCTTTTCACAGCTATTTGTAAGGCCTCCCCAGACAGCCATTTTGCTTTTTTGCATTTCTTTTCCATGAGAATGGTCTTGATCCCTGTCTCCTGTACAATGTCACGAACCTCATTCCATAGTTCATCAGGCACTCTATCTATCAGATCTAGGCCCTTAAATCTATTTCTCACTTCCACTGTATAATCATAAGGGATTTGATCTAGGTCATACCTGAATGGTCTAGTGGTTTTCCCTACTTTCTTCAATTTAAGTCTGAATTTGGCAATACGGAGTTCATCGTCTGAGCCACAGTCAGCTCCTGGTCTTGTTTTTGCTGACTGTATAGAGCTTCTCCATCTTTGGCTGCAAAGAATATAATCAATCTGATTTCAGTGTTGACCATCTGGTGATGTCCATGTATAGAGTCTTCTCTAGTGTTGTTGGAAGAGGGTGTTTTTTATGACCAGTGCATTTTCTTGGCAAAACTCTATTAGTCTTTGCCCTACTTCGTTGTGTATTCCAAGGCCAAATTTGCCTGTTACTTCAGGTGTTTCTTGACTTCCTACTTTTGCATTCCAGTCAACAAAATGGTCAACAAAAGAGTCTGAAATGCAGTACTTGGATGCAATCTCAAAAACGACAGAATGATCTCTGTTCGTTTCCAAGGCAAACCATTCAAATCACAGTAATCCAAGTCTATGCCCCAACCAGTAACGCTGAAGAAGCTGAAGTTGAATGGTTCTATGAAGACCTACAAGACCTTTTAGTACTAACACCCAAAAAAGATGTCATTTTCATTATAGGGGCTTAACCTAGATAGCATATTGAAAAGCAGAGACATTACTTTGCCAACAATGGTCCATCTCATCAAGGCTATGGTTTTTCCCGTGGTCATGTATGGATGTTAGAGTTGGACTGTGAAGAAGGCTGAGCGCCGAAGAATTGATGCCTTTGAACTGTGGTGTTGGAGAAGACTCTTGAGAGTCCCTTGGACTGCAAGGAGATCCAACCAGTCCATTCTGAAGGAGCTCAGCCCTGGGATATCTTTGGAAGGAATGATGCTAAAGCTGAAACTCCAGTACTTTGGCCACCTCATGTGAAGAATTGACTCATTGGAAAAGACTCTGAGCTGGGAGGGATCAGGGGCAGGAGGAGAAGGGGATGACAGAGGATGAGATGGCTGGATGGTATCACTGACTCTATGGATGTGAGTCTTAGTGAACTCCGGGCATTGGTGATGGACAGGGAGGCCTGGCGTGCTGTCAATATGGGGTCGCAAAGAGTTGGACATGACTGAGTGACTGAAATGAACTGAACTGAACTGCTATATTTTGAAATAAATACTATAGAAATGAGAATATATAAAAATGTGTCAGAAAATTTACACGTAGAACAAATGATTTATTTATTATATCAATATTGAACCATCATCTATTTGATAAGTCTGTACTAGTTCTGCACATATCAAAATAAATGAGATCATTTCATCGCATCCTCCGCGATAATAATACCATACATTTATCAAGATAGAAATTACCAAATGATCATGATTTTAAACATAAAGTAATAACCAATAACCAATTTATCATGATATTAAGCATAAAGAAATAACTACAGCTAAACATACTCACTTTTACAATTTTCATATATTTAAAGAAACCAAGAATGCAACAGGAAGCAAAGGAATTTTAGAAACAAGTCTCTTTACTAAGCCAAAAATATCAATTCTTATTAACACTGTGCCAATAATAGTGGCATGCATTGTTTTAGTAAGGATTGTCCTATTATACATATTTCCCTTTGATATCATTTTTTTTTCACTTGAGGTTCTCTGCTTGGGACTCTCAAAATCCAAAACAAAACAAAAGTATTTCATAAAATGATGCTTTTTCTTCTGGTAAGAACTTTTCTTCCCTCAGTTGCAAGAAACAGAGAGATTCAGGCAGTTTTGAGTAAAAGGTGTTTTATAATCTTCTTCCCGTGGAAAATCATAGGGAAAATAAAGTATTTTAGGAAATAGTTGAACGTTTGTTCTTTTTCTCTCTTTACGTCTCCTCTTCTTTCTCTAGAGATTCTTGATATATTTCCACTGGAACTACAATTTCTCCCTTCACTACCCCTTAGCTGTCCTCTCTTTACTTAGTGCCCCCTCTCCCTAGATATTCATGAGATATGATTCTCCAAAGTATATTTTCCACAAACCTGTAATGGTACCTTTATTTTCTAAAGAACAAAGACCATTTCATTCCATATCTTACTGTCAGAACAGGTCAGTTCAGTGCAGTCACTCAGTTATCTATGACACTTTGTGACCCCATGGGCTGCAGCAAGCCAGAATTCCCTGTCCATCATCAACTCCAGGAGTTTACTCAAACTAATGTCCATTGAGTTGGTGATGCCATCCATCCATCTCATCCACTATCGTTCCCCTCTCCTCTTGCCTTCAATCTTTCCCAGCAACAGGGTCTTTTCTAATGAGTCAGCTCTTTGCATCAGGTGGCCAAAGTATTGGAATTTCAACTTTAGCATCAGTCCTTCCAATGAATATTCAGGACTGATTTTGTTTAGGATGGACTGGTTGAATCTCCTTGCAATCCAAGGGACGCTCAAGGGTCGTCTCCAACACCACAGTTCAAAAGCATCAATTCTTTGGTAATCAGCTTTCTTCACAGTCCAACTCTCACATCCATACATGACTACTGGAAAAACCATAGTCTTGACTAGATGGGTCTTTGTTGGCAAAGTAATATCTCTGCTTTTTAATATGCTGTCTAGTTTGCTCATAACTTTCCTTCCAAGAAGCAAGCGTCTTTTAATTTCATGGCTGCAGTCACCATCTGCAGTGATTTTGGAGCCCCAAAAAATAAAGTATGCCACTGTTTCCACTTTTTCCCCATTTGCCATGAACTGATGGGACCAGATGCCATATTCATACTTTTCTGAATGTTGAGTTTTAAGCCAACTTTTTCATTCTCCTCTTTCACTTTCATCAAGAGGCTCTTTAGTTCTTCTTCACTTTATGCCATATGGGTGGTGTCATCTGCATTTCTGAGGTTACTGATATTTCTCCTGGCTATCTTTCATCCAGCCCAAGGTTTCTTATGATGTACTTTGGATGTAAGTTAAATAAACAGGGTGACAATATGCAGTGTTGATGTACTCCTTTCCTAATTTGGAACCAGTCTGTTGTTCCATGTCCAGTTTTAACTGTTGCTTCCTGACCCACATGCAGATTTCTCAAGAGGCAGGTCAGGTGGTCTGGTATTCCCATCTCTTGAAGAATTTACCAAAGTTTGTTGTGGTCCACATAGTCAAAGGCTTTGGCACAGTCAATAAAGCAGAAGTAGATGTTTTTCTGGAACTCTCTTGTTTTTTTGATTATCCAATGGATGTTTGCAATTTGATCTCTGGTTCCTCTGCCTTTTCTAAATCCGCTTGAACATCTGGAAGTTCATGGTTCACGTACTGTTGAAGGCTAGCTTGGAGAATTTTGAGTATTACTTTACTAGCATGTGAGATGAGTGCAATTTTGCGGTAGTGGCAATGGCACCCCACTCCAGTACTCTTGCTTGGAAAATCCCATGGACAGAGGAGCCTGTTAGGCTGCAATCCATGGGGTCACTAAGAGTCGGACACGACTGAGGGACTTCACTTTCACTTTTCACTTTCATGCATTGGAGAAGGAAATGGCAACCCACTCCAGTGTTCTTGCCTGGAGAATCCCAGGGATGGGGGAGCCTGGTGGGCTGCCATCTATGGGGTCACACAGAGTCGGACACGACTGAAGTGACTTAGCATAGCACAGAGCATTCTTTGGCACTGCCTTTCTTTTGGATTGGAATGAAAACTGACCTTTTCCAGTCCTATGGCCACTGCTGAATTTTCCAAATTTGCCGGCATATTTTGTGCAGCACTTTCACAGCATCATCTTTTAGGATTTGAAATAGCTCAACTGCAATTCTATCACCTCCACTAGCTTTGTTCATAGAGATACTTCCTAAGACCCACTTGTGTTCACATTTCAGGATGTCTGGCTTTAGGTGAGTGATCATACCATCATGATTATTTGGATCATGAAGATCTTTTTTGTATAGTTCTTCTGTGTATTCTTGCCACCTCTTCTTAATATCTTCTGTTTCTGTTAGGCCTGCCCATATCATTTCTATCTTTATAGTGCCCATCCTTGCATGAAATATTCCCTTGGTATCTCTAATTTTCTTGAAGAAATCTCTAGTCTTTCCCATTCTATTGTTTCCCTCTATTTCTTTGCATTGATCTCTGAGGAAGCTTTCTCCAGGACTTGACCCCTTTATATTGTAGGCTATATTTCAGGATAAGGGAACCAGATTTATCCAGGCTTTAACCAACCCTACCACTTTTCAGTATCTCAGCAAGATTTCTGGACTGAACAATTTCACTATGATGGAACATAGATCTGGAAAATAATAGATGCATCCTAATATAGTACTGCTGTGTAATTTAACTCATCTTGGAAATATAAGAAAACATCCATAATACTATAAGCATGGACTTAAAAATATTAAAAATTGAAAGACATCTCTAGGGAAACATATTTGAGAGAGCATGCTCTCTGTTATTTAAAAATTCATACAGGCCCATCAAATCTACATCAGTGGACCTAGAGTTAGAATTGACCAAAAGATTCATTGATAATCTCTTATACCAGTATAGTTACATTTATACTTTGGCCACCTGATGCAAAGAGCTGACTCATTTGAAAAGACCCTGATGCTGGGAAAGATTGAGGGCAGGGGGAGAATGGGATGGCAGAGGATGAGATGGATGGATGGCATCAGTGACTCAATGGACATGGGTTTGGATAGACTCTGGGAGTTGGTGATGGACAGGGAGGCCTGACGTGCCTGGTTCATGGGGTCACAAAGAGTAGGACACGACTGAGTGACTGAACTGAGACAGTATAAAGAAACAAAGCAACTCGGGGGGACTGGGAGATTTGTCCTGGGAAACCCCACAACATGTCAACCACAGTTTCCTAGTGACTTCACTCTGCTGGTCATCTCTCTGTCAAAAAGACAAATTTGAAGAGGGTGAGACCTCTTTAGTTCAGGGAAATCATATCTTTCTTCTAGACTTCTTTATGGTGATGCTGGTGATTTAGTTGCTAAGTCATGTTTGACTCTTGTGACCCCACAGACGGTAGCCTACTAGGGTCCTCTGCTCATGGGATTTACTAGGCAAGAATAGTGGAGTGGATTTCCATTTCCTTCTGCAAGATCTCTTTATACACCATGCTTTTCACAATCTCCTACTGGCATACATGCTAAGAATATTTTTGCCAGTGAAGTTGCAATTCCTCGACCAGAAGAGTCCCAGTAAACAATTCTGAAAACAATGTAAAAACTTATGATTATTATTTCATTTTTTCAGCTTGCATATTCTGTATGTTAGCACTGCAAGAATGGAAATCTGGAGTTATTCCAAGCATCTTTGGCCTGGTTGTAAACTTCAGACCAGCAATCAGACCGTTGCCTGACAGGATGGAACATGAGTTAAAACCAATACATTCAGGATTTCTCTAATAATGCACTGGTTAGACTTCATGGCTTTTCATGAATCTACTGAAAATACTTGTGTAAGTCTGTAAATACGTCTGGTAAAGTCTTTTAAATTCTTTGGTGAAAAGGGAAAAAAGCAGAACTTGTGTCAGATGCAGCAGAATTCAATAATATGGCTTGAATTAGACAGTCTCAAAGAAGAAAAAGAGCAAACAAAAAGGTTCACCATACTTATCTGAGACATTGCTTTCTGAGAGAAATACAGGTCAACAAAGTAAGCAGAAAGCATTTCTTATTTCCTAAATGCTAATGAAATGGCTCCAAATTCTTCTGGAGCTAACACTGCTGTGTTCAATATTTATGTAATTTAAATGTACTTCAGAAGTACTTGCCTATGCTGTAGAATTTTTATTTCTATAAATTTACTTTTTTACTATGAGGGGTGTGTCTATTTAAGGTAAATTAATCTATTCACAAAAATCTCATTAATAGTTAACTTGCCTATGTTCATATCAAAACATCTTTTTAATAATAGTGTTTATATTTTTGGAATTCTCTAGCCTCCTGTCAAATAGACCACATCTATCATATTGATTTGTTGCTACGATCCACACATTAATGATCAGAGGCACTGCAGGCAATATAACTTCTAGTGTCTTTTGTTGCAACTATTTTTATTGAGGATATTAAGCAACACAGGCCTTGTCAAATTTGATTTGCCTATAAAATCGTAACTCATTATTCTTCAATTGACTAAACTCATTTGGGAAAATTTACAAAGATAAAGCCTGGTAAAAATGATTGACGTGTTGTTATATTTCACAAACAAAAGTTATATACATTTTATAGAGCACATTTGTGATTTTAGAGAAACCTTTTTAAAAAATTTTTTGCATGGTACTAATATGGACCTAACAGAGCAGAAGATATTAAGAAGAGGTTCAAAGAATACATAGAAGAACTGTACAAAAAAGATTTTCATGACCAAGACTATCACGATGGTGTGATCACTCACCTAGAGCCAGACATCCTGGAATGTGAAGGCAAGGAGGCCTTAGAAAGCATCACTATGAACAAAGATGGTGGAGGTGATGGAATTCCAGTTAAGCTATTTCAAATCCTGAAAGATGATGCTGTGAAAGTGCTGCACTCAATATGCCAGCATATTTGGAAAACTCGGCAGTGGCCACAGGATTGGAAAAGGTCAGTTTTCATTCAAATCCCAAAGAAAGGCAATGCCAAAGAATGTTCAAACTACCACACAATTGCACTCATCTCATACGCTAGTAAAGGAACGCTCAAAATTCTCCAAGCCAGGCTTCAGCAGTATGTGAACCATGAATTTCCAGATGTTCAAGCTGTTTTACAAAGGCAGAGGAACCAGAGATCAAATTACCAGCATCTGATGGATCATGGAAAAAGCAAGAAAGTTCCAGAAAAACATCTATTTCTGCTTTACTGACTATGCCAAAGCCTTTGACTGTGTGGATCACAATAAACTGTGGAAAATTCTGAAAGGTGGGAATACCAGACCACCTGACCTGCCTTTTGAGAAACGTATATGCAGGTCAGGAGACAAGGCAAAGGTTAAAACTGGACATGGAACAACAGACTGGTTCCAAATAGGAAAAGGAGTACGTCAAGGCTGTATATTGTCACCCTGCTTATTTAATTTATATGCAGAGTACATTATGAGAAACGTTGGGCTGAAAGAAGCACAAACTGGAACGAAGATTGCTGGGAGAAATATCAATAACCTCAGCTATGCAGATGACACCACTCTTATGGCAGAAAGTGAAGAGGAACTAAAATACCTCTTGATGAAAGTGAAAGTGGAGAGTGAAAAAGTTGACTTAAAGCTCAACATTCAGAAAACGAAGATTATGGCATCTGGTCCCACCACTTCATGGGAAATAGATGGGGAAACAGTGTCAGACTTTATTTTTCTGGGCTCCAAGATCACTGCAGATGGTGACTGCAGCCATGAAATTAAAAGATGCTACTCCTTGGAAGGAAAGTTATGACCAACCTAGATAGCATATTGAAAAGCAGAGACATTACTTTGCCAACAAAGGTCTGTCTAGTGAAGGCTATGGTTTTTCCAGTGGTCATGTATGGATGTGAGAGTTGGACTGTGAAGAAAGCTGAGCACCAAAGAATTGATGCTTTTGAACTGTGGTGTTGGAGAAGCCTCTTGAGAGTCCCTTGGACTGCAAGGAGATCCAAACAGTCCATCCTAAAGGATATCAGTCCTGAATATTCATTGGAAGGACTGATGCTGAAGCTGAAACTCCAATACTTTGGCCACTTCATGCAAAGAGTTGACTCATTGGAAAAGATTCTGATGCTGGGAGGGATTGGGGACTGGAGGAGCAGGGGACGACAGAGGATGAGATGGCTGGATGGCATCACTGACTCGATGGACATGAGTTTGAGTAAACTCCAGGAGTTCGTGATGGACAGGGAGGCCTGGCATGCTGCGATTCATGGGGTTGCAAAGAGTTGGACACAACTGAGTGACTGAACTGAACTGAATGTATTTTAAATCTAAAAAAAATTAATAATAGCTATTGAAAAGTAATTTATATATATATATATATGTAAAGTTTATAACATTTCCATCTAAAGAGACATGTTGAGAATCTCATTTAAATCATTTTATATTTTTGGATATATTTTATTTGAAATGAGTTTGTGTGTTTTGGAAAATTTTAAATATTGTTTTGGCAAAGTTTAATTTAGTAAATTTTACAAAGACATATCTCCCATTTCATTGGACTGAAATTTGGATGTAGAGTATCAAAATTTTTAAATAACAAATCAGAAAACATTCATGAAAATGCATTTAGCATGTATGAGGAAGTGACCTTGGGATATGACTTGTTTATTTTATAAATCAATATATTTTAAATCTATTTTTACCATTCTTGAGATTAATAACCCTTTCCTACAATTTGACTCTCAGAATGTAGGCAATACCAGACCCTACAGCTACACATTTAATTAGATTTAATCCAAATAAATAAAAATTTCAGTTAGTTTTCAATATTTTATGTGCCATCACTGTGTCATATGAGACCAAGCTTAAAGTGATGCAGCTTACTGAAATCAGTAAGGGTTGAGGTTGATGGGACCTTACTGTAAATTCAGTACTGATGGGATCTTCAATGTAAATTCAGGCTTCCATGATCAGAGACATTGATCTGTAAGAGAACACAATCAGTGATCCACAAGGTGGTTCATGATGCTTCTTACCACCATATATATTTCACTGACCAAAAAAAAAAAAAAAATACATGGTCAGTTGAACAGAGATGAATAAATTTCACTGAGAGAAACATATGATAGCTTTTTTAACTGAGTAGAAATATTCTGCCTCAGATAAATTACTATAGAAAATGTTCAAAATATTTGTACTTTGTTAAAATGAAACTTTTATTGTCCTATTGTTAAGAAAAGATGGTTGTAATGATTCCCATGAATATTTTTCTGTAGTAAAGAATGTGAATAGTGCCACAAAGTAGATATAAAAATATCATTGCCTTTGATATGTAATTTCCTACAGAGTCGGACATGAGTGAAGTGACTTAGCAGCAGCAGAAGTTAGGTAATAGCTTGTATATATTCATTCTATCTATTTATCTATCTATTTTGCATGGTTTTAAAATCCTGACAAATTCTTAAATTCTTGATTTTCTTATTTCTGAAATGGTGCTACTTATATCTGTCTAATTGGCTTACCTTGTGTCTCTGTGGTAATCTACCTGCCAATGCAGGAGACATAGGAGATGAAGGTTTAATCCCTGTGTCAGAAAGATCCCTGGAAAAGGAAGTGGCAATCTACTCCAGTATTCTTGCCTAGGAAATTCCATCAATCAAGGAGCTTGGAAGGCTATAGTCCATGAGGTTGCAAAGAGTTGGACATGACTGAACTATCTAATAGATGTGTTGAGACCACAGGAACAAATGTGTGCAAAGCTAGAAACTCTAAAAACATATCAATTTTAGGGATGGTGGTATATTTTACTATTCACAATGTATACCTATTATTATATGCTCATATAAGAATAAGACCAGTTTAACTTGAAAATTTGAAAGTATTTAACTGAATCTTATCAGAGAAAAAAAATTGTATTTCCACCCCTAGGATATATATAAAATATAAAAGTTAATCTGCTATGTGGGCATAATGTAGTCCATAAACGGTGGCTTTATATCATAGGAAAGCATAACTAGCCCATATTCTACCAGGTTGTTTCTCTACAGGGGCTAAAATCCTAGTGAAAGAAGTATTTAGAATTCCATAATGGAGTGATTGGAAGCCCCAAAGACTCAGAATGGCACTGGATGATAAAGAAGAAACAACTGAAGCCATGAAGAAAATGCTTCAGCGAATAGATGTAATATTTCTTCATGTCATTTCATAATCACTTCAGTGAGATGCATTGCTTTCATACCAGTGGAAATACTAGACAGGATGACCAGAAAAAATGAAATCCTGTAAAAAACATTTGTAGACATCCAGTATTAAAAAGACTAGTCAACTTTCTTTTTAAAGTAAAACAAAAAGACTAACCTGTTAAAACATTATGAGGTTTGGGAAATACAAACAATATCAGATATGTGATTCATAGCCACTGCCATTAAATACCTTGAACCCCACATATGAAGATAAGGTTTAAACACATCTAAATTGAAATAAAATGCAAGATTAGCTTTCATGGGTTGTTTTAATATACTGTAAACTTCTCTTTGAGTTATGTATATACTTATCATATGTATTTGTATATGAGAAACAACCCTGTTAGATAGAAGATTCTTTCAATCATGATTACTTTAACAATACTTTTGCATGTCTACTGTACAGTTAGTTATTCTAGGCTTTAGGATCAGAGTAGGAATAGTAGTCCACGTCTTTGTTGAAATGGGTGGGTTAGCGGGCATCATAGTTAAAATAAGAAATACACAAAGAAAAAAGTAAATATAAATCTGGATGAGAACTACAACTAAAATGAACACACACAAAGTTACAAACTAATATGAGAGAAAAATATCATCATACAGAGTGGTCTATAAGAAAGCTGTTTTTGTAATAATAGACTTTATGGTTATAGTCACACTTATCTTTCATTCACAACTTTGCAAGTTGGCAATGACTTTATTTGGTTCCACCTCTTATGTCTTCATATTCTGAATTTCAGGTAAAAGAAGCAAACCTCTTTTGATGGCTGAAGATGCAAAAAGTTGGATCAATCTACAGAGACACATTCAAGACTTAAAACACATGTATAATCTACCAAGGGGGAAAATAAAAAGCACACATAGCCAAGCTCAAGAATAAGGCATGGCAAAGATAGGAAGTAAAATAGTCTAATGCAGGAAGGAGAAGATGACTGCAGAAAAAACCTGATTTGACAGTCTGCTTTCTTAGTCTTAAATATTCATTTCTTTCCCAAATGAAAATATAATTATTTCCCTCTGTAGGAAATTAACCCCCATAGTCTAATCTAATCATAATATGAGGTTCAAAGTCCAGGTGATTTTAATATACTTCAGGTCCAGATGAAGTTTCTCCCAATTTAGATGACTCAGCTGAAAATACAAGTTGCCTAACTCAACCCAAACACAGGGCTTCACAGGTGGCACTAGTGGTAAAGAATCTGCCTGTCATTGCAGGAGATATAAAAAACTGCTGTGCCATACACACCGAGGAAACCAGAATTGAAAGAGACGTGTACCACAATGTTCATCACAGCACTGTTTATAATAACCAGGACATGGAAGCAACCTAGATGTCCATCAGCAGACAAATGGATAAGAAAGCTGTGGTACATATACACAATGGAATATTACTCAGCCATTAAAAAAGAATCATTTGAATCAGTTCTAATGAGGTGGATGAAACTGGAGCCTATTATACAGAGTGAAGTAAGCCAGAAAGAAAAACATCAGTACTATACTAATGCATATATCAGAGAAGGCAATGGCAACCCACTCCAGTACTCTTGCCTGGAAAATCCCATGGATTGAGAAGCCTAGTAGGCTGCAGTCCATGGTGTCATGAAGAGTCAGACACAACTGAGAGACTTCACTTTTCACTTTCATGCATTGGAGAAGGACATGGCAACCCACTCCAGTGTTCTTGCCTGGAGAATTCCAGGGACGAAGGAGCCTGGTGGGCTGCCGTCTATGGGGTCTCACAGAGTAGGACAAGACTGAAGCGACTTAGCAGCAGTAGCAGCAGCAACGCATATATATGGAATTTAGAAAGATAGTAACAATAACCCTGTATGCGAGACAGCAAAAGAGACACAAATGTATAGAACAGTCTTTTGGACTCTGGGAGAGGGCAAGTGTGGAATGATTTGGGAGAATGGCGTTGAAACATGTACAATATCATATGTGAAACGAATCACCAGTCACATGCATGATACAGAACACTCAGGGCTGGTGCATTGGGATGACCCAGAGGGATGGTATGGGGAGGGAGGTTGAGAGGGAGGTTCAGGATGGGAAACACGTGCACATCCGTGGCAGATTCATGTGGATGTATGGCAAAACCAATACAATATTGTAAAGTAATTAGCCTCCAATTGAAATAAATAAAGTTATATTAAAGACAAAAAACAAAATTGTGGTTTCCATTCCTGGGTTGGGAAAATCCCCTGGAGGAAGGCATGTCAACCCACCCCAGTATTCCTGCCTGGTGAATACCATGAACAGGGGAACCTGACAGGCTACAGTCCAGGGACTCTCAAAAGAGTCAGACACAACTTAGCAAATTCCTTAGAAGTATTTAGATTGTTCACCTCAAACGGGTAGAGACTGTACTTCATGTCATTATATTTATCTTTAATACAATGCATCTGGTACAGTACTAGACCTCATTAAACATTTATTGAGATTGGACAGTAAAATAAAATGCTTTGGAAGGCAGTGAGCACAGACAAGCATGTACTTCTGAGTGTCTTGACTTACTTTAAAATTCCTTTCTCCCTCTTTTTAGCAGATTCATATTGAAAATTCCCAGGACACTTGTACAAAAGACAACCACAGATGTGCTGTCTGACACTTAGACCTTTAGTGATACTCTTCACTAGTACTTCTCTTGGCCCTTTCATTACAGTCTTTCTCTTTCTATGATTACGGAGCTGGTGAGTTGGGCTAAGTGGGGGAGCACTTTAACATGACAGTTTTGAGCAAACTCTTGAGTCTCTGAAAGCCATTTTCACTTTCTAGTCTCTCAGTAGCTGCTTACCTGAGGCTATTCTTAGCTTCCATATCTCTGAGAATCAATTTGCTTGACTATTAAATAGGTATAATAATACCATCTCAGGGGTTGAGTGGAGTAAGTGTCTCAGACTTTTGTATGCCTTATTCTATGTTTTGTTTTGTTTTTGTTTTTTCCCCTAATTGCTTATGTATTTATTTATGGAGAGCTGAGGTTTTTGAAGTGAGAGGCAAATTCTTCATCTGAACAGATGTCATTACTGAACAAGGAAGCTAATGTTGTAACCCTCACAGGGCTGACTCAACACACCGTTCAGGATGCCCCACCTGCTAGAATTGTGGGGAGATTTCAGGTACTTGGCAGAGATAACTTTTCAGGAGAGGAAGGCATTGACTCTAGCTGTATCCAACTCAGTGTAATTCCTAATCCTGCCCACCATGAGCTCAGGAATGTCTTTCCAGTGGAGTTCATTGCTCTTCTCTTAGGTAATTATCACTATGATCTCTTGCTGGATGCTCTGATAAAGCAAAATTGTCCTTTAGCAGGGCAAACCTATTGTACAGTCAACCACAGATGGGACATACTTTCCAAGAGGCTCCACTTCACAGGTATCAAGCCAAAGTGAAGTGAAGTGAAAGTCACTCAGTCGTGTTGACTCTTTGTGACCTCATGGACTATATATAGTCCATGGAGTCCTCTAGGCCAGAATACTGGAGTGGGTAGCCTTTCCCTTCTCCAGGGGATCTTCCCAACCTAGGGACCGAACCCTGGTCTCCCACACTGTAGGCAGATTCGTTACTAGCTGAGCCACAGGGGAAGCCCAAAGAAGAAGCTCACATGTGCTCATTCTCTGGTTAAAGCTGGTTTTGCTCAGGGGATTTAACTCAGTGGTGGGAACTGGCATAGAGGGTGGCATGGGTACAGGGAAGTAGCATCAGGATGACTGAGGTAGACTCTTAAACTCAGGTCCTTGCAGGTGAAGTAGGGCTAATAATGACTAAAGATTTCAAATACTAGGCTCTTGTTTTTGATATACTCAATAATCTCATGGCAATCAAGCTTCAGGCATTCAAGACCCTCCATAATCTACATCAACTGACCTTCTTTTTTTTTTTTTTTTAAATTAGGAATAAGGCTCCTAGAAAGCAGGGGCTTTTTAATTTTTTTATCTTTGTATCTCATTTGCTTACATCAGCATGTAAGATATTATAGGCAGTCCACAAACACTCTTAAAAATGAAATAAAGAAGAAAATAAGGAAAGAAAGAAAGAAAGCATAAAGAAAAAAAAATATATATATATATATATTATTGAATTCAACTAAACCTTTTAAAGTTTGTACAGAAAATTAAGTTAAAAATTTTAACCCTTGAAAATGTTACTTAAAAAGCATAGATTGGATTTTTCATATGTTAGAGAATATTGCAAATATAACATAAATTATAGGAAATTAGTTAAAAACTAAGCATGCGGAACAATCAGAGTTGAGAAATCCCAAAATATTACTTTGTAATAGCTCACAATGAAATAATTTATATATGAGTAAACTGTCTAATAATTATTGTATTAATATGATCTGTCTGTTAGAATATCTATTTATAGCACTAGGAAAATTCTAAAAGTATATTTGCAATAATTTTAATTATAAAAATTGACACACAAGTAAGACTTAAATTTTCAAATCATAATGATAAGTATGCAGGTGGGTAATTCTCAAAAATGGGGCTTCCCAGGTGGCTCAGTTGTAAAGAATCCAAGAGACCCAGGTTCAATCTCTGGGTTGGGAAGATTCCCCAGAGAAGGAAATGACAGTTCACTCTGGTTTTCTTGCCTAGAAAATGCCATGGACAGAGGAACCTGGCAGCTATAGTCCATGGGGTCACAAAAGAGTCAAACATGCCTTAGCAAATAAACAGCAACAAAACTCTTAAAATCATTCAATCCAGGCAATTTTTAAATGGCGAAAGCAGTAAAATAACCTAAGACCTATAAGAAATAATGCAGAAGAGACAGGACAATGAAAACAAAATACCATGTTTATATTGATAAAACAGAAGAATATATGCCTAGATTCTCAAGTAAATGGGTTGTTAAAATCTATCAAACAGTTAGTAGTTTTGTACTAGCGCATTCCTAATTTACTCTAGTGCAGAACTACTATCTTCTAGTCAACTCAAAGATAAAGATGACTCAAAAAAACAAAACAAAACAAAACAAAAACCAGAGTAGCTGAAATTCTATGCTGAATTCTAAAGTTCTTTTGCCAAACTTCTATCTTGAAGATTATTTGGGTTTAGGGACATGCAGAACCTGGAAAGTCTCCAGAAGAGTGGAAAAGTCACTGAACTCAGAAAAATTGATGTGAAATATTTATTTCCCTCAAATCAAGAAGTTGTATTAGGAAGAAAAAACTCTAATGCTCACAAATGGGGGAAAATATTTAGGAAAACAATTTTAAATTTTATATCTTAAGCTATGTGTGTAAACTTTTCTTTGTGCTTTATCTAGCAGAATAAACATGTTGTTAACATGTTTAGTTTCTATCTATTGGAAAATTATAATGCGAATCCAATGCTTCTTAAAAATTTATTAACAGAGCTAAATATTATGTGGTTTAGATGACTTATTTAAAATAAAACTTTTCAAAAGAATATTATTTAAGTAAATTAAAAAATATAAAACTAAAAAAACAAAGAAATTTTTAAAAAGCAACCCTAATAATAGGGAAAGGAGTATGTCGAGGCTGCATATTGTCACCCTGCTTATTTAACTTCTATGCAGAGTACATCATGAGAAATGCTGGACTGGATGAAATACAAGCTGGAATCAAGATTGCCAGGAGAAGTATCAATAACCTCAGATATGAAGATGATACCACACTTATGGCCAAAAGTGAAGAACTAAAGAGTCTCTTGATGAAAGTGAAAGAGGAGAAGGAAAAAATTAGCTTAAAGCTCACCATTAAGAAAACTAAAATCATGGCATCTGGTCCCATCACTTCATGGCAAATAGATGGGGAAACAGTGGAAACAGTGTCAGACTTTATTTTCTTGGGCTCCAAAATCACTGCAGATGGTGACTACAGCCATGAAACTAAAAGACGCTTGCTCCTTGGAAGAAAAGCTATCACCAACCTAGACAGCTTATTAAAAAGCAGAGACATTGCCAACAAAGGTCCACCTAGTCAAAGTTATGGTTTTACCACTAGGTCATGTATGGATGTGAGAGGTGGACTATAAAGAAAGCTGAGCGTCAAAGAATTGATGCTTTTGACCTGTGGTGTTGGAGGAGACTCTTGAGAGTCCCTTGGAGATCCAACCAATCCATTGTAAAGGAAATCAGTCCTGAATATTCATTGGAAGGACTGATGCTGAAGCTGAAACTAATAATTTGGCCACCTGATGCGAAAAACTGACTCATTTGAAAAGACCCTGATGCTGTGAAAGATTGAAGGCAGGAGGAGAAGGGGACTACTGAGGATAAGATGGTTGAATAACATCACCAGCTCAATGGACAAGAGTTTGAGTAAACTCCGGGATTTGGTGATAGACAGGGAGGCCTGGTGGGCTGCAGTCCATGGGGTCACATAGAGTCAGACCCGACTGAGCAACTGAACTGAATAGAGACCTTGTAATAAGAGAATGGATTGACATTCCAGGGTTAATTTTGTTTTGATACTTTTATCTTTACTTTAAGTCACTGTAATTTCCTTGACTGAGAAGACAATCAAGAGATAGCTGATCCACAGACTTCCTAATTTGATTGTCTTGATCATTGTCTTAATGTAAATTAAACTAACTGGCTGAAATAGGGATTTGGAATGAAATTTGTCTGATCATGGGTACTACTATTCTAATCCTATAAAGAAAAAGAATGGGACTTAATTTCTCATAATATAGCCACCAAATAAGGATGTATGCTTCCCGTTAGCATATTACTGCACAAAAAGCATTCGAATTTTGATTTAAAACTTGCCTATCCCATTCTATTAATTAGGACTTAATGTACAGGTTCATTTAGCATATGCAACCACTAGATTAATTTTGGCTTTTATTTGCTGTAGCTTAAAAAAAAAAACAAATTATTCTTCTGCATGTTTTAATCACAATATATATTTTATGTGGTTTGAATTAAAGAATGATCAAGAATGCTTATAGTTTTCCTATTTGTCATGACTGGTTATGCAAATCTAGTTTTATCTTGAATATTTTTAAAGGTAATTTCATGTTTCAGATTTCATTAAATGGAAAATAGAAAGGCATAAAACTATCAACCAAGAATAATATATATAATACATATATTCTCTAGTTTCATCTTGATCATAGGTATTTATTCTTCACTTTTGTTTTAAATTATAGTTGCTGACCAGGTTATTATAGTATATTTCATTTAATTCACTTATGCCTTGCCAGAGGTAGCTATAGGTATGTTTCTTAATATTTACTCAGAGAATTTCTTATATGATAAAACTATTACTTCTAGATCAGGGCATTATGAGCCATGTGCTGATGCAAAGGTCTTAAAAATGGAAATTGCAAAGAAAAAAATCCTCATTTGTTTTCAGGCAAAACTCTCCTACACAATCTTAACAGTGTATAAACAGGCAAGGTTATAATAGAATATAATTGCAGCAAAGTGGGATAACTAAATCAAGAAAGACTGCTCTGCTGTATTGATTCCCATCAAATTTGTCACTAGATGTTAAACTTGAATTAAAGGGTGATCATTGCCAGTCACTTTACTTCCTACATTTAAATAAGTGTATTATCATTTTCAATGAAGTTGACATTATTCATTGTCAGGAACATCTTTGGATGAAAATAAAACTGCATTGCTAATATTCTCTCTCTGGGAGTCAGGAGGTGGAGTCAAGTCATGGAGATGTTCTATCAATGTCACTATGAATAAGACAGAAAACGAGGGATTCTTGATTATTAGAAGAAATTTCAAGGACTCCTTTGGATGGAAAATATTTGATTCTTTTGACATTTCATCAGTTGCATTGATTCAAAATCAGGAAAAGAAATCAAAGAAGTAATGAGAGACAATGAAAAGTAAGATCTGTTCATGGCAGTTGGTGGCAGACACAGGAGCTCTGCTCTGAGATCAGATGGTGACACAGACAGTACTCAAAGTTGTGCAGAACCACAGGTGGAGCTTCACAATTAGGACTCGCTGGCAAAAAGGTTGAAAAGAAGGACAAGATCTCATTTCTTCCTACAAAAAAAAAAAAAATCTAAAATCACAATTAACTGCTGAACAATGATTGACAAAAAAATAAGGCTGCAAACTACCGAGAGAGATACCTTACACCCAGAGACAAAGAGGAGGCCACAGAAAGATGGTAAGAGAAGTGAAATCATGATAAAATCAAATCCTGTACTCCCTGAGTTAGTGACCCACAAACTGGAAAATAATTATACCATGAATGTTCTCCCAAGGGGTGAAAGTCCTGAGCTCCAGGCCAGGATTCACAGCCTGTGGGTCTGGCAACAGGAGGAAGAACCTCCAGGAAATCTGGCTTTAAAGATAAATAAAGTTTAATCACAGGAATTCTACAGAGATAAACCAAAGCTCCACTCTTGGAAGGTGCACACAAGGGCTAGTGTGCACCAGGATCCAGCTAAGAAAGTGGAGACTTCATAAGAGCCTGGGCTAAACTTACCTGCTAGTATTGGAGGGTCTGCAGAGAAGGCAAGGCAGCAGTGGCTCATTGAAGGAACAGAGACACTGGCAGTGGGATTTCCAGCAAGTATTCATTGGCAAGAACCCTCCAGGAGGCTGTCATTCCTTCCCCAAGTCCTATCCCTACCCCGAAGCCTGTCGGCTCTAATGCTGGAACACCTCAGTCCAAATTACAAACAGGTCAGGAACACAGCCCCATCCATCAGCAGACAGGTGGCTTAAAGTCTTTCAGAGAAAACAGCTCTGACCACTAGAGAGATAAGCTCCATTGGAAAAGTCTCAGTTCCACCCACAATCAGGCAGAAACCAGACCCTTCTACCAGGAAGGCTTCTACAAAGAAACCTTTTCAAGCCTCCTAGACAACCAAGTCCACCAGTGGGCAGATAGTAGGATCAAGAATCACGACCTTGCAGCCTGAAGAAGGTAATGGAACAAAAGAGTGAATATATTGTTCAATAAAGTTTTAGTGAAAATTATGTGTCTTTTATTTTTACTTAAAAGCCAAAGGAACTCTTTGGCCAACCCCATCACATCAAAAAGAATAAAATATCTAGGTATAAACCCACCTAAAGGGACAAAAGAACTGTACTCTTTTACTTATTAAGAAGACACTGGTGAAAGAAATCAAATATGGCAGAAACAGATGGAAAGATATACCATGTTCTTGGGTTGGAAAAATCAATATTGCCAAAATGGGCAATATATAGATTCCATGCAATCCCTATCAAATTACCAATGGTAATCGGTTAAAAAAAAAAAACAAAAAACTCTTAAAATTTGTATGGAGATATAAAGGACCTCAAACAGCAAAACCAATCTTAAAAAAGAAAAATGGAGCTGGAAGAATCAGGATCCCTGACTATGAACTGTACAACAAAGCTACAATCATCAAAAGAGTACAGTGCTGTCACAAAAGCAGAAATATAGATCAATGGAATAGGATAGAAAGCCCAGAAACAAACTCACACACCTATGGCCAGTTAATCTATCTCAAAGGAGACAAGGCTATACAATGCAAGAAAGACAATCTCTTTAGTAAAGCATGCTGGGAAAAATGGACAACTACATGTTAAAAAAAAAGAAATTAGAACATTCTGTAACATCATAGAGAAAAATAAATTCAAAATGTATTAAAGATCAATTGTAAGAGCAGTTACTATAAAAAAAAAAAAAGAAGAAAAAATAGGCAGAACACTCTCTGACATAAATCACAGCAATATATTTTTCAATGCATCCCCCATAGCAATGAAAATAAACACAAAAATAAACAAGTGGGACATAATCAAACTCAGAAGCTTTTGCTCAGCAAAGGAAGCCATAAACAAAATGAAAAGACAACCCACAAAATGGGAGAAAATATTTGGAAATGAGGTTACCAACAAGGATTAATCTCCAAAATTTACAAACAGCTCATGTAGCTCAATCTAAACAAACAAACAAACAAACAAACTAAAAAAATGACTCAGTCAAAAAATAGGCAGGACACCTAAATAGGCATTTCTACAAAGGAGATATTAAGATGGCCAAGAAGCACATGAATAGATGCTTAACATTGCAATTCTTAGAGGAATGCAAACCAAAACTACAATGAGATGTTACAACATACCAGTCAGAATATCCATCATCAAAAAGTCTAAAATAATAAATGCCGGTGAGGGTGTGTAGAAAAGGAAACCCTCTCTGACTACTTTAGAGAATGAAAATTGGTACAGCTACTATGGAGAACAGTATGGGATTTTCTTAAAAAAATAAAGATAGAGCTACCATATGATCCAGCAATCCCAATCCTGGACATATATCTGAAGAAAAACATGGTTTTAAATGATAGGTCAACCACGATGTTCATTGTAATGCTGTTTACAGTAGTCAGGACAAGAAAGCAACCTACATTTCTGTCAACAGATGATGGATAAAGATTATGTGGTACATACACACAGTGGAATACTGCTTAGCCATTGAAAAGAATGAAATACTGCTTTTTGCGGTAACGTGGATGGACCTGGAGACTATCACACTAAGTGACGTCAGTCAAAGAGAAGACAGTACTGATGTAAGACAATATTGCATGACATTGCATATATGTTGAAGCAAAAAAAAAATGGTACAAGTTAACTTATTTACAAAACAGAAATAGACTCACAGAATCTGAGAATGAACTATTGTTTCCAGATGGGAAGGGTAGGGAGGAGGGAATGACTGGGAGTTACGGATTGACATGAAAGCTGCTGCTGCTAAGTCACTTCAGTTGTGTCCATCTCTGCGACTCCATAGACAGCAGCCCACCAGGCTCCCCTGTCCCTGGGATTCTCCAGGCAAGAATACTGGACTGGGTTGTCATTTCCTTCTCCAATGCATGCATGCATGCTAAGTCACGTCAGGCATGTCCGACTCTGTGAAACCCCATGGACAGCAGCCCACCAGGCTCCTATGTCCATGGAATTCTCTAGGCAAGACTATTGGAGTGGGTTGCCATTTCCTTCTCATTGACATGTATAGACTACTATATTTGAAACAGATAACCAACAATGAACTACTGTAGAGCCCAGGGAACTCTGCTCAATATTTTGTAATAACCTAAATGGGAAAATAATTTGAAAAAGAAAAGATATATGTATAACTGAGTCACTTTGTTGTACACCTGCAACTAATACAACCTTATTAATCAACTATGCACAAATATACAATTGAAAAAATTCTCAACCACTGAAGTAAAATACAGGGAAAGTTTTCAAATATATGGACACAAAAATAAATTAGATATATGGTAAACAACTGTTTACATTATATTACATATAAACAACTGTTTACAACCAGTCCATTCTGAAGGAGATCAGCCCTGGGATTTCTTTGAAAGGAATGATGCTAAAGCTGAAACTCCAGTACTTTGGCCACCTCATGTGAAGAATTGACTCATTGGAAAAGACTCTGACGCTGGAAGGGATTGGGGGCAGGAGGAGAAGGGGACGACAGAGGATGAGATGGCTGGATGGCATCACTGACTCGATGGACGTGAGTCTGAGTGAACCCCGGGAGATGGTGATGGACAGGGAGGCCTGGCGTGCTGCGATTCATGGGGTCACAAAGAGTTGGACACAACTGAGCGACTGAACTGAACTGAACTGAAACAACTGTTTATTTAAAATAAAGTATAATGAAAAAATACTATTTAAAAACAAGTTTTATTTTAAGTACCTTTCCAGATTCAAAGAAAGTTCAATCATTTAATTTTCTAAACAACACAACAAAGCTCAGAATTTAGGGTAGGTACATTAATGCTCTTTCTACTGTATTGTATAATAGGAACATATGAGAGAAAATGCCCGTCTGTAGTGTATTAATGCTAAATTTCACCTTGGTAAAGTATCATCTTATTGATAAATATATTTGTTTATAGTATGTTCTTTGAAAGTCTATTGAGTTTGTGTAAATAATTTTTGGCCAATTACGTAAGGCATAATGGAGCCTTTATATATGTGTATGATACCATTATACATATATGACTTACAATATTAAATTCAATTTACTATTTACAAAATTTCTCTGCTAGACTCTGAGTTTGGAGAAATGGAAGTTATTATTATTTTTTTTTTCTGCAAAAAGTTGTATTGTTTCCATTTGGCCTAAACCTTGAGAGAGGTCTCCAGGGTGGTTAGAAAACTGCCTATTAGCTGCAGCGAGAGGCTTCAGGCAGAAATCTTGACATTCACAGGGGCTCTTCAAAGGTCCCCAAGCTCCAGAAGCTCCTACTTATGCTTGAGGATGAGCTTTCTTAAGAGATCCTTGCCTAACACAGCCTGGGAACCAACCAACCTGTGGAGATTCGTCAGAGGGCTCACCCATCATCTTGATGAGTTTCACCTCCTCATCTAGGAAGTGGCTCCAGGAAGTCACAGAGGTGGGAGTCTGCAACAGGCAGAACCCAGGCCATGCAGATCCAAAAATGCCTGGTTCAGATTCCTCCCCATGACAAGGGTGGCTTCCACAGTGTCCTGGGTTTTACCCATTCATCCTGAGATGTCTCTGCATATCAAGGAAGAAGGCATGGCCACAGCACTGGTTTTGCACTTTCAAGAGACACTTGGTTTCTCCACAGTCAATTCACAGAAAAATTGGCCTACAACCTGCAGAGCCATATTGTCAAGGTTAAAATAGAAGTCCAGTGAGAATTAGGTATAGAGGACCCGCAGATGCATCTTGACCAAGTGGTTGATGGTGGCCTCCACTGCGGTGAAATAATTCTGACAAAACTGAGAGTTCATGATGGCTAATAAGAAATTAAGCTCAAAAATTGGTGTTGGTTGTTCTCAGTGATGAAGGACAGCTGAGTGGCTGATTCAGATGGTTGCAATGGCAGAAAAGTTTGGAGGGTGGTCAGAGGTTAGAGCAAGGGGTGTTTCTTGGTGTGTTTGGTCCAACCACTGGTGAAGCAAAAGACAGTCCACAGGACTGGAGAATGCACTCCCAAAAACTACTTTAAACTGGATGTGTGGTAGGATTTTTAGACAGATTGACACAGGCAACATGAGATAATTCTTTAGCTAACATGTTAAAATGACCAAACAAATTTGAAGCCTATCCTAGAGCTATTCAAGGGTTGGGGAAAGATTAAAATACCTTACCTATTGGAAAACA
Source organism: Bos grunniens (assembly GCF_055505025.1). NCBI lineage: Eukaryota > Metazoa > Chordata > Mammalia > Artiodactyla > Bovidae > Bos > Bos grunniens. Next base: position 17,800,965 of record NC_141184.1, on the reverse strand, counting down.
GTTATTGGAAAAAACTAAATCTGTTTTCCATACTTTACCGTACTTAGTCCATTCCATACATTATTCGTATTTCTAAAGACAATCTTAGAAGACTAGAAGTAGGATTCTTTTAGGAAGACTTCTGTAGTGGTATCCAGTGAGTAAACATTCCAAAGGAGAAATACAGACAATGTCTTTCTGTTCTCAGTTTACAGGGAAGCATATTCACCTATAACTTTGCTAAGTCAGCAACTAAGAATTACCTACCTGGATACTAAGGGTTGACCAAAGTGAAAATGTTAGTTGCTCAGTCCTGTCCGTCTCTTGGTGACCCCATGGACTGTAGCCCACCAGGCTTCTGTCCCTGAGATTTCCCAGGCAAGAATACTGGAGTGGGATGCCATTTCCTATTTCAGGGGTTCTCCCCAACCCAGGGATCAGACCTGGGTCTTCTGTATTGGAGGCAGATTCCTTACCATCTAAGCCACCAGGGAAGCCCTTGTAAGGGTTATGAGCAATCCTCTAGGAGAGAGAAAAAAAAAATCAGGATGCCCAAAACTCAGAATTCTTTTTTAGTCGGAGTCATATGAGATGATGTTAAAGAAAAGGAAAAAAGGCATTTTATTTTCTCTGGTTTTTTTTTTTTTTTTCTGTTCTTCATCAAAATGTTTTCCCCAGGGGAAGGAATTCTGAAGTATTATCCTATCCCAATGATGACAGAACAGTTCCAATAGCACAAATCAAAGGTCCTTCTCTATTTCTGCCACCTTTAGGTCATCTAGAGCAGGGATCTCAAGAAGGCAATGGCACCCCACTCCAGTACTCTTGCCTGAAAAATCCCATGGATGGAGGAGCCTGGTAGGCTGCAGTCTATGGGGTCGCTAAGAGTCAGACACGACTGAGCAACTTCACTTTCACTTTTCACTTTGATGCATTGGAGAAGGAAATGGCAACCCACTCCAGTATTCTTGTCTGGAGAATCCCAGGGACGGGGTAGCCTGGTGGACTGCCGTCTATGGGGTAGTACAGAGTTGGACATGACTGAAGCGACTTAGCAGCAGCAGCAGCAGCAGAGCAGGGATCACTCTTCAGTATCAATCGTTCTATTTCCAATAAATGCAGCACAGTCTTCATGTGCATACGTCTTTCTGGAAGCTATAGTCAAAGTTTGAAAATGTTAGCTTCTCAGTCATGTCCACTCATTGTAACCCCATGGAAACCTGCCAGGCTCCTCTGTCCATGGAATTCTCCAGGGAGGAATACTGGAGTGGGTTGCTGTTTCCTACTCCAGGGGATCTTCCTGACCCGAGGACTGAACATGGATCTCATGCATTGCAGGTAGATTCTTCACTATCTAAGCCACCAGGGAAGCCTAGCAATAGCCAAAGAATCAAATATTTTGGATGATTTTGGTTTCTCTGCTGGTTGTTCCATTCAAGCATCTAGAGACTGACACCTTAAAATCCAGAAATTGATCTTCATGACCTCCTTTGTAAGACTTTTTTTTTCTGTATATCCTCTCAATACAACTCTGCTTTTAGTTGGATGAAATAAATAGATTTTGTATGAAAGTACTTTTGTATTAAAAATGTCAAATTAAAATTTTTTATGATTATATATACATTCCATATTGATTTCTTTGCTAACGTACAGGTAGATTGTGAATTCAGTTTACCCTTCTATAAATTAACATACTTCTTCACAGTTTTCAGATGATTATTGTTTAATTCATAAGTGATACAATAAAATTATTCCAGATAATTATACTAATAATTGAAAATGTGTTTAGATGAATAGAATATATGTATGCTTGTCTGCTTTATGTACTAAAATTGAGCTGTTATTCTATATCTGCTTATGCTTTGCTTAATGTTTCAAACTTTTATGTAAAAGTATCTCCATAAACAGAAAGACTTTGAGTTTTGCAGTTTATTATAATCCTGCTATTTTAGTCTATTTGAAAAAATAAACCTGAACAAAAACTATTCTGTAAGCAAAATTGATTATCTGCAGTGCTGTCTTTTTTCTGTTTTACATTTTGAAATTTTCATTTATAGTTTATTTTAACTGAGTCTGTGTAAGTTTCCTTTTAATCAGTGTCCCCTGCTATGGGGAAATTTCTTACCTCTTCTACATAATTCCACTCTTTGCTAAACATGATTTAATCAGATGTCTTAAATCCAGAATTAGCATCTAACAAAGAATTCTTCCATACTTGATAATGTATTGTTTCATTCCATTTAAAATAGACAACCTATTACTTCAGATGGTTTGGTGAACAAGGCATCAAATCGAATCTGGCAGGGTACACTGTCTCAGGTTAAACCTCTCCGCTTTGGGCTGAAAGGCTTTTTACATATATAGTGATTTTACTCAAGATCTCAGCCTCGTGTATTAAGTAAGCACAACTCCACAAATACTGGAATCTAGCCAATATGAAACATTGTCTTAGTGTTTCAACAACTTCTGGCTGTAGGTTATAGAGACCCTATCCTGTATTTATGTTTATAATCAATTTAACACAATGCTATATTTACACTTGTGGATTAATATATATGTAGTGAATGCTCATAGCTCATACTGTTAGATACATAAATAAAACATGGAATTTGAAGGAGGCAATTTGGACCAGATATTACAACGAAATCTGAAAAATGTAAAGACATGAATTTTAAAATATTAATGCAAGAGTTTTCCTGAGGTTTTCTTTTTCTTTTTTTTTAAACAAACAATGAGTGGTTTTTAGACTACTTGTACAGTCACAAATTACTTTGGGTGCCAAATTCACATTTTCCATTGTATAGACCATCATCTCATTTTGTTTATAAAACATGTATCCCTGGGTCAGGAGGATCCTCTGGAGAAGGAAATGCCAACCCACTCCAGTATTCTTGTCTGGGAAATCTCATGGACAGAGGAGCCTGGCAGGCTACAGTCCATGGGATCACAAAGAGTCATACAGGACTGAGGGACTAACACTTTCACTTTCAACCTGTATTTAGGTCAATATGTGTATCTGTGCGTGTTCATGTGTCTATGGGAGTCTGTGTATTTGTTTAGCTGAGTGTGTCTATGCATCTATTAGAATAATTTGAATTAGATTCCAAAAAAGATATGCATATTCTATTATTAAAAGGAAAAAAAAAACTTTAAAAATCAAAAACTTCTCAATGTTAATTTTAAAATGTTCAAAAAGTTTTTGTATTCTCAGATCCCTTTGTAAAAAATATTAACAAATTAACTATTTTTTCCTCTTTTGCAGCTGTAGTGTATTTCTTGGCAGAATAACAACAGCATTATAGACTGAAAATGTCTTCAATTTCCACAGAATTCCAAATGATCAAAACATCCTCAGAATCATTTGAAATATGATATTAAATATAGATAGGAATTCGCTGGTGGCCCGTGGTGAATTATCTGCCTGCCAATTCAGGAGATGAAGGTTCAGTCTCTGGATTGGGAAGATCCCCTGGAGAAGGAAATGGCAACTCACTCCAGTATTCTTGCCTGGGGAGTCCCATGGATAGAGGAACCTGGAAGGCTACAGTTCATGGAGTCACAAGAGAGTCAGACATGGTATAGCAACTAAAGAAACAAAACAAACAAATCAAATATAGATACTTTCTGAATACTGTCATTCCTTCGTGCAGTCACACTTTTCTTTTTCCTTCAACTAGAACTTTGTGTGGCAAAGAAAAGCCTGAAAACTAACAGGATTTGCATTAAGGTTGATATTTCAAAGCACTGTTTTGGGAACTGACATTTGGTTGAAAACGAAGCACAAATGCCTTATGAAACAAATTACAAAATTAAAGTAAAAAAGGAGCAGCTGAACATTGCAAGGATTTTACATGAAAATCACTGCAAACATTGCTTAACTTTATGGAATCAGATTTCCAGTGGATTTGTTATCTGCTGTGGAAGATTCATAGAGGCAACTCAATTACTGCTACTCAATGAACTTGTATTTCTGCAAAACTTTTCTCTTCTGCTCAGCTCAGTTAAGTAGAGCAGGAGAACAAATTCATACATGTAGAAGAAAAAATTTGTTACAGACTGATAATGCATTTAAAAACCTACTGTTCATTATTGATTGAAATTTAGTTAACATATATGAACTCAAAATTCAATACGTTCAAACTGTTCATTGTTAAATGGTAATGAAATGTGAATATTTACTTACGATTGGTTGAAGGTATGTAATATACACTTCATATATTTTCATATATTTGGGTATGTATAAATGATTACCAAGTTAGTATATCTTTATCTTTGATGTACTTCTGATTTGAAATATTTCATATCAATGTTGCTGCTGTGCTGTGCTTAGTCTCTCAGTCATGTCCTATTCTTTGTGACCCCATGGACTGCAGCCCACCAGGCTTCTCTGCCCATGGGGATTCTCCAGGCCAGAATACTGGAGTGGGTAGACTTTCCCTTCTCCAGGGGATCTTCCCAACCCAAGGATTGAACCCAGGTCTCCTGCATTGTAGGCAGATTCCTTACCAGCTGAGCCACAGGGGAAGCCCAGTTCTCAGAATAACTGTGCTTTAACAGTTTAGAGATTAAAGGGTGACATTCCAAAGAGAAAAATTAAGAGTTCAAAAGCTGGGAATTAATAAATGGTCACTTTACTCAAATCAGCATGGAAGAACTGAAGTTAAGGTAAACAGGGGGAAGAAAAAAAAAAAAATATATATATATATATACCAAAAAGAAGGAGACATAAGACAAAGGGTATTAATGACAAAGAGCTTGGGCTTTACTCTTAGGACAACTGAAGTTTGCAAAGCTAAGTCACTTATTCTATAGACAAATTTTACTGGATCCTAAAAAATTTTTCAATTTTATCTCACCTTGTTTAATGGATCAAGACAGGCATTTGATTCCAGTCTTCTAAGACCTTCCATCTCTGGAAACTTGTTTTTTCAATTATTGCTCAAAAACTAGCCAACTCTTATCTGTACTCATCTCTGTCTTGTAATAACCAATAACAGTCACTGCACACTATTATTTTCAGGCTTGAAATCTCTTCATCAGGATCTGGAGGCTTCAGTTTTACCTTTTTTTTTTTTTTTTTTCCATTTCTCAACATGTATCAGCTTTTTTTCAAACTCCAATTTCATTTTTTGAGTCTCATTTCTCAAGTACTATGACATGTATTTAAGGTTTTGGTAATGGATGAACCCAGTAGTATGTTGGTGAATATTTGCTGCTGCTAAGTCGCATCAGTCATGTCCGACTCTGTGCTACCCCATAGACAGAAGCCCACCTGGCTCCTCTGTCCCTGGGATCCTCCAGGCAAGAACACTGGAGTGGGTTGCCATTTCCTTCTCCAATGCATGAAAGTGAAAAGTGAAAGTGAAGTTGTTCAGTCGTGTCTGACTCTTAGCGGCCCTGTAGACTGTAGCCTACCAGGCTCCTCCATCCATGGGATTTCCCAGGCAACAGTACTGGAGCGGAGTGTCATTGCCTTCTCCGGGTGAATATTTAACAACCCAATATAAAAAGTAAGCAAATAAAAAGCCTTGATTTGTAACATTTCGTTATTTCTTTGATGTAAATACTTCCACCATAGATAATTTGAGGCTATTAACTTTCTGGCCATGAATAGAATTAAGTTTTCTTGAAACATCAATAGGAAGCCCAATACCAGAAGCCACTTTCTGTATAAGTTAATAATAATGATAGATACAATTCCTAATCCACATTGTGTTATTTGCTTGAAAATTGTCTTATTATTTCCACATTCTTTAAAATATAAGTTTGCAGGGATCTTCATGAAGAGAGGAATCTACTTCTTGACAGAATTCATTTGCTTTTATCAAGACAATGTGTCAGAAGTTAAAGGGAGCCTTCTGGGTCTAGGTCTCATGAGTTTTTTCACACTTTCCTTCTCTACTTTATCCCTCTGCTTTCACCTGGAGACCAAGCCCAGAGCAGCCAGCTGAGGGATCACAAGGAGGAGAGTTGAGTCATCAATCAAGAATAAATACAAACAGCCAGTTCTCACCAAACCTGCTGCCAGACACAATAGCAAGACTAAATGGGACCAGACCCAGTACAGATTATCCAAATTATCATCCAGTCTTCATGGATCATTTGAAAATAGGGATGATAATTATTTAACAATGGACCCATTATGGCTTTGCAGCAACTTCAAGTGTGGTACACTCATCTCAATCTACATTGGTCCTGAACTGAGGCTTAAATATTTTTATCTCTTGCTCTACACATGCTCACACATACACACACACACTTCAAAACTCTGTTGACAATTTGAGTAAAGTGATTACTGTTAGAAATTATACGTCTATCAAACCCTTTCATTATTTAAGTGTGTATTCTTTATACATAAGACATAAACATTATGTGTGTTGTAAATAATATGTACCATATATAAATACAATGCTTCTGACTGTAGACTGAAGTAGTGACTTACACTACCTTGGCTTCTTTAAGTGCCTTGTCATCTATTTTCTTATCAGAACTTTGTCCTAAATTTATTCTGTGACATTCAAGTGATTTTCCAAATATACCAAAAGCAAGTGCATTACTGAAAGTCCCTTTCTTTTCTCAATTACTCCTTCAGGTTCAGTTTACAGGTGCTCAGTGAAGAGGCTGGAAATTAGTCCCAGGTTATACTGAACAGAGGAGTTAATAGGAATGGATGACATGGCTGCAGGCAGAAAGACAATCTGAAGAATATTGGCATGAAGAGAGAGGAAATGATTATGATAACACAGGGGAATATATAGCTGAGGGCTAATTGGTTGGTGATTGTTTTTACTCTTTTTTTGTTTTTTTTTTTTAATAGGACACATTTGAGGATCGTTTAAAAGCAATAGGAACATTGGGGCACACGTGTGGCAGAACCAGTATAATATTGTAAAGTAAAAATAAAATAAATAAATAAATAAAAGCAATAGGGAAGGATTCAATCTGAAAAAAAGTCTAAATATAAAGTAAACATACCATCAATTTTAAAAGTTCTTGAGAAGATTGAAGATTAAGTCTAAAGCAAGTTCAGAACTAAATGAGAATTATTGGTTACTTTAGTGGATATTTGACAAACTTTTCCTGTAAAATATAAGTACTTTAGACTTTGAGGAACAGATGGTCTCTGCTAAAGCTATTCAAATTTGCCATTTTAGGGGGAAAGAAGATGTTAACAATAGGTTAAAAATGAGCACTGCTGCACTCCAGTAAGACTATTTTTCAAAATAGACGGCAGGCCATATTAGGCCCCTGGACTCCAGTTTGCCAAACATTGTTTTCATGGAAGAAGAACAAAGGAGAAGAGAATATTGAAGCTGTGAGGTTGTGCAGGGAGCCGGCGGGAGGCACTCCGCCTGTGGCAAAGGTCATGAGGAAGGAGGCTCGACATAAGCAAAGGCGGGATTGAACCTCAGGAGTCCCCCTGGAAATCCTCAAGCATCTACCCCCATAACCAGAGCCTGCCTACTTTACTACTTTGTGCTCTCATCTACACCTCTGACTTTACATGGGGCTGTCCCCCACCACCTCTTTCGGAGAAGGAGTTAACTTAGAGCTCCAGTTAATAATAATTCCTGGGTGTGATAGGAGTGTTTCAACCTACAAACTGCTCTGAAGGTTCTCTAGCCTGCCTGACAGGCTTGTCCAGCCACATGTGATTGCTCACAGCCTCCCAACTGTGAGAGGCATGAGATGCTTTAAACCTTCTAAAAATAGGTTCCTTAGAAAAGTTAGAAAACCATTAGTATAAGTATAGTGGGCTGATTAGAAATTGTATTGGTGAAGGGTTTTTCATTTGTTGAGCCAATGTTTGTTGCTGAGTCGCCACATCCCCTGCCCTTACACACATTAATGAATATATAGAAGAAATAAGTATTAACCTTTGATATTAATCATGTTAGACCTTAGGTTAAGTAAATTCTTTCCTTAATTAAAACCCACTACACCCTTATCCTATAGGAATGTAACTTTATCTGGTACCTTCGGAAAGTGGAGTCTTTTTTAAGAATAATCACCCTTGGAGAAATAAGTGTCCTGGTTGACTGACCGTTGTCACAAGGAGAGGGTCATAAATTGTCAGCAGGCCCCCTGGCCAGAAGATGATGTAACACCCCTAAGACCTCTGTATACATTTGTATGAAGGACCTGACTTTGATAAAAGTCAGGACTGCTGACCCCGCGTGACTTTTGCATAACATCTCAGTGTATAAAAGTAGACAATCGAAAATAAAGAATTGGGATCAGTTCCTAGAAAGACTGGTCTCCCCATGTATCTCTCTCTCTCAAACTCTGGCTGAGTCTCCATTGGGAGCGCGGAACCCGCCATGCTTACTAATTATGCCTGGGCTTCTAAGATCCGACCAGGGAGGCCTCAGTGTCTCCTCTCCTTCGGGAGAACGGAAGGACACCTGCGGCCTACGTAAGTGGTGTAAACTTCTTGTCTTGAAGTTTTATTGGTCTCCCACATAAACCAAGCTACTCAGCCTCTTTTCTCCACTGAATTTTTCTACTGAGCTATCCTCATTCTATTACTCTTTATATCTCTAATTAATATCTAATTGAAGCTGTTGTATCCTGATCCTCGCAGATGCCGTCCCCGCTTCAAATACCCTGGATCAGCCAGGGCTGGACCTCGGCAAGGTTGCTCTTTTGTAGTTTTGTGAAATGAAGATGGGATGGTGTTGACCTAAAACAAACTATCAGACATTTATTACCCAAAGATGGGTTTATTCAGGATCAATAGAAGATTGCAATTCAGGATCTCCAACCATGGTGAGCTATGTGCAAGTCCCCACACAGTCACACAGCAAGAGAATGAGAACAAATACTGTTACAAAGGGAGAAAGGAAAATGAGAGGGTTATGATAAACTTAGAGTTTGTGGCTTTCAATTGGCTGAGCCCGTGCCAAAAAACAAGACTTTCTTCTTCTTTTGAAGAGCATGAGAGATCCTCCTTCTGGGCTCTCAACTCTATTTACTTGATGGGATTTTTTTAGCACTTTTTTTTTTTTTTAACAAGTTGGCTTTTTTCTGATGTTGCTATAATGTCTGTAATTTAGGTGACATAACAACCTACTGATCTTGTGTATTTGGTAAGAATAATTACAGGAGAATAAGAGATTTTAAAAAGCATAAGTTTTATATATATATATATATATATATATATATATATATATATATATGAAGATGGTACTGATAAACTTATTTGCAGGGCAGCAGTGGAGATGCAGACATACAGAACAGACTCCTAGACACAGTTTGGGAAGGAGAGGGTGGGATGAATTAGAAGAGCAGCATTGAAACATATACATTACCATATGTGAAATAGATAGCCAGTGGGAATTTGTTGTACGCCTGAGGGAGCTCAAACCCAGTGCTCTGTGACAACTTAGAGGGATGGGATGAGGTGGGAGGTGGGAGGGAGATTCAGGAGGGAGAGAACATGTGTAACAATGGCTGGTTCATATTGATGTATGGCAGAACCAACACAATATTGTAAGCAATTATCCTCCAGTTAGAAAGTGCTGCTATTGTTGTTCAGTCCCTCAGTCGTGAAATTAAACAAAAGAAGCATGAGTGTAGACTGTCAATGGACTGATTCATAAAGTAGAAAAGCAGAACAAGTGGTGATAACTAGTAGCGAAAAGGAAACTTGTAGCTTACAGACAAATTCTTGGGGGCCCACAGTTCAGTTCAGTCACTCAGCTGTGTCCAACTCTTTGCAACCCCATGAATTGTGGCACGCCAGGCCTCCCTATCCATCACCAACTCCTGGAGTTCATCCATACTCATGTGTATCAAGTTAGTGATGCCATCCAGCCATCTCATCCATTGTCATTCCCTTCTCCTCCTGCCCCCAGTCCCTGCCAGCATCCACAAGCTATCTGCAAATGTTTTGATTCATTTTTATTTGGAGGATAACTTAAGAACTATCTTGAGTGTATTTTATATAATTTAAGTAAGCATCTTTTCACCAGTAGCCAGCTATCTTTGCATCCTTTGATCAGATAAGATGAGTCACTCAGTCGTGTCTGACTCTTGGAGAACCCATGAATCACAGCACACCAGGCCTCCCTGTCCATCACCAGCTCCCGGAATTCACTGCGACTAACATCCATTGGGTCAGTGATGTCATCCAGCCATCTCATCCTCTGTCGTCCCCTTCTCCTCTTGCCTCCAATACCTCCCAGAATCAGAGTCTTTTCCAATGAGTCAACTCTTTGCATGGTATGGCCAAAGTACTGGAGTTTCAGCGTTACCATCCATCCTTCCAAAGAAATCCCAGGGCTGATCTCCTTCAGAATGGACTGGTTGGATCTCCTTGCAGTCCAAGGGACTCTCAAGAGTCTTCTCCAACACCACAGTTCAAAACCATCAATTCTTTGGTGCTCAGCCTTCTTCACAGTCCAACTCTCACATCCATACATGACCACAGGAAAAACCATAGCTTTGACTACACGTACCTTTGTTGGCAAAGTAATGTCTCTGCTTTTGAATATGCTATCTAGGTTGGTCATAACTTTCCTTCCAAGGAGTAAGCGTCTTTTAATTTCATGGCTGCAGTCACCATCTGCAGTGATTTTGGAGCCCAAAAAGATAAAGTCTGACACTGTTTCCACTGTTTCCCCATCTATTTCCCATGAAGTGATGGGACCAGATGCCATGATCTTAGTTTTCTGAATGTTGAGCTTTAAGCCAACTTTTTCACTCTCCACTTTCACTTTCATCAAGAGGCTTTTGAGTTCCTCATCACTTTCTGCCATAAGGGTGGTGTCACCTGCATATATGAGGTTATTGATATTTCTCCCGGCAATCTTGATTCCAGCTTGTGTTTCTTCCAGTCCAGCGTTTCTCATGATGTCCTCTGCATATAAGTTAAATAAACAGGGTGACAATATACAGCCTTGATGAACTCCTTTTCCTATTTGGAACTAGCCTGTTGTTCCATGTCCAGTTCTAACTGTTGCTTCCTGACCTGCATACAAATTTCTCAAGAGGCAGGTCAGGTGGTCTGGTATTCCCATCTCTTTCAGGATTTTCCACAGTTGATTGTGATCCACACAGTCAAAGGCTTTGGCATAGTCAATAAAGCAGAAATAGATGCTTTTCTGGAACTCTCTTGCTTTTTCCATGATCCAGCAGATGTTGGCAATTTGATCTCTGGTTCCTCTGCCTTTTCTAAAACAAGCTTGAACATCAGGAAGTTCACAGTTCACATATTGCTGAAGCCTGGCTTGGAGAATTTTGAGCATTACTTTACTAGCGTCTGAGATGAATGGAATTGTGTGGTAGTGTGAGCATTCTTTGGCATTGCCTTTCTTTGGGATTGGAATGAAAACTGACCTTTTCTAGTCCTGTGGCCACTGCTGAGTTTTCCAAATGTGCTGGCATATTGAGTGCAGCACTTTCACAGCATCATCTTTCAGGATGTTGGCAACTGCAAATAGCAGTGGTATGAAAAAAAAATCAGACAATTCATGAATGAAGATTCTTCAGTGAATGAAATACTAGTGGTACAAGGTCATGCTGCAATGATATATGTGTCACAAAAGATTCAGTAGAGAAAATAAGTGGAAATTGAGAAATCATACATTAGATGAGACTTAATTAACTCAAAATAATCTACAACTAAATAATGATTTATCTTTAATTAAGCAACACAAGCTATTATATTAAATTATAATTTTAATTTAAATTCATTCTTCTTGTAGTTTATGTACATTAATATGAGTATGCTCATTAATATGACAATGTTGTGATGGTTATACAGGGAAAATCATTGTTATTGTTTTGCTTACCCATATCTCAGTGATGTCATTAAAATAAATTTAACAAAAAAAGGGTCAAGTTTGAATAATGATGATATAGGTGATGCAAACATTTTATATCATCTAAATATATTAAATATTGGTTTAGATGATTGTTATTGTGGGTCATATGTTTGTGTGAACTGGAAAATAAATCATAAAAGGATTCAAGCCAGCTTTTTTTGGTATATTCCACCATTTCAACTCCTTTCTAATCCTTTTGGAATGCAAAAAGCCCTCATGAAAGCTATGATTAACTAGTTACATTTTCATAACTGAGGTCTAATTATAAGTTTAGACATATCCCTGCCTAACAAAGAAAAAGCCATAGCTGCTGACAGCTGCATCAGCTATAAAAGCTGGGAGCTGACTAAGTAAGGGAATTTGAAACAGCTGTGACATTGTCAGAGTAAAGCCCTGCTGTTTCTCTTCTGTGAGGTGAGAGAAGATGTATCATTACGCACACAACAAAACACATCTTTTTGTGAGGATCACCGGTCCTCACAGGTTGTAAAATTATAACTGCCAATTTTTTAAACAAAGCCTACCACTATTAGAGTTTTAAATAGAAAGCAGTGTATTGCAATCACAAAACATTCACAAAACTTTTCTGAGAAAAAAGCAATTATTTTATAGTGTTTTTGATTTCTTTATATGAGAGGACTGGATTTTTCTACTTGCTGACAGTTGTGGTGCAGAGCAAAATTTAGAGGTGTCTGTGTGGCAGTTGAGAAGGTAAATATAGTTTATAACAGTAAATGTTAAATTTCCAATTTTTGATTGAAATACACATGAAGTTTATTAAGATTATTTATTCTTTTTATTTCAGGGTAGTCGTGGGTCTTTGTTGCTGCATGTGGAATTTCTTAGTTGTGGCAAGTTGGGGCTACACTTCACTGCAGTGTGCAGGCTGCTCATTGCTGTAATTTCTCTTGCTGTGGAGCACCGGCTCTAGATGTGCAGGCTTCAGCAGTCGCAGCACTTGGGCTCAGTAGTTGTGGCTTGTGGGCTTTAGAGCATGGGTTCAGGGTGGGTGCATGGCCTTAGTTTCTCCATGGAATGAGGGATCTTCCTGAACCAGGACTCAAATTGGTGTCCTCCACATGGCAAGATGGATTCATAACCACTGAATCATCAAGAAAGTCCTATGATGAAGTTAAATAGAATTATATATATTTTTTTCTTAGTATATTTTAATCTACATATCTAAATATACATATATAAGAACATATTTTATAGTCAAATATAACAAAAGTTTTGTGTGTGTGCACCTGTGCATGACACTTTATTATATACATTATTTGACAATTTGGTAATATTTCACTATAAAATGTAAGTATATAACTATATATATATGTGTGTGTATATATATGGGGGGGACTTAACTATTTGGTTTTCATGTCAAACTCTTATCATTTAAAACATATGCTTTTTATAAGAAGATTAGAAATCCTAAGACTGAAATGGTTTCATTTTAATATGTACTTTTCACTAATCTCACAACATAAAATAAAGCAGCAGTTTGTAGAGGTTTTCTGCTATGTAGTCTCATTTATACATTCGTTCAACAAATCTGTGTGGAACAATTAACATGAAGCAGACACTACCTTAGGCCTCTGGTTCAAGGTGTTACCAACACAGTCCTTGGACTCTATAATCAATAGAAATTGATGAGACCAGAAGATAAATACAACAAGATTTTGGGACTCACGATGCATCACAAAGAAGTGAAAATAAGTAACAGGTGCCCTCACTTGCTCTCCGAGGAGAGCAGGCTGGTTCCTTCAATGGGTTGAGGGTAAAGGTGATTGGTGGGTTTGACCAGAGGGTTGGCTTACGAGGTCTGCCTGCTCTGCCAGAGGCGTGGCTTAGAAGGTCTGTCTGCCCCCTTGGTGGTGCTGTGTACAGGGATCAGCTGCAATACTCTGCTTATGCTCCTGGTACCTCAAAATAGCAGCTGATTTGTGGCCTTTTTGCATTTTATTTTTTGTTCATAATTGCCGTGACTGAGCATGCATGCATGAAGTAATTTTCAGTCCTTTATAGTTTGTCTGTATTCTGTTGTTAGAGCAGATTTGTTCAAGGTTCAAGTGTAAGCACTCCAGTAAAGGATCCCCAGTCCCAGACTATCTCAAAGGTAGTGGACAAAGTAGACACAGCCTCATGCAACTTTCATGTATAGGGAGAATGGGCCAAGGAAAGACATAAACAAGATATCCTTTATTTTACTAATTCTAAAATGCACCATTTTTTGCACTTTAACATCCCTGAACTGATAGTGTAACAAAGAACAACGAATCTGACTCCATATTGGATCTATTCCTTTAGCTCCAAGCTTGGTCCTGTGTTGCCTGTGCTTACTCATGTTGGCTCAGCTTCTTTGTAAAAGAATGTTGCCTATAGTCTGAAATACATTCTTTTACAGTGTTCTGCCTCCTAGGCTTGACCTTTAAAGCTATAACAGTTTTTGATTCAATTCATATAGAGACAAAAAGTTGTAGGATACAAAATAGCATTTGTCTTGTTGAAGGTTTTCGGGAACATCATGACCAGACCTACATGGACAGCTACAAAAACAAAAGATAATCACAACCCTCCAGGTTCTAACCCCCACTAAGTTTGCAGCAATCAGCCTTGCCTCTTCCTCTTTTAATATAAAAGAAGCCTACATTCTAACTCAGTTAAGATGGTGCTTTGGGACAAAAGTCAGCCATCTTCTCAGTCTGTTGACTTTTGGAATAAAATCAATATTCCTTGCCACAACACCTTGTCTCTCAATTTATTGGCAAGCATTATGGGTTTGGGTTTTGTAACAATAACATTGTCTGATTAATAGTGTCTTTTTGCTGTCATGGTGCTAGTCTTTGAGTATTCTAGTAGTCAAGTCACTCAGTCATGTCCAACTCCTTGCAATCCCAGGGACTTTAGCCTACTAGGCTCCTCTGTCCGTGGGATTTTTCAGGCAAGAGTATTGGAATGGGTTGCCATTTCCTTCTCCATTGAGTATTCTACCTAGAAATCATTGTCTGCCTGTGAGCACGTTTAGCTTGCTGTTCACATGTCTTTGTATCAGTGGAGTCAATGCTTTGTTGAACAAAATGTATCAGTCCCTTCAGATCAGATCAGATCAGATCAGTCGCTCAGTCGTGTCTGACTCTTTTCGACCCCATGAATCTCAGCACGCCAGGCCTCCCTGTCCATCACCAACTCCCGGAGTTCACTCAGACTCACGTCCATCAGAAGAAAGGAATTCATAGACATAGCAGTGCTTCTCTAATTAATTAATTAGTTAGCTTAAGAAAAAGGGGATTTCCATTCAAGATGATGACAAAAGATGAGAAGGTGTCTGCAGGGTTCATTGGAAGAGAATGGATGGGATCTGTAAATAGTTCATAGAAAGTGAGACTAATGATGCAGCTAAGGGTTGTTTCTGACACTGCTGCTGCTGAGTCACTTCAGTCGTGTCCGACTCTGTGCGACCACATAGACGGCAGCCCACCAGGCTTCCCCGTCCCTGGCCCTGGGATTCTCCAGGCAAGAACAATGGAGTGGGTTGCCATTTCCTTCTCCAATGCATGAAAGTGAAAAGTGAAAGTGAAGTCGCCCAGTCGTGTCCAACCCTCAGCAACCCCATGGACTGTAGCCTTCCAGGCTCCTCCGTCCATGGGATTTTCCAGGCAAGAGTACTCTGACACAGGTGTGTCCAAATACAGAATAACTTCATGCATAAGCCTGTCTAGTTGTTACTGCTAGTGGTGGATCTGAAAAGTGACCCTCATATCTTCATTTCATTGAACAAGATATTTCAAGACTATTTGAAGAAGGAACAGGAGAACTGTATATTGAT
This sequence comes from Bos grunniens, assembly GCF_055505025.1. NCBI lineage: Eukaryota > Metazoa > Chordata > Mammalia > Artiodactyla > Bovidae > Bos > Bos grunniens. The sequence continues at coordinate 17,785,335 of NC_141184.1, read as the reverse complement.
AACTTCTGCAGAAAGTTAAAAAGTGCCAATACCATACCTTGCAAAGTGTGTGCCAGTGATTTAGTTTAAAATCTAAGAAACAATGAGATAAAATAATTGTTCCTTATTTTAGGAATATTGTTTTGTTTCTCTGCATTTGTCGATTTTCTTAATAGCATGTAGTACAATATTGATGGCAAACATAAACAGTGATAATTATGAATCAGAACACAACTTAGAAAAGTTAAATTGTGAATTTCAAACATAGGGATACCTTTACCAATTTATTTTGTCCATAATTGCATTTCTAATATGTTAAAAATTATAAATGTTGAATAACAAAGACTCAAAGTATTATTTCAGGTAGCTTAAAATGAAGATGCTGACTGAAAGAAAACTAACGCATCATAGTTTAGAAAAGTTGCTGCTTTCGTAGCAGTGTATAAAACAATTTTGTGTCTTCCATTCATATAAAAATTTAATGAAATTAATGATAATTAAAATATCCACTTAAAGAAAACAAGATAAGGTTTAAGACTGTAAATCAAAGAATGCTTTTCAATGGCTTGTCAGAAAGGGGCATGCTAAATACTTGCATTGAAACTGTATCCAGAAAATCTAAATTATGTTAGAATTGCATCCAGAAAACTTGTTATGCACATGGTAATGGTAGGCAGAGTAGGGAGAGACTATACAAGGAAAAGGACAATGTGAAATAATGAGACAATTTTGGTATGTTGGAGTAACAGAAGGCTGTTTGCCTGGAGTGTAATAGAATTGAAGAGAGGGCTATTGAGATGAGCTGCAAGCAGTGAATGGAATAAGGTAGAGTCCACATTTTATTCTGAATGCAATGGGAAAGCATCTAATTTGAGAATGCTGCTGCTAAGTCACTTTAGTAGAGTCCAACTCTGTGCGACCCCATAGGCGGCAGCCCATCAGGCTGCCCCATCCCTGGGATTCTCCAGGCAAGAACACTGGAGTGGGTTGCCATTTCCTTCTCCAACACATGAAAGTGAAAAGTGAAAGTGAAGTTGCTCAGTCGTGTCCAACTCTTTGTGACCCCATGGACTGCAGCCTACCACGCTCCTCCGCCCATGGGATTTTCCAGGCAAGAGTACTGGAGTGGGGTGCCATTGCCTTCTCTAAATTTGAGAATAATATTATCTAATTCTTAGTGTAAAATTATTATATTTAGTCCTCTATGAATAAAGGATTGGAAGCATGAAGACAGGCATTGAGGGATGATTTAGAATTCCACTGCAATAGCTCATCTGACAGAACAACCATAATGATGACAACAGGGATCAGGAAAATTGGACATAGAGATGTTTTTTCAATGTTTTTAAAGAGAAGTTTGCCTTAAAGCTCAACATTCAGAAGACTAAGATCATCACATTTGGTCCCATAACTTCATGGCAAATAGATGGGGAAACAGTGAAAACAGTGGCAGACTTTATTTTTCTGGGCTCCAAAATCACTACAGATGGTGATTGAAGCCGTGAAATTAAAAGATGCTTACTCCTTGGAAGGAAAGTTATGGCCAACCTAGATGTAATATTAAAAGGAAGAGACATTATTTTGCCAACAAAGGTCCGTCTAGTCAAGGCTATGGTTTTTCCAGTAGTCGTGTATGGACGTGAGCGTTAGACTATAAAGAAAGCTAAGCTTTGAAGAATTGACGCTTTTGAACTGTGGTGCTGGACAAGACTCTTGAGAGTCCCTTGGACTGCAAGGAGATCCAACCAGTCCATTCTAAAGGAGATCAGCCCTGGGTGTTGTTTGGAAGGAGTGATGCTAAAGCTGAAACTCCAGTACTTTGGCCACCTCATGCGAAGTGTTGACTCATTGGAAATAACTCTGATGCTGTGAGGGATTGGGGGCAGGAAGAGAAGGGGACGACAGGATGAGCTGGCTGGATGGCATTACCAACTCGATGGACGTGAGTTTGAGTGAACTCTGGGAGATGGTGATGGACAGGGAGGCCTGGCGTGTTGCAGTCCATGGGGTCGCAAAGAGTCAGACAGGACTGAGCGACTGAACTGAACTGAATATGTAAGAAGTTTTAAGACTCAAATATAACTGAGGGAGAGAAAAGAGAGCAAAATGCCTCCAACTTTTCTTGCCTGAACAGTTGGATAAATTCTGGCACAAATACAAGGTAGCACCAGAAGGAATGGATTTGGAGACAGAATCCAGGATTTCTGCTTGGTACATGTTTACAATGCATGAGAGACATCCACATAGAGTTATCAAGTAGGAATTCAGATCAATGGGAATGAGACTCAAAAGAAAAGTCTGTGTGGAAGAGATGATCTTAGAAAACATCAACACAACATGTTGATTAAGGTGATATGATGCAGATTTCATGTAAGGAGAGAGAATACAAAGAAAAGAAAGCAAAGATCTGAGGCATATAAATGAGATATGAAAATGATGAAAGGGTCTGGTAAAGTAAAAATGACCACACCTGTAAGAGAAAAACTGAAGCCTGAGGTATCTGGGAATTCAAGAGCCAGCATTGCAAGAAGAAAGAGTGGGTGAATACATGAATAGCTATTTTAACAGTTCATGGGGTGACACGAGAGGAATTGCACTTGATTTGGCAACAAAACAGAAAAAATATGTTGTTGTTTTAATCATTAAGTCGTGTTCAACTCTTTTGCGGCACCATGGACTATGGGCAGCCAGGTTCCTCTGTCCATAGGATTTCCCAGGTACTGGAGTAGATTGCCATTTCCTTCTTGAGGGGATCTTCTGACCTAGGGATCAAACTCAAATCTCCTTCACTGGCAGGCAGGTTTTACCAATGAACTGTGAGGGAAGCCCAATATATATATATATATATATATATATATATATATATATATATATATTTATATCACTAGTGAAGTCCAGCCTGTGAAGGACAGATGAATAAAAGGTACATTTAGAAGATGTGAGTGCAATGTTGTCAAAACATTTACCAATGAAGGGAACTAGAGAAATGGAGTATAAGTTAAAAATCAATTCAGTGTCAAGAGGTAGAATTGTATTATTATTATTTTGTTTTAATGATAGAATCCTAGGAAGAATATTTTTTTCTTGGGTGGGAGGTAAACAAGATTATTAGGCAGAGATAACTTGATTGAATACATGATAGCAAGAAGCCAAGTCCCGGAGAAAGAAGGAAAACTCAGTATAAAAGCAGAAATTGCTTTCAGATGACAGAGACCTTTGTGGTACGAGAGTTAGAATGCCCCTCACAGGTCTCCAACACAGGGGAAATAACTGAACTTATGTGTTAAAGGGAAAAATTACACAAACAGGAAAAAGTTAGAGAGGGCTTAAATGTAATCTTTCAAAGAATATCTTGCTGTTGTTCAGTCGCTCAGTCGTATCTGATTCTTTGGAATCCGTGGACTGTAGCACACCAGGCTTCCCTGTCCTTCACCATCTCCTGGTCCAAGTCACGTCCACTGAGTCAGTGATGCCATCCAACCATCTCATCATCTGTCATCCCCTTCTCCTCCTGCCTTCAGTCTTTCCCAGCATCAGGGTCTTTTCCAATGTGTCTGATCTATGAATCAAGTGACCAAAGTTTTGGAGCTTCAGCATCAGTCCTTCCAATGAATATTCAGGATTGATATCCTTTAGAATTGATTGATTTGATCTCCTTGCAGTCGAAGAACTCTCAAGAGTCTTCTATGCTATGCTAAGTCACTTCAGTCGTGTCCAACTCTGTGTGAACCCATGGACTGCAGCCCACCAGGCTCCCCCATCCCTGGGGTTCTCCAGGCAAGAACACTGGAGTGGGTTGCCATTTTCTTCTCCAAAGCATTAAAGTGAAAAGTGAAAGTGAAGTCGCTCAGTCATGTCTGACTCTTCGAGACCCCATGGACTGCAGCCCACCAGGTTCCTCTGTCCATGGGATTTTCCAGGCAATAGTACTGGGGTGGGGTGCCATTGCCTTCTCCGAAAGAGTCTTCTCCAGCACCATATTTTGAAGGCATCAATTCTTCGGCTTTCAGTCTTTTTTATTGTCCAACTCACAGCCATACACAACTACTGAAAAACCACAGCTTTGACTATACAGACCTCTGCTGCTGCTAAGTCGCTTCAGTCGTGTCCGACTCTGTGTGACCCCATAGACGGCAGCCCCCCAGGCTCCCCTGTCCCTGGGATTCTCCAGGCAAGAACACTGGAGTGGGTTGCCATTTCCTTCTCCAATGCATGAAAGTGAAAAGTGAAAGTGAAGTCTCTCAGTCATGTTCGACTCTTCACGACCCCATGAACTGCAGCCCACCAGGCTCCTCCATCCATGGGATTTTCCAGGCAAGAGTACTGGAGTGGGGAGCCATCGCCTTCTCTGATACAGACCTCAGAGGGACATATTTATTGTCAATATTGATAATTAATGAATTCCAGGAACCCGAGGTTGCTAACAGATGAAATTTTTTTTTCTTTCTGAGAAATAGATCACAGAAAAAAAAAAATTAATGTTATGGGTGCAAATGGAAAGATTTTTGAGCATTGTCAAACACTGAAAGTTGCTATTGTTGTTTTAGTCGCTAAGTCACATCCAACTCTTGCAACCCTATGGACTGTAGCCCACCACTGGAGTAGTTGCCATTTCCTTCTCCAGGGGAAATTCCTGACCTACGGATGAAACTTGCATCTCTTTCACTGGCAGGCATGTTCTTTACCACTGAGTCACCTGGGAAGCTCTAAGGAGCAGTTCTCAAAAGCCGTGCAAGAACACATGTGTATGTGGGCAGTGATAACATTGCTGTTGGTTGCAAAAGGGTGGTGTTGGTGAAATTTAGTCAATATAAGTAACAAGATTATGACTGAAGATAAATATGCCCATTTCCTGGCTATTTCAGGGCCTTTACAGAAGAAGATGTTGAAGCTACTCACCAATCTACCTAACAGTGTTTCCTATCATCCCTCAGAGAGTTAGAAACCAGGAATTATCTATCAATCATGTCTTCACAAATTACAGAGACTCTCTCTCATAAATTATCTCAGTAATATTAGAAAAGAAGATGAATGTAGGGTGCATAGAATCTAATTAATATCTAAAACAATTAATGTCTAATGTTACAGTATGCAGCTTCCCTGGTGGCTCAAATGCTAAAGAATCTGCCTACAGTGCAGGAGACCTGAGTTCAATCCCTGGGTGGGGAAAATCCCCTGGAGAAGGAATTGGCAACCCACTCCAGTGCTCTTGCCTGGAGAATTCCATGGACAGAAAAGCCTGGAAGACTACAGTTCATGGGATCTCAAAGAGTCGAACATGACTGATATATCTGGAAAAGCCCATACTTATCAGAAGGAGGGAGGTGAAAGAGAGGGTAGATATTTTAGAATGCTTTCCAAATAATTCTGTTATAACATCACCCCGCATTTTGAGTAGTTTAGCTCGTGAAACCAACAACAAATTCTTACGATATGTCCCTTATCTTTAATGTCAAAATGAACAATATTCAAATGATGCACTCAAATGCGATATTAGATTGGCAAAAAAGTAATTACAGGTTTGGACTGTGAATTTTAAATCATTATAACTATGCTCAAACATGTCTTTATTAATTAACATAGGAACCATTACAATCAATACTCTTTTCCAGTGACAAATAAATTTGTTTCTCCTGTAGCATAAAAATCTGTGTTTTGGGATTCAACAAACTCTTGCAAAGCATTTTTTTCCCTCTTGGTGGTTGTGGAAGCACTTTCCCTGCAAAAAAGAGATGTTTGAAGAAGTGGTATTCAGTTGGCAAGAGTTCAGGTGAATGTGGTGGATGAGGCAAAACATCATAGCTTAAATTATTCAATGTTTGAAGCATTTGTTGTGTGACTTGTGGTCAGACATTATCATGCAGAAGAATTGGGCCTTTTCTATTGACAAATGCCAGCTGCATGCATTGCAGTTTTTGGAGAATCTTATCAATTTGCTGAGCATACTTCCCTGATGTAAAGGTTACACCAGGATTCAGAAAGTTCTAGTAGATCAGACTATCAGCAAACCACCAAACAGTGACCATGACCCTTTTTTGGTGTAAGTTTGGCTTTGGGAAGTGCTTTGGAGCTTCTTTTTGGTCCAACCATTAAGCTGGTCATTGCCAGTTGTAAAAAGTCCACTTTTTTGTCACACGTCACAATGCAATAGAGAAAATGGCTCATTGTTGTTGCAGAGAACAAGAGAAGATGACACTTCAAAATGACACATTTTTTTTTTATTCATGAGGTCAGTTCATGAGGCACCCACTTATCAAGCTTGTTTACCTTTCCAGTTTGCTTCGAATGCTGAATGACCACAGAACGATTGACACTGTGTTCTTCAGCAGCTTGTCACGTAGTTGTCAGAGGATCAGCTTTGATGATCCTCTCAACTGGTCATGGTCAACTTCCTACAGCCAGCCACTACTCTCCTCATCTTCAATACTCTTGTCTCCTTTGCAAAACTTTTTGAACCAACACTACACTGTGAGTTCACTAGCAGTTCTTGGATCAAATGCATTGTTAATGTTCAAGTCATCCCCACTGCTTTATCACCCATTTGGAACACAAATAAGAAAAGTGCTCAAAATTGCATTTTTTTTTAAAAAAAAGTATTTTATTTTTAACTGGAAGATAACTAATTTACAATATTGTGATGGTTTCTGCCATACATAAACATGAATCAGACATGGGTATATATATGACTCCTCCCTCTTGAAACTGTCTCCCACTCCTCTAAATTGTCACAGAGCACTGCCTTTGGGTCCCCTGTGTCATACAGCAAATTCCCACTGGCTACCTATTTTACACATGGCAATCAAATTTCATTTTTTTGTCTAACATCATTTCCCTAGTCTAAAATAAATATACAGCAAGTAATGTCAATAACAAAAAACATAAAAAGAGAAATGTGCATTAAAATCATGTGTAACATAGCCACATTTATTTAAGAATGTATTCCAATATCAAACAGCAAAATTCAATAAGTAGAACCACAGTTACTTTTGCATCAACCTAAATAATAGTATATTTGACCCAGCTGTATTTTCTATTTTCATTCTGTCTTTAACTTTTATATTTCTATCATATAAGCAAGGACATTGACCTACTACTATAAAGCTAAAACTTCTCTAAAATGATAAAAGTGACCCTTCCTTAAAAGACACAGAACTGTTCCTTTAGCTATAGTAATAAGCCACTTGTCACCAATTGATTATGTCAATACAGATCTGATTCAGTGGTTAAGATGGAAATAACATGAAAATTGCAAAGTCAATTCAATTATTTTCACAATCCTAATCACTAAATTGGATTGCACTAACTTATTTAGGTTAGGAATGATGTATTTCAAAGTTGTTGCTATTATTTTTATTTGAGATGGAGATTAATCATTTCTGGAAGCTCATCTTGCTAATAGCCTTTTTGAACGAAAGTTGGTATTGTCCAAAATTGATGATTGACTTTCCTCTGATTTAGAAAGTTGAATGGAAATAGGCAAACACACTAGGTTTTTGGAAATGTTAATTATTTTTTGTGTATGGTTAACAGGAAAATATTCAGATAATTTGGTTATGTAGATAGGTTCTCAAAGTGTCTATTGTCTGGAAATAAGACAGTAATGTAGGAATATTTCTGGCCTGCTGTTTTCAATCAGCTGCTCAGTATTACAATAAAACCAAACAATAATGATTGCTATGTATACAAATAAAACTTCTCAGATTGCAATCATGGAAATGAATACTGACTTATCAAACTATTGCCCATGCTACCATATGTGAATGGGGAAATTGTAGAGTTTACAATGTACCATGACTAAGCGAAACTCAACTTAATTGAAAATATGTGAAAATTTTGTGATGCTTTATGAATATTTTGAACTGATAATGATGAAGCTTTTTGACCTAACCAGAATTAAGTTATAACAGCTGTGATATCTCAATCCCAACCCACATCAAATGAACCCAACACTTAGAACATCTGTTCTGCAATAAAAGAAGGCTAATTGCTGCAGTCTCAATGACATCTGAGTATAACTGCCAGACTCCAAGAGAGACCAAAGAAAGAAGAAGCAAGTTGGAAGAATTTAGTTTTCATTAAAATAAAAGTCTTAAATTTTTTCTAAAAGAAAAATATTGAGGAATTTTGCAATGAATTACTTTAAAAGTTTTAGATGTTTAAACATAATTGGTGTATTTATTTTTTACATAAGTATATAAATGAAGGAAAAATACATAAATCAGCACGGTTTCTGGAATTCCTCAAAATTGAATCAAAGGGTTGGTGTACAACCCCCTTTGAAAATCTTATAAAAGTGATAGACCTTTTCCAAAGGTAATACAATACACATTCAGAAAATGATTTCAAAGCATCCATTTATTTTCACATTCTCTCCTCAAGTATCAAAGGGTAGAACATCTGTTATAGTGTCGGGGCTTTATTTGGTTTTCTCTTTGTTCATGCAAACAAAAAATGATGAGTAAAAAAATAGCCTAATATCTGTAATTAGCATTAATGCATTACACATTAAAAACCTCTAATAGGAATTGAGAGTCAAAAGTAGTAAAGGCTAATTAACCCTAAACCTTGAAACAAGTGGAACTTATTCATGTGTAATATAAAAACCATATGTTCATAAAATCCACTATGAACCATGTATATGGCATATGATTTCATGATATTACAGCTATTTCTGTAAAAAATTCTATTTAAAATCATTGAAATGTTGGTGCTTTAGATTCAAGGATAAACCAGAAATGTTGGCAGTCATGTTAGAACATAATACTGAAAGCTGAAATAAAGAGGTTTGAAGTAAGTAAATATCAAGAAGAAGAAGAACATAGGCACAGGATGAGAATAAATCATGAGTGAAAGGAAGAAAGTAAGAAGCATTTAAGAAAGGTTTTAGTAATCAATGTGTGTTCTTACTGGTGTTGTCGTGCCCAACTCCTTGCCACCCTTTGGACTGTAGCCTTCCAGGCTCCTCTACCCAGAGGATATTCTAGGCAAGAATATTGGAGTGGGTTGCCATTCCCTGTTCCAGGGGGATTTTTTGACCCAGGGATCAAACCCACATCTCTTGCATCTCCTGCATTACAGGCAGATTCTTTATCCATTGAGCCATCTGCCTTTTATTTAATGAAGTGATTCACAATGAATTTATAAAAAAATAATATCAGAAAGATTGAAGTTTTGTTTTAACATGGTAAATTGATTTACTGTAATATAATTGATACATAAAAACTATAGATATTTAAGTATATGACAATGAATTTGGAGGTAAATAGGCATTGATTTTATGATGAGTTTTTTGAAGATATAACAAGGAATGGGATTCAATTTTCTGCTTTTTCCATCCATATGTGGCCTCCATAACCCTGGCCTGATTATATTTGAATTTGGGCTGTTCATCACCTACATCCTGGTCAACAACATCTCTGCTTTTGAGATGCCTCTCCCTGGCTACCTCCTAGATGTCTTCTCAGCCACTTCCTTAACCTGAAAGGTCATTGAGTTTTCTCCTCAATCTTGTTTATTTCTCCCTCCCACTTGAAAAACATAATTCTTGGACCTATTTTCATCACTTTTGAAATTCACACTTAATCATATATCTCATTTAAATACAAACATATAAACATTAGGGCAAAATTCATTTTATTTTCAAACTCCTGCAACAAATTCCATCTTTGATATGCAGATTTTCACAAGACTACTTTCCCCTCTTACCACTAGGGACTCACTTGTCCAGAGGAAAAGTGAAAATTCTCCAGTGAGCATAAAAGAAACTCTGTGATCTAGCTTAGGCTAGCCATTCCAGATTAATTGCCTGCATCACATCATATTATAATGCATGGCTCCTTAATTCTGAACTCCCTATTATTACTCTGTATACAACATAATGATTTTTTGCTCCATGTTTTCTTCTAAAGTTCTTTTCTGTTGTTTTCCACTCACAGTTCTCTTAGCATGCAGCAATTTCTGCTAAAAGAATTCTCCTCAGCCTTCGTGTGATTATGTTCATTCACACATTTTATCTGATGTTGTTCACTTCAGTTCAGTTCAGTTGCTCAGTTGTGTACAACTCTTTGCAACCTCATGGACTGTAGCACATCAGGCTTCCCTGTCCATCACCAAATCTTGGAGCTTGCTCAAACTCATATCCATCAACTAGGTGATGGCATCCAACCATTTCATCTTCTGTTGTCCTCTTCTCCTCCCACCTTCAATCTTTACCAGCATCAGGGTCTTTTCAAATGAATCAGTTCTTAACATCAGGTGGCCAAAGTATTGAAGTTTCATCTTCAGCATCAGTGCTTTCAATGAATATTCAGGACTGATATCCTTTAGGATGGACTGGTTGGATCTCCTTGCAGTCTAAGGGACTCTCAAGTGTCTTCTCCAGCACCACAGTTCAAAAGCATCAATTCTTCAATGTTGTTTTCTTTATGGTCCAACACTCACATCCATACATGACTGCTGGAAAAACCATAGCTTTGACTAGATGGACCTTTGTTGGCAAAGTTATGCCTCTGCTTTTTAATATACTGTCTAGGTTGGTCATAACTTTTCTTTCAAGGAGCAAGTGTCCTTTAATTTCATGGCTGCAGTTACCATCTGCAGTGATTTTGGAGCCCAAGAAAATAAAGTATCTCACTGTTTCCATTATTTCCCCATCTATTTGCCATGAAGTGATAGGGCCAGATGCCATGATCTTAATTTTCTGAATGTTGAGTTTTACACCAACTTTTTCAGTTTCCTCTTTCACTTTCATCAGGAGACTCTTTAGTTCTTCATTTTCTGTCACAAGGGTGGTGCCATCTGCATATCTGAGGTTTTTGATATTTCTCCCAGCAATCTTGATTTCAGCTTGTGCTTCATCCAGCCCAGCATTTCACATGATATACCCAGCATACAAGTTAAATAAGCAGGGTGACAATATACAATCTTGATGTACTCCTTTCCTGATCTGGAACCAGTGTGTACATCCTAAATTCCATGTATATATTCCAAGTATACAAGCCTAAATTATAGTGCTTCCTATTTTCTACTGTAATTACATTAAACTATTACTTTCATTTCTCTCGGCTGACGATAGTCTACTCTTCAACAGAAACTGTGATACTCCATTTTGCAATATCAGCACCTAGCATAAAACCATGCATTCCCTGAACAACACACTTGTTTACTACATTTTGAATTTAATTGAAAACACTTCTGGTAAAAACATACATGCTTTGATATTAGATCTTTCTGGATTAAATTTTTAGTTTTGTTTTCAGTTCTGTGACATTAGGAAAGAAAGATTATCTTCTCCGTATAGGAAATATTACCCATTTGGAAAACTAGATTAACAGTGAGTTGAACTTTGTAGTTTTCTGAAAATCAAGTTCAGTTCAGTTCAGTTAAGTCGCTCAGTCGTGTCTGACTCTTTGTGACCCCATGAATCGCAGCACGCCAGGCCTCCCTGTCCATCACCAACTCCTAGAGTTCACTCACTCACATGCATCGAGTCAGTGATGCCATCCACCCATCTCATCTTCTGCCATCCCCTTCTCCTCCTGGCCCCAATCCCTCCCAGTATCAAAGTCTTTTCCAATGAGTCAACTCTTCACATGAGGTGGGCAAAGTACTGGAGTTTCAGCTTTAGCATCATTCCTTCCAAAGAACACCCAGGGCTGATCTCCTTCACAATGGACTGGTTGGTTCTCCTTGCAGTCCAAGGGACTCTCAAGAGAGGGATGGTATGGGGAGGGAGGAGGGAGGAGGGTTCAGGATGGGGAACACATGTATACCTGTGGTAGATTCATTTTGATATGTGGCAAAACCAATACAATATTGTAAAGTTAAAAAATAAAATAAAAAATAAAACAGAAAAAAAAAAAAAAAAAAAAAGAGGCGTCTTCTCCAACACCACCATTCAAAAGCAGCAGTTCTTTGGCGCTCAGCCTTCTTCACAGTCCAACTCTCACATCCATACATGACCAATGGAAAAACCATAGCCTTGACTAGATGGACCTTTGTTGGCAAAGTAATGTCTCTGCTTTTCAATATGCTATCTAGGTTGGTCATAACTTTTCTTCCAAGGAGTAAGCATCTTTTAATTTCATGGCTGCAGTCACCATCTGCAGTGATTTTGGAGCCCCAAAAAATAAAGTCTGACACTGTTTCCACTGTTTCCCCATCTATTTCCCATGAAGTGATGGGACCAGGTGCCATGTATTTTAATACATTTCACAAATAAGGGCTAAAGCATGGAGAAAATAAGAAAACATTATTTTTCCTCTATTCCCATTTCTCTCAAAGAGTCAGACATGACTAAACAACTGAACTGAGCTATACTTTAAAGGGAGAGATTATACCACAAAAATGAATGGATAGAAATAGGTTAATAGATTATCTCTGTAATGACCTCAATTTGTGATTATACAATCACTGCTTTGAAATTTCTTGAGGACAATTATAATTCTTCATTTAAAAAAACTACAAATATTTATAGAAGCAAAAATATTTATTTAAGTTTCCTTTAGAGACTTACTGTAAAATGTCTTTTAAAGTATAGATATTGAAAAATAAGCAGTCTTCTATATTTTTACATACCCCTACAAGAGACTCTAAGACATCAATAATAATGTACAAAAATAATACTAAGCATCATAATGACATTAATTTTAAAAAGTTAATTTTTAAATTAGTTTAGTAAAAATTTATCAGCATTGTAAAATCTTTGTCACACTAACACTTTTGCAACACCTTTAAAGTTTGAGGCAGTACAGAACTTTGGCCTCGCATATGATGTGGCTATTTATAAATAATTTTCCTCACTGTTGGGTGCCAATAGACTCAGGGCCACTCAGCCAAAAAATTACAAAATTACTACCTTACATGATCGTTTTCGTCATTTAGGTTTTCAGAGAACAGCAGCAAGTACAAATGCTATACTGACAAAATGTGTGTTTGGCAAAAGTCACCATCTTAGGTCTGAAACACAGAGTTTCTGCATTGATTCTTTAATTTTCTTTCTTTCTTTTTTTAATTTCAAAAGTAGATGATGACTGAGTGCTATGAATGACTGAAAGTGGTTCTATGAAGTTTCTTAGAAAACATATTCTGTAGAATTTTTTGAAGAGTGGGTTCATTTTTCTCTAATTTTTACAGAAAGAAAATTTGGTCATAAAAATCCATCCTTATGTTAAATATAGAGTTTCCGTATGAGCTAGCAATTTCATTCCTAGATACTACTCAAGAGAAATAAAAACACATGTTCTCACAAAAATTGTGCATGAATGTTCATAGCAACATTTTAAATTGTTAAGAAATAAAATAATCCAAAATACATCAACCTTTGAATGTATAAATATAATGTGATTATATATATAAAATAGGATATTATCTACAAATAAAAGAAATAGAGGCTTTCTCAATGAGGCCCAGTGGTGAAGGATCCACTTGCCAAACAGGAGACTCCTTCCTAGATCAGAAGACCCCTGGAAATGGAACTGACAAGCCACTTTAGGATTTTTTTCCTGGAAAATCCCATGAACAGAGGAGTCTGGAAGCCTAAAACCCATGGGTTTGCAAATAATCTGATAGGATTTAGTGACTAAACAGCCACTAAAGAAATGTTATACTGCTACATGCTACAAAGTTATGCCATTTGAAATGAGCCAGGTCACAGAATATTACATACTGTTTAGCTCTATTGAGGAGAAGTTCATGGCACCCCACACCAGTACTCTTGCCTGGAAAATCCCATGGATGGAGAAGCCTGGTAGGCTGCAGTCCATGGGGTCGCTAAGAGTCGGACACGACTGAGCAATTTCACTTTGACTTTTCACTTTCATGCATTGGAGAAGGAAATGGCAACCCACTCCAGTGTTCTTGCCTGGAGAATCCCAGGGACGGGGGAGCCTGGTGGGCTACTGTCTATGGGGTCTCACAGAGTCGGACACGACTGAAGCAACTTAGCAGCAGCAGCAGCAAGGAGAAAAGGGAGTGACTGATAGTTCAATCCTGACATGAAACAATGGACTGGTTCAAAACAGGGGAAGGAGTACATCAAGGCTGTATACTGTCACCCTGCTTATTTAACTTCTATGCAGAGTGTATTATGAACAATTCCAGGCTGGATGAAGCACAAGCTGGAATCAAGATTTCTTGGAGAAATATCAGTAACCTCAGATATACAGATGATACCACCCTTAAGGCAGAAAGTGAAGAAGAACTAAAAAGCCTCTTGATGAAAGTGAAAGAGGAGAGTGAAAAAACTGGCTTAAAACTCATCATTCAAAAACTTTAGATGTTTTTATGTTTAGATGTTGGGGAAACAATGGAAACAGTGAGAGACTTTATTTTCTTGGGCTCCAAAATCATTGCAGATGGTAACTGCAGCCATGAAATTAAAGCATGCTTGCTCCTTGGAAGAAAAGTTATGACAAACTTAGATAGCATATTAAAGTGCAGAGACATTACTTTGCAGACAAAGGTCCATCTAGTCAAAGCTATGGTTTTTCCAGTAGTCATGTATGGATGTGAGTGTTGGACCATAAAGAAAACAACATTGAAGAATTGATGCTTTTGAACTGTGGTGTTGGATAATACTCTTGAGAGTCCCTTGGACTGTAAGGTGGCAGTCAATCCTAAAGGAAATAAGCCATGAATATTAATTAGAAGGACTGATTCTGAAGCTGAAACTCCAATACTTTGGCCACCGGATGTGAAGACCTGACTTGTTGGAAAAGAACATGATGCAGGGAAATATTGAAGGCAGGAGGAAAAGAGGATGACAGAGGATGAGATGGTTGGATGGTATCATCAACTCGATGGATATGAGTTTGAGCAAGCTCTGAGAGTTGGTGATGGACAGGAAAGCCTGGCGTGCTGCAGTCCATGGGGTTGCAAAGAGTCAGATATGACTGAGCGACTGAACTGAACTGACTGACTGATAATTGGCATGAGATTTCATTTGGGGGTATAAATATGTTTTAAGTGAACTTGTATTTATGGTTGCAAAACTACCTATAATGAAACATTGAATTGTATACTCAAAACAGGTAAATTTTATGTTATGCAAATTATATTTCAATAAAACTTTACATACATATATTTTCCTAAGATTTAAAGGAGTTTAACATACTAAGGAGTAAAATTGTTTTATAGTTTAAGAAAAATGTCATAAAAATTTAATATTAGCTTCAAAAATATAACAATAAGTCTTCTGGTTAGACATGTTTATTCTAAAATATTCAAGGTTTAATATTTTTCATGGGACTGTACTTATGAATATTAAAACATTACCACTACAAATAAACACTAATGACTAGTTTGAAAAATATGGAAAAATAAAAGCTTTAAATTTCACTTAAATCTTCCTGTTAACATACTTAAATTTGCTTTTGTATTTTAATGTATAACAAAGTAGATTTTAAGCAGTCTTCTGCTTCATTGTAGTAATTGTTTAAATAATAAAAATCAAAGAAAGAAAAATTTGCATTTATGCCCAATCACATATCTTTAAAGATGATTTATTTGCTGTCATCATTCTTTTATTCTTTTTCTACAGGAAGCTGGCTTTGTTCCTATCACATCACCGAAGTTTATGGCTACATAATTACATACATTGACGCTTTTGAACTGTGGTGTTGGCGAAGACTCTTGAGAGTCCCTTGGACTGCAGGGAGATCAAACCAGTCAAACCTAAAGGAAATCAGTCCTGAATATTCATTGGAAGGAGTGATGCTGAAGCTGAAACTCCAATACTTTGGCCACCTGATGCGAAGAACTGACTCATCTGAAAATACCCTGATGCTGGGAAAGATTGAAGGCAGGAGGATAAGGGGATGACAGAGGATGAGCTGGTTGGATGGCATCACCAACTCAATGTACGTGAGTTTGAGTAAACTCTGGGAGTGTGTGATGGACAGGGAGGCCTGGCATGCTGCGGTCCATGGGGTCGTAAAGAGTCAGACACAACTGAGCGAATTAAATGAACTGAACTGAAATGAATAACATACAGCTTACTAAGCCCATCTAAGACAATCTTTTCAATTTTATCTGGAGACAGCCTCATCTCTGCTGAAGGCTGTGGTATGTTAATACTTATATTTCCTATAAGCCATTTTTTTTTTTTTGCTAGAACTAGTTCTAGTTGTCAGTTATCAAAGGAAAATTTAATTTCAAGGACATCAGTTCACCTTGTCAGCTGCATTTAGTTTGGAGTTGAGCACATGGCACCCTTCTGGTCTTGTAGGCTTTTCACCCTGTGTGAGAGCTTCCCCTTCAACATCATATCAACACAGTCAAACCATTGTCTCCATTTCCCACATTTTTACCATCAACCTGAGTTTTCCTTACTTTTCTTTCCATTCAACCAAATCATTTGTCCCAATGGATATTTTTTCCACTGTGACACTTTACTCTGTTCATAATCTCTTATCTATTGTTCCCCTTATCTATTGTTCAAATACAATGAAAATGTATTTCATTGGTAGTTGTTTTCACACCAGGATCACACATGATAAGGAAGCCTCTCAGGTTATCAAAACCAAAGAAATTCATAAGAAAGTGTACTTCCAAAAGAATCTATGTTTAAATATTGGTCCAATAGCATTTCCTTGAGCTTTCAAGAGAAAGGACTCTGTTGTGAAAGCTGATGCTTGTTACGACTACTTTTTGCCTCAGCTATCCACACATTTTCACGTAAAATGGACTATCAAGGAATTTTTTAAATATTTAAACTACTTTTTCAACAACTTAGGTGAAATTGGAAGCATGATACTTTGAAAATAGTGAAATACAAATGCTGAAGAGCATGTTCCTCTCTTTCTTTTTGGACTGAGCATATTGTTTTCTCTAATGATACTAATAGTTCATTAGGGAGAAAAGTACTGGTCACTTAGGGTCTATGTTGTAGAGCAGCAAAAAGTCAGTGCATTGATACAATGTTTAAACAGGGGTCAGATTACTAACAGTCTAGGTAATAGAAGATAATGCATTTGTGCAAAAAATAACATTTTCAGAATTCATAAAATAGTTGAACAGTAAATTTTTAAGATGACCTGTAGACCCAGAGTCAGAACCCTGCTCTCTAAAGTGTAATTGCTTTTATGTTTTTAAGCCTTAAGACTGATCTAAATAGGGATTTATAAAGAATCCATAGAGATTCTGCTATCACCCAAGAACCTTGTAATACGTGTTTTAATCTCAAATTGGGAGGCTATCCACTCACCCACATTTCACGCACATCACAGTGACTTTGTATAGCATTCTTTTAGCATATTTCAAAGCATAAATCTCTTTATTCTTTTCCTCTTTTTTTTTATGGCATCTGGGTATAAAACTGTTAGGTAGTAAGAATAGGGATATAGGGTCCAAGTTGGTGGTCAGAGGAAGTAGCAACTAGAAAAACCACATGGATGGCAGACAAAAGAAGGGAAAAAAAAAAAAAAAAAAAAACCTGGCAAAAGGGAAAAAGGGAAAAGCCACAGACTGGACTGAGAATCTCTTGTGGGAAATGTGCCCAACAAACCGCCTTCCCTGATTGGCCTTGAGCATATACCCTATTTACATTCCCTTCCCTGATTGGTTGAAGGTACAAACCGTATTTTACAGGGGCAGGGCCAAACAGGCTCTGAGGACTGCTTAGGAATAAAAACAAAGGATATAGAAAGAGAAACCTAAAATGGGGTGGGGCCACTCCTACAAGGGTTGGGCCACTCCTAGGTCTTGAGAGTGTGTTCTTTGTGCGGTGTTTGTGTGCTTAGTTACTCAGTTATGTTCGACTCTTTGTGACCCCAGACTGTATAGCCTGCCAGGCTCCTCTGTTCTTGGGAATTCTCCAGGCAAGAAGAGTGGAGTCCGTTGCCATGTCCTCTTCCAGGGGATCTTCCCAACCCAGGGATTGAGCCCAGGTCTCCCGCATTGCAGGCAGATTCTTAACCATCTGAGCCACCAGGGAAGCCGACTGTTTACTGCATGTGTAATAAATACCGCCTGCCTAAGCTGTAATAAGTCTGTTTTAATTCTTTGCTACCATGAGACAAGAATTGAAGAAAAAACAGACCTGAGAAAACAAAAGTCAAGTACTCCTAATTGACAAGATTGTGGGATCACTTGGTCACTGCTACCCACTTTCTTAGGTTTTGAAAACGTTCTTTCTCCTTTAAATAATATGGACCGTACTGCATTTGTGCTTGAATAGTTATTTGAATAATACATCTGCTTTAATCATTTTTTTGTTATTGTTGAAGTAACAATCTCAAAAAACAGTTGAACATCACAGCTTTTTTTTTTTTTTTTGCGATTGCAGATGAATTATCTCTTTTCTGGATTCTGCTGTTCTATAGCAAGTTATTATTCTCAAACCTTGGATTCAGGCCAAAAAAGCTGCCCATATCTTGGAGGTGCTTTTCTCATGAATGAGTGCAGGAACAAAATGAGACAGAGCTAAATCAACACCAGTGTGTTGAATGCTTATGCACAGTTGCAAAGAAAATTATATCTGCTTACCTGTGTGTAATATATGTTGAAGGAGCAGTCAGCAATGCATAGTCAACCTCTGGTGAAACAGTGCGAGGGTAGGGAGGGAACAAAAACCTTGGACACTGAAAATATTCTATTGCAGTTGACACCCTTGGTCAACATTTCCTTCTCCTTAATGCAATTAAATTTACCCCTTTAATAGGCTTCAAATGCTTCATCCAGTTATTTCATCAGACTTAAAATTTGGGGCTTCGTGGTCTGCATCAAGTCAGAATGTGGTTTTGATTGATCCAATATCTGTGAACAGAAATGATAAAATATTGCTTCTTCTCATTACACACACACACACACATGCAGTCGTTCACACGCACAGCATAGAATGATGGAACGGTAAATAGTAAGAGTAAATTTTACATTTGGAAAGGATGAAAGAATAAACATATAAAAGTCACTGATCAATAGAATTTTTGAATATAAGACAAAAGTTGTGAAGTTCCTTAATTATTGACATATGAAATATTTCTTGATTAGGTTCTTATTCAACCAAGGATGAGCTCTCTGAAACATTGTTCTCTGTGGGTCTCGGTTCTATTCTTGGAGGTTTTTCTATTAACTTCCTTGGATGCTTTTGAAGAGAAAGAAGAGTATTCACTTGGGAGAATTAAGTAGTTTTATAAGAATGTTTCTTGTACCTAGTAATTTAGGATCCCAATAGTCATATTTAACAGTCACAATATGTGTTAACCTAGACTGATAAGGTGTTAGGAAGCTCAACACCCTTCGATTTCTAAAAATATTTTACTGATTGATTCCATTCAGCTCTACAGCCCACTGATAAACACACACTTTTCTCTAGTTAGATCTACCTTGAATTTCTCAGGCTTCCATGGAATAATATTCTTGCTCTCTTTCCTAGATCCATTCAGTTTAATTGAATGAATTTCTGAAAGCAATATTAGTCCAATCATATATTTTCAAAAAGATATGATGACTACATCCTTGGTTCTTTCTTTCTGAGATTCTCTTACTGGCCTGAATTGAGGAGTTGTTTCTTCAAATCCTTATAATCCTAATATTCTAGATTCTCTCACTTTTTATTTTACCCTGATTGTAAACAAGCCTTTTTTCCTTAATCTAATTTTTGCAATATTTGTCCTATGCAGCTAATAATACACATTTCAGAATATTGATAGTCTCTCTTGGGTTAAAATTAATTTCCCAAAGACAATTCTTTTTGACAAATTTTGTGCCTTCCAAGTTACTAGAGATGATAGGCCTACTGGATATTTTTTTCTGATACATAATGGGATTGCAAACCTTGATAGCATTTTCCTCACTATTTATATCCAGAACCAAAGCGTGTGCCATATATTTCAAAGGTTTGCTGTGATAGTGTGCCGTTTTTGTATACATTTCTAATTCAATCAGACCTAGCTGTGGAAACAACAGAAATATTCTATAACTTACACAAACATGTTTTTATTATTCACATTAAATGATGGCTGCAGATTCAATGCTGCTTACCTGGGTTAGCCTGACATTGCTTGGTTTCACCTGCCTTATCATTCTAGAATGAATGCCTGTAGATACAATATGGATGTGGCAGAGGGCAGAATTTCAAGAAGCAAAGGCAGAAGGCACATGAGTGCATTGAAAGGTTCTGTTTTGGTGTCCATGAACTATATTTCCTCTGCGTGCTTTCTGTCAGTCAGGGAAGTCCCATAGCTAAAGTCGGTTGGCAACACACTGTTACATGTAAACGTGGCAGGATGTAGACAGTAACATTCTTGTGAATCATAATAGAACATTCATCAACATCTCATATGGTCTGAATTGTGTCCCCACCCCCTAATGTTTTATGTTGGAATCTGAAATCCCAGTACCTCAGAATATAAATGTATTTACAATGAGGTCATTGGTATGGGTTGAAATCCAGTACAATGGGTCTCCAAAGAAGAATTTGGGACACAGACACGCATACAGGGAGAATGCCATGTTTCAGATTGCTCGGGTTGCCGTGACAGAATACCATAGGCTAGATGGCTTAAACAACAGAAATTTATTTTCTCACAGTTCTAGCAGCTTGAATTTGCATATCAAGAATTATGAAACTGGCCTGTTTCAGTTATGCAGCCTCTGTCTGATTGTCAGTCAGTTGTCCCCTTGCTGAGTTCTCTCAGGGCCTTTCCTAGGAGACAGTTGTGTCCCGTCCTCTTTCCACCAGTGCTATTGGATAAGGGTCCCAACTTATGGCATCATTTTACCTTAAATTTTTATTCTTAAAGGTCTCATTTCTTCAATAATAGTTACACTGGAGTTTGGGCCCTTGACTATGTGTGTGTGGTGCTCAGTCACTCAGTCCTCTGTGACTCATTTGCAATCCCATGTACTATAGCCTGCCAGGCTCCTTGGTCCAGGGAAAATTCTCCAGGCAAGAATACTGGAGTGGGTTGCCATGCCCTCCTCCGAGGAATCTTCCCGATCCAGGGATAGAACCCACGTGTCCTGCATCTCTTGCATTGGTGGGCAGATTCTTTACCACTAGCACCACCTGGGAAGCCTGTGAATGTGGAGAAGGGGCATAATCCAGGTCACAACATTCAGACATGGAGGAGGCACAGAGAGAAGAGAGCCAGCCATTTATCTGCAAGCCAAACAGACTTGGAACAGAGCCTCTCTGTCACCTTGATCTTGGGCTTCTGGCTTCCAGAACTGTGAGAAAGTAGATTTCTGTTGTTAAGCCACCCATTCTGTGATGCTTTGTTATGCAGCGAACCAATATATCATCCAAAGCCCCCCTCACTCTCCGCCTGGGTCACAGTTCTTCAGTTATTACTCCTTGATTCACAGCCAGGATACTGTCAGTGCAGGACCCAGCTCAAATCTGAAATAGTAAGTTTCAGTATAGAAACTCTAACAAAAGGTTCATGTACCTCCAGCTCTGTTTTTCCATTATTTTCTCCATGCTATATGGGAGTGATACAGCATGTAATAAGACTTTCATAATCTTGATTATTTCCTAAGGCATGTAAAGCATTGATTGCTCACAACTTCCTTGCCTAATTAAGCATATTACTTCAGGGAAACATCACCTTTCCTGAGACGAAACATCCATTGTTTTCTCCCTCCCTTGCTCTTCCATTGCATTGGTTCTTAATAGGACCAACCAATGTGGCTTAATTCTTAGTTAGGTGACTAAATATTTGTAACACTAGGATTCTACTTAAATTGATTTAAATACAAGTGGCTGATTAAAAGAAATCTCATGGAATGTACAAAGTAGAATACTACCTTCCTCAGATGGAGTGTGAGATCTAGCCAGATAGAAATTTTAAAGGACCCCACTTACCTATCCCTCCTCTTATGTTATAATTATGTTTTTTCTCAGCTCTCTTAAAACAATAAAGCAAAGAGGTCATTTTACTGAGGTGGTTCTAATGCACTGGTGGCTTACAGAAGCTAACCAATCAAAGTCTGTACGTGACTCAAGGTTACAGAATTGAATCCTATGGGCAACCACTTACAAACAAACAACCAACAAAGCTTTAAGCTATAGCCAATCAATAACCTCCTTGCTTTGCCTCTGGCTTTCCTATATAAAAATGTTTCCCAGGATTCTGTTGGTAAAGCCTGTCTAACCAATTCTGGCTTGATTCTGCCCAGTTCCAATAGATTTTTACTCAAATGCTTAGAATTTTAGTATGTGTCTGCTTATCTTTTTAAAGCCTGGTTAGCATCTAAATTTAGAATTTTAGGTTCATCAAGGCAGGATTTTGACTATTTCATTCACTATTATATCCTCTGTGTCTAGAACCCCGTGAGAAACATGGTAGGTGCTAAATATAAATGGAGATAAGGACTGAAGAATGCAGGACTAGCCAGAGACACGGCCTATGACAAATATAACTAAAGATTTCCAGTTGAGAGAAAGAGTAAGCCTTGACCATTGGCTGAGACCAGAGAGTATAAGGCCATCTTCCTGATGGAAACACTAGGGAGTAGCTTTTTATTCAGCATATAGTCCCTCTTGCTTTTGTCTTGCAGTTAACAGCTGAATCAGGAGGAGAAAAATGCTGGGTTACAGAGAAAAGAATACTTACTAATCTCCCCCTGTGCAAAGGATCAGTGTATATTGTTGGGAAAACATAATTTGAAACAAAATCTCCTCTCACCCTGGAAGACTTCTCCATAAAGGTAGAAGAGAAAAATAGTAGCTTCATTAGTAAATAAGGCTTAAACCAGAATGTGTAGATCAACTTAAAATCATACTGTTTATATAGGCAAGCAGATACAATACGTGCACATGTTATAGTGACCTGATAAAGAAGTTTGTCCCACATAGTCCATCTTCAGTTCACACAATGATTGATCACCTGTTGGCTAATTTGCTTTATCCAAAGAAACACTAAACTTTTCATACGGTTATGAGAGCTAGTGACATTTCAGAGTTGATTGCCAAGTTATTGATAACAACATTCCAGGTCATAAAGGTTATGGGAGCATAAGCTATCGAGGAAGATGGAGCCCCAATTCCTATGAATGAGAGAAATCTAAATACTGCAGGAGTATGGCTCTATGTTGGGAAGGCGATGGCACCCTACTCCAGTACTCTTGCCTGGAAAATCCCATGGACGGAGGAGCCTGGTAGGATGCAGTTCATGGGGTCTCGAAGAGTTGGACACGACTGAGCGACTTCACTTTCACTTTTCACTCTCGTGCATTGGAGAAGGAAATGGCAACCTACTCCAGTGTTCTTGCCTGGAGAATCCCAGGGACAGGGGAGCCTGTTGGGCTGCCATCTCTGGGGTCGCACAGAGTAGGACACGACTGAAGCGACTTAGCAGCAGCAGCAGCAGCAGCATGGTTGCAAGCATATTTTCTCTCATAATGGTAGGTGAAATTTGGTGTTCCTTTTGATAAAGCCAATTACCTAACAGGTCTGGCAATGCAGGAGACCCCAGTTTGATTCCTGAGTTGGGAAAATCCCTTGGGGAAGGGATAGGCTACCCACTTCAGGATTCTTGGGCTTTCCTGGTGGCTCAGATGATAAAGAATCTGCCTGCAATACGGGAGACCTGGGTTTGATCCCCCATTTGGGAAGATGCCCTGGAGGAGGACATGGCAACCCACTCCAGTAATTTTGCCTGGAGAATTCCCATGGACAGAAGAGACTCACAGGCTACAGCTCATGGGGTCATAAAGAGTCAGTCACAACTGAGTGACTAAGCACAACACATTTAGAAGAGATAGAGAAAAATCTTGCAATTACAAGTTTCCTAAAGCAAATGCCCTAAGAAAAGCAGGAGTATGGGGTGGGGTTGGAGTCTCTCCTTTTTTATTTTCAACAGGGCAAATTGAAACTCTTAATTTGCATTTGTATTTACTGTTAAGGATAAAGGAAAAGGGTTGAGTGGTTTTGTAAGGGAAACTCCAGAGATCATACTTTTGAACTGATGACTTCAGTTGGTCACGTTATGTACTGCGTCTACGACCTAAGGTTACTGTATAACATTTCATTTCCTAAGAATAAGTCAGGGACTAATGGAGCTTACTGGGGTATTCATGTAGAAAAGGGAGAAAGATAATTGCCACAAAACAGAGTTGAAGGGGCAGTGCATGAAAAAACAAGATGTTTTTAAAACTATACATCTTTATTACATATAGTCCACCTACAGGCATGCTCCTGCATGTACACACACACCATTTCAGAACATATTCTCAAGAGCTGGTGAAGATCATTTGTCATCCATGGGAAACTGATTTCTATATTTTTAACTGTTTAATATTTTACCAGATGCAGCTGTCACTTTTCATGTTTTATGTTATTGAAAAAAGCTGAATGTGTAAACATGTGAAGGCAAAAATAATGTGCTTCATTAGTAAACCACATGTTGGCTATTCCTCTCCAAAGCTAGAGTATGAACCTTTTCCCAGAAGGGATAAGCCATTCTTATCCACTCCCCTTGCAGTTGCCAAATAGAGAACAAGACAGGTTTTCCCACTTAAAGAGAAAAGCAGAGGTATTAATGTGACAATATTCTTCAGATTTTTATACTGTGGACCTTCAATGTACATATACAAAACCCTTATCCTGTATTTATGTGTAATCACAGTAGAGTAATTACACACACACACACACACACACACACATGCTGAGTTGTAGTATGCAGATATTCACTATTAAGGAAGGTAACTACACAGTCTTATTGGTGCTAAAAGCCAAAACCACAGTCGAATGTTAGGTGCTTGGGCAATACATTTGAGCTGACAATTCATGGTCTTAGACAAGTAGAAACTGACCTTTGGGATCCCAATAATATTTTCCAACCCCAGGACACAAACTGGTGGCTGTGACTGGAAATCAGATGATTTTATATTTCCTTACAGCAGAACCTGGTGATAAACAAGTAAGCAATGCTTAAGGAAAATGAGGAAAAGGAGTCTTGACCCCTGGGCTCAGTTTTATTACAAAATGCTCATTTACCACAGGGCTTTTGGGCTAACAGAGGAGATATACTCACTTGGCTGGAACATGGGTCATGGTTACCATTTTTATCACAACTCAGGCCCCATACTAATTCTCTAAAGTACATTTTTTTTTTATTATTTTATTTCTACTTGCAGTTTCCATATTATGTTAGTTCTTAAACTCTGTTTCACATTCCAACTGCATCTGTAACAATGAATGTTCTACACTAAAACAGGTGCCTCAAGAACAGCCCTTTTGAACACAATCTACTTTAATTACTAAGGTATTATCTCTTCTACCAAGGAAGATTTCATTTGCATGAGAATGGCTTGGAATGGTAAAGCTATGATAGAAATCACCTAACTCCATCTCCTCTGCAGTGCAATTCCTAACTTCTGGTTGTTCCCAATGCAAGGATAATCTCCAAACATCCCAAACTCCTTTACATAGTGATGGTGTTAGATACAGCATCTTTGTTACTTTGTTTAATGCTAAATCAAATCTACTCTTTGTGACCCCACAGACTGTAGCCACCAGGCTTCTCTGTCCATGGGATTTTCCAGGCAAGAATAGTGGACTGGGTAGCTATTTCCTTCTCCAGAAATGGAAGATGAACCTCCTGCATTGCAGGCTGATTCTTTACAGCTGAGCCACCAGGAAAGCCCATAGTCTACAGCATGGAGGTGATTTACTTGGGGAAGTTTCCCTGACTCCTTAAAGCTAATCTATGAGCCTGTACTAAGTGCTATCTGGTATATTTCTTCAGTGAGACTCTGCTTTACAGTTGACTGTTTTATTTCAGCCTTGCCTGCTAGACTAATTTCATGTTCTATAAATAACCTTTATTGATCGCATTCTTCATGGTAATGAGCTCCCAGCATAGTGTATCTCTTACAGTAGGTTTTTAATACATTTTTTGACTTGGTAAGTGAATAGTCATATAATACTACCTGTGTCAACTCTAAATATATTTTTGAAGGTAATATGAAGATCCTAGGATCAAATTTCTGAATTTCAGACTAAGAATAATGTCTTTACCCACTGGGCATGATTCATTATGTAAGTTTTCCAGTTTAGATTGGAATTTTGAAAGATCACAGTTGAACATTTGATTCATGCATAAAATATGATTGCATCCACTTTACAAATGGGCTTTCTTACTTTTCTTTATAAAATTTGTTATAGAAACTCTCACAATGACTCTAGTTATCTTGACATTAATAATTATCATACACCATTTCAAAGCACCTGAAATTCTTTCTGAAATAAACAGAGAATTTCATTTAAATCTTTTAGTAAAACTATAATTCTATGGAAAAAAATGCATTTTTTTTAACAACAAACTCAAATCTCTTTCCCCTTAAAAAATCAGAGTTATTTATGAG
The DNA here is from genome assembly GCF_055505025.1 of Bos grunniens. Lineage (NCBI taxonomy): Eukaryota > Metazoa > Chordata > Mammalia > Artiodactyla > Bovidae > Bos > Bos grunniens. The sequence continues at coordinate 17,759,046 of NC_141184.1, read as the reverse complement.
GGATTTTACATTATTCTAAGGCACCTTATCTTAGAAATTAAAAATATATTATAATTTCTGGATTTTACTCTAATGTCAAGCTGGAATCAAGATTGCCAGGAGAAATATCAATAACCTCAGATATGCAGATGACACCACCCTTATGGCAGAAAGTGAAGAGGAACTCAAAAGCCTCTTGATGAAACTGAAAGTGGAGAGTGAAAAAGTTGGCTTAAAGCTCAACATTCAGAAAACTAAGATCATGACATCTGGTCCCATCACTTCATGGGAAATAGATGGGGAAACAGTGGAAACAGTGTCAGACTTTATTTTTTGGGGCTCCAAAATTGAGGCAGATGGTGATTGCAGCCATGAAATTAAAAGACGCTTTCTCCTTGGAAGGAAAGTTATGACCAACCTAGATAGCATATTGAAAAGCAGAGACATTACTTTGCCAACAAAGGTCCGTCTAGTCAAGGCTATGTTTTTTCCTGTGGTCATGTATGGATGTGAGAGTTGGACTGTGAAGAAGGCTGAGCACCGAAGAACTTGTGCTTTTGAACTGTGGTGTTGAAGAAGACTCTTGAGAGTCCCTTGGACTGCAAGAAGATCCAACCAGTCCATTCTGAAGGAGCTCAGCCCTGGGATTTCTTTGGAAGGAATGATGCTAAAGCTGAAACTCCAGTACTTTGCCCACCTCATGCGAAGAGTTGACTCATTGGAAAACAGTCTAATGCTGGGAGGGATTGGGGGCAGGAGGAGAAGGGGATGACAGAGGATGAGATGGCTGGATGGCATCACTGACTCGATGGACGTGAGTCTGAGTGAACTCCGGGAGTTGATGATGGACAGGGAGGCCTGGCGTGCTGCAATTCATGGGGTCGCAAAGAGTTGAAAATGACTGAGCGACTGAACTGAACTGAATATACACAATATTCTATGAAAGTAGGCTATATAATTCTTAGTTGTATGGAAGAAACTGTTAAAATTAATACTGATTAAATTTAACACTGACCTTTATGGAAGACACGAGTTAGTTATAGACTGCTTTTACTAATAGAGGGAAAAATATTCTCTTTCTTTGCTCAAAGAAATTCTTCAGATATAAACCAGAATTCTAAAATCTGATCTGGCTACAAAAATATATTAATACATTCAGCTTGTGTTTATATGGACATTCCTAATTTAACGTGCAAAACAATTTGTTTGGAAAAAAGCGAAATACCTGTGCACAAAAATAAAAAAGATGCCAAAGTTCAGCTAGTGTACTAGACAGTCAAATTCTTGTATTTAAATAGTGTGTATTGCAAAGTAATTTTAATATTATATTAATTTGTGTAATCTAAAGCTCAACATTCAGAAAACAAAGATCATGGCATCTGGTCCCATCACTTCATGGGAAATAGATGGGGAAACAGTGGACACAGTGCTTGACTTTATTTTTCTGGGCTCCAAAATCACTGCAGATGGTGACTACAGCCATGAAATTAAAAGTTGCTTACTCCTTGGAAGAAAAGTTATGACCAACCTAGATAGTATATTGAAAATCAGAGACATCATTTTTCCAACAAAGGTCCGTCTAGTCAAGGCTATGGTTTTTCCATTGGTCATGTATGGATGTGAGAGTTGGACTGTGAAGAAAACTGAGCGCCAAAGAATTAATGCTTTTGACCTGTGGTGTTGGAGAAGACTCTTGAGAGTCCCTTGGACTGCAAGAAGATCCAACTAGTCCATTCTGAAGGAGATCAGTCCTGTGATTTCCTTGAAAGGAATGATGTTAAAGCTGAAACTCCAGTACTTTGGCCACCTCATGCAAAGAGTTGACTCATTGGAAAAGACTCTGATGCTGGGAGGGATTGGGGGCAGGAGGAGAAGGGGATGACACAGGATGAGATGGCTGGATGGCATCACTGATTCAATGGATGTGAGTTCCAGTGAATTCCAGAAGTTGATGATGGACAGGGAGGCCTGGCGTGCTGCGATTCATGGGGTCACAAAGAGTCGGACACGACTGAGCAACTAAACTAAACTGAACTGATGATGTTATGAATGTAAATTGTTGAAGTGATTATGTGACATTAAATGTCCATGATGGGTGAATGGATGACGAAGATTTGGTACCTATATGCAATGGTATATTACACAGACATAAAAAGAACAAACTGCCATTTGCAGTGACGTGGGCTAGAGATTGTCATACTGAATGAAGTAAGTCATACAGAAAAAGAAAATATATGATATCGTTTATACGTGGATTCTAAAAAAAAAAAAAATGGCACAAATCAATCAGTCTATTTACAAAACAGAAGTAGAGCCACAGATGCAGAAACTAAACTTAAAGTTACCAGTGGGTAAAGCAAGTAGAGATAAATTGGAAGATTGGGATTGACACATACATATTACTATATATAAAATAGATAACAATTAAGGACCCACTGCATAGCACAGGGAATGCTACTCAATAAATTGAAATGACCTATATGGGAATAGAGTCTAAAAATGAGTGTGTATATATATATATATGTGTGTGTGTGTGTGTGCGCGTGTGTGTGTGTATAACTGATTTACTTTACGGTGCAGCAGAAACTAACACAGCATTTTAAATCAACTATACTTCAATAAAAATTAGTTAAAAAAAAAAAAAACTTTTCAGAACAACCAAAGGTAAACCTAATTTCAGAATTATCTATCTGTTACAGGTTAATCTGTAATACCCCAAATTTAAATGTTGAACTCCTGACCCCAGAACCTATAAATGCGATATTATACAGCAGTAGTATCATTGAAGGTGTAATTAGTTAAGATGAAGGCATACTGGAGTAGGACAGGCCCCTAGTCCAGTGTAACTAGCATCCTTATAAAAAGGAGAAATTTGGAACAAATGTGCATGCACAATCCCAGACAGGGAGAATTTCAAGTGAACATCAGGTCATGTGAAGATGGTGGTAATGTAGCTACAGATCAAAGAGGCCAGAGATTGCTGGCAACTCACCAGAAACTAAGAGAGAGACATCCATTTCTCAAATAGAAATAACCCTGCTAACACACTGATTTGGATTTGCAGCCTCCAAAACTATAAGTCAGTTCACTGTTTTTGCTTAAACTACCCAGTTTACTTTAGCTGATGTCTTAGAAAATGAATACAACATGTGATTATTTTTTCCCCACTGTTATGCAATCATCAACTCACTGTCTACAGACAAAACACCAACTATATACTCATCATGGTTTTCCCCTGACATGTCTATTACAGTGGATCGATAAACATATATGAAATATTTGCATTGTTATAACCCTGTTTTTTTAACTTCCATATGCTTTCTAAGCATCCAAGTTGTGACTGATATATCTGAAATGATCCAAAGATAGTTTGAAATGGATATGTATTTTCAATTTTGCTATTCTTGAGGCAAGCACTCTATATTGTATGCACATTGTTTTTAAAATGGCAAACCACTCCAGTATGAAGCCTGTGAAATTCTAAGGACAGAGGAGCCTGGTGGGTATGACAGTTGTGTATGACATAGTGACTAAAACACCATGATTGATTCAATTACCTCTGATGAAGCTTTGTCCTGTCTTTACTATGAATAGTATATCTGATCCAGTATAGAGTAATTCTTGGAAGACATTAAGATATCTTCTTGCATTATTAGCTAAAATCAAACTAGTAACAGTAACAAGAAAAGAGTGACTTTTTACCCTCTGTGGGTTAACAAGAGATAGATTTATTAGCCTATAGCAACTTTTAGGGAAATTTAAAATTTAAAATGGTAAGTGATGAAAAAAATACATATATATATATATATATATATATATATATATATATTCAATAATTCCAAAGTTACCTAAGTATTTTTTTCTTACTAACCATGATGAACAAAAAGATTCCTGTTTGTGCATCTCTGGTTTGTTTTGCTTGCTTCCAAGTTATCACATTATGTCTTCTTAGCCTGTGAATTTCAGAGGATAAGTCATCTCCTGCCCAAGTATTCACTGCCACACACAGTGACCTTCACAATCCCAGATTTCCATATGGAAAACATTTTCCTTCATTGCTTTTGTTATTTTGGGAGGATTTTCAATAGTTTTTGTTTTATATGTGTTTTTACGTAATTTTGTGTTGGATCATGCAGTATGCATTGAGGCCTGACAAGGGAAGACACTTAAAGTATTTCAGGCTGGAAATATTTCATTCTATAAAAGAACAAATGGAAGGTTGCGACCCCATGGGTTATAGAGTCCATGGAATTCTCCAGGCCAGAATACTGGAGTGGGTAGCCTTTCCCTTCTCCAGGGGATCTTCCCAACCCAGGGATCTAACCCAGATCTCCCACATTGCAAGTGGATTATTTACCAACCTAGACAGCATATTAAAAAGCAGAGACATTACTTTGCCAACAAAAGTCCTTCTAGTTAAAGCTACAGTTTTTCCAGTGGTCATGTATGGATATGAGAGTTGGACTATAAAGAATACTGAGTACCAGAGAATTGATGCTTTTGAACTGTGGTGTTGGAGAAGACTCTTGAGAGTCCCTTGGACTGCAAGGAGATCCAACCAATCAATCCTAAAGGAAATCAGTCCTGAATATTTATTGGAAGGACTGATGCTGAAGCTGAAACTCCAATACTTTGGCTACCTAATGCGAAGAATCGACTCACTGGAAAAGACTCTGTTGCTGGGAAAGATTGATAGCAGGAGGAGAGGGGACAACAGAGGATAAAACGGTTATCACTGACTCAATGGACATGAGCTTGAGTAAGTTCTGGGAGCTGGTGATGGACAGGGAAGCCTGGCATGCTGTAGTCTATGGGGTCACAAAGAGTCAGACACGACTGAGTAGCTGAACTGAACTGGACAATGGAATATGTCCTGTGTCGTGCTGTGCTCAGTCATCTCTGGCTCTTTGTGACCCCATGGGCTGTAGCCCTCCAGGCTCCTTTGTCCATGGAATTTTTTAGGCAAGAATACTGAAGTGGGTTGCCATTTCCTCTTGCAGGGAATATTCCCAATGCAGACGTTGAACTCACATCTCTTGTGTCTTCTGCATTGAGCAGGTGGATTCTTTACCAACTGTGCCAAAGAAATATAGAACATAGATAAATGACTGTCCCCAAATTGGTTTAATAACAGTGGCTCATGAAAAATGGCAATATTTATCCACCCTAGAATGATAAGAAAATGTCCATATAGATAAAAGTTGTGTAGATTTGGAAAATAGAAGCAGAGTCAGTTTTCAGCATAGAAACTATGGAAAAATCAGGATACTTGTTTTATTGTCAAATTTTAAACTGTTTATATCACTTTGACACACCAAATTCACTTGAAATCAAGTTGGGTTCTGATAGTTAACTCTACTCTCAAAGTCCAAGCTTTGTTTCAGAATGAAAATATGAAAAATATTCTTTCAAATAATTTGAAGTTCTTTGTAAAGCAGAGTACCATGATCCTTCTGAACATGGCACAATCGTTGGTTTACATATGCTCTTTTATGGAGATTTTATGAAGGCAATCTCTGTATTTGGAAGGTAACATTATATCAGGAGTTTAAAAGTAAAAACCTAAAACATCTTTACACTTTGTGCTTCTGCTGTGAGAATAAATAGCACATATTAAAATTTTAAATTAAGGTCATGTCCCCTTCCTATATAAAATGGAAAGAAAATACACACTCCAGTAACTCAGCTAGTCATAATGTCTTGCTATTACTAATATAGTTTTATCTACTTCATTCTGAAAATGTGGGCAACTAGCTTACACAGACTGAAAATCTCAGGACTATTTTCTGAGAATGATTTTTCTTCTTCTTCTTCTTTTTTTGCTTCTATTGGGGTTATTTTATAACACAAAGGAAGTATGAGCTGGGTTATTTTATGACACAGTGGGAGCTAGTGTAGTGACTTGAGCAAGCTATCAAGGGCTCTTTTGATGGACTATTTTTTTATTGTCTGCAGGAGTGTTCTATGTTACATGTAGATACACTTAAATGTATGGACACCAATAAAAATGGGTATTTACAACGGAGTAGAAATAATTAGGTCTATATCATTTCCCACTTAGTGAATGTTTTTGAGTCTCATAATTTACATAATGACTTGTAACATTTGGTATAACTTCTTGTAGAAATTAGCAGTGGGTATAAAGAAAATATACTTGGTGTCTTGGTGTGCTAAGAAATGGAGAATAGTAGCTATCTACCACCTTACTTAAAGAGGAGAAAAAAAGAGATAGTTTGGCTGGATGGGGTTGCATAAAGAATGGGGAAGAAAGGTCTTACTACAAAGAAATATGAAACTGGAACAATTACAAAATAAAAGCAGGTAAACATTCTTGGTAGCTGAAACAGTAAAGAATCTGTCTACAATACAGAAGACCTAGGTTCAATTCCTGGGTCAGAAAGATCCTCTGGAGAAGGAAATGGCAACCCATCCAGTATTCTTTCCTGGAGAATCCCATGGACAGAGGAGCCTGGCAGGTTACAGTCCATGCAGTCACAAAGAGTTGGACCTGACTGAGTGATTAACACTTTCAAACATCTCATAGTGTTTCCACCCACCTATCTGGAAGCAGAGTGTTCCTATGAAAACTTTCGTTAAGTCAATATGATATAAAACAAAGAAGTGGTTACATTTAGACACATCTTGCTAGTGGATGCAAAAATTAAATTGAGATTAAATAGCTGGTCACACAGATCAAAGCTGTGGTGGCTTGAGGCTGAGATGCTGAGAGTGGGTCCAATGAAGTGGCTTGAAGGAGCCACTTTGGGGCAACACTGTTGCCTTTTATAACTAGTCTCTGCAGAACAAATGCTGAATGATAAAAATACCTTTTCACCTTTTTTTGGTAAAAATGAAAATCCTTCTTGAATTTCTTCCAAGAAAGAAATTTGGTGAAAATTGGATACTAAAGTAGGTCTTTCATAAAAGCAAAGTTATTATTAAGTCAACATTTAAGAAGCCAGGCCTACCTCTATGGCTTAGTGGGTTCTCAGCCTCTATCAGAAGCCCTGAGATTATGTTTGCATGTCTGTCTTCCAGCAGATGTTAGAGAGTGACACCCATGTAGTTTTTGCTTAGTCTAATTTGGATTCATAGAATAATCCTTTCTTCCTCTAGAATAAAATTGGTACAGGGAAGTGAAAAATAAAGCTTCCCTAATAGGCTTTTAAACTAAGCTTGGAAATGCTTTTTTCCCCATACATTTAAACATAACTTTTAAATGAAATTTAAATAATATTTGATTTTATGGTCTAATACATTTCTGGCAAGATTAGGATTCCAATTGCAAACATTTCCTCAACTTTCAAGTTTTTGTCATCTGAGGTACTCTAAATAATTATTTCATTTTCGATCTAAATTGTTAAGAATTTGTTATTAGTTGGCCAATATGAACTATATATCAGCAAGTTCATATGGTCAAACTAATATTTCTGTTTGTGCAAGTATTCCATATCAAGTAGATAATTAGATAATTAACTACCCTCTGCATTCTAAGTTCATGATTCTGGGTCCTTACTGAGAACACCTCAAGAATCTAAACATGGTCTTTGCACACTGAGGGTGAAATTTCTCCCCTAGACAGCTTCATGGATTCACAATGTTGATAATTCCTGTTTCACAACAAAATGATTTGGTTATACATATCAGATCAGATCAGTTGCTCAGTCGTGTCCGACTCTTTGTGACCCCATGAATCGCAGCACGCCAGGCCTCCCTGTCCATCACCAACTCCCAGAGTTCACTCAGACTCACGTCCATCGAGTCAGTGATGCCTTCCAGCCATCTCATCCTCCGTCGTCCCCTTCTCCTCCTGCCCCTAATCCCTCCCAGCATCAGAGTTTTTTCCAATGAGTCAACACTTCGCATCAGGTGGCCAAAGTACTGGAGTTTCAGCTTTAGCATCATTCCTTCCAAAGTAATCCCAGGGCTGGTCTCCTTCAGAATGGACTGATTGGATCTCCTTGCAGTCCAAGGGACTCTCAAGAGTCTTCTCCAACACCACAGTTCAAAAGCATCAGTTCTTCGGCGCTCAGCCTTCTTCACAGTCCAACTCTCACATCCATAGCCTTGACTAGATGAACCTTTGTTGGCAAAGTAATGTCTCTGCTTTCGAATATGCTATCTAGGTTGGTCATAACTTTCCTTCCAAGGAGTAAGCGTCTTTTAATTTCATGGCTGCAGTCACCATCTGTAGTGATTTTGGAGCCCAGAAAAATAAAATCTGACACTGTTTCCACTGTTTCCCCATCTATTTCCCATGGAGTGGTGGGACCGGATGCTGTGATCTTCGTTTTCTGAATGTTGAGCTTTAAGCCAAATTTTTCACTCTCCACTTTCACTTTCATCAAGAGGCTTTTTAGTTTCTCTTCACTTTCTGCCATAAGGGTGGTGTCATCTGCATATCTGAGGTTACTGATATTTCTCCCGGCAATCTTGATTCCAGCTTGTGTTTCTTCCAGCCCAGGGTTTCTCATGATGTACTCTGCATATAAGTTAAATAAACTGGTGACAATATACAGCCTTGACCAACTCCTTTTCCTATTTGGAACCAGTCTGTTGTTCCATGTCCAGTTCTAACTGTTGCTTCCTGACCTGCATACAGGTTTCTCAAGAGGCAGATCGGGTGGTCTGGTATTCCCATCTCTTTCAGAATTTTCCACAGTTGATTATGATCCACACAGTCAAAGGCTTTGGCATAGTCAATAAAGCAGAAATAGATGCTTTTCTGGAACTCTCTTGCTTTTTCAATGATCCAGCGGATGTTGGCAATTTGATCTCTGGTTCCTCTGTCTTTTCTAAAACCAGCTTGAACATCAGGAAGTTCACAGTTCACATATTGCTAAAGCCTGGCTTGGAGAATTTTGAGCATTACTTTACTAGCATGTGAGATGAGTGCAATTGTGCGGTAGTTTGAGCATTCTTTGGCATTACCTTTCTTTGGGATTGGAATGAAAACTGATCTTTTCTAGTCCTGTGGCCACTGCTGAGTTTTCCAAATTTGCTGGCATATTGAGTGCAGCACTTTCATAGCATCATCTTTCAGGATTTGGAGTAGCGCCACTGGAATTCCATCACCTCCACTAGCTTTGTTCATAGTGATGCTTTCTAAGGCCCACTTGACTTCACATTCCAGGATGTTTGGCTCTAGGTCAGTGATCACACCATCATGATTATCTGGGTCGTGAAGATCTTTTTTGTACAGTTCTTCTATGTATTCTTGCTGCCTTTTCTTAATATCTTCTGCTTCTGTTAGGTCCATACCATTTCTGTCCTTTATCGAGCTCATCTTTGCATGAAATGTTCCTTTGGTATCTTTGACTTTCTTGAAGAGATCCCTAGTCTTTCCCATTCTGTTGTTTTCCTTTATTTCTTTGCATTGATCACTGAAGAAGGCTTTCTTATCTCTTCTTGCTATTCTTTGGAACTCTGCATTCAGATGTTTACATCTTTCCTTTTCTCCTTTGCCTTTTGCTTCTCTTGTTTTCACAGCTATTTGTAAGGCCTCCCCAGACAGCCATTTTGATTTTTTGCATTTCTTTTCCATGGGGATGGTCTTGATCCCTGTTTCCTGTACAGTGTCACGAACCTCATTCCATAGTTCATCAGGCACTCTATCTATCAGATCTAGGCCCTTAAATCTATTTCTCACTTCCACTGTATAATCATAAGGGATTTGATTTAGGTCATACCTGAATGGTCTAGTGGTTTTCCCTACTTTCTTCAATTTAAGTCTGAATTTGGCAATAAGGAGTTCATGGTCTGAGCCACAGTCAGCTCCTGGTCTTGTTTTTGCTTTCTGTATAGAGCTTCTCCATCTTTGGCTGCAAAGAATATAATCAATCTAATTTCGGTGTTGACCATCTGGTGATGTCCATGTATAGAGTCTTGTCTTGTGTTGTTGGAAGACGGTGTTTTTTATGATTAGTGCATTTTCTAGACAAAACTCCATTAGTCTTTGCCCTGCTTCATTCTGTATTCCAAGGCCAAATTCCAAGGCCATGTCTATGTCCCAACCAGTAACGCTGAAGAAGCTGAAGTTGAACGGTTCTATGAAGACCTTCAAGACCTTTTAGAAATAACACCCAAAAAAGATGTCCTTTTCATTATAGGGGACTGGAATGCAAAAGTAGGAAATCAAGAAACTCCTGGAGTAACAGGCAAATTTGGCCCTGGAATACGGAATGAAGCAGGGGGTTATACATATACCTATATTATTTTTAATATCCTTTTACATAATGGTTTATTATCAGATATTTGTTTTAAATTGGAGGATAATTGCTTTACACTGTTTTGTTAGTTTCTGCTTTACAACAACATGAACTGTAGTGACTTTAAATGATAAGAGGAAGGTCAGAGGAGGCATGGATATCTCACTCACCTGCCTTGAGTTCCTGACCATGTGGTTTGACTAGAGATAAATACGTGTTGGAGAAGCTATACAATTTCTGGCCATCTCTTGCATTTCCATTTGTTAAAAAAAAAAATCTATTTTACAGACCAAGACCATTATAACAATTGCACACTGAACAGGAGCGGAACTTTTTCAGAAAGCAAGGCGTCTATATTAACCTGACCTGCTGCTGCTGTTGCTAAGTCACTTCAGTCGTGTCTGACTCTGTGCGACACCAGAGACGGCAGCCCACCAGGCTTCCCTGTACCTGGCCTAGCCTGGAACAAAACAGAAGAAAACCAAAGCACAATATCCCTTCTCTTTACAGAAATGTAGATAGAATAATTAATGTAAAAGAGGGTAGCAGAGAAGTCAGGTACACCAGCTCCATTTATTTTCCCAAGGGAAGACAACAGGATCTGTTTTCTGCTCACTGGCATGAGGTAACTCAGAGAAAATACTGTTTTAAATTTAACCTGAGGATTTTATCCCAACAACATAATGTAGCACCAGACTCCAATTCTGGCCAAGAAGGCAGAGAGTGGGTAGTAAAGGTTGAATATTTTGGGAAGCAAGGGTCCAAGTAGAGATCAGTTCAATTCTAGACCAGTTGTTAAAAAAAGGAAAAAGGATGGCAAAATTTTGAAAAAGTGGGGCATGATTCCATTCGTTTCCAGATGAGGACAAGGAAGCGTTGAAATTTTAAACAGAGTAAAGTTACTCTATAAAAAGTGTTTAAAACTAACAAATTTTTTTTTTAGGTTAACTGAGAAATATAGAAACAGGCTAGATATTTCTTAGAGGCTTTCTCAGTTCTTATTAAAATGAAAAGGAGAAGAAAGAGTTAGAAGCATGACAGCATATGAAGAGAATATCACTCACTGCCCTGAGGATGAAGCTGTATTGAATATACTAGAGTGGCTTATTCCTTGGATGGAAACTTTTAGGTTAGAATTTTCCTCTTGGTACCCTCCGAATGAGGTGATATTTTAATATTAAGTGATATTTCTGATACTGAATGAGTATCCAGAAAGAACAATACAAGTACATAATACTCCATAACTTTCCCAGGTAGTTATAAAAGAGCTAACGTTTCTCTATGCTCATCGTTTTTCATCCTTTGTCTCATTGACTTAGGACACATTTTATTTCTGTTAAAGGAATCTTAGGTTACCAACTACAAGTACACCTTTTAAGAGTAACAATTGAGCTTTACATTTCTCCACAGTTTTTTGAACATAATAGGATCGTGTTAAACTTTTCTGAAGGCAATTTATTTTTCCTCTATAATGCTTTCTATAAATAACAAGTAGATTTAATAGGATGTTGACATCAATTACAGCAAAAAGGTTACTTTCTCTTATTGATAAGTAATTACAATGTTTTTAAAAATGAGGTAAGAGATTGGAGTGCTCTTCAAGGAACTTGAACATCATATGAACATGTTGCAAGATTTCTAGAATTCTAATCCTTTTCCAGATCATTTATCTTCATCCTATTCCATGCAAATTATGCATCAAGATGATTACAGGTACTCAAGTCAATTACATGTGTCTATCCTATTAAGAGTACTCTAAATTCCACATAAATTAAGCCTATTTCCAAGTGTTAATTAACAAAATGTATAAAAACTAGATTATAGTTTGTCCTCTGCCATTTTGAAAATTATTAATCCCCTTAAATTATCTTCTCTTACTGCTTCTCTTTCACTGAAATTATCTAAATACAGTAAAGTGATAAATCATGTAACAAAAACACACACACACACACAAAAAAGACAGCTTGCCTCTCCAGGATTTAGAAATTACACAATTGCTTTGAACTAAAATAACTTATCATCCAAGAAATATTCAAAAGCCAAACTTTGGGAAATCTGTATATGAGGCTTTAAAAATGGAACTTATTTTCACAAAAAGGAAAGCAGTTTTTGTGTCCAGTTTTACAATTTTAACACTGGTCACACAATAAAGTTTGAAAAAATGCCCAAGGCAGAAATATAGGTGCCTTAGAAAATGGCAACTTGTAAGAACATCTTATTTCACAAAGAATGATTCTTAGAAAATAGACCCTAAATCATCCCCATTGCAGCTCATCAGTTTATGAGCAAGGCAAGCAAGAATTATCTCCCATATAAATGGGTTGTGTTAAATTTAGGTACTGTGGTTTATTTTCTTCTTTTTAATGGGAGACGTAAATTATCTACACCTAATTGATAAGGTAGATTAACTGCATATTGGATATACTTCTATCACATCTATTCATATTGAAAGAATTTATATGACTTTGGCAAGTTGATGATACATGATTAAAGAGTTATATTCAAATAATACTATGTGACCCCTTTCAATTTGTCTTTAAACAGTAATTTTGAACTCTCATTTTAATTTATATTCCTTGAAGACCTTTCACAAATCATGATTATGTTCAAAGAAATAATGTGGAATACCCATAATCTCCATCTGTCAGAAATAACACAACATGAGGTCATCCTTAATTATGGTAGCCCACATAGGCATGGAGAGATAACATTCTATGATGATGGGAGCAGAGATTGGAGTGATGCATCTGCAAGTCAAAGAATTCTAAGGATTGCTAGCAGTCACTAGAAGCTAGGAAGAAGTAAGAAAGGATTTTTCCCTAAACCATAGAGGGAAAGTGGATCTGATGAGAGTTTGATTTCAGACTTCTAGCCTACAGAACTATCAGAGAGTATGTTTATATTTTTTAAGCCACCTAACTTATGATATAAAGAGCACCATGCTAATTTAACTTATATGCAGAGTACATCATGAGAAACACTGGGCTGGAAGAAGCACAAGCTGGAATCAAGATTGCCTGGAGAAATATGAATAACCTCAGATATGCAGATGATACCACCCTTATGGCAGAAAGTCAAGAAGAACTGAAGAGCCTCTTGATGAAACACTGGCAAAAGCAATCAAAGAGGACACTAATAGATGGAGAAATATACAGTGTTCATGGATCCTAAGAATCAATATAGTGAAAATGAGTATACTACCAAAGCAATCTACAGATTCAATGCAGTCCTTATTAAGCTACCAATGGTATTTTTCAGAGAACTAGAACAAATAATTTCACAATTTGTAATTAAATACAAAAAACCTCGAATAGCCAAAGCAATCTTGAGAAAGAAGAATGAAACTGGAGGAATCAACTTGCCTGACTTCAGGCTCTACTACAAAGCCACAGTCATCAAGACAGTATGGTACTGGTGCAAAGACAGAAATATAGATCAATGGAACAAAATAGAAAGCCTAGAGATAAATCCAAGCACCTATGGACACCTTATCTTAGACAAAGGAGGCAAGAATATACAATGGAGAAAAGACAATCTCTTTAACAAGTGGTGCAGGGAAAACCAATCAAGCACTTGTAAAAGAATGAAACTAGAACACTTTCTAACATCATACACAAAAATAAACTCAAAATGGATTAAAGATCTAAATGTAAGACCAGAAACTCCTAGAGGAAAATATAGGCAAAACACTCTCTGACAAAAACCACAGCAGGAACATCTATGACCCACCTCCCAGAATATTGGAAATATATTTGGCAAAACTAATACAATTATGTAAAGTTTAAAAATAAAAAAAATTAAAAATAAAAGCAAAAATAAACAAATGGGACCTAATTAAAATTAAAAGCTTCTGCACTACAAAGGAAAATACAAGCAAGGCGAAAAGACAGCCTTCAGAATGGGAGAAAATAATAGCAAATAAAGTAACTGACAAACAACTAATCTCAAAAATATATAAGAAACTCCTGCAGCTCAATTCCAGAAAAATAAAAGACCCAATCAAAAAGTAGGCCAAAGAACTAAACAGACATGTCTCCAAAGAAGACATACAGATGGCTAACAAACACATGAAAAGATGCTCAACATCACTCATTATCAGAGAAATGCAACCCAAAACCTCAATGAGGTACCATTTCACGCCAGTCAGAATGGATGCTATCCAAAAGTCTACAAGCAATAAATGCTGGAGAGGGTGTGGAGAAAAGGGAATCCTTTTACACTGTTGGTGGGAATGCAAACTAGTACAGCCACTATAGAGAACAGTGTGGAGATTCCTTAAAAAACTGGAAATAGAACTGCCATATGACCCAGCAATCCCACTGCAGGGCGTACACACAAAGGAAACCAGAATGGAAAGAGACACATGTACCCCAAAGTTCATTGCAGCACTGTTTATAATAGCCAGGACATGGAAGCAACCTAGATGTCCATCAGCAGATGAATGGATAAGAAAGCTGTGGTACATATACACAATGGAATATTACTTAGCCACTAAAATGAATACATTTGAATCCGTTCTAATGAGATGGATGAAACTGGAACCTATTATACAGAGTGAAGTAAGCCAGAAGTAAAAACACCAATACAGTACAGTAACGCATATATATGGAATTTAGAAAGAAGGTAACTATAACCCTGTATGCGAGACAGCAAAAGAAACACAGATGTATTGAACAGTCTTTTGGACTCTGTGGAAGAGGACAAGGGCGGGATGATATTGGAGAATGTCATTGAAACATGTAAAATATCATATGTGAAATGAATCACTAGTCCAGGTTTGATGCATGATACAGGGTGCTCAGGGCTGGTGCACTGGGATGACCCAGCAGGATGGTATGGGGAGAGAGGTGGTAGGGGGTTTAGGATGGGGAACACATGTACAATCATGGTGGATTCCAGTCAATATATGGCAAAACCAATACAAAATTGTAAAGTAAAATTAATTAATTTAATTTAAAAAAAAAAAAAAGAAAAGAAAGTGAAAGAGGAGTGAAAAAGTTGGCTTAAAGCCCAACATTCAGAAAACTAAGATCATGGAATCTGGTCCCATCACTTCATGGTAAACAGATGGAGAAACAGTGGCTGACTTTATTTTTCTGGGCTCCAAAATCACTGCAGATGGTAATTGCAGCCATGAAATTAAAAGACACTTACTCCTTGGAAGGACAGTTATGACCAACCTAGAAAGCATATTGAAAAGCAGAGACATTACTTTGCCAACAAAGGTCCGTCTAGTCAAGGATATGGTTTTTCCTGTGGTCATGTATGGATGTGAGAGTTGGACTATAAAGAAAACTGAGTGCCAAAGAATTGATGCTTTTGAACTGTGGTGTTGGAGAAGACTCTTGAGAGTCCCTTGGACTGCAAGAAGATCCAACCAGTCAATCCTAAAGGAGATCTGTCCTGGGTGTTCATTGGAAGGAGTGATGTTGAAGCTGAAACTCCAATACTTTGGCCACCTGATGCAAAGAGCTGACTCATTTGAAAAGACCCTGATGATAGCAAAGATTGAGGGCAACAGGAGAAGGGGATGACAGAGGATTAGATGGTTGGATGCATCGCAGACTCAATGGACATGTGTTTGGGTGAACTCCAGGATTTGGTGATCGACAGGGAGGCCAGGTGTGCTGCAGTTCATGGGGTCGCAATGAGTCAGACTCAACTGAGCAACTGAACTGAACTGAACTGAACTTATGATGCTTGATCTTGGAATCCTTAGGAAACAAGTACAGCACTAATATTAATGATATGTCACATCTTGACTTGCTTATACATTGATAGAAACAAAATATTTGTTTCCCAAAATCACATCTTGAAACCTAATTCCCAATGTAATGGTATTGGAAGCGAGTCTTCTGGAAGTTGAAGCGATCATGTGGATGGAGCTCACATGAAGAAGAGTAGTGCCCTTAAAAAAGAAACTAGTTGCCAGTCCAGGTTCGATGCACGATACTGGATGCTTGGGGCTGGTGCACTGGGACGACCCAGAGGGATGGTATGGGGAGGGAGGAGGGAGGAGGGTTCGGGATGGGGAACACATGTATACCTGTGGTGGATTCATTTTGATATTTGGCAAAACTAATACAATTATGTAAAGTTTAAAAATAAAATAAAATTAGAAAAAAATTAAAAAAATTAAAAAAAAAAAAAAAAAAAGACCCACAGAGTTCCTTAGCTCCTTTTTCCATGTGAGGACATCTCACCACACAAAAAATGTAACGATACCTTATCTTGGACATTTCTGCTTCCAGAAATGTAAAAAACATAAATACCTGTTGTTTACATATCACCTAATCTATTCATTATAAGAGTCTGAAAGAACTAAGTCATTCACATACCATAAATACTACTTGAGGTCATCAAATATTCTTTATGAAAATAATTGTTTATGATGACTAGTTTTACATAAAGAGATCACTCTATAGTGATATGACCACACCTATTCATAAAATTTCAAGCTTTTTTTGGCAGGCATTTTGTTAAGTACACGTCTGATATGAAAGGATGAGCCTTAATATTTGGGGAACTATATGCTATTGGAAAAAATTATACTAAACTAATTTCAAAGATACTGATTATTGAATTTTTACAAGTACATTTGACTTTGAAGATCCCTAGAAGGAGGGCATGGCAACACACTCCAGCATTCTTGCCTGAAGAATCCCATGGACAGAGGAGCCTGGTGGGTACAGTCCATAGGGTCAAAAAGAGTCAGACACCACTCAGCAACTAACAATTTCACTTTCACTACTCTAGGCTCATTATTACACTGTTTGTTTCGTTTGTTTGTTTGTTTGTTTGTTATTATTGGGTTAGCAAAAAGGTCCATTTGGGTTTTTCATAAAATCTTACAGGAAAAAACTGAATGAATTTTTTGTCAAGCCCAATATATCCTATTTTGTTGATTTGATCAGCTTGCTATTTACCATATTATCTATTTACCTTATTTTATCATATTGGTAATTTATTTTATACCTTTCTTGCTGATTTTTATATTACTCTCAACTCCCAATGGTCATAATGTAACATGTATTACTATATAGTATAGGCAAAGAAAGATATGTAATAACTTCCTCTATTTCACTCTCCCCAGCACACCTCCAATCACCTCATAAAATGAGCTACTTAAAATGTTCATCTTCCACACTTTCTTACCAAAAAGAGTTTTGAGTTAATTTTTCTTTCTCTGTGTTTCCATTCACATTACCAAGAGTCTGTGGTATTTTACTGTGACAGTACAAGGAAACTGACACACTTATGTTGCAGACTCTGTTTAAAAAAAAAAAAATCACAGGATTGGGCACAAGATGCTTGGAAGTTAATTCTTTATCCTCATTATCAGTTAGTTGAAGATGTTCTGATCCTCTCAAAATTCCATTGTTACTAAAAAATTCAATCTTCATACCAAGGCCTCAAGACAAAAGCATTTTACTCATATCAGAGGTGGCTTTTACTCCATTTTCTGGAATTCATTTTGTTCAGTTCAGTTCAGTTCAGTCGCTTAGTCGTGTCCAACTCTTTGCGACTCCATGAATTGCAGCACACCAGGCCTCCCTGTCCATCACCAACTCCCAGAGTTCACTCAGACTCACGTCCATCGAGTTAGCAACGCTGTCCAGCCATCTCATCCTCTGTCGTCCCCTTCTCCTCCTGCCCCAATCCCTCCCAGCATCAGAGTCTTTCCCAATGAGTCAACTCTTCGCATCAGGTGGCCAAAGTACTGGAGTTTCAGCTTTAGCATCATTCCTTCCAAAGAACACCCAGGGCTGATCTCCTTCAGAATGGACTGGCTGGATCTCCTTGCAGTCCAAGGAACTCTCAAGAGTCTTCTCCAACACCACAGTTCAAAAGCATCAATTCTTCAGCGCTCAGCCTTCTTCACAACCCAACTCTCACGTCCATACATGACCACAGGAGAAACCATAGCCTTGACTAGATGGACCTTTGTTGGCAAAGTAATGTCTCTGCTTTTGAATATGCTGTCTAGGTTGGTCATAACTTTCCTTCCAAGGAGTAAGCGTCTTTTAATTTCATGGCTGCAGTCACCATCTGTAGTGATTTTGGAGCCAAAAAAAAAATAAAGTCTGACACTGTTTCCACTGTTTCCCCTGTTTCCCCATCTACTTCCCATGAAATGATGGGACCAGATGCCATGGTCTTTGTTTTCTGAATGTTGAATTTAAGCCAACCTTTTCACTCTCCACTTTCACTTTCATCAAGAGGCTTTTGAGTTCCTCTTCACTTTCTGCCATAAGGGTGGTGTCATCTGCATAGCTGAGGTTATTGATATTTCTCCCGGCAATCTTGATTCCAGCTTGCATTTCTTCCAGTCCAGCGTTTCTCATGATGTACTCTGCATAGAAGTTAAATAAACAGGGTGACAATATACAGCCTTGACGTACTCCTTTTCCTATTTGGAACCAGTCTGTTGTTCCATGTCCATTTCTAACTGTTGCTTTCTGATCTGCATACAGGTTTCTCAAGAGGCAGGTCAGGTGGTCTGTTATTCCCATCTCTTTCAGAATTTTCCACAGTTTATTGTGATCCACACAGTCAAAGGCTTTGGCATAGTCAATAAAGCAGAAATAGATGTTTTTCTGGAACTCTCTTGCTTTTTCGATGATCCAGCGGATGTTGGCAATTTGATCTCTGGTTCCTCTGCCTTTTCTAAAACCTGCTTGAACATCAGGAAGTTCACGGTTCACATATTGCTGAAGCCTGGCTTGGAGAATTTTGAGCTTTACTTTACTAGCATGTGAGATGAGTGCAATTGTGTGGTAGTTTGAGTATTCTTTGGCATTGCCTTTCTTTGGGATTGGAATGAAAACTGATCTTTTCCAGTCCTGTGGCCACTGCTGAGTTTTCCAAATTTGCTGGCATATTGAGTGCCGCACTTTCACAGCATCATCTTTCAGGATTTGGAATAGCTCCACTGGAATTCCATCACCTCCACTAGCTTTGTTCATAGTGATGCTTTCTAAGGCCCACTTGACTTCACATTCCAGGATGTCTGGCTCTAGGTCAGTGATCACACCATTGTGATTATGTGGGACATGAAGATCTTTTTTTGTACAGTTCTTCTGTGTATTCTTACCAGCTCTTCCTGATATCTTCTGCTTCTGTTAGGTCCATACAATTTCTGTCTTTTATCAAGCCCATCTTTGCATGAAATGTTCCCTTGGTATCTTTAATTTTCTTGAAGAGATCTCTAGTCTTTCCCATTCTGTTGTTTTCCTCTATTTCTTTGCATTGGTCACTGAGCATGGCTTTCTTATCTCTTCTTGCTATTCTTTGGAACTCTGCATTCAGATGCTTATATCTTTCCTTTTCTCCTTTGCTTTTAGTTTCTATTCTTTTCACAGCTATTTGTAAGGCCTCCCCAGACAGCCATTTTGCTTTTTTGCATTTCTTTTCCATCGGGATGGTCTTGATCCCTGTCTCCTGTACAATGTCACGAACATCATTCCATAGTTCATCAGGCAGTCTATCTATCAGATCTAGGCCCTTATGTCTATTTCTCACTTCCACTATATAATCATAAGGGATTTGATTTAGGTCATACCTAAATCTAGTGTCTAGTTTATTAGGTCTAGTTAATTAGGTCTAGTGGTTTTCCCTACTTTCTTCAATTTAAGTCTGAATTTGGCAATAAGGAGTTCATGATCTGAGCCACAGTCAGCTCCTGGTCTTGTTTTGTTGACTGTTTAGAGCTTCTCCATCTTTGGCTGCAAAGAATATAATCAATTTTATTTCAGTGTTGACCATCTGGTGATGTCCATGTGTACAATCTTCTCTTCTGTTGTTTGAAAAGGGTGTTTGCTATGACCAGTGCATTTTCTTGGCAAAACTCTATTAGTCTTTGCCCTGCTTCATTCCATATTCCAAGGCCAAATTTGCATGTTACTCCAGGTGTTTCTTGACTTCTTACTTTTGCATTCCAGTCCCCTATAATGAAAAGGACATCTTTTTTGGGTGTTAGTTTTAAAAGGTCTAGTAGATCTTCATAGAACTGTTCAACTTCAGCTTCTTCAGCGTTACTGGTTGGGGCATAGACTCGGATTACCGTGATATTGAGTTGTTTGCCTTGGAAACGAACAGAGATCATTCTGTCGTTTTTGAGATTGCATCCAAGTACTGCATTTCAGACTCTTTTGTTGACCATGATGGCCACTCCGTTTCTTCTTAGGGATTCCTGCCTGCAGTAGTAGATATAATGGTCATCTGAGTTAAATTCACCCATTCCAGTCCATTTCAGTTCGCTGTTTCCTAGAATTTTGACATTCACTCTTGCCATCTCTTGTTTGACCATTTCCAATTTGCCTTGATTCATGGACCTGACATTCCAGGTTCCTATGCAATATTGTTCTCTACAGCATCAGACCTTGCTTCTATCACCAGTTACATCCACAGCTGGGTATTGTTTTTGCTTTGGTTCCATCTCTTCATTCTTTCTGGAGTTATTTCTCCATTGATCTCCAGTAGTATATTGGGCACCTACTGACCTGGGGAGTTCCTCTTTCAGTATCCTATCATTTTGCCTTTTCATACTGTTCATGGGGTTCTCAAGGCAAGAATACTGAAGTGGTTTGCCATTCCCTTCTCCAGTGGACCACATTCTATCAGATCTCTCCACCATGACCAGCCTATCTTGGGTTGCCCCACAGGCATGACTTAGTTTCATTGAGTTAGACAAGGCTGTGGTCCTAGTGTGATTAGATTGACTAGTTTTCTGTGAGTATGGTTTCAGTGTGTCTGCCCTCTGATGCCCTCCTGCAACACCTACCATCTTACTTGGGTTTCTCTTACCTTGGGTATGGGGTATCTCTTCACCACCACCCTTCCTGACCTTCAATGTGGGATAGCTACTCTAGGCTCTCCTGTGCCTGGGCAGACACCGCTCCTTGGACTTGGACTTGGGGTTGCTCCTTCTGGCCGCAGCCCCTAGCCCCGGGCATGGGGGCGTGGGGTAGCTCCTCCCGGCAGCTGCCCCTGACCTTGGACTTGGGTAGCTCCTCTTGGCCGTTCCTGCGCCATCGCAGACCGGCACTCAGCTGCTGCCCCTGACCTCGGATGTAGGGTAACTCCTCTTGGCCACCTCCCTTCGGGTAAGGAGTCTTCCCGTCTTCTGCCCATGACCTCGGACGTGGGATAGCTCCTCTCAGCCGTGCTTTAGTGCACTGGTCGCAGCCGCCTGCGCATTTTTGTTAGGGTTTACTAATTCTGAATTCCAAAATCACTGCAGATGGTGATTGCAGCCATGAAATTAAAAGATGCTTACTCCTGATTCAAATGTATTCTTTTTAATGGCTGAGTAATACTCCATTGTGTACATGTACCACAGCTTTCTTATCCATTCATCTGCTGATGGACATCTAGGTCGCTTCCGTGTCCTGGCTATTATAAACAGTGCTGTGATGAACATTGGGGTACACATGTCTTTTTCCCTTCTGGTTTTCTCAGTGTGTATGCCCAGCAGTGGGATTGCTGGATCATAAGGCAGTTCTATTTCCAGTTTTTAAAGGAATCTCCACACTGTTCTCCATAGTGGCTGTACTAGTTTGCATTCCCACCAACAGTGTAAGAGGGTTCCCTTTTCTCCACACCCTCTCCAGCATTTATTACTTGTAGACTTTTGGATCACAGCCATTCTGACTGGTGTGAAATGGTACCTCATAGTGGTTTTGATTTGCATTTCTCTGATAATGAGTGATGTTGAGCATCTTTTCATGTGCTTGTTAGCCATCTGTATGTCTTCTTTGGAGAAATGTCTATTCAGTTCTAATGAGGTGGATGAAACTGTAGCCTGTTATACAGAGTGAAGTAAGCCAGAAAGAAAAACACCAATACAGTATACTAATGCATATATATGGAGTTTAGAAAGCTGGTAAAAATAACCCTGCGTACGAGACAGCAAAAGAGACACTGATGTATAGAACAGTCTTATGGACTCTGTGGGAGAGGGAGAGGGTGGGAAGATTTGGGAGAATGGCATTGAAACACGTATAATATCATGTATTAAACGAGTTGCCAGTCCAGGTTCGATGCACAATACTGGATGCTTGGGGCTAGTGCACTGGGACGACCCAGAGGGATGGTATGGGGAGGGAGGAGGGTGGAGGGTTCAGGATGGGGAACACATGTATACCTGTGGCAGATTCATTTTGATATTTGGCAAAACTAATACAATTTTGTAAAGTTTAAAGATAAAATAAAATTTAAAAAAAAATAAAAAATAAATAAAAAATAAAAGATGCTTACTCCTTAGATGGAAAGTTATGACCAACCTAGACAGCATATCAAAAAGCAGAGACATTACTTTGTCAACAAAGGTCCGTCTAGTCAAGGCTATGGTTTTTCCAGTGGTCATGTATGGATGTGAGAGTTGGGCTATAAAGAAAGCTGAGTACCAAGGAATTGATACTTTTGAACTGTGGTGTTGGAGAAGACTCTTGAGAGTCCCTTGGACTGCAAGGATATCCAACCAGTCCATCCTAAAGGAGATCAGTCCTGGGTGTTCATTGGAAGGACTGATGTTGAAGCTGAAACTCCAATATTTTGGTCACCTGATGCAAAGAGCTGACTCACTGGAAAAGACCCTGATGTTGGGGAAGATTGAGGGTAGGAGGAGAAGGGGACGACAGAGGATAAGATGGTTGGATGGCAACACTGACTCAATGGACATTGGTTATGGGTTTGGGTGGACTCCAGGAATTGGTGATGGACAGGGAGGCCTGGTGTGCTGATGTTTATGGGGTTGCAAAGAGTCGGACACAACTGAGTGACTGAACTGAACTGAAACCACTAGTGCTTTTTCTTCTGGGATTTCATGGCTCTGATATGTTTATTTCTTGTTCATCTAGTACAATGTGCAAATCTATAATTTCTTATTCATCTAGTACAGGTCAAATCTTCCACTGCCTGTTTGTGTAAAATTTTATGGAACATAGGAATTATTCTTCCTTCTGTGCTGTCTATGTTTTCTGTATTGTCTACTGTTTTCCTTAAATAGTCACAACTGAGTCTAAATGTTCAGCAAAGGCTGAATTATTTACTTTGTGCTATGCTCAGTTGCTCAGTCATGTCTGACTTTTTGTGACTCCATACACTGTAACCCACAAGTCTCTTCTGTCCATGGAATTCTCCAGGCAAGAATACTGGAGTGGGTAACCATTTCCTACTCCAGGGACTCTTCCTGACCCAGGGATTGAACTTGTGTCTCCTGCATTGGCAAGCAGATTCCTTACCACTGTGCTACCTGGGAATCCTCAAATTATGTACTATCTGGCTCATTACTGAGAAAC
This sequence comes from Bos grunniens, assembly GCF_055505025.1. Classification (NCBI taxonomy): domain Eukaryota; kingdom Metazoa; phylum Chordata; class Mammalia; order Artiodactyla; family Bovidae; genus Bos; species Bos grunniens. The sequence continues at coordinate 17,735,558 of NC_141184.1, read as the reverse complement.
TTGTGACCCTTGATCTAAAGCAAGGATCTAGTTATATTTTGTACTCATACCCTCTTTCCCTTCAGTGCAAACAAAATAATCCTTATGAAATGGATTTCCAAAGCTCTCAGAGAGTTCCTATTATTTTAATTTAATATTATTGTTTTTTTTTTCCCCCATCTGTCTTTATTTTAGCAGGAGCTAATATTGCCTACTGAGAGATCCGTTTGTAATTTCTTTCTCACTTGGCCATCTTAAATGTCTTAATTTTCTTTTACCTATCTTGAGGCTCAGATGAAGGTGGTCATTTAGCTCAACTAGCAACAGACGTGGAAGCAGAAGGGGACTTTGCATACATCTGCTGCTGGTGATGTTTTGGATGGTCAGAGAGTAGAGAAAAGTTTCTAAACTGATTTTGGGTAGGTAAAAAGTAGTAGAAAAATGCAGAATTTCAGGAAGTCAGGATTTGCCCTGGAAACCATGAATTTCTGGAGATCATAAAGGGCACTATCATTTCTTTCATGAACACAGTGCTAAAAGCAATTCCTTTCTGTCCTTTATTTGTGAACTTCCTCTGAAAAGCTGCAATATAATGTTGATGTTTATTACTTAAAGCTTTGGAGTTTCCTCCTCTGTATTTCTCTTTTCATTTGATCTTGATGGCAAAATTTTTTGAGAGAGAGATCTTATCCTACGGTTTTTATTTTCACCTCAGAAAACATAACTGATAAACATATCAGTTATAATTCACTAAATGGTTTGTCAAACCAACTCTGAACAAAGAATCCAGTATGGTTATGTAGGGTAGTGTTACAGAGATTATGGGAAGAAATAAAAAGGCAATTTCTATGCCTATTTTGGGGAGCCAGAATTTTATTTAATTTTGTGTTAGTGAGTGAGATAGATGATAGTTACCCTTTTATTAAAATATAAATTAAATCCTCATGTCTTAATTCATAAAAAGCTAGAAAAAATAAAAGATGGGATTATTCTGAGTTTTTTCTACCTAGAAAGAATAAATTTTTGAAAGTATGAGAACAACAAAAAAATATATTGAAAATAGAATTTGTAAAGAATAGAAATAACAGAATCTTTTCTCCACAAGCTAGTGAAATGCTTGTTTTAAATGGTGTGAAGTTATTAGTGGTTTTAAAAATAAAGTGAAAACTAAATTATGTTGACTTCATAGTCTGTGGTGAAAACACACTGAGCCTAAAATATTAATATTTGGTTCCATTTCTTGTCCTATTAATGCTACAGTGAAGACCAACTTCAACTAATCTATCTGCACAGAGTTCAGTTTCACAGTATAATTACAGACAAATGAACTAAAATGAGCTAAATATCTGTACATCAACTTCTCAGCAATGATTTATTTTCCTAATAAAAAGTATTCTCTATTTTGAACAATATGATATAAATAATATAAAGTAGAGAAAATGGGCAAGCAAGAAAAAAAGGTCAACGTATGATATATAGGAAATTATTTGGGTATCATAGGTCTAAGAATCGGAGGACTAGAAGTTCATTTCAATCTACCTTGGTCCAAGAACCTCAGGGGTAAAACAAAAACTTATTATTGCCAGAAAATGAAATTGGCTGCACTATTTCATTTTGTGAGAATTTTATGACATGGCATGCTATCCCGATGATCAAGACTATAGTTTTGGTTGTTTTTTAAAACTTCAGAGAAATATAATTATGCATTCTTTTTATTCAATAACATTTCTATTATAAAGTTCAACATGGATTATACTCAGAAAATTTTGTTTTCACATGCACTTTTCATCATTATACATAGTACAAGCAATGCAGGAGCAGAATGATTGTTTAAAATGTGTTAGCATATTAATTAATATTTTCCTCACTCTATCATTTAGTATACCATTATGCATATTATTTGGTGCTTCTCAGGTGGTGGAAGTGGTAGAGAACTTGCTTGCCAATGCAGGAGACATAAGAGACACGGGTTCGATCCCTGGGTCAAGAAGATTGCCTGGAGGAGGGCATGGCAATTCACTCCAGTATTCTTGCTTGGAGAATCCCATGGACAGTGGAGACTGGCGGGCTCTGGTTCATGGGGTCACAAAGATCGGACACAACTGAAGCAACTTAGTACACACACATGCATGCATATTATTTATAAAAACATACTAAATATATTAGTGCTTTATTGCTGCCATAACAAATTACCACTTAGCAGCTTAAAACAATGTATATTTATTACCTGTATTTCTTGACATAGCATCACCCAGCTAAAATCTAGGTGACTTATTCATTCCTGAGGGCTCTATTCAGATTTTATTTCTCTCTATCAAGCCAAGGCCTTCACAGCTTCTGAAGCCATCCACATTCCTCTGTTTGTGGCCCCCTTTTCATCTTCTAATGCACAATGATGAGCTGAATTTTCATCTTCCAATCTCTGTTGCCTCTTCCATCCTTGTGTTTCTCTTACTGACTCTCCTGTATTCTGCTTCCATGTTTATGAGCCCGAGATTACTTGTATTGAATTTAACCAAATAATTCAAGATAACCTTCTATTTTAAGGTAAATGCTATTCCATATGCAAACTTAACCTTGTCATTTAAAGCAGAATATTTAAAAGTTCTAGAAATGACAGTATGGACCATCAGAAGGTAGGCCATTGTTCTGCCTACCATATCCTGTTTCTTGAAATTATTGACATAATTGACATAATTCTTCAGAATCTGGTAGTTAGAGCAAGGAACATCTATGTTTTAATCTCTGTCTTTTAACCAGAGATTTAGCAAATGGCTTATCATTTCAGAGGCTCAATGTATGTACAGATATGGATATATATCTACTGCATGATGCGGGCTTGAATTTATCAAATGCCTGTAAAGTCCTAGTATAGTATGTCAGTACAGAAGGAAAAACTGGATTTTCACTCCCTTATCTCCACTTTCCTCAATCCTTTCATTATCCATTCTTTAATGCTTTTTGTCCCCAGGAAGTATCTTTCTCCTTTTCTCTTTTATACTCTAAAAAAAAGATCTCTGTCTAAACTCACTAATTTCCAAAGTTGGTTGTCCTCTACTACATACCCCATAAATAGGTACAATTTGATATATTCCAAACAGAACACATAATTTAACCCCCATATTCCCACATCTGTCTACCTCCTGCATTTGAGGCTTACTGAATGACATTCACTCTCCAGATCAAGGCTAGTTCTGGGGACTATCCCTGATGTTTCTTCTCCATCACCAGCTTCCATTAACCTATAAAGGCCCATGTATGTGTGTGTGTGTGTGTGTGTGTATGCATGCATGCATGTGTGTAAGTCGCTTCAATAGTGTCTGACTCTTTGCAACCATATGAACTGCAGCACACCAGGTTCCTCTGTCCAAGAGGTTCTCTAGGCAAGAATACTTGAATGAGTTTCCATATCCTCCTCCAGGGGATCTTCCCAACCCAAGAATCGAACTCACATCTCTCATGTCTCCTGCATTGGCAAGCAGGTTCTTTACCACTAGCACCACCTGGAAAGACCTTAAAAGCCCATGGGTGCTACCAAAAAAACTCTGTCAAATCTGTTCAGCTCCCTAGTTGGCATCTTATATCAGGCTTTTTGTCCTGGTTTTCTAGGTTCTTATTATTGCTCAGTAGCACAAATAAATTCAGAGGATGCCTTTTAGCACTTTAATTGATTGATTTCTCAGAATTATTCTACACTTTCAACCGCTCTCTCCTCCCAAAATGCAAAGCCACTGGAGACCAAGATACCGAGTTCTTCCTTTTATTATGACATGATGATACCTTGTGATGGGTAATTTTACATGTCAACTTACCTAGATTATGGTGTCCAACATTTTCTTTAGAACATCAGTTTCTACATTGCTGTAAAGGTATTGTGTGCTGCTGCTGCTGCTAAGTGGCTTCATTCATGTCCGACTCTGTGCGACTCTAGAGACGGCAGTCCACCAGGCTCCCCCATCCCTAGGATTCTCCAGGCAAGAACACAGGAGTGGCTTGCCATTTCCTTCTCCAATGCATGAAAGTGAAAAGTGAAAGTGAAGTCGCTCAGGTTGTCTACTTGAAAGTTATACAGTCATGTCTGATGCCTAGTGACCCCATGGACTGCAGTCTACCAGGCTCCTCCATCCATGGGATTTTCCAGGCAAGAGTACTGGAGTGGGGTGCCATTGCCTTCTCCAAAAGGTATTGTGTAGATGTAGATAAAACACTGGTAATCAGCTGACTTTGAGTAAAGATGGATTACTCTCCATAATATACGTGGATATCATACAAACCAAAGAACATTTCTCAAAGAAAAAGGAAGTTTGTGTACAGACTGCCAAATAGAAATTTTGTATGAATTTCCTGACTTCAAATTTAAGATAGGCCTTCCCTGGTGACTCATTGGTAAAGAATCTATCTGCCAGTGTAGGAGACATGGGTTCATTCCCTGGTCTGGAAAGATCCCACATGCTGCGAAGTATCTCTGCAAGTGTACCACAATTATAGAGCCTGTGATCAAGAGCCTAGGAACCACAACAACTGAAGCCTGCATGCTCTTCATCCCACCCTCAGCAATAAGAGAAGCCACTGCAAAGAAAAGCCTGGGCACTGCAACGAGAGTAGCTCCTGTTCACCACAACTAGAGAAAAGCCTGGGCTGCAACAAAGACTTAGCACAGCCAAACATAAACTAGTAAATTAAAAAAAATTAAGATAACAGTCAATTTCCTGGAGGTTCAGTGGTTAAGATTCTGTGCTTCCAATGCAGGGAGTGTGAGTTTGATCACTGGTTAGGGAGAAGAGATACCACATGCCATGCAGCACAGCAAAACAATTATTTTAAATTAAGAAAAAAAAAAAAAAAGATGACATCAAATTTTACCTGAATCTACAGCCTGTTGGCTACAGAGCAGTTTTTAACTTGCTCGCCTGTGTAATTGCTTGACTCAATATCTTAAAATATCTCTGTTTCTGTCTGTCTGTTTCTCTCTCTATACACACACACACACACACACACATATATACACAGACAAAAATAACCTAAATACAAAGACATATATATACATATTCCATAATATATTTCTATTATATGGGGTTATGATATATATTCCTATAGAATAGAATATATGATATCCCCAATCATGAAAAGTGAAAAAGCTAGTTCAGAACTACCTTCTAGAGCCAGACAAATGTAGACTAGACTTAAAAGTTAAATTAAAAAAAAAAAAAATTCTTATTTCAAACACCAATTTCCATTTCTTTGATTCTAACAATGAAATATCTAAAAATCCTCTACCATCTTCTTTTCCATCACTTCTGACATACATAAGCATTATCTACATTAGTCTGAGCTTTTAACAACTTCAGGAAAAAAAAAAAAAATTACATCCTTCCTAGCCTATTTCTCCAGTCTCATTCCTCGGTATTCTCCTCTCAAACTCCAATTCAGTCAGTGTTCTTCACGTTTCTTCTTAAGGCCTTCCTTTGTCTGGAACGCCCTTCATCTTTCCCACCTTCTTAACTTCTGCTGAAATCTACATTTTACTGTACACATATTTTATATCTGCATGTGGGTTTTTAGGTTATTCTGTAACACTCTTATTGTATATCTTACTTCCGTTTGGTTTAACGTTTATCAGACTTAGTCTTACTAGCTCAGTATTTCTCTGTCCTTCTAGAACATAAGCTCTTCCAAAGACAGAGCTTGAGCTTGCCTTGTTTTCCTCTGCATCCCTGTGGCTGGCACAGATGATCACGAACATTTAATCTTCCGTACATCTGTGTTCAAGTATTGGCTAAAAGATGCATGAGTACACTTCTCTCTATTTCTTCTATGTAGATTCCCCTCAAATTCACCTTTGCTCTGGAGTTAGATTCACTGTCTTTGGGTATAAAATTAAATATACCTACCGTCTGTCTAAAATCATTCTATGGCTCATAAGAACGGAGCTCACACAACTTGCTATAGCATATTTGACACTTGATTCTTTAGATTAGAGGGAAAATACATACTTAAATAATGAAGAGCCCTAAAACTCCATTGTTCCTTGTAATCTCAATAAAGATAAGGCAGAGAGAATGACATAATTAAAATTATGGAAGTAGCATGATTTCTTCAAGATTCTTCCAAACTTGAACAATTTGCCTAAGCATTGAGGACTCAGAAAAATTTCCAAATCTGTGGAATCACAGTGCAGAGGAAATTTTTTTTTTTTTTTGGTCTTAATCCCTTTATCTTTAACTTTTCACCTCTAATTTGCACAGCCAAGTTTATTTGACAGTTTAGAGAGAGGCAACCAGTACTGCCTCTGGATGTTTACCTGGCCCTGGTAACAAAATACAGCCCTGGATATTTACCTGGTCCTTTCTGCACATCATCACCCCCTGCATTCTAATACTGTACTGCTGCCTGAACACAGAAGAGCTAGCTCTTGTCCTGGATCTCTCTTCTTCAGCAGTATTGAACCAATTGCAGTTGTTCAAATTCACCATATGCTGTCACTCATTCAACAAATATCAATCAAATGCCTATTTCACATCAGACAATTTTCTATGCTTGAGTAAATAAAAGACATCCCTACTATGTTATAAAACTTACATTCTAGTATCATGCATACGTATACTACTGCCATTTAAGAAAATGGTTTTCCCCAATTCTATATGGAAAACTCCAAACCACCTTTCAAATTCAGCTTAAATATCTCCCATGGGAAGTCTTTCACATCTGTTCCCTCAATCCTATGCAGAACATGATTACAGTACTTACTATGCAACGGCACAATTTCTGAGTAATTTTTTTAAATTTTTATTTTATTTTTAAACTTTACATAATTGTATTAGTTTTGCCAAATATCAAAATGAATCCATCACAGGTATACATGTGCTCCCCATCCTGAACCCTCCTTCCTCCTCCCTCCCCATACCATCCCTCTGGGTCGTCCCAGTGCACTAGCCCTAAGCATCCAGTATCGTGCATTGAACCTGGACTGGCATCTCGTTTCATACATGATATTTTACATGTTTCAATGCCATTCTCCCAAATCTTCCCACCCTCTCCCTCTCCCACAGAGTCCATAAGACTGTTCCATACATCAGCGTCACTTTTGCTATCTCGTACACAGGGTTATTGTTATCATCTTTCTAAATTCCATATATATGCGTTAGTATACTGTATTGGTGTTTTTCCTTCTGGCTTACTTCACTCTGTATAATAGGCTCCAGTTTCATCCACCTCATTAGAACTGATTCAAATGTATTCTTTTTAATGGCTGAGTAATACTCCATTGTGTATATGTACCACAGCTTTCTTATCCATTCATCTGCTGATGGACATCTAGGTTGCTTCCATGTCCTGGCTATTATAAACAGTGCTGCGATGAACATTGAGTAACTTTTTTATTGAGGACTCGGGATCCTCTTCAGTGTGGAGACTGTCCTCATCTCCTTTATATATGCAAGTCCCATGCTTGCCTCAGATGAGACTCTTCTTTGAAATAATATACAGTGCCAAATCGCTTTAAAATGCTGCATTACACCTGATAAAGGTCATGGGAAAAGAGAATGGTACAAGCGGTTTTGAATTATAGACTATTGAGGGAAATGTTAAAAGTAGGTGTCTGATTCAAGGGATAATAGTAATAGAAGTGTCATTGATAAGGACCGAGTAAAACCTGTACCATGACCTTGTTTGTTCCAGTTCCCCTCTCTACAGCTATGTCTGTACTAACAGGGATGCCTCTGAGAAAGTAAGTTATGTCTCAGTAGATCTTTGGTTCGACTTGGTGACTTCACCTCTCTCTTATGTCAGAATCATAATGATTTCATTTAGTTTCCAGTCTAACCTCTACATAGATGTCTATGTGGATCTCAGAGGGGAACGAGCCTTTTGCAAAGACTGGCAACTCATAACTCTTCCTTTATCATTTTCTAAGCCTGATGAAATTGAGCATTCTAAATGCTCAGATCACTTGACCAGACACTAATTTGGCCCAATGAGTCAGTGTGCATTCTTAATAGAACTAATTTGAACAAAACTTAAGACTATAAGGAAGAAAAAAAATTTCTTTTAACTCCTCACCTATCCCCCACCACATAGGAGGTCCTCCTGATAAATATGTTTTTGTTTGTTTGCATTTTCTTGCCACTAAAGTCTATGCTGGTATTCTTATCAACTATTAGGCCATCTGAACTGGTCTTTGTTGTGGTTTCTTTTCAACTATTTGAAGGCTAAATGAAAGACTAACTCTCTAGACACATCCCTAATGAGCAGGAGATACATGCATAAAATTCCCCTTTAGCTAACTCAGTTTTGTGAGTTCATATGACCCCATAAAGAAAACTGAGCAACGAAGAATTGATGCTTCTGAACTGTGGTGTTGAAGAAGACTCTTGAGAGTCCCTTGGACTGCAAAGAGATCCAACCAGTACATCCTAAAGGAAATCAGTCCTGAATATTCACTGGAAGGACTGATGCTGAAGCTGAACTCCAATAATTTGGCCACCTGATGGGAAGAACTCTCTCATTGGAAAAGACCCTGAGGCCTGGAAAGATTGAAGGCAGGAGAAGAAGGTGATAACAGAGGATGAGATGGATGGATGGCACCACTGACTTAATAGTCATGAGTTTTAGCAAGCTCCAGGAGTTGCTGATGGACACGGAGGTCTGGTGTGCTGCAGTCCATGTGGTCACAAAGAGTCACACATGACTGAATGGCTTAACTGAAAACATTCTCATTTTATGATCTCATCTAGCAGATTAAGGATGGAGAAGGCAATAGCACCCCACTCCAGTACTCTTGCCTGGAAAATCCCATGGATGGAGTAGCTTAGTAGGCTGCAGTCCATGGGGTCGCTAAGAGTCAGACACAACTGAGCGACTTCACTTTCACTTTTCACTTTCATGCATTGGAGAAGGAAATGGCAACCCACTCTAGTGTTCTTGCCTGGAGAATCCCAGGGACGGGGGAGCCTGATGGGCTGCCATCTATGGGGTCGCACAGAGTCGGACACGACTGAAGTGACTTAGCAGCACCAGCAGATTAAGGTATAAGTCATCTTAATAGAGGGCTTCCCTTGTGACTCAGGTGGTAAAGAATCTGCCTGCAATGCAGGAGACCTGGGTTTGATCCCTGGGTTGGGAAGATCCCCTTGAGAAGGGAACATCTACCCACTCCAGTATTCTGGCCTAGATAATTCCACGGATTTTATAGTCCATGGGGTCACAGAGAGTCAGACACGATTGAGCAACTTTCATTTTCAGGATAATAGAAAGGGAAGGAAACTTATGAGTGATTTCAAGAGAATTTCACTTTTATATCCCCCAAGGATAGAATTTATCCATTCATCACTGTCTAAATTTTCTATATTCAGTATCAAATTATAGTTCAGTTGGTAAACCTAAATAATGAGATTGTATTTCAGAATCTTGGAAAATTGTATTGATTAAAGAAATCAAACAACTCACTTTGGCTCATCAATATCCATGAATAGGTCATCTTTTGTCACTACCTGTTCTATGCAAAGTTGCTGCTGCTGCTGCTAAGTCATTTCAGTCGTGTCCAACTCTGTGTGACCCCGTAAACGGCAGCTCACCAGGCTCCTCTGTCCCTGGGATTCTCCTGGCAAGAATACTGGAGTGGGTTATCATTTCCTTCTCCATTTGTGCAAAGTGAGCAGCTTTAAATTGCCAACTATTTCCCCATCCCCCAGTAATTGTTTCCTAAAATTGTTAGTGTTTTTCTCTAGTGATTATCTAACTCAAATCAAATACACAGCTGAGTAATAGAGTTAACCTGCTGATACTAAATCTATATATAATCACAAATGGCACAGCTGTTACAAATAAAGAGTCAGATTGGCCAGGTTCAAAACCTGACTCCACCCCATACAGACTGTGGGAATTTGCACATGTCATAATTTCCATAGGCTTAATTTTCTCACCTATAAAATGGTGAGAATATTGGAACATATAGGACAGAATGGGGTGAAGAATAAATAAAATAATTGATGGAAAATTCACAGCACAGTGCTTGGGGGAAAAATGGACAATAAATATGGAACTTCACGATATAAGCTATGAATATTAAAAAAGTAATGAAATAAACTTGGACAGGGAGAAATAAGAAAATGTTGAATCTACCTAGCTCTCCAATACTCCTGAAGATGGGACATCCTTTAAAACATTGTCATTTCCAAGCTTCTCTAATAAGAACTGAATATCCATCGATACGCCTATGATACTTTAGAAGAAAAAAATCAAATCTTATGGATGGTGATAAAACTTGGGGATTATAAGAATGGTGGCTATACATCCTTGTTGATCTTGTACAATCCAGCTTCATATTTGCTATCATGTGAAAAAATTAATAGCATCCTTGTACATTCTCAAAATAGCTTGATTTGAATAATAAATTTTGTGGTCATACTTCTTTTAAAGATGTAGAATCATATAAACATTCTCCAAACTCTCAATTTTCTTTTTCCTTAAGCACATTTTCCACAGAGAGATTGAAACAAACTATACAAAAAGCATATATTTATTCACTAATCAGAAATTCAGTTAGTCTATGTGACTATTAGATTTAATTGCCTGCAAATCATGATCTATTAATAGAACATTATTGTTGGCAACCTAATTTCTGTTAAAAGCTTCCAAATCAAATATTCAGAGTCAATATACTTCCAGTTCATGAACTCACAACAAAAAGTTCATTGAGTTTCGAGGTATTCAACTCATAAAGAAAGATTTAAAAAAATAATAGTGATCCAGGGTAGATATTCCAAAATTATATTTCTATGGTAATAAAATTTAATGTGAAAAGTTCAGTATCAGGGTTGCTTTTAAATTAATGAGTTATACTGCTGCCATTCTTCATCAGATCTTTACAACTGTATGAGGTATTTATTTTCACAAACATACAAACTTCATACTTTAAACTGAAAAGTAAGAGGAATAATAATTTATGTTGGAAGAGATTTATCTATGAACCTTTTGCATTTCTACACATCAGGTTGCCAGAGACACTGATAGCCTTCTAGACTATCTTTTTAAGAGTGTTCACATAATGAATAGCCTTACAAGACAAAGTGTCTCCCTCCAGAGCAAAAGGCAGGTGTGTTAAATTTAGTAAAGATAATGTCTTCCCACTGGGCAAAGTTTAGACAGATTTGCTGGCATCTCATTATAAAAGCTTGGTGTTTCCTGAATTCAGGTTTCTTCAGTTGTGGTGCAAATCACATTTGCAGCATCCATCTAGGCCCACCTGCACTACCTCCATGGGATATCTGATGCAAGAAGCAAAATATAAATGCAAAACTCACAGTGCCTGCTCTGTTACAGTAATAAAGCCCTTTGTCTGTTAGCTAAGATTCTTGAATCTTCTGTTAACATATATGAAATTGTGACAGTCTAATTGTTTACCAAGCAACTCAGTAAATTTCTCTCCATTGAAACATAATAAGAAATATACATTAACACTTTGTATGTGGCGTTTTATTTTTTTGTGCATAGGCAATCATGTCTTCTAGGGATGTACATGGATGTGTGTGTGTTTGCAATGTATGTTTTTAAAGTAAATTATATGATTAAAAATGTGTTTTACTCCATAACTCTAGGAAATAGAAATTAGACCTCACACAAGTATAAAATGATATCCTTTCTACAAAGGATATCACCACTTCTATTAATAGAGAAATTACATATTTTAAAGAAAAGCAGAAAAGTCTATGAACAACATATATATATTTGCTAGAGACATTTAACAAATTAACTTGCTAAATTAATTTAATTTTAAAACTTTGATTTTTATAAGGATATTTAATTGTCCTTATTAATTTGTCTCACGTGATTATCTCTGTAACCTGTACTACAAAATGCTGGTAATTTTTTTAAACTTATATTTTTTATCTGAACCAATTCCTGAGCTAATACACACCCCTAAAATAGTTTTAACTCTCAAATGTTATATCAAATCTTGATAGAATTACCTCATTGTTATCGCCATATAAAGTTATAGTTCCAAATACTTCAGTTTAACCTTTGCATTGCATTAGATTAAATAAGAAAAATAAATAAATAAATGGAGAAATTGCTGAAGTAAATTATTTTATAAATTCAAATACTGGGTTAGTTTTTATTCTTTGTTTAGAATCAGAAATATACAATAAGCTTGAAAGTCTAGAAATACATAACAGCATAATATTCAAATTACCCTTGCACATTCTGACTCTTCTCATAAAAAATAGACTGCACCTTTCTTTCTCAAATTTTGTGAGGGTCTACTTGAGAGTTTGCAATAGTAGCTGTATTCCGAGGACTATCTAGTAAATCAAAGAGGGATATCCTTTGCCATTTCTTCCATCAAAATGTAGTTTCTATTTCCCTTTCTCCTGAAGATCGCTGCTAATGTGAAGGCCCTCAGTTAATAGAAATGGCCTAACAGGATGCTCTGTAACTTCTGAGGTTAGATCTTTAGAGACCTACATCTTCTGCTGGCAGCTCTCTTAGAATGCTGCTTTTTTTAAACAACACCATGTTGTAAGAAAGTTCAAGCAGCAACATGAAGAGACCCTAAAAGCTCATGGAAAGAGAGGAGGCCAGATATACATACCATCTCAACTGACAGATACAAATGAACTCACAGTCTCCAGTTTTTCCAGCTGGCAGTTCTGGCTAAGCACCCTTCCAAGATCAAGAATCAATTGCTGGTCACGTGATTGAGGCCATTTTGAAAAATACTCCAGGCAACACTTTTCTAACAGTGAGGAGCCATTTCTGTCCAGCCCTGCCTAAACTGGAAAATCATGACAAAGCCTTGAGATTATTTTAGGGCTGCTGCTGCTAAGTTACGTCAGTCGTGTCGGACTCCATGAGACCCCATAGAAGGCAGCCCGCCAGGCTACTTTGTCCCTGGGATTCTCCAGGCAAGAACACTGAAGTGGGTTGCCATTTCCTTCTCCAATGCATGAAAGTGAAAAGAGAAAGTGAAGTCGCTCAGTAGTGTCTGACTCTTAGCGACCCCATGGACTGCAGCCCACCAGGCTCCTCCCTCCATGGGATTTTCCAGGCAAGAGTACTGGAGTGGGGTGCCATTGCCTTCTCCCTATTTTAGGGCATCTATCAGCAAATATTTATGTAAAGATATATATATATATATATATATGAGCTACATACAACTTTTTTTCAAACTTTAAAAAAATTTTTACAATCCTTTAGAAAATGTAAATGCCACTCTTCACCCATAGGCCAAACAAAGAAAAACCCTGGGGTAGGGTTTGGCCCATGAGCATAGGTTGTCATCCCTTGCTTTAAGACACTAAATGTTGGGGTATTTTGTCACATAGCACTAGATAGCCAAAACAGACTATATCGTGTAATATCCACATTATTTATGCTTTAAAGAATAAACAAAGAATTCACTTGTTAAAATGCTTGTTGGAGAGAAGTGTGTTTATTTACTTGAAGATCTGAATTTTCATAAAAGTTTCAATATTCTCATTCACTTCAATACAATCACTCCCGCTTTTTCATCACTTCACCCAATTTTTAACAAGTGAAAAGTACTTTCATACTTGCAAAGTTAATTTTTGAAAATTGAATACAGAAAAAATTAATTTTCTATATCTTAACAGATTCACTTTAAACCATAACACTGCATCACAGTCTTTCATCAATCTGCAATGGAGAGTTTTTTCTCTTTTGATTTCAATCGTTTATTTTTACAGTTTTCTAAATATCCACAGTGGGAATCCACCACATTTGCTTGTCCTTTTTTTGTATGCTGTGTCTGTTAATGATATAACCTCTGCTGATCTGAGTAAAGAATCTACTTGCAATGCAGGAGACTCTGGTTCGATTCCTGAGTTGGAAGATCTGCTGGAGAAACTATAAGCTAACAACTCCAGTGTTCTTGGGCTTCGCTGGTGGTTCAGCTGGTAAAGAATCCCTGGGATGGGAAGATCCCTGGAGAAGGAAAAGGCTACCCACTCCATTATTCAGGCCTGGAGAATTCCACGGACTGTATAGTTCATGGGGTCCCAAAGAGTCTAACACGTTTGAGTGCCTTTTACTTTTACTTTTCAGCTGATCTGCTTAAGATAGAAACATAAAGGTTATCCCCTTTGCTTCCCTCTGACTCGCTCCACATTGTCAAGTAGTTATTTTTTGGCTAAATGCTATTCACAGTTATTCTTTCTTTTTATTCTAACTGCCATTGATTTTTTCTTAAACCTCTTCATTATCTATAAACTGAATTCCTGACATACATTATCTCTGGTAGATGCAGTACAGAAATTCATTTGTTATAGGCATTTTGGTGACTGTGAAGTATGTATCATTGTGATTTTTGTCTTCATCATCCCTGCTAATATTAGATAACTTTTCACATACTTATAGCCTTTTGTACATTTTTAGAGAAATTTCTATTCAGACACTTTGACATTTTAAAATTTAATTTTATTTATCTTTTTATTATTGACTGTAACTTTAATATTTTTATTAACAGACTATGCTTTTTAGAAAGTTGTTGATTTATAGAAAAATTGACCAGACAGTACAGAGAGTTCTCATATATGTTTGCATATTCCTCCAAATTATTTTCTCTGTTTTTAACACCCTGCCTTAGTATGGCCATTTTGCTACCATTAATAAAACAACATTGATATATTATTATTCATGAAAGCTCATAGTTTATTCAGGCTTTTATTGTTTTTCTTTTTATTTTTTACCTAACATCTTCAACCTTTGACATCTGTATTAAAATACCAACATCATTTTTTCAACCATTTCCTTCTCCTGAGTCCCCACAACTTCATCACAAGAAAAGACAACAGAATATGTTTCTGAAGACAAAAATGTCAAAACGACTGTTCATATAATTTGGGGATGAGTCTAGAGCTAATAAAATTTGATCTTCACCCTTACCCTCATCACCCTCTCCCAAAGTCCTGTGTGGTGTTCTAGCAACGGGTTCACTTGACCACATTTTTATAATTTTAAAAATGAGACATTTAAAATATATTTGTGTAAAGAAGATCCCAAGCATGTAAAAGCTTTAACCCCCCCCAAAACTTGGATGAAACCCTATATACTTTTTATTATTGTAGAGCATCAGATAATGCCAGGTTGGTTTGGCATCAAATTTTATATTGTGCATCAAACACTTCAAGCTACCCATATTGTGTGTGTGTGTGTGTGTGTGTGCTCAGTCATTTCTGACTCTTGCAACCCCGTGGACTGTAGCTTGCCAGGCTTCTCTGCCCAAGGAGTTTCCAGGCAAGAATACTGGGGTGGGTAGCCATTTCCTACTACAAGTGATCTTGCCAACCCAGGCATTGAAACCCATGTCCCTTGCATTTCCTGCATTGGCAGGTGGATTCTTCACCACTGGGTCACCTGGGAAGCCCTACCTGTATTTTAATGGACAGTAAATGTAAGGGTTTCCTGTCATAGAAAACCCTTTAGTGGGGGCCCAAAAAATGTGATAGGAAAATATGTTATCTCTTCCTCATTAATTATCCTTAAGGAGACATGTCATATCCTTCAGAAAAAATGGAAATCAGGACAGCATTACACATTCTACCTGTTTGGATCATACCAGCTCTATTTGAATAGTATCACTTCTACGATTAATGCTGATCCTATATAGAATAAAGGCACTTTATGTTTAAAATCCATCAACACATTTCTTATCATGTCAGTTGAGCACATTGTTTCTTACATTATTCATACCTACTTGAAGACTTTTGTGAGAAATTCATTCTGAGTCTTAGTTTAAGCATAATGATATAGGGCAAATAATTTTACTTTTATATTATGAATATGGTGAAATGTATGAATTATAAAATTTTTGAGATACTTGCTAGAAAGCCTAGAGCTAAGATACAAGTTATCAGTCTACTAAAGTGCCTGGATCATCTATCATCTATAAATTATCTTTTTAACTCAGACTGCCCTAATTCTCAGTTGCTCATATTTTCCTGCACCTAAATTTAGGATATTCCATTTTATTTTATATGTCTTTGCAATTCACTTTAAAATCTATTTTATAATGAGGAAGGATGTAAATTAAAACTATATGTAATAATCAAATAATAGATACAAGCAAAATTGAGTCATGAAATAAACCTAGTTTTATAGGTATGTCTCATTAGTTTCCTGGCATAGTTAGGAACTTGAGGAAATGTATCAATTTCATTTTGCTACTAAAAATGTCCTCTTCTCTAGTATCTAGTATCTTTTGGAAATTTTCATTTCATGTACTGCATATCTGGGGACTTACTTTACCTAAATAGGATTTCCGTCAGTTTTGATGACCTAGATTTTGAAAAGCCTTAATTGATCATTTGGTTCTTTCAAATATTAAGATCTTTTCACTACATACTCAAGACTTGCCTACCCAGCACCAATCTTGAATCAATTCTGAGGATTATTTTTAAATTTTTCCCTAAAACTGTGGAATGTTTGGATTTAAATGTACTATTCCAAAGATCTATGAATATATCTGACCTTGTTATATTAATACTCTATATCTATTTTCTTATAAAATTTTTGTTTGATTTCCTAACTCATTCAATTTATGGGGAAATTGAATCTATCTTCTTAATTCAGTTCTTCTTGCCACCCTGATCCAACAGTTCAAGGCTAGTCACTCTAAACTAGATTTTTATCTCTCATTTCCCAGAAGTTAGATGGCTTAACCAAAACAGAAGAATCACATCCTACCACATGCACAATTCCAAGAAGTCCTCAGTTTAGAGTACCTGTCTTCCTTGTCCCAAAATGATGGGATGTTTTGTGGTCATTAGGCTCCTAGGGCTGACTTGCCTCAAAATTGATTAGTGCCATTAACCCCATCCGGGCTGTTTGAGTAGCCTTCCTGTCTGCACTGAGCCATGCCACTTTAGTCCAGTAAGGGCACAGAATTATGGCACTATCACCTTCTTTTTGGGCCCCTTTCTGTTGGCAAAGATGAGCAAATGTGAAATTTATTCTATTTCTGTTTTGACACAGGGCCAATACGTCCATGTAAGTTGTGCAAGGAACATTCAATAGTTCAGGTGAAATCTGATGCTTTATCTCAGAACTCCAGTTTACAGGCCACAGAGTTCATTAAGTTACAGGGCTCCTAATGATCATCTTTTTGTCATTATTATTGTTTTTTCTTACAGCTGAGGGCAAAAGATGGTGAGAAATATTTTCCCAAAAACTTCTATCTCTATCTCTCTCCTGTGTGCATGCACACATGCTCATTCTTCAAAAATATAAAACCTTCACAGCAATGTTCTGGCCTAAGTTCTTCTCAGCTTTCCTGGAAAAACAGCACATTTATCCAGCAACAGCTCTGCTTCTCTAGAAGTTCTGTATGTATTAAACATGATAAATTTGGAAATGCTCTCACCACGGAATATTTCCACCATTTAGTCACTTTTAAAATTCCATATCAAACTTCCTGATTTTTCAGAGATAAAATATCCTTTACAGAGGCACACTTGTTACTGTCAAATCAGATTTGTGTGTTTTTACACTAATGGCTAAAAATCAGGAATCCTGTTTTTAAGACTAGATGAGGTGTCCTATGAGTAGAAGTGCTTCTCTTTGCCTATGAAGGCAGATCTGCTACAAGTAATGGATTATGAGATTTCAAGAGCTGAGCAAATAACATGGAAGGAGATTGATAGACTCAAAAGCTGTAACAGACAGATCCCTCAGCTAGTTTATCTGCTGAACATTCCATGGTATTTGCATGCCATGGATCACTAAAATTATCATATTAGCCTGCTGCTATTGTAGAAACCTTTTATGATTAATGGTCAGAAACCATCCTAGTAAATATAAGCATGGAGAAGGATATTCTCTTCAAGGTTGTGGAATAAATTATTTCTCAGTAAGTACTGACATGGCCACAGACCTGAAAACAGCTCCATGTCATGACCATAATTTGTTCTGGATGTTTCATCATAAACATTGTTCTTTATAAAGAGTTGCCTTTGTGATGGCTGTGCTTTGCAGAATATATTTTCAGTAACAGCATTAATGCTTCTTGCCACATATTAAAGCTCAACAAATTGGGGGCCCACAAGTGTGCAAAACAAATTGTGAGACGCAAGTAAACTCTTCTGGAATTGACCCATTTGATTAGTCAGGAAAGACTAGGTTCTGATGCAAAATCAGATATCAGTGGCCAAATTTAGAAGAGGTGTGTGCTTCTTGCTCATATTGAATACAACCTGAGTTTCCTAACTTTTTGGAGAGTGGTCTTCCATATGTTACTCCAGGAAATCAGTTGCTTCCACCACGCTTCTCCACCTAAAACACATGGACTCTTAGACCCTACAAGGCCTAAGAAAGAACATAGAGAGAGCTCACATTTCTTCTCAAATACTGCCTCACAAAAATGAGACAATTCATTTTTCTTGCGTATCATCGGTGGGTACTGGGCAAGTGCCCCATTAGCTATAAAGGGGATGAGAAACATAGGCCACCAAGATGCACAGAAAAATTGAAGATTAAAAGTATCTGCAAAACTGCTGCACAAGAGTATGAGATTATTTTCTATGTGAGGACTCGTTGGTCCTATGATGTAGATTCTGTCTAAATTATCATTATTTTACTATCACATTTCTACTGCTTAATTTTTATTATAAAATATTTGAGCCCATTCTGCTAGGAATTGGGTTACTCCCTGACTGAAATACACATTGAATTTTTAGTCACTGAGTTTAGAGAAAACGGGCTTCCCCAGTGGCTCAGCCATAAAGAACCCATCTGCAATACAGGAAATGTGGGCTTGATCTTTTGGTGAGAAAGATTCTCTAGAGGAGGAAATGGCAATCCACTCTAGTATTCTTGCCTGGGAAATCCCATGAACAGAGAGGCCTGGAGGGCTACAGTACCTGGGGTCACAAGAGAATCAGATATGACCTAGTGACTTAGCAACTAGACAAAAACAAAAATTGAGAAATTAATTATTTAAATACATAAGAAAATAATTTGATTATACATATGATTGTACTAAGTACTATCTAGATGTCAAGGCATGTTTTGTTTAATTTGTAAAGAAACCATATTTCTACACTGCATTTCTCACCCATGTATGGCACAGAGATGGACAGAATTAGGCAAATAATGAAGTGTTTTTTTTTTTTTTTTTAATAATGAAGTATTTTTGAACAAGATTTAGATCCTGTCTGGGACTACTGTCATTTCTTTCTGCTGTCTATCTCCTCTCTATTACCAAAACAGACTGCTAAAACCCAGCAATTCTGTTTCTGATAGAATACCAGCAAGTCTCTTTCAGGCTATAGACTTCAAAAGGATATATATACATATTTCCTAGCCAAATTTATGTTTTTATTGAATTACAGTTGATCTACAATATTTTATTGGTTAGTGACTTTCAACATAGTGACTCAACATTAATATACTCTGCAAAAATGGTTACCACAGTAAGCTGTTACCATCTGCCACAATGCAAATTTATTACAGTATTATTCAATATATTTCCTATGCTGAAGATTACCTCTTCACATTTTTGAAACTGGAAATGTGTACCTTTTAATGTCTTTCATCTATTTCATAAACTCCCTCTCCTTCCTCCCCACTGGTCATCATTAGTTTGTGCTCTGTATCTGTGAGTCTATTTTTGTTTTATGTTTGATCCTTTGTTCTATATTTTAGATTTCACATGTAAATGAAATTATAAGGTATTTGTCTTTCTCTGTTTGGCTTATTTTGCTTAGTGTAATACCCCCTAAGTTAATCCATGTTATCACAAGTGCCAAAATTTCATTATTTCAGATGGCTGAGTTGTATAGCATTCCATTGGGTTTTTTCAAATCTACTTAAATATTTTTAATTCACACTTGTTTGAATCCACAGATGTGAAAGCCTTGGGTATGGAGGCCTGACTGTATAGATCAGTTCAGTTCAGTCCCTCAGTCATGTCTGACTCTTTGCGAGCCCGTGAACCTCAGCACACCAGGCCTCCCTGTCCATCATCAACTCCCAGAGTCCACCCAAACCCATGTCCATCCAGTCAATGATGCCATCCAACCATCTCATCCTCTGTCATTCCCTTCTCCTCCTGTCTTCAATATCTCCCAGCATCAAGGTTTTTTCCAATGACTCAGCTCTTCACATCAGGTGGCCAAAGTATTGGAGTTTCAGCTTCCACATCAGTCCTTCCAAAGAACACCTAGAACTGATCTCCCTTAGGATGGACTGGTTGGATTTCCTTGCAATTCAAGGGACTCTCAAGAGTCTCCTCCAACACCACAGTTCAAAAGCATCTTCGGTGCTCAGCTTTCTTTATAGTCCAACTCTCACATCCATACATGACCACTGGAAAAACCATAGCCTTGACTAGACGGACCTTTATTGGCAAAGTAATGTCTTTGCTTTTGAATATGCTATCTAGGTTGGTCATAACTTTCCTACCAAGGAGTAAGCGTCTTTTAATTTCATGGCTGCAGTCACCATCTGCAGTGATTTTGGAGCCCATAAAAATAAAGTCAGCCACCGTTTCCACTGTTTCCCCATCTTCTGCCATGAATTGATGGGACTGGATGTCATAATCTTAGTTTTCTGAATGTTGAGCTTTAAGCTAACTTTTTCACTCTCCTCTTTCACTTTAATTAGGAGGCTCTTTAGTTCTTCTTCATTTTCTGCTATAAGGGTGGTGTCATCTGTATATCTGAGGTCACTGATATTTCTCCTGGCAATCTTGATTCTAACCTGTGCTTTCTCCACCTCAGCATTTCTCACGATGTACTCTGCATATAAGTTAAATAAGCAGGGTGACAATATACAGCCTTGATGTACTCCTTATCTTATTTGGAACCAGTCTGTTGTTCCATGTCCAGTTCTAACTGTTGCTTCCTGACCTGAATAAGTTTCTCAAGAGGCAGGTCAGGTGGTCTGATATTCCCATCTCTTTCAGAATTTTCCATAGTATAGACTATATAGATAAAACATTTTAAAATGGAACCAGCTTGAACTGATCATTAGAGTATAGGCTGTACTTCAATCAGAATTTTATAATAATTACATTGATAATATATCTTTATTGACTAAGACAATTATGCAGCTTGTACATGGAACTCATTCCTGTATCACAGAAACAAAAGCAGAGGAAAAAGGATTTTTAAATAATAAATTGTATCACTCATCTGTAGAAGACCATCCTTTCATAAATTAAACTGGAGATACTTACGTTTTGGAAAATAAATGTTTCCATCAGCATACCAGTAGAAATAGAGCTAGAACTAAAATAAGGACTATGTCTCACCTTTTGGAGGAGGAAATGGCAACCCACCCAAGTATTCTTGCCTGAAGAATCCCATGGACAGAGGAGGTTGGTGGGCTACAGTCCATAGGTTCACAAAGAGTTGGACATGACTGAGTGACTGAACATGCTTACCTTTTAAGCAGGAATGTGCTAGAAGTTAATTGAATTATAAAGATCATCTAACTCTTAGTGGATAAGATTGTTTTAAATTCCTTGTATTTATATCTAGCATTAATCAGCAGAAATGAAGATGGGTAAAAAAAACACATGGTTTTCTGTTTAATTTCTGTTAATTATTCCAAATCATTGTTCTCAATTTTCTTTAGACAAGGATATATTTGAAACAAACATAGGGCTTTTTCCTGCACCTTACCTTTCTTGTTAAATACTTCCAATAATTGACACTAAAACGTTTTTTAAAAAATATAGTAGTTCATAGCAGCAAATCTTCTAAATAGACTATCAACAAACATCACAAAAAGTCACCCC
Source organism: Bos grunniens (assembly GCF_055505025.1). Classification (NCBI taxonomy): domain Eukaryota; kingdom Metazoa; phylum Chordata; class Mammalia; order Artiodactyla; family Bovidae; genus Bos; species Bos grunniens. The sequence goes on along the minus strand of NC_141184.1, from coordinate 17,713,825 downwards.
AAATTTGAAAATATGACTTACAGTAATATGAGTAATCCTGGAGGAAGCCATGACAGCCCACTCCAGTATTGTTGCCTGGAGAATCCCCATGGACAGGTGAGCCTGGCAGACTACAGTCCACGGAGTCACAAAGAGTCGGACGTGACTGGGCAGCTAAGCACAGCCCTAGGTGAGCAAACGAGTAATCAGGGCACTTTATGAAAAAAAGGTCCCAGATGGTAAGTGAGGGAAAATGTGGCACATATATAAAATGGAATATCACTCAGCTATAAAAAGAAATAACATTGTGCCACTTACACATACTGTCATACAGCATGAAATCAGAAAGAAAAAAAATTGTATATTAACACTAATGTGTGGAATCTAGAAAATGGTATAAATAAACCTATTTGCAAAGCAGGAGCAGAGACACAGGTATAGAGGACAAACCCATGGACAGAAAGAGGGTAAAGAGGGAGCTGGGATTAATTGGGAGATTGGGATGGACAAATTTACACTACTATGTATAATATAGATAACTAATGAGAACTGAAATGTGTAGTGCAGGAAACTCTCTGCCCAGTGCTCTGTGGTGCCCTTAATGGGTAGGAAATTCAAAACGAGGGGATATATATATATATATATATACACATATATATACACCTTTCACTTTGCTGTACAACAGAAAACAACACAGTATTGTAAAGCAACTATACTCCAGTATTTTTTTTTTTAATGTTCAGGTTTTCCTAAGAGCACAAACTTTTAAAAGACACATTACTAAAAGAAAATTTAGAGATAGTTCTCAATAGATATTGAATGGTTATGATCAAAATACTGTATTTTATCAATACATATGTATGTTAAATATTTCAAAATAGAAAATGAAGAAAGTTTCCTTTTGTCTGAGGACATTATTTGTCCCCATCTTTTTTTCATTCCTTCATCTCACCTCTTTTTCTTCGAGAATTGCTAAGGTTTCTGTTTGCCTGAAGAGACCATTTTACTAAGGGCTATCAGCAGTTTGCGTTTTTAAAATACTAACCCACAGCCAAATCTCAATTGTTTTCATGTGGAGCTTATAGTCACTAGGATTTAGGAAATAAACTTACTTTTCTTCATTACAAAGAAAGCATTCTCTGTTAGGTTAAGATATTACTAAGCTAAATGCTCACACTTTCAAAATACAACTTGAGTTGCTATTTAATTTACACTACCATTTAAATGATTCATGGTATTACATATTTTAGTTTCTTATGAAAATTAATTGCATGCTTGTAAATGGGTGATTATCATTTTTCATTACTGTAAAAATAAGATGTTGATTTTGCTGAATCTCCCTTAATGTTAGATTTTTAGAATAAATGAATACATTTCTTTTTGTTATCTAATAGAGCTTACTGGATGTTACATAGATACTTTTTCCTGTTAAAATAATGTGATCTAGTGAACTTGGTATAGACATTCTTTTTCTTTAGTAAACTATGACAGATTAAAATTTTAGTATAAGTAGAATATTCCAATTTATTTCTCCTCTTTCAGTATTTTGCTGTAGTTGCTGAATAGTTTCTTTGCAAGGGAAGAAAAAGGATTAACTTGACTAAAACCCAGTTAAAATGCAAATGAAATGAATTTCTGGGCAATAAAGCATGCATTAAGCTGGAACTTTAATGAACATAATAGTAAAAAGTCCCTGCAGTATTTTATGCACCTCTATCTATTTCATCTTTATGCTCATTTAGATGTAAGTCTCCTGATTATTTTAGAGGCTTTGCATTTCTGCTTGCCGCAAACATGATTAACAGCTGTGTTGCTCCGTTTTCTCCAGAGAGGACTTCGAACCTACTTCATTTCACTTTCCTGAAACCCAACCATGAAGCCAAAAAGAATTTTATCTGACTTCTAAGATTTATGTTTCTTTCAAAGAGACTACTGAAATTCACCATTAGAAGCAGTATATAATATGAAATGGCTAAGTATAGTAATGAGGCTGTGATATTTGTTTCAAAATGAACTTTATATTTAAAACAAAAGAAAATGTAATATTGGTGTTATATCTGTCTGCTAATTATCAGAATAGAGATAAGAAGGAATGTTTGTCAAAAGAAAATGTAATATTGGTGTTATATCTGTCTGCTAATTATTAGAATAGAGATAAGAAGGAATGTTTGTGTTTTTGTAGAAATAGAGAAACTATTCCCTCTTATCAGCCTGAAGATAGAAGGAAGAAGGAGTCTTTGATCTTGCTGATGGATTTTGCTGAGTCAGGTTTTCCTTTTATAGAGATAAGTCAGAGTTTAAGCGAATGTAACTAGGTCATTTCTTTTACCCTGTTAGACCTATTCACATTTCGCTCAAAGGCTTTCTAAAAATTCAGGGGATTTGAATATATTATCCTGTAAAATAATTGTGTAATCTATTATTGTAATAGATCATAAGAATATGGCCATTATGGAGTAAGGACTATTCTAGAATCATAAAACGTTAATAAGTGTTCAAGGTCAAGAAAATATAGGATAGGTTGAGAGTTAAATCTACAGAAGCTGGTACATTGTGAGTTGAAATAGCTGCAAAAGATTCATAAACTCTATTCTGTGCCAAGAACAGTATCCCTGAAACTAATTTAAATGATTAGTTTTACTTTTTTCATGTTCATCCTTCAGAAAGCATATGGTATAGAAAGCCTCAATGATTATAGCAATAAAGAAGGACCATTTGCTAGTCATGGCAATGTTGTGACTGTGAGATGTAAGGTCAAATAGAGCAAAAGAAAATAGTCTTAAAACTAAGAGCCATAGAAATATATCTTTTAATGTGCATTACCCACTTTATATACAATATATTTTTAGATATTAAAAAGGAAGTATTTCTACTGAGTCATAAAAAAGAATGAAATAATGCAATTTGCAACAACATGGATGCAGCTAGAGATTATCGTGCTAAGTGAAGGAAGTCAAAGGAGACAGACAAATACCACATAATATCACTGATATGTGGGATGAAAAATATGACACGAACCAATCTATAGAACAGAAACAGACTCACAAACTTGGAGAGTAGATTTGTGGTCACCAGGGTGGAGGTGGTAGGGAAGGAATGAACTGGGAGTTTGGGGTTAGTAGATGCAAATCATTACAAGTAAAATGGATAAACAACAAGGTCCTACTATAGTGTGTGTGTGTGTGTGTGTGTGTGTGTGTGTGTGTATGTGTGTGTGCCTAATAGTGCCTGACTCTATGTGACCCCATGCACTGTAGCCTGCCAGGCTCCTCTGTCCATAGACTTTCCCAGGCAAGACTACTAGAGTGGGTTACCATTTCCTACTCCAGGGAAACTTCGCCACCCAGGGATTAAACCTAAATCTCTTGAGTCTCCTGCATTGGCAAGTGGATTATTTACCACTGTGCTATCTGGGAAGCTCCCGTACTGTATAGTACAAGGAACTATATTCAATTATAATGGAAAAGAATAGAGAAGAGAATGTGTATATATATATATATATATATATATATGTGTGTGTGTGTGTGTGTGTGTGTGTGTGTGTATAACTGAATCACTTTGATGTACAGAAGAAGCTAACACAACATTGTAAATCAAATATAATGGACTTTTAAAAGTTTAAAAAAAGATGTTTTGTCCTCAATTATATGTTTCCATCTATCTTCTAGAAAGAAAAAACATTGAATTGTATAGTGTGAATGAACTGCTGAGTGGGTGGCCCCATCTACTTATCCACTTTTAGACTACTACTTTCCAGATTTGTTTCTGAAGCCAGTCTATTAACTTTGGCAACTGCTTTGTGACTTAAAGATCCTCTGTCAAACAAATGCCTTGTCCTTTAGGAAATACAGAGTACAGTGTTGCCTGGTGACTCCAAAAGCATTTTAAATGGCTCAGGAAGTATAACCCTTTTACTGTCCTATTTAAGCAATCCCTTCTACAGTTAAAATTGAACTACTAGTCAATATGTATCTATATACTCATTTAGATCCATGCTGTCATGGAGTTCTTAATCTTAGCTTTTCTGGAACAATTAACTCTATTCCAGGCATGCTCTACATACTGCTTTCTGCTGCCATTTCTATATGGTTCCACCTCTACATTCTATTTGAATTCTTTCCTATTATTAAAAATAATAGTCTCAAGATGAATATGCACTTACTGTGCTTATCTGAGGAAGCAGTGCTTTGTCTCTGTGAAGTGTTTCTTTTTCTAATTTTAATATGATATTTATTCTTTGAGGTAATCCACCATTTCAGCCAATAATAGTGGTGGTTGACAGTTTAATTTCTTGGTGAACTCTGTGGAGATAGATTATTGGCTTAAAGATGAAAAAATTGAGTCAACTTGATTGAATACCACAGCCATTGTTTGGATGCTCAAGACTTTTTCCTCTCATATCACTACAGGTATAATGTCACCATCTATTTATTGGAGACCTTCCTTCAGTAGGACATTTTTCTTGCAAACACTCAAGCAAGGTGTAAGAGTCATCACTCCATCCTCCACCTCTGTGATCAGTTTAGGGCTGAGCACATAATCCGGCAGCCTGATGAAATTCTTGCCAATAGCTGCCCTATTATAAAGGGAAAGGATGGCTTTCTTTTTGTTTTGATGGAATGTATTTGTATAATATAATATCAGAGTAAGAGGTCATCTTTCTAATGTAATTATTTATATCCAGAAAGATAACACACACCATATGTATTTTTTCATATACTGTAACAATGGCTTTAATTTAATATAGCCATCTGCCAGACTATTCTTTAATTTCCTATTAATATCTCTTCTGAGAAGTCAGGTCTCAGATGTATGGTTCCTTTCTCCAAATACCTCCCTCAAATTCCAGTATTTCCTGTTTCTTTGGTAACAAGGTTATACATTCAGTTGCTTTCTACCTAAAACCTGAAATTCTTGTTTCCCCTCTCTCCCCAATCATTCTAAGACCCATATCTAATACATTTGACGTGTTCACACTGCAATATTTAAAACCAGTAACCAACAGTGACCTACACTATAGCACAGAGAGCTCTACTCAATATTACTTAACAACACAAATTTGAAAACGAATAGGTACGTGCATATATATACTGAAGCACTTAGCTGTACAGGTGAAACTCATACTACATAGTTAATCAACTATGCTCCAATATAAAATAAAAAGTTAAAAAAAATAAACTAGGGTAAGAAAAAAGAGAGTGAAAAAATACCTTTGGCTTAAAACTCCATAATTTATCTTGCAATAGTTTTCTTATATTGCATTCTACGTTTACCAACCAAGAACACAGATCCAGCTCTTACTTTGCTGCTGCTGCTACTGCTAAGTCATTTCAGTCTGTCCGACTCTGTGTGACTCCATAGACAGCAGCCCACCAGACTCCCCCATCCCTAGGATTCTCCAGGCAAGAACACTGGAATGGGTTGCCATTTCCTTCTCCACTGCATGAAAGTGAAAAATGAAAGTGAAGTTGCTCATTCGTGTCCAACCCTCAGCAACCCCATGGACTGCAGCCTACCAGGCTCCTCTGCCCATGGGATTTTCCAGGCAAGAGTACTGGAGTGGGGTGTCTTACTTTGCTAACACATAGCAAAAATAGTGTCACAATAATCTTCCCTTTTTAAAACTAGCAATATTTGTCTATTTGAAAGAGAAATTCCATGTTATTGTTAGTTATGTCTGACTCTCTGTGACCTTATGGACTGTAGCCCACCAGGTTCCTCTGTCCCTGAGATTCTCCAGGCAAAAATACTGAAGTTGGTAGTCATTCCTTTTTTCATGGGATCTTCCAGGCTCAGGGATTGAACTTGGGTCTCCTGCATTGAAGACAGATTCTTTACCATCTGAACTACAACTTATTTGCTAAAACATAAAACACTACACCAGGATCAAATGTGCCCCCTTCGCAGTTAGGATAACTTAAAGTGTGTCAAACTCTATGCTGCATGGCTTATTCAACTCTCACTGTACTGGTCCTTGCTGCATCTCACATACCCACATCTTATTATTAACATTTCATTATTAATAATGAAAAATTATTAACACCATATTTTTGAAGTTAAATTATTGATTCACTCCCCTCTTCTAGAAGATAGACTCCAGCAGAGCAAGAGTTTCTGTCTTCCGTCACTTTCGTTTTCATCTAGGATGGCTTCTGGCAGAGAAAAGAAAAAGATCCCCTGGAAAAGAGAAAAAAATTAGGATTTTTTTTTTTAATTTTCTGAAATCACATGTATAAAACATGTGAACTAGGTGAAAGATCACTTAATTGCTGTCTTCTACATGGCCGTGACTATGTAGAATGTCTGCTTCAGCATATTTCTGAGTTTCTACTTTCTGAGAAAATATCTATATGCCTTCAAGTACCAAGAATGAAGTCCAGTGGCAGAGATAAAATCAGTTTGCAGAAATTATTATGATTGCATTCAACTGTGCTTGCTAGCCCGGAGAAGGAAATGGCAACCCACTCTACTACTCTTGCCCGGAAAATCCCAGGACAGGGGAGCCTGGTAGGCTGCAGTCCATGGAGTCACGAAGAATCGGACACGACTGAGTGACTTCACTTTCACTTTTCATTTTCATGCATTGGAGGAGGAAATGGCAACCCACTCCAGTGTTCTTGCCTGGAGAATCCCAGGGACAGGGGAGCCTGGTGGGCTGCCGTCTATGGGGTTGCACAGAGTCGGACAGGACTGAAGCGACTTAGCAGCAGCAGCAGCAGTGCTTGCTAGCATCTCTCTAACTCTTTCTCAGTCAGTAAGAAAAATATAATTAATAGCTATGACAAAGTTTTTGGAAGTTCCATGGTGAACAGTAACAAAATCCAGAGATAATGTTTATTGCTGTTTCCTGAAGCTCAGACAATAAGAAATTTAATTACTGACAGCTGATTTGAAAGTTTATATTATCATGTGCTCCAAACTAGCTGATGGTATGGAAATATTTCTCTTTTATGCAAATATCTTAAAGAGACAAACCAACTGAAGAAGTTGCCAGATTGGGCACTAGTTGATATTTTAATGCTTTCTACTTGGTTAGCTAAATCTTAAACACTTTTAGTATGTATGTATGTTAGCCACTCAGTTGTGTTCAACTCTTTGTGATTACATGGACTGTAGCCTGCCAAACTCCTCTGTCCATGGAATTCTCCAGGCAATATTCTTTTCTCATATACTCCTAAAGGTCAGCTCCCTGACCAAGGATGGGTGTTAAGGCACCCATTAAAAATGTGTTCCAGGACAATATATAGCCAGAAGGCCAGAGAGTAACTATTTTAACCTCAATTTTCTATGGATGCTCACATTACAACATAAACATCCTTACCAATCTGATTGCTATTTTCCTGGTTTATTTGTAGAGATTTAATATTTTATTAATCAATGAAAGGGAAAAAAAGTTCACATAGTTCCAAAACAGGGCTATGAGGGCTGAAATATTTTATTGGGAATGTCAAATGATTGAAATAGTCACATATCCTCAACTGCAAGTAGTTATAATGGTAATAATAATAAAGTACTACTACTAATATGGGTTTCCCTTGTAGCTCAGTTAGGAGAAGGAAATGGAAACCCACTCCAGTATTCTTGTCTGGAGAATCCCATGGACAGAGGAGTCTGGCAGGTTATAGTCCATGGGGGTCACAAGAGTCGGAGACAACTTAGTGACTAAACCACCACCAGCACTACTAATATGTATCCAATAGAATTATCACTATGTATAAAAATCTCATTTAAATGGCAAGAATTATATAAATGTGTTGGAGAAGGCAATGGCACCCCACTCCAGTACTCTTGCCTGGAAAATCCCATGGATGGAGAAGCCTGGTAGGCTGCAGTCCATGGTCACTAAGAGTCGGACACGACTGAGCGGCTTTGCTTTCACTTTTCACTTTCATGCATTGGAGAAGGAAATGGCAACCCACTCCAGTGTTCTTGCCTGGAGAATCCCAGGGACGGGGGAGCCTGGTGGCTGCCGTCTATGGGGTCACACAGAGTTGGACACGACTGAAGTGACTTAGCATAGCATAGCATATAAGTATGTGTGTGTGTGTGTGTGTATAATATAAGGGCTTTCCTGGTGGCTCAGATGGTGAAGAATCCACCAGCAATACAGTAGACCAGGGTTCTATCCCTGGTTTGGGAAGATCCTCTGGAAAAGGAAATGGCAACCCACTCCAGTATTCTTGCCTGGGAAATTCCATGGACAGAGGAGCCTGACTTGCTACAGGCTGTGGAGTTTCAAGAGTCAGACACTACTTAGCAAGTAAAGCACCATAAAATATAAATAAGCCAGAAATGTCTTAAAAATCCCCAAGTACAAAAGGAATTGATATTAAATTCTTTCATTTTCTGAAGAATGCCGGGTAAGTCTTCTATCAGCTTAGCCCTGTCCACCAACGCCCTGTGTTCTCATTTTCCTCCTGACCAGCTTACATTCTACGGTTGCATCTCATGGAGGCCTAAGATGAGCCCAACTTCCTCTTTCATTTTCCCCCCAATAATACGCAGTCAGTAAAATTACAGTCTTGCTTACACCTAACTGTCCAGAACTCCTGCTCAGCTGCTCCACCTCAGTACACTTCAGGGCACTGCTGACGGGATTACACACGTCTGTCAAGCTGCACTTTAAATAAACAATTCAGTCATACTGTTCAGCAAAACAGGAACCTAGACTTTACAGAAATGTCACTGTCATGAAAGAAAAAAAGAAAAAAGAAGCTGAAGAACTGATCTCTACTCAAGGAGAATAAAAAGGCATGACAAATAAAAATTATGTGCAATCCTTGCTCAGTTCCTGAATCAAACAAGCCAAGGCTACAAAGTTCATTATTATAGTTAGATAAATCTGAGTTCAGACTGCATATTAGATTGTAGTATTGTATAATTGGAGAAGGAAATGGCAACCCAATCCAGTATTCTTTCCAGGAGAATTCCATGGAGAGCGGAGGCTGGCAGGCTGCTGTCTAGGAAGTTGCAGAGTCAGACATGAATGAGCGCGCGCACACACACACACACATATAAATATAAATACAATATACTAATGTGTGTTATTTATCAGATAATGTAAATATTACATTCCTCAGTGTAGTAATTATACTGTGATGATGCAGAAGAAAGTTCCTATAAAATTGTCAACAGGTTTACAGAAGGAATAGAGGAGTTAAAATTTAATCCACAAGCCATAGAAAGACATTGCTGAAGGACTGAGCAGAGGTGTCTCTCAGAGCAAAAGAGAAAAAAGGGTGATAAAATGAACATGAGTCACTAAGAAAAGGCTGACCTGCTAGGAGCCCAGGTCCATCAAGGCCTGCCCTTTCCTATCTGGATGCAGTAAGGGGTCCAGCCGAGGTCCTGACTGACAATTACTGAAAGGGAAGGTGCTTCCTGGAGAATTCTGTGAATTCTTCCAGTGTGAATTCTGACAATGAACAAGGGGGATGTGAAGTGAGTCCTCACAGGTCATTCATAGGGTTGTTTTCCACAATGAGAGCTCCTAGGACATTTATGAAGCCCCTAGAATTTAACAAAGCAGTTCTTCATTCATAAGGCTATTGATGATCTTGTTAGTAATGTTGACTCTGTAAATCTAGAATTGCCTAAGAACCTGCATTTTAACCAGAAAACAGGTGATTTTTATGCAGATGATATAGTTTCTCATAGATCTAATTTATTTTTTTTCTATATGTTTTTGTGACAGTTCTCAACTTAATATGGTTATATTTTTCTTCCTGACTGTATTGAAACTAATCATCCCTGTATTGCATTTGGGCTTCCCAGGTGGCTCAGGGGTGAAAAATCTGCCTGCCAATGCAGGAGACTCGAGCTCCATTCCTGGGTCAGGAACATCTCCTGGAGAAGGAAATGGCAACCCACTCCAGTGTTCTTGCTTGGGAAATCCCATGGAAAAGTAACCTAGCGTTTTACAGTACATGGGTTCACAAAACAGTCGGACATAGTTTAATGACTAAGAAAGAACAAAATTTTGCATTTCCTATGACCTTTAGCACAATGCTTGGGATGTATTTCATGCTGCATAGCTATTTATGATTATAAAGTATTACTTTTATATTAAACTTCTAGTTACCCACAGTATATTTATATAGAATGATGTTTTTCCAGTTGGTAGGGCAGGGGCCAACCTCATTTTCCATATAAAAAATTAATAAAAGTTTTAAATAGCATACTTATAACCTCACTTCCTTGGAGAAGAAAATGGCATTCTTGCCTGAAAAATCCCATGGACAGAGGATACTACTGTAGTTTTAAGTCTTAAATTATTCACTTCACACAAATCTTTGTTATTGGCTAACAGAATAAATACCTTCTGAGGGTAGGTGCTTCTATATCTCTAGCACCTAGAAATATGTCCAGGGAGAACAAAAGCTAAAGAGAGAGAAAAATGTTGTTGTTGTTGTTTAGTCACTAAGTTGTGTCAGACTCTTTACGACCCCATGGACTATAGCCCGCCAGGCTCCTCTGTCCAGGGGATTACTCAAGCAAAAATACTTGACTGGGTTGCCATTTCTTTCTCCAGGGGATCTTCCCAACCCAAGGATCTAACTCATATTTCCCACATTGGCCGGCTGATTCTTTACCACTGAGCTACTAGGGAAGATCAGAGAAAGAATTAAAGGAAAAAAAAAAATGAAATAAAGAATGGTGAGGAAAGGAAGGAAGGCTAAATGTAAACTAAAATATGCCTAGAATTCTTTTACCCAAGGGGGAAAAGATATGCAATGTGCCTGGTGTATTTAAGTATAGCTTTATCTTCTTATCCGAAAGTCTTTTGCTAGCCTTAAAAACCCCTAGGTACCTCTTTATTTTCCATTATACTCCACTGTGAAGTACTTTCCTTACTTTGTAGTGAATTTGAATTAAAGTGCCATATGCTGTTCTGAAGAGCTTTTGTCTGTAAAGAATTCATTGCAATTAAGGGCACCCTTTTCAAATTCTGGTTGCTGCTGTGTAGTAGAAAAAGAGGCAAATAAAATAAATTTTATTGTCAGTGTGCATGCATGTGAGTGCACTTTATTAACCTATATTTATCTTTACATATGATTAATATTTTATACTTTAGAACTCTGCATTCAAGTGGGTATATCTTTCCTTTGCTCCTGTGCCTTTAGCTTCTCTTCTTTTCTCAGCTATTTGTAAGGCCTCCTCAGACAACCATTTTGCCTTTTTGCATTCCTTTTTCTTGGTGATGGTCTTGATAATTGCCTCCTGTACAAAGTCACGAACCTCCATCCATTGTTCTTCAGGCATTCTATCAGATCAAATTCCTTGAATCTGTTTGTCACTTCCACTGTATAATCGTAGGGGATTTGATTTAGGTCATGCCTGAATGGTCTAGTGGCTTTCTCTACTTTCTTCAATTTAAATCTGAATTTTTAAATCAAGCGTTTATGGTCTGAGCCACAGTCAGCTCCCAATATTTGTTGTTTTTTTTTTCCCCCTTTTTGCTGACTGTATAGAGCTTCTCCATCTTTGGCTGCAAAGAATATAATAAATCTGATTTTGGTATTGGCCATCTGGTGATGTCCATGTGTAGAGTCCTCTGTGTTTTTGGAAGAGGGTGTTTGCTATGATCAGTGCGTTCTCTTGGCAAAACTCTGTTAGCCTTTGCCACATGCTTTATTTTGTACTCCAAGGCCAAATTTGCTGTTACTCCAAGTATCTCTTGGCTTTCTACCTAATGTTGGGAAAGATTGAAGGCAGGAGGAGAAGGGGATGACAGAAGATGAGATGGTTGGACAGCATCACTAACTGTATTGGCAGGAGTTTGAGCAAGCTCTGGGAGATGATGAAGGACAGGCAAGCCTGGTGTGTTGCAGTCCATGGGGTTGCAAAGAGTCAAACACGACTTAGTGTCTGAACAACAACAGTCCAAGGATGAGTATAAAGGAAACTTGAGGATTTAGTAAATCTGACAGCCAAATAAACTTGTTTAAATAGTTGTGGCCCATGGGCTTTATTTGCCCATGGTATGTGGAATCTGGACGAGGGATGGAATCCATGTCTCCTGCATTGGATTCTTATCCACTGTACCACCAGGAAGTCTTAAGCTGAACTTTTGAGTACTGATGAAACCAGCAGAAGAAACCCCAGCATTGTGAAACTGAATCTATTCCTACCACCTCCCAACTCCCTGCTATAACATACTTCTATAATTGGAGAATTCTAATTCCATGTAAAATAATCACCACACTGTGATTTCTGGGCCGTGTGGAGGCAGGATGGGACTTCCGAAATATTGCAGTTTGTGTGATAGGTGATGTGACCCATACTTTTTACAGGCTAGAGTCAGGGATGAGGGACCTCTGGTTCCAGGGACACCCAGGTACTTCTCATCCTAGAACTCCCCTGTCAGCCCATTGGATTGAGCTTCCTCTGGGAAGGGGGAAAAAAGTGACTACTTCTTTTATAATTTAATATATAGTATATATATGTATATATATATATATATATAGTATATATAGTAATATACAGTATATAATATAATTATATAGTATATAATAAGTTCTCCTTATTATTGGAGAACAAAAGAGAAGTTATTTAATTCAGAATAGATGTTTTGTCCAGGATAGGACTATGAGAAAGTAGGGTAGGTGTGTAGGTTTGCAGATAGGAGGGAATCAAAGGGAGAAACTTGTCTTGGTCTAGGAATTTGTGAATGTCTGGAAAGCTTCTCTAATTGTGTTCAACTTAAAAAAAAAAAAAAAAAAGCTACGAAAGAGGTAAAAGAAGCACCTGTCTTAAAAAGTTCAGATTGTAGCATGTAATTACCATTGACATTCACACTAGAAGTGTTATTCACAGGTAGAACTTGCTTACTTTGGAAACAGGACAGTGTATATGGAATCTGATGTAGAGAAAATATTTCAGAGACCTACAAAAGGTATTAATACAAAAGGTATTAAGGATTGCAATGTTTACCATAAGTGAAGTACTCAACATCATAATTGTAGATTTATGAATATTTCCAAAATCATTGAAAATTGACTTATCTTTCCTTGCATGCTGGCTTCTGTGTGTGTATGTGTGTGTATGCATTTTACACATTATCATATATTGAATATCCTAGTCATACTACTCTCAAATTCCATTAGTTTTATCTTTCTATATAGCCAACACTTAAGAAAATGTCTTAATGTACATTTTACACAATAACCCCCTTCAAGAAAATAAAAAGCTATATAAAAAATAGAAGCCATGTTTAAGCCTATCTTCCAGATATAACCATTGTTAATTTATTTTCTCTTTTACTTTTGGTCAAGCTCATACACAATGCCAGGGGCATTTTATGAGAAATTAACATGCCAGTTTTCATGAATATATTACAAAATATCAATCACATTTCTAGGCATAAAGTTCCAAATACTATGAATCCCCACGCAGAATAAAATTTTGTCAAAAACTAAACAATTTTGAAGTTGTCAGACTTAACAAATTGCAAAATGTTTTTATACTGTTGAGACATGATATCACTACTTAAGTTGAAATAGAGAAACATCTGACAGACTTTATTAAGATAAGCTTTGAATTATGAAAGTTTTGAATTGAGCCAAGTATTCAGTTTTGCATCTATCACAAAAATGCCACATTCCTGGGTGTATTTCCGTCTCTGTTTATGTATGAGTGTTTGCATGCTAAGTCGCTTCAGTTATGTCTGACTCACCAGGCTCCTCTGTCCATGGGACTCTCCAGGCAAGAATACTGGAGTGGGTTGCCATTTCCTTCTCCGGTTGTTTACATATATAGATAATGATTTCCCTGTCAAATCTCCCTGAAGTTTCCATGAGACTTACCAGGTTTTTAATTTGGAGAAGGTGAGTATAAAACATGTTGTTTTTTGTTTTTTTAAAAACTGTGATTATTACACATATCACGTGAACTGTTATATCAGTTCAGTTCAGTTGCTCAGTCATGTCCGACTCTTTGCAACCCCATGAGCTGCAGCATGCCAGGCCTCTCTGTCCAACACCATCTCCCGGAGCCCACCCAAACTCATGTACAGAACTGTTATATATATTTAACTAAATGAAATGTTTGTATAATATTTGTGAAATGACACCTTTTTCCAGAAATTCTTCTTTATATTTATCCTTTATCATTGAGAATATAGGGTAATTTGTCCACTGAACTTGCCTGAAGAGGTTTAATAGAGTTGTGGTTTTAGATGGCTCTGTGGTCCACTGTTTATGCCCCACTGGAGGTAGTAAACGGTCTCAAAACATGATTTACAAAAACCAACTGTTAGCAAAAAGCTTGGCTGTGAATTCCTAGTAAACATTTAGGAAAAATAATGAGCTATATTTTGTTGCACTCTATTGCTTAGACATGTGATCAAATCCTATCATTAACTGATGGTTGAAAAATGTGTGATGTCTACATGTTGGGTAATAGGGAAATAAACACACAAGCTCTTCAAGGGCTTGGTTTCTATGTTCTCAATTATGCTTCCTTATTATATTTAAATATATTTATACATTTATATTTTATATATGATAGTATATATGATATATATGCATATACATGTATGTGTGTTTGTAAGCACTCATTCATGTCCAACTTCTAGCAACTCTATGAACTATAGCCCACCAGGATCCTCTGTCCATGGGATTCTCTAGCAAGAGTACTGGAGTGGGTTGCCATGCCCGCCCCAAGGGTGCCTTCCTCACCCAGGATTCGAACCCACGTTCCCTGCATCTCCTATACTGCAGACAGATTCTTTACTGCTGAGCCACAAGGGAAGCCCTATTCAAAGAAGTATATCTTGGTTTAAAGAACTAAGTCTTACTGAAATTGGACACGATCGCAATCTGTGTCATTATCTGTTATTTTCATCTAACAGTTTGTCATGAGCAATTCTTTTCTTTCTTTCTTTCTTTTTGGTTGGGTTGGGTCTTTGTTGCTGGAAGGGGTGTCTCTCGTTGCCACAACCAGGAGCTATTCTCTAGTTTTAGTGAGTGAGCTTCTCACTGTGATGGCTTCTCTTGTGGAACATGAGCTCTAGCACAGGTTGCTGCGTGTGGGCTCAGTTGTTCTGGCTTTTGGGCTCTAGAGCACAGGCTCAATAGTTATGGCACACGGGCTTAGTTGCTGCATGGCATGTGGGATCTTTCAGGAGCAGGGCTGGAACCCGTGTCTCCTGCATTGGCAGGCAGATTCTATACCAGTGAGCCACTGAAAACTTAAAGTGAAAGTCGCTCAGTCGTGTCCAACTCTGAGATCCCAAGGACTTTACAGTCCATGGAATTCTCCAGGCCACAATACTAGAGTGAGTAGCCTTTCCCTTCTCCAGGGGATTTTCCCAAGCCAGGGATCAAACTCAGGTCTCCCACATTACAGGTGGATTCTTTACCAGCCACAAAGGGAAGCCCAAGAATACTGGAGTGGATAGCCTATCCCTTCTCCAGCGGATCTTCCTGACCCAAATTGAACTGGAATCTCCTGCATTGCAGGTGGATTTTTTACTAACTGAGCTATTAATGAGCCACTAGGGATGCCCACATGAGCATTTTCTTCTGTCATTAAATAATCTGTGATAACATGATTTTTATGACTAACACTACTACTAATACTTCTACTACTGCTACTACTAACTACCACCATCACTACTGCTAATAAGCAACCTTTAGCAACATCTGTGAGAGTGCGTACTTCTCATTTTAAGACAAAGAGACTGAGGCATAAAAAGGATGTGCAATTCATCAAGGTCACATATAAGTAGCAAATCCCAGGTTTTAGTCCATATTATCTCACTCCAGAACTTTCTCTAATAATCACCCTAACAATGTCTCACAAATGACTTCATAAAATTCTACCTTGAAGCTATACAATGATTCATTTGCATGACTATTTGGATGTTTCCAAATTAAACTTTTGTAAATAACAGTATAGTAAATAACATATATGGTTTTCTTATTGGAAATGAAACTAAGTTAATGAGGATTTATCATCTAGAATCATAAGCTTTATTGCTATTTTTTTTATATTTTACTTTATATATGGATGATTTTAAAGTAGTAAATGCTTACACCGTGCTGAATGCTATTAATATTTCTGATGAAAATCATGCAGGTGGTTGCTGTATATACTTTTATGATCATTATTAAAATGACATCAATTTCAGACTAAACAATTTAAATTAGAAAAATTTCTTACTGAAAAAAAGAACAGGAAATGTAGAGGCAAAAATTTTCATAAAGAAAATTCAAGAGAAGGGCTGGAAATAAAATAGGTGAAAAATCACATCCTTTATACACATGTTAGGTTTGAGCCCACGTAGGTCTTGACTCATTTTGTATTTTAACAAAACACAACTTTTGATGATATTTCTTGATTTGTTAAAAGAGAATTTATTATTAGAAACAAATTTTGTGCAGTGATTTTATGTCTGAACCCTCTTATTCAAAAGATAAAAGGGCATAAAAATGTTCAAATGAGTAGACACCTTTATTGAGAATAAAGTATAACTGTAACTGCCCAGATTTTAATAATAATTGAACATTTTATATCTTCACATGTACATAAGCCAAAAGCCAGAGATAATTTGTAAAAGCTAGCCTTACTGCAGCTCGTATGTTCTTTTGGATATTTTTATTATTCACACCTTCATTAATTTTGTGCGTATTTCTCTTTCTTGTATTCATCTTAATTTTTTCAGACTTAATTTTAATTTCTCCAGATAATTCTTAATTTTATCATGCCAGTTATATTGGTTTTTGAAGTTTCTTTGAATTCTTTCAGAAAAATGGCATATAAGTCAATATTTAGCCCTGATGAGGTGCCATCAACCATTGTCTCAGTTCAGAAAGCCTCAGGAATCTTTAATTCAGCCTGCATTAGTTTCAGGTCCACATATGAATTCCCATCTGAATTCACATGTGAATTCCCATCACTAGTTTTAGTTTTTCAGGATTCAAATCTCTTTTGCTCTTGTGTTTTAGTTACTAAGTCATGCCTGACTCTTTTGTGATCCCATAGACTATAGCATGCCAGGCTCCTCTGTCCATGGTATTTCCCAGCAAGAATACTGGAGTGGTTTGCCATTTCCTTCTTCAGGAGATCTTCCAGACCCAGGGGAGATCTTCAGGAGATCTTCAAGAGATCTTCAAACCTGCATCTTCCGCATTGGTAGGTTGATTCTTTACCACTGAGCCACCAGGGAAGTCCACAAATCTCTTTTCCTTGAGAAAAATGATAGGACAGGTATCTTTATAGATAGAGTTGATGAGCTATTGATACTTACAAAAGAAGCAACAATGGAAGAGGCACCTAACTCGATACTTGGACTTTGAAAGTGGGTCTCTCCTGTTGGAATAATATTTGGGAGATTTATGCGTTTTGCCTCAACCACCACTTTGCTTCCAGGCTACAAAATGCTAAGCACTATCTGATTATTTGCAGTTCTTTCTTCTTTTGATGATGTCTTTTGTTAGCTCTCAGACTCTATGCTCTATACTATCTTGGGAGTAAACCCTTTATTTCATCTCTTCACTGTTTTTTTTTTTTTTTTTTACAGCATTCTTAGTAACAGTCATAGCTCACCTGATGTGAAGAGCTGACTCATTTGAAAAGACCCTGATGCTGGGAAAGATTGAGGGCAGGAGGAGAAGGGGACGACAGAGGATGAGATGGTTGGATGGCATCACCGACTCGATGGACACGGGTTTGGGTAAACTCCAGGAGTTGTTGATGGACAGGGAGGCCTGGTGTGCTGTGGCTCATTGGGTTGCAAAAACTCAGACATGACTGAGCAACTGAACTGAACTGAATTCAAGGATAGAAAATTGGCAAAAATTAGCATGATAAAATCTTTCTGAAGTTGGCTGTGAACTATTTTATTTATTTTTTCCATTCTTTTGTCTTATTTAGATATAATTGGCATATAGCATTGTGTAAATTTATGGTTGCAACATGCTGATTTGATACACTTCTACATTGCATATGATTTCTACCATTGTTCTTGTTGTTCAGTCACTAAGTTGTGTCCAATTCTTTGTGATCATATGGACTGCAGCACGCCAGCCTTCCCTTTCCTTCACCATCTCTGGAGTTTGCTCAGACTCATGTCCTTCGATTTGGTGATGCCACCCAACCATCTCACCCTCTGTTGCTCCCTTCTCCTCATGCCCTCAAACTTTCCCAGCATGATGGTCTTTTCCAATGAACCATAGTATTAATTAACACCACCATCATATTACATAATTAAAAATTTTGTGATAATTGATAGGACACTTAATATTTAGTCTTTCCCATATGTAATACATTATGTGTGTGTTAAGTCACTTCAGTTGTGTCCAACTCCTTGTGACCCCATAGACTGCAGCCTGCTAGGCTTCTCTGTTCATGGGATTCTCGAGGCAAAACTGGAATGGAATGCCATGCCCTCCTCCGTGGGATCTTCCCAATCCAGGAATTGAACATATGTCTCTTATGTCTCCTGCATTGGCAGGTGTATTCTTTATCTCTAGTGTCACCTGGGAAGCCCAATATAATATGGAATCAATTATAATCACAATATTGTGATCAGATCCCCAGAACCTATTCATCTTCTAATTGCAATTTTGTACTCTTTAACCAACATCTTCCCAATTCCCCAACCTGTCAGCACCTGGTAACCACCACACAACTCTGTTTTTTTTTTTTTTTTTAATTTTATTTTATTTTTAAACTTTACATAATTGTATTAGTTTTGCCAAATATCAAAATGAATCCGCCACAGGTATACCTGTGTTCCCCATCCTGAACCCTCCACCCTCCTCCCTCCCCATACTGTCCCTCTGGGTCATCCCAGTGCACTAGCCCCAAGCATCCAGTATCGTGCATTGAACCTGGACTGGCATCTCGTTTCATACATGATATTTTACATGTTTCAATGCCATTCTCCCAAATCTACATGTGCTATGGTATCACACAATATTTGTCCTTCTCTGAGTTATTTCACTTAGCATAATGTCTTCAACATTCATCCATGTTGTCACAAATGGCAGATTGGTTTTTTCTCTTTCATGACTGGCTATGTGTCTGTGTGTGAGACAGAAGGACAGAGTGAGAGAGGTATTCTTTATCCGTCATGCCTTGATGGGCATTTAGGTTGTTTTCATAACTTGGCTGTTATGAATAATGCTGCAATTACTATTGTCATCTAGTAATCATGAAGTAAGATAACAGAATAAATTCAAGTAACTGAGGAGACTAACCATAAAACAGGAAATAACAAAAAGTTGTTAAAATAGTTTAATCAAATCTACAAAAGAGGTTTATAATATTTAAATATTAATTGGTCCATAGAGTAGAGAAAGGCTTCCCTGATAGCTCAGTTGGTAAAGAATCCACCTGTGATGCAGGAGACCAAGTTCAGTTCCTGGGTCAGGAAGATCTGTTTGAGAAGGGATAAGCTACCCCCTCCAGTATTCTTGGGCTTCCCTGGTGGCTCAGCTCGTAAAGAATCTGCCTGCATTATGGGAGACCAGGGTTCAGTCCCTGGGTTGGGAAGATCCCCTGGAGAAAGAAAATGCGACCCACTCCAATATCTGACCTAGAGAACTGTATGACTGTATAGTCCATGGGGTCTCAAAGAGTCGGACACGACTGAGCGGCTTTCACTTTCACAGTAAAAAATATTTCCTTATATTAAATATTTGAGTGTTTAATTTATTTTATATTATTTTTTTGGTTATTTGAATCTCAAAATTTTTGTTTAACAACCTCTAAACCTAAATTTTTAGTGACCAGAAAACTTGCTTCTTTTACTATTTAACTCTAGTAGTTCAGTTCAGTTCAGTCGCTCAGTAGTGTCCAACTCTTTGCGACCCCATGAATTGCAGCACTCCAGGCCTCCCTGTCCATCACCAACTCCCAGAGTTCACTCAAACTCACGTCCATTGAGTCGGTGATGCCATCCAGCCATCTCATCCTCTGTCGTCCCCTTTTCCTCCTGTCCCCAATCCCTCCCAACATCAGAGTCTTTTACAATGAGTCAACTCTTCGCATGAGGTAGCCAAAGTACTGGAGTTTCAGCTTCAGTATCAGTCCCCCCAATGAACACCCAGGACTGATCTCCTTTAGGATGGACTGGTTGGATCTCCTTGCAAGAGTCATCTCCAACACCACATTTCAAAAGCATCAATTCTTTGGCACTCAGCTTTCTTCACAGTCCACTCACATCCATACATGAGCATGGGAAGAACCATAGCCTTGACTAGACAGACCTTTGTTGGCAAAGTAATGTCTCTGCTTTTGAATATGCTATCTAGGTTGGTCATAGCATATTAAAAAGCAGAGACATTACTTTGCCAACAAAGGTCCATCTAGTCAAGGCTATAGTTTTTCCAGTAGTCATGTATGGATGTGAGGATTGATGCTTTTGAACTGTGGTGTTGGAGAAGACTCTTGAGTTGGTCATCGGAGAAGGCAATGGCACCCCACTCCAGTACTCTTGCCTGGAAAATCCCATGGACGGAGGAGCCTGGTGGGCTGCAGTTCATGGGGTCGGTAAAAGTCAGACACGACTGAGTGACTTCACTTTCACTTTTCATTTTCATGCATTGGAGAAGGAAATGGCAACCCACTCCAGTGTCCTTGCCTGGAGAATCCCAGGGACAGGGGAGCCTGGTGGGCTGCCATCTCTGGGGTCACACAGAGTCGGACACGACTGAAGCGACTTAGCAGCAGCAGCAGCAGGTTGGTCATAACTTTCCTTCCAAAGAGTAAGCGTCTTTTAATTTCATGGCTGCAATCACCATCTGCAGTGATTTTGGAGCCCCCAAAAATAAAGTCTGACACTGTTTCCACTGTTTCCCCGTCTATTTCCCATGAAGTGATGGGATCAGATGCCATGATCTTAGTTTTCTGAATGTTGAGCTTTAAGCCAACTTTTTCACTCTTCTCTTTCACTTTCATCAAGAGGCTTTTTAGTTCCTCTTCAAGAAATAATTAAATGTACTATATTTCTATGGAAATAAATAATGGGAGAAAAATAATATATAATTCACTATATCAATACAGTTTGAGTGGACCATATTTCACAAAGCTTTCATTTGTCACTATAAAACAACAATCATCTTCTAATACCACCTCATTTTTATTTACCATTGAAACTTGAATATTGTGAAATTCAAGTGATATATGGATGTGTTCATTTGGAAAGTAGAAAAATGAGACTCCATTTTCTAAATAATAAAGACATTTTTTTTCTTTTACAGGTACTATACGGCCTCTGTAAACCTTAGAATGTTATCATATCAAAGCATATGCTTGTGCTTTGCTCAAGCATAATTCCCATTTACTTTGTGATAAATTAGAACAAACTTTAACATTCCATATATTCCTTGAATAAAGGATGCTGGCTGGATATTTGTGTTTTAAGACACATAAACACTACATATAATATTTTGTATGCTCAGTGGCATTGACTTGAGTGATTATAGAAAACCTGCAATCTGAAACTTATAATAAAAATACCTTTGTAAAGTGTACTAAGCTGATTTGTTCTCATGATTGCATCATTAATCACATATGATCACTCTCTCATCCATATAATGACAAAGAACAGTCACCAAATGCAAAGTCATCAATATAAAAATCTTCTTGCTTATGAAGCATTTCAGGATTTGCTATGTGAAAAGAATGAATTGCAATAGAATTCTCACAGGGCTGTCTTATGGCAATCATGGATCAAATGCAAGCACAGGAAACAGCACATTCACTATTTGTATTAACGTGCTGACCCAGATCTTTACTTAATGTTGAACACTGCTTTCCAGCTGCTACTACTACCCCATATAGATGCTTTAGGGGCAAAACTATGGGATATATTAGTGTTAATGGACAAATCAGAGATGGGATAGGCACTGGATTGATTCCCTTAAGTTTATCACACCTAAAAAATAAACTTTATCATTAAACAGAAATTCAGAGAAGGCAATGGTGATCACTCCAGTACTCTTGCTTGGAAAATCCCATGGACGGAGGAGCCTGGAAGGCTGCAGTCCATGGGGTTGCTGAGGGTCGGACACGACTGAGCCACTTCACTTTCACTTTTCACTTTCATGCATTGGAGAAGGAAATGGCAACCCACTCCAGTGTTCTTGCCTGAAGAATCCCAGGGACGGGGGAGCCTGGTGGGCTGCCGTCTATGGGGTCGCACAGAGTCGGACACGACTGAAGCAACTTAGCAGCAGCAAACAGAAATTATGAAATAACAATAAAATCAATGAAAAAAAACAGCCAGCATATGGTTGTATAAGGCAATATAAAAATATCTTAAATAGGTATTGCTCTTGTTTTTAAAGAGCATTTAAAATATAAAAACATAAGTGAATTTTACTACTTTTTTTTTCTTTCCAGCTTTATTGAGATATAATTGATTTACAGTGCTGTACACACTTAAGGGTTTGACTTTTGTACATTATGAAACTTGTACAACTATGATTTATTTATGTATTTTTATTAACTACTACATTTTAGGGATGAAGGAATTAAGTGTAGCAAAGTTGTTCGTCCAGGATTACATGGCAGATATGTTCCCTAGGTCTCTGGTTGGATTCAAAAGCTGTGACTTAGACAATAGTATTCGAACTTCATGAAAGCTAGAAAAATTGTGTGTGTTCTGTTTTGAAGAAGAAATCCTTCTTCCTTCCTCTATGTTTTTTCTTATACTTTTGAAATTTTAATTATTTTATTCCTTTCTTTCAAGAAATTGTATTAAGCCAACTTGTTTATTTTGTTTCATCATTGTTCTAGGTGCTGGGAAAAGGGCAGTGAACAAGAGAACAAACTCAGAGACTCTGTTTTTCCATCAAAGTGGAAGAAGTATTTCATTCTTTTCAGTCTCATCTTCAAACAGGAAGATTAAAAATTAATAATGTCCCAAGTCATTTAATTTTGTATTTCTAACAGTGCAAAGTGATTTTCTGTTTTACTATTGAGTGCATTTTGGTATTTACTCAACGGTTTTAGAAGACACAGGTTAAGAAATCAAAGATCCAATCTCAAAGTGAAAACATTCCCCATGGGCATCTATAATATTTACAACACAGCAGCCAGTGAGTTATATGGTTGCTAAGACTTTTTGTTGTCACATGAAACTTCCCATTCTTATCTTTCTTTCCCAAGCCTGGACTGTAAATGGTCAAGCATTGGGAAGGCTTGTTAAGTAAAAGGATAACTATACATTTAATGTTCAACTTGTGGTCTATTACATTAGAAAACTTCTGAAAAATATGGATAAAGCACATTGGCCCACATTAATAGCTGTAGTTGAAGATTTACTATCATTTTTGTAGTTATTTATAAGCTTTCGGTGACTGCTTTTTCTCCCTCTCATTTTCTTTATGTTACTTACTTCTGGAAAACTGCATTATTTTTAAAATTGTTACTTCAGAATTTCATTCAGCCTTTGACAGCTCATCTAATTTTTAGATTCCTTCTTAATGGTAATGATGTGTCTCTCACAGTATTACCAAAAATATTCAATTTACTGCCATTTGACAATTTAAAAAGAAGTAGCTCACTACACATGCCTTATCTTTTCATTCAGAACATGATTAAATGCCATGCATTTTTGGTTCTTTTCAGACTTTGATGCAGTATTCTGTATTCTTAATATGGGATTTTTAGTGCATTATTGTTGTGAAACCCAGCTAAAATATTCAAATTCATTTTATTCTATATATAGGATAAAATTATCTATTATCACTGTAGATATTTTTAAATAGAATACTATCTGCAGTAAAGGCAAATATTACTATTGAGATTTTATTATTACAATTAAGTCTTGAGTGATTTATGTTTATTAGCTCTCACATTAAGCCTATGGTGTAGATATTACTGCTATATTAATTTTATTAATTACAGCATTGAGGCAGAAAGAGATTGAGTAAAGACCATGACCCCACCATTGGCAAGTCAAAGAGATCTGGTTCTGTAATGTACTGCTTCTACTGGTAAACTATGCTGGATTCTAAATTGCTGACTTATCTTACTTAAAGAGAGATGCTTACCTTTCTGGCACGTTTTCTCACATCATAATCAGCCACTAAACTAAACTAACTTTTGAAAATCCCATGTTACAAATGACTTAAAGAAAGGAAAATCACTACTGTACTCATTTCATATAAAAATATTGAGTGCTCAGTTCATTTCCACATAGTGGTTGCATAGGAAAACATGTAAATGTGACTGGAGAGAGAATACCCACTTAACTGGATCTTCCTTTGTAACACTAGAAGTTTTTCCCATTGGATTTTTTTTTTTTTTAAGATGGTTGATCATTTTTACCTCAGAAAAGACTTGACGTGATTCAAATAGATATATGGCTCATGAAGGAAGTTTCTATAGTAACAAAAATACACAAAAGAGAGAAGCACAAAAATGTAAAGTTCAATTCACACTGAAAGATGCATTTATTCTATTTATAAACCTAATACCAGGTTGGAGTCAATGCTAATTTCCACCTTCAACATTTTCTGGTTGTCTTGAAAAGCCCATATATTGTTGGTTCATTGAAGTAAAAACATTTCTTTTTTATACCACGAAAAGGAAATTTGGACAACTGAGGGGAAAAAAAGTTAGGTATGCAGTTAAGTCTTTATATACTTATCCCTCCCTCTTTCCACCCAAAGGTCAACTTCCTAAGAAGTCTACAGTGTGTGATATGCCCTGGAATACTCAACCCAAGAGTACACCTATGTTCGTTTAACACAGTTCTGAGCAGATATCCAAGACATTTTTCCCTGTTGAGCTATTATGTATTTTGTTCTTGTTGTTGTTCAGTATTTAATTTGTATCTGATTCTGTGACACCATGGACTGAAACACACAAGGCTCCTCTGCCCTCCAATATCTCGCAGAGTTTACTTAAATTCATGTCCACTGATTCAGTGATGTCATCCAACCATCCCAACCTCTGCCATCCCCTTCTCCTCCTGCCCTCAATCTTTTCCAGCATCAGGGTCTTTTCCTATGTGTGAACTTTTCACATAAAGTGGCCAAAGTATTGGAGCTTCAGCTTCAGCATCAGTCCTTCTAATGAATATTCAGGGTTGATTTCCTTTTGGATTCACTGGTTTGATGTCCTTGCAGTCCAAGGGACTCTTAAAAGTCTTCCCCAGCAACACAATTCCAAAGCATCAGTTCTTTGGTTCTCAGCTTTCTTTAAGGTCCAGTTCTCACATCTGTACATGACTACTTGGAAAACCATAACTTGGACTACATAGACCTTTGTTGACAAAGTGATGTCTCTGTTTTTTAATATGTTGTCTAGTTTGTCATAGCTTTCCTTCCAAGGAGCAAGCATCTTTGAATTTCATGGCTGCAGTCTCCATTCACATTAATTTTTGAGACCAAGAAAATAAAACTGTCATTGTTTTCACTTTTTCCCCTCCTATTTGCCATGGAGTGATGGGACTGGAAGCCAAGATCTTAGGTTTTTGTTTTTTCTTTTCTTTCTTTTTTTTAATGTTAAGTTTTAAGCCACTTTCACCCTCCTGCATTGACCGAAAGAGTCTTTACCACTGAGCCCCTCTTTTTTCTCAACTACTTGTAAAGCCTCCTCAGACAACCACTTTGCCTTCTTGCATTATTTTTTCTTTGGGAAGATTTTGGTCACTGCTTCCTGTACAATATTATGAACCTCCATCCATAGTTCTTCAAGCACTCTCTCTACCAGATCTAGTCCCTGGAATCTCTTTGTCACTCCAACTGTATAATCATAAGGGATTTATGTCATACCTGAATGGTCTAGTGATTTTCACTATTTTCTTCCATTTAAGTCTGAATTTGCAATAAGGAGCTCATGATCTGAACCAATAAGTTCCAGGTCTTGTTTTTGCTGACTGTATAAAGCTTCTCCATCTTCAACTGCAAAGAACAGAATCAATCTGATTTAAGTATTGACTATTTGGTGATGTCTATGTGTAGAGTTATCTCTTGTGTTGCTGTAAAAGGGTGTTTGCTCTGACTGTGTATTCTCTTGACAGAAATCTGTTAGCCTTTGCCCTATTTTATTCTGAACTCCAAGGCCAAACTTGCCTATTTCTTATCTTTTGATTTCCTACTTTTGCATACCAAGTCCCTGTGATCTTTTTTGGTGTTAGTTCTAGATGGTCTTGTAAGTCTTGATAGAGCTGATCAACTTTAGCTTCCTTGGCATCAGTGATTGGGGATTAGCTTTGGATTACTATGATGTACCTGGAGGAACAGGCAAATTTGGCCTTGGAGTACAAAATGAAGCAGGTCAAAGGCTAATAGAGTTCTGCCAAGAGAATGCACTGGTCATAGCAAACACCTTCTTCCAACAACACAAGAGAAGACTCTACATATGGACATCACCAGATGGTCAACACCAAAATCAGATGGATTATATTCTTTGCAGCCAAGGATGTAGAAGCTATATACAGTCAGCAAAAACAACACTGGGAGCTGACTGTGACTCAGAACATGAACTCCTTATTGCCAAATTCAGACTTAAATTGAAGAAGGTAGAGGAACCACTAGACCATTCAGTATGACCTAAATCAAATCCCTTATGGGTATACCGTGGAAGTGAGAAATAGATTTAAGGGATGAGATCTGATAGACAGAGTGCCTGATGAACTATGGATGGAGGTTCGTGACATTGTACAGGAGACAGGAGTCAAGACCATCCCAAAGAAAAAGAAATGCAAAAAACAAAAATGGCTGTTGGGGGAGGCCTTACAAATAGCTGTGAAAACAGAGAAGCAAAAAGCAAAGGAGAAAAGGAAATATATACCCATGTGAATTCAGACTTCCAAAGAATAGCAAGGAGAGATAAGAAAGCCTTCCTCAGTGATCAATGCAAAGAAATAGAGGAAAACAATAGAATGGGAAAGACTAGAGATCTCTTCAAGAAAATTAGAGATACCAATAAAACATTTCATGCAAAGATGGGCTCAATAAAGGACAGAAATGTTATGGACCTAACAGAAGCAGAAGATATTAAGAAAAGGTGGCAAAAATATACAGAAGAACTGTACAAAAAAGATCTTTATGACCCAGATAATCATGATGGTGTGATCACTCACACTCACCTACAGCCAGACATCCTGGAATGTAAAGTCAAGCAGGCCTTAGAAAGCATCACTACGAGCAAAGCTAGTGGAGGTGATGGAATTCCAGTTGAGCTATTTCAAATCCCGAAAGATGATGCTGTGAAGGTGCTGTACTTAATATGCCAGCAAATTTGGAAAACTCAGCAGTGGCCACAGGACTGGAAAAGGTCAGTTTTCATTCCAATCCCAAAGAAAGGCAATGCCAAAGAATGCTCAAACTACCACACAATTGCACTCATCTCACATGCTAGTAAAGTAATGCTCAAAATTCTCCAAACCAGGCTTCAGCAATATGTGAACTTCCAAGTGTTCAAACTGGTTTTAGAAAAGGCAGAGGAATCAGAGATCAAATTGCCAACATCCACTGGACCTTCGAAAAAGCAAAAGAGTTCCAGAAAAACATCTATTTCTGCTTTATTGACTATGCCAAAGCCTTCGACTGTGTGGATCATAATAAACTGTGGAACATTCTGAAAGTTAGGAATACCAGACCACTTGACCTGCCTCTTGAGAAACCTGTATGCAGGACAGGAAGAAATAGTTAGAATTGGACATGTAACAATAGACTGGTTCCAAATAGGAAAAGGAGTACATCAAAGCTGTATATTTTCACCCTGCTTGTTTAACTTATAGGCAGAGTACATCATTCAAGATTGCTGGGAGAAATATCAATAACCTCAGATATGCAGATGACACCACCCTTACAGCAGAAAGTGACGAAGAACTAAAGAGCCTCTTGATGAAAGTGAAAGAGGAGAGTGTAAAAGCTGGCTTAAAGCTCAACATTTAGAAAACTAAGATCATGGCATCCTGTCCCATCACTTCATGGCAAATAGATGGGGAGACTTGGATCAAGTCCCTGGAATTGATCAGGAAAATGACCTGGAGAAGAGAATGACAACCCACTTAAGTATTCTTGCTGGAAAATTTCATGAACAGAAGTAGTTGATGGGCTACAGTCCATGAGTTGCAAAGAGGCAGACTTGACTGAAAGACTCTCAGTTTCACTTTTTGGTCTGTGGGACTCATCTTCCGGTGTTATATCTTTTTGCCTTTTCATATGGTTCATAGTGTTTTCATGGCAAGAATACTGGAGTGGGTTGCCATTTTCTCCTCCAGTGGACCAAGTTTTGTCAGAATTCTTTACTATGACCCATCTGTCTTGAGTGACTCCGCATGGCACGGCTGATAGATTCATTGAGTTAGGAAGCCCACAAGGCTTTGATCCTTGAAGGGGTTATGTTTCTTAGTTTGATACAATCTAACACCATCCACCCCAGCACACTCTCCCCAGTGAAAAAACAAACAAGCAACTGCCTTCTGGTTTCTTGGACTTAAATTTTGTTATAATTAAAATTCTTATCATTATCTCTATATCTTTTATTAAGCCCCCTTTAAGATTTGCTTTAAGTGAAACTAGTTATTCCACATTCCCTTTCTCTGAAGTGTAAGTGTCTGAGTGTGTGTGTGTGTGTGTATATATATATAATATATAATATATATATATTATGTGTATATAATAATAATGTAATAATGTATATATATAATATAATATATATATAATATATAATATATATATATATATTATTCTCCATGTAGCTGAAGATGGCATAAATTTCTTACAATGCATTGCTTCTTCCTGGACATTATTTATCTCCAGTGATTTTACTCTCCTTAAGGGTATACATGAGATGATATGCGTACTCTCTCTCATGGCTGCACTAATCTATGATATTTCCAGAATACATTTATTTCATAAAATATTTGCTCTTTTGATTTACTGTCTTTTCATGATGACTCCAGCACACCTGAATTACAGTTAGGCATTCCTATGAAGTAGGTCCAGACTTATGTACCTAACACTCTCTGCTACATTGTTTTTGTTGATCTTCTACTTCTCAGTTAATGGCCTCATCACTTCTTAGCATAGTCAGAATCTGGGGACCTTCTCTGACACATTGCTAACTTCATACCCTACTCATCAGCAACTTCTATGACAGCTAGACACGTAGGGGCTTTTAGGTCATTTTAAGTAGTCTATATTTTATTCTGATAATAATTGGAATCTACTAAAAGTTTTTAAATCTTGAAAAGGATTTGACCATTGAACACAGCCCTGTTGCTAATCCATAGAGAATTGGCCAGAGTGGAGAGTCAATGGAAGTTGGAAGATCTGGGCGGGGGAGGGAGGATGCCTATTTCAAAATCAGAGGGAAATTAAAAACTGGTCCAGACTTGGGTGATTGCAGTAGAATAGATGAGAGGTGGCTAGTCCTCCAGGTGTTCATTCCAATCAGGTCACACAGGTTTTCTTTCATATTCTAAAATACAGTGAACTGACTCTTGCATTAGAAATTTTCCCTTTGTTGCTCTCTTGACTTTGACAATATTCTCCAGTTCTTTTTCAGGGTATCACTTGCTTTCTTAACAGTTTATTTAAACATCACCTAAGAGAAGCCATTTGGGGATATCTTTAAATACTTCCCACCAATCACAATCTGTTACACAACATGTTTTTATTTATCTCACAAATGTGGTGGGTATATCATTACATATGATATCATTAATATATGCTCATGTACATACAAACACTGGGCTTCCTGGGTGGTGCTAGTGGCACACACATAAATATTATAAATATAATAGCTACTCTATTTATTTATTTCATATATTTATAATTGAATGACTCATAATCTCCAGGCTTTTGATTATTATTTTTAACAAGAATCTTTAACACCTATAGTTTTGAAAAAGTACATGATTTTAAAACAATGATTGACTGAAAGAATGGACAGTTTATTACATTTGAACTTAGAGAAAATGGTAGAAAATAATTAAATGAGGGTGATTTCTACATCTTTATTTATAGTTGAGAAAAGCCTGGAGAAAATAGGCAACATATTTAATATAACCAAATTATCTCATATTGTATTATTTGAATATTCAGTCATGTCCAATTCTTCACGACACTTGGACTGTAACCTGCCAGGCCCTTCTGTCCATGGGATTTCCCAGGCAAGAATAATGGATTTGGTTGCCATTTCCTGAATCAGGGGATCTTCCCAACTCAGGCATTGAATTTATATCTCCTGCCTTTCCCATATTGCAGGAGGATTCTTTACCACTGAGCCACTGGGGACCCTAACAAATTATCTCATAGCCTGGCATTAAGCAATTTTTCAATTCCAAGCCTGTACTATTTTATATAATGCACGAAACATATATATGCATATATATCTTTAATGTGGCTCAGACCATAAAGAATCTGCCTTCCGTGTGAGAGACCTGGGTTCAGTCCCTGAGTTGGGAAGATCCCCTGGAGGAAGGCCTGACAACCCACTCTGATATTCTTGCCTGGAGAATCCCATGGACAGAGGAGCCTGGTGTGCAAAGAGTTGGACTCAACTGAATGATTAAGCACAGTATGTATGTATATATATATATATATATATATATATATATATATATATATATATATAGTGAGTGGAAAGATCTTAGGCTATGGAATAAAATGTATCTGACTAAATGTATCTAACCATCTGTTTTTAAACTATGAGGTATTGGGAAGATCATTTAAACATTTTGAGTCTCAGTTATTTAATCTGTTAGATAATAATAACTACATTTTCCTAGCAAATATTTGGCAAGATTTATCAACTCTCTATGCGAAGTAGCTGATGATGGAGACATGTTGCCTCAATTTTATATGTGATAGTTTTCTGGTGTTGCTCTTGGTTATCACAGCTACTTTGAGCTCAAGAGGCTATAATTGGTGAAACATTCTTTCTATAAATTAGTTCTTTAATAGTGGATCACATTTTCATATTTTTCAGCATGGCTATCTTGTAAAATTGTGCCAGAAATGAATTACATATGATTTATAAGAAAATTAATTTGCATTTTATTACCACATGTTTAAAGTGTGGTTCTGTATACCAAAATAAATTATATGTTTGTTTCTAAATTGAATAATCCTATGTCGAGAAATTAATCAAATCATATCTTTCTCTTTTCATTTGAACTACTTGCTATGGATTTATTCAATTGTATTAGTTTCCACTCTATTGTTATCTAATCCTGACTTAGCTTTTTTCTTTCACTAATACATACGCTGCTTAAGAGTAGATGATTATTATTTTTTTTCATCCACAAGTTCAGATGTGGAGTTTGTTTACATTAGTCCCATATTGTTTGTCCTAACTGAAAGTACCTTCTGTAGGATATATTTAGGGCATGTATTTTAGCTTGTGCAGTGCAGAGATCTTCCCACACAACTCCAGCTGTCAAAAAGCAGGCATTTCATTGTGTGTGGGAGTGTTGTCTGACAGCCTAATGGATAAATGATGTATTTAAACAAAATTACTGTGTTAAAGATTTTTGTCTAAAGCATTTTGGGGTTACTCTATTCCCTATAGTAAATGACATATTTTAGAAACTTGAAACTAGTGTTCCTTGTTTAAGCTGTCAATTTTAGTTTCAGAAACTACAGCATTCAGAAGTCAATGCTATAAGCTTTTATGTATTTTGTACATTTATTAAGTTTTATTGCATTAATAACTATTAGAATTCTATCACACATTTGTCCCTAACAAAAATAAGGGATAATTGATATTGGATTTCTAATTAAGGATATTAATAAGAATAAATCAAGTTAAATATAGCTTTGGGCTTTCCAGGTGCCACTAGTGGTAAAGAACCTGCCTGCCAATGCAGGAGACATAAGAGATGCAGGTTTGATCTGTGGGTCAGGAAGATCCCCTGGAGGAGGAAATGGCCACCCACTCCAGTATGCTTGCCTGGAGAATCCCATGGACAGTGGAGCCTGGCAAGCTACAGCCCATAGGGTCACAAAGAATCGGACATGACTGAAGCGACTTAGCACGCATGCAAATATAACTTATAATTGACATTCCTCCTTAGAAACTCCTATTTCTTTTGGTTTCTCTGGTACTACACAGATTTCCTTTTTAGACACTGCAACTAGCTCTTCTCCTGATTGGCTTTCTCTTCCTCTTCCTTAAAGATTTAGTTCTTGGTTATGTTCTTTACTATCTGCATCTCTACTCCTCTCAGCTAGAAACTATGTTGGGTTCAAATGTTTAATCATTGCCTCTTTGTGGATGCATGTTTTACAGTAATAGGAAGACTAGCTCTTCCTTCTGTCTCAGAATGTTGTCCAACACTCTACATGAACAACTTGTTTAGAAATGGATAAATCCAATGACAGCTAAAGAGAATATTTCTTAGAGCAAAAACAACTACTACCACAACACCAAACCCTTGGCCTTGATCATTCTATTATATTTGTTAAGTAGTACTGGGGGAGTTACTGGGGGTAAAACTGAAAGCAGATGCTTCTGCTATGTTATCAATGTGTGTTAATTCTTCCTGTGAAGTATCTGCCACAAGGACTGGCATGTATGTATATATACATTTTAATGCATGTCTTCACCATCTATTAAAACACACATTCATGCATGGACTGTGTTACATCAAGTCTAAGACAACATTGATTTTGATCCATGCCAGTGTTTTATTTATTACTAAGAAAGAAATTAAGTCTATTAATTAAATTCTGGCAAGCAATCAATTCTAAGATACATTTTACTTTTAAATATATAAAATATGAAAATTCATGAAATGAGGTCAGCTTATACTATCATAGTTCCACAGACAGGATCTCTCAAGATTGATATGGATAATTATTTGGACTAGGCTTTATCTAGTGTTTCCCTTGTGGCTCAGCTGGTAAAGAATCCACCTGCAATGCGGGAGACCCTGGTTTCGATCCCTGGGTTGGGAAAATTCCCCTGGAGAAGGGAAAGGCTACCTGCTTCAGTATTCTGGCTTGGAGAATTCCATGGACTGTATAGTTCATGGGATCGCAAAGAGTCAGACAACACTGAGTGACCTTCACTTTCACTTTCACTTATCCAGTAGCTCTAAAGAAGAATCTGCTTCCAACAAAATTCAGATTGTTGGCAGAATTCAGTTGCAGGGGTTGTAGGACCAAGGTCTCTATTTCATTGCTGGCTGTCTGCTGGGAGTCATTTTCAACTTTTAGAGACTATTTGATTTCCTGATTCATGCCTCCTTCATCTTTGAGTTTAGCAACAGCAAGTCATTTCCTTTCAGCATCATCTCTCTTGCCTCCAGAAGGAGAAAGTTCTCTGCTTTTAAGAGATTATGTACTTAATCTGGGCCTAACTGGATAATCCAGGGTAAATGCATCCTGTCTTTTAAGTTCATTCAAAGTACCTTTGCCAAAAGAAGTCATTTATTCACATGTTCCAGAAATTAAGTTATGGACATATTTGGGAGGACCATTTCTGCCTAATACACACACACACTCACACATATATATGCAAGCATTTTAAAACCAAAATGTACTGTAATTAGGGTCCCCTCCCCTTCCCCTATCTGGTGATGTAATTGAAATTATAATTTGCATCTTCTGCATTTCATTATACACTCTAGAAAGACTGAAGTTAGCATCCTACAGAGTATCAATCATACTTGTATATGCCTCAGGGAAATCATTCACTCAGTCTACACACTGTGTTACATAACTATTAGAGCTATGTACTGTAAGAATTCTTGTCATTAAATAGCTGCTGCTGCTGCTAAGTTGCTTCAGTTGTGTCTGACTCCGTGAGACTCTATTGATGGCAGCCCACCAAGCTCCCCTGTCCTTGGGATTCTCCAGGCAAGAACACTGGAGTGGGTTGCCATTTCCTTCTCCAATGCATGAAAGTGAAAAGTGAAAGTGAAGTCACTCAGTTGTGTCCGACTCTTAGGGACCCCATGGAGTGCAGCCCACCAGGCTTCTCTGTCCATAGGATTTTCTAGGCAAGAGTACTGGAGTGGGGTGCCATTGCCTTCCCCATTAAATAGCACTTGTACATATATAAAATAAATCAGCAGTTTTGCATATTCATTTGGTAAGTTTTTATATACATAAGGAGATAAATGAAATGAAAAAATATATTTTAAAAATTTACTAGATGTTTATTCATTTTTGAACAAATATTTATAAAGCACCTGTTCTGTTTTCCACTGTAACCATATGAAATACAGAGTAAACTAGAGAATGCATCTACTCTTGTGGAATTCAAATATCAAATTATGGTAGGTGAAAGTATTAAAGCTTTCCTTCACTTTCTAAAAATTAAATTTCTGATGTATCATATGATAAACAAAGTTAATTTTAGTGACATGGATTTTTAAAAGTGCAATTAAAGAAAAATGTGTTTGTTTTCTCCCTCAGCTTGTGCTTCTGATATTTTAGACTTATTGTAGGAGTTTAATGATGCTGAAGGTCTTTGGTTCTGGTAATTAAATTATATCAGTCTAATCAGTATCTATTTAATATTGTGATCCAGGGTTTCCTATGCAGGTAGAAGAGATTTAGTTATGATCCACAGGATATCTTAGATAAGTCTTTAAAGAAGAACCATGCTGGATATGATGTACACTGACATATATTAAGACAATATAAATCAGCAGTAATTAAGAGAGTATACATTGGCACAAAAATAGGTGAAATATTTTTTAAAGTCAGACTAACTAGTTCATAAATAGACCCATACTGATGTAAGTCCTTGACTTATTGAAAAAAGGGGATACTGAACAACTGTGAAGAAGAATAATCTCACCAATAAGTGTATCTATATTAATTATAAATCCATATTAATGCAAAGATACTTGATGCCACAGCACACACATAGACGGAAAACATTAAACCCAATACACCATAGGACAAAATATCAAATATAAAATAATAAATTGTAGATATTTAAAGAAAATGAATGCCTTCTGATTATAGGACTGACAAAGATTTCTTAAGGCATCAAAAATAAAAAAAGATAAAAATTGAATATTAAAATTAAGAACTACTGTTCATAAAATTACAGTTAGGGAAATTAAAAGTAAACAATGAAGAGTGAAAAAAAAATTTTGGAATACATGTTTCTTACATGAAAGGGCCAAAAATCTTGAAATGGCGTTCCACCAACAAGGATAGTTAAAATGTCCATGAACAAGTGAGAAGAAAAGTTACACTTAACATGTGTGTCCCTGCACAATCGTTGGAACATGTGATGTGTGTGGTGAGGTGGGATGGGAGCTGAAAATCCCAAGTGTTGGTGAGGAAATAAAGCAATTGGAACTGTTCTATCTCTTCATAGGGAAAGAAGTGACATAAACATTTAGAAATTGTTACTGCGTATTTGTGTACAATGGCACGAGTGATTTGCTACTTTCTATATGTATGGAAGTAAGAATTGGACGGTAAAGAAGGCTAAGCACCAAAGAACTAATGTTTTCAAACTGTTGTGCTGGAGAAGACTCTTGAGAGTGCCTTAGACAGCAGGGAGATCCAACCAGTCCATCCTAAAGGAAATCAGTCCTGGGTGTTCATTGGAAGGACTGATGTTGAAGCTGAAACTCCAATACTTTGGCCACCTGATGCGAAGAGCTGACTCATTGAAAAAACCCTGAAGCTGGGAAAGATTGAGGGCAAGAGGAGAAGGGGGCGACAGAGGTGAGATGGTTGGATGGCATCACTGACTACAGTAAAGGACAGAGAAACCTGGTGTGTTGCAGTCCTTGGGGTCGCAAAGAGACATGACTTAGCGACTGAACAACAACAATGTGTTTACATCAATTTGTCTACATCCATGCTTTAGTTCAAATTATAAGCAAAATGTATAGACTTTGAAATTGCACTTGCCAAGTACAGTTTTAATTTCTAACCATTTATACATTATTATACCATTGGACAAATTACTTTAACTTCTTTGAATGTGTCTTTTCGTGTGTGAAATCAGGACTATATTACTGAACTAAAATATCTGTGAATTATAAAATTACTAATGTTTTTACATATTTTAATATGCTGGTCTGTGTTCATTATGTGCAGAATTCCATCTAAGTCTCACAATAATATCATGAAGAAAGTGCTGATACAACTGCTATTCTAGAGATGGAGTCATGTAGGCTTAGTAGTAATTATTAATAAACATCTTTCTTAAAAGTCTTACAGCTAGTAAATGAAAAAGCCATGATTCTTTTTCTTATCCTCTTTATCATAGATGTAAATGTAGAATTAAATAGCACCATGCATTTTTAGTACCCAGTGGTCAGGAAACTTTGGGTTGCAAATAATAGAATCAAGTAATAGAATCATGATTGATAACTCACAAGCTAGGCCAAGAGTATATCTAGGGATTAGCAATCCCTGGAGTGAAGTAATAGCCTGCCTACATGTGCCTGACTGCTTACTGTTAGTCCAGAGAATTCTAAGCACATTGGTTTGGGTCCTAGACCATGTGGCTAGAATACTGTAGTATACAGTATGGCCGGAAGTCCCTGATAAGCCCACATGGCTGGAGGGAAGGGATAAACAACTACTTCAATGTAGATCTGTGTGTTCTCTGAATTGTATTTGTATATTCAAGCTGGGTTCTGGGAAAACGAACTGTCCATGTCCACTGCAACACGAGTACAGAAATACGCAAGAAATACCAGACAATATACTCATTTCCATCATGTTTAGAGGAAAATACTCTTATCTTTGTTTTCTAAGCCTTTCTTATAGTTTAAAAGAGAAAATGTTTTCTCTCTCATCATATTCTTGTAGTCGTTTCTCAGCACTTGATGTGGATACTATTTCTATCAATACTTCTAGGATTCCCAGAATTTGAGGTTCTTTTAAACATTTTCCTTGTATCCAGCTAACCTTGTCTGAAGAATATACAGATGATACAGGGGAAATTGTGATTCTGCAGAGGGGATAGAATGGTGATTCTTCTCCCACATACTCCATTTTACCCAGAATGAGAAGGAAAGTGGATCTCATCGGGGAGCAAGTATGCTCAATAAGACGGATAATAATTTTATAGATGATCTATGGCTTCCTCTCCTCATCAAAGTGTGTTTCAAACTGCTGACAGTAAGACTTATTCAGAACTGGAAGTTAGATCAATCATACAATTGCTTTTACACAAAGGCTCTTTCTCACGTCTCTGTTTGAATAGGAATCTCAAATTCTGAATCCAAAGACAAATAGTCTTTCACTTATTCATTATCAGAGATTAGGCATGTGGGTTTAGATAATCTACAGCTCACTCTAATGCCCCAGTGGCATAAGGAAATTAATGACTTCCAAAATTAGTCAGAACAGTGAGGGGATATGTTAAAAATCATGGTTCTGATCTTAGGCTATGCAGTAGAAATGCATTGGCAGTTCATAGAAATACAGTCCTCATAACAGACCAATTAAACTATAATCTCTGAGGACTTGCCCCAGGAATAGTATTTTCTAAAATGCTGTCTAGATGAATTGAAATTTCCCCAAATATTACCTAGATCTTAATGAAATAAGAGATCTTATTATAAACCACTGCATTAATTCTAGGAAGAATTTAGCTTAATAAAGACTACTTTTTTTTTTCTGGTTTCCTGTAGCATACTTCGGAAATATCCCTATTTTATATCATTTGTATTTTTAAGTGGAGAGTAGAGGAGAAAAGGCTTGGATTTTCCCCCTTTTTAGTTTATAACACTAATGAATCTAAGCACACATGCTGAGTCAGATCTTTTTTTCATTTCTCTCAGCTGAGCAGAGATAAACTGTACATCAGTTAGGGAAAGGGGGAAAAAAACAAACAAGAAACCTCAAACTGCTGAACTTGCTTTTGCTATAAGTAGAACCAATTACTTCTCAGCAGTTCTACACAAATAAAAGCTATCTGATGCTCAAAGAAGTTTCAAATTATAGGCATGAGCTCGTCTTATAGTCTTAATCACCTGTGACAGTGTCACTCTTAGGTCATAAACATGCTTTGTCAGCTGTTACTTACTTTTTGCAAAAAGCCTTGAGATTATTATCTAGAGATTATCATCTCAAGATTATCATCTCAAATGTATGCCTATACATTTTTTCATCAAATTAATACATTTTAATAATGCAAAAATAGATAAATGTGTGTTTATACATTCCCAGATGCATATCATTTTTTTTTCCCTTAACTTAATGTTCTGGGACTTCCCTGGCGGTCCAGTGACTAAGACTTCATGCTCCTACTGCAGGGCATCTGGGTTCAATCTGTGGTCAGGGAACTAGATGCCACATGCTGCAACTGAGACTTGGCACAAATAAACAAATATTTATTTATTTAAAGTAATGTTCTCCCAAATAACTTATTTCCTACACTTAACTGGCAGTAGACTTTCATTTTCCTAATACATTTTATTAAAATAACTTTGTTCCTCATTATTTTCTTATATATATTTTTATATCTAAATATATAGTTTTACATAAAGTCTTTCATGAAAATAAAATATAAATTTAAGTTGCTTACTACCACTACCTATCTGCCACAGAAACATTCAAAGATTTTCACAAATTAAGTATGACAAATACTTAATCAAAATATATAAAATCAGTACTTCAGAGATATGTTTCTTGCTATTTTGTTTTACTTGCTATAATATAATGCAAGTTGTAAGACTTCTATCAAATAAAATTATAAACCTTTATCAAAATACATTATAATAGATGTAATTTGAGAGACATAGGCCATATTATATATAAATAAGAACAATATATAACGTGAAACTATGCACCCATTGTGTGTTCAATGTAAATGCAGTCAATATAGTCCATGGGGCCCACAGCACAGTAATTCATGGAGCTTAATAAGACAATTTTGAAACATATACAATGTTGATATAGTAAGGTCATTTCTGAAAAAACAATCTGTTTCCTACATTTTTAATGTTAGAATGTAATTTCCATGCAAACAAGAACCTCATCCTTTGCTCACTCCTGCATCCTCAAAGTCCAGAACTTTAGCCATTGCCAACTTAGTGCTTAAAACTTGCTCATGCTGAAAGACACTTTCAGATGGAGTAATTCTGTTGTTTGCAAAATCTAAGATTCACCTAGGAACTAACGACTGTGCAATAATTCATTAAGCTTATTTATTAGAATAGTTCACCATCAAATGAAACATAAATATCATAAAGCATCAATAAATAATTGGACTAAATAATTGGAGAAAAGTCATATTTGCAAGAGATAAATAAACTTTAGACATATTGGGAATCAATTTAGGAAATGTGTAGAAATGCATTTTTAATTAAAATTTAAAGATGTATAAATGAATGACTGAATCTTATTTTTGAATAAAAATTCTTAAAGTTTTCAAGATGTTTCAAAACCATCTATAATTTCAAATCCAGCCATTCACAATACTAGCCACACACACACACACACACACATATATTAGAGTTTAAACTGTTATTTTCTTTGAAAGATTATACTGGGAGGGGATGAATGAGTAGTATTAGTCGCTCAGTCGTGTCCTACTCTTTGCGACCCCAGACTGTAACCTGCAGTTTCCTCTATTCATGGGATACTCCAGGCAAGAATATTGTGGTGGGTTGCCATTCCTTTATCCAGAATGAATGAGAGTGTTGCTTTTTAAAATTTATCTAGCAGAGTAACTCAGTTTTTTCTTTTAATGCTTTAAAAGTATCTTATATTAATACATATTTTAATAATGAATGAAAGGTAATTTTTAAAATTTTGCTATCAGAATAATTCAGTTTCCATTTAAGTGCTTTTTAAAATGTGTTATACACATTTTAATAATGAAAATTAAAAGACAGGATTGCATAGAAATGAAATGCAGACATTTGAAAACATCCAATTTAATAAAAAATATCAGAGATAGTATACACTGTTTTTCATCACAATGAATGTGCAAATTAAAATGATTTCTTCACTTAACTTTAATGCCTCTTCATAGGAATTTAATTAAAAGAAGCTAGGTACTCTTTATAATTAACAAGGCACATTTAAATTGATTTTAAAAATGAATGATACTAGTGCTCACATAGTCTGTGCTTTATAACATGAATTCAGATACAGATGAACATAGAAGACATCTTTCTGGGTGGCGGTTAGAGCCATGTGAGCTTTTAACTGGCCTTGAAATATTTTGAACAGATGGTCAGGTTGTTAAGCAGATGGCTGCTTCCTTGACCTTTAAAATCTTTGCTTTTCTTTTCATAATTACCAGTGCCTCATAACAGATCAAATTCTTCATTTCGTGTAATTAGTTTTTACATTTCTACTATGTGTCTGCTTTAAAATATTACTTCAAGAAGTAGAAAGAGTGCATATAATCATAAGTAGTAGATTTTAGTAAAATATGTTATCCACTGGGCGAAGAATTTTGGAGTGGAACAATTTTCTGAATTAAAAGACATATGCATCCCTTAGCACAATGTAAATGGAACAGTCATATTTCCTTTTCCTATTTCCTAAACTAAAAGTTGCATCTCACCTGAGTGTTGTACAGAGAGAGAACAAATAAGACTATACTGGGGTAAGTATTCCATTTTCATAATGAAAACAGAGAAGCCATTGTATAAAGAATCTACTATGCTTTGATCTGGTTATAAAGGATGGTTCTGAACATTTATCCAGGCAATGTGCCCTATAGAATTCATACTTGACAGACCATCTTGTTTACAGGGGCTACTGTGCTTGTCTAGAGATTTGGGCATTGTGTGTTGTTTTATGATTGTCAAATAAAAGTCCAATAAATATATACACACACACACACACACACACACACACACCCCTGTATATGGTATATCATGTCATTTAGCTATTCTTTGCCCACATGCTGATGAAAGTGTTTGAAAATTCTATAATATTGTCAGATTGTTGGTGGCATCTAAGACAAAGAAAATGTAACAGCAACTTTTTCAATTGAGGAACTGGGGGGAAAGGTTCTATTACTGGGGCTTCCCATGTAGCCCTAGTGATAAAGAACCTACCTACCAATGCAGGAGAGGTAAGTGGCATGGGTTCATTCCCTGGGTTGAGAAGATCCCTTGGAGGAGGGCATGGCAACCCACTCCAGAGTCCTTGCCTGTAGAATCGCACAAAAAGAGAGGAGCCTGCTAGGCTACAGTTCACAGAGTCGCAAAGAGTTGGACATGACTGAAGCGACTTGGCATGTACATTCTATAACTATGAATTAAGATGAATAAAAAACTACTTAATAAAATCCTTCAATACTAGTTTCACCATTCCCATATAGATTGACAATTCCCTGGTTGGTAGTGTTTCCATTTCATCATTTGCAACTATAAGGACTGTCACATTGACGTGAGGACCAAAGCAGTTTCAAAGAGCACTGGGGATAGGATCCACCCAACTAAAGACTGTGGGGAGTGCAGGGGGACAATGCAATACAAACCTGTTATAACACTGAAAATACACATGCAGAGTGCACCGAGTTCTGGGTTTTAATTCCTTTGACTCTTATTTGTGCAATCCCAGGCCAGACTTACTCTTTGCATGCATGCTAAGTCACTTCTGTTGTGTCTGATCTTTGTGACCCTAAGGACCATAGCCCACGAAGCTCCTT
This sequence comes from Bos grunniens, assembly GCF_055505025.1. Lineage (NCBI taxonomy): Eukaryota > Metazoa > Chordata > Mammalia > Artiodactyla > Bovidae > Bos > Bos grunniens. Next base: position 17,672,320 of record NC_141184.1, on the reverse strand, counting down.
TGTCCATTGGATTCTCCAGGTAATACTAGAGTGGGTTGCCATGCCCTCCTCCAGGGGATCTTCCTGACCCAGGGATCAAACCCTTGTCTCTTATGTCTCCTGCATTGGCAGGTAGGTTCTTTACCACTAGTGCCACCTGGGAAGCCCAGGCATTCTTTACTCATCATTATATTCTCACCTTTTAGCCCCGTATTTTTTTTTTCAGGTTAGTTCTTCTCTGAATCTCAGCTGCTTAAATTGTATAATGATATACTTTAATTGGATGATTCCTAGATCATTTTTAAGCCTAAGAATTTGTGCTAACAGAATTTACATTTGTATGAGTCCTCCCCTGTTGTTTTGGTTGGACTTCACAGACACAGTTTGGATGGATTAAAAGTATGAAAGTGAAAGTTGCTCACTGGTGTCCGACTCCTTGCGACTCCATGGACTATACAGTCCATGAAGTTCTCTAGGCCAGAAAACTGAAGTGGGTAGCCTTTCTTGTCTCCAGAGGATCTTCCCAGGGATCATATCCAGGTCTCCCACATTGCAGGTGGATTCTTTACCAGCTGGCCACCAGGGAAGCCCTGGATTATGAATCAGTAACATGTAGGGATTATAGCATCTCAGTATGTGATAATGAAAAAAACATTCCCTCTGGACAATTATAGACATTTATGTTGTACTGAATCTAAATAGGGCTTTATCTCTATCTATCTGTCCATCCATATATATATATATATATATACACACATATATAAAATGATCTTTAAAACTGTTACATTATATAATCTTGAAATTTACAGAGGAAAAATAAAAATTTGTTGCAATTATATTAATTCTCAATATATGTAAAACTTACTATATTATTTGTTTGCTCATCACTGAATTATTATTGTTGAAGCTGAAACTCCAATACTTTGGCCACCTGATGCGAAGAAGTGACTCATTTGAAAAGACCATGATGCTGGGAGAGATTGAAGATAAAAGGAGAAAGGGATGACAGAGGATGAGATGGTTGGATGGCATCACACCAACTCAATGGACATGAATTTGAGTAAACTCTGGAAGTTGATGATGGACAGGGAGGCCTGGCATGCTGCAGTCCATGGGGTCACAAAGAGTCAGACATGACTGAGCAACTGAACTGAACTGAATTGAACTGAATTATAGTTACCTTGTACAAAATAGCAAACTATACTATAATATCTGGGGATATAATTCAGACTTTTAACTCAGTGTCTCATACATTTATGTGATCTCTAGTATAGTTGCATGACTTCAACTATATGTACATAGTAACAATTCCTAAATTCATAAAAATATTAATATGTCTGTTACATACTCTTGTCTGGCTTATATGTCCAAATATTTGAATAATATGTCCACTTGGATGTCCCAGAGGTTCCAAACATTAGAGCCCCAAGTCTTGATTCACTCCCAAAATTGTTCTATTTCAGTATTTCTCATGTAATAGCATCACATTTTTTCTCAGCTTAAAACCACTGGTGTTTGTTTCCTTCTTTCTTTTCATATATAAATGACTAGAAATCTCTTTTCTCAAAGTCTCACAGCATTTGACTGAATTCCAATATCTCTACAACTGTTATGCTGGATTAAGACACTACCTCACATGGGTATCATGAGTAGTCTTCTTCCTGGTTTTCCTTTTTACTCTACTGTCCATCTTGAGTACCAGGGTTTTCATACAGCAGCCAAAGTAACTTATTTAGATTGTGAATACCCTGAACCAAGTTTGCCAAAGATTTCCTTATAATTAGAGTGAATTTGTAATGTCTTACTATAACCTGCCTACACAATCACATGGGATATGAGGTTTTCTCCTTCAGCGACCTTGTCTCCCACCACTCACCTTCATTCCTGACACCCAGTACGGATGTATTATCACTATAACCACCATTGTCCGAACATGCAACGTATTGCTTCTAAATCACCTCATGGCTGCCTATTCCTAATTGCAAATTTTCTTAAGTCTTTCTCTTAACTATGTGTGCTCAGTTGTGTCTGACTCTCTGTGACCCCATGGACTGAAGCCCACCAGGCTCCTCTGTCCATGTATTTTTCCCGGCCAGAATATTGGAGTGGTTTGCCATTTCCTCCTCCAGGGGATCTTCCCGACCCAGGGATTGTACCCACATCTCCTATATTACACGTGGATTCTTTATAGCTGAGTCACCTGACAAGCCCCTTACTATATCCAGCTTTATTTATGTCTCAGTATTTTTTATGTGAAATTAGCTTAATTTTGTGTTTGCTTACTTGGGTTTTTAATTTATTCTACCTGAGAATGTAAGCTCACTGAGGTCAGTGACTGTCTTTGTCTGAATTTTAGCACCTTACCTCCAGCACCCAGAGTAGCGTCTCCTGGAAAACAAGCACTGAATAAATATTAATTTTAATGAATGAGTAAATAAAGCTTCATTTATTTCGGCATATGTCCATGCCATTATTATTTTCATACCTCTTTTAGATAACTGTTCTTATTTTATCAAATTTTATTTTCTCAAATTTTAATTTCTGGTTGAATCCGTTTTTCTAAATTACTGTTTGTTAAATCAAACTTCTGTTATTTTAATATAATGATTCTATGAATATTATCACTTATATACTTTTTATAAACAAATTTGATTTTTGTCTCATCAAGCAAAAATTTTTAAGGCTACAACTATTAAAATTTAATACTTAGGTGATAATTATCTTCCAAGATCATTTGTGCTTGGAGTAGAATACTTCAAACACCTAATAAAACTTGGTTTTCTTATGTTGCAAAAATTATTCTTCTTTTTCACAAGAATTTTATTGTATGCAACCAAATCAGAGAAAGTAAAGGCAAAACTGGGATTTTTCTTCAGTTGGATACACAGATCTTATCATAGCGGTAGAAAGATGTAACATCCTTCTCTATGCTTATACTAAAAGATTTCTCACTAACTTACCTTTTTTGTAGGCATAATAAAAATACACTAAAATAGTTAATAATATTTTCTAAAAAGTAAAAATTGCCACTCATTGTATTTGAAAACAGCAGCATATCTTTATATTAGTTTTGTTTCACTTTCATTGAGGTCCCCCAAAAAGGAAGAATGTGAAGAAATACTAGTTGTAGCATTATTCTTCCTCTGTCTCCTGAATCCTAACACTAAACATTGGGGATTAAGTAGTTTAGACAAATATTGTCATCAAATATGCACATATATCAGGGTAAAGTTTCATTTGGATCTGAAAGAGTAAAGTCAGTTTCTAATCTACCCGCTTTTATGTGAGTTTATGCAGATTTACTTACCTTTTCATTAGTTAAATTGTAACAAGACACCTTGTCAAGTTTTAGAGAGGATCATGAGTATAGTGCCCATTTACCCACTGACTATACCAAGAATGTGCTAAGGACTCACTTGCTGTTGGCACTGTATGTATATAACCAACAGATATATACTGTTGGTTGCATAAAGGCCTCATTAGATCCTTTATTCTCATAGATCCTAAAGCTAGGATTTCCTGTCCTTGTTTATTACTTGGTTATATACCAAAATTCATGGAGAATATCACTTCTGTTAACATATTTTAAATATATAGCATAAACCATTAAAAAGTAAACAAATGATTGTCATATTAAAACTAAAAAAAAATTAATTCATAAAATATACTACATTGATGGCATTGGCTCAGTAAAGATTTCAGTCATTGCTAATTTTATGTTTAACTTCAATCTTTTACCTCCTGTATTTTTCACATGTTATTTAGCAGGTTCATTGGACATTTTTTTTTTTTTCCTGTTTTGGCTACCCTTTTGATTTGGGAGAAATCTCAAGAAAAGTGTAAGCCAACCAAGCCATCTGCTATGGAAGCTGAAGACACGTGGATAATCCCTTCCCTTTCCCTTTGGCAGCCAGTAATCTAAACTCACCAGTCACATTGCCCCTCTGTCCCACCAGTGAAGACTGCTTCTTGAGTAAATGAAGCAAAAACAGGATGACATTTAGATATTTTTGATAGCAGAATCAACAGAATGGAGAGTCTAATGGACTAACACGAAGTGTCAAAGGGAAATGGAACCCAGCAGGAAGGTGGCAAGTGTCCAGACCACAGTTATCCAGTGGAAGAGGTGGTGAGGAATAACTGGACAGCAACAATATTCTGAGGTGCTTAATCTTGGCAGGTTTTTTTTTTTTTCTTTAATATTTATTGAACTTGGTTTTTAGCAAACTTTTCCGTACACTGGAAAATACCGTGATGCTGGGAAAGATTGAGGGCATAAAGAGAAGGGGATGACAGAGGACAAGATGGTTGGGTGGCATCACCGACTCAATGGGCATGAATTTGAGCAAATTCCAGAAGATAGTGAAGGACAGGGAAGCCTGGCATGGTGCAGTCCACGTGGTTGCAAAAAGTCGGGCATGACTTAGCAACTGAACCGAACAACATAGGATTCCCTTTGCAGATGACATCTTGGAGCAGAATAGACAAAAAAAATAGACTCTCCAGGTGCTTTGGTTGGGGACATGCATGACAGATAATGTAGGTATACCCCAAGAACATGAATGGACCTGCTACCAAGTTGGAGACTGAATGCTCAAGCCAAAGTTAAAAGCATGGTGCAACACTTTGTACTCTGACTCTCCTGCCACTAAGAAAAAGGAATCATTCTCACTGATTTTAAAAGGAATGTTCATGATGTTTGTTTGTGCAGCTCTAATCCATTTAAGGAGTTGAATCGTTCCCAGGGTAATAAAAATGCATTTAAATATATAAGGCTACAATACAAAGAACTTTATCACTAACTGCCTCTTATGACCTATTAGATCCAATTCTCAAATTATATGTGGCAAAGAGCTGTGTTGTATATGTGTGAAATCTGCAGTAAATTGCAATAGAATAACAGACTAGTCATAGTTCAGGTGCCTACATTCTGGCAGAAAAGCAATACTGTTTTTTAATTTAAAAAAAGAAAAAAAAAGGATCTGTTCTTTTCAGAAACTGCTTCTGGCTTGTTCTTGGACTCCGATAGATAATAAGCAACTGAATATCAGAAAAAAATTCATATGAAATTAGTTACCTATCAAGAATTGGGTTTTAACTGATATGCCAAACTCTGTATTAAGGTATATCCAACAGAACGGCATTACATTGGTGTTGTCAGCCACCTGTGTCTCCTAGTATCTCAATGCTTCTTTGGGATACTGAAGACAAAGTGGACAATATGTCAAGTGTAAAGGTTCCAGAGGTGTCATCTTCATCCAGACTTCTTTGAACTCTTCCTAAGTTACTGATCTGTGTACAGTATAGCAAGAAAGCAAACTACACCATATATTTTTAAGCAGGCATGGGGTTAAAAAGAGGTGTTGTGAGTCAGAGTACTCAGTTGACTTCTATGGGTTGCTAAGAAGAAACTTGAGTGGTAAAACTGTTTATTAGGTATGTGAAATGTATATTAGTTATTAATATTATTGGCATACATTCTGTTTCTTTCATCTTTTATGCATTCTTCTATTTTTATTTCAGTAAATGTTTTTCAATACATACAGAATATATTTCAGGATCTAAGCTGAATGGTATAAATACAGAAATGAGACTAATAGACACAGATTCTGATTTAACAGAATTTTACTCTGTGCCTTTTTATTACTTGTATAAAGAGTAGTAATAGTGGCAGTCATTGTTATAGTTGTGAATTATGAGTAGGTTTGAGGAAGCTGCTGGTATTTCAGTTCCAGACACGCTGAAAACAAAGAACTATTGAGACATCAAAATGTGGCATCCTGAGGGTCTTAACATGGAGCTCAGCAGTTAAGCTTAGGCTGAAAACACAGATTTGAGGATAATGATTTTTACTGCATTGTCGATGACCTGATTTGGGTTCAGAACAACCAGGGAAAGTGTAGAACTTTCTTCTCTCACCAAATAAAAGCAGTGGAAAGACTGAGTTTTCAAGACAATATGGTATGGGAAGGAATTGTAGAAGAGTCAGGAAAAGACCCTCATTGTCTACTTCATATTTCAAAAATCATATTAGAATTCTAATCTCACAGAAAGCACTTCTAGTCCAACATACCAACAATTTGACTTAATCTGTTTTAGAATTACTAGCCCTGGTGGGGTACAGTATAATATAGTGGTGAGAATATGGGTTCTGATACTAGATTCCTGGTGAGATCTGTGATTTTGAGCCAGGTACTTTCCTCTCTAGGCCATTTTCTAGCACTGGGAATGCTAGAATACCTATTTATTAGGCTCATTGCAACAATTACATAATATACAAAATGTGCTAAAGATAGTTCTGATTCAGAGTACATTCTAAGCATATGTCAGTCATTAATTTTGCACTATTACCTACAGGCGTTAGCTATAAATACCTACTTTTATATTCACTTTCTCTAGTACAATGACTTATTTATGGCACTTGTTCAATAGATCCTTGGGGAATCAGGTGATTTATAATTTCAAAAAGTTTATTTCACCATGTTTTTTAAGACTCACAGAATTAACATTTGGAAGAAGTCATCATATAAAGAGCTGAAGTACCTGGACAGTGGATGTTTGGTATATCACTATGAAGCCAAAATGAAGAGGAACACTATATCCCAAGACACTGCCTCTAACCCTGGACTTGATTTCCATATCAAACAACCACAAGCTTTTGTTGAATCCCCAGCTGCTGACTGACCACGGGCAGAACTTCCTGAGAATATCTTACCTTTATTCCTGCTAAGTACCCTACTGCGCTTTGAGCTTGTAGTTTCTTCAGTCTGACCAACAGAATTTATGTGTTACATTTCACCTTGTCAAATTCAGCTTGTTCATTATAGCTGTGAAGATTGTGGGGTATGTGGATTCTGTCAAAATACCTTTTATATAAAATAATCTCATAAGAATTAACTGAGTTTAAGAGATTTACTTTCTTGCTTGACATATATAAAAACTCTGAAGTTGTAGCTCATTTGAATTGTAGTTCATACTCCAAAAATGTATGGCAATAAAACTGCTATTGATAGGAGATTTTATATCAAATAATCTCTTTAAAAAGAAGCCAGTCTTCTTCATGTATGTTTTAAAATCAATACTGTGTTAAGTAATCTCTATTTACTCTTTCAGATCCTCTCTCTACTCTTGTTCATTCTGGTCAATGTCCAGCATCCTGTAGACCGACTCCTATAGAGTATATCACCCAATGTCTGTCTAGCTTTCAGTTAGATTGGGCCAATGGGAGGCACTAGTAGGGGATTAGAAGATGATAGAGAGGGAAAAAAAGAGAGAGAGAAGGTTTTCCATGCTTTCTCCTATCAGGCCATTACAGTCATAGTAACTGTGCTTCTTCATGCAGGTCCTTCCAGATTCTGGTAACCTCTTTCATCACTTGCTCCTTCAGATTTGGTTGTATTAATGGCTTCCTGTTAAGCACTATCCACAGGATACCCTTGCTGGTACATAATTCTATAAATGGTCCCTTTAAAAGCCATCTTAAGTTACCATTTTAGGTTTGCTGCCTTTTTTTTTTTCCACTGCCAAAAATTAGACTGTTGTATACAATGTAAGTCTGTATAAAGACAATTTTATTGAGTTTTTTCTTTGGTATCTTATATTTAAGCAATCTATTATTAGTCCTGTGAAAATGTCTTTATTCATTTATACATACAAATGTTATGTGGGTGATAAGGAAAACGAACTACTACTATGATGCAAATGATATTTTACATAACAGCACAATTTGAGACAGTTTAATAGAGATAAGTTTGTTATTTGCACTATGTACAACATCTCATATGAAGTCATTACTTTGATTATCAAGTTTTTTTTTTTTTTTTTAATCTCTACACTCAGGATTTTAGAGTCTATGCTAAAGAAACTTCCTACAAAATATAGTCTATATAGATGGAGTAATTTAAGAAAAGTGAATTAATATTTTCACAAATCTCAAGGGAAACAAAAAAATATAAATGGATGAATATAATAAAAAGTTTAATCTGCAGCAAGAAAAAAGCTAATTGAGTTGGTGTAGAATCACATGCATTTCACAGCTGCATCATTAGCAAGGGAATAAGGTCAGTTAGTTAACTAGCCCACATTAGTCATTCAAACTTATATAACTTAAAACTTCACCCAAGCTTATAACTGATATAGGATTCAGGTCTCTGCAACAATTGCTAATTTATTTCTATTCTAAGATTCACTTGAGCTTTTAAACACTTACAAATTTAGCAGAAGTGCAGAAAACGAAATTCATAGAACCTGTTTTATTAACCAAAGCGTGGCACTTTCTATTTATTGGGAACTTAAATTATATTTACAATTTCATAGATTTTTTTTTTCTTCTCAATTTTGCCACTAATTAGTTGCATAGTTTTCAAGAATATGAAGTGATTATTTGACATAATAGATTGTAAAAGTATGCAGTATTAACATGAATATATTTATCTTTTTTCAATATTACTCTTTCATTAAAATGTGAGAGATTGGGAAAAGGCAGAAGCGAGAGAAAGAGGAGAAAGAGAAAAAGAATGTGAGGAATATGTTATCAAATTTAAACTCCAAAAGAGACTAAAATTAATTGGTGTCAGTGATGGTTCAGTTGCTAAGCTGTGTCTGCCTCTTGCAATTCCATGGACTGTAGCCCACCAGGCTCCTCTGTCCATGGGATTTCCCAGCAAAGATTACTGGAGTGGATTGCCATTTCCTTCTCCACAGATTGATTAAATCATTATAAAAATCAGTACCATGACATGTAAACTGTGAATCCTTTCTAGAATCCCCATGTCTACCTTTCAAATGGGATTTTCTAAAAAATTTGAAAAGTTGGGTGATACATAATTTTCATCTCTAGTTTTTTTTTCTTGAAAGTTTAGGCATAGACACGTAATTTTCTAGTTGCTATCTTTGAAATATATGGGAATTACCTTATCAGTACAACATGAAATAAAGGAGGTAATTGGAAAAACAACATAGCATATCTGAAAACATTTGTCTTGCACTTAGAATTTGAGACAACTGTACTAGAAAAAGATGCCTAAATTTCCTGTATCAAGGATATCCGGTGACCCTCCAGCAAAGGCATGCAAAATTTAAAATTAAGTTTAAATATATGTAGAATGGCTGTGGAATGACATATTTTGCTTTGTAAAGACATTTGAACTTAACAAAATTGAGCCACTTCATTAGAATGTTTTGATAATTATTATTTTTCATAAAATAATTAAAATGTAAATCTTATAGGATACCTGATGTTGTTATGAAAGAGAATTACATCTGCTGGATGATCAAAAAAGCAAGAGAGTTCCAGAAAAACATCTATTTCTGCTTTATTGATTATGCCAAAGCCTTTGACTGTGTGGATCACAATAAACTGCAGAAAATTCTGAAAGAGATGGGAATAACAGACCACCTGACCTGCCGCTTGAGAAATTTGTATGCAGGTCAGGAAGCAACAGTTAGAACTGGACATGAAACAACAGACTGGTTCCAAATAGGAAAAGGAGTACATCAAGGCTGTATATTGTCATCCTGCTTATTTAACTTCTATGCAGAGTACATCATGAGAAATGCTGGACTGGAAGAAACACAAGCTGGAACCAAGATTGCCGGGAGGAAGATGAATAACCTCAGATATGCAAATGACACCACCCTTATGGCAGAAAGTGAAGAGGAACTAAAAAGCCTCTTGATGAAGGTGAAAGAGGAGAGTGAAAAACTTGGCTTAAAACTCAACATTCAGAAAACGAAGATCATGACATCTGGTCCCATCACTTCATGGGAAATAGATGGGGAAACAGTGGAAACAGTGTCAGACTTTATTTTGGGGGCTCCAAAATCACTGCAGATGGGGACTGCAGCCATGAAATTAAAAGACGCTTACTCCTTGGAAGGAAAGTTATGACCAACCTAGATAACATATTGAAAAGCAGAGACATTACTTTGCCAACAAAGGTCTGTCTAGTCAAGGCTATGGTTTTTCCAGTGGTCATGTATGGATGTGAGAGTTGGACTGTGAAGAAACCTGAGTGCCAAAGAATTGATGCTTTTGAACTGTGGTGTTGGAGAAGACTGCGAGTCCCGTAGACTGCAAGGAGATCCAACCAGTCCATTCTGAAGGAGATCAGCCCTGGGTGTTCTTTGGAAGGAATGATGCTAAAGCTGAAACTCTAGTACTTTGGCCACCTCATGCAAAGAGTTGACTCATTGGAAAAGACTCTGATGCTGGGAGGAATTGGGGGCAGGAGGAGAAGGGGATGACAGAGGATGAGATGGCTGGATGGCATCACTGACTGGATAGACGTGAGTCTGAGTGAACTCCGGGAGTTGGTGATGGACAGGGAGGCCTGGCGTGCTGCGATTCATGGGGTCGTGAAGAGTCAGACAAGACTGAGCGACTGAACTGAACTGAACTGGATGTTTCTAATGAAATATTTATTAAAGTCATCTAATTTTAAATGCTGTAATAAGACAAAACAAAAACCTGCAATAAATAATAGATCAAAAAAGGTTCTCATAACAAAATTGGGAACACTTATTTGCTTTCTCCTTGGAAGGAAAGCTATGACAATCCTAGCCAGCATATTAAGAACAGAAACATCTCTTTGTTGACAAAAGTTCATACAGTCAAAGTTATGGTTTCCCTGGTAGTCACACACAGATGTGAGATTTGGACCATAAAGAAGGCTGGGTGCCAAAGAATTGATTCTTTTGAATTATGTTGTTGGAGAAGACTTGAGAATCCCTTGAAATGCAAGGAGAAGAAAGCAGTCAATCGTAAATCAATTCTGAATATTCAATGGAAGAACTGACACTGAAGTTGAAGTTCCAGTACTTTGGCCACGTGATGCAAAGGGCTGACTAAGTGGAAAAGACCCTGATATTGGAAAAGATCGAAGGCGAAAGGAAAAGGAGGTGGCAGAGGATGACATGATTAGATAGCATCACCAACTCAATGGACATGAATTTGAGCAAACTCCAAGAGATAGTGCAGGAGAGAGGAGCCTGGCATGCAGCAGTCCCTGGGGTTGCAAAGAGTTGGACACAACTTAGCATCTGAACAACAAAACCAAGTTTGCATAAGAATTGATTATGAAAGTTTATTATGAAAATCGTATTATTACCTTAAACGTAGATCAAGAAATGATATAGTTTATTTTTGAGCTTCATGATACATAATTACAATTGCTGAAGTCAGTACATATTTTACAATTTTGTAAGTGTGGGAGATTTTGGCATGAGAAAGCTCAATTCCTAGCAAAATTACTTTGGTGTTTAAAAGAATTATTAGTTGTATTGTTTTTAATTGTTTTTTTAAGTTTTCAAATGGGTTTAAAATAGAAAAAGTCCTAGCAATTAACTTTCTTACACTTCTGAAACAAGCGATCCAGGAGTTAATTTATTCTAAATGGCATGCTGAGCTTGTTCAGTGGAAATTACTACTGATACAATTTGCCATTTGTGATTATTTTATTAACATGGCAGAGTGGGGGAAGGCAGTGGCAAGCATTAAAAAGAATTAAACAGTTCAGGTTTCTGCATTTATTTCTCATTTTAAAAGAGCTAAACTTTTAAAATACTTCAGTACTGCATCAATTTGAGAAAGAAACAGAGAATACCACAGAGGGTTTCCCATTTTGACCAATGGCAGACTGGCTCAGAGCAATACTCCATGCCAAGAACATCACATCAACAAAAATATATTGTGAAAATGTATGTTGGTTCTTTTAAATATTTAGTGATCATAGCAATTCTTCATTTCACTTTCCCCCTTATCTGTTGAGTTTCACTTTTTCCAGAGTTCTGAAGAATGGAGCTTTTTCTTATATAGCCTCTCTCTACAGATATTTTCCATTGTGACTTCATTATTCTTGCTGATTAACTCTTTCATCATCTTTCATTCTGATAAATATTTAAGTCTCATCTGCCACAGCGTCTCATTCTGTTTTCTGGTCTTTGTAATTCTTTTCATTTACTATTTTAGCTGATTACCAGGGGCTTAGAATGAATAATCATACGTGTTCAGTCTTCCTTTTCTAATTCAAAGGCACACATATAAAATTTGTGAATTAAATGATAGTCAGATAAAACAATTAATTTAAATAATTGAAAGGTATATTAATGATAACTTATTATTTGCTATTTGCTACTCAAAAAATTCTCTTCAATTTTCCCCAAGATTTCAACATAAGTACATGTGTTTAGTGAACTGGAAATAACATAATTATCTATTTTTTTTCTTCTTTACAATTCCTCCCAATTGTTATCAAATTGTGATGATTGACAAGACTCTTGAGAGTCCCTTGGACAGCAAGGACATCAAACCTGCTGCTAAGTCATGTCAGTTGTGTCCGACTCTGTGTGACCCCACAGATGGCAGCCCACCAGGCTCCTCTGTCCCTGGGATTCTCCAGGCAAGAACACTGGAGTGGGTTGCCATTTCCTTCTCCAATGCATGAAAGTAGAAAGTGAAAGGGAAGTTGCTCAGTCGTGTCCAACTCTTAGGGACCCCATGGACTGCAGCCTACCAGGCTCCTCTGTCTGTGGGATTTTCCAGGCAAGAGTACTGAAGTGGGGTTCCATTGCCTTCTCCGAAGGAAATCAACCCTGAATATTCATTAGAAGGACTGATGCTGAAGCTGAAACTCAATACTTTGGCCACCTGATGTGAAGCACTGACTCATTGGAAAAGACCCTGATACTGGGAAAGATTGAAGGCAGGAGGAGAAGAGGAAGACAGAGTATTAAATGGTTGGATGGCATTACTGACTCAGAGATGAACTTGAGCAAACTCCAGGAGATAGCGAAGGACAGGGAATCCTGGAGTGCTGCAGTCCATGGGGTCACAAAATGTCAGACATGACTTAAAGACTGAACAACAACAACTTTATCATAAAGTTAAGATGGTAGTCAGTAAGATGACATTAAAATAAGCTATTCCTTTTGAATGAAAAAATATATTTTACTTTATAAAAGCAATCCCCCAGAAAAATTAAGAAATCTGATACTGAGCATTTTGCCACCTAGATAGCACTAGAATGAAACATTTCAAAACCCTTTCATTTCAGACTTAAATCTACTAAGATAAATGGCTTCCTTAAATAAATTATCTGGCCATACTTTTCCAAAGATTTGATACCAAATCCAAACACATTTCTTATGATTTTAACCTAAATTTAAAAAAGGAAAACCTTAGCTTTTTCTAATATTTATTTTCTAAACCAGTGTTTACTCTTATGTAATGATAAAAAATGGATACTTCAAAGTAAACTTTCCTTTATGTTAGATTTAGCTTTTAAACTACAATGAGAACAATTAAGTCATACATGTGCTACAATGTTTGACATTTGTTAGGCAAGTAATAACTATACAAATGAGAGTTACTACCAGATTATGTATCTATTAGATAAGTCCTAAATGTCAATTTTTTTATCCTCAAGAGTTCAAAACTACAGTCCTTTTTTATGTCGAAATTACAAGTGAAGAAAGAAGAAAGCTATTAGTCTAAAGTAAATCAAAAAATCAGTTAAAATATATGGACTTTGAAAACCTTCACTGCCTTGAAGAATTTTTTCCTTTGACTGAAACCTTTGCCCCAGTCCACCCTAGTTGTTTCTCTTTCTTTCTAATCAAGCCATCCTATTATAAAGCTCAAAACACTTTTATATCCCTTATTTAGTATTAATTGTGTTAACAAGATTTTTCCATTTGTTACCTTAAGATCCATTGGTAAGTATATGGTACTAATTTGGAAACAAGAGTAATTTATTAGTACAGTTTTCAAACTATCTAAGATTTTAATCTTCAAAGTACTTTGGATAAGCTTGTGCCTTATATTAATAAGTTTTTATTTTATATAGTCAATTGATAATTAATTGACTGTATGGTGAGATGAAGTTAAACCATTCACTCAAACTATGTTCAGATGTTGAAGAACATGCCAAGATAATAAGAGGGGAAAAGCACTAAATTAATACCTTATTTCTAACCCTAGCCCTTTAGAAGAGAGGTAGTGGTGTGCTTTCTGTTTTCAAAGGATATACTTCTTATTAGTATATATATCTTACTAGGGTTAGGGAGAAAAAGAAAAAACAAACAAACAAATCAAAAAGAAAAAACTATTTGGATTAACAGTAGTCAAGTGAAAATAAGAAAATCCTTCAAATGTTGATATTTGAGTTTATGATCAATTTTCTCCTCTCTATTTTCAAGAAGTAATATATAATTGTAAAAATTATACTAAAGTTTGAAAAGGCCAAAGGTGCACAACAAAGAGGTAGTAATAATAGCTTCCATTTTTAGCCCTTATAAACCACATTTAATAAATATTGATGTAGTTTTGCATGAATATATACATACAAATGATCTTCATATTCATTAAAAGATAACTGTGTTCTAAATTAATTAAGGTATGCAAGATAAAAGCACAATCTTTTGTTATGAAGTAATGACAGATATCAATTTATTTTATTCCTTAAAAGGACTTGTGTATGTGTATATGGGTGCTTGTGTGGTAAGTCGCTTCAATTGTATCCGACTCCTTGCAACCCTATAGACTGTAGCCCACTAGGCTCCACTGTCCATGGGATTCTCCAGGCAAGAACACTAGAGTGGATTGCTATACTCTCTCTCCTCTGGGAGATCTTCTCAACCCAGGGATCGAAACTGTGTCTCCTGTGGCTCCTGCATATATACAATATATTATACATATAACTTTATATATATATATATATTTATGAAGTGTCCTGAACACAATTTTTCTTTCTCCTCCAGAACATTACACAAAAGCAGCAAGTAAAATAAGAAGAAAGAAAGAAGAAACAAATTTAAAAAAACAACAACCTAGGTGTAAACCTGTATTCCATAATAGAGTCATCTTCTAAATCAATTAAGATTTGTCAAAAACAAAAAAACAAAAAAACAATGCAGGGATAAATAGTCTTTAGGAAAAATAATCACGTATATATGTTTTTTAGATGCTATAACTAGAAAATACACCCACATACACACAGATCTATGCAGATACCTGACAATAGCCTATAAGATTTTTATATAACAGGGTATTTAACACTTACATCCTTCCTATGAGACAGGTGGTATCTTGCAGATAAGGAAATTGAAACATGAAGACAGGTAGGAACTGGATAAAGCCACACAGTTCAATAGTAAGTGGGAAAAAAGGATCCAAAGCCAGGCAGCACTGGCTGCACTTGTAACCACTGAACAGATGTCTTTTCTAATGTTGATACTGAAACTTACCCAAATACTAAATCTTAAGAGTTATAGTAGCAAAAATTGTCAAAAGCACAGGAAATTGGTTCAAATAATCATGCCACATCTATTTAAAATTAGGTAAATCTACACATGCTGATGAGGACTGTCCTCCAAGGGATGTAGCTAAATAGAAAAGCAAGCTTTACAACAAGGTTGGTAGCATTTTGTGTGAAAAATGTGCAGCTACATATATTTTTACTTGCAGAGATCTTCAGAACTGCTTAAAAAGAAATCATACCCAGTCTGCCTCTGAAGACGAGAACAACGTATTTAGATTAAGAAATTATAACTTTCATTGAAAACTTTTTTGTAATTTTTGAATTTTGTGTATTTCCAAGAATTATTTTAAAAATTAACAGACTTTATTTTTAAAGCAATTTACATACAGGAAAATGGATTTTCATAATAGAGAGCAAATAGGCATCACTCTCACAGAGGAAAGCCCAAGTATAGATGATGAATTCTACCAAACATTTTAATAAATAGCAACACCAGTTCACACAAATGCTTGAAAAAATAAGGAAATAAGTCATTCTATGAGGCCATTATTACCAAGATATCCAAGCAAACACACAATCTTGTAAATAAACTAAAATAACTGACACTGTACACTTTAAAAGGGTGAATTTTATGACATATATTTTATGTCTCAATTACAAAATACAATTTATTAAAGGCAATCATAATGTGGGAGATAAAGAAAAAATATTTATGCTTAAATACAGATTTTAAGTGACATTTACAAAACAAAGACAAGGAATTAGAGAACCAGAACAAATATTGATAAGTAAGATAAATATTTTAACTAAAAATCAGTGAGGCATTTTGATAAATATTTTACTATTTATAAATAGACACATAGAGAAATAATAGAAAATTACATCCATATAAATCAATGGTTGTTTAACCAGTGATGGTGGATGGTTATGACTAGAGACAGAAAGAAACATAATCTCAAAATTTGCAATAGATGAAAATTCAGGTCTAGATAATTTTACTGATGTATTCTGGATATATTTCAAGAAAAATTAATACCAGCTCATTACAAACTTTTCCAAAATCCAGAAGAGGATAAACATTTCCCAATTCATTCTATGTGGACAGCATTACCCAGATACCAAAATCAGCCAAAGGCAGACAAAAGAAAATTAGAGCTTAGCATCCTTATGAATATAGGTGTAAAAATTCTCAACAAACTAGCTCACTGAAGTTAGTCATGTATAAAGTTTGTATAGCATGATAGGGTAGCATTTACTCCTTGATGCAAGATTGGTTTAACAGTTGAAAAATCAATGGAATTCACCATATCAATAAACTAAAGAAAAAAAATTATACAGTTGCATCAGTTCAGTTCAGTCGCTCAGTCGTGTCCGACTCTGCGACCCCATGAATCGCAGCACACCAGGCCTCCCTGTCCATCACCATCTCCCGGAGTTCACTCAGACTCATGTCCATCGAGTCAGTGATGCCATCCAGCCATCTCATCCTCTGTCATCCCCTCTTCTTCTTGCCCCCAATCCCTCCCAGCATCAGAGTCTTTTCCAATGAGTTAACTCTTCACATGAGGAATGATCTCAAAAACAAATCATCTGACAAAGCTCAACACCTACTGAAAAAACAAACAAACAAACAAAAACTCACCAATTTAAGAACAGAGAGGAGTTAACTCAAATTAATAAAGAACATCTATAAAAAAGTACACTAACCTCACATTTAATAGGAAAAGAGTGAATGCTTGAGAACAAGTCAAGTACATCCACTTTCACTATTCTTATTCAACGAAGTACTAGAAGTTTCTAGCTGCATCAATGAGGCCTACAAGTGAATAAAAACATTCAGGTTGAAGAGGAAAACATTAAACTTATTTACAGATGACATGATGCCTAAAAGCAAGAACTCCAAATAATGAGTTCAGAGGAGAATTTTTTCAAGATGCTCCCATATGCCTACCCATCCATGAGCATCTGTATCCAGATAATTTTCTGTATCTTCTATGATAAATGTGTGTCCTCCTACCTAAGGCTAATCTATTTCCTTATAGACTAAGTCTTATGTCTTCCATACTGATGTGAAGCAAGGAGCTTTGTATTTCATTACACATTTTATTTCTTCTTGATTTCTTTCTTCTGATTCATTTCTTTCTTTCTTCTCATTAATTTGCAACAGCATAAAATGATAATATTTTGCCTTATCTTAAAAGTAAACTCTCCTGTCTCCACTACCCCTTACAGCCACCAACCCCATCTATTTAGTTCCTTTAACATTCAAACTCCTCCACATTTTATGTATGTTCACTGTCTCCAATTCCTCTCCTCCTGTTTTCTTTGGGCTTCCCTGGTAGCTCAGCTGGTAAAGAATCCACTTGCAATGCAGGAGACCCTGGTTCAATTCCTGGGTTGTGAAGATCCCCTGGAGAAGGGATAGGCTACCCACTCAGGTATTCTTGGGCTTTCCTGGTAGCTCAGCTGGTAAAGAATCCACTTGCAATGCAGGAGACCCTGGTTCAGTTCCTTGGTTGTGAAGATCTCCTGGGGAAGGGGGTCTCCAGTATTCTTGCCTGGAGAATTCCATGGACAGAGGAGCCTGGCAGGCTACAGCCCATAGGGTCACAAAGAGTTAGACATGACTGAGTGATCAGAATTCTCCTAGTTACTGTCTTTTGCCTCTAACATGCTAACAAACCTAATGATCCTCAATATCCAAACTGTAAAATTCAGCAACTTACAGGCCTCAGCTTATTTGACTAGCCAGATGCATTTCTCAAAACTAATTCCATTGATCTTGAAGAATTTTCTTATTTGGCTTCTTGGATATTACAGACTCCTGATACTATTTCTGGCTAATAGTCTCTCTCCTTTGCTGATTCACCCTCACTTTTTCAGCTACTTAATTCTATAGTCTTCAAATTTAAGACACTGATTTTTTTTTTCCTGTATACATTTATTACTTAATGGTTTTACTTTAGTCTCCTAGTATTAATGCTGTCTTTACAGTAGACAGTGTCTTTATGGCTTCCCAGGTGGAATTAGTGGTAAAGAATCCGCCTGCCAATACAGGAGACGAAAGAGAAGCAGGTTTGATCCTTGGGTCGGGAAGATCTCCTGGAAGAGGAAATGGCAGCCCACTCCACTATTCTTGCCTGAAGAATGCATGGACAGAGAAGCCTGGTGGGCTATAGTCCTTAGTGTCTCAAAGAGTCAGACACAACTTCAGGGACATAGCATACTTAGCACTGGTTCACTAAGAAAGAGAACCTGATGTTAGGATTCAAAAGCAAGTAGTTTGGAACTTCCCAAGTAGCACTAGTGGTAAAGAATCTGCCTGCAGTGAAGGAGATCTGGGTTCAATCTCTGAGTCAGGAAGATTCCCTGGAAGAGACTATGGCAATCCACTTCATTATTCTTGCCTGGAGAATCCCATGGACAGTGGAGTCTTCTCTGTCCGTAGGGTTGCAAAGAGTCATACATAACTGAAGTGACTCATCACGCCTGCATGCATGCAAATAGTATATCTGGGGGAAAAAATCTTACACGACACTATTAGGCAAATAGGGAAGTTAGTCAGGAAATTGTGTGTGCTTGGTTGCTCAGTTGTGTCTCACTTTGTGATCCCATGGACTGTAACCCACCAGGCTCCTCTGTCCATGGGGATTCTCCAGGCAAGAATACTGGAGTGGGTTGCCATGCTTTCCTCCAGGGGATCTTCTCGACCCTGAGATGAAACCCAGATCTCCTGCATTGCAAGCAGATTTTTTTACTATCTGAGCCACCAGGGAAGTCCAGTCAGGAAACTAACGGAGGCAAATAAATGTTATTAAACAAGTTATCAGTAGAAATAAGAGCTTAAAATCACTCTGAGGGACCATGAAAATCAGGGAAGAACGTATGTCTGGGTTGTCCCACCAAATGGGTGAGACACAAGAATATTTATCCACCTTGAACAATCTTTAGTGTAGGGCTCCTCCAAGAGGATATTCTTTCCCCAGCAATTTTGACCAGTCAGATATTCTCCTTCCAGCCACCAAAGAACTGAAGGCAGAAAATCATGGCTGCCTACAGTCTGAAATTAGGTGAATTTGCTTGCATATTGTAAATATAAGGCAAATGGCTGAGGCATCAGTAGCATTTACTACTCTCTCAATATTTTCACCAGTCTAGTTACTGCCTCTAAACTCTTGGCCCATATTCT
This sequence comes from Bos grunniens, assembly GCF_055505025.1. Lineage (NCBI taxonomy): Eukaryota > Metazoa > Chordata > Mammalia > Artiodactyla > Bovidae > Bos > Bos grunniens. The sequence goes on along the minus strand of NC_141184.1, from coordinate 17,652,895 downwards.
GTATCCCCTCTTACCATCACCACTAAGGCATCACAAACACTATGCTCATTAAAATGTACGTCCTATATTTATTTCTCCTGCAATTTCCCCATTTCATAAAATGGCCATTCCAACATTGTACTTGCTTAGGCCAACAAGATTGGAGATGTTCCAGGTCTTCCTATTCTCTCATTCTCCCCTCCCATAAAATCTGTCACCATAGTGTGGAGCCTTTTCTGTGTATACACATCTCTACTCAGTGCTCCAATACTTTGGCCACCTCATGCGGAGTTGACTCATTGGAAAAACTCTGATGCTGGGAGGGATTAGGGGCAGGAGGAGAAGGGGACGGCAGAGGATGAGACGGCTGGATGGCATCACCGACTCGATGGACATGAGTTTGAGTGAACTCTGGGAGTTGGTGATGGACAGGGAGGCCTGGCATGCTGCAATTCATGGGGTCACAAAGAGTCAGACATGACTGAGCAACTGAACTGAATTGAACTCAGTGTTCACCCTTTCCTTGGTGACCACTCTCTCAGAGCTGGAATGTGGCAACAAGCTTTTAACTTGCCTGTCTCGTTCTCCCATAGCTCCCTCTGCAGCATCCAGAATGGTTCTGATTAAAAACTAAGACCTATAATGCCATTCCTCTACTTCAACTTTCTAGTAGTATGCTATATCACTCAGAATAAAAACCAATGCCTTCAAAATGCTTAACGATGTGTCCCCTAGATTACCTCTCTAAACTCATCTACTACTTTTCTATTGGCTTGCTCCCAACCAGCCAGGCTGATCTTCAAGCTGTGCCTTGGGCATGAAAACATGATCTTTTTCTGATGCCTTTGCACTTGTTGGTCTCTAGCCCCTCATTGCAGAATAATCTCATCCCATAGCCACTGGGTGGCTCCCTCACCTCTTACTTCTTTGCTAATGATACTTTCCCTGAAATTTTTTCTTTAAAGTTACAGATCTCCCAGTCTCCATCTCCTTTTCTTATATTTTGTTCCCATAGCAACTACCACTGAATAAAATAATATATAATATTTAAATTAAATATTTTATATCATTATTCCATCCTACAAAGAAATAGTTTAGGTAAGTTTTTGTTTGTTTGTTTTTCTGTTTCATTCATATATTTATTCCTCTAAACCTGGAATAGTTTTTCTCACTTGTCAAATAAATATTCATTGTAAGAATGATTTTATTGGATTGTATATTTACTTGAGGATTAACTGGAAGACTCTTGAAAAACAAATAACTTTATTTCATCCTCCACAAGAAAAGGCTATGTATTCAAAGGTGTTTATAGAACAAACAATGATCATAAAACCGACAAAGATCATGAAAGCAAGGACACTTTTGCAACTTCATATTTCAAATTCACATTTTTGCATCTTATTATAATGTTTATATTAGTGTACCTGGTTTCATTACACTTTCAATTACTATTATGGTCATGGTTTCATAGGAAAAGAGTTCACCTAGAGTAAACTCCAAAGCAAATGAAAAATAGTATGTGATAAAAGGAACAAGGTGAGGGAAATTTCACTCAATGTCATCGTCTGATATTGACTAGAAAACAATTGTAAGTTATACTTAAATGACAATGGAGAAGATATTTAACATATTTGCTTAATATTAATCACTATATTAGCATTTAAAAATTTGTCTCATAAATAAATATGTTTTTTAACATTTCTGTCAGGATGTGTTGGATAGTTGTAGTGGAGGGGGAAAAAAAAGAAAAAACAAAGATGAGGGGAGTTCTATACCAAAATACATATATATAGAGTTCATCTCTTTGGATGAATATCTCTTCAAAATAACATGATATACAAAATAACAAAAATATACTCACATTATTTACATTTTTATTTTATACTAGAAACCAGTTTATTCTCTAGTAACAGTTGGTAACCAAGGACTTCAGTGTCTGACCCATGGTAAACCTGATAGATAAGTGAATAAGAATTGTTGGATATTAAAGACACTGGCTAGAAAGAAAGAAAGTGATGTTGCCTACGCCACCAAACAAAGATTTTAACAAAATCTGGTTTGGGATAATAAATTAATCAAATAACCTAAGTCATGTATGTTTATAAGACCATGATTTCCCCATTATAAACATAACAAAATATCAAATAAAAAGGAACGTTTGTTCAGTAATTTATTTAATAATATTTCTTAGCCCCTAGACTATGTGATTTGTCAGTTATTTTTCTTTGTTTTTACTTGGTTTCGAGAATATTTAATACCTGGGAATAAATATCCAATACAGCTTTGTACAGTTACAATATTAACAGGACATGTGAATTTGTAGAAATGCATTTTTATAAAAAGAGGCATTGTATGAATAGAAATAAATTTGAGGTGGTAGTAGTTTGAAATGTTCGATTCACATAGAATAGCTTTCAGGGAAAAAAAAAAAAACTAAGGATGAGAAAAGGAGAAGCTTAAGGGGATTAATTTCCAAAATATACAAACAACTTTTATAGCTCAATATAAAAAACAAAAAAATCAAGGAAATGGGAAGAACACCTAAATAGATATTTCTCCAATGAAGACAGATAAATGACCAAAAAGTACATGAAAAGATGCTTGGTATCTTAATAGAGAAATGCAAATAAAAATTACAATGAGGTATCACCTCACACCAGTCAGAATGGCTATCATCAAAATGTCTACAAATAATAAATGCTACAGAGGGTGTGGAGAAAAGAGAGCTCCTCTACATTGTTGGTGGAATGTAAATTGGTGCGACCACTACTAGGCATATATCCAGAAGAGATGAAAACTCTAATCCAAAAAGATACATACATCCCAACATTCATTGTAGCACTATTTACAATAGCCAAGACATGGAAGCACCTCAGTGTCAATCAACAGATGAGAAGATAAAGAAGATGTGGTATGTATATATGTGTGTATATGTATATATATACAAACAATAGAATATCACTCGGTCATAAAAAATGAAATAATGTCATTTGTAATAACATAGATTTATAGAGATTACCATCTAAGGTAAAAAAAAAAAAGAAAGAAAGAAAGAGAAAGGAAAATATCATATGTGGAATATAAACAAAATGATTTAAATGAACTTATTTACAACACAGAAATAGACTCACAGACATAAAGACAAACTTATGGTTACCAAGGGAGAAAAAGAGAGAAGGGGTAAATTAAGAATTTGTGATTAACAGATAAATACTACTGTCTATAAGATAAATAAGAACCTACTGAATAGCACAGAGAGCTATATTCAATATCTTGTAATAACTTATAATGGAAAAGAATTTGAAAAAGAATGCATATATATATACTGGAGAAGGCAATGGCACCCCACTCCAGTACTCTTGCCTGGAAAATCCCATGGACGGAGGAGCCTGGTAGGCTGAGGTCCATGGGGTCACTAGGAGTTGGACACGACTGAACGACTTAATTTTCACTTTCATGCATTGGACAAGGCAATGGCAACCCACTCCAGTGTTCTTGCCTGGAGAATCCCAGGGATGGGGGAGCGTGGTGGGCTGCCGTCTCTGGGGTCCCAGAGTCGGACACGACTGAAGCCACTTAGCAGCAGCAGCAGCAACATATATATACATACATATGTATGCATACCAATCATTTTACTATACACCCGAAATATTGTGAATCAACTCTACTTGAATTTAAAAAATATCCCCCCAAAAAGTTGGTTGCAACAAAGGAGGCTCAGGTCATAGAGAGCAAGGGACAAAAAAGTAGAAGAAAAAGTAACTAGAAAGAGCTGTTCAATTATTACCAATCTTTAGGAATATATCGGACAGCTATTTATTATGCTATTCAGAAAATCTTTGAGCATAGTTATGTGACTACTTCATCTTTCACAAGATGGTCTGGATGCTCCATGTGATCATTGGTGGAGTAAGTCTTCAGAAATTATAAGACACTATTTTGTTACTATATTTTAATTCTTTCAGGAAGAACATAAAGCCATTGAATTACTAGTGGGGATGAGTTTACTTATCCTCAAATCATATCATAGTTCTTATATTAATTGGGAATGTTAATATAAACAAAATGTGTTTTATATTTATTAGTCTTAGTGGTAATAAGTTAAAAGAATTTTATTGCAAATTAACTCCATGAAAAGGAAAATTTCTTGAAACAAAATGCTTTTCACTGAATGGTCTCTGGATTAATGCTAGAAACAATTTAAGAAATCAATCACTATGCTTTTGAAAAAAATCAGTGAGTCCTTCCAGGACATATTTGCTTTTTCTTTCATAGGGTCTCATTATTAATAATAATAATTTTTTTTAAATGTGTCAAGGGAGGTGTTATGGTGTTGAGTTTGCACACAAGATCATCCCACAGAGCACCTAGCTGGTTAATGGAAACACTGCTAAAGTATAGCAGTATGAGATTTTCCCTTAGGTTATAAATAATACATTACTTTGGTGTTTAATTCAATGCTGACAAGAAGAAGAATGAGCTGGCATCCATATGGCGAATATTAACTACATTTCTAGCTATTGTTGCACTTTAATATTTAAGGCCTTATTTACAGATTGCAATAAAATGAAGTAAGGAATTAGTATATTGGATATGAAATTGTAAACAAGATCGTGTGGTGTAAAGGCATTATGGACTATTTCTTCTCTACAAAGTCTGCCTTGTTTGACTAATTGAGAGGCTGCCAAAGCATACCTTAATTATCGAGAGGCTTAATTTATCTCTTTGCAAATATCTGGGATCCTGATGTAAGCAATGTTTAAGTGAGACTCCGTGGTATGATATCATGGTGTTAAAAAATTGTTTTGGGGTTCTCAGTGCTGCTACTATCTGTGTACTCATACATGGGACCCTTTTTGCAAGAGCTGTGGTTTCATTTTATATAGAATGGGAAGAATAATAACTACCCTACGTTGATTAAAGTGAAAGTGAAAGTCGCTCAGTCCTGTCCGACACTTCGCGACCCGTGGACTACAGAATCCATGGAATTTTCTAAGCCAGAATACTGGAATTGGTAGCCTTTCCCTTCTCCAGGGGATCTTCCCAACCCAAGGATGGAACTCAGGTCTCCTGCATTGCAGGCGAATTCTTTACCAGCCGCGCCACAAGGGAAGCCCTGCATTGATAGAACCCTTACAACAGCTGAAATATTTTTGTAAAAGAATGTGTAGATTGTAAAACAATTCGATGGTAAAATATTTTTTTACTTGCTTGTTTTTTCTTAGAGATAAAGATCTATAACCCCTCCACCTTTTAAACTTTCCTCACTTCATTTCAGTTCAGTTCAGTCACTCAGTCGTGTCCGACTCTTTGCAAACCCATGAATCGCAGCACGCCAGGCCTCCTTGTCCATCACCAACTCCCGGAGTTCACTCAGACTCAGGTCCATCAAGTCAGTGATGCCATCCAGCCATCTCATCCTCTGTATTTAATTAAGTCTTATATTTAAGAAATTCTCATTCAGTATTTATTAAAACAATAGATGCAAGAATGAACAAATAAATGAATGAATGCATGATTTTGATCAACGTGTTATGTTTTTCAGCTTTTACAGTGGGAAACTGCACTACTGCTAGCAAAGCCCATGAATGTTCTTCTTCATTTCAATCATAGAATTAATTATTACTCATAGAAGCAAAGTTATTCCTGTGCATTCTAAAGTATTTTTGAAATTTGTTTAATTTCACTCTTCTGTTGGATTTGTACTTTATGATTTTCGGGGCACTGTGGTGTTATGGAGGAGGCTGAAGGATTGTTATACTTTTACAGATTCTCAGAGTTAGCATTTCATCCTAATTTCTGGGATTCTATTTTTAGCATTATTTTGTCTTGAGTTTTATTTCAAATATTTATCTAATGACAAATTTGAAAATATACACTAGGCTGTGGTTAACATTAATTATTAGTTTAGTATATGTATAAGTAATGATCCCTGGGTTAGGAAAATACCCTAGAGGAGGAAGTGGCAGCCCAATCCGCCTGCGATGCAGGCGACCTAGGTTGATTCCTGAGTCTGGAAGATCCCCTGAAGAAGGATGGCAACCCACTCCAGTATTCTTGCCTGGGAAATCCCATGGACAAAGGAGCCTGGCAGACTACAGTCAAAAGGGTCAAAAAGACTGAGACATGACTGAGTGCAAAGCATATGAATGATTAAAAACATATTCTTGACTTTGACAATGATTACAAAATTTATCATGAGAAGAGCAAGCCATTTTAAATGTAATTTTTATTGACAATAAACATGTAATAAATATAAATTTATAATATATGTTATAAACTACATAAACTATGCCACTTACACTCTCAGAAGTCACTACCTTGTTTGTGAAATAAAATAAAACTTATGAAAGAGACATTTATTTTTATTATATGTTCTCATGATGTCCCCAAAAGTTATTTGGGTAGTTTTTCAACTAATGTTCTTTAAAACTGAGCTAGATAATAGAGTTAACACTAAAACCAAAATGTTCAGTGACTCTATCATCTTCCCAATAAAAGAATATCTTGAAAATGTTACATATTTACATATAATCTTTAGGATAAACAATAATATATAAAAATGTTATGGCTACTTGTAGTGGTGTAGTCGCTAAGTCCTGTCCAACTCTTGGGACCTCATGGACTGTAGCCTGCCAGGCTCCTGTGTCCATGGGATTTTCCAGGCAAGAATACTGGAGTGGGTTGCCATCCTTCTTCATGGGATCTTCCAGACCCAGGAATCAGACCCAGGTCGCCTGCATCGCAGACGGATTCCTGCATTGCAGGTGGCTTCTTTACCTACTGAGCTACAAGGGACGCCCTATGGCTATTTAATATTTACTTTTAATTTTTCTATAAAAACTCTGTTAATTCCTATTATTTATTCTACTTAATCAAATAATTTCATATATATATAAGCATAGTCTAAAATTGCTCCTCATTTTTGTTTGATATTGTTAACATTTTATTCCCAGATGATGCTGGTTCAATTCTGAACTGGTAACGTAAGAAGGATGGTTTGGAATGAACAGTGTACACATTGAGATAATCATCATCATTAAGAAATATTCTCATCATGATGACCTAGGCAGCAATGAACATGAAGAATAAGCCCTAAAATTAGCCACATAGCAAGGCTTTCTGGGGAGAGCAGGCTAGGCCCCCAACCTGTCTAAAAACAGCTTGAGAGAACAGGAAGGGGTGATAGCTTATGGTTTTATGTTTCTAGGGTGGTGAGACTAGAATAAGATTAGAGTAAGCTTCCCTTTATGTGGATCTTGGCTTCTGTGGTGTGAAATTCCCACCAGCACCAAAAAATATAATAATAATAATAATCCCACCAGACTTTCTTATCAGCTTGTCAAAATGTGTGGGAGAAAAGGGGAAGAGGATTGATGGGGCTTGGAAACTGTAAATAGTCCAACGTTAATAGTAGAACTAGACAATTGATTAACATTAACCCATATTGTTTGATAAAAGGTTGAAAGATGCCATGTTTCATTTAATTGAATTTGAACTCATTTATTTAAGCCCTTATGATACTCTATGAGGCTGGGATCCTGAGGTGAGTACAGGAGGTGAAAGTCATATTGACTACCTTATTTGAGAGCTCACCATGGTATATTTTGGAAAGTTAAATGAGTGGCTCAGTGACTATCAAAAATGCCTAGAACTCCAATGGGGATAAATGACATCTTGATAAGGACTTGTATAGCTGTGTTAGAATGTATAGAGTTGTGTGACCTAGATTTAGATATTGTGTATCTGTAAGGCAAGAGATTTCCAGAATTCTCTACCCCACAGGTTGCAAACTTAGATAAGAAATTAATATAGCTGACCAGACAGACTAACACAGCCAGACCATCGGCAATGGTTTAAATCTATAAAAATTTGCAGGCAAAGCTGATTTCTTTGCCAGGGCATCCAGTGCTAAGATGAGTGTCTGAAGTCTGGGAAATTTTGCTGACTGCCAATTTATCAGGGGAATCTCATCCAGTTAAGAAATGAAACTTAGTTCTTCAACAGGGTCTATCACATATGATTATGGCACTGTTGTCCATTAATTATACACATTTCTACTGCGGTTCACTTTTTTTGTTGTTGTTCAGTCACAGTCATGTCTGACTCTTTGTGAGTTGATCCCAAAGGACTAGCAAGAGGTCTGGGTGAGGACTTTCAACCACCAGCACTAAGGCATCTCATAAAGAATGGAAGGTAAAAGATATCATGTCCTCCTGGAGATGGGATCTGCAAAAGGGCCAGATTTGGCTCTATTTTTTGTAATTTCAATTTACATTTTAGCAAGAAACACCTGATGGTTGTGTCATCTTTGTTGCTATTCAGTTGCTAAGTTGTGTCTGACTCTTTGGGACCCCATGACTTGCAGCATGCCAGGCTCCCTGTCCTTCACCATCACTTGGTGCATTTATGCTAAGTCGCTTTAGTCATGTTCAACTCTGCAAACCCATGGACTGTAGCCTTCCAGGCTCCTCTGTCCATAGGATTTTTCCAGGCAAGAATGCTGGAGTGGGTTACATTTCCTTCTCCAGGGGGAAGGGATTTTCCCTACCCAGGGATCAAACCTGCCTGTCTTAGGTCCCCTGCTTTGGCAGGCTATTCTTTACCACTAGCACTACCTTCTGGAGTTTGCTCAAACTCATGTCCACTGAGTGTGTGATACTATCTAAGCAGCTCATCCACTACTGCCCCCTTCTCCTTTTTTCCTTCAGTCTTTCCCAGCATCAGAGTCTTTTCCAATGAGTTCACTCTTATCAGGTAGTCAAATTATTGGAGCCTCAGCTTCAGCATCAGTCCCTCCAATGAATATTCAGGGTTGATGTCCTTTAGGATGGACTGGTTTGATTTCCTTGCAGAGTCTTCTCCAACACAACAGTTCTAAAGCACCAATTCTTTGGCTGTCAACCTTCTTTTTGGACCAAATCTCACATATCTACATGACTACTGTAAAAACCATGGCCTTGACTATACAGACCTTTGTTGTCAAAGTGATGTCTCTGCTTTTCAATACACTGTCTGGGTTTGTCATAGCTTTCCTTCCAAGAAGCAAGTGTCTCGATTTTGAGGCTGCAGTCACTGTCCACAGTGATTTTGGAGCCCAAGAAATTAAAGTCTGTCACTGTTTCCACTCCCCCACTGCTTCTATTTGCCATGAAATGATGGTACTGGATGCTTACATACTATTGATTTCACATCCCAAAGTGAAATAAAAGAAGTTTAATATGGAGCTTTGGTGTCTCAAGGCCTGGGAAATTCTGTTGCAGGAGAATAGTCTGTGAGTCACTCTGAAGGCTTATATATGGAGGAGGGCAGTTTTTTTCACTAAAAATTCTTGAGCAACTTATAGCCATCATAATGGTCAGGAAATACCCAAAGGCATGAAACAAGATTGCTAAAACATGTACAATGAAGAAGTCTCTGGGGACACTATTCAGAATAACTGTATTATGGCACTTTGGGCACATTCTAGAGCCTTTGATAGTAGGGGTGGTTTGCAAGTGAAGGCATAAATGAGTTCAAATAAAATTTCTAAATAGTAATATGTTACTTCTGAAATTAAAAAAAAACCTAAAGATTTTAGATGTTTGATTAGTTTTTAATATCATAAATATCAAATGAGTTAGTTGTTTCTTGACAATGACAAGGATTAAGCTGGCTAAGAGCAGGCTAAGAGCTGTCTAAGAGGTTTTTTTTTGTGTGTGTGTGTGTATTTCTTAAATTATAACTTAAATAAGACCTATGTAACAGGTGGCTTGGTTTCCCTGGTAGTGCACCTGGTAAAGAATCTACCTGCAATGTGGAAGACCTGGGTTTGATCCCTGGGTTGGGAAGATCTCCTGGAGGAGAGCATGACAACCCACTCCAGTATTCTTGCCTGGAGAATCTCCAAGGACAAAGTTGACTGGCAAGCTACAGTCCATTGGGTCACAAAGAATGGGACATGATTGAGAGCCTAAGCACAGCCCAGCACAGCATAGGTGGCTCAGCCTCTAAGGAATCCACCTGTCAATGCAGGAGACCCGGGTTTGCTCTCTGGTTTGGGAAGATCCTCTGGAGAAGAAATTTGCAACCCACTCCAGTATTCTTGCCTTGGGAAATCCCATGGACAGAGGAGCCTGGCAGGCTACAGTCCATTGGGTACCAAGAGTTGGACATGACTTAGTGACTAAACCATCAAACCACCAATACATAAAATTATGACCTTTCTATGGTTAAGAAATCTGAGTTGTATTTGCATTCTTCTGAATTTTCAGCTTCAACACATTCACTCTGTCATAGCAATAAGGCTCTTCCTGAGCCCATGATTTCAGTCTCTAAAATATACCATATGGAGAAACTTTTGATGGATAGGTAGGAAGTGATGAATTCATAAATGAGGAGCACAATGCTGTTTTCATTAATATTAGCAAACCTGTTTAATAAATATTTATATTCACTTGTCTGAACTCACCTTGCTTTGTTAGAGTTATATCTGATTTTGATTAATATATATTCCTACATCCTTATACATAAGCTTCCCTCTTGAAATATAAATATTTTTATTTTTTATAAAATATTATTTTTTATAAAAAATATAATTATTTTATACTATGCTTTTGTTGCAAGCATATTGAAACAAAATAAAACTAACTCATAAATCTTATTTCCTCTATCTTCCTCACACTGTATCCAATTTCATCAAGAAATCCTCTTAGCACTGCTTTTAAAATATGTTCCTATAGTTGTAAATAGATAACTATAAAGCTAAATATGAATAAAGTATCATATAAATTTATGGAAAAATTAAAAGTTAAATCTGACTTTGCTTAATTATCAGGGAAGGAAACAATAAAGAGATTCACTGAGTGTATCACTAAGGGAGAAATGCCAAAAATTTTATAAACAGGAAGATGAAGTTTCTGTTAATCAGAGTTGAAAAGTTTGCAGTTTAGATGGGGTTGAAAATGTACCATAGTCTTTACATGCTTAGTTCAATCAAGTCCCATTGTTCATTGGCCAGATAAATTATTCCTTAAGGTTCATTGATGATCTGATACACGAGCTTACTAAAACTGCCTAGTCATGACTCAGCCTTACCTGAAAATTTACCAAGAATTCATCCCTGTTCAACAGCTTGGGCAGTTTAGAACACAATTCAAGTAGTCTTATCTCTAGACAAGTTCTTCCGTACATGGAAATTATTCTTGTTATGAAATACTGACTTTTTCTCATTAGCTATAAAATCATCCCGATGTAAGATATCATCAATTCTCACCTAGACAATTACAATGACTACTAACTGATTTTCCAGCTTTTATCCTTGTTCCCCGACAAAAACGATGATTTAGGATCCTAAGTCATATGATGTCACTTCTCTATTCAACAACCCGGCTCTGACAACGTATTTAACTCAAAGTAAAAGCTACTCTGAGTTAAATAAAATGTAGTTCAGTTCAGTTCAGTCGCTCAGTCGTGTCTGACACTTTGTGACCCCATGGACTGCAGCACACCAGGCTTCCCTGTCCATCACCAACTCCCAGAGCTTACTCAACCTCATGTCCATCAAGTCGGTGATGCCATTCAACCATCTCATCCTCTGTCGTCCCTTTCTCCTCCTGCCTTCGATCTTTCCCAGCATTCAGGGTCTTTTCCACTGAATCAGTTCTTCGGGTCAGGTGGCCAAAATATTGGAGTTTCAAGTTCAGCATCAGTCCTTTCAAAGAATATTCAGGACTGATTTCCTTTAGAATGGACTGGTTGGATCTCCTTGCCATCCAAGGGACTCTCATGAGTCTTCTCCAACACCACAGTTCAAAAGCATCAATTCTTCAGTGCTTGGCTTTCTGTTCCTCTGCCTCAGTTCCTTCTAGAGTATTTTTAATGTCAGTAATTGCATTATTTAACTATGTTTGATGATTATTTCTTCTATGTCCTCAGTGATTGTATTAACTGTGTTAATAGTTTCGTGAATTTTCTTCATTCAATTTCCAAGTATTTGGAGCATCTTTACTATCATTATTCTGAATTCTCTTTCAGGTAGATTGCTTATTTCCTTTTTATTTGGTCTTGTTAGTTTTTGCCTTGTTCTTTCATTTGTGCTGTATTTCTCTGTCTTTTCTTTATTTCTTTTTTTTATAACTTGCTCCCCTGGAGGTCTCCTTTTCCCAGGATTTAGGGTTATATTCTTTCTTCTTTTTGGTTTTTGTCCTTGGCGAGAAAGGTTGGTTGAACAGTTTGTCTTTACTTCTTGTTGGGGGTGACTTGTGCCTGTGTTTCTAGTGGGAGGAGATCAAGCAAGTAATTACAGAAATAATGAGACACATACACACACTTCCACACACAGTTGTAACCAAAATATTCTTAAGAAAAGAGTGCAGGTAATTGACTTGGTGAACAGGGAAACCCAAAGTGATATTAACCAATAAAAAGCAGAGCTAGCTAATGCTCAATCTGGAAAACAGTCTGTGCAGTGTGCCAGCTGGGGAATATAGCAAAGAGAGTTCAACAATTTAACTTACCTGGTGAAAAAAGAAAGAAGGAAAAAAAGGGAGAAGAAAAAAAGAGGAAAAAAGAATAGAAGGGAGGTAAAAGAGAGAAGAAAGGGGTGGAAAAGAGGGTAAAAGAGAGAGAGAAAAATAAAAAATAGCAAAGCAAAGATAAACAGACATATATGAAAAAGATTTAAATATATTCAGGAATAGCTATAGCCAATAAAGAGCTATAAGAAAAGCAGTAAAATACATCAAAAACAAAATCAGAAAAAAATCACACACACACACAAAATGGTAAAAAAAGAAAAAAAGAGAAAAAAATTGACAAAAACAAAAAGGAAAACTCCACAGCACTGCAAAAGGCTACCATGAAGGTAGAAATATGTAGAGGGAAAACACACTGATTTATTAAAAAAAAAAAAAAAAACTTTTAAAGGTCATAGTTCTTCTTGCTTGTGGAGTCTGCCCCCATGGATGAGACTGGATTATGTGATGTTTTCGGTGTCCTTTGATGTTTTCCTGGTTGGGGCAGCTTATGCCTGTGTTCTGGTTGATGGAGCTGGATCTCATCTCTATGAAGGGCTGGGCAGTGTCTAGTAGTAGGTTTTGGGGTGTCTATGGGTTCAGTGTGTCTTTGGGCAGTGTTAGACGTGTCTATTTCCACAGCTACTTCAAAGTGGCCCTCTCAGGATATTTTCACTGCTGCCAGCCCAAAACTTGTCCCTGGAATCTTTGCCAGTGCTTCTGTTCCCTAGTCCCACCCTTCACTGCAGGCCAAATCTTGCTAGGTAGGGGCTTGTGTGGATCTTTTCTCGACTCCCTGACTGTGTCCTCTGTTCACAGATACGTGTGTGGGCTTCTCTCAGCCCCCTGAGCTTGTCCTCTGTGTTGCAGGGCTTATGTGCACTTGTCTCAGCTCATCAGGCCCAATACATCTTACATAAGCTTTCATTTCAGAATTCAACTCTTGAAGTGAAAATCACCTATAATAGAAACTATTCTTGAATATGAACACACTGCTGCTGCTGCTGCTAAGTCACTTCAGTCGTGTCCGACTCTGTGCAATCCCATAGACGGCAGCCCACCAGGTTCCCCAGTCCCTGGGATTCTCCAGGCAAGAACACTGGAGCGGGTTGCCATTTCCTTCTCCAATGCATGAAAGTGAAAAGTGAAAGTGAAGTCACTCAGTCATGTCCAACTCTTAGCGACCCCAAGGACTGCAGCCTATCAGACTCCTCCATCCATGGGATTTTCCAAGCAAGAGTACTGGAGTGGGGTGCCATTGCCCTCTCCATGAACACATTAGATTAAAATAATTCAGAAAATCTGATCCATCCAGGTTTTCTGTATTAATCAAATAGTATGTAATGTATGTGTGTGTGTGTGTATGCTTGAGAAATAGATGAAGCTATTCATTTGTGGTGTGTAGCCATATTAAACAAGAGAAGTAACGAAAAGCAATAGAATTAACTGTCAGATTAAGAATGTGTTTTTCCTTCCAGCTATTAAATATCCTTGGGGCTAAAATCAGCTGAGGATTCTATTGACTCATGAGTCTGATCTCATTTATGCTCATATAACTCATTACAATCTCATACAAACCCTCATTAAAAGGTATAGTAAGTGGAATTATTTGTATTTTCTTTTATTTTATCATGTGTTTGTCCATTTTTTCCTCCACTCTCACCATAATTTCAGAATGTCAGTTTCATCAATTAAACATATGTTGAGAGATATTATCAGGATTTAAAAAGCAATGTAATCTGTTAACTCTTGGCCGTTAAATATATGTGATATCATTATTACTATAGTATTCAAATTCCTAAGTGTATAGAGACTTAATTTATTTAGTAGAAATCAATCTGTGATTTGGGAAAGTGGGAAAATAAAGAAGAGGATTAGTTCATCATTGACAGAATCTGAAGGGAAATTACACCAAGGGACAAGGTAATTAGTGCTTGATTGTATTAGAGCATCTTAGTGCTAGAACTTCACAGATGGGAAAGAAATCTGTATTTAGTGAATTCTCATGGGAGAATATTTGAAGGGTCAGATAGCTAGGAATATTTAGTTAGTAATGATATCATTAGAAAAGATGACAAGTAGAGAAAATTAGAATAAAATACTAGTTAGTTAGCCTTAAGATTTTAAAACTTTCCAAGATAACAGTCATTTATTTAGTTGTGGAAAATATGCAAATGAATATTCCTTGCAACACTACATAGGGGTCATGCCATATTCACTCAGGTTTCTAAGTTCAGCCAAGATTCAAAAGGATGCAAATTAGTCTCCATCTCTCACAAAGGGTAATTAGCAAAGAGTTTGTGGAGAATGTCCTGCTGTAGTAGTAAGTTTAAAGCTTAGGAGCTATAGTTCACAGAGCCAGAAGAACTCTGCATTCTACAGATCCTAACCAATGGGCCAGACATTGGGATAAGGTCATCTAGGGCACTAGGAGGAAAATTTTATGAGCTTAGAAACTAAAGCTAAAATGACATTTTCTTCTTTCTAATTTTCCCTGGAAACGTGCTGATTAAATGAATATTTTGTTCTGGACAATGTCTGCTCTCATCCCTCTTCACTAAAAGCAAGGACTTAAAAAAGAAACTTCTTCTGGATAAGTCACCTTTTCAACATCCTGTTTTTCTAATGAAAACATGGACCAGAAATTCTAAAAGGAAATGTGTGCACTGCTGTATTTAAAGTGGACAACCAACATATTCTACAGCACAGGGAACTCTGCTCAATATCATATAGCAATCTAAATGGGAAAAGAATTGGAAAAAGAATAGATTTCTGTATATGTGTAACTGAACAGCTTTGTTGTACACTTGAAACTATCACTACATTGTTAATCAACTATACTCCAAGTGAAATTAAAGTTTTATCTTTTTAAAGGTAGCAATATTTCTAATGTATTCTGCAGAGTAAATGGTCACATACTGTTAATAACCACTCTCCCTGACTCATTCCTGTGCTTATGTATCTATCAAGACACACATTTGTTTGCAAAGGAATATATTCTATATAAAATGTGAATCACATTTCACAAGAAGTTTTACACATTTTGCTACTAAAATGTAATCACATTATTCTTTAGGGTTGACACTTGGCCTTATCTCCTCCCAGATTTAACACAGAAATTTTTAGGCTAATAAACATAAGCTGCCTTGTCTTATTCCAATGCCTGCCTAGCATTCAATTGCATAGATATGATTGATTTAAGTCATCACTCTTCTTGGGGATAGCACTAGCTTTTTGCACAAATTAGCTATGTAAAAATGCTGCACTGACTGTATTTATGCATACATGCTATGCTCTAGTCTATATCAAATAAGTATATCTAAAGGAAATTCAGTTCAGTTCAGTTCAGTTCAGTCGCTCAGTCGTGTCCGACTCTTTGCGACCCCATGAATTGCAGCACGCCAGGCCTCCCTGCCCATCACCAACTCCCGGAGTTCACTCAGACTCACGTCCATCGAGTAAGTGTTGCCATCCAGCCATCTCATCCTCTGTCATCCCCTTCTCCTCCTGCCTCCAATTCCTCCCAGCATCAGAGTCTTTTCCAATGAGTCAACTCTTCACATGAGTGGCCAAAGTACTGGAGTTTCAGCTTTAGCATCAGTCCTTCCAAAGTAATCCCAAGGCTGATCTCCAGAATGGACTGGTTGGATCTCCTGGCAGTCCAAGGGACTCTCAAGAGTCTTCTCCAACACCACAGTTCAAAAGCATCAATTCTTCGGTGCTCAGCCTTCTTCACAGTCCAACTCTCACATCCATACATGACCACTGGAAAAAACATAGCCTTGACTAAATGGACCTTTGTTGGCAAAGTAATGTCTCTACTTTTGAATATGCTATCTAGGTTGGTCATAACTTTCCTTCCAAGGAGTAAGCGTCTTTTAATTTCATGGCTGCAGTCACCATCTGTAGTGATTTTGGAGCTCAAAAAAATAAAGTCTGACACTGTTTCCACTGTTTCCCGTTTCCCCATCTATTTCCCATGAAGTGATGGGACTGGATACCATGATATTCGTTTTCTGAATGTTGAGCTTTAAGCCAAATTTTTCACTCTTCACTTTTACTTTCATCAAGAGGCTTTTTAGTTCCTCTTCACTTTCTGCCATAAGGGTGGTGTCATCTGCATATCTGAGGTTATTGATATTTCTCCCGGCAATCTTGATTTCAGTTTGTGTTTCTTCCAGTCCAGCGTTTCTCATGATGTACTCTGCATATAAGTTAAATACACAGGGTGACAATATACAGCCTTGACGAACTCCTTTTCCTATTTGGAACCAGTCTGTTGTTCAATGTCCAGTTCTAACTGTTGCTTCCTGACCTGCATACAGATTTCTCAAGAGGCAGATCAGGTGGTCTGGTATTCCCATCTCTTTCAGAATTTTCCACAGTTTATTGTGATCCACACAGTCAAAGGCTTTGGCATAGTCAATAAAGCAGAAATAGATGTTTTTCTGGAACTCTCTTGCTTTTTCCATGATCCAGCTGATGTTGGCAATTTGATCTCTTGTTCCTCTGCCTTTTCTAAAACGAACTTGAACATCAGGAAGTTCACGGTTCACATATTGCTGAAGCCTGGCTTGGAGAATTTTGAGCATTACTTTACTAGCGTGTGAGATGAGTGCAATTGTGCGGTAGTTTGAGCATTCTTTGGCATTGCCTTTCTTTGGGATTGGAATGAAAACTGACCTTTTCCAGTCCTGTGGCCACTGCTGAGTTTTCCAAATTTGCTGGCATATTGAGTGCAGCACTTTCACAGCATCATCTTTCAGGATTTGAAATAGCTCAACTGGAATTCCATCACCTCCACTAGCTTTGTTCATAGTGATGCTTTCTAAGGCCCACTTGACTTCACATTCCAGGATGTCTGGCTCTAGATGAGTGATCACACCATCATGATTATCTGGGTCGTGAAGATCTTTTGTGTACAGTTGTTCTGTGCATTCTTGCCACCTCTTCTTAATATCTTCTGCTTCTGCCAAACACTAAAAAAAAATGCAAATAACATTTAAGGGATGCACATCAATTATTTTTCAAAATTGGAATTAGTTTATACTCATCAGCAATGACAGACATTTCTAATTCTGCCTCTAATGTCTTCCTAACAGTGCATTCTGTTTTTTGGAAGAGTTTTGCCAATATTTTCTGTTTGAAAGTTTTTTCTGTGTATTAATTTACATTTTTAATGTATAAAATGGTTGAGAATAATTTCAAATATTTATTGACCATATGCATATATTTCTTGACACCTCCTGCTTTATTTTCATGTGTTCCTGATAGTTCAGGTATATTATGTAAAGAGCTTTAATTAGAAATTAATTTGCTTCCATACAAATGGCAAGAATTCAGAAATGCATGTATTAATTTGGACACTCAGTGGAGATAGTGAGTGACAGTATATCTAGGTTGACAACATACATGAGTGCTTTTCCTCTCATGATATGGTGATACACTCAACCTTCAATCAAATGTTGAGAATGTTGTAAAAAGAAACAAGAGTCAGGCTGGATAATTAAACAAGAATCATTCCAAGTAATACACTGTAAGTCACGTTTAATTATACTGAGGACTTTTGTTACATTGGGTAGATAATCAAAATATACAAGAAGGCTAAATGATTAGATGACTAATTTTAAAAGTTCATACATGCTAAAAATGGAATTGTTTTTGCATATGTAGTTACAGAAATAAAGTTTGATAAAACTCTTTTATCAGACCCTGGGAAAACAAAAATATGCCTAGGAGAAATTTTGAAGTTAATGCTTATCATGTCCTTGAAATACAAACACAGTCCACTTTGCCTGGATCTTCAGCCTTGGGTCAAATATAAAACTTCAAGTCAAGGAAAAAGAAAAGGTAGAAGCCTTTTAAAACTGAGAATGTAAATTTGACTATTCTATTAGTCATAAATTGATAAATTTAATTGCAATGCCTAATTCAATAAATGTAAAAAGATGAAGCAAAAAAAAAAGTTCATACATGCTAAAAATGGAGAATGGATTGTATATGAATTGACTATGCCAAAGCCTTTCACTGTATATATCATAACAAACTGTGGAAAATTCTTAAAGAGATGGGAATATCATACCACCTTACCTGTCTACTGAAAAATCTGTATACAGGTCAAAAAGCAACAGTTAGAACTGGACATGGAATAACAGACTGGTTCCAAATTAGGAAAATAGTACATCAAGGCTGTATGTTGTCACCCTGCTTATTTAACTTATATGCAGAGTACATCTTGCAAAATGCCAGGCTGGATGAAGTACAAGCTGAAATCAAAATTGCCAGGAGAAATATCAACCTCAGATATGCAGGTGATATCACCCTTATGGCAGAAAGTGAAGAGGAAGCAAACAGCCTCTTGATGAAAGTGAAAGAGGAGAGAGAATGAAAAAGTTGGCTTAAAGCTCAGCATTCAAAAAACTAAGATTGTGGCATCCACAATAAAGCAGAAGTAGGTGTTTTTCTGGAATTCTCTTTTTCTATGATCCAACGGATGTTGGCAATTTGATCTCTGGTTCCTCTGCCTTTTCCAAATCCAGTTTGGACATCTGGAAGTTCACGGTTCACGAACTAATGAAGCCTGGCTTGCAGAATTTTGAGCATTAGTTTATTAGTACGTGAGATGAGTGCAATTATGTGGTAGTTTGAACATTCTTTGGCATTGCCTTTCTTTGGGATTGAAATGAAAACTAACCTTTTCCAGTCCTGTGGCCACTACCGAGTTTTCCAAATTTGCTGTCATATTGAGTGTAACACTATCAACAGCATCATCTTTTAGGATTTGAAATGGCTCAACTGGAATTCCATCAACTCCACTAGCTTTGTCCATAGTGATAATTCCTAAGGGATACCTGACTTCAGATGCCAAGATGTCTGGCTCTAGGTGAGTGATCACACCATCATGGTTTTGTTTAGCTCTACTGTGTGTTCTTGCCATCTCTTCTTAATATCATCTGTTTCTGTTAAGTCCATACTGTTTCTGTCCTTTACTGTGACCATCTGTGCATGAAATGTTCCCTTGGTATCCCTAATTTTCTTGAAGAGATCTCTAGTCTTTCCCATCCTATTGTTTTCCTCTATTTCTTTGTAATGATCACTGAGGAAGGCTTCCTTATCTCTCCTTGCTATTCTTTGGAACTCTTCATTCGAATGGGTATGTATTTCCCTTTTTCTTTGCCTTTCACTTCTCTTCTTTTCACAGCTATTTGTAAGGGCTCCTCACACAAGCATTTTGCCTTTTTTAAATTTTTTTCTTGGGGATGATCTTGATCAATGAATCCTGTACAATTTCAAGAATCTCTGTCTATAGTTCTTCAAGCACTCTATCAGATCTAATCCCTTGAATCTGTTACTTCTCCTGTGTAATCATAAGGGATTTGATTTAGGTCATACGTGCATGGTCTAGTGTTTTTTCCTACTTTCTTCAATTTAAGTCTGAATTTGGCAATAAGGAGCTCAAAATCTGAGCCATAGTCAGCTCTCAGTCTTGTTTTTGCTGACTGTGTAGAGCTTCTCCATCTTCAGCTGCAAAGAATGTAACCAATCTCATTTCAGTGTTGACCATCTGGTGATGTCCAAGTCTAGAGTCTTCTCTTGTGTTGTTGGAAGAGGATGTTTGCTATGACCAGTGTGTTCTCTTGGTAAAACTCTGTTAGCCTTTGTCCTGCTTCATTTTGTACTCCAAGGGCAAATTTACTTGTTAGTTCAGGTATCTCTTGACTTCCTCCTTTTGCTTTCCAATCCCTTATGAAGAAAAGGACATCTTTTTTGAGTGTTAGTTCTAGAAGGTCTTGTGGGTCTTCATTAGAATCATTCAACTTCAGCTTATTCTGCATTAGTTGTTGAGGCATAGACTTGGATTACTCTGATATTGAATGGTGTGCCTTGGAAATGGACAGAGATCATTCTGTAATTTTTGAGAATGCCGCCAAGTACTGTATTTTGGATTCTTTTGTTGACTATGAAGGCTACTCCATTTCTTCTAAGGGATTCTTGCCCACAGTAGTAGATACAATGGTCATTTGTATTAAATTCACCCTTTCAGTCCATTTTAGTTCACTGATTCCTAAAATGTTGATGTTCACTCTTGCCATCTCTTGTTTGACCGCTTCCAATTTACCTTGATTCGTGGACTTAAGACTCCAGGTTCCTATGCAATATTGTTCTTTACAGCATCAGACTTTACTTCCATCACCTGTGACATCCACAACTGGGTGTTGTTTATGCTTTGGCTCTGTCTCTTCATTCTTTGTGGAGTTATTTCTCTACTCTTCTCCAGCAGCATATTGGGCACCTACTGGGGAGTTCATCTTTCAGTGTCATATCTTTTTGCCTTTTCATACTGTTCATGGGGTTCTCAAGGCAAGAATACTGAAGTGGTGTTCCATTCCCTTGTCTAGTGGACCACTTTTTGTCAGAATTTTCCACCATGACCCATCAGTCTTGGGTGTCCCTATATGGTGTGGCTCATAAGTTAGACAGGGCTGCAGTACATGTGATTAGTTTGGTTAGGTTTCTGTGATTGTGGTTTTCTTCCTGTCTGCCCTCTGATGAATGAGGATAAGAGGCTTATGGAAGCTTCCTGGTGGGAGATACTGACTGTAGAGTAAAGATCTTATCTTGATGGGCGGGGCCATGCTCAGTAAATCTTTAATCCAATTTTCTGTGGAAGGGTGGGGCAATGTTCCCTCCCCATTGCTTGGCCTGAGGTCAAACTGTTGGCCCATGTCTCCATTGGAGACTCCTTGACACTCATAGGCAATTCTGGTTCAGTGTCCCACTGGCCTCCAAAGTCAAATTCCCTGGGTGTTCTCAGTCTATTTGCTGGATCCCCACATTGGGAAATCTGTTGTGGGTCCTAGATTTTCTTAGCAGTGTAAGAATTTCCTTCGTATAATTTTTCTGCGGTTTTTGTGTTGACTACTCCACAATACTATGGTGGGCCTGTCAGCCACCTCCTCTCAGAGGGCATATTTCACAGGCTGGGTGACCCAGGCTTGCTGTAGCCAGAGCCTCTGTCCCTACAGCTGGTCACTGCTGACCCTACTGAGCCCTACTTTATTATTCTACAGGGGAAATGTTTAAATGTATCAATACAGATGATTTCTTATCTTCACAGAATTATTGATGAGTTCATGTTAAATCGTAAGTCATAAGAAAAGCTCCTTTAAGGAACCAAGTGGCTGGATAGATTGGATTAAAAGGTTTTACATGAGTTTTAAAGTAAACATTTTCCATGAAACAAATAATATTATTGATTGGGTTTGCCAAAAATTCTTCCGGATTTTTCCTTCAGATGTTAAAGCCACTGTCCAATTTACTTTCTTAGATGTCTGAATATGGAGGACACAAAAGTGAAAGCCTACATAATACAAATAATTTATTATCTTTACTAAATCCAGGTTTTATATTTTTTCTGAAGTCTTTTTTCTTTCCAATTCAAATGACTATACTTACTTTGTTAAATCAATTACCTTTCAATTCAAAGATGTTAGGATATAATCAAAGTGCCTTATTTTTTGTAATTTTATTGAAAATAAAAAGCTTGCATTATCATTTAGTCACCGATTAAAGGTTGTAACAGAATAGGGAACACAAATCTGTCAATAGCTAGGAAAAAAAAAAAAAAAAAAGGCAAGTCTTATTACAGCATTTCAAAGCTAAAGAAACATAAGAAGAAAGGAAAGGAGGGAGGGAGGGGAAAAAAGATAGAAGTAGAGAGCAAACACCATTGTTTTTGATATTTCTTTAACAGAACTGTGTTTCTTCTGACTCCTCTGGAACATCAACTTTATATCTCAGGGTGCAGTTAAATATTTCACAAAGAGGAATGTGAAAAAGATCAAAAAGCTTCTTTCTGAAATTAAAATGAAGTAGATCAATGAAAATGATTCCTTCTTGTAAATCCCTTGCTTTATAGTTTATCATTTCATTTTGCTGTAAAGTTATAGTAGCCTTTGAGAATTTGATACCATGTGTGCCCAGGCTCTCGTTTATTCTTGGTTTTTAAATACCATTAATTCTGTTTTCCACTGCATTGTACTCTACATTTTTTAATATTTTCTTTTACAGGAAATTTTCTCTGTGTCAAATTATATATATATATATATATATATATATATATAACTTTCCCAATATTATTCCATTTTATTTCATGTGTGCCAGTGAAGTTTGGCTCATATTTATTTAGATAGTGAATACCACTAGTGCTTAAAATTTTTACAGAGGCATTAAGGGATCCGTGTATTTTTAATCATTAATTTTTATTTATTTTTATACAGAATCACCTCTGGAAAAATCCTGGACTGAAGTGACTGGCAGTGATGCTTCCAGTGAAGCTGGAACTCCCATACTTTGGCCCCCTGATGCGAAGAGCTGACTCATTTGAAAAGACTGATGCTGGGAAAGATTACAGACAGGAGGAGAAGGGGACGACAGAAGATGAGATGGTTGGATGGCCTCACCGACTCAATGGACATGGGTTTGAGTAAACTCCGGGAGTTGGTGATGGACAGGGAGGCCTGGCATGCTGCAGTCCATGGGGTTGCAAAGAGTCAGACATGCCTGAGCGATTGAACTGACTGACTGAAGTGATTAAATGAGTTCACAGTATTTTATTCTATATGTACTGTCTTGACCTTTTAGCTCATGTCTTTTTAATATGTCATGGTATAACTTCACTATTTATTTATTTGACTGTGCCGAGTCTTATTTGCAGCACATGAGATTGTCGATCTTTGCTGCAGCATGAAGGTCTTTAGCTGTGGCATGTGGGATCTAGTTCCCTGACCAGGGATCAAACCCAGGCCCCCTGTATTGGGAGTGTGGAGTCTTGACCATTGGAACACTGAAGAAGCCCTTCATTTCACTCTTTAGTGTGATATGACATTCAGGGCTGCCCAAATATGGCTATGGAAAAATATCTGCATTGCTTGGATAGCTAGCTAGAAGTACTTCCATTCTCACTGAAAAGCTAGCTTCCCATATGACTCGTGACCACCTCCCTCCCCTGTCTGCACCTAAATCCAACTGCAGACAAGCTCCTAAATTCACAGAAGCAGTACAGCTGTCACCTAAATCAAGATTGATATTACCTCGACAATATATTTGTCCACACTGAAAATGATGCTAGCTTTTTGAACTATGATAAAGGAAAGGATCCAATGGCTGGGCCCATTTTTCTGGAATACAAATCCCTGCTATTTGTCCATAAGCATACTTTAAGCCCATCCTGGACACTCATTGGAAGGACTGATGCTGCAGCTGAAGCTCGAATATTTTGGTCACCCCATGCCAACAGCCAACTCACTGGAAAAGACCCTGAAGATGGGAAAAATTGAAGGCAAAAGAAGAGGGCAACAGAGGATGAGATGGATGACCAATTTAGTGGTCATGAATTTGGGCAAACTCTGGGAGATGGTTAGGATCAGGGAAGCCTGGTGTGCTGCAGTCCGTGGGGTCATGAAGAGTCAGACACAGTGTGACAACTGAACAACAACAGCCCCTACTTAAGTTTTTCTGATAAAAATAAAAGTCTAAGACCCAAGTTTTCTCTTTTTGGTTGATCTTGACTTGAAGTTTCTTCAATGAAAGTTTTGTTCTTAATGCATACTATGTGAAACTGTAGGATTGGTTGAAAACCCCCATTGCCTGCTGCTGCTGCTAAGTTGCTTCAGTCGTGTCCGACTCTGTGCAACCCCATAGACAGCAGCACACCAGGCTCCCCCATCCTTGGGATTCTCCAGGCAAGAACACTGGAGTGGGTTGCCATTTCCTTCTCCAATGCATGAAAGTGAAAAGTCAAAGTGAAATTGCTCAGTCGTGTCCGACTCTTAGCGACCTCATGGACTGCATCCTACCAGGCTCCTCCGTCCATGGGATTTTCCAGGCAAGAGTACTGG
This sequence comes from Bos grunniens, assembly GCF_055505025.1. Taxonomy (NCBI): domain Eukaryota; kingdom Metazoa; phylum Chordata; class Mammalia; order Artiodactyla; family Bovidae; genus Bos; species Bos grunniens. The sequence continues at coordinate 17,628,522 of NC_141184.1, read as the reverse complement.
AGTGGGGTGCCATTGCCTTCTCCCCCTCCATCGCCTATCAGGTGGCAAATGCTAAGAGACCCATCCTGTGGGATTCTTACCAGGCCTAATTCAAATGTTAATTTTTAATTAAAAAAAAAAAAAAAAACGCATAGAGTTCCAACTCTTTTGCTTCTTTCTCATTTCATTGTATTCCCATGGCAAAATTCCAGTGTTAGCTAAATCCATCTTTCTGCATCTTCCTTAAGTATAGTGGGATCTGATCAGTAAATAGCATACAATCAAGGTTGCTGTGCCACTGAATGGTGATTTATCTCAAGTGAGTCATTAATCATGCTGTTAGTCAATTATCTTCCCTCCAAACATCAACAAATTCTCTCCTTGCTCAGGCCCACCTAATCCCCTTTTCTTTTATTTCCTTGAGTAAATCGAAGCTTCAGAAAATAACGTTCAAGACTTCCCATTGTCCCATCCATTCAGTGAGCTACATCTGTGCCCATAAACTGCCACTCTTCCTGTTACCAGGGACACATAGTGTGGTGCGTCTGTCTAGGGTCAACTCTTCCATAAATACTGAACCTCTTCTTTAGCCAATATTATCCATTCATTTGAATTTAAATGTCTTCTCTAGATTGATCACTCTCTTATGTCTATTTCTGTCTGAGAATTTCACACTGAATTCCTTCTCTGTATTCTCAGAAGGATATGTAACCATTATTGCAAACTTAATGTCCCAAACTAAATTCTTTCTCTCTCCAGCCCTCAAAATTTGGTCCTCCCACATTGTTAGAAAAACGGCACACTGATCCTTTCAGTGGTTTGAATCAAATATAGTCATTTCTAAGCCATTCTTTACCTTTATCGTGTATTCAATGCATTAGCAAAACTGTTGATTCTGCATTCAAGTAATCAAAATTCAAAAGCTTTTAGCACAAATGTCCCGGTTCACAAACCATCATCTCTTTCTTTCCTGGGTACTTGCAGTAAATTTCTGAGGGATCCCTAATCCCTTCCAGGATCATCTCCACAGAGTAGCCAGTGTTTACTTGAAAGTTGGTCATGTCCGACTCTTTGTGGCCCCATGGAGTATACAGTCCATGAATTCTCCAGGAAAGAATATGGGAGTGGGTAGCCTTTCCCTTCTCCAGGAGATCTTCCCAACCCAGGGATCTAATCCAGGTCTCCGGTATTTCAGGCAGATTCTTTACCAGCTGAGCCACAAGGGAAGCCTGTCAATTCATGTCTACCATAGAAACCATTAAGTGACCCCCACCTCCGCACAGTAAAATACCTGTGAGTTTTCAATAACCTACAAAATCCTATGATATTTAGCTCCTGTTACCTTTGAGATCGCCTTTCCCACAATCTTCACCTGGCTTGTCAGTCAGGGTATATATACTTACATTTTTATGCCCTTTTCTGGGAATGCTCTTCATCAAAAACCCATGTGGTGCACCCCCTCATCTCTTTGAAGCCTTACTCAAATGTCATCTTCTCATTGAGATGCCTGACCTCTCTGTCAAAAATTATGCCCTCCAGGCTTTCTGTCTCCACATTGCTTTTTCTTCAATTTCATCATAGCCCATACCATCATTCACAGCCAAACACAATTCCTCTTGCTCTCTCTCTCACTAGTCTTCAAAGGGATTTGTAATTATCCATTTATCCATGGTCATTTATGCAGAACACTATCTGGTTAGTTAATTAAAGAGGGCTCTCAATGAACGTTGTTGATCTTAATGTTACCACTATTTCAACAAGATAATTCAGCATTATCTTTAGTAGCTGAGGCAAAATAATGTCAAGCAGGGTGGCTCTACATTTTGCAATTTTATTCAATAATCCTATAATTTAGGAAGGGAACACAGGAAAATACATTATTGGAAAATATATTCTATGAACAAATACAAAGCAAATGTATTTAACAAAAATGATTTTGTACATAAGTAAAATAAAATCCTCAGACACACTATAGAACTCTAGAGTCTACAGATATTTAACTAACAACACCCAAGGTTTTATCAAAATGTGAAGATATGTTTCCTGAGTAAAATACACTAATTCCAATCTTGTGGGATTTTTTTGGTTATTGCAAACTTAAAATCTAATTCTTAAAAATATTAAACTATTAAACTAAATGACCAGTTTAGCTTTAATTCATATTTTTTGAATGCAGCCATAATCTGCTCTGCTAAGGGAAATGGTGTTTCAAAACTGGATGATACATAGATACAGGAATCTTAGTCATCAGCTATTTGAAAGACACATATTTTTCCAGAAGGTGGTATCCACTGATATAAACGGCTAAGAAGAAGCCTTGCAAGTCAACATTAAATTTAGCCAATTTGACACAGGGTGGCATTAAACTTCCTGCCCTGAAAATTGAGTTAAATGTTTGTTTGTTTTTTTCAGTGTCCTGGAGTTGATTGAAAATGAGAATCTGCCTCACACTAAACATCTACAAGAGATGGCATAGCTGAAGGATGTCAGTCCGAGAGTTGGAAATTTGCAGTGGCTTGAACAACATAAAATCTTCCTGAAAGCAAGTTATCAAAAGTCTTTAACTTGCTATCTGGGTAATCCTATTAACAAAAAAAAACAAAAAACCCAAAAAGGATGTTTGTCCATTTGTCAAATTCATTTTTACAAATGAAAATAAGCAAGGAAATAAGATGGAAATGAAAAGAAATGATTACAGTTCGATTCAAAGCAAAGACATGATTCAATGTAAAAGCAAGGACTTAGCTTTGCACTGAGTTCTGTAACAATAGTTACTTAAAATGGTAACCAATTTGACCAAAAATGGAGGAAGAAAATCAAAGTGAGAGTTTTGTGTTTGTACTAGTTTCTTACTGCTATATAGCACATATCCAACAATTTAGTGGCTTCAGATGGCACCCATTTGTTATCTCACAGTTTCTATAGGTGAGAAGTCTGGTCACAGCTTCTTGAAGGCTCTCATCTTAGATCTCACAGGATTTTAGTCAAGATATCAGCTCAGTTGTTGATTCTTATCTGAAATTTGAGACTTGCTTCCAAGATCATTCAGGTCATTGACAGAATTCAGTTATTGCTTCTGTAACACTGAGGCCCTTGCTTTCTTATTATCTGTAAGGGAGTTGGGGAAGCTATCAGCACCCATAGGTTCCCCAGAGCTTTTTTGGTCCTCCATAGATTGCAATGTGGAATTTAGTTAGCTTCTTCAAGGCCAGTCAGAATCTACTTGATTTCTTCTTGGCATAGTCTTCTGTAATAGCCTTGCATAAAGTCTTCCTTTCCATTTTAATGTATGAGAAGAATTTTTTCTTTACAAGATGAGATGTCTCATAACCAACTGAATGACCATTAATTGCAATGTTTGTGAAAGAAAATGAATAATAAATGTAATGTGAGTAAGCAATGGGATAAGGGGACAAATATTGGATAAAGAAGTGAAGGAGGGACTCTCTTTATAAGCCGGTATCTCCAGTGAAACCTGATAGATGAAAAGGAGTTAGATATTTGAAGACTTTCAAAGGGAATATTCTACAGAACAGAAGAGCAACTGCAGAATACCAGGGACAGGAAAGTGTTTGAGATCTTAGAAAAGGGGTGCAAGAGAGAGAGTGCAAGAGCTGTGTAGAGTCAAGTTAGTGAGTGAGACCTATGATACACTGAAGAGATGAGACTGACATGAGAAAACATACAATGAACCCAAATTGAAGGACATCCTCACAATAACTCTTCTAAGTATCAATGTCACAAAAGTCAAGAAGAGAGTGAGGAATCCCCACATACTGGAAGAGACTAAGGAGAGAGGGCATCTGATTACAATGTGGGATCCCAGATTTGATTGTTGAAAAAATAATAATAATAACAACTTTTGAGAGAAAGTAGTGACATTTGAATAATTTCTGCACTTCAGTTACTGGTACTCTAGCAATTTTAATTTCCTGGTTTTAATCATTTTAATATGCCTATATAAGATGTTAGCATTAGAGGAAGCTGGGTGAACAGTATATAACAGTTCTCCATACCATGTTTACAATTGTTCTGAATGTCTAAAATAGTTTGCAAATAAAAAGTAAAACACAAACAAACAAACAAAAGGAGAAGACAGAGTCATTTCAGTGAGAGAAGAAATTTTTCACTTTGGTGTTAGAAAGTAACCTGTAGGAATATAACAGCTTGTAGAAATAAAATAGCATGTTTGTATCAGGATCCAATCAGGGAATCAGTTCTAAGGAGTAAGCGCTTTATTGTAGGAATCAGACACTTCATATTTTGAGAGGGAACCAGGGAAATAAGGACACAAAAAGGAAGTTGGACAATTAGGAAAAAATCAAACCAGCCCACCAGAAGTCCTAGTATACGTACCTAAATTAGCTTAGATCCCCTATTATGAATGTTTAAAGCTTATTTGGCATTTGCTTCAAAGGACTATAAGTCATTTAAATTATTCATACGACTTCTAAAACATTCATATGACTTAATAATTCTTCATTTGACTACAGGATTCATATGCAGAAAGCATCCCATTTTTCCAGACACATCTCTAGGTTTTAGCATAATATCCAGAACTTATATTGTTTATTGAGTAAATTAAAGTATTAAAATTTTCAGAGCTTTCTTGAAAAATAAAATAAGAAACAAAGTCTAACTTTTAAGGGTTGATGTAAAAATTAAACATAATAAGGATTAAATAATACCAGTACCTGGTTCGTAAGTACTGAATATCATTGAATCACTTAAGATCTCAAAATAATTGCTTTTTAAGACAGACTTTCAATCAGTGTGCATTTAATGAAATTGTGTCACAGCATTATGCTAAACATTGAAAAGTGAAATCTTTTGAGGCATTCAAATCACATATTATCATTATGTAGGATTATGAAAGCAGCATGGGATTGGATTTAGAGAGAAAATGTTTTAATTTTTCCCTCCTTGGCTTATCTGGTATTTGAATTTGGTAAATTACTTATTCAGTCTGAATGTCAGGGTTCTTTTTTTTTAATAGTGGCAATAATGCATATTGACAAGTGTTGTAGAGAAGATTAAACTAGAATATTTATAAAGCCTTTGTTTAAGTAAGACCCTGAAAAGTATTATTTTTTATATTTTATTTAAATAAAGGTAAACCTTCAATGAAAACAGACTTAAAAGTATTTCATATATTTTCTAAGAAACTAATTGGCTATGAGACAATTCAAATTTAATGTCCATGCTACAAACACAGTATTTTCTAAAGTACCAAAAAAAAAAAGTCCACTTCTCAAATGCCGTTCCTGATTCCATGGACAGAAGCCTGGCAGACTACAGTCCGGGGTGTTGCGCAGAGTGGGACATGACTGAAAGAGTCAGCACACACATGCACAAAAATTAAAATAAGTCAAAAAACATTTTTCTAAATTAACTAAGGAGTGAGTGAAAAAACTATAGCATGGCAAATATTGCCATTCCAGTAAGTAAAGTCTGGATATCCCAATTAATTTTAATGGAAAGTTGAACGCTTGAAAGATTGCACAGAACTTTGTGTGCAAATGATGACATTTCACAACTCATTCATAAATATCTCTTGAAGAAGAGTCCATGTATCACTTGGAAGTATATGTCAGTGAAATTTCATCTAAACCAAATGGCATTTTCAAAAACTTTTATATCTTTATTTAATGGTTTCTTCCAGCACTGTAAGTATTAATAGATTATCAAATTGAAAGATGTTTGTTCTGACCTTCACATAGCTCCATTTCTCTGGTAGTTTAATGTCTCTTACAAAGTACCCAAAGTACATTAAGTAATTTCTCATTTCTCTATGTTTCCATGATGCTTTTGTCACAAGACAAATGATGAATCAGTCAATGGGCAAAAACACAAACAAAAGCACATGATAAAATATTTTCTATTTTCTTCTGACACCTTAATTCATAATCTTCCAACAGAAAAACATCCAGATATTTCAAATCTGCATCTGTTTTCAGGTGAGATTTTCTTTAGTTAATTGTTAGATATTTAATGGAGAATAATAAGCTAAATATATGGTTCATGTTTATGTTTAGAAATCAAAAAGAGACATTTAAAAAAGGGTCAGGGAACAGAGATGTCACACACATAAAAGATACATAGTGGATCTTTGAAATGTACTCCATACAGTCTTATTTATAAAGCACACCAATATCTCATAACCTCACATATCATTTTTAATTAGGGAGAGCATCCAGAATGTGCCCACACAAAGTCATGATACTGCAAAAGAATAAGTGGATATATTAAGAAGATAAAGAGGTTTAGCCCAGCCAAGTAGTCATGGAAAGTATTATAAGTTAAATCTCCACTCAATCAAGGAGTCAAGAGTTCTGATAAAACCAGAAAGTTGTGAGGCTGTGAGGAAGAAGTCTACAAGAAAAAAAAAAAAAAATATATATATATATATATATTGCATAGTAGATTTTTAAGAAGTCTACTAGAGCATGTGAAATTAATGTGGTGCTCAGTCACTCAGTCATGGCTGACTCTTTGCGACCCTATGAAATGAGGTCCACTAGGCTCCTCTCACCATAGAATTTTCCAGGCAAGTATACTGGAAAAGGTTGCCATTTCTTACCCAAGGAGCTCTTACCTGACCCAGGGACTGAACCAATGTCTCCTGCACTGTCAGGCAGATTCTTTACCACTGAGCTACCTGGTAAGCCTGAAAATAATATAGGAAAAGGTATGCTGCTGCTGCTTGTAAGTCGTTTCAGTCCTGTCCGACTCTGTGCAACCCCATAGATGGCAGCCTACCAGGCTTCCCCATCCCTGGGATTCTCCAGGCAAGAACACTGGAGTGGGTTGCCATTTCCTTCTCCAATGCATGAAAGTGAAAAGTGAAAGTGAAGTGGCTCAGTCATGTCCGACTCTAGCAACCCCATGGACTGCAGCCTACCAGGCTTCTCTGTCCATGGGATTTTCCAGGCAAGAGTACTGGAGTGCGGTGCCACTGCCTTCTCTGAGAAAAAGGTATACAGAACACTAATAAAATGGAAAATTCCAGGGAATCAATAATTCAGCAAAATTAAGTCTAAGAAAAAGAAAAGTTAATAACAACAATACTTGGCTCCTCAGTGAACAATGTTTATGTAAAGGCAGCATATCACAGTGCAATGAGCACAAGCAATGAAACTAGAGGACTCAGGGTTGAATCTGTTCTGCAATTTGTAAGTCACGTGTCTTGTTTCCTTCTATATACATCAATGGCACCTTTTCCATTAAATGAGTTCATGGATATAACATGCTTAGAGCAGTGCTCTGCACTGTTACTTTTTGTTTTTGGTAATGACATCTATGGTATTAATTAAATTTATCCAATAACTTATTCAGAGAAGATGAGCTAAAATGATGTTTATTGAAGCAGTTCAAGAGCAAAATCTTTAATCATATAACAATAGATTATTTCTTTCCATTATTGAACTATTAAACAATTACTAATAGAGAATTTTTTAAATTAAGGAATGTATTTTTATTAGAAATCTTGTTAAAAATAATTAAAAAGAAAAAGGTTTTGTAAGTAGTAGGCCTAGATATTAAAGGATCTGCCTGCAGTGTGGGAGACCCAGGTTCAATCCCTGGGTCAGGAAGATCCCCTGGAGAAAGTAATGGCAATCCACTCTGTATTCTTGCCTGGAAAATCCTATGGACAGGGGAGTCTGGGAGGCTACAGTTCATGGGGTCACTAAGAGTCAGACACGACTGAGTGACTAACACACTAACATTGATTTTTTAACTTATGCTAGTGAATTATATTAACAAATAATTAAGATACATTTTTGTAAATATACCTTTGAAATATTATTTGCAAATAATTTATGACACATTTATTCTCAAATGCATATGAGACTGAAAAGAAAAAAAAAAAAACAAGATGAGAAGGAATACTGTATATTTATGTTGGAGAATAATTTTCCATGGGATTTCTATACATCCTGTAAAAGTCTTTGCTCCAGATTTTCAAGGATACTTGGCTAGAAAACAGCTTTGGGAATTAGCGGTAGGGTTTACTTCAAGGCAGAGGACAGATTCATTTCCTGACCAAGATATCAAGACAAGAAAGGTAATATATTCCTCAAGGGAAAAAGTTCAGATTTTTTACTTATTTGCCCACATACAGTTTTTCTTTTTTTTTGTCTGAGCTTGAGATTCCTCAGATGTGGTTCAAATGTACTGTTTGTGCAAAAACCCACCTGAATGCTTTGTGGGAAACATTCCTATTGAAACTGGAGAATAAAGCAAAGGAATGCAGATATGATGGGGGGGCTTCCAGCTGTGATGTGAGCAATGAACTCTATTGTTTCTGAACCAGAGGTCTCTTGTCTTCTGCCAGTATCTTTGCAACTGTGACAAACTGATCTCTTTGCTCATCAGTAGGGTAAAATTTCATTGTCTTCACATCTCTTGACTTTTTTGTTTGTGTTTATATTTGTAGAGAAGAAAAGACTGATGGAAAGATGGTATCTAGCTGAAGTAATAAGTTAGCGACTTTAAGTGACAGCAGATTTCTTTCATTGGACTTGGTTGTTTAAGTGGTTAGAAGCCATTCTCAGTTAGACATAAACTCTTATTTTAATTTTTACATAGTCCATCCTGTTTGTGGAAGGGTTCATGAGATTTAGAGGAGTTTCTAGAGGGCACAGGGAAATGTGGACAGTGCTAAAAAAAGAACGAGGAAAGAGGGGAATTGAATTTTTTAAGACTAGTTTAATTTTGGAAAAGTGAATCATTACTCATGAGGAATAGTATGCTAAATAATGATATATTAAAAGAATTAATAAAAGTAAAACTGTAAAGTGAAAGTTGCTCAGTCACATCCGACTCTTTGTGATCCCATGGACTACACAGTCCATGGAATTCTCCAGGCCAGATTACTGCTCTGGGTAGATTTTCCCTTCTCCAGGGGATCTTCCTAATCCAGGGATCGAACCCAGGTCTACCACATAGCAGGGGGATTCTTTACCAGCTGAGTTACAAGGGAAATCACCACATAAACTATGTTGAACATTCCAGAGGTCCTTAATTTACCTCTTGTTTACTCTTTCAACTTTCTAATCCAAACATGGATATTATTATGATTCACCCCTCAAAGGGAAATTGGAATACATAAAATAATTTTTGACCATTCTAGATATTTTAATGTGACCTAAATTCCAGTTCATGAAACCCCTCTTTACTATAAATTGGTCAATTATTAAACATATATATTAAGCTTTTAATTAGGTAATTGCATTTTTAAATTCTAAAATTTATGTTGGTTATTTTCTGTACAGATATTCTTAATATTATTTTTTGGACTGCATAAAAACTGCATAGTTTTTAAAAAGTCAGGTGACTTCATTGTCAAAATTTATTTAGAGATCGATTTTAGTCTTTACTCTTTCTTTGTTTTCTTCTCCCATCACCTTATGTTTTCATATTCCTTATTATTTTGGATGTGTACATGCTCAGTTGCTCAATAGGATCCAACTCTTTGTAACCCCACAGACTGTAGCCCACCAGGTTCCTCTGTCCATGGAATTTTCCAGACAAAAATACTGGAGTGGGTTGTCATTTCCTGTTCCAGGGGATCTTCCCAACCCAGGGATCGAACCCATGTCTCTTGAGTCTTCTGCATTGGCAGGTGGATTCTTTATCACTACCACTTGCCTATTCTTTACCAAAATAGTAGGGCCCTATTATTTTGACTGACAATGATTAAATGAAAAAATACAGGCTGAAATAGCATCACCAACTCAACGGATGTGAATTTGAGCAAACTCCAGGAGACAGTGGAGGACAGAGGAGTCTGGCATGCTACAGTCCCAACTCACATAGAGTTGGGCTTGACTGAGGGACTGGACAACAACGATGAACTCCAAGTGTCTGTCCCTAGATATGATGCGATAAAAGACTCCACACATTGATATATCTCAAGTATGTCTTTTTCTAATCCATCCATGTTTCCTGGGATAAGCTACCCAAAATGTTAATCTAATTTCTTTGTAATTCCTTCCCTCAAGAGATCTTGGTTACATAATTTATCTCTATTTTTCAAAATGATCTCAGAAGATTTGTTCTCCTGCAATCCCTAATCCAACATCATCAAAAGTAAAAATTCGAGGTAATTGTCAACCAAAAAGAATGAAATAGTTTATTTTTCAAGTGTATTGTACTGGTCTCCTAAGGGTTGCTGTAACCATTTGCAACAAACTTAAAACCATGCAATTTGTTTTTTTTAATTTCTAGATGCCGGTAGTTTGAAATCAAGGAGTTAGCATCTTTCTTTCAAAAGATCTAAGTGAGGAAGGATCCTTTCTTACCCCTCCCAGCCTCTGGTGGTTCCAAACATTCCCTAGTTTCTGGCTAAGTAATTCCAGTCTCTGCCTACATCCACACAGCCTCCTCCTTTGTGGTCAGTGTCTTTTCCTCTTCTGTTTTGAGGACACTACATTGGGTATAGGACCCACCCAGGTAATGCAGGATGAATTCATCTCAAGGTCCTTAATTTAATTATATCTTCAAAAGGTCTTTATCTGAACAAGGTCACATTCAGAGCCCCTAGGGTTGAGGAAGTAAACATATTTCCTGAGTAGCCATATTTCAACCTGCTGCAAATATATTGAAACTTTTGAACTGTGGTGTTGGAGAAGACTCTTGAGAGTCCCTTGGACTGCAAGGAGATCCAACCAGTCCATCCTAAAGGATATCAGTCCTAGGTGTTCATTGGAAGCACTGATGCTGAAGCTGAAACTCCAAAACTTTGACCACCTGATGCGAAGAGCTGACTCACTTGAAAAGACCCTGATGCTGGGAAAGATTGAGGGCAGGAGGAGAAGGGGACGAGAGAGGATGAGATGGTTGGATGGCATCATTGACTCAATGGACATGGGTTTGGGTGGACTCCGGGAGTTGGTGATGGACAGGGAGCCCTGGCATGGGGCCAGTTCATGGGGTCTCAAAGAGTTGGATACAACTGAACAACTGAATTGACTGATTCTGAAACAACCTCAGGCTACAAAAATATTTTAAGGAATCTGAAGTTTTAGGGTTTAAAGTCAAGACATGAAATTTAACCATAGTATTAATATTAAACAAAGAATTATATTAATTAAACATAAGGAAGTTTTTGGTTTATTTAATAAATAAACTGAAACGGACAGAAAGTAAATGTATCTAGTTTTCTTCTTTTTTATTTTTTAGCTGTACTGAGTGGCATGTGTGATCTAAGTTCCCTGACCAGAAATTGAAACTGTGCCCCCTGCAGTAGGAGTGCAGAAGCTTAAGCAGTGGGCTACCAGGAAGTCCCCACTAGTTTTCTTCTTTTCAGATCAGATCAGATCAGTCGCTCAGTCATGTCCAACTCTTTGCGACCCCATGAATTGCAGCACACCAGGCCTCCCTGTCCATTACCAACTACCAGAGTTCACTGAGACTCACGTCCATCAAGTCAGTGATGCCATCCAGTCATCTCATCCTCTGTCGTCCCCTTCTCCTCCTGCCCCCAATCCCTCCTAGCATCAGTCTTATCCAATGAGTCAACACTTCGCATGAGGTGGCCAAAGTACTGGAGTTTCAGCTTTAGCATCATTGCTTCCAAAGAAATCCCAGGGCTGATCTCCTTCAGAATGGACTGGTTAGGTCTCCTTGCAGTCCAAGGGACTCTCAAGAGTCTTCTCCAACACCACAGTTCAAAAGCATCAATTTTTTGGCACTCAGCTTTCTTCACAGTCCAACTCTCACATCCATACATGACCACAGGAAAAACCATAGCCTTGACTAGACGTACCTTTGTTGGCAAAGTAATGTCTCTGCTTTTGAATATGCTATCTAGGTTGGTCATAACTTTCCTTCCAAGGAGTAAGCGTCTTTGAATTTCATGGCTGCAGTCACCATCTGTAGTGATTTTGGAGCCCAGAAAAATAAAGTCTGACTGTTTCCACTGTTTCCCCATCTATTTCCCATGAAGTGATGGGGCCGGATATCATGATCTTCATTTTCTGAATGTTGAGCTTTAAGCCAACTTTTTCACTCTCCACTTTCACTTTCATCAAGAGGCTTTTGAGTTCCTCTTCACTTTCTGCCATAAGGGTGGTGTCATCTGCATATTTGAGGTTATTGATATTTCTCCCGGCAATCTTGATTCCAGTTTGTGTTTCTTCCAGTCCAGTGTTTCTCATGATGTACTCTGCATATAAGTTAAATAAACAGGGTTACAATATACAGCCTTGACAAACTCCTTTTCCTATTTGGAACCAGTCTGTTGTTCCATGTCCAGTTCTAACTGTTGCTTCCTGACCTGCATACAAATTTCTCAAGAGGCAGATCCGGTGGTCAGGTATTCTCATATCTTGAAGAATTTTCCACAGTTTATTGTGACCCACACAGTCAAAGGCTTTGGCATAGTCAATAAAGCAGAAATAGATGTTTTTCTGGAACTCTCTTGCTTTTTCCATGATCCGGCGGATATTGGCAATTTGATCTCTGGTTCTGATGAATTCAGGCTTCCCTTGTGGCTCAGCTGGTAAGAAATCCGTATGCAATGTGGGAGACCTGGGTTCGAAACCTGGGTTGGAAGGTGCCCTGCAGCAGGGAAAAGCTACCCACTCCAGTATTCTGGCTGAGAATTCCATGGACTGTAGAGTCCATGAGGTTGCAAATGGTTGCACATGACTGAGTGACTTTCACTTTTTCACTTAGGTATGAATAAGTACTTAATTTTCTACATATATTATTTTTTTCTTCAAACATTAAAATATGTTATAAATATAAACACATGGCAAACCACACGTATGGCAAAAGTTATAAAATGAATAACTTGGGTGGGCCTGATGTTTGGGTCTGTGAAGGCCAACCTATTGTTAGGGAGGGCTGCTGCCTGGCTTTCCTGAATTCAGCCTCAGAGCTGGGACCATGCAGGTGACCTGGCACCTGGGCCATAGGAGTCAGCGTGTAGACTGGGGAATCAGGGACCAGATTTATGATTAGATCTGGCACTGGGGTGAAACCATGGGGTCCAGGCAGGAGGTTGAGGTGGCAGGGGCTGCCCTTGTATTTTAATGTGCCAGGGGCTTCCACCAGCAGGAGTCAATCTGGTGATGAAATACAGGAAAAGCCTAGTTTGGGGTAATCAGCCTTTGTCTGGCTGGGGATCTGGCTTCCTGGAAACTGCTAAGACTGTGGGGCCACATTTGTCACCTGGAGCCATGAGAGATGCTAGTACTGGGATGAGCTAAAAGTCTGAGGCCACTGGAACTGGGTTTATTGGAGTGTACCAGGAACCTAATGTCACAGGAGCCAACTGGGATTATGCAACCTAGCAGGCACCCGAGGGTGATGGGGACTATTGCTCACGGGAGCCCTCCAGGAACCACTCATTACTTGGAGAGGAGGCTTAGTGTCAGGGTCTGGGCTGAAGGAGGGTGCTCACTTCACTGTCCTCCTCCCACAAGACAGGTGTCTCAGGGCTAGGCTGCTTGGGTTTGGGCGAGGAGTGACAGACACAATATGAATCTATCTTTCCTACACTCCTCAGTGCATTTTTTTAAAATTATTTTTATGCTTCACTGAGGTGCTATAACCCTTCACCTGGCATCCTTAGACCTTGTAAAGGATTAATTACTCAAACTGATGTTTCTGGGAGGAGATGGATAGTAGAAATTCCTATACCACCATTTTGCTCTTTTATTTTAAAAGTTAAGAAGAAATTAGCGTTGCCTCCAAATGGGCAGACTTTGTTCTAGCAGTGCTTCCTGACAAAATTCTCATATATTTTACTTCTGAAGGAGAGTTTCTTATGAAAAGTCAGCATCCCACTGGCTCACTCCAGGCTCGCTGTTTACCAATGGTTGACACATGTTAAATATGAGATCTTAATAGGTTATAATTATGTTCTGGCTGTGTCTACAAAGAGGAGAGTGGTTTAAACAAAGCCATACAACTGGCACCACTGAAGCATATGTAGAAATAACTTTGTAAAGTGAAATTTAAAAGCAATATTTAATAAGGGAAATGCATTAAAGCATACGAATAAGCTGAAGACAAATACTGAACAGCCAGTTTAATCTGGGGAAAGTTACCGTGGCTTTACATTGCCAAACTTTATAGATGTATTTAAGATGAACACATATTGGTTTGAATAAAAACTCCATTAAAGAAAATTGTTTTTCCTCATCTTAAAAACCGGATGATCTGCAAATCAGAACAAATTGTTTAAAACCTTTCAATGCTGGCATTTGCTTTACAAGTCCCCACAGGTCATAAACATTGTATTTCCCTGCTAGCTTTCTCATCTTTTTTCCACTCTTACCTTTTTCATGACACATGAAACATACAAACATCAGTGCTGTTTCTCAAGTATAATAACTTGGGCATCGTGTCCTTTGGTTGTAAAGAAATTCCGGTCCTTTAACCTGTCAAATCAGTGATTAGTAATGCTGTTTTCATAGGTTATATGTTGGAGCAGGTCCCAGAATTTATTTTTATAAATTACCAGAAATTGGAGATACTGTTGACATTGAAAATTTTTAAATATGCTCTGTTATAAAAAGAAATTCCTCATACCTTTTAATGCCAATGATTTATTTTAAAGGTCACAGGAAGAAGTGAAGTGAAGTTGCTCAGTTGTGTCTGACTCTTTGAGATCCTGTGGACTGTAGCCTACCAGGCTCCTCTGTCCACAGAATTCTCCAGGCAAGAATACTGGAGTGGGTTGCCATTTCCTTCTCCAGGGAATCTTCCTGACCCAGGGATTGAACCCAGGTCTCCTGCAATGCAGGCAGATGCTTTACCTTCTGAGCCACTCAGGGAGCATAGGAGAAAAGCTTAAAAAAAATGGGAAAGGTGGCTAGTGTCTGTATGTTTTTGAGAGATATGACAAATAGGTTGTGGTACTTTGGCCCTACTGAGGTTTGATGCAGGATACAGGATGCTTGGGGCTGGTGCACTGGGATGACCCAGAGGGATGGTATGGGGAGGGAGGTGGGAGGGGGATTCAGGATTGGGAACACGTGTACACCCGTGGTGGATTCATGTTAATGTATGGCAAAACCAATATAATATTGTAAAGTAATCAGCCTCTAATTAAAATAAGTAAATTAAAAAAAATAAAATGTTTTGAAACCAAAAAAAAAAAAAAAAAAAGAAAATAATATGATTGACTGGATAAAATTCACTTATTTTAAAAGACTAATACTAAAAAAAAAAAAAAAGCCTATAGTGTTTTTAATAAACATTTATTTGCTGTATTAGGAGCAACTAAAGAATCTCTGACTTAAAGACAGGAAACCAAGATTTAGGAGCTTGTGATAGCAGTATTTATTTAAAAACATAAAGAGTAAATTATTTTATATCATCTATGGACAGAGGAGCCTGTCCATAGGGTCGCAAAGAGTTGGACATGACTGAAGCAACCTAGCATGCATGCACAAACTGATAGATATGGCAACAGTTTAACACTTTTCTAGGAGAAAAATACAGCTCAAAATAAGGAAAATGAGAGCTTTATGAAGATTCCATAGCATCATTAAAAAACGGTTTTCTTTTACTCGTTGTATATTAGGGTAGCCTGAATGCCTGTTAGGCAAACTATCTTGCAAGTACATGATAATCAGTTGAGTTATTAAAGAAGAAAATCTTTTAGATAACTTCAAACTTGAAGTTATTTTATTTTCAGCATTATGAGTATCTTCAGGCCTAAAGCACTCAGCTATTTGCCCTCATCTTTGCACTTGTAAATTATATTGTACAGGTTTCCCTTTGAGACAATGAAACGGCTGACTTCTTGAACTCCTATTTAATTAAGTCATATATGGCACAATTTTAAAACACATAGGTTAAATGAGCATCATCAAATAGTGTTTAATAAATAAATAGTGTTTGTTTTACATGGAAACAAAATGTAGGCATTAATTATGCCAGCCTAAAGCAAGGTAAGCAATCCTAGTTGATATCTTTCAAGTTTATAAATACTTAATAACATATTAGAACTGTAAGAGAAGTCTAATTCAAGAGCAATCAACCTTGTTTCATGTGTGTAAAATAAAATTGAATTATAGAGCAAATAAAGAGATTATCTTTATTTGTTGAAAATTGCTTCTCTTTTTTAAGTAATCGTTAGTAAATTCAATTATTTCATACACATTCATGAATACATTTCTTGAGAGAGAAAAGCTGTGCAATCTCCAGGTTATACCAATGGTAGTTTCTTAATATTTGATCTTTCCTAAACCCTAAAATCCTAAAGGAGCTTAACGAACATGACAAAATCATTCTCTTTATTAATATCTATTGCTTAGGAGAATGAACTTCCTCTTCTCAAATATTTTTATCAAGTGACTATTTGAGCATGAGTAGTTTCATTTTAATAAATATGTGGATTTAAATGATGATAGATATTTTGAGGTGAAGTTCAGTATCTCCTTTTCACTTCTGAAACTGTCCTGCATAGATAAGTTGCGATTGTACCTTTTGGTTTTATTTTACCTTATTTACCTGCTATATTGGAGTCAGACAATATGATTCGAAACATAAATCAATCATTTATAACTCTGTGGCCCTGAGAAAATTGCCATATCCATTAAGGATCTTTATTTGTAAAATAAAAATAAAAATGGAATGGAATGTTTCTCCATCTTGTAATATAAATTTTAAAATATTATTTAGAATTAAATAAAGCACAGGTTAAAAAAAAACTAACATCTTTGAAAAATTTTGGCTAATTTTATAAGCTTTATGAATTCTACTTCTCCTTTCTTTCTTTCTTTTTTTTAACCAACACTTTTTCATGCTATAGCCTTGTGTAGAAAATCTGGACCTGAGTTCAGGAAACGCTGCACAAGAACTCATTGCTTTTGTAAACATAGGGCTTCCCCGATGGCTCAGCTGGTAAAGAATCCACCTGCAATGCAGGAGACCCAGGTTGGATTGACTGAATTCCTGGGTGGGGAAGATCTGCTGGAAAAGAGATAGTTATCCATTCCAGTATTCTTGGTCTTCCCTTGTGGTTCAGCTGGTAAAGAATCCACCTGCCATGTAAGAGACCTGGGTTCAATTCCTGGTTTAGGAAGATCCCCTGGAGAAGGGAAAAGACTACCCACTCCAGTATTCTGGCCTAGAGAATTCCATGGGGGTCACAAAGAGTTGGACAGGACTGAGCGACTTTCACATCTATGCAGTAATCCTGAATCAGTTAGTATTGTTACTTCTTAAACTCTTCTTAAGAAATTTTAGTCAACTTTTCCAGGTGTTCAAAATTATTAGCATGTGACTGAAAAAGATGTATCTTTATAATTATTTTACTTTTTTTTACCTATTATTGTAGTTCTAATAATATTACTATTTTGTATAACTCTAAATATATAGTAATAGTGTTTAAAAATTTTTGCTGATTTATTTTGTAGATTTCTTTAAAAATTGAGTTTTCTTTAAAAATTGGTTTGAATAAAAACTCCATTAAAGAAAATTGTTTTTCCTCATCTTAAAAACCGGATGATCTGCAAATCAGAAAGAAATTGTTTAAAACCTTTCAATGCTGGCATTTGCTTTACAAGTCCCCACAGGTCATAAACATTGGATTTCCCTGCTAGCTTTCTCATCTTTTTTCCACTCTTACCTTTTTCATGACACATGAAACATACAAACGTCAGTGCTGTTTCTCAAGTATAAAAACTCAGTTTTAAGTTCTATATTTAAGTCTACTTTCTAATCAATTTAGAATTGTTACTTTTAGTCACTTTTTTCATTTATATTCATTTTGTGGTTTTGCTTCTTTTTTATCTTTTTACATGTGCTATAATTTATTTATTATATTGTTTTAGTTTCAAGTGTATGGCCTGGTGGTTCAGTTATTTTTTCAAATTGCATTCCATTATAAGCTATTATAATAACCTCCTGAGTATAACTGAGTATAATTTCCTATGCTATATATTAAATCCTTGTTTCTTTATGTACAGTAATTTTTATCTGTTAATCCTATACTCCTAGTTCACCGCTCTTGCTTACCCTTCCATAATCATAAGCTTGTTTTCTATGTCTGTGTGTCTGTTCCTCTTTTGTATGTAGATAGATTCATTTGTATATTTTTGGGGGATTCTACATACAAGTGCTGTCATACAGTATTTGTTTTTCTCTTTCTGATTTTCTTCACTAATCATGAAATTTTCTAGGTTACTTCATGTTGCTGCAAATAGAAGTATTTCATTCTCTTTTATGACTGAGAAATATTTCATTACATATATGTGTATGTGTGTATATATATATAACCATCTTATGCCAATTATCTGTTGACATGCACTTAGATTGCTTTTATGTCTTGGCTATTGTAAATGCTGCTGCTATAAAAATAGCAAAACCTATGAGAAGACACTTTGGAAATGAGAAAATATTTCATCATTTGTGAAAATAAATTTGGTACTATTCATAAAACACTTACAAATCATACATAAACCCTTGCTCTCATTGACATAGCTACTTTACTTTCAGAAATAATACAAAAACAAAAGAAAACACAAGTACCCACAGCTGATTGTTTATAAGAAGAAGAAATAAAATGTATTCATCATCAGAAGTGAAATGAGTAAACATTTTGTGGTGTTTGTTTAGGTCTATTGCTGCTAAGTCACTTCAGTTGTGTCCGACTCTGTGCGACCCCATTGACGGCAGCCACCAGGCTCCCCTGTCCCCGGGATTCTCCAGGCAAGAAGACTGGAGTGGGTTACCATTTCCTTCTCCAATGCATGGAAGTGAAAAGTGAAAGTGAAGTTGCTCAGTCGTGTCCAACTCTTAGCGACCCCATGGACTGCAGCCTACCAGGTTCCTACATCCATGGGATTTTCCAGGAAAAGTACTGGAGTGGGGTGCCATTGCCTTCTCCAAATTTAGAGAGCTACTATTTGTGTCTTAAAAGCTCCATTTTTCCTTCTGGTAGAAATCCTTTCCTCCATTCTTCCCCCTGTGCATGGTTAGTCGCTCTGTTGTGTCTGACTCTTAGTGACCCCGTGGACTGTAGCCCACCCAGGCTCCTCTGTCCATGGGGATTCTCCAGGCAAGAATACTGGAGTGGGTTGCCATGCCCTCTTCCAGGGTATCTTCCCAACTCAGGGATCAAATCCAGGTCTCCCTCATTGCAGGCAGATTCTTTACTGTCTGAACCACCAGGGAAGCCCTATTGAGCTCTAAACTCTTCCTGTTTCTAGAGTATTTGGGGAATGTAAACAACTCACAAATTCCAAAGGAGTAAAGATGGAGAATTGCTGCTTAATTAGATTATAGAACACACATCCTCTATTTTAAACCCCAAAATGTATGTATTTTCTTGTTAGGCTTTTAAATAGACAATTATAAAAGCCAACTCTCTTGCTGCATTTAAGGATTATTCGTTCAAACTTTCCTCCTTTAACTAATTAAATAATCAGCACAAACTATACAAACTGGATATGCTTTTGACAGGATAACTTTTGAATGCTATCTGAATGGCCAGAGGAATAATTTTGGCCTTTTTCATCAGATTTTTTTTTTAATTTCCTCTTTCAAAATACATTAACTGTCAATGGATAATAGACATGTACTAAAAACAGATATACCTTTTTTCCTTTTCAGGTATTTGTGTTTCAACTTAGATCTAACAAGAAAAAATATTAAAAATAGTATCCTAGCTTTCCGTTTGTCACAGTCTCAGAAGAGTATTTTGTTTCTCTTTTAAAAGTAGACTCTCCGATTCTTCAGGAACTTAATTTTCATGGAACTTGAAGCCTTTAACAAACATGGGTCATATAATTTATAAATAATGAAGACAAATTAAATTAGGAGAAGGGTTAGTTGCTCAGTTGTGTCTGACTCTTTGTGACCTCCATTGAACTGTAACCTGCCAGGCTCCTCTTTCCGTGGAATTCTCTGGAAAAGATACTGGAGTGGGTTGCCATTCCCTTCTCTAGGGGATCTTCCTGACCCAGGGAAGGGTTGCCAGCAGACTCTTTACCTGCTGAGACATCACGGCTTTGAATTTATTCCATCATTTCATTGCCGTCAGACATAAAGCAATCATGACAAAGATGTCATTTTCTGATAGTGTACAAATGGGTCATAGCTGTTCAAGTAGTTGTCCTTACAGTTAATTCATTCACATTATTGACACCATATGTGTGTGGAATTAATTACCTTTAAATGTTTTCAAAAAGATTACAAAATAGTTTGAAAACAAAACTAAATGTGACCTTTATATCTCTACTAGCAGGAAACTAGAGGAAAATCTCACTGTGTTGGAAGCAATGATAGTGACACAAATTTGACATTATTGAAACAAATATTTATGGTTGGAGGAAAGACTGCAATTTCTTAATTCCTTGCAAAGTATAAGTTGAGTGTTTTGTGGAACCTAAGAATGGAAAATACAAGCATATAAATCAAGCTGGTTGCAAAAGGATTGCTTGGCTCATAAAATGAAATGCAACTGAGAGCATAGGAAATAGTAAGATCTTTTGTATCAATGCAATTCACACCAATGGTGGGCTGGGAAGATAATTAAAGAAAAAATATTGTGCCACACTTTAATTGTTAATATGTTTTCTTCATTAGAGGTATGAAAAAAGTGATGTTTATAATGATGCTATCATATGTTGTATGACATTCAAGATAGAAAATAAAAATGAAAAATTTGGAATAGTTTCAGTATTTTCCCTAATAACTCTTCAGATCCAACTAAGAATTCAGTTGCTACTTCAAACTAGAAGTGCCCCCAAGCCGAATACAGACTCAGTTCAATATTCTTAATGTATTAGGTGTGATAGAATCATGGCAAGGCTTAGTGCTTTCATGAGCTGATGAATAATATACTGCTGTGAAATAGACAGGAGTTCAGCACTGAATCTGTCTCAGGACCATATGCCAACTTTTAAAAATTAATGTTATGTTCATTCCTTATTTTCTTTTTAATTTTTTTTCTTAAACTTTAAATATTAGACCTACTTTATCATCTTAATTTGGCAGTATTTCAAAAGTTCTGAAAATTATTTTAATAGTTTTAAGGTAGTTTCTTCTTACTCTTTTTAATATTATTTTTAAAAATGGATATTTTCTAATTTATGCATAATTATAAAGAAAGATAAACCACAACCAGTCTTTTGAGATTCCTGTTCTAAAAATGAACCTCAGAGTTATGATTATAGCCTGTATATTGTGTTTTCCTTGATAGTGTAATTTTTATCATATCAGAAGTCCTCTATATTTAGGCCACAGACCTCCTTGGGTGTGAAAGAACTCCGAGTTCCTTCAAACTTGGGTGAGAATTATTTTCCTTGGTTTTACTGACCTCTAACTGAGAAGTAGCATTTTCTTTTAAAACAGTAGCATAGGTAAAATCCTTAGTAGTAATATTCTGTATGAAATAGTAAGATTTTATGGCAGTCTAATAACTACTATAATTTTCATGTTTTGATACCTATATATAAGAGCAGTATTTATCATTCTTATTGGTGACAAAGTTACATTGAATGATCATGTATGTAGATAATATATATATATAATGTGCAAATATATAAATATTTCTTACATTTTAATAATTGTACATCAATGTCATTATAGGTTATGCTATGGATTGTATTTTGTACTGTTATATAATATTCTGATCTGAAGTGTATAGGTTATAATAGAAGACATTTAACTTTGTGTGTGTGTGCATGTATGTATGTGTAGAGAGAGAGAGAGAGGCAAAAAGATTAAACTAGAATGGGAATAGGATAACTTCAAACTGAAAAGATATATTGATACATAACATTTTAGCTACTGTCTCTGTCAGCTTAGAATAGCCATGGTGAGGATACAAACGATCTCATAAATAACAAAGGCTTTTGACAACTTCTTTCTCTCATGCTTCATTTTTATCACAGATTTGTCCCATATATTTTTTTTTTTCCTTTCCACTTCCCATCTGGTGAAGCAGCTTTTATCTGAAAGATGGCCAACAGGGAGGCAAAGAGAAAAGAGCGTAGCTCTACACACAACACTGCTCCTCTTACAACCTCTGTCTATTATCATAGTGCTCATGACCAATTTCACTGACAAATTACCTGACCAATATGGCTTTCCCAGAATGTGTTAATGGATATTTGTAGACCTATTAGTGGATATTTGTAGACTTGTACGACCTATTACACTCTTTCAAATCAGAGATGGCCTTTAAAAAGAGTACCCCTAGTGAAAATATATTTATTTATTAATTTAACAAAGAGTTAACTGACCAATTGTACTTGAGACAATGTGATAAGTTCTGATAATAGAATGGTTTTGACAATAGTTACAGCCTCTACCCTGAAAGAACTTACATAGAGCACACACAGTAAATAAACACCACGATACTGCATGATGAATACAGTAATAGACTCTGTTGCACAGATGGAGATGGAGTCAAGTGGATAGGTTCAAAAGACTCTAAAATATAGAATATTGAGCTCCACTGATTGCCTGGATTTTTCATATTAATAATATATAATGTTCTAAGTGACTCCTAGGTTACCAACTTGGAAACTGGTTGTACCATCATTCAGTTCATATTAACAGAAGACAGAATGAAAGAATAATAATGATTATGGACAAAGTGTGAATTCATCTTGTATATATATTGAATTTGGAATTTGTTTGAAATACTTAAGTGATAATGGAGAGAGAATCACAGATTGAAACCATATTATTATGATGGAATTAATATTTTGAAATTCTAATTGAATATTTGTAAATGCTAGATTTGGAGAAGGCATTGGCACCCCACTCCAGTACTCTTGCCTGGAAAATCCCATGGACGGAGGAGCCTGGTAGGCTGCAGTCCATGGGGTCGCGAAGAGTCGGACAGGACTGAGTGACTTCACTTTCACTTTTCACTTTCCTGCATTGGAGAAGGAAATGGCAACCCACTCCAGTGTTCTTGCCTGGAGAATCCCAGGGATGGCGGAGCCTGGTGGGCTGCCGTCTATGGGGTCGCACAGAGTCGGACTCGACTGAAGCGACTTAGCAGCAGCAGCAGCAGCAAATGCTAGATTAGATACTGTTAGCATGAGTTATTGCAGTAGTTATGGCATTCCTGATAATCACTCATTATCAGAGAAATGCAAATCAAAACCACAATGAGGTACCATTTCATACCAGTCAGAATGGCTGTGATCCAAAAGTCTACAAGCCATAAATGCTGGAGAGGATGTGGACAAAAGGGAACCCTCTTACACTGTTGGTGGGAATGCAAACTAGTACAGCCACTATGGAGAACAGTGTGCAGATTCCTTAAAAAACTGGAAATAGAACTGCCATATGACCCAGCAATCCCACTGCTGGGCATACACACCAAGGAAACCAGAATTGGGTATTTCTAAGGCAAAGTGATTTTGTGGGTAAATACTGAATGTTGGTTTTAAGACAGTTTTCCAACTGTGCATATTTCTAGCATTCAAATTAGATTTGAATGCTATGCAGTTGCATTATACAGTTGAAAATAATATATAGTTTAAAATAGAAGATAAAAATTTAAATTTTGAAACAAGAGTTCAGCAATAGTTTCAGAAGCAATGTCTCTAATGGCAGGTACTCTCATGTAGAACAGAATGATCTAAACAACAAGGCTCTGGGTCTTCAGTCTCACTTCTATGTAAGAAAAAGATAAGTCAGTGGCAGAAAACAATCAGTATTAACAAAAAATATAAGAAATGAAGAGTCAGGAAAATAGAGAAGAATGAATTCAGTAACCAATAGTACGAAATGTGAAAATTCCTATTTATTTTCCAAATCCCATGAGACTTAAAAATTTGAAAGTGTCATCACAGAATCAAATAACTTGAAATATTTAAAGTTGTGTAAAATCTACAATATAAGCCTTGGGTTCTTACTAATTTAATATAAAAATATATCTCTCTCACACAGTTTCATAGAAGAGTTTCTGACCCAGAGTAGAAACTATCTACTGTCTATTCCATGTGGATACTCAGGAACTCAGGTTCTTCTGTGTTATGAATCTACTTTTATCTCAATCATAACAAATCTTTACATCCAGTGAGTTAAAAAAATGGAAAAGATAAATGGGGGATTCCAAAGAATATTTTATTTAGCCCATCAAGAATAAAATGCATCACTTCCGGTCATGTTTAATTGTCCCATAGTCCCATATTCTAACCCACGGTCTCACTTAGATGTCATGACATTTTGGAAACGTCACCATTACCTACACAATGCCAATTTTTGCCAATTCCCAGCAGAAACTTACAGTATGAAAAGAAGGCCCAAATTGTTGGTTAGGACTGGCCCTCTATTTAATAATAAATAATAAGTTAATATAAACACAGTATGAACCAAAGGGCTTCCCTGGTGGCTCAGACAGTAAAGCATCTGCCTGCAACGTGGGAGACCTGGGTTCGATCCCTGTGTCGAGAAGATCCCCTAGAGAAGGAAATGGCAATCCCCTCCAGTACTATTGCCTGGAAAATTGCATGGATTGAGGAGCCTAGTAAGCTATTGGAGAAGGCAATGGCAACCCACTCCAGTGCTCTTGCCTGGAAAATCCCTAGGGCGGAGGAGCCTGGTAGGCTGCAGTCCATGGGGTTGGCGAAGAGTCAGACATGACTGTGTGACTTCACTTTTGCTTTTCACTTTCCTGCATTGGAGAAGGAAATGGCAACCCACTCCAGTGTTCTTGCCTAGAGAATCCCAGGGACGGTGGAGCCTGGTGGGCTGCCATCTATGGGGTCGCACAGAGTCGGACACAACTGAAGCGACTTAGCAGCAGCAGCAGTAAGCTATAGTCCATGGGCTCACAGAGTCAGACATGACTGAGCAACTTCATTTTTTTTCACAAATATAAACCAAATTGCCAATCAGAGGAAGGTAAATATAGCATATGACTTTCAGAACTGAATTTGGTTTAAACATAGTGCAGAAAGGGATCTGGGGTTTAGGTAAAATATTTAAATAGAATTAGTCACAGAGTTGATGTGGACATATCTGTAGTGGTAACTGAGTGAATTACACACACATTCCTAAAGAAAATCAATGCTGAATATTCATTGGAAGGACTGATGCTGAATCTGGAGCTTCAATACTTTGACCACCTGGTTCAAAGAATCTACCTGTGGGAAAAGACTCTGATGCAAGAAAGATTGAGGGCAGGGGGAGAAGTGAGTAACAGAGGATGACATGGTTGGAAGTTATCACTGACTCAACAAACATGAGCTTGAGCAAACTCTAGGAGATAGTGAAGGACAAGGAAGCTTGGTAAGCTACAGTCCATGGGCTCACAAAGAGTCAGACATGAATTAGTGGCTGAATTACAACTATCACAAATAAATTAAACACAAAGAGAAACCACCAATACTCAATAAAGATGGAGGAAAAAAATATATAGGCAGAACAATAAATCCACCTAACACATATCCAGTTGTCAAGAGTCAGAAAGATGCAGACAAATATAGTCCCTAAAGCCTGAAGAACAGGACTTCATGGCTGCACAAGAAAAGAGATATTGTCTTCTACCGGCACTAAAGAGGGAAATAGAATTGAGAGTCTAGCCTAAGTTGGATTGCTAGAAAGGTTTGATATCCTATATAAGAACTAGTTGTGAAAACTCACAAGCCAACCTATGCTATGAAAAATAAAGTTGATTTATAAGAAAATATTTTATCACTGAGCTCTAATTAAACTAACAGAGTAACAGAAATGAACATGCAACTAGTCATTGTTCAATGTAGAATTTGGGGCTGAAGTAAATGAAAAAAAAAAAAAAAAAAAAAAAGATCTTCAGGAATACATCTATATCTCAAACAAGAAGAGAATACCACCAGGATCCGAATAGAATCCATTTTAGTCTACCTCTTACCCCCACTTCCAATTTAGGACCAATCAGAAAAGTCAAATGTGTTCCTCCAACCAATCACACAAGCTTCCCCAGTTCTAGTTAACAAGCACCACCCACCACCACCCCCGCCCTTTCCCTGTGCTAACAGCCTCCAAATCAGAGCACACCTGAAGTCTTTCTTTTTTTTCCCCACAATAAAACTTTCCCATTAGCTTCCTGTTATCTATATCTGCCAAATGCATAACAGTGGCTAACTTCTTACTATAGCAAACTCTGAACAGATAGCCTTTGCTTGTTCTCATTTGGGTGGTTTTCACTTATTTCCATAATATAATACGCATCCTAGATACACTGCAGTGATTCTTTTGTAGTATTATTTATTTAGTTTTGGCTGTGCTAGGTCTGCATTGCTGTGTGGGCTTTTCTCTAGTTGTGGTGAGCGAAGTCTACTCTCGGTTTCGACGTGTGGGCTTCTCACTGTGGTGGCTTCTCTTATTGCAGAGCACAGGCCTAGGACACACAGGCTTCAGTGTTGCGGCATGCGGCATGTGGGCTCAGTAGTTGTGGTTCCTGGGTTTTACAGCACAGGTGCAACAGTTGTGGTGCATGGGTTTAGTTGCTCTGTGGCTTGTGAGATCTTCCTGGATGAGGGATTGAACCTGTGTGTCCTGCAGTGGCAGGTAGATTCTTTACCACTGACCCACCTTGAAAGTCCATGCCGTGAATCTTTTTACTGAAGACAAACAGACTTCAGTCAAGTCTGCCATTCAAAAGAGGCATTGCTACTGAGGTATCTTAATGAGTTTAGATTTATACACAATCACATGAAGAGGGGCTTCCCAAGTGGTGCTACTGGTAAAGAACCTGCGTGCCAATGCAGGAGATGTAAGAGACAGGGTCTCAGTACCTGGTTCGGGAAGATCCCCTGGAGGAGGGCATAGCAACCCACTCAAGTATTCTTGCTCAGAGAGTCCCATAGAGGAGCCTGGCAAGCTACAGTCCATGGGGTTGCAGAGAGTCGGACACAACTGAAGCAACTTAGTACACACACACATGAAAAGTATTTGAACTCCTAGAGAAAACACATAATCTATAAAAATGTTTTTAGACATGAATTTGCTTTTCAAATATTAATCATGTTCAGTTAACCCCTTAAAGATTGTGTCTTGATAGGATGGAGTGAAAATGTTAGTTGCTCAGGGGTGTCCGATTTTTTGCAACCTCATGGACTGCAGCCCGCCAGGCTTCTCTGTCCCTGGGATTCCCCAGGCAAGAATACTTTCGTGGGTTGCCATTCCCTTCTTCAGGGGATCTTCCTCATCCAGGGATCAAACCCTGGTCTCCTCCATTGCAGGCAGATTTTTACCATTTGAGTCACCAGGGAAGCCCAAGAGGTTGTTAAATGTACTCTGCATTTTAAAGTTAAATTCCTCTAGTCAGCTCTCCAAATTTGGAAGCCCATCCTGGAAACATTCATATTAAATAATAATAATTATAACAATAAGGAAAACAGCAAGCTGACTCTGCAACATGTAGACTTGGTACTGATTTTACCTTCAGACTTTACGGGGTATAGAGAAAAGTACATTTACTTTATTCTCATATGAAATAATATTAATAGGAAATATTGTGTAGGACAGACATGAAAATGAATTGAGAGACAAGGAATTTCATCTTTACTTAATAAATAATGTGTCACATGAAAAAGTGGAAGCTGATTTATAGAAATGTTCTATTTGGATAAACTCATAAAATAGTAACACCATTTATTTTAAATATGTTTGTAGTATAGAACAAAGATTTTTCTCTTTGGAGTTTAAATCGTACTGTGCTTGGTCTATTCTAACTTTTGAATGTTTACAATTTCCCTGTGTGATGACAATTTGTACATCATTAACATCATCATCATATGTGTTAGTACGTTCTACAGGATAGAGTGGCAAAAAATGCTGAAGTTTTTGTTGTTGTTTTAGTTTGTTACCAATTGACAGAACTGCTGCATGTATTTTCTCAGGGAAAAATACTTAGCTCCATCATAGACTGGGGAGTGAAGCAGGAAAAAGCCTGAGGCAGGAGCACTATGGTCTGGTATAAGTTATTACCATGCTGTGTGTGTTTGAGAAAATGCATAACTTAAAGTTTCTGCAGCTTGCTTTTTTTATATAATATGTAAAATAATAAGGTCTTGGAGAGTTTTCCAATTATAATATTTTGAGAAAAAATATGTTGATTTTCACTGTTGAATAGTTTGGGGGCTCTCATGCATACCCTGGAAGAAAGGTTGGCATGAAATCCATTAGGAAATAGAATATTCATATTGTGTATAACAGGGCAAGAGAACTAAACTGAATAATGTACTCAAAGATGTTTGTCTTATAAAATGTTCATGAGAATAAAGGCTATTTATTCATCTTTAAGAAAAAAGCAGGGTGTGTGAGGAATGGGCAACAGTCTCTCAAGCTCATGTAAAATACATGGCTAACTTTTCACTAAGAATGTGGAGCTACACACTCATGAGGTGAGAGGTGAGAGAAACTTAGCCTCATTCAGTTAATGATGGCTGTTTCTGCATATTCCAAATAAAATTATGTAAATGCATTTTCCAAGAGGTGATTTAAATGAGCAGGTACACAAAATATATATTATAAAAAATATTTTAAGTGATCCAGAAGTGATTTAAATATCAAGGAGTCTGCATTGATATACCACTTACTTATTTTGACATTTGATTATTTTTATAAAGCTAACTTATTCAACATATTTTACTTGCACATGGTAAAATCAGCATTAGTTTGCCCCCTGAAAATAACATGGCTTTATTTTGCAGATGCATAGCATTTATTTGATTTTGAAAATCAGTGATGGCCTTTTTAGCTAGAAACATGAGTTGATACATACAATTAAGATGCTTCTATGTAAAATCACATCATAAAAAAATTATCATCAAAAAATTTTAAAACTCTTCACTATTTTACAATAAGGTAACTAAACTCAGGTAATTAATATCTACTCAAAATATTCATGCCTCATCCTTATTTGGAGGCACAGATCACCTGTATAAGTGTTAAGATTTTAACTACTGCCTCAGTGTAAGACAGGAACATAATACAAATTTTCCATTAAAGTAAGATTCCTGAAACAGAGCAAAAAAGGTTAAAAAATTTAAGTCATGCAAGAAGAATAAGTTCTAGAGATCTAGTGTACAGCATAATGCTTATACTTTATATTTCATTATATTATATACATAAAAACTTACTATGATGGTAGATCTTTTATGAAGTGGAAAGAAAAAGAGGAGAAGAAAGAGGAGGAGGAAAAGGGGGAGAAGAGGAGAATGAGGGGGAAGATGAAGGAGGAAGCAGAAATAAAGAGAGTGGGAAGAAACTTTTGGAGCTGATGAACCTTTATGGCATAGATTGTGGTAAAGATTGGTGTATACTGATCTTCAAATTCATCAAGATGTTTATGTTAAATATGTACAGTCTTTTATTGGTCAGTAATAACCCTGATAAGGTGGTTAAGAAAAAAAAAAGGGAAAATTCTAAATTTCCTCCAGCTTTTTTTATGTTTTTATTAGGGTATAGTTGCTTTTCAGTGTTGTGTTAGTTTCTGCTCTACAACAGAGTGTATCAGCTATACATACATCACCTCCCTCTCTGCCCTCCCTCCCAATCTCCCCACTCCCCCACATTTTTGTGTCACCACATAGCACTGAGCTGAGCTTCCTGCATTATACAGACTGTTCCCAATAGCAATCTATTTTACATGTGATAGTGTATATATGAATCCCAATCTTCCAGTTCATTTCATTCCTCTGGAGTAAAATATACTTGAGGGCAGTGGTTGTGTGTGTCCCCTACATCAACAGCCCTTGGGAACTTGTTATGAATGTAAATTCTCAGGTTCAACCCCAGAAATACTAAATTACAAGCTCTGGAGATGTTGAGAAACCCTCCAGCTGATTTAGCTGTGTGCTAACATTTGAGAGGGGCTTCCCAGGTGGCACTAGTGGTAAAGAACCCACTTGACAATGCAGGAGACATAAGAGAAGCAGGTTTGATTCCTGGGTTGGGAAGATAGCCTGTAGGAGGAAATGGCAACCCACTCCAGTATTATTGCCTGGAGAATCCATGGACAGGGGAGCCTGGCAGACTACAGTCCATAGGGTCTCAAAGAGTTGGACATGACTTCAGGGACTTAACATGTTTAGCATCAATTTCCTAAGAAAAAGAACCTGATATTAGGATTCAAGTGCAAGTAGTTTGGGACTTGCTAGGTAGCACTAGCGATAAGGAATCTGCCTGCAATGAGGAGACTTGGGTTCAATCTCTGGGTCAGGAAGATTCCCTGAAAGAGAGAATGGCAATCCACTTCATTGTTCTTGGCTGGAGAATCCCATGGAAAGATGAGTCTTCTGGGCTGCAGTCCATAGGGTTGCAAAGAATCAGACACGACTGCAATGTGGGAGACCTGGGTTCAAACCCTGGGTTGGGAAGATCCTCTGGAGGAGGGCATGACTACCCACTCCAGTATTGCTTGGAGAATCACATGGACAGAGAAGCCTGATAGGCTATAGTCCATGGGGTCATAAAGAGCTGGACATGACTGAAGTGACTTAGCACACACACAGCATGCAACATTTGAGAACCACTAATCCAGAGTGGAGAACTTTGTCTCTATATATGAAGGACGTCTCTATGTTCAGCTAATAAATGACTGAGGTGTCGAGGAGTGTCAGTCTATTAACATTTAAAGTAATAGATTCACTTTTCTTCACTGCATTTTTCAGAGTTATGTGGTTGGCCGACAATAAAGGGAGCTATGGGTCTTTCTGGTGTTACTTTAGTTTCTCAAGTCTGTTATCCCAGAAAAATTACCTCTGGATAGTTAGAAGAATGCTGTCTTGTGAAATGTGGCAAAAGAGGACTTGTTAACATCTGTGGAAGTCAGATGGCTTTATTAGAAATATTACAGCATGAATTCAGTTGCTCAGTCGTGTCTGACTCTTTGTGACTCCATGGACTGCAGCAGGCTTCCCTGTCCATCAGCAACCTGGAGCTTGCTCAAACTCATGTCCACAGAGTTGGTGATGTCATCCAACCAGCTCATCCTCTGTCAACCCCTTCTCCTCCTGCCTTCCATATTTCCCAGCATCAGGGAATCAGTCAGTTCTTCTCATCAGGTGGCCAAAGTATTGGAGCTTCAGATTCAGCATCAGTCCTTCTAATGAATATTCAGCACTGACCTCCTTTAGGATTGACTGGTTTGATCTCCTTGCTGCCCAAGAAAACTCTCAAGAGTCTTCTTCAGTACCACAGTTCAAAAGCATCAATTCTTTGACACTCAGCTTTCTTTATGGTCCAAATTTCATATCTATACATGACTACTGGAAAAATGATAGCTTTGACTATATAGACATTTGTTGTTAAAGTAATGTCTTTGCTTTTTTATTTTTTTAATAAATCATTTTTTTATTTTTTTAAATTTAAATTTATTTATTTTAATTGGAAGCTAATTACTTTACAATATAGTATTGCTTTTGCCATACATCAACATGAATCCACCATGGGTGTACACGTGTTCCCCATCCTGAATCCCCCTCCCACCTCCCTCCCCATACCATCCCTCTGGGTCATCCCAGTGCACCAGCTCCAAGCATCCTGTATCCTGCATCGAACCTGGACTGGTGATTCGTTTCATATATTATATTATACATGTTTCAGCACCAAGCAATAAATGCTGGAGAAGGTGTGGAGAAAAGGGAACCTTCTTACACTGTTGATGGGAATGCAAACTAGTACAGCCACTATGGAGAACAGTGTGGAGATTCCTTAAAAACTGTCTTTGCTTTTTAATATGCTGTCTTGGTTTGTCATAACTTTACAAACAACGTGAAGAGAGTTCCAAATGATAGTTCAGAAAGCCCAAAGCCCTTTTATGGTAGATGGGGAAGCTCAGCTAAAGTTCAGTTTTAACTATTCAGATTTCTAGAGGACAGAGAACTCAGGTGGTCCTTATAGAGGGTCTGCTAGACCAAGGCTGTGGTTTTAGCATCAGTTGGTTAGTCAAACTAGGCTTAGCAAGAGTGATGAGAAGGAAGGGTAAGGAGCCAAGAGTCCTGCTAGGGTCAGCAAAATATTTTATTCCTATGGCATCTTTAACACTTCCATAAAATCTAATGTGAAATAGTTATAAAAATAAGTTGACACTTCAATCACTTATGACTTAATATTCTGATATTTCATATGGTAATAATTCATTTGTAGGAATTTAATGTTAGATATCACCACCATCACGCTTATGTGCCTGCTCAGTTGCTCAGTCGTGTCCAGCTGTTTGTGATCCCATGGACTTTAGCCCACGAGGCTCCTCTGTTGATGAGATTTTCCAGGTAAGAATATAGAGTTGGTTGCCTTTCTTTCTTCAAGGGATATTCCTGACTGAGGGATCAAAATCTGCATATCCTGTGTCTTCTGCTTTGGTAGGCAGATTCTTTACCACTGTGCCACTTGGGAAGCTTCTATGTCTTATATGTAAATAATTTCATTTAAGCTTCAAAACATTTGTGATATATATTTGTTTATCTCATAGTTTACAAATATGAAATGGTTGGCTGAGGGAAATATTTTGGAACTGATGTCTTAGGTAAAGCATTTTTCCTTAGCAGCAACTAAGACAAATTGAAATGAAGACAATTTTATATAGGCTTAGAAATACTTTATCTCCAAAGGCAGGCCTTAAACAAAATTTTATTGATTTAATTGTTTTATAAGTCTCCACTTCTAGGAAATCAATTTTAAATAAAAAAGCAGTAAAATCAGGCTAACTGACTACAATCCATTAAAAACACCATTGATCACTATGTGAAGGAAAAAAAAATCCTTTGACTATCCTCAAATTACAAGTTGTTCAAAAATCACCATGAGTCCAAGCCTTTCTAGTCATACAGAATGTATATAATATTGATAATAACATATTTCTTTACTTTGATTTTTATAAACACACACATGTACATATATAGAATTAATTAAAATATTTTTCCTCAGGAGATATTCTTAAAATGTGATGCTAAGTTGGCAAGGTTGTACATTTGCAGGGAGTGTTTTAACAAATAGTCTCCTGCTTCTAAACTTCGTGTTCTTTACTCACATATGCCTGGGGAGATCAAGTTCACATACTAAAGCTCAGTTTTCATAATTTAAATGCCTAATGTACTTATGCATCATCAGATCCTCTGCTTCTTGTTTTCTTCTTCCTTCTCTGATTAGTATATTAATAATCACTAATATCTGAAGAGCATAGGAAATAGGCTAATTTATATGTACAATGGAACAAAATGAAAGGTGTCCAATTTTTTCTTGTGGAGCTATGAAATTTCTAAAGCCTCTCCTGGTATCAACTAGAAAAGATGATCATTGCTCCAGCATTAGAATGAGACTTTAGTTGTTATCATCACAACATCTAATCAAAGCAAACAAACAAAAAGATAAAAAGAACTACAAAAAAAAAAAAAACAAACTTTAAAGTAGAATTAATATAAAAATATAAATAAATGGTTCAAAATTTTCAGTAGATTTCCAAGCACATGATTTGTTTTGATAGGCATAGCCACTATGTGGTATAGAAGGCCATTACTAAATGACAGTTTATTTTATTAACCAAAAAAAAAAAAAGAGTTAAGAACTGAACCCATGTTTTCTGTATTCTGGTTCAGAGACTATTATGCTTCTTGAAGCAGTTTTCTGGGAAATGATGCTATAAAATATGCTTTCTAAAGTTCACTTTAAATTTAATTACTAAGCACCAACATGAACTCACAATGCTGCTTAAATAGACTTTGTCCCCAGAAGATTTTATAAAATCCTAAACCCCTTCTATTTTACTGATAACACTGGAATAGTAATAGAAAGGATATATACAGTTCCAATACTTTTCTTCATTCAGTTCCTAAATTGATATTCTATATAACATTGAGGACGCAACTCAGCTTTCCTAGATGTTAGTTTTCCCATCTGTGTAATGGAATAGTAGTTCATATTTAATACAATTTTAATGTTTAATATTTCATTGTGCTGGAGGGGCATTGCATCATAGGTTGATGGGAGCAAAATAACTTATGAATCAGAAGATGCTGAATTCATATGATATGTTTAAGGTGGGAAAGACAGAAAAATTGATAAAACTGAAGTTGTTCTTCTTATGTACAAAAAATATAAGAGCCACCCAGAGAGACTCTTATGTTTATGCTTGTCTTCTATGAATTTTATCACAGCATTTCATGATGGGAATTAAGAATAACACTACTGAATAATGATAATTAAAATTAACATACAATTTACATTACACTTCAAAGCAATGTACAAAATCAATTGAGAAAAAAAGGAATAAGTTCAGAATCATGTTTTCTAACCATTTTGTTTAATGCTTTAAGTCATAGATTTTCCTTTTGGCAAAAGGTAGTATGTTGTTTAAGAACATAAATCCCTACAGAGACTTGGTGAGAAAGAGGGAGAAAACTGCTTTTAAATAATTTATTTAATTTCTGAAAATATATATTTTTAAAATTTTAACATCATATATATGATAAGGATGCATTCTTCTTTAACAATTTTGAATTTTTAAAGAACTCAAATATTTTCAATAAATACAAATAAAGTTATATTTGTTTTCTTTTTACTATATTTGAAATATTGTTGTTTCAAGCAGAAACAACATATTACATCTCCTGGGATGCCTGTTAGAATTTATTCAATATTAGGGGCATATGAAACATCTTCTATTTAGTTTGGTCTTAGCGTATAAGGAAAAGCATCAGAAAAGTAGATGACACAAACAGAAAAAAAATTCTCTTGATAGTCATATGAATATCAATCAATATTAATAAGAATTAAAATGCCATAGTGAAGGATTAGCTTCAAATAGAAGTGTCAAAATACTAATAAAACGTGGTATCAATAGCTCTTGTAATTGATTATTTTATGTGCATAATTAGTTAATTGATGAAACTAAATCATGTGATCAACTCACTACACATTACACACTAACATATATATGTGTGTATATAAGTATGAACATAAATATTAATATATATATAACCTAAAATTTTAAGATCCAGGTTTAAGAAAAAGACAAATCATATCAGGATTGAGGAACAATTCAGAACAGAAAGTACAATCCAATAGATGGTAAGTTTTCCTAAGATCTGTGATCGACATAAAATACTCAGAACCCAAATGTCCGTTCTGAAATAGGGGATGATTAATTACTTCTTTTTCTCTGTCACTTAAACCCACCCAGCTATGGTCATAACACAAAAAGAAAATGTGAGAATAAACACAGCTTAAATGAAATAGTGGCTTAGGGAAATTGTATAGGATGCTGTTCAGTGGCTACTTTTGCAACCCCATGGGTTATAGACCACCAGGCTCATATGTCCTTCACTATCTCTAGAAGTTTGCTCAAATTCATATCCATTTAATTGGTGATACTATCCAATCAACTCATCCTCTGCCATTCCCTTTTATTTTGCCTTCAATTTTTCTCAACATCAGGGTCTTTTTCACTGAGTCATCTCTTCACATCAGGTGGCCAAAATATTGGAGCTTCAGCTTCAGTATCAGTCCTTCCAATAAATATTCAGGATTGATTTCCTTTAGAAGTCACTTGTTTGATTTCCTTATAGTCCAAGGGACTCAAGAGTCTGCTGCAGCACTTCAGTTGAAAAGTATCAACTCTTAGGTGCTCAATCTTTATGATCCAGCTCTCATATCCATACATGACTATTGAAAAAATTACAGCTTTGACTGTATAGACTTCTCTTGACAAAGTGATGTCTCTGCTTTTTAATATACTGTCTAGGTTTGTCATAGCTTTCCTTCCAAAAAACAGGTATCTTTTACTTTCAAGGCTGAAGCCACATCACAGTGATTTTGGAGTCCTCCAAAATGAAATCTGCCACTGCTTCCATTTTTTCCCCTTCTGCACCACTTGGGAAGCCCCCTGTATAGCATGGATGCACTATAAATTTTATACATAAGAAAATACTGCCCTAAGGAATTTACTTTGGCCATCTCATGTGAAGAGTTGACTCATTGGAAAAGACTCTGATGCTGGGAGGGACTGGGGGCAGGAGGAGAAGGGGCTGACAGAGGATGAGATGGCTGGATGGCTTCACCGACTCAATGGACATGAGTTTGAGTGATCTCCGGGAGTTGGTGATGGACAGGGAGGCCTGGTGTGCTGCGATTCATGGGGTCGCAAAGAGTCGGACATGACTGAGCGACTGAACTGAACTGATTTATTCTTGAAAATTCAGAAAACATCACTGGGATGATATTCTGTAAAAGATATGGGGAGAAAAACACAATAGAAGGGGCAGTGGCTGCTCTGGACAACCGGACCAAGGAGGCAGGTTTACTGATCTGTCAACTCTCTGTGCATCATTAAGGTCTCTCTCCAGGTATACCCTTTTCTAGAAGGTCCATTCCCTTCTCTAGGGGATCTTCACAACCCAGGGATTGAACCTGGGTCTCCTGAATTGAAGGCAGATTTTTTTTACCATCCCAGACAGCAGGGAAGCTCCTTCCAGGACATATATACAAATATACAACATACATACACTCTTCCTCTCTCTCTGTCAGTTCAGTTCGACTTTCAGCTTTAGCATCAGTTCTTCCAAAGAACACCCAGGACTGATCTCCTTTAGAATGGACTGGTTGGATCTCCTTGCAGTCCAAGGGACTCTCAAGAGTCTTCTCCAACACCACAGTTCAAAAGCATCAATTCTTCAGTGCTCAGCTTTCTTCACAGTCCAACTCTCATATCCATACATGACCACTGGAAAAACCATAGCCTTGACTAGATGGACTTTTGCTGGCAAAGTAATGTCTCTGCTTTTGAATATGCTATCTAGGTTGGTCATAACTTCCCTTCCAAGGAGTAAGCGTCTTTTAATTTCATGGCTGCAATCACCATCTGCAGTCATTTTGGAGCCCCCCAAAATAAAGTCTAACATGGTTTTCCCGTCTATTTCCCATGAAGTGATGGGACCAGATGCCATGATCTTAGTTTTCTGAATGCTGAACTTTAAGCCAACTTTTTCACTCTCATCTTTCATTTTCATCAAGAGGTTTTTTAGTTCCTCTTCACTTTCTGCCATAAGGGTGGTGTCATCTGCATATCTGAGATTATTGATATTTCTCCTGGCAATCTTGAATCTGGCTTGTGCTTCCTCCAGCCCAGCGTTTCTCATGATATACTCTGCATATAAGTTAAATACACAGGGTGACAATATACAGCCTTGACAAACTCCTTTTTCTATTTGGAACCAGTCTGCTGTTCCATGTCCAGTTCTAACTGTTGCTTCCTGACCTGCATACAGGTTTCTCAAGAAGCAGGTGAGGTGGTCTGGTATTCCCATCTCTTTCAGAATTTTCCACAATTTATTGTGATCCACACAGTCAAAGGCTTTGGCATAGTCAATAAAGCAGAAATAGATATTTTTCTGGAACTCTCTTGCTTTTTCCATGATCCAGCAGATGTTGGCAATTTGATCTCTGGTTCCTCTGCTTTTTCTAAAACCATCTTGAACATCTGGAAGTTCATGGCTCACGTATTGCTGAAGCCTGGCTTGGAGAATTTTGAGCGTTACTTTACTAGCGTGTGAGATGAGTGCAATTGTGCGGTAGCTTGAGCATTCTTTGGCATTGCCTTTCTTTGGGATTGGAATGAAAACTGACTTTTTCCAATCCTATGGCCACTTCTGATTTTTCCAAATTTGCTTCATGACCAAGATAATCACAATGGTGTGATCACTCACCTAGAGCCAGACATCCTGGTATGTGAAGTCAAATGGGCCTTAGAAAGCACCACTACGAACAAAGCTAGTGGAGGTGATGGAATTCCAGTTGAGCTATTTCAAATCCTGGGAGATGATGCTGTGAAAGTGCTGCTCTCAGTATGCCCCCAGATTTGGAAAACTCTCTCTCTCAGGCATACTCAAACACATACATTTCTGACTTACCCTATTCTAGGACACTTACTATAGGAAAATGAAAGTCATTCATTGGTGTCCAACTATTTGGGAACCAGCGGACTATACTGTTCATGGAATTCTCCAGGCCAAAATATGGAGTGGGTAGCCTTTTCTTCAGGGGATCTTTCCAACCCAGGGACCGAACCCAGGTCTCCCACATTGCAGAGAGATTCTTTACCAGCTGAATCACAAGGCAAGCCCAAGAATACTGAAGTGGGTAGCCTATCCCTTCTCTAGGGGATCTTCCCCACCCAGGAATAGAACCAGGGTCTCCTGCACTGCAGGTGGATTCTTTTCCAACTGAGCTATGATCATATATAAAAGCCCTTTGTGTCTGTATATGTGT
This sequence comes from Bos grunniens, assembly GCF_055505025.1. Taxonomy (NCBI): domain Eukaryota; kingdom Metazoa; phylum Chordata; class Mammalia; order Artiodactyla; family Bovidae; genus Bos; species Bos grunniens. Next base: position 17,590,359 of record NC_141184.1, on the reverse strand, counting down.
GTATGTATTTAATATTTCCATTAGTCATAAAAAACGAAGACCATGCCATCTGGTCCCATCACTTCATGGGAAATAGATGGGGAAACAGTGGAAACAGTGTCAGAATTTATTTTTCTGGGCTCCAAAATCACTACAGATGGTGACTGCAGCCATGAAATTAAAAGACGCTTACTCCTTGGAAGAAAAATTATGACCAACCTAGATAGCATATTGAAAAGCAGAGACATTACTTTGCCAACAAAGGTCCATCTAGTCAAGGCTATGGTTTTTCCAGTGGTCATGTATAGATGTGAGAGTTGGACTCTGAAGAAAGCTGAGCACTGAAGAATTGATGCTTTTGAACTGTAGTGTTGGAGAAGACTCTTGAGAGTCCCTTGGACTGCAAGGAGATCCAACCAGTCCACTCTGAAGGAAATCAGCCCTGGGATTTTTTTTGGAAGGAATGATGCTAAAGCTGAAACTCCAGTACTTTGGCCACCTCATGCAAAGAGTTGACTCATTGGAAAAGACTCTGAAGCTGGGAGGGATTGGAGGCAGGAGGAGAAGGGGACGACAGAGGATGAGATGGCTGGATGGCATCACTGACTCGATGGACATCAGTCTGAGTCAACTCCAGGAGTTGGTGATGCATAGGGAGGCCTGGCATGCTGCGATTCATGGGGTCACAAAGAGTTGGACACAACTGAGCGACTGAACTGAACTGAACTGAACTGAACTGAACTGAGTCATAGAACACTGCCTTTCACACAAAAATGGATTACATAAAAACGTTAGTTAAAGTAACTTTTCACCTTATGGATTTATCCATCTTTACTGTCTTACTTTCTCTCCTATATAGATATGATTCTTTTTCCTGGGGTCTTAATCCACTATTCATGTGCATTAACTCATAAAACACTATTAAAATATCCATATATATATACACACATTTTATACAGTATATGTTTTTATTAATTTAATAAATAATTTATTAATAACTTATGCCTTTATTAGTTGTAATATGTCATTTCCCAAGTTTGGAAAACTTTAGATGATGAAATAATCTGTTTTTCACTGAAAATAAATTAAGGAAACCCTAGATTAAACAAGTTTTTAAATATGTATATCTTTAAGATAAAGGTCCTTATTGTCTTAAAACAAAAAAGCACCATGGAAAGAAGAAATAAGATTTTCCCAAATTTATATGATCACAGAATATAATACTAAACTATTTCTTGATGAGAAACAGACTGGCTAATAAATGAACATACAGTATCAAAACAACTTATTAGTTTATTTCAACTGATTAATAAAAATAATCGTTAGATACTCTGTCACAGATACTCATTTAATGACACACAAACCTGTGTTGATATGCTATAGATTAGAGGGAAAAAATGGAGAATTAGAATAAAGAAAAGTTCTTTATTGGTTTACTGATATTGTTTTATGTTAGGATATAAAGTCAATAGCAATAATGAAGTCCCATTTACATTATAGTGTAAACAATTCAACATGAAACACATATTTTTGATCCATGATAATTTAATCTGATCTTTAATGTTATATTCCTTTATAGCAATTTAAACCAGGAAGGGATAGAGGATATTTCAGATCTTGCTGATGTCATTAAAGAGAAGGTAGTTTCAAGGAACAGATATTCTTTGACTAAAAGATGGATTAAAAAAAAATGCCCTAGGAACATGAAAGATAAATCCATTTGGTTATACATGAGTTTGTTTTCTCCCAAGGTGCTTTAAAATATGTTTGCCATTCTTTAGCATAGCTTATATTTGTTACATAGGTGGAAGGGAGAGAGAAAAATTAAATATGCATCTGGTATTTCAAGAATGTATTGTGCTCAGTAGCTCTGCTGCTGCTGCTGCTGCTGCTAAGTTGCTTCAGTCGTGTCCAACTCTGTGCAACCCCATAGACGGCGGCCCACCAGGCTCCCCCGTTCCTGGGATTCTCCAAGCAAGAACCCTGGAGTGGGTTGCCATTTCCTTCTCCAGTGCATGAAAGGGAAAAGTGAAAGTGACGTCGCTCAGTCGTGTCTGACTCTTCGAGATCCCATGGTCTGCAGCCTACCAGGCTCCTCCGTCCATGGGATTTTCCAGGCAAGAGTACTGGAGTGGGGTGCCATTGCCTTCTCCAGGTCAGTAGCTCAGTCATGTCTAACTCAGCAGCTCTATGGATTGTAGGCCACAAGCTTCTCTGTCCATGGGAGTTTCTAGGCAAGAATACTGGAGTGGGTTGCCATTTCCTTCTGGGGATCTTTCCAACCCAGGGACTGAACCCGCATCTCCTGCATCTCCTCCATTGGCAAGCAGATTTGCTACCATTGAGCTACCTGGGAAGCCCCAACTTGAAAAATGCATTTAATAAAATGTGTGTAAATTAAATAAAATAAATACCCTGAGATGTTTTTTTAAAAAAGCAAAAGCACTGTGAATGTACCGTGCAATACTCAGCATTGTAAAGACGTATGAAAACTTCAACTTCCATTTTGACAGATGTTTTAAAATACTATGTGAGCCATCTTTTAAATTTATTTTGAAGTGAATTGATCCTAGGGGAACTAAGAGCAGGACCTTGAATGAAAGCCAACATATACTCCATAAATATCCACAGGCAAGGTTCAGTTTGAACATTTTTTTTTTAAGTTACAGAAATCTCTACTTTTTAAAATATTTTCCTGTTTTTTTTTTTTTTTTTTCTTCATCTTTTCCTCCATTTACATCCAGGATTAATTTTGCTTTATGAATGTCTAAATGCATGTATTACATATAGTTTAAATGACACAACCTTTTATTTCTTATTATTCTCTGTCTCTCCGGGGAAACACGTGTGTATTATTTTTTGTTTCTCTTCCTTTCTTAAGGTTATCCTAGAAATCAGCTTCTTCTGTGATCCAAAATGTCAATTAGAATCAATCTTGAGTTTCCTACTGACAGCTCTCTATTTTTATCTTCAGGAGTTTTCCTTAGAGAACATCCATTTTTAAGGCGGTCCTCAAACTCACTGCTCTATCTGAGCCTTGGTTTGTTTATCTTAGCAAAATATACAAGAATTCTACATTCTTTTTAATTGAGTTTTTCTAAAGAGACTCTATTTCGTAAGGCCTATCTTAAAGCACCTTTAAAATGTTTAAAACATGGTTCTAGAATGCTGATCATTGCTTTTTATAGTATTCTTTGAGTCAACAATTTTGTAATTGTCCCTGGTCCCTGAGAAAGATTTGGTGATAAGTTTAAAGTTACACCTTTTAATTTTTGTGATTTTTTTTTGTTCCTTTTTTATGACATGAAAAAGGAGACATATGTTTCTATGACTTGTTTCCCAGAACAGGATTGTGGGCATGAAAATTGACTTCAAAATTGAAGGAATTTCACATACACAAAAACAGACAATAAGAAGCTCAAAAGAGCAACTTATTGGGAGAAAGATTGAGCCTTAATATGTGGAAAACAATTGAAATATTTATATTCTACCATGAAACTGAGGTCTTTCATGATATCTAAACAGATAAAAGATAATTATCTGGCAGAAGCATTATAGGATGAACTCTAGCCTTAAAAGAAAAAAATTCCAATTCATATTTGAGGACTTTTTGAAGCTTACTGATACTTTATAGGGGTTTCCCTGGTGGCTCAGACTGTAAAGAACTTGCCTTCAATGCAAGAGACACAGGTTTGATCCCTGGTTTAGAAAGAACCCGTGGAGAAGTGAATGGCTACCGACACCAGTATTCATACCTGGAAAACTCCATGGACATTCATTTCAATATTCTTTAATAGAAAATTAATAGCTAGATGTATGTTTCTGGAAAATCAGTATCCTAAAAATAAAAAAAAATAAAATAAAAAGTTACCACAAAAATAAGTAAAAAACACATTAAATTAAAAATATCTTGATCATTTTCTGATATTAAAAATAAGAGCAATAACCAAGACTGAAAAAAAGACATGGAAACCAGATTTACAAACTAAAATAAAAAGTAGAACTGCCAGAGGAATTTGCTAATTTCAGTAGACTAGAAGATAGCATTTTTGATTGAAAACTGCTTTAGGAGCACAAAGTAATTTTGGATGGGCATGAACAAAGTTAGTATTGGGGGGAAAATGTCTACCACAGGAGCCAATGAGCCAAAAGGACAATCTTATTAAGAATAGGCTTCAAAGATAGATGAAGACGGACATCACATGAGTTCACTCACATGTGGAACCTAAATAAGCAACACAAATACGCAAAACAAAGCAAAACTCAGACTCAGATACAAAGAATAGATCAATAGGTGCTAGAAGGGAGAGAGGATGGTGAGGAGCAAAAAAGGTGAAGAAAATCAAGAGATACAAACTTCTGGTTATAGAATTCATTATGGGGATATTATGCAGAGCATGGGGAATACAGTCAATGATATTGTATTAACTTTGTATGGTTACAGAAGGTAACCGGATTTATTGTGGTGATCATTTTGCAGTATACACAAATGTTGAATCACTATATTGTATATGTGAAACTAAACCAATATTGTATGTCAATTATACTTCAATTAAAAAAATAAGTTTTTCTGATTACAATACCTAAGACAAGGAAACAAGCTAAATATCCACTGACAGATGAACAGATAAAGAAGATGTGGTATATATAACCACAGTGAAATACGACTCAGCCATTTAAAAGTATAAAATAATGCTATTTGCAGCAACATGGATGGATACAGAGATTATGATACTAAGTGAAGTAAATACAAATACTATATGATATCACTTATATGTGAAATCTAAAACATGACAGAAATGAACTTATTTACAAAACAAAAAATAGACTCAGACCTAGAAGGCAGACTTTGGTTAAAGGGGGGAGAGGGTGAGGGAAAGGGTAAATTAGGAGGTTGGGATTAAAATATACACACTACCTTATATAAAAAAGATAGACAACAAGGTCCTATAGTATAACATAGGGAAATATATTCAATATCCTATAATAAGCCATAATCAAAGAGAATATGGAAAATTTATATATATATATACATATACAAAAGTTAATTACTAAGAACAAGAAACATGACAATCTTAATAAAGATAAGAAGATTCATTTTAAAAGTGCCAAATTTTACTTCTACATGTAAATATATATATATAGCATCACTCCAAATAGATATTCAATGTATGAATTCAATGTATATATTAAATAAGATCCAACTGACTAAAAACATAAGCACACAGGTTAATGTGAAAAGAATGCACACATACGTGATGAACATAAAAAGATGAAATCAATATTTAATGTATAAGATGAATCAAAATGAAGTTGACATATACGAATGACAGAATACATATATATATATTTTTTTTTACTTTTTAATATAGTCATTTCTACTAACATTTTATTTCTTTTCTTATTTAACTTTTTATTTTATATCAGCTTACACTTGATTAACAATGTTGTGATAGCTTCAGATGTGCAACAAAGTGATTTAGTTATACATGAGTCTATTCTTTTTCAAATTATTTTCCTGTTGGGGGCCAGAGTGAGGTACTCCGCCCATGACAAAGGTCATGAGGAAGGAGGCTCGACATACGCAAAGGCGGGATCGAGCCTCAGGAGTCCCCCTGGAACTCCTTGAGCATCTACTCCCATTACCAGAGCCTGCCTACTTTACTACTTTGTGCTCTTACCTACACCTCTGACTTTACGGGGGGCTGTCCCCCACCACCTCTTTCGGAGAAGGAGTTAACCTAGAGCTCCAGTCAATAAAAACTCTTGGGTGTGACAAGAGTGTTTTAACCTACAAACTCCTCTGAAGGTTCTCTGGCCTGCCTGACAGGCTTGTCCGGCCACATGTGATCACTCACAGCCTCCCAACTGTGAGAGGCACAAGATGCTTTAAACCTTCTAAAAACAGGTTCTTTAGAGAAGTTAGAAAACTATTAGTATAAGTATAATGGGCTAATTAGAAATTGTGTTGGTGAAGGGTTTTTCATTTGTTGAGCCAATGTTTGTTGCTAAGTCTCCATATCCCCTGCCCTTACACACATTAATGAAAATATAGAATTAACCTTTGATATTAATCACGTTAGACCTTAGGCTAAGTAAATTCTTTCCTTAACTAAAACCCACTACACCCTCACCCTGTAGGAATGTAACTTTATTTGGGTGGCGTCTGTTTTGAGAATAATCAGCCCTGGAGAAATAAGTGTCCTGATTGACTGACCGCTGTCACAAGGAGAGGGTCGTAAATTGTCAGCAGGCCGCCCTGGCCAGAAGATGATGTAACACCCCTAAGACCTCTGTATACATTTGTATGAAGCACCTGACTTTGATAAAAGTCAGGACTGCTGACCCCGCGTGACTTTGGCATAACATCTCAGTGTATAAAAGTAGACCATGGAAAATAAAGAATTGGGATCAGTTTCTCGAAATACTGGTCTCCCCATGTCTCTCTCTCCCTCTGGCTGAGTCTCCATCTGGAGCGCGGAACCCACCATGCTTACTAATTATGCCTGGGCTTCTAAGATCCGACCGGGGAGGCCTCAGTGTCTCCTCTCCTTCGGGAGAACGGAAGGACGCCTGCGGCCTACGTAAGTGGTGCAAACTTCTTGTCTTGAAGTTTTATTGGTCTCCCGCGTAAACCAAGCTACTCAGCCTCTTTTCTCCACTGAATTTTCCTACTGAGCTATCCTTATTCTATTACTCTTTATATCTTTAATTAATATCTAATTGAAGCTATTGTATCCTGACCCTCGCCTACGCCGTCTCTCCTTCGAATACCCTGGATCAGCCGGGGCTGGTCCCCGGCATTTTCCCACTTAGGTTGTTATATAAAATTGAGCAGAGTTCCCTGTGGTATACAGTGGCTCTTTGCTGGTCATCTATTTTAAATATAACAATATATACTTGCCCATCCCAAACTCTTAACTATCCCTCCTCTCCATTCTTCCCCCTGGTATCAGTAAATTCATTCTCTAAGTCTGTGAGTCTGTTTCTGTTTTGTAAATAAGTTAACTTGTATCATTTCTTTTTCAATTGTTCATATAAGTGATACCATATAATATTCCTATTTCTTTCTGACTCAATTCACTCAGTATGACAACCCCTAGGTCCATCTGTATTGCTGTGAATAGCATTATAGCAGGGTAATATTCTAGTCTTTGTATTGAAGTTAAATGACTCAATATATTGTTGCAGAATATTATTAGACATATCTCTTTTTAAGCAAAACTTTGAAGGAAACTGACATACAAGTAAAATAAACTAACTATGATCATCTGGAAAATAGTGATTTGAAGAGACGCATTATGCTAAAATAGAAATACCTTTAGTGATAGACTTAGGAACTTAACGTAGGATCCTAGTCAGGTTTTTATTTGCTTTACGTGCTTGTGCTTAGTCTCTCAGTCGTGTCCAACTCTTTGTGACCCCATGGACTGTAGCCCATCAGGCTCCTCTGTCCATGTGAATTGTCCAGGCAAGAATACCAGTGTGGGTTGCCATGCCCTCCTCCAGGGGATCTTCCCAACCCAAGGATTGAACCAGGTCCTTCTGCCTTGCAGGCAGATTCATTACCAACTGAGCTACCAGGGAAGTCCCATTAGCTTTACAAATTTGTATTATTAATTTGTTTTATTTATACTCATAATAATATTGTTACTATTATTCTTATATACAACCAACATTTATCAAAACCTACTTAATGACAAATACTATTGTCAGTACTGTATTCACAGTACTAGAAAAAGGGCATGATACTTGCTTTTTTATATTAAAATTTAGAGGAGATTATAACACCCAACACTCTAGTCTCCCTCCACACACAACTACAATAAAACATGTAAGTATTTCTTATTTTTAAAAAAGTGTTCAAGACTTATCAGTGAAGCATGATTCATAAAAAAAGTGTTCATGAAAGTTCTTTTTGAGAAAGTTTCCTTTAAGTAGAAATCTGAAAAGGCAGAGATTAACTGTTAGAAAATTTTTTCAATGCTACAGCAGATCAAGCTGAGGAATGACACAGAAAATTGCAGTCACTACTTAAAAGTTTGGCATTTTTAAATAATTGAAAGAAGGACCGTATAGGGCAAATACATAGAGGTAAATATGGAGAGTGAGGTGAGGCTTCACAGAGAGGTAAACCCCAAGTAAACAGAGCCTCTTGGTCTACTAAAGCAGTGTTGGTTTCATTTTCAGTAAAATGAAAACATTGACTAGACTAAGTATCAAAGTGACAAGTTTGACTTTCAGATTTAATTTGCCTCTGCTATGCACGGAAACGCTTACTTCCCTGGTGGCTCAGACAGTAAAGCATCTGTCTACAATGCAGGAGACCCAGGTTCGATCTCTGGGTCGTGAAGATCCCCTGGAGAAGGAAATGGCAATCCACTCCAGTATTATTGCCTGGAAAATCCCTTGGACAGAGGAGCCTGGTAGGCTACAGTCCATGGGGTCCCAAAGAGTCGGACACGACTGAGCGACTTCACTTTCATGCATGGAAACAAAAGAGAGACTTAGAATAGGGTAGAGACAATGGCAATTTGAGAGCTGGAAAATTTGAAATGTATTTTGGAATTATAAATGAAGACTTGTTGATAAAACGTCCATGGGAATGAAAAAAAGAAAAAAAAATCAAGAGACTAGAAAATGTTTCTAATAGTTCAGTGGAGAGTAATGTCATTTACTGAGAAGGGGAAGAGTAGAGAAAAAAATTATATTTTCATTGGTTTTGTTGTCAATGCATGGCAAAAAGAATCACAATATTGTAATTATTCTCCAATTGAAATAAATTAATTAAAAAATGACAACAACAACAAAGTATTCAAATGTGAAATATCTTTGTGAAACGAGGTTTAAAATAATAAACAGAATATAAGTTTCACTTGCAAGTGTGTTATGGGGGGGAGGGGAACTGAAATAAAGCAGAAATCAGAACTTACATTTTCTGACTCACAAGATAGATAAACTCTTCCAGACCCTCCATGGTGTGCATCAAAAGTATTTAAATTCAAATACTTTTAATATTAATTTTTTGATAAGTCATCTGACTCTTTTGCAACCCCATGGACTATAGCCAACCAGGCTCCTCTGTCCATGGGATTTCCCAGGCAAGAATACTGAAATGGGTTTATATTTCTTTATAGTATATAGATATCTTTATTTTAAAAGAGAAATTGGGGGAGGTGTCCAAAGATGGTAGAGGAATAAGAGGGAGACCACTTTCTCCTCCACAAATTCATGAAAAGATTCTTTGAATGCTGAGCAACTTCCACAAAACAACTTCTGAATGCTGGTGAAGGACATCAGGCACCCAGAAAGGCAGCTCATTCTCTTTGAAAAGAGGTAGGACAAACTATAAAGAACAAAAAGAGAGACAAAAGACTTGGGGATGGAGATTCATCCTGGGGAGGGAGTCATGAAGGAGAAGTTTCCAAACATCAGGAAACCCTCTCATCAGCAGGTCTGTGGGGAGTTTTGGAATCTCAGAGGGCAACATAACTGAGAGGGGAAAAAAAAAAAAAAAGTGCCTAAGCACAACTCCCAGCAGAGAAGTAGCCCAGGTGCTTGCATCCACCAGAGAGCTGGACAAGGAGGTGCGGGTTGCATTCTTAGGGTAAGCACCAGGCCTGAATACCCTGAGGACAAACTGAAGGAGCTAGCAACCCAAACTGTGGGATAACCAGAGAGAGAGAAAAAGAGAGAGAGAGAACTTTCCTGCGAAAAGCTCTAACCTAAGACACAGCTTGGCCTGCTCACAGAACAAAGGATTAAGCAAACACCAAAGGAGAGCTAGCTGGCTGCGTACAGGCCCCTCCACACGCCAGGGGCAGAGAGGCAGGTGAGCGATAGCCAGATCTGGAAGGTGAGGGGCAATCTCAGCCCCAGAGACTGGCATCCTCCACCAAACTGTGAGCAGGCTCCCAGTTGCTAATCAAGTCTTCCTGGGATCCTGGACAGTTCACATCTGCCAAGAGGGTCGCAGCCAGAGATCAGCTCCCCAGAGGAGACACAGCACACCTGAGATGATGCTCTCCCGGTGCACCCGGGGAGGTGACTAAGACACATGGCCCACCTGGGACAGTGCTTGCCAAGCACCTGTTCATCTGAGCTGCTTGGACTTGGGAAAGGCAAAAAACGCATGCCCAACTGAGTCTGTGCCCTTGCGGAGTACCCAAGATCCCAAATCTGAGCAGCTCAGACCTGGGAAGTACATAAAATGCAGGGCCCACTTTGGACAGTACCCTTGCAGAGCAACCTGGAGCCTGAGCAGTGTAGGTTGGGAAAGCCCACACTGCTGTGAGCTGGGGCAAACCCAGTGTGGTCTATATACTGAAAGGACTCTTTACATACGCCAGAGATATTTGTTTGCAGTGTTCCTCCCTGAGTTTCCCCGGAGCTCAGTTGGTAAAGAATCTGCCTGAAGTACAGGAGACCCGGGTTTGATTCCTGGGTCAGGAAGATCCCCTGGAGAAGGAAATGGCAACCCACCCCAGTACTCTTGCCTAGAGAATCCTATGAACAGAGGAGCCTGGCAGGCTGCAGTCCAAGGGGTCACAAGAGTCGAACATGACTTAGCGATTAAACCACCACCATCCCTCCCCACAACACAACTGAACAAGTGAGCCTAAATAAGTGACCATCTTTGCCTCCTTGTGTCAGGGCAGAAATTAGACACTGATGAGACTTGCAAACAGAGGCAGCCAAAATAAACAAAGAGGGAACTTCTCTGGAAGTGACAGGTGGAACAGATTAAAACCCTGTAGTTAACAATGACTAAGCATTGGAAGGGGGCTATAGACCTTAAGAAGAAGTACAAGCTTGAAAAAGGAACTGTCTGAAACTGAACTGCCCCTGTAATGCCCACAACAGCTCTAGAGAAATTCTTAGATATATTTTTATTATTAACATTTTTAATTTTTTTATTTTTAAGTTCTTTATTACTCCATTAATTTTCATTTATACCTTGCCAAAAAAAACTCTGTTTTAAAGCAAATTTCACATATATATAATATAATATATCATATAATTATATATATATATGGAATATAGAATATATACAATATATATTTATAATTATATATATAATTGTTATATATATAACATACTTTATATATGTTATTATAATTATATAATTATGTGTCTTTATAATTGTTACATAAAATATATATCATATATATTTATTATATATAATATCATCATTATTATATATAATACATTAATATAACACATTAATATGTATTATATATAATATATTTATATAAATATAAATAAATATGTACATTTATTTATTATATTTATAATGTTTTATATATTATATATAATATATATTACATATTATATTAAATATAATATAAATATATAATATAAAGTATGTTTATATAAATATATAATATATTATATAATATATAATAGTATACACATCATATATATTATTTAATATATAATATTATAATATAATATAATATTACATAATTATATCTATATAATTATAATTGACTATAATATAATATATAATTATATATTATAATATATAATTATATATAATATGTTATAATTTTTGTGATTGATTTTGTTCTATATTTCTAATATTGCATTTTTGAGAGTCTAACCTCCACTCTAGACTTTTAATCTTTGCTTTTTGGTATTTGTTTTCAATTTTGTACCTTTAAGAATAAAATCTTCAGTATCCATTTTCACTTAGGGGTGTGATTACTGGCTTGATTGCTGTCTCCCTTTTTGACTCTCCCTTTTCTGCCCAGGTCAACTCTTTCTCCTCCCTCCTTCTCTTCTCTACTTAACTCTGTGAATCTCTTTGGGTGTTCCAGGCTGCGGAGAACACTTAGGGAACTGAATACTCGCTAGATTTCTCTCTCTCTTTTTGACTTCCCCTCAGCACCCCACTCCAGTACTCTTGCCTGGAAAATCCCATGGACGGAGGAGCCTGATGGGCTACAGTCCATGGGGTTGCGAAGAGTCAGACACAACTGAGTGACTTCACTTTCACTTTTCACTTTCATGCATTGGAGAAGGAAATGGCAACCCACTCCAATTTTCTTGCCTGGAGAATCCCAAGGACAGGGGAGCCTGTTGGGCTGCTGTCTATGGGGTCACACAGAGTCGGACACGACTGAAGCAATCTAGCAGCAGCCGCAGCCTCTCCTCCTGGTCACCTCTATCTCCTTCCTCCTTATTCTCTTCTCCATGTAACTCTGTGGACCTCTCTGTGGAAAATATTTTCACCATCAATCTAGATGTTTTTTCATCAGTGCTGTATGGATAGAGAAGTCTTGAGGATACTGTAATAATAAGACTGAATGCCAGAGGCAGGAGGCTTAAATCCAAAACTTGAGAACACCAGAAAAATCTTGATTTCAGGGAACATTGATCAACAAGAGCACATCCAAAGGCCTCCATGCCTACAATGAAACCCAAGCTCCACCCAAGAGCCAACAAGTTCCAGAGCAAAACACACCATGCTAATTCTCCAGCAATGCAGGAACACAGCATTGAGCATTAAAATACAGGCTACCCAAAGTTATGCCAAACCCATAGACACCCAAAAATTCACTACTGGACACTTCATTGTACTCCAGAGAGAAGAAATTCAGCTCTACCCACCAGAACACTGATACAGGCTTCCCTAACCAGGAATCCTTGACAAGTCACTAGTCCAATCCCATTCACAGAGAGCAACCTCCACAAAAAGAGAAACCGCAAACTTCCAGCCTACAGAAAGGCCACCCCAAACACAGAAATCTAAACAAAATGAAAAGACAGAGAAATATTCAGCAGGTAAAGGAACATGATAAATACCCACCACACCAAACAAAAGAGGAGGAGATTGGGAGTCTATCTGAAAAATAATTCAGAATAATGGTAGTAAAGATGATCCAAAATCTTGAAAACAAAATGGAGTTACAGATAAATAGACTAAAGACAAAGATTGAGAAGATGCAAGAAATGTTTAACAAGGACCTAAAAGAAATAAAGACGCTTCAATCAATAAGGAATAATGCAATAACTGAGATCAAAAGCACTTTGTAGGGACCAACAGTAGAATGAGGCAGAAGATACAATAAGTGAGGTGAAAGACAGACTTGTGGAAATAAATGAAGCTGAAAGGAAAAAAAAAAAAGAATTAAAAGAAATGAGGACAACCTCAAAGACCTCTGGGGCATTATTAAATGCCCCAACATCAGAATCATAGGTGTCCCAGAAACAGAAGACAAAAAGAAAAGGCATGAGAAAATATTTGAAGAGATAAAAGTTGAAAACTTATCTAAAATGGGGAAGGAAATAGACACCCAAGTCCAAGAAACCCAGAGTCCCAAACAGGATAAACCCAAGGTGAAACACCCCAAGACACATGTTAATCAAATTTAAGATCAAACACAGAGCAAATATTAAAGGCAACAAAGAAGAAGCAACAAATAACACACAAGGGGATCCACATAAGGATCTTTCAATAGAAACTCTTCAGGCCAAAAGGGAATGGCAGGAGATACTTAAAGTGATGAAAGAGAAAAACCTACAACCCAGATTACTATACCCAGCAAGGATCTTATTCAAATACGAAGGAGAAATCAAAAGCTTTATAGACAAGCAAAAGCTGAGAGAATTCAGCACCACCAAACCAGCTCTTCAACAAATGCTAAAGGATCTTCTCTAGACAAGAAACACAGAAAAGCTTTATAAAATTGAACTCAAAACAACAAAGTAAATGGCAATGGGATCATACTCATCAATAATTACCTTAAATGTAAATGGGTTGAATGCCCCAACCAAAAGACAAAGACTGGCTGAATGGATATAAAAACAAGACTCCTATACATGCTGTCTACAAGAGATCCACCTCAAATTAAGGGACACATACAGACTGAAAGTGAAGGGCTGGAAAAAGATATTTTATGCAAATGGAGACCAAAAGAAAACAGGAGTATCAATATTCATATCAGATAAAATAGTTTTTGAAATAAAGACCATGAAAGGAGACAAAGAAGGATACTACATAATGATCAAAGGATCAACCCAAGAAGAAGATATAACAATTATAAATATATATGCACCCAACATGGGAGCACCTCAATACATAAGCAAATGCTAACAAGTATGAAAGATGAAATTCACAGTAACACAATAATAGTGGAAGATATATAGAATGCCCACAGATAAATCCACTCACCTATAGACACCTTATCTTTGACAAAGGAGGCAAGAATATACAATGGAGAAAAGACAATCTCTTTAATAAGTGGTGCTGGGGAAACTGGTCAACCACCTAGAACACTTTCTAACACCATACACAAAAATAAACCCAAAATGGATTAAAGATCTAAATGTTAGACCAGAAACTATAAAACTCCTAGAGCAAAACATAGGCAAAACACTCTTTAACATAAATCACAGCAGGATCCGCTATGATCCATCTCCCAAAGTAATGGAAATAAAAGCAAAAATAAACAAATGGGACCTAATTAAACTTAAAAGCTTTTGCACAATTAAGGAAACTATAAGCAAGGTGAAAAGACAACCTTTAGAATGTGAGAAAATAATAGCAAGTGAAGCAACTGACAAAGAATTAATCTCAAAAATATACAAGCAGCTCATGCAGCTCAATTCCAGAAAAATAAAAGACCCAATCAAAAAATGGGTATACCTGTGGTGGATTCATTTTGATATTTGGCAAAACTAATACAATATTGTAAAGTTTTAAAAAATAAATAAATAAATAAAGGTTAAAAAAAAAAAAAAATGGGCCAAAGAACTAAACAGACATTTCTCCAAAGAAGACATAGATGGCTAACACATGAAAAGATGCTCAACATCACTCATTATCAGAGAAATGCAAATCAAAACCACAAAGAGGTACCATGTCACACTGGTCAGAATGGTTGCTATCAACAGTTCTACAAACAATAAATGCTGGAGAGGGTGTGGAGAAAAGGGAACCCTCTTACACTGTTGGTGGGAATGCAAACTAGTACAGCCACTATGGAGAACAGTGTGGAGATTCCTTTAAAAAACTGGAAATAGAACTACCATATGACCCAGTAATCCCACTACTGGGCATACACACTGAAGAAACCAAAATTGAATGAGACACGTGTACCCCAATGTTCATCACAGGACTATTTACAATAGCTAGGACATGGAAGCAACTTAGATGTCCATCAGCAGATGAATGGATAAGAAAGCTGTGGTAGATATACACAATGGAATATTACTCAATCATTAAAAATAATGCATTTGAATCAGTTCTAATGAGGTGGATGAAACTAGAGCCATTATACAGAGTGTAATAAGTCAGAAAGAAAAACACCAATACAGTATATTAATGCATATATATGGAATTTAGAAAGATGGTAATGATGAGCCTGTATGTGAGACAGCAAAAGAGACACAGATATAAAGAACAGACTTTTGGACTGTGTGGGAGAAGACAAGGGTGGGATGATTTGAGAGAACAGCATTGAAACTTGTATATTACCATATGTGAAATAGATTATCAGTCCAAGTTCGCAGCATGAAACAGGGCACTCAAAGCCAGTGCACTGGGACAACCCTGAGGGATGGGATGGGGAAGGCAGTGGGAGGGCGGTTCAGGATGGGGGACACATGTACACCCATGGCTGATTCATGTAAATGTATGGCAAAAATCACTACAATATTGTAATTGGCCTCCAATTAAAATAAATAAATTAATTTAAAAATAAAAGAGAAATTTGGATTACCAATAAAACTGGAACATGAGACAAAATCATGGAAAATCGATGTGTGAAAAGATGTGCTATCTCAGGGAGAGAGTGTAGCAAGTAAAGAGGACTTCAAATCCTAAAGATTCTGAATATGTAAGAGTAAGAAACAGGAAAGAAGTGTTAAATAATTTGGAAAAGATGTCCAGAGGTAAAGAATAGAAAATGACTAGATTTAGTCTTTGAAGGTGTTATTATAAGTAAGTGTTCAAAATCAAGAAATGCTGCTTATGGGATAAAGCAATTATAAATTGAATGTGTTATATAAATTACTATAGTGATTATTAATAATTTTTCTAAGAACAAATTTAAAGTCACAGAAACAGAAGATTGAGATAGGGGGAAACATAATTTGTCAATAATTAGGTTGAGCTACTTGTTTTTAGGGGGTAAGCCAAGTAAAATCAAACAAAAAAAATCACTAACAGAAAATGTTAATGGCAGTGCATAAGCAGGAGTGTCAATAAGAAGTGACAAGAGAGACAATGTTCTGTGAGGTGAACGGTTCCCAGAACGCTAAAAGGAAATGCAATTCAGAGGAAACAATTAACAATTACCATGGCAGGAAAGAAGTGGAGACATAAAGAGGCAATGGGGAAAATATACACACAAATGTAGGCAGACATGTATATCAGTTCTGGTAGAAGGAGGATGAGGGAGTTAATGGCTTCGGAATTTTTAAGACATTACATGGCAAATCAATATTCTGAAGGCAAAGTAAAGATGTAGATTTGGAATTTGAGGAAAATGGAGATTTTAAGACTATTCAGAAAATGGGATCATGCATTGGCTGGAGATAAACAATAATGTAGTAGTATTCAGGCAAAATTAGCCACTGACAGTTATAAAAATCTGCATTTGAGGTTTCTTCATTTTAACATATTTTTAAGATAGTGGTTGAAAGGGTGGACTAAGAAACCTTTGGAGATGAAAGCATAATGTGAAGAAAGGAAAATGGGGCATATAGGCTGTCAATTAATTCCTCTTTTAAAATCAAAAGAAACATTCAAAAAAAAAAAGAAATGAAAACATTTTATTATAGACACATTGCATATATACATATTAATCAGGCTAGGATAGGTGATAAACACAAGCAAAGAAAAACCTCCAAAAGTTTAGTAGCTTAAGGGATTGAGGTTAGTTCTACTTCTATCCAGGAGTGCTGATGGACAGGGAGGCCTGGCGTGCTGTAATTCATGGGGTCGTGATCTGATCTGATCTGATCTACTTCTATCACAACCTGATTGACATTTCATGAGTAGCCAACCAAGCAGTGCTTAAGGAAACAGTGTTTTTTTCCAATTGGTGGCTCCACCTCCGCCAAGTGCCTACTCAGTGTCCTCTGCTGGATCCTGCATTCAGCTACATTTTAAGAAAGAAAGAATGAGCCAAGAGTCTCACGGGAGAATCCAACATGAAAAATAGCATACATCACTTAGGATATTTCATCAGCCATGTTCAACAGTACAAACCCAGCTCCAGTCCTCCTACACTGAGAAAGAGGAAATAGAAAGATGGGCATCTAGTCAGTCCCCATTATGGAAGAGTAAATTTAAGTTATACAGTCTTTCTTTATCTTGATATTAACATTCATCAGGTCAGTAAATATATTTATTGTTTCTCTTTTTCTTTTTTGTGTACACAACCATTATTACCACTGTAAAGTCAGCCAACAGTAAATTTGGTAAAAGAAAATTGGTACAACATCACAAGAGAATAATCATTAACTTTACATACTCTCATTTTTAAATTTTAATTTAAAATACACATAATTGTATATACCAATATACATCTCCCAACTTACATAATTAAATCATGATGTTTGCTTTGGATTGTCATATATATCCTTTATTTTTAATTTATTCCTTGACATTTTCTAGTTTAGTTGCTAATGTGGTTACTATTAGTATAGAAATGGGCTTACCAGCTGACTCAGTGATAAAGAATCCCCTTGTCATGAAGGAGAAAAGATTGGATCCCTGGATCAGGAGGATCCCCTGGAGAAGAGCAATCACAACCCGCTTCAGTATTCTTTACTTAAAAATCCTCTATCCCATAGACAGAGGAGCCTTGCAGGCTACAGTCCCCGGGGTCGCGAAAGAGTTGGACACAATTTAGTGACTAAATAACTATAGAGAATAGTTAATGTTTTCTGACTCTTTTATGTCTAGTCACATCAAAGTTTCTTATTAACTCAAATATATTTTCTAGTCAGGTCATTTCATCTCGGGTGACAGAAATAAGTAGGAACAAATGACTTTTCAACTATAATAAATAGTGATGTATAGTAAAAAATATTCAAACTGCTAAAGTAGATAAAAGGAAAAATAAAGAATTAAGCCAACATATTCCAATTTCATACATCTAAAATTAAAGAGGAATTTTTATGGAATGTGGCCTCAAAGAATGGAGAGTCTACTAAGAAAATACAGATCCCTTAATAAAAAATGAAGATGAATGCTTTAAAATTGATAAACTTAAATAACAGCTTACGCATAAAAATGAAAATACCCCAAATGTAGTTTTACTTAGAAGATACAGGATTAGGTAAAGATGATTTTGATTTTTATGGCTTTTTTAAATGATAAGAACTATCAAATTAAGGAATCAGAGAACTGAAATGGACTGGAATGGGTGAATTTAACTCAGATGACCATTATATCTACTACTGCGGGCAGGAATCCCACAGAAGAAATGGAGTGGCCATCATGGTCAACAAAAGAGTCCAAAATGCATTACTTGGATGCAATCTCAAAAACGACAGAAAGATCTCTGTTGGTTTCCAAGGCAAACCATTCAATATCACAGTAATCCAAGTCTATACCCCAACCAGTAATGCTGAAGAAGCTGAAGTTGAACGGTTCTATGAAGACCTACAAGACCTTTTAGAACTAACACCAAAAAAGATGTCCTTTTCATTATAGGGGACTGAAATGCAAAAGTAGGAAGTCAAGAAACACCTGGAGTAACAGGCAAATTTGGCCTTGGAATACGGAATGAAGCAGGGCAAAGACTAATAGAGTTTTGCCAAGAAAATGCACTGGTCATAACACACACCCTCCTCCAACAACACAAGAGAAGACTCTATACATGGACATCACCAGATGGTCAACACCGAAATCAGATTGATTATATTCTTTGCAGCCAAAGATGAAGAAGCTATATACAGTCAACAAAAACAAGACCAGGAGCTGACTGTGGCTCAGACCATGAACTCCTTATTGCCAAATTCAGACTTAAATTGAAGAAAGTAGGGAAAACCACTAGACCATTCAGGTATGACCTAAATCAAATCCCTTATGATTATACAGTGGAAGTGAGAAATAGATTTAAGGGCCTAGATCTGATACATAGAGTGCCTGATGAACTACGGAATGAGGTTTGTGACATTGTCCAGGAGACAGGGATCAAGACCATCCCCATGGAAAAGAAATGCAAAAAAGCAAAATGGCTGTCTGGGGAGGGCTTACAAATAGCTGTGAAAAGAAGAGAATTGAAAAGCAAAGGAGAAAAGGACAGATATAAACATCTGAATGTAGAGTTCCAAAGAATAGCAAGAAGAGAAAAGAAAGCCTTCTTCAGCGATCAATGCAAAGAAATAGAGGAAAACAACAGAATGCGAAAGACTAGGGATCTCTTCAAGAAAATCAGAGATACCAAAGGAACATTTCATGCAAAGATGGGCTTGATAGAGGACAGAAATGGTACGGACCTAACAGAAGCAGAAGATATTAAGAAGAGGTGGCAAGAATACACAGAAAAACTGTACAAAAAAGATCTTCACGACCCAGATAATCAGGATGATGTGATCACTGACCTAGAGCCAGATATCCTGAAATGTGAAGTCAAGTGGGCCTTAGAAAGCATCACTATGAACAAAGCTAGTGGAGGTGATGGAATTCCAGTTGAGCTATTCTAAATCCTGAAAGATGATGCTGTGAAAGTGCTGCACTCAATATGCCAGCAAATTTGGAAAACTCAGCAGTGGCCCAGGACAGGAAAGGGTCAGTTTTCATTCCAATCCCAAAGAAAGGCAATGCCAAAGAATGCTCAAACTACCGCACAATTGCCCTCATCTCACATGGTAGCAAAGTAATGCTCAAAATTCTCCAAGCCAGGCTTCAGCAATATGTGAACTGTGAATTTCCTGAGGTTCAAGCTGGTTTTAGAAAAGGCAGAGGAACCAGAGATCAAATTGCCAACATCTGCTGGATCATGGAAAAAGCAAGAGAGTTCCAGAAAAACATCTATTTTTGCTTTATTGACTATGCCAAAGCCTTTGACTGTGTGGATCACAATAAACTGTGGAAAATTCTGAATGAGATGGGAATACCAGACCACCTGATCTGCCTCTTGAGAAATTTGTATATGCAGGTCAGGCAGCAACAGTTAGAACTGGACATGGAACAACAGACTGGTTCCAAATAGGAAAAAGAGTTCGTCAAGGCTGTATATTGTCACCCTGTTTATTTAACTTATATGCAGAGTACATCATGAGAAATGCTCGACTGGAAGAAACATAAGCTGGAATCAAGATTGCCAGGAGAAATATCAATAACTTCAGATATGCAGATGACAACACCCTTATGGCAGAAAGTGAAGAGGAACTCAAAAGCCTCTTGATGAAAGTGAAAGTGGAGAGTGAAAAAGTTGGCTTAAAGCTCAACATTCAGAAAACAAAGATCATGCCATCCGGTCCCATCACTTCATGGGAAATAGATGGGGAAACAGTGGAAACAGTGTCAGAATTTATTTTTCTGGGCTCCAAAATCATTGCAGATGGTGACTGCAGCCCATGAAATTCAAAGACGCTTACTCCTTGGAAGGAAAGTTATGACCAACCTAGATAGCATATTCAAAAGCAGAGACATTACTTTGCCAACAAAGGTTCATCTAGTAAAGGCTATGGTTTTTCCTGTGGTCATGTATGGATGTGAGAGTTGGACTGTGAAGAAAGCTGAGTGCTGAAGAATTGATGCTTTTGAACTGTGGTGCTGGAGAAGACTCTTGAGAGTCCCTTGGACTGCAAGGAGATCCAACCAGTCCATTCTGAAGGGGATCGAATGATGCTAAAGCTGAAACTCCAGTACTTTCGCTACCTCATGCAAAGAGTTGACTCATTGGAAAAGACTCTGATGCTGGGAGGGATTGGGGGCAAGAGGAGAAGGGGACTACAGAGGATGAGATGGCTGGATGGCCTCAGTGACTCGATGGACATGTGTCTCAGTGAAGTCCGGGAGTTAGTGATGGACAAGGAGGCCTGGTGTGCTGTGATTCATGGGGTCGCAAAGAGTCGGACATGACTGAGCGACTGAACTGATCTGATCAAATTAAAGGAATAAATTATTTCCTTATAAAATTCACAAATAAATTTTATACTATACCAGAAAATGTAATTTAATGAGAAAAAAATTATGTTGTAAAAGACAATAGTAACTGATATTAGCCATTTATCCCATATTAGACTCCTTTGGCATACAACCTATGTCATCTTGGCTTTGAAGACTTGAACTTAATGTGTACTAAAGAACAACAAAAAAATTATATGCATCAGTAGCTTTGTGCTTCTATAAGGATAGTGTTAGGTCCTGCTTATTTGCTTCAGACATGCTGACTTTATGTGCTAGGATGAAAAATGCTAAATAATGCATGGGCTAGAGTCAGCATGTACCACTTCATTCCTAGCCATCAAAGAATTGCTCTGAGTTATGCTGCATATTAGAGTATCAGGGAAGGTCAGTTTCAGAAGCGGCCAAATAAATGTATACACAAATCCTAAATTGGTGTTTGTAATGGGTCCTTAGGAGCACAAAATGCATAACAGCACCACAGATGCCTATATACATGTTTGAATGTTTGATTTAAAAGACACTTGGCTACTTTTTAAAAAAATCTACTTGTACAGTGTTTTTTGCCAATTGCATTTAGATTTCATTTAGTGTACAAGATACTTTAGACTAAATGAATGCTCAAATATATTCCTCTTTAATTATTATTATGTTAAATCTTATGTTGATATTTAATATAAAATGACATATTTATTATTATTTACCTTGCAAACTTGACTATAGTCTCTGAATTATTTTTTTTTTTTTGGCAGTGGTGACACTGAATAAAACTAGGCATTAATTTTTATTATATAGGCTGTGTTAGAGTGTCATTTGCACAAGAGGAGAGCAAAAATGTGACAAGATTTTCCTTTGAGATTTTTCCTTTGCTTTGCTTTTAAAGCCTTAGTTTTCATTCCAATCCCAAAGGAAGGCAATGCCAAAGAATGCTCAAAGTACCACACAGTTGCACTCATCTCACATGCTAGTAAAGTAATGCTCAAAATTCTACAAGCCAGGCTTCAGCAATACGTGACCCATGAACCTCCAGATGCTCAATTGGGTTTTAGAAAAGACAGAGGAATCAGGGGTCAAAT
The DNA here is from genome assembly GCF_055505025.1 of Bos grunniens. NCBI lineage: Eukaryota > Metazoa > Chordata > Mammalia > Artiodactyla > Bovidae > Bos > Bos grunniens. The sequence goes on along the minus strand of NC_141184.1, from coordinate 17,568,210 downwards.
TGCCAACATCCACTGGATCATCAGAAAAGCAAGAGAGTTCCAGAAAAACATCTACTTCTGCATTTTTGACTATGCCAAAGCCTTTGACTGTGTGGATCACAAAAAACTGTGGAAAATTCTGAAAGAGACGGGAATACCAGACCACCTGACCTGCCTCTTGAGAAAACTATATGCAGGTCAGGAGGCAACAGTTAGAACTGGACATGGAACAATGGACTGGTTCCAAATAGGAAAAGGAGTACGTCAAGGCTGTATATGGTCACCCTGCTCATTTAACTTATATGCAGATTACATCATGAGAAACACTGGGCTGGAAGAAGCACAAGCTGGAATCAAGATTGCCAGGAGAAATATCAATAACCTCAGATATGCAGATGACAACACTCTTATGGCAGAAAGTGAAGAGGAACTAAAAAGCCTCTTGATGAAAGTGAAAGAGGAGAGTGAAAAAGTTGGCTTAAAGCTCAACATTCAGAAAATGAAGATCACGACATCCGGAATCACTTCATGGGAAATAGATGGGGAAACAATGGAAACAGTGTCAGACTTTATTTTTTGGGGCTCCAAGATCACTGCAGATGGTGACTGCAGCCACGGAATTAAAGGTGGCTTTAATTACCTCCTTGGAAGGTAATTTATGACCAACCTAGATAACATATTGAAAAGCAGAGGCATTACTTTGCCAACAAAGGTCCGTCTAGTCAAGGCTATGGTTTTTCTAGTGGTCATTTATGGATGCGAGAGTTGGACTGTGAAGAGAGCTGAGCACCAAAGAATTGATGCTTTTGAACTGTGGTGTTGAAGACTCTTGAGAGTCCCTTGGGCTGCAAGGAGATCCAACCAGTCCATTCTAAAGGAGATCAGCCCTGGGTGTTCTTTGGAAGGAATGATGCTAAAGCTGAAACACCAGTACTTTGGCCACCTCATGCGAAGAGCTGACTCATTGGAAAAGACTCTGATGCTGGGAGGGATTGGGGGCAGGAGGAGAAGGGGACGACAGAGGATGAGATGGCTGGATGGCATCACTGACTCGATGGACGTGAGTTTGAGTGAACTCCGGGAGTTGGTGATGGACAGGGAGGCCTGGCATGCTGTGATTCATGGGATCACAAAGAGTTGGACACGACTGAGCAACTGAATTGAACTGAACTGATAATAGTATAATGTATTTAATGTTATTAAACAACTTTAAAACTGACAAATTATTTCACATATTATAAAATGTTATGATTTCTACTGCTACTGCTGCTAAGTCGCTTCAGTCATGTCTGACTCTGTACGACCCCATAGACAGCTGCCCACCAGGCTCCTCTGTCTCTGGGATTCTCCAGGCAAGAATACTGGAGTAGGTTGCCATTTCCTTCTCCAATGCACACATGTTAAGTTGCTTCAGTCATGTCTGACTCTGCAATCCTATGGACGGCAGTCCACAAGGCTCCTCTGTCCACAGGATTCTTTAGGCAAGAATACTGGAGTGGGTTGCCATTTCCTTCTGCATTATGATTTCTAGCAAATTTTTAAAATGCAATTCACTTCATAATCTGTGAATAGGAGAAAACTACATCTAACATTTCTATGAAAGTATAGACTAGTAGCTACAGAATAGTAACCTGGAGACATGCAATTTTTCTTCCACACACAAAGGATTAGAATTATCTGTGATGAAACAAATGCATTTATTTTCATGAAACATTGATTCTACTGTTCATATTCCACAATGTTCTCTAATGTGAATAGCAACAAAAATATTATATGAAGAGCAAAAGAAAATAACAGTCCTGTATTTTGAGCTATTATATAGTGGTTTCCTCAAAAATGCAAATGTTGAGTAGGATATATATCTATATTCTTTATACCTAGTTTAATTACATTTGAAAGTTTATTAATTGACCATATAACAATAATTTAAATATGTTATTGATATAAAAAATAAATGGAGTTGTCACATCATGGATCATTAAGAATTGTCTTCATATTAAAATGGGTTTAACTGGGCTCTTTGATATTTGAGAAAATATCAATATTTCCAGCTTATTTCACTGTACTACTTTTAAGTTATATTGAGTTAACAGAAGCAAATCATTTAGAAATCTCCAGAGGAAAGAAAAAAATCTGAACTATTTTAGTCCCACTATTTAAAACATACCTACAGTGCATAAGTCTATTGGCTTAGTTACTTGTCTAAGCATTATCTTATTTAAGTTTTTAAAACTACGGTACATTCTTATCCCAATTTTTCCAGGTGTAATGCTGGGACTTGAGCTCAAATAAGCACATAATTTATTCAGCACTAAAAAGCAAGCAATAAGGCCCGGTGAGGATTTGATCCAAAGCCCTATATGTCCAAGTCCAGTCCATGATTTCTTCCATCATAGTCTCTTGGGTGGCTTTTGCCAGTTCTGCACCCTCATACATCAAGTTCTGGGTACTTTATTTCCAGTAGCTTCATTCTGCATAATTCATTAGAGGGCTGCTCTTGGATGAAGCACAAGCTGGAATCAAGATTGCCAGAAGAAATATCAATAACTCCAGATATACAAATGACACCACCCTTTTGGCATAAAGTTAAGTGGAACTAAAGAGCCTCTCGATGAAGGTGAAAGAGGAGAGTGAAAAAGCTGGCTTAAAACTCAGCATTGAAGAAACTAAGATCATGGCATCCAGTCCCATCACTTCATGGCAAATAGATGGGGAAACAGTGGAGACAATGACAAACTTCATTTTCTTGGGCCCCAAAACCACTGCAGATGGTGACTGCAGCCATGAAATTAAAAGACGCTTGCTCCTTGGGAAAAAACAAACAAACAACAAACAAAAAAACTATGACCAATGTAGACACCATATTAAAAACAGAGACATTACTTTGCCAACAAAAGTCCACTTAACCAAAGCTATGGTTTTTCCAGTAGTCATGTATGAATGTGAGAGTTGGACTATAAAGAAAGCTGAGCGCCGAAGAACTGATGCTTTTGATCTGTGGTGTTGGAGAAGACTCTTGTGAGTCCCTTGGACTGTAAGGAGATCCAACTAGTCCATCCTAAAGGAAATCAGTCCTGAATATTCATTGGAACGACTGATGCTGAAGCTGAAACTCCAGTACTTTGGCCACCTGATGCAAAGAGCTGATTCATTGGAAAAGATGCTGATGCTGGGCAAAATTGAAGGTAGGAGGAGAAGGGGACAACAGAGGATGAGATGGTTGGATGGCATTACTAACTGGATGGACATGAGTTTGAGCAAACTCTGGAAGTTGGTGATGGACAGGGAATTCTGGCATGCTGCAGTCCATGGGGTCACAAAGAGTCGGACACAATTGAGCGGCTGAACTGAAATGAACTTGGGCTACTGGAGCTGCTTCCCCAAGAATTCATAGAGTTGAAGGTGCCTGGGCAGAGGTGAAGGGTGGTGCTTGTTAGATAGCCCAGAGGGACTAACTATAAAGTGTTACTTCTATTCAAGATCTTCCCAGGTCCAGGCTAAGGCTGCAACATCACCTGAAACTGTTCTTTTGCTTTGTGTCTTTCTTCCTCTAATCTATTCTGTCTTCCATGCTCTCTTACTGATTTCTTCTGGTGGAAGTTCCTTAAAAACAAACAAACAAAACCAACTCTTACAGGTACTTTTATCCCGGGGTCCAATTTTAGAGAAAAAGAATCACCTGGAGAGATAATTAAATACGAGCACTGGGACCCTACTGCCAGGGATTCAGATTCAGCAATTCTGGAAGAAGGCTGAGAACTTTTACTTTTAACCAACTTTAAATGATATTTATCGTAGTGGTCCATGACCCACACCAAGAGAGATTTACATAGATAATCCAACCCAAGATAATGTAATGGAGAAGTAATTTTTCCATCTTTATTGTGAATCTTAATTTCCTGGCGGGCTTATTCGAAGGTCATATCAGACCCCTGTCTCACAGTTTATCTGTGTCATTGCATTATATTCTCCAAAAAGGTAAGGCTTTTGGTTTTTAAAGAAATTAAATTTAAATCATTGAGATGAAGATATATTTTTCAGCCTGACAGTAGGAAAAGAAAAATAGTTTCAAAAGTTTTAAAATAATTTCCTAATAAATTTTCTTCTGGATCATTGTCTTTTATTCCAATTTTTATTTTTCAGTTATTTCAAAGATGGATCCATTACTTCTTATTAGAAGGATTACTATATTACTGTGGCATTGAACTGACAGTGTGGATTTTATGAAAAGGAGTAAGGGGAAAAGGGGACTTCTGAACTGGAATACTTTATGGCTCAGATGAATGTTAGCAATTGACAATAAATGTGCAGCCATATACAGAATGACATCATTGTTTATTGTAATATATATCTTTTGATTTTCACTCATTTTATTGTTGCTCATTTGCCAAATCCATGGACTACAGCATGCTAGGGTCCCCTGTCTTTCACTTTCTCCAGGAGTTTTCTCAAATTCATGCCCACTGAGTCAGCAATGCTATCTAATCATCTCATCCTCTGCCACTCCCTTCTCCTCCTGCCTTCAGTCTTTCCCAGTATCAGAGTTTTTTTCTAATGAGTCAGCTCTTTATGTCAAGTGGCCAAAGTATTGGAGTTGGGTTCTTCCAATGAATATTCAGGGTTGATTTCCTTTAGGACTGACTGATTTGATCTCCTTATAGTCCAGGGGATTCTCAAGAGTCTTTTCCAACACCAAAATTCGGAAGTATCAGTTCTTTGGTGCTCAGCTTTCTTTATGATCCAACTCTTAACTACGAAAACAATAGTGCGTATTTTTCTTGTGTTGCTCATTATACAATGCTCTTTTTCCTTATTACTAAAATAAAAGTTCTTTAGAAAGCCATGGGGAAAAACTAAACACAAAGAAAAACACACACAGAAATGAAAACAGAAATCAGTGACTTTACTGTAAGGAAACAGACTTCATTTTACACATTCATAGTTACAATGCACAGTTGAATTTATTGAAATAAAAATGTTCACTAAAATACCTAACAATAATAATAATTCATCATTTTTAAAAAATTTTATTTTATTTAAATTTTTATTTTTAAATATTTAAAAATTATTTATTTTTTAGCTTTCTTTTTTAAAATTTTTTAACTTCACAATATTGTATTGGTTTTCATCATTTTAATAAGTTAACGCTATAATGTAAACAGATTTGCATAAAAAGTTGTCAAATCCTCATGATTATTTCACCTTAAAGGCATTTTGGGCTTCCCTGTGGCTCATTGGTAAAGAATCTGCCTGCAAAGCTGGAGGCCTGGGTTCGAGCCCTGGGTTAGGAATATTCCCTGGAGAAGGGAAAGGCTACCCACGCCAGTATTCTGGCCTAGAAAATTCCATGGACCAGTCCATGGGGTCGCAAAGATTCAGACATGACTGAGCAACTTTCACTTTCAAAGGTATTTTAACGCACATACAAAAATATTTATTTGCGGTCTACTTTAGATCCTTTTTTGTGTGTAAAAGCACTAGTATGAAAAATGTCATGACAGCATAATAGACATTTGAATAGAAATAGTGAATGTGAAACTTCCAGGAAGAAACCTATTAACAAAGATAGCCTAGTATAGTTAGTAATATGAGTTTTATTTGAATAAATACAGACATTTATGATGTAAGCATTATAAATTTAGTGTCAGGTATATTAATTTACTTAAAGCTGTCAAAGTCAAGGTTCATTCAAATGTTATCATTAGGATAAGTAGAGTCAGTTAATTTATCAATATATTATTTTATCCATCTACCATATCATCTCTACATATAACATATTGGTATACAATTCATTGCAGAGTTTTGCTGCTGCTGCTACTGCTAAGTCACTTCAGTCGTGTCTGACTCTGTGTGACCCCATAGACAGCAGCCCACCAGGCTCCCCCGTCCCTGGGATTCTCCAGGCAAGAACACTGGAGTGGGTTGCCATTTCCTCCTCCAGTGCATGAAAGTGAAAAGTGAAAGTGAAGGCACTTAGTCGTGTCCCACTCTTAGCGACCCCATGGACTGCAGCCTACCAGGCTCCTCCATCCATGGGATTTTCCAGGCAAGAGTACTGGAGTGGGGTGCCATTGCCTTCTCCTGCAGAGTTTTGGATATACACAAATAAGTTAACAAGAAATAAAGTAGCTTGCAAAAGTCAGTAAAAAAGTTACCCAGGGAATTTTAATTTTTGTTAAAGTTGTGCCATAGAACTTCTTTTCTGCTTCATTTAGGCATTCATATGTGACATTGACATTTTATATCATAAGAAGCAATATTTCATTTTTAGGACAGGTCAAGGGATAGTAATGATAGATTTATGGCTGTGCCAAGATCATTATACGGATAAAAATACAGCAGAATCTCCAAGACATCCTTACTCAGCTCTTTGCACAGCCTGAACCTTACATCTTTGGAGGTGACTTTGATCTTAATTCTTGTCCAGAGCATCTCACATCACAGCTACATTTGTCTTGTTTCTTATATAATGTTTCAAGATACGGAAATTTTGCAAAAGTTTATTTGAAAAAATTGCCTTGAATTTCAACAGACAAATGAACCATTTGTTTCCCTGTTCCATTTAAAGTGCATTAAGTGCCACGTGCATTAAGGGAGAAATGAGCAGGCAGAATAGCTCAAGCTGGGAAGTATTATGGTTTGAAGCTATGGATGAAACACATCTTCTCCTGAAGCAGTTTAGTATTATGTCTTATAATTATAAGCTAGCTTTGATAAGTTTATTATAATTTTATATAAAATTTCTACATAATATTAAATAACATTCATGTATGTGTTGTATGAGTTGGTACATTTTCTGTAAAATAATATATAAATATATTTATCTGTCAGCATAAATTCTAATGATCAATAAATGTTAGATGTTCACACAAATTCACAAAGGTAAGTATTTCTGCTTACTTATAGGCTACTTTTTATTTTTCTTGCATCACTAAAAAGAACCCAAATTTATGAAATGAGTACATTATTATTGAAATGTTTATTCATTTTATGTATATAAATGTGTCCACAAATGCCACACTGATACGCATATGCGTCACATGAAAACAGACTGAATGTGAAGCTTGTACTTAAGGAGTTTACAAGTTACTATGATAGAGCATGCCGATAAGTACATAATTAAATTGAACATCGATAATTGCCCTGATTTTAATAAGTAAATATGTATAATCACCCTGTTTATTTAACTTATATGCAGAGTACATCATGAGAAACGCTGGACTGGAAGAAACACAAGCTGGAATCAAGATTGCCGGGAGAAATATCAATAACCTCAGATATGCAGATGACACCACCCTTATGGCAGAAAGTGAAGAGGAACTAAAAAGCCTCTTGATGAAAGTGAAAGTGGAGAGTGAAAAAGTTGGCTTAAAGCTCAACATTCAGAAAACAAAGATCATGGCATCCGGTCCCACCACTTCATGAGAAATAGATGGGGAAACAGTGGAAACAGTGTCAGACTTTATTTTTCTGGACTCCAAAATCACTACAGATGGTGACTGCAGCCATGAAATTAAAAGATGCTTACTCCTTGGAAGAAAAGTTATGACCAACCTAGATAGCATATTCAAAAGCAGAGACATTACTTTGCCAACAAAGTTTCGTCTAGTCAAGGCTATGGTTTTTCCTGTGGTCATGGATGGATGTGAGAGTTGGACTGTGAAGAAGGCTGAGCGCCGAAGAATTGATGCTTTTGAACTGTGGTGTTGGAGAAGACTCTTGAGAGTCCCTTGGACTGCAAGGAGATCCAACCAGTCCATTCTGAAGGAGATCAGCCCTGGGATTTCTTTGGAAGGAATGATGCCAAAGCTGAAACTCCAATACTTTGCTCACCTCATGCGAAGAGTTGACTCATTGTAAAAGACTCTGATGCTGGGAGGTATTGGAGGCAAGAGGAGAAGGGGACGACAGAGGATGAGATGGCTGGATGGCATCACTGACTCGATGGACGTGAGTTTGAGTGAACTCTGGGAGTTGGTGATGGACAGGGAGGCCTGGCGTGCTGTGATTCATGGGGTTGCAAAGAGTCGGACACAACTGAGCTACTGATCTGATCTGATCTGATGTATAATCTTATTCTCTAAGTACCTCAACTTTTGATTTTCCTTATTTCACACTAATATCTTATAAAAATAACATTTCATATCAGCAGCAGGAAAATTATTTGCATAATTGATACATACTAGTTGGGATGCTTTCATTGTATGCAAGTAAGAAAAATAATATGGAGTTAATTTTTTACTTTTTTTATTTTTTTTGATAGTTCTTTAAGATGGTAATTTGATATTTTAAGCTCTATTTAAAAATATAACAATTTTTGTCTATTCTTTCTTTTTTTTTAATTTTATTTTATTTTTAAACTTTACAATATTGTATTAGTTTTGCCAAATATCGAAATGAATCCGCCACAGGTATACATGTGTTCCCCATCCTGAACCCTCCTCCCTCTTCACTCCCCATACCATCCCTCTGGGTCATCCCAGTGCACCAGCCCCAAGCATCCAGTATCGTGCATTGAACCTGGACTGGCGACTCGTTTCATACATGATATTATACATGTTTCAGTACCATTCTCCCAAATCTTCCCACCCTCCCCCTCTCCCACAGAGTCTATAAGACTGATCTATACATCAGTGTCTCTTTTGCTGTCTCGTACACAGGGTTATTGTTACCATCTTTCTAAATTCCTTATATATGTGTTAGTATACTGTATTGGTGTTTTAAAGTGGAAGAGATTATTTGTCACCAGACAAGAAGGGATCTTAGTACAAAAGAGGTGGGGAGGTTTTTGCTATGCAAAGGCACTGAAGATTGAGCTGAGATGCTGATACCAGTGCCAGCAGGATTCATACACCATTCTTCTGTTTTTCTCTCCCTGAATTTGAGTTCTAACTCTCTCTTCTCTATTTGGTCCCCTTTTTCTGATCCTTGTAGGTTTTTTTTTTTTTTTTTTTTTAATTAATATTGGAAAATATACCTATTTAAACACTTTGAAAGAACATTATAAGTCTGTGTCCACATGATTTAGTTGGAATTAGGTGCTTATTCCAAGAATGAACATATGTACCTGGGATGACTGGCAATTGATATATTTTATATATATACATATATATATATTATAAAATTCTTCCATTTATGAACTTCTGGATTTTTGTCTTCTTTTAATCCTGTTTTTAATTTAGATTATTTTGAGCTTCATTTATTACTATCACTATTATTATTTTAGTAATAATAATATCTTATGTACTGGTGGTAAAAGTGTTGTACAAAATTCCAATTATATGGAAGAGTTTGTGAGTTATACATTCCCCTCCCATGACTACTACTATTATCCAAGTTCACTGGGGTGGAAGCAAACACCATTAAGTATTCTGAGTATTTTTCAAATGTATTATAGGCTATTATGAACTCAATATATCTGCTCAATGTTGAATACTTTATCCCCACTGTGATGGTATCTGGAGACAGGACCTCTGAGAGCTACATAGGCCTAGATGATATCATGGAGATGGGAAGCTCATTAAGGAATTATTGTCCTTATAAGAAAAGGAAGTAAGGGCTTCCCTGTTGGTAAAGAATCTGCCTGCCATGTGGGAAACATGGGTTCGATCCCTGGGTTGGGAAAATCCCCTGGAGAAGGGAAAGGCTAACCACTCCAGTATTCTGGCCTGGAGAATTCCATGAACTGTATAGTCCATGGGGTCGCAAAGAGTTGGACATGACTGAGTGACTTTCACTTTCACTTCACTTTCATAAGAAAAGGAAGAAACCTGAGCTGTCTCTTTTTTATTTTTACATAAAGAGCAGTATACAGTATATATGTTATCCTGTTCCTTCCTTTTACCTTTATTTACAATGAAGGTCAAAAATATTTCTTATTATTTGATAAGATACTCCTTTAATCTTTTTAAAAGACCTTTGTGTCTCATTGCACAGGTAAATAATAATTAAGACAAACCATTCATCAACTTACCCTTTAATCTTAAGATGGTGTTACTACTACCAACTTTAAAATTAATACTATGTACTTAAATGTATTTTTTCACATATCTGACTGTATCTTTTGGATAATAGAGATACATTGAAATGTTATAATCAAAAGCTATCAGTTTAAATAGATGGATATTATCTGATTTCTTTTGATAGAATTCTCATCAGGAAATACATTTTCTCAAAGCTCACCAGGAAAGTGTGTTATATTTTCTGACCTTTACAAATAAGTGAAAAACATTTTTTACATTTTACTTTGATATTAGAAATATTTTTATATGTTTGAAGAGACATTTTACTTCCTTTTTCAATCAAATGAGCTTACTGCCTTTTTCTTCTATCAAATGTTACTTTTTAATTATTTGTACTATTTCTACTTTAAAGAAAATTTAATTAGTTTTAAACTAAATTTTAATTCATTTTTTCCCATGACAAGTAGTGTACACATTTCCCCCTATTTTGATACCATTTTTTTTTTTAATTTGTTAGTGGTGAGTTTGAATTTTCCTTTGCAGAATGTTGTGTATTTATATAGCAGGTATATTTATTCTTATTTTTTAAGACTTTTGGGAATTTTTAATAAACATAATCTTTCCTAACTCTGAAAGTATTTTTAAAGACAATCACATGTATTCTATCCTTTCTAATGCTACTATTCAATAGCATTCACTTAGATACTGATCCAAATGCAACTTATTTGGATGCAAGAGATAAAAAGTGTTTATTGTTTCATCTTTATTATTTTTGATTAGTTAGTTTTGCTACAAATCTTTTACTATACAAATCACCTCACCTCTACTGATGTAAAGTCATATCTTTTCATGTGAAATCTGTTTATATTTTCAGAAGTTTTATGTTCTTGCAGCAACTTTTATCACTTATATTACAAATGTAAATATATAATTTATAGTATACTACCATATCTTTACATGTAGTGTCCATCACTGTCTTCTTCTTCTCATTATGATCATGACTATTTTTTCTCATCATTCATAGTTTACCTGTGTTTCCACAAGATCTTTAGAATCAGCTTGCTATTTTCCCCAGCCATAGGTGCATATTTATTAGAAACAAATTAAATTCATACTTTAATATAGAATAATTTTTGATGTGTAAAATTTCATTTCTTGCTCACAGCATATTTTATGTGCTTTGTACTTTTGCTGCAAAATCACTGTTTGGTTTCTCCTTCAACATTTTAATGATAACTAATGTATCTTCAGTTATCTTGTCAGTATATATTTGTTTTAAACTTACGTGTTAAATATTTGTCAGCTCTTCTTTCTGATCTGAGCTGTACAAACATTTACAAATATAAAATAAACTGTAAGAGTAATAAATGTATTGTGTCCATACACAATGAGGTGCAAAGTTGTATTATTTTTTCATCCAAGCAAAACTCATTGATGTGCAACTTTACTTGGCTTTGATCTCTATACATTTTTCTGAGGGAATTAATTAGAATTTCTTGGTTATTAATAGTGGACTAGTGTTTGGAATGATCTAAAGCCTTTGTTTAGTGTATCTTTGCAAAGGATTTTCAGACACATTATTAGAGTTCTTTATTTTCTGGCACTTATTTATCCTAGGCTTCCCTATTGGCTCAGATGGTAAATAATCTGCCTACAATTCAGGAGACTAGGGTTCGATTCTTGGGTCGGGAAGATCCCCTGGAGAAGGAAATGGCAACCCACTCCAGTACTCTTGCCTGGAAAATCCTATGAAAGGAGGAGCCTGGTGGGCTACCGTCCATGGGGTCACAAAGAGTCGGACACGACTGAGTGACTTCACTTTCACTTTTACCAGTGAAATAAACAGGTTTCTGGTGAGTCAAAGAGTTACCAACACAATATCAAAGCGACTGGCAGGCCTCTACAAGCAGAGTGGAGTGAGTGAGATTACATATAAAGATGGGGGAATAATTACACAGAGTTTACAAAATGTAAAACTGTCTATCTATCTATACATATATACAGATACAAAAGACAGGCAAAAACTTATTCTAGAAGATAATGGAGCAGAACTAGAGGAGGAAGTTTCTCACAGCATCAAGATATGGAGCAACTTAAGAGTATTAGATGAGACAATAAATGAGACATAATAAATGGAATGGAGTAAACAGCAAGTAGCAGATCTCAGGAATCAAGTTCAGTGGCCAAGGACATTCCAGAGATTATAAAAATTAGGAACCTTAAGGAACAGAACAGATACAGTAGAACATTGAATTTCAGACATAGAGCTAAAGCTTGATATAAATAAAATTAATTCTGATAAAAATATGACAATATAAATATATATATATACCCAAATTTTTATACATATAAATCGATACCTAATTGTGGATAAAAGCCAACTGATAAGAAAGGATACATAGTGTCCCTAGTTAGGAAAAGAAAAACAAAATTATACAAAAAGAAGAAAACACTGCTTTCAAGAATGCTTCGTTAGAAACTCCATTTTTCCCTTACATACACTTATAAAATAAGGAAATTCAAATGTAATTGAAAAATCAGACCTTCAGTTAGCCAAAAAATTCTAAAATATGTCACATACAAGTGAGAAAAAAAAGCATTTACTAATCAGAATTTCCTCAACAACATAAATACATGACAAAACAGTGCCACAATGAAAATGTTTTAAAGAAAAAATAATCTTGCACATATAGATTAAAGAATGCTGATCACCAAAGAATTGATACTTTTGAACTGTGGTGTTGGAGAAGACTCAAGAGAGTCTCTTGGACTGCAAGGAGATCCAACCAGTCAATCCTAAAGGAAATCAGTCCTGAATATTCATTGGAAGGACTAATGCTGAAGCTGAAGCACCAATACTTTGGCCACCTGATGTGAAGAGTCAACTCATTGGAAATGACCCTAATGCTGGGAAGGATTGAAGGCAGGAGGGGAGGCGGGCAACAGGATTAGATGGTTGGATGGCATCACCAACTCAATGGACATGAGTTTGAGCAAGCTCCAGGAGTTGGTGAAAGACAGGGAAGCCTGGTGTGCTGCAGCCCATTGGGTCTCAAAGAGTCGGACGCAACTGGATGATTGAACAACAACAAATGTTACATGTATTCAGATGAGAGTATATAGATTTGAAGATGGACTAGCACTATGAAATAACAAGATGTAAGACCTACAGTTAATACAGAATATTCTGCTGATACCCAAAGCTCTTCCTTTTAAGTACTAGGGGCAAAAAGAAATGCCACATCCCAAAATAACATATTGAATCAATTGCGACAACTATGTTATCCTGTATTGATTATGCAGTTGCATATAAAAAATAACAGTCCTTAGAACCTTGCTCTGCTGCTGGGCATACTGATGTCAGACTTTCAATTCAGAAACGGAATTACAGCATTTGATGGGTCAGATACATGAAGAATATTTTCCTGCAGAGGTTAAGCCAAGAAAAAATGTTGTGTTAAAAAGGGCATATCCTCTGACGTGAACCTTTTCTTCTCTTGGCTGACACTATGTTAGATTTTTTTTCTCACATTTCTAGAAGAATTTTTTTTTTCTCTTTAGCTGCTAAAATCACATATTCTTTGTGACATTTGGGGTATATTTTTTTTCCTGCCTCAGGCTTTTGGGGAAAGAAATAGATCTTAAGTATGATTCTCTGTAATTTTAAAATCTTTTACATCCTGGTAGATTATTATATAGATATTTTTGCATTTGCATTCTATTGATTAAATAAGAAGATTGATTTCTTGTAAGAAATAAAGGATAGTCAAGGAAAGGAAACACACACACACACACAGTAAAAGCAATGCTTCCAAAGAGTGTTACTAAGTTATCTCATTGATTGTGAAATATACTAAGTGAATTTGAAAAAATATTCTAGATCACTGATAAAATCAGTATTAGAATATCAAATTTTTAGCCCTATAATTAATCAGAGTTATACTTAGTTCCTCTTCATACTGTTCATGGAGTAAAGCCAAAATGATAGGATACTGAAAGAGGAACTCCCCAGGTCGGTACGTGCCCAATATGCTACTGGAGATCAGTGGAGAAATAACTCCAGAAGAATGAAGGGATGGAGCCAAAGCAAAACAATACCCAGTTGTGGATGGGACTGGTGATAGAAGCAAAGTCTGATGCAAGGTCTGATGTAAAGAGCAATATTGCATAGGAACCTGGAATGTTAGGTCCACGATCAAGGCAAATTGGAAGTGGTCAAACAGGAGATGGCAAGAGTGAACATCGACATTCTAGGCATCAGAGAACTAAAATGGATGGCAATGGGTGAATTTAACTCAGATGACCATTATATCTACTACTGTGGGCAGGAATCCCTTCGAAGAATGGAGTAGCCATCAAGATCGACAAAAGAATCCGAAATGCAGTACTTGGATGCAGTCTCAAAAATGACAGAATGATCTCTCTTCATTTCCAAGGCAAAACATGCAATATTAAGGTAATCCAAGCCTATCCCCCAACCAGTAACACTGAAGAAGCTGAAGTTGAATAATTCTATGAAGACCTACAAGACCTTTTATAACTAACACCCAAAAAGTCGTCCTTTTCATTATAGGGGACTGGAATGCAAAACTAGGAAGTCAAGAAACACCTGGAGTAACAAGCAAATTTGGCCTTGGAGTATGGAATGAAGCAGGGCAAAGGCTAACAGAGTTTTGCCAAGAGAACACACTGGTCATAGCAAACACCTTCTTCCAAAAACAGAAGAAAAGACTCTACACATGGACATCACCAGATGGTCAACACCGAAATCAGGTTGATTATATTCTTTGCAGCCAAAGATGGAGAAGCTCTATACAGTCAGAAAAAACAAGACTGGGAGCTGATTGTGACCCAGAACATGAACTACTTATTGCCAAATTCAGATTTAAACTGAAGGTAGGGGAACCACTAGATCATTCAGGTATGACCTAAATCAAATCCCTTATGAGTATACAGTGGAAGTGAGAAATAGATTTAAGGGATGAGATCTGATAGACAGAGTGCCTGATGAACTATGGATAGAGGTTCGTGACATTGTACGGGAGACAGGGATCAAGACCATCCCCATGGAAAAGAAATGCAAAAAAGCAAAATGGCTGTCTGAGGAGGCCTTACAAATAGCTGTGAAAAGAAGAGAAGTGAAAAGCAAAGGAGAAAAGGAAACATAAGCATCTGAATGTAGAGTTCCAAAGAATAGCAGGGAGAGATAAGAAAGCCTTCCTCAGCAATCAAAGCAAAGAAATAGAGGAAAAAAACAGAAAGGGAAAGACTAGAGATCTTTTTAAGAAAATTAGAGACACCAAGGGAACATTTTATGCAAAGATGGGCTTGATAACAGACAGAAATGGTATGGACCTAACAGAAGAAGATACTAAGAAGAGATGGCAAGAATACACAGAACAACTGTACAAAAAAGAGCTTCATGACCCAGATAATCACAATGGTGTGATCACTCACTTAGAGCCAAACATCCTGGAATGTGAAGTCAAGTGGGCCTTAGAAAGCATCACTATGAACAAAGCTAGTGGAGGTGATGGAATTCAAGTTGAGCTATTTCAAATCCTGAAAGATGATGCTGTGAAAGTGCTGCACTTAATAGGCCAGCAAATTTGGAAAACTCAGCAGTGGCCACAGGACTGGAAAAGGTCAGTTTTCATTCCAATCCCAAAGAAAGACAATGCCAAAGAATGTTTAAACTACCGCACATTTGCACTCATCTCACACGCTAGTAAAGTAATGCTCAAAATTCTCCAAGCCAGGCTTCACAATACGTAAACCGTGAACTTCCAGATGTTCAAGCTGGTTTTAGAAAAGGCAGAGGAACCAGAGATCAAATTGCCAACAACCGCTGGATCATAAAAAAAAGCAGGAGAGTTCCAGAAAAACATCTATTTCTGCTTTATTGACTATGCCAAAGCCTTTGACTATGTGGATCACAATAAACTGTGGAAAATTCTGAAAGAGATGGAAATATCAGACCACCTGACTTGCCTCTTGAGAAACCTATATGCAGGTCAGGAGGCAACAGTTAGAACTGGACATGGAACAACAGACTGGTTCCAAATAGGAAAAGGAGTACATCAAGGCTGTATATTGTCACCCCGCTTATTTAACTTATATGCAGAGTACATCGTGAGAGACAGTAGGCTAGAAGAAGCACAAGCTGGAATCAAGATTGCTGGGAAAAATATCAATAACCTCAGATATGCAGATGACACCATCCTTATGGTAGAAACTGAAGAGGAATGAAAAGCCTTTTAATGAAAGTGAAAGAGGAGAGTGAAAAAGTTGGCTTAAAGTTCAACATTCAGAAAACTAAGATCATGGCATCTGATCCCATCACTTCATGGGAAATAGATGGGGAAACAGTGGAAACAGTGTCAGACTTTATTTTTTGGGGCTCCAAAATCACTGCAGATGGTGACTGCAGCCATGAAATTAAAAGACGCTTACCCCTTGGAAGGAAAGTTATGACCAACCTCATTAGCATGTTCAAAAACAGAGACATTACTTTGCCAACAAAGGTCTGTCTAGTCAAGGCTATGGTTTTTCCAGTGGTCATGTATGGATGTGAGAGTTGGACTGTTGAAGAAAGCTGAGCACCGAAGAATTGATGATTTTGAACTGTGGTGTTGGAGAAGACTCTTGAGAGTCCCTTGGACTGCAAGGAGATCCAACCAGTCCATCCTAAAGGAGATCAGTCCTGGGTGTTCATTGTAAGGACTAATGCTGAGGCTGAAACTCCAGTACTTGGGCACCTCATGCGAAGAGTTGACTTATTGGAAAAGACCCTGATGCTGCGAAGGATTGGGGGCAGGAGGAGAAGGGGATGACAAAGGTTTAGATGGCTGGGTGGCATCACGGTCTCAATGGACATGAGTTTGGGTGAACTCCGGGAGTTGGAGATGGACAGGGAGGCCTGCCATGCTGTGATTCATGGGGTTGCAAAGAGTCGGACATGACTGAGCGACTGAACTGTACTGAACTGATACTTAGTTCCATTTCCATAAACCACTCAAATTAATCTGAAAAGCAATAAGCTGACACATAATGCTTAAGTACTTGAGAAGGATGAACAGATACAGTTATGTAGATTGTTGTTCAGTTGCCCAGTCCTGTTGTCGAAATTGTTGCAACCACATGGACTGCAGGAAGCAAGGCTTCCCAGTCCTTCACTGTTTCTCTGGGTTTGCTAAACTCATGTTCATTGAGTAAATGATGCCATACAAACATCTTATTCTCAGTCACCCCCTTCTCCCCCCTGCCCTCAGTCTTTCCCAGCATCAGTGTCTTCTCCAGTGAGTCAGCTCTTTGCGTCAGATGATCAAAGTATTGGAGCTTCAACTTCAGCATCAGTCCTTCCAATGAATATTCAGTGTTGATTTCCTTTAGGATTGACTAGTTTAATCTCCTTACTTCCAAAGAGACTCTGAAGTGTCTTCTCCAGCACCACATTTTGAAATCATCAATTCTTCGGTGCTCAGCCTTCTTTATGGTCCAACTTTCACATTCATACATGACTATTGGAAAAACCATCAGTTCAGTTCAGTCGCTCAGTTGTGTCCGACTCTTTGTGACCCCAAGAATTGCAGCATGCCAGGCCTCCCTGTCCATCACCAACTCCTGGAATTTACTCAAACTCATGTACATTGAGTCAGTGATGCCATCTAACCATCTCATCCTCCATAATCCCCTTCTCCTCCTGCCTTCAATCTTTCCCAGAATCAGGGTGTTTTCCAATGAGTCAGCTCTTTGCATCAGGTGGCCAAAGTATTAGAGCTTCAACATCAGTCCTTCCAATGAACACTCAGGACTGATCTCCTTCAGGATGGACTGGTTGGGTCTTGTTGCAGTCCAAGGGACTCTCAAGAGTCTTCTCCAACACCACAGTTCAAAAATATCAATTCTTCGGTGCTCAGCTTTCTTTATGGCCCAATTCTCATCCATACATGACTACTGGAAAAACCATAGCTTTGCCTATATGGACATTCATCAGCAGAGTGAGGTCTCTGCTTTTTAATACACTGTCTAGGTTTATCATAGCTTTTCTTCTAAGAAGCAGGTGTCTTTTAATTTCATGGCTGCAGTCCCTTTCACAGTGATTTTGAATCCCAAGAAAATAAAGTCTGTCATTGATTCCCCATCTATTTGCCATGAAGTGATGGCACTGGATTCCATAATATTAGTTTTTTTGAACGCTGAGTTTTAATCCAGCTTTTTTGCTCTCCTCTTCACTTTCATCAAGAGGCTCTTTAGTTCCTCTTCACTTTCTGTCATTAGGGTGGTGTTAACTGCATATCTGAGGTTATTGATATTCCTCCTGGCCATCTAGATTCCAGCTTGTGATTAATCCAGACTGGTATTTCACATGATGTACTGTGCACAAAATCAAATAACCTTCCAGATGTCTTCCAAACTGAAGTTACAGATCAGGAGCAACTCTATAAGGAGCTGTCAAGAAGAACCAAGAGGCTGACAACTAAAGAGAAGAAATAGACAGAAATGGCAGAAATTATTTTGTTTTTAACATACATTAAGTTATGCAAATAAAGCCAGCCATGAATTTTCTCTGCTTAACAATCTGTCTCATGCCCAGCTGTTCAACCATTCCAGTGATGACTTTGTGGTTATAAGAGATAATGTGAGCAAGAACAGAACATGGCCTATATTTCTATCTTCTTCATGCTTTGACTCATGAATTTTCAAAAACTATTTTGCAACATTTACTTTGTTTTATAGTTCCCATAATTAATGTTGGTCATTAATAACTGGCCCTTGAATTGCCTCTGTATCTGTTCTTAGTTGCTCAGTCATGTCCAACTCTTTGCTACCCTATGGACTGTAGCCTTCCAAGCTCCTCTGTCCATGGACTTCTCTAGGCAAGAATAATGGAATGGGTTGTCATTTCCTTCTCCAGAGGATCTTCCCAACCCAGGGACTGAACCCAGGTCTCCTGTATTGCAGGCAAATTCTTTACCATTTTAACTACCAGGATAATGCAAAGTGATGGTAATAATATATGCAAGTGGACATAAGAAAGAATATACATAACTGACTGAGATATACAAATGCATGGAAAGTCTTCTTCTGTAGGTCTTGTCTGAACTTTTAACTGTATTTATTGACTTGGCCAAAAAGTTCATTTGGGTTTCCCCATAACTTCTTACAGGGAAAAACTGAATGAACTTTTGGGCCAACCCAACAAAAAGCTTCTCTTTTTCTGCCAATATACTAATTTTTGACACATTGCTGTGGTCGATGCTGAATTAATTTATTAGTTCTCCTTATGACAATCTTAAATTCATTAATTTATTAGTTCTCCTTATGACAATCTTAAATTCATCAATGGTCTAATGGTCTTCATGATGCCATCTCTTTATGCATGGTTACCCAGGAAGTCAATATGAAATTGATTTTAAGAAGTCTCCTTGCATGTCAGGCAATTACTCTAAGTCTGAAGCTTACAATATATGCTAACTTCATTCACACATTTCTAATTTTTGTTTGTTTGTTATAAATGCCACTGTATGAATGAATCTAAAATGTTGTTGACATCTGGAGGAAGATTTAGCTGTGAGGCAATGCTTCAATACATAGATTTGGATATATATACAGAAAGAAATTAACTTGTTAAGGGACTTGATTTAGAAGTCAACCTGTAAAACTGCAATGACAACAAAAAACAAAACTGTATTTGGTCAGACAAGAATATGAAATCGAATAATGAATTCCATCACTGCTTCTAGTTCTCAGTCTAATGTTATTCTGTAAATCAGTGAACTAGGATATATTCAATATGTGTTATGAACGAATACACTAATCTGATACCAAATAAGTAAAGATTGAGTAAATGCACTTGAGTAACTTAAAATAACCAGTCCAAGCTGACTCAGCCATGTTCAATTTGTCATGTTTAAGTCTGCAATTGTAACTTAAAAAATAAAAAAAAAATCATTGTGTAGAAATAAATGTTATGATGATGATACAATTTGGAAAAAAGTGAACTTTAATTGAATTTCTTGAGCACTTTCATATTACATCAGTATTATGTTAATTTTAAAATATTTTATGTTATTACAACTAGTAGCCTATGAAGCATCTTGTTTTAGAACTGTTTCTCAGTGCAGGCTGGTAATATTTGTATCCATAATTTCTTATTAAAAATGAAATAAAATATGTTATACTTGACAGAAGATGACTAGACTCTTAGATGAAAAGTCTGTCTACACATCACTGATTAAAGCAGATTCTAGCTAGTTTTAACTTTTGTTCTGTTGAAACCTGGTACTCCTGGAAAAGCTTCATTATTGGGCTTTCATGACAGCTGAGAGTAGGATGTGTGACAAGAGAGTTTGAGCAAGAGTAGAATATCCTCCCCTTTAAAATCCTCAGATGGAAATGGGATGCCATCAGAGCATTATTAAAGGCAATTTGAGTTTTCCTATCCAAGAACATGGAATGTCTTTCTAATCACTAGTCTTCCTCCAAGCTGTTTATGAACTTCTCCAGGGGATCTTCCCAACCCAGGGACTGAACCCAGGTCTCCCGCGTTGCGGGCAGATTCTTTACCAGCTGAGCCACCAGGGAATCCCAGGAAAACTGGAAGGGGTACCCTATCCCTTCCCCAGGGGATCTTCCGGATCCAGGAATTGAACTGGGGTCTCCTGCATTGCAAGCATATTCTTTACCAACTGACCTATCAGGGAAGACCCTGAAGTTATATAATTTTATGATATACAAGATGGAAAATTTTGTTAGATGTATTCCTAGGTATTGTGTTCTTTCTATCTGTTGGTTTATAAAAATGCAATGCACTTTTGCATATCTATCTTAGCTGCCTATGATGAACATAATTTTTGTTAATTTTAAAATATGTATTTTTTAACTTTAAGATCTCCCGCTGAATTTGAGCAAACTCCTGGATATAGTGGAGAACAGAGGAGTCTGGTGTGCTACAGGCTATGGGACCGCAAAGAGTCAGACATGACTTAACAGTGGTACAACAACAATCAGTCTAATAACCTTCAAATAAGGAACATTTAATTTCTTTCTTTCCAATGGTTATTACTTTATTTATGTTCTAATTTTCATGCTCCATATATGCCATATATGGCATATATGGAAATATATGCCAGATAATAGCCAACTCCCTGGACACATTACCAGATTTAAAGAATATGAATTTAACATTTCACTTTCACAATCTATTTTTGACATAGATTCTGATAACATAATTTATCATCAAGGATTTTTTTTATTCTATTTCAAACTTGTTAAGAGTTACTAGCTTGAAGTATTCTGAATATTATTTATTTTTTGATTTTATGAAAAGTATAACATTTTATCTCATATCGAAATGCATTGAAGGATTTCCTATCAATGAAGAAAACTGTGTTTCTGAAATACCTAACTTGAGGATTTATTAACTTATTTATCTGCCCAAGATTAGTCCACCCACGTTTAAGAGATTGGATTGAATAATTCTGACTGGGATCAGAAGGCCATGTCTTTAATCACACATCATATAACCTCTCTTTGACTCAGCAAATACACTAGTATGTTTGTACCAGGAGATATTTGTCTGACATATAAATTATTGAAATTAATGCAACTTTAAATCAAGGGTAATAATCTATACTGAAAGCTTGTCATAAATGTATGTCATAATATTGGACCCATTAATAAAAACATGCTTATACATTTTTGTCCATGTCTACATCTAACTCTACACCTACCTACACTTATATCTTTATGTATATATGCAAATAGGTACATCATTATATACGGGTGAATCTATCTATCTCTATTCTATATCAGCGAGGATATGACTCAGCACACAAGGATGTTACACGAGAAACAAATAAGCGGATAACAACACTACTGGAAACTGAATCACTTATGTATAAATACTATGTTTTTCATATATGAATACATATGTGAATGAACAGTGAAAAACAGAATCCTAATGTTTGCCCCTGGAGAACAGAGTAATGGTGTGAAACAGGGAAAGTGGACAAAAGGGCTATAATTTTATGTGTGCTTTTACTTTATATGCATATGTGTGTATAAATACATCAAAGGAGAAGATTAATGGCAGAATGGGTACATGATGAGTGTACAGGTATATTCACTGAAGGGTTAAAACTGTGTATTTTAAATATAGATATAAAATAAGTAAGATATTAAGAACATAAGCTTTTGAGACAATTGCAGTCTCATCTGTCTGTCATTCGTTAATAACTTCTTAAATATAATTTTATCCTCAATGTCAGGAGAGGAAATGTTAATAATTTAGACATCTTAAAAATTAGTGACACCAATTATTTAATTGTCTCAAGTGAACTATGTGTAATTTACCAAAATTGTTCCTTATTTCAGTTTAGTGCCTTTTATATTTTCTGGCTTCTTAGACAACACTTTCAACACTGAAAAAATTTAGTTAATGTAATCATTGTTTATTCCCTTACTCAACATATTCTCTTTCCTCGTGGATCTAATACAGGTTTATTTTAGGTTTAATTTAGACAATTTAATTTAATTTAATTTGAGGTTTCTTTTTAATGTGATGAAAAGAAAAAGAAATGTAAAGGTGTTTTCTCACACATGCAGTCATGCTTATTTTGTACATTTGTATCGGATTCCTTTGGCAAAATCTAAAACAGCCTCCTAGAAGCCAACTGGGTTGGTTCAGTCCATCTTCCCGTGGTACAACACAGGAGAGCTGTGAAAAATCTATAGCAAAAAGAATATAAGGAGGGGTATTGCAGGTGACTTTCAGAATAAATGGCTGAGTCACTGAAACTGAAATAAATGATGAATTCTTTGCCTCACATCATTTCCATTTTAATCTGTCCGAATACAAATAAAACACTGAAATTGAATATGTTCTGGAGAACGTACATTTGGATATTTTACTTCTAGTCAGTTGAATTTAATTCTATTTATGGTTTAAAAATTCCAACTGAAATATGAGGAGTGGTGATAATAGCCAAGTGGCCGCTAACTTGCTGATGAGGTACATTCTCACATTCTTCTGCTTCATTTGCAAACTCTGTAAAATGAGTTCTGTTCTCTGACAGGTCACTTGTCATTCTTTCCCATTTTATTAGAATGCAAAGCAGACCAACTTTGCACCAAGAATAAGGCAGCTAGCTTGTTTTATGTTACCTCTTTGGATTTGGTATTTTATATGACAAGAATCTAATCTACAATACATTTTAATATGTCACTATTTTAATGAAAAAGGGCTACCTCAAGAGCATTAATGTGGTGGCAGCTGGTAGTCTTGGGGCACTGGGCACAAGTGGGGAGAAGAGAGATGTGAAATGAAATCATTATGTCACTACAGGTTGGTACTATGGTATACACCATCCATCTTCAGATTTAACCTAAATCAGCAAGACTGGAGCTTCATGAAATCACACTTTAGAGAGAGGTGAGCTCTTGTAATAACATCATATAATTCTTTTGTTTAATAAATGAAAACATTAAGATTTCTATTAAAAGTTATTAACCTTTTCAAAGTAATTCACATAGCTACCCATAGAAATATAATGAGCAATATATTTTTTATTTTATAATATCTACATTGGGCTTCCCAAGTGGTGCCAGTGGTAAAGAATCTGCTTGACAATGCAGATGACATATGATTCTTGGGTTTGGAAGATACCCTGGAATAGAAAGTGGCTACCCACTGCAGTATTCTTGCCTGAAGAACTCCATGAACAGAGGAGCCTGGCAGGCTGCAGTCCCTGGAGCCGCAAGGAGTCAGATACAACTGAGTGACTGAGCAAATGTCTCATCCTAAAGCATGTGTTCTTCCCAGGTACTAGGTAAAATATCTATAACTGCATAGCAATATACTAACAGTACATTAAATTTAATTGTGTAATGCATTAGTTTCCTTAGGCTTTGAGAAGAGACTCCTCTTTGGGTAGACTCTTTATGTTATTTTCAATACAAATTTGAAAATTAAAGTTTCCAGTTAAAACATAGGACACCCAGTTAAACTCAAATTTTAGTTGACTAATGATTCATTTAAGTATGCCCTGTATATTTTTGAGATAGTTCAGGCAAAAAAAATATTAACCATTTATCTAAAATTCATATTTAAATTAGTGTTTTTATGTTCCATATTTGGCAACCTTAACTCCAGAGTACAGACTGTAACAAGCAAAGTAGACAATCTCCTAATTTAAAGAGCAGTTTGCAGGTTTTTATTAAGTTGTATTTCTTTATGTATCATACCTGCTAATCCTTTGTTGCCTTTTTTTATCATGATTATATCCTGTATATTAACACTTTTCTTCCATTTGCACTAAGTTATAGTTAGATGAACACATTTTCAAATTTGAATATAGTCAAATTTAATTAACTGTTTCCTTTATACTTAATAATGCTTGTGTCTCATCCTTCCCTTTGTCAAAATAATTTAGTTTTTTCTTTTATGCTTAATAATGTTTGTGTCTCATCCTTCCTTTTATCAAACTATAAAGATTTCAACATACTATTTATCAAAAATTTGAAATTTTAGTTTTTAAGATTTAAGTTATAATCTAGATTGCACTGATTTCTGTATAGAATATGAAATGAAACCTTATTTCTTATTTTATGTAAATTTTTTTTTTTTCCTAGCTCACCTGTATCCTGGAGTGACATGGTATTTCTCTCATAGACCATGGATCCATACAAGCACAGAGTGTATATGTCTGTGGAAAAAGTAGCGACTAAAAAAGGTACAGGAAAAGTTCAGCTTCCCACAACTTAGTATAAATGCCTCTGAATATCTGTTGATGATGAGTGTGGGGGCTGATCGCACTAGAGTCCTCATCTTATCTCACAGTACCCCATATTTGATGATGCATATTGAGCAGCTCATAAAAAATTCAGTCCTACTAGAGGAGAGAAGTCATAGTCTTCATTTTTCTTATAAAACTAGGTTAAGAATACGGTAATTGTTATCTCCCTTAAAAAATAAGAAATTGGAATATGTTAAAAATAATTCTATAAATGTGAGGAGAAATTAGAGATCTCATAAAATGACCTAGAAGTAGCAAATGAGAGATCAAGCTATCATGGTGAGTATGAGGCATGAAGGGAAAAATAACTGCTTATTTCTAAAACAAGCCCAGAAATAATACACAGATATCTTGTTTTAAGTTTGTCTTTGGATTTCAGATAAATTGTATGCCTCCAAAGAAGTCGTACACATTTAGATTCTTCATGTTCAAGATTAAACAAAAATAAATCAAAAAGCATAAGAAAATATGATGAACAGTCACTGGGCCATGAACTTAGCCTTTTATTTATTTCAACTGCCTCAGGATTGCTTTTAATTAGAGGGTAACATTTAGGCAAAAAAAGAAAGAATGAAACATCAATCTTCATGAAAAGTCACTAAGAACACCAATGATATGCACAACAAAAAGGAAAAAAAAAGATGAATTTCTCGCAAAGTTTGAACTTTTGTGCCTCAAAAAATACCATTAATGAAGTGAAATCTATAAAATGGGAGAAAATGCAGGAAAATCATATATCTGATAAAAGACTTGTATCTAAAATATATAAAAACATAATTCACCAAGAAAAAGTTAATATAGGGACTTTCCTGGTGGTCTAATGGTTAAGAATACCCCTTCCAAGGCAGGGGACCCAGGTTTGATCCCTGGTCGGGGAACAAAGATCCCATAGGCAAAGGGACAATTAAACCCGTGTTCCACAACTACCAAGCCCATGTGCTCCGGAGTTCCCACACCACAACTAGAGAGAAGCCCACACACTGCAATGAAGATCTCTCTTGCTGCAACTGAGACTTGGCACAACTAAATGAATAAAGTTAATATAATTTAATAATAGAAAAATGATTCATATAGATATTTTCCCAAGAAAGATATGCAAATAGTGAAAAAGCACCTGAAAAGATGCTCACATCATTAGTCATTCAGATCAGATCAGATCAGATCAGTCGCTCAGTCATGTCCGACTCTTTGTGACCCCATGAATCGCAGCACGCCTGGCCTCCCTATCCATCACCATCTCCCAGAGTTCACTCACACTGGCGTCCATTGAGTCGGTAATGCCATCCATCCATCTCATCCTCTGTCGTCCCCTTCTCCTCCTGCCCCCAATCCCTCCCAGCATCAGAGTCTTTTCCAATGAGTCAACTCTTCGCATGAGGTGGCCAAAGTACTGGAGTTTCAGCTTTAGCATCATTCCTTCCAAAGAAAACCCAGGGCTGATCTCCTTCAGAATGGACTGGTTGGATCTCCTTGCAGTCCAAGGAACTCTCAAGAGTCTTCTCCAACACCACAGTTCAAAAGCATCAATTCTTCGGTGCTCAGCCTTCTTCACAGTCCAGCTCTCACATCCATACATGACCACTGGAAAAACCATAGCCTTGACTAGACAGACCTTTGTTGGCAAAGTAATGTCTCTGCTTTTGAATATGCTATCTAGGTTGGTCATAACTTTCCTTCCAAGGAGTAAGCGTCTTTTAATTTCATGGCTGCAGTCACCATCTGCAGTGATCTTGGAGCCCCAAAAAATAAAGTCTGACCCTGTTTCCACTGTTTCCCCATCTATATCCCATGAAGTGATGGGACCAGATGCCATGATCTTCGTTGTCTGAATGTTGAGCTTTAAGCCAACTTTTTCACTCTCCTCTTTCACTCTCATCAAGAGGCTTTTTAGTTCCTCTTCACTTTCTGCCATAAGGGTGGTGTCATCTGCATACCTGAGGTTATTGATATTTCTCCCCTGCAATCTTGATTCCAGCTTGTGCTTCTTCCAGCCCAGCATAATCATTAGACGAATACAAACAGAAGCAGAATGAGTTATCACTTTATACTCACTAGGGCTTCCCTGGTGCCTCAGATGGGAAAGAATCTGCCTGCAGAGAGGGAGATCTGGGTTCAATCCCTGGGTTGGAAAAATCCCCTGGAGAAGAGAATTGCTATCCACTTCAGTATTCTTGCCTGGAGAATTTCAAGCATGGAAGAACCTGGTGGCTACAGTCCGTGGGGTCACAAAGAGTCATACACAACTGAGAGACTAACACTTTCACTTTTGAGGAGAGCTACCAAAAAAAAAAAAAAAACACTGATGGTAAAAATTGTTGGTAAGGATGTGGAGAAATTGGAACCTTTATATAGCTCCAATGGGAATGTAAAATAATAGAGTAAGACACTTTGAATAGTCTGGCAGTTTCTCAAAGGCTTAAACATAGTTACCATACAACTCAAAAGAAATGAAAATATATGCCCATAACAGAAACCTGTACATGGATGTTCATGGACATTCATGTTCATGGGAGTGTCTTGCAAAGTAGCTAAAAAATGAAAAACAAGTGCCCAACAACCAAGTAATGGATAAATAAATTATGGTATATCCATATATTAGAATATTATTTGGCAATAAAGAGGAATAGGGCATGATTCATGCTACTCTGTGCTACAATATGAACTTTAAAGACAATATACTAATCTAAAGTAACTAGTCACAAATTATATATATATATATATATATATATATAATTTCATGTATATGAAAGATTCACAATAGACAAATCTGTAGAGACAAATAAGATTAGTGGTTGGCTGAAGGGGTGGGAAGGAACTAGGGAGTGACTAAAATAGGCATAAGGGCCTTTGGCAGAAGGTAGTGATGAAAATGTTTTATAATTGATTCAGATGATATTGCCCAATTCTATGAATATATGAAAAAACACTGAATTTACACTAAATGGGTGAATTTTATAGTATGTGAATTCCATCTTGATTAATGGGTTATAAAAACACAGTAGGGTCACTATAAGCCTATCAACAGTGCCCAGGGGCTCAAGTGAGCCCAGAGTCAGAGTCTCCAGGCTTATCTCCAATAACTGAGATTCTCAGATACACCCCCATTTAGTTGCAACTGATAAGTGCAGACTGCAGTAATGAAAACTTGCCCCATTATTTCAGGAAATGCTTCTGGCACAGAGAACACATATCCAAATTCACTTGTATGACAAGCTAGAGCACTGGGGCCCGACCTTGACTGGTGTGAGAATGGGCCGAGATGGGTTTTTGGTTGCTGTTGATAAGGGTAGACTAAGACATTTGCACAGGCAGTTGTCCCTGAAGAGGGAAATGGCAACCGACTCCAGTATTCTTGCCTGGAAAATTCCATGGACAAAGGAGCCTGGTAGGCTATTGTACATGGGGTTGCAAAGAATCAGACATGATTGAGTGGATGAGCACGCATGCACAGGTAGTTGTAGAAGTCCCAGTAGGGGATTATAGATAATAAACCTGGGGAATTTGGAAGATAATTTGTAAGTAAATGACCACTCAGGAAAGCTATTGGAATATCACAGAAGGAAGCAGGCTTGCTTAACTATAAAGTCATAAATAAAAGCACTAGGTATACCCGAGGTCATTAAGTCAAAGTGGGTGGGGAGAGGAAGATGAGGTTCCTGCATTTCTCTAGTGGAGTTCAGCAAGAAAATGATCCGTAGGACCACAGACAGGATTTTAAGGAAAGTGTAACATTCCAAAGTGGGAGACCCTTGTTATGACCAACCTAGATAGCATATTCAAAAGTGGAGACATTACTTTGCCAACAAAGGTCCATCTAGTCAAGACTATGGTTTCTCCAGTGGTCATGTATGGATGTGAGAGTTAGACTGCGAAGAAAGCTGAGTGCCGAAGAACTGATGCTTTTGAACAGTGGTGTTGGAGAAGACTCTTGAGAGTCCCTTGGACTGGAAGAAGATCCAACCAGTCCATTCTAGAGGAGATCAGCCCTGGGTGTTCTTTGGAAGGAATGATGCTAAAGCTGAAACTCCAGTACTTTGACCACCTCATGAGAAGAGCAAACTCATTGGAAAAGACTCTAATGCTGGGAGGGATTGGGGGCAGGAGGAGAAGGGGACAACAGAGGATGAGATGGCTGGATGGCATCACCAACTCGATGGATGTAAGTCTGAGTGAACTCTGCGAGTTGGTGATGGACAGGGAGGCCTGGCATGCTGCGATTCATGGGGTCACAAAGAGTCGGACACGACTGAGTGACTGAACTGAACTGAACTGAAGATGATTCAATATATTTTAGCATGTGTTATCAGCCTTGTGCTGATTTGAGTAAGTGCTGTTGCAGTCTCAATTTGATCTCACAGGGTCAAACACTCTCCCACCTGATACAAGGAAGGAGTTAGTGACGTAAGCCTGACATCTAAATAAAGAATGGGAAAAATTATAAAAATGTAGCCTACTTAATCCCGGGGACACACCTCCCTCACCTGCCCACTTGCCTCCCTCACAAGTATCCTGTATTAATTGATTTACTGCTTGCCTACTGCTTTGCCTCTCACTGAATTCCTTCTGTACTAAGACACAAAGAACCTGAGCCTCAGAAAATCCAGGCACCAGGTAAGTGGTTCTAATGAAAAGACCATGGGTTCAAGTTCAAATCTAGATTTTGGTTGGGTTAAAGACCCAACCAGAGATAAAAACCTTCAGTATGATGAGGAAGATCTGGGTCATCATTATCCAAGGTTAAAAAGAAAGATTTGCAATTAAAACAGCTCAAATAAAGACTCTAAGTGTGTCATCAGGAAACAGTCACCAGATAAGATGTAGCTGGAGTTCAGTGCAAAGGGGATGGCAAGTGTCAACTGGAAAAAGTATACGAACTGAAAGTTGAGAGTTATATTTTTTTTCAGTGGACTGAGCACTTATGCCTGGGACACAGCACTCAGATAGTTCTGAGAGCATGCTCCAAAGAGGCAAGGGAAGAGCCAGGATATATAGCAGTTTTTGCAACAAAGACCAGATAGTCAGACATCAAAAGATTTCTTTTAATTAAAGAAAACCAGACATCTCAAGTTAATGAAAAAGGAGGGAAGGGGAAATGGTGCAGCCTTTAAAAGAATGATACAACATAAACTGATTAGAACCAAATAGGTCCAAGATGGTGGATATGTCGACTTCCACTAGACTTTGAGCCTCTGTACAATTTCACTGTAACACATCAGCATGCTAAATGACACACCTGAACCGTTTGCTTCAGACTGGGACTTGAACCCATGTGCTGGGATTCAGACCCAGCTGAAACCCATGGTACCTAGTTTCAGGACCTAATGAAGCTCAGGTTCTTGATGTCTCATCGCAGAAAAAATTCGGTGAGAGACAACCAGATATCACCAAAAGTGATAGGTAAGAAGTGGATTCAGAGAGAAGCACACTCTACAAAGTGTGGGCCATCACAGAGGGCATGTGTGGCTACAAAGTGTGATGTGGTTAGTCTTTATGAGCTGGGTAATTTCATATGACAGTGAGTGGAAGGATTATTTCAACTATTTTTGGGAAGGGGTGGAGATTTCCAGGAATTGGGCCACAGCACTCCTTGGTCTTTTGACAATGACTTGGAACTGTCATGGCTCCTCTGGGTGTGTCATTTAGCTTGCTGATTGAGGCTCAAGGTCTAATCAAAGTCAACTTGTCTGACATCTTGGACCCATTTGATTCTAATCACTTTATGTTGTGTCCTTGGGCTATATAATTCTTTCAAAAGTTGTGCCCTACCACTTTCCTTCCTATTACACACCCACAGACACCATTACAGTTCCAAGATGATCATAAAGGTCAAAAAATGGGTAATGGCCCAATTTCTGGAAATTTTCATTCCTTTCCCAAGATTTCTGGAATACTCATCTCACTTATTAGCCTATGAAATTACCAATCCCTATAACAACTGATGCAGGAAGCATGGGCTCAATCCCTAGGTCAGGAAGATACCCTGGAGGAGAAAATGGCAACTCACTTCAGTTTTCTTGCTTGGATAATCCCGTGGACAGAGGAGCTTGGTGGGCTACAGTCTATGGGGTTGCAAAGAGTCAGACATGATTCAGCCTGAGCACACAAATAGATAAAAATGAGCACACACACAAACTGAGAACCCCAAACCCTGGTGCTGCTCTCAACTTGTGAGTAGCCCCACACTCTGTAGAGTGTATTTCTCTCTAAATAAATATACTACCTACTATCTCTTTGTCTCTCACTGAACTCTTTCTGTGATGAGACACCAAGAACCTGAGTTTCGTTAAATCCTGAGACAGATGAGATCTCAGTTAAATGACTTTGTGTCCAAGTCCCAATCTGAGTTACATGGTTTCATTAAAGAATTTAGCACTTTTAGCTATACATAGGTATGGTCACCTGCTGCGAAGAGCTGATTCATTGGAAAAGACTCTGATGCTGGGAAAGATGGAAGGCAGGAGAAGTGGGTGACCAAGGATGAGATGGTTGGATGTCATTACTGATTCAATGGACGTGAATTTGAGCAAGATGTGGGAGATAGTGAAGAACAGGGAAGTCTGGTGTGCTGTAATCCAGGGTCGCAGGGAGTCAAACATTACTGAGCGACTGAACAATAAATGTATGGGAAGATGCAAGTGTCTGGGTTCACAGAAATCATTCCTTTGGTGTGCACCTCAGCTATCTTGGACCAGTCATCCAGAGTTTTCTTATCCTGAGTCTCCTCAGGGTACACTGCCTGGGAGAATGGGTGGTTGGGCATACTGTTTCCACCCTGGGTTCCCTCAGGGCTCACCCTCCTCAGAGTGGGAGTGAGCTATAGTGGCTGATGGCTGTAACAGTCTGCTTTCTGCTACAGTGAGTGGCATTCTTATTCCACAGGCGGACAATCTTTACCAGAGACTGGGGATTTTAAACACAAGAAGAGTGGGTGGAATTCGTGCAGAGGAAACTGCTTTAACTGGGATAAAATTGTTTAAAGAAGATATTCAAAAGTCCAAACTCCACAAAACACAACAAAGAATCAGAAAATCCATAGAAATTGTAGTGTTTGTATGCTAGTTGGTCCCAGATTGAGACAAAGAGTTAAGAAGATCTGCAAAGAAGACGAAAGCTAGTCTGGAAACCAGTGGACCTTACCAGCAGTGATGAAGAAGCCCTGGAATTCTGGCATGTGCTATCCCAGCCATAGCTGAGACAAACCTGAAGGATCCTGACATGCAAGCCTAGAGCAGTTGATAACCAAGAGCAGCCTGGGTTATTAGTCTGGGTGGAGAAATAGCAACAGTTCCATTTCAGGCAGAAGCATTTCCCAACCAGAGTCAGCAAAAAGTTCCAGTTAACTTTGCTCTGAGATGAATTTCCTCTGTTTGATATTTTGCTATAATAAAGAACACTTTACTGTAGCAAAATAGACAGTTAGAATGCTAACTACACTCCTCAAGCAACAGTATTTCATTTCCTGAAGGTTTACTACTTGACATGGGCTTATTCTGTGAGTGTAGCAGCAATTTTCACGAGATCTGTAAGAACTCACACTGGTGTTGTCTGTTTATTGATTTATTCATTAAAAAATAAGATTTAGGGCAAATTGTTTTATTTCTGATACATTCCACACAATATAAAAAAAAGAAAACAAAACTAAAACTACTTCTTTAGTTGAAATGTTTATTGATGGGTTAAATTATTGGTAAGATGGTTGGGTAAACCGATATATTGTATTATTAATTTGCTTTTCCTTTTAGTTTACAGGATAAGTGGAGGGAAAGAAACTAAGACTGGAATTTTAAATGAATAAAAATGTATATTTGCATCTTTGGTATCCCAAATTTATGAACATTTGTGAATCAGATCTTGAGTAGTAAAGTCTCTGCTTCTCTTTTCTTTTAATAGCAGGAAGGCAAATTTTCTTATTATGTAAATTCCACTTTACATGTAAGTTTGATAAGGAATAAGGAAAGGAAATAAAAGGAAACAAAAAGTAAATATTGAAACCTACCTTTCCTACAGCTTTATGTGTGTGTGTGTGTGTGTGTGTGTATTTGCACACTCAGTTGTTCAGTCATGTCTGACTCTTTGTGACCCCATGTATTGTAGCCCTCCAGGTTCCTCTGTCC